>NC_073739.1:69726641-70930661 GCF_023634155.1 Falco peregrinus
ATGTGAAAGAGTGCACTTAAAAGTATGAGTTCAGAGCTGATTGACTGTGCATGCAATTAACCAAAACCAGACAAAAGTAATAATATTTTTAGAGGCTTGGTGGTCAGGCAGAAAAATTTGCATCAGTGCTACATCTAGAGGGGAAAAAAACCCAACTAAATGTGTGACAAAATGATTGCTACCTCTGTGTTATGCCACGGTTTTTATATTGATGAAATAAGAATGTGAAAAAAAGCTTGTTAAGATTTGTGGGCTGTTACTTGAACATGATATACTAATTACACACTTTCTGTTGCCAGAGGTCATGTTGATTTGACAATGCTTGGAGCTATGCAGGTGTCCAAGTACGGTGACCTGGCCAACTGGATGATTCCCGTAAGTAGGCATTTGTGCTACTGTCAGTACACTATATTTAGCATAATGTAAATGTAGCTGAGGGTCAGGCAAAGGAGAAATTGGATGAAGCAGAGGGATTGTGAAGCTTAAAGCATTAAATAGAGTATTTAAGGTTAACAGGCTTCCTTGCGTACCACTTGCACCAAGCAATCAGGAGTCACCCCTTAAAATTATGCTTGTGCTAAACACTGTGAAAAGCTAAACATGACTTATATAAGCCTTTTTCCTTCCTCTTGGAAGGAAATGTCACAGGTTTTTTGCTGAGGGCTGATGCTTTTTCTTGAGGATGACAAGTCTTGTGTAGTTGTACCTAGAGCAAGAACTTGAAGAAAGCTTCGAAATAGCATGTAGCTCATCATAAAACCTTAGAAAACAGTCTGTATTGTTTTTCTCAGTGGTCCTGTCAAAGAATCACAGCATTGCCATTTTGCATACATCTAGGAGGCAGCATACTGTTGTCTTTACTTGAATAGTCCTACGGGTTTCAACAGTAGAAAAATAAGCAAAGTATAAGTAATTTAAATATAAGTAATTTAAGCAGCTGATGACATTAAGCCATTCTGTGAACACAGTTTATGTTTTAACATTGAACAATGTACATATCTTTCACATGGTTTACAAGGTTGATATTTTCAACAGCTTTCAATATGGTACTTTCTGATACAGTTTGTATAAGAGATTTCTAGAAATTATTTTTATCCTCGTTTAAGGTATTGAGGCATATTTCTGTCTGAGCAGTGCTAAAGGTCTCAGGAGAGTCTTTGAAAACTGAAAGCTGAGTGGAGGAGGAAAGAAACCAAAATGAATGTCCTGTCTCTTGGAGAAGCATTAGTTGAGCCCAGAAGTCTGTGTGACTTCTCCAGCAGGCCTGTGAGTGCTCAAGTCGTGGAGCAGTGGCTGGAGCACAAGCTGCTTTCAGTGAGAGGGGACGAAGACGGGGTCTGTACAGGCAGATGTGGGAGAAAGGATTTATCTCAAGGGCTAATCCAGGTGTCTGTGTGATTGTGGTGGATGTGAAGGAGTTATGGCTAGGTTGGAGTATGGCACATAGGAGATAAATCCGTAAGAAGAGTCTTCCTTAGGTGTTCTCACAGCACAACCCAGTTTTACCATCACAGAACTGGGACAGGCCACTGCTGGCTAGATCTTTTCAGACCCCACTGATACAAGTACTAGCTTTTTCAAGACTCTTTCCTGCTTGCAGTGTCATCCAATTAATATCCTGAAAAATACAGTCTGAAGATTAATGGCTGATGTTAGTACATCTCTCTAGGATTCTATGTGTGCTTTCCTATTGCTGTTTTTTCTTTTGATGGAACTCTGTTTTAAACGTGATCCGATGGTCAGACATACCATAGGAGTCCAATATGATGTACATTAGGTGATACTGGTTAGCTTTGCATTGTCCGATTCCAATTTCTTTTTTTTGTCTTGAGTTAAAAGAACTTGTCACTAGAACACAAAATAATTAAACCAGCCTCCGCAGAGGAACCCACACACACTTTGAAATACAAGGGATAATTCAAATTACATTTTTAACCCTAGGTTTGCTCTTTGAGCCCAGGCAACAATATGATAGTGTAAATTTTCAAGGACATGCAACCTTGGGTAACTGAAATGGATGTTCACTGATTTATCTGTTGCTCTGTATGTCAAAGGTATGATAAGTCACTCAAATTATGTATTTTAAATAGCTAAATCAAACTTTTTAGTAAACTATTTTTGCCACATGTTTCATGTAAATAAATGGTAGGTAGTCTACATTTTCAGTCCAGTACTGCAGATATATGACACTGAGAAGCTGAGTGGGGTATTTTTTCCTTCATATCAGTCTAAGAACTACTCTTCTACTGGATGAAGTAGCTCTGGTTTTGTGAAAGCACTTTCTTCACATTAACTTGTGGTGGCTGTGTTGTCTTATATAAGTAGAAATTACTTGCTTACATAGTGGTTTTTAAAAATTATTCTGAATTATTACATTTTCTGTAAAAATTTTGAAGATAGATTAGAAAAATATTTAAAGGTAAATTGTTAGTATAAGCTCAAATATTTTTTTTGTAAATAGTATTTAGAGATTTTCTTATAGGCTCAGTACAAGATTATTTTAATCTATACATGTTTATTTTGATTGTCAGATAAATCCTGGTTTTGTTTATCTCGGTTGTCTTAGACTGACATTTTCTTTATACTTTTGCAAAATGAAAGTCACTATGTAAGTGTGGCTTATATAAGTGGCCACTATATAAGGCTGTGGGCTGAATTTTAGGTAGGAATAATTGCTTTGTTTGCTTTGTCATTGCTTTTGTAAATTGAAGTGGTAAGAGGTGTATACTTCAAAATACCTAAGCAAACAAATAATAGATAAAGACTCCTGCTCTAAAGTATTCCTGGTAAACCAGCAAAAAAGCAGGTCTAGTGATAGCTTATTAAGCTGAAATGTTTGAAAAAAGCACTGCTGAATCATCAGTGGGTAGATTTTAATGCCAAAAAAATCCCAGTAATTTCAACTGACCATATTGGTAACGCAGCATATAAAATTTCATGCAGTTCCATCTGTGCTGAATCTAAAATTTATTCACTAGAGCGTTCGTTCATTCTTGAAAAGCAGTATCATGAGCTGGAACAATGTGCCACTTCTTTTCTTGCTTGGTTTTATTTTACATGGGGTGACTTTTTTGTTTTTTTAAAAAAAAGCCCATTGTGCTGTATTATTTCCAGTTCTGTTTTTGTTTTGAGCTCTGTTCCCTTTGGCTTTTCCTAAGACTTGCCTGCTATGTTCCAAAGCTTTTTAGCAAGCAGTATTTGGGGGTTTATTCATTCTAATATTTGTAAATAGAGTTGCAGGACATTTTAAATTAAATCTTGCAGTTAAAATCAACACGTATTGCCATTTTCTCATGCCAACTTTTGTTGGTTTTCATAGCTTGTCTTTTCTGTTTAACAAACTTGGTCATGGTTAACAAGCATTTTCTGAACTTATAAACTACATGTATTTATATTTCATACAACAAAGTATGTTTTGATGTTCAAGTATTAAATCAGAAATTAAGTATGTGTTCAGAGTACACGCACTGTTATCTTTAGAGAAAATGGTGAATATTCAACTTTTGCTGTATTCAGGTAAACTTCAAAATCAAGGTATTTTCCACGGATATTTTCCCAATGTATTTAGTTGAGTATCCAGAGCTTGTTTGATTCCTGTTAGCACCAGTTTCCAAAGATATGTCACAAGTGGAGACTATCAGTATTACTTTTGTGATATTTTCAACTTGCTAGTAACACCTGTGTTGAAGCAAAACATTTAGCAGTCTAAACTTCTTCTGAAAACTGCACTTTAGCTTTTGTCCTAGATTTAGACTGATCAAAAAGTACAGCATTCACAGTGCTTTCAGGGTAAACTAAGTAATAGTTGCTTTTCCAGTAGCTTTGTGCACTTTTTACTTTCTTTCATCATACTATTTACCATATAGAATTTAAACTCATTTTTGCAATCACGATGTTGAAATTCATTTACTGATGGGTTTTGTGGCTTGTCTTTCAAGATCTGAACTATCAAAACACAAAGTCAGTATTTTGCATTAATAAGACAGATTCATTTACAAATGTGTTTCTTGAAACATTGAACTTTAGCTTGTATTCTAAATTTTTCTAAAAACTGTGCAGACTTTTATATTCCTTCCTTCAGTGCTTTATCTTCTTCAAAAGATGATGATGTTAGTTTTGTATCCAAATCGAGGGCATTATTTTCCATATCTGAAATTGCTTATTTTGCTTATGAAGATGTCTCTCCATTCTGTTCGGCCCCAAATTCATAAATAACAAGTATGTTTTCAAAACAGGAAAGTGCAAAATACAACTTTGGGTAGCTTTTATTTGTCTTGTTACCTTTGAGGTGTACCTTTTTACTAGCTTACACTATGAGGGGTCTTTTTGCTATCGTCATTTGCCACGCTTATTAACCTTTGGCTGTCTGCAAACTTCTTTTACAGTGAGTTTGTATTTCTGAGTAAATATACTTGATTTCAGCAGTCATTTCCCTTTGGTTACTTTGAGATGTTTGTCAGGTGATCAGGTGATTCTTAATCTGCTTTACTGATGTGTTATTTTATTCTATAGTACAGACTTTTAAAATAGGATTAACCAGCATGTGGCATTCAGATTTTCCTGTTACCCCAAATCTGGGTTCTTCACCCAGTGTGCAAGAGCCTATCCACTCACAGAACGGTTTATTGCATGTCTGCTCAGAGATGGGTGCTAGGCAGTAAACCCATGAAGCTAGCCCACCTCTCATCACATAGCAAAACATTGTATACATAGACTTCGAACAATTAAATATGACTAATTGTAAACAATTTTGATTGGTTCTTACAGGCCTCATCTCCTTTTAAAAGTACAGCATTATTTTTTTTCTCACAGCACTGTTCTGCGGGGGCGGGGACTTTGTTAGTAGGGGGCTTTCTTGGCTCAAGGGTGGATCTTTTAGTATGCTAATTAGGATAGTTCACACATAGTTCAAGTAATTTTCTGTTTGCTGTCATTAGCTATTTGGTTCTTCTTGAGCTTAAGTTGTTACTTCTTAGCTTGAAGTATTTATGGTGTCTGCTCCTTCTCCAAGGCCATGTTTTGTGAACTTTTTGTAAGGATTAACTACCATCCTGTTTTTCGAATTATTTCTTGGTTTTGGCTATAGATATGTAATTTTTTTTTGCTTTTTCTTTTTTTAAAAAGTAAATAATTCCTGTATAATTCCTATTTTTCTTGTAAATAAGATCACAGACTCACAGAATGGTTGGGGTTGGAAGGGACCTCTGGAGATCATCTAGTCCAATCACCTGCTAAAGCAGGTTCACCTACAGTAGGTTGCACAGAATCACATACAGGTGGGTTTTGAATGTCTCCAGAGGAAGAGACTCCACAACCTCCTGGTCCAGTGCTGTCATCCTCAAGGTAGAGAAGTTCCTCCTCATATTCAGGTGGAACTTCCTGGTTCTCAGTTTGTGCCTGTTGCCCTTGTCCTGTCACTGGGCACCACTGAAAAGAGCCTGGCCGTGTTCTCTTGACACCCACCCTTAAGATATTTGTTGTCAAATATCTTATTTGTTGCAGTTGATTTGTTGTAAGATGATATGTTATTGTCAGTTAAGTTGAATTATGAGCAAGATACATTTTTTTTTAGTTACAGGATTTGTGTAGGGTGATACAAAGATCGATTTTGCTGAAAACTAGTGTAAGGAAACTTTAAGCTGTATTTCATTGTAATGTTTTAAATGTAGCTGTGTGTTTGGGATTGATTTAAGTATTTCTTATACACTGTAGCTTTTGGGTTCTTGGAATTATGGTATTCACCATTATTTGAGAGGCAAGTAATAACTCCTAAGTTTTGTGTTTTGGCTAAGCACCATTTTGAAGCTGTCCGTTCTGTTCCATAAGAGCTCGATAACACTTGAGGTCTAGATCATGCATATGTGTATTTACTTGCACTTGTTAGGAACTGAGCTAAGGAAGGCTCATTGCAATAGTTACAGCCCTTTGCTCTTATCTGCTATTTTCTAATGGAGAGGAAAATCCTGTGGGTAAAGAAAGAAGAGGATAAGACTATTTTAAGCACATGCAATTCATTTAGGCAGAAGTTATTTCCTCAACACTGGTGTTTACTGGTAATTTTATTCCATTAAGCACTAATACTTAATGGCTTTTTGTCTTCCTTCCTTTGGTATTTCTCTAACTAACAAAAGGGTTTCTGTGAAGGGAGAGGAGGAGGAGGTGGGAAACTTCTGAGTAACCCCTGGGAACAGAGAGCTAAGGTAGCTAAGAGAGATGGAAACGCTGAGGAGACAGCCATGCAGTAGGGCAGAGAGGCCAGAGCAGATGGGAGCCCACGGCTGCTGGGAGCTACTGGATGGAGACGCATTTTGCTTCATGAGCGAGGGACACAGTAGCTGACCTATCTGTGTTTCGCAAGTTACTGTCAGAAATTTCTGCCAGCCAGCAGCTTCACTGCATCTACAGAGCAGCAGCATGAGCATGCACTGTCGTAGCAGTCCTGGTTGCAGTGGCAGTTTAGATTGTCTCACTTGGGATTTTAGAGGTTGTGGGATTGACTGCACATCTCCCTGCCTGTATGTGATTTGTTTGTAGTTCTTCTACCAGTGACTTTTTGAGACCCTCAGAATAGAAGCACTTCATGGAACAGTTTCTGCTGCTCTTCTGGTGGCTACATCTTACTATGAAGTATTGGTTTATTTTCTACAGCCTTCCTAATAGAAGCTACATGACTCTTGTTGCCATTGTGACATGGATCAGAGGCTGGGCATAGGTCAAAACAAAACACCAGAACTTCTGAAATGTCTCCTGGTGACACCAGGGACTCTGCCTTCTTACCGTGCATTTCTGTACATTCCCTAGCCAATAATGTGACAACTGATATGACTGAAGAACCATTGAACCAGTAATGGAGGAGCCCTACAGCCGGCAGTTGGTAAATCTGAAAGAGCAAAATGGATGAAATGTCTGTGATATCACTTTTCAGTAGGTGGAAACTTACTAAAGGTGAATAGTATAACTATGAAGCATATCATTAATGAGAGGGTAACATACTCAGGAGGACTACAGGGATGTCACGATGTTATGCAGGGAGCAAATTAGATGGGCCAAAGCCCAGCTAGAATTTAGTCTGGCTACTGCTGTAAAAGGTGATAAAAAATGTTTCTATAAATCCATTAACAACAAGAGGAGGCCTAAGGAGAATCTACCATCCTCTGTTGGATGTTGGGGGAAACAAGGTGACAAAGGATGAGGAAAAGGTTGAGGTACTGAGTGCCTTCTTTGCCTCAGTCTTTAACAGTAAGACCAGCCCCCTGAGCTGGAAGACAGGGGTGAGGAAGAGCAGAATGACGTCGCCACAGTCCAAGAGGGAACAGTTATTGATCTCTACCCTGCTTACACCTGCACCAGTCTATGGGGCAGGATGGGATCCACCTAAGGGTACTGAGAGATCTGACAGAAGAGATCACCAAGCCACTCTCCATCATATCTCAGCACTCCTGACAAACTGGGGAGGTCCCAGAAGACAGGAGGTCAGCCAGTGTAATGCCCATCTACAGGAAGGGCAGGAAGGAGGATCCAGGGAATTACAGGCCTCCAGCCTGACCTCGGTGCCAGGGAAGGTTATGGAGCAGATCATCCTGGGTGCCATCACACAGCACGTGCAGGACAACTGGGGGATCAGGCCCAGCCAGCACAGGTTTGTGAAAGGCAGGATCTGCTTGACAAACCTCATTGCCTTCTACGACAAGATGACCCACCTAGTGGATGAGGGAAAGGCTGTGGATGTTGCCTACCTGGGCCTTAGCAGAGCCTCTGACACCATCTCCCACAGCATTCTCCTGGAGACACTGGCTGCTCGTGGCCTGGACAGGTGCACTCTGCGCCGGGTATAAAGCTGGCTGGCTGGCCGAGCCCCGAGCGTGTTGGGGGATGGAGTTACATCCAGCTGGCGAGGGGTCACCAGTGGTGTTCCGCAGGGCTCCGTGCTGGGGCCGGTTCTGTTTAATAGCTTTATCGACAGCCTGTACGAGGGGATGGAGTGTCCCCTCAGTGAGTTTGCAGGTGACCCCCAGCTGGGGGGAGCGTTGATCTGCGGGAGGGCAGGAGGCTCTGCAGAGGGACCTGGGCAGGCTGGAGCGATGGGCCCAGGCCAGTTGTGTGAGGGTCAACCAGGCTCAGTGCCGGGCCCTGCCCGTGGGTCACACCAGCCCCCGCAGCGCTGCGGGCTGGGGGCAGGGGGCTGGGAACTGCCTGGGGGGAAAGGGCCTGGGGGGGCTGGTCGGCAGCCGGCTGGGCATGAGCCCCCCGTGTGCCCAGGTGGCCAAGGAGGCCAGCAGCATCCTGGCTGGTGCCGGGAACAGCGTGGCCAGCAGGGCCAGGGCAGTGCTGTCCCCCTGCACTGGGCACTGGCGAGGCCGCCCCTCGACTCCTGTGTTCAGGTTGGGCCCCTCACTGCCAGGGGGACGCAGAGGGGCTGCAGCGTGTCCAGAGACGGGCAGGGGGCTGGTGCCGGGGCTGGGGCACAAGGCTGGTGGGGAGCGGCTGGGGGAACTGGGGGGCTCAGCCTGGAGAGGAGGAGGCTTAAAGGGGATCTTACTGCTGTCTACCTTGAAAGGAGGTTGCAGCAACATGTGTGTCAGTCTCTTCTCCCAAGCAGCAAGCAGTAGGACAAGAGGAAATGTCCTCAGGCTGTGCCAGGGGAGGTTGAGACTGGACATTAGGAAAAATCTCTTCATGGAAGGGGTTGTGAAACATTGGAGCAAGCTGCCCAAGGAAGTGGTTGCGTCACCATCCTTGAGGGTATTAAAAAGATATGTAGATGTGGCACTTAAGGACACGGTTTAGTCATGGACTTGGCAATGTTAGGTTTATGGTTGGACTTGGTGATCTTAAAGGTCTTTCCCAACCTAAACGAATCTATGATTCTGCTGAGGTACTCAACATCTTTGCCTTAGACTTCAGTGGCATAGTCTATATGGCTAGTGGTAGAACTTGAGGAAGGGTGGATAGTGCCCATCGTAGAAGGCAACTGAGGACTCGTAAGTAAATTGGTCACGTGTAAGTCCACGAGGGCAGACAAGTTATATGCAAAGGTGCCAAGGAAACTGGCAATTTCCTAAACCACCAGGCTCAGAGCCTCATGCTTAGCAGTTCTTTTAAGAAGCAGCAGCCTCAGGGATGATACTGGGACTGATATTATTAACATCTCTATTCCCTACAAATAATATAAAAAATACAATTTTGAGCAAGAATATTAGCTTGTATATTCTTCTGCTGGAGTATAAAATTCATGTTTTGGTAGCTAAGGTAATGCAGTTAAGGGACTGGGAACGAGGGTGATGTAAATTGTCCAGGGTAATGCAGTTTGCATAGATAGATCTGGATTGTTTTTGGAAAATGTAAATATATTATCACTGAATTTTAGAAGCAGCAGCCTTAATTTTTAATGCTCTGAGCTGGAGTAGCCAAAGCTAAAGGATTTAAGTGTTAATAATTAAATAAATTGAAAGAAAATTATACAAAAATTCTAAGCCTTATCAAAAAGCATTACCTGAAGACATGAGGAAACCCAATGCAAATTTTTAAAATAATATTTTAATTTATGATCTGTAGAGGTCAGTATAACCTAAAGCACTAGGAGTATAATTTTATACATTACTGGTGGTTTCTCTGCCGAGCTTCAACGTACATCTTTTGCATGGTTTTTAACGCTTTCACTATGAGGTGAACTGCATGGCCGTTGGTAGAAACATATAAATGAAAGTAAACTGTCAGAGGCCAGCTGAGTGTGTGACTGTGGGAGGGTTTTTTGTTCTTGTTTTTAATTACTGTTTGTAGTGCTAAACCTGAGAGCAGAGAGCTCCACAGCAAGAGCTTTTCTGACTTGAAGTTACCATTTTTAATGATGAGAGAAAGGACACATATCCCTGAATGCCTGAGAACACTGTAGGTCTTCTCCAAGGAGCCCTGTTGCAGGCTATTTGCCACTTTGCTTGAGTAGTAGTGTCTTTGCACAAGGCTTATTTTCATTTTGAATCCAAACACACTGTCTACTAACTTTCTTCTAATATTTCTGTTGCACTGAGTGCATCAAACTGTCACTGTTTTGTTTCAAGTTGTAGAACAATGCCAGAAATTTTGAGAAACATTTTAACTATTACCTGTGAAATTAAGCACTACAAGTTAGCTAAATTGTGTATGAACAGAAAACACACAGGTTAATATGCTCAGTGACTGTGTTTCTCTTAATAGTAACGGCAAGTTGTCTGATGTCTAGGACACAGAATCACAGAATCATAGAATGGTTTGTATTCAAAGGGACCTGTAAAGGTCATCTAGTTCCAACCTCCCTGCTTCCACCAGACTTGCTTCCAACCACCTTCCACTAGACCAGGTTGCTCAAAGCCCCATCCAACCTGGCCTTGAACACTGCTAGGGATGGGGTATCCACATCTTCTCTGGGCCTCACCACCCTCACAGTAAAGAATTTCTTCCTAATGTCTAATTTAAATCTACCTCCTTTCAGTTTAAAGCCATTTCTCCTTGTCCTGTCACTGTAGGCCCTACTAAAAAGCCGCTCTCCAGCTTTCCTGTAGATCCCTGTTAGGTATGGAAGGCTGCTATAAAGTGTCCCTGGAGCCTTCTCTTCTCCAGGCTGAACAACCCCAAATCTCTCAGCCTGTCTTCATGGGGCAGGTGCTCCAGGCAGACTCTGACCATCTTTCATGGTCCTCCTCTGGACTTGCTCCAACAGGTCTGTGTCCTTGTGTTGGGGGCCCCAGAGCTGGATGCAGTGCTCCAGGTGAGGTCTCATGAGAGTCAAGTAGAGGGGGAGAATCACCTCCCTTGACCTGCTGGCCATGGTTTTTTTGATGCAGCCCAGGATACAGTTGGCTTTCTGTGCTGCAAATGCACATTGCTGTGTCATGTTGAGCTTCTTACTAACCAACACCTTCAGGCCTTTCTGCTCAGGGCTGCTCCCAATCCATTCTCTGTCCAGCCTATATTTGTGCTTGGGATTGCCCTGACCCAGGTGCAGGGTCTTGCACTTGGCCTTGTTGAACTTCATGAGGTTTGCATGGGCCCATCTCTCAAGCCTGACATGTGGGGCTTATACAGCAATAGCTGAACAAAGGAGAAGGACAGGACCTGCAGTTACCTAAAGCCTCTTTGAAGATCTACATTTCAATGGGATATTATTTTAATATGATGAGATGCTAGGTTTTTGCAGACATCATGTGTCTTGGAATGAAGCCCACAGTAGTATATCAGCTTACTGCTTCTTTCCCAACAAACACATGCCTGGAAGCCTGCAGAGCCCTCGCAGCATGTTATCACCACCATTGGAAAAGTCTTGAAGCCTCAAAGGAGAAAGGGACTGTATTGTGTTAGCTGTATTTCTTCCACCTTTTTGAGGGCTTTTTCTATCAGTTTTGTTTGTGTTTATTTCTCTTCAGGCTGCATGGAAGGGATGTAAGAGCTCACTGTTTGTATTTTATTGATACTCTCCTAAATTTTCAATGTGGGAGATGGCAGCTCTGCTTTAGGCATCTATATAATGACAGCAGCTGAAGAAGTTCTGCCTGTCTCGAAAATACAAGCATATGTCAAAAGTCTCCTGATCTGTAGGTTAGTGGTAATAATTGTGACTATTATATGGAACCATCACTTTCAAGTGAGACTAGTATTATGTTGGCAGTAATATTTAATTATTACATGCTAACCTTTGTGTTTTGGAAATAGTGTGCAAAGGTAAATGGAAGGCTGTCCCAAACTGTCCCATTACAATGAAATGGCATTCATCACTGTAAAGCAAATCCATTTCAGTGAAGCAAGCATGTTACAGACTGTTTTGAGTTGCTCCTGAGATGCAGTTTCTCAATGTATTCATTTCAATTTCACTCATTCACTCAAATCTATTGCCAACAGTTACTTCAAATCAGTTTTATATGAGAAAATTAAGGAATGAAATCTGACCAATTTTATGCTGCCTTAATTTTCTGGTTATAGAAAGTGAAAATATAAATATCGTTAGAAATATAGTTAGTGCACATATTTGTGTATGCTACATTTTAGGAAAGAGTTATTAATAGATTTTGCCAAGAAGTATCAGTCACTCAAGAACTTGCATTCCATTTTTTCAAATATACTTCTTAATTTTGCTTTTTATTATGTGTGCATGTGTGTTAGGAGATATCTGTTAGTGTTCTTGAAAATCAGGTCATTTTCTGTATGGCTTAACCATACAACTAAATCTTTATTTTGAACATATCTTCACCCTTTTGTGCATGTAGGGCATGCTCAGCTTTGTTGCATTTAGCCAGTATTAACTCTTTGTTGTGTTGTTGCATTATCAACTCTGAGATAAAAATCCCATTAATGATTTCCCAGCATTTCATGGTAATGTTTATTCAGTCATATTCTCAGAGTAAAATCTAATCTAGCTGTCATAGTTGACAGTGTAATTACAATAATTCTGTAATTGTGCCATATAAGGACATAAAATCAGTGGAAAATAGCACAAGGAAGTGTGTTTCAGAACACGGTAATCTTCAGCTTTATCCATCTTTTTTGGTACAGTCTTCAGTCTTTCTCACTGAAGAAACTGAGAATGAAATCTGGAAGAGTTGTGGCTTTCATTTTAGAAACAACTGTAAATGTACCTTAAACATTGGGCAGGATTTAGCAATGGCCAAAGGACTGTCATCTACATTTTATGTACTTAGAGTAGATTTATGCGTACATATTTTTTTAATACTACCTTCTGGTCAGTATCCTTTTTGTACAAAGCTAAGGTCTGTGCTAATATGCACTCCCCCAAAACTGTGAACCAACGACATTTAATCCCACAACAAGTGATGGGATATTTTTATTAAATAGCTATATATGGCTCTTGATGACCTCCTACTTGTGCTGTGCATGTCATTTGAAGCTGAATGTGCTCCTGAAGCTGAATGTCTGTGAAGACAGACAGTACCTATACAGAGAGGAAGACCTGTGTGACTAATGTATGTTAGTAGTGAATATGCACCACTGCAGAGAGGGACAGAGCAGAAAGCTTTGCAGTGGTCCCAAGTTCATTCTTTTAACTGCAGTGTTAGCAATATTGATGGTGGTGAAAGAAGTATCTTGTATCCATCCACTGCATTACCTTCATTTCTGCTTTTCTCTGTGGAGTTCATACTGTTCTGGTTACTCTAAATTTTAGTAGCTGTCCCTGGCCTGATATAATAGTTTCCTTTCCTAAGAAAGCTGAGACTGGTGATGGATTCTGTACCTGCCACCTAATCTGTTTCTGTGGCCATCAGAGACAATACTGACATTCTTAAAACCTCTACTCTTGTCATCCTAGGTAGCTTGTTCAAGGTCTTCCAAGGGGATGCCTGAAAATTCTGATTGAATGGGGAGCCTGCGTAAAGACTGTAGTTTAAACTAGAAGCATTCATTATTTTCTGTAAGAGTTTTTGAAATAGTAGTTTTACTAACTTTGAGCATAATGTTAGGCATATGTATTTTTTCTTTTATTTAATAGAAGGAAAAAGTATTTAATCTGAAATTTCTCTTGATTTAATACCATATTAGGGCAGTTGGCAATATGGGCAAGGACTGTCAACAGGGAAGTAGCTCAGTTCCTTTTCAAACAGGTACACATTTTCACCTGGGCTGTCCTTTGATATTCAATTTGAAATGGGATTATTCAAGTTTTTATTTCCATCTGCATTCTAATCCTTCACATTCTGCATTTACCACTTAGAAGTTTTCACTCTTTCTGCTTTTTTTAGCATCTGCTTTGCTGTACTGTTGATGTGATATCTATTTATCTCAAAAAAAAATTATGTTCTTTTAACATAACCAGATCAGTTCAGATGCATTTTGTCCTGTGATGTTGGGAGTAGCTATAAAATTCAGTTACGGAAGGAAAGTCCTTCCTCCTGGAAATGAAGAGGAAAGGTGTAAAATGCCAGCATGGGTGCAAGACCTTAACAGTGTTTGAAGGCTGCCGAGTTCTCTTTTCTCACAGCCATCTCTTTTTAGTCTGTTTGGATTTTCTTCTGAATTGCTTCCTGCTTGCCATAGCATCTTTCTAACTTGCAATACCATTGTGGAAAGACTTCACCTTCTCTTGAAAAACATCTTGACTGTCTCACTCATCTTGGAGTACTCATAAGCTTCTGCTGGAATACCACAGGCTGTCTTGGATGCCACAAGTGACCAAACCAACAGGAAGGTTTAGGATCCTGTTTAGGAATTACTGTTAGGCTAAACTGCTTTCTCAGTCTCTTTAATATTATATTTTGATCACTCAAATGATGTTCAGATATGAAGACATCAGATGAGAAAATATGTACCCTTCCCTCATACTTTCTTAAAGATGCCCCATCATCATAATAACAAAATAATGCATTTTGCAATAAGTAGGCATTATAAGAAATTTTGCTAATTTTGTGTGGCTTTATGGCTGTGATGAAGCAGAAGGGCTGAGTATCTTAAAAAAAAAAAACCCAAATCCATCACATCCATTAATTTCCACCTCTTGCATCCCAAGATTATTTGGACTGAGTTAGAAAGAACTGCTGATGAAGAATTATGGGAAAAGCAGAATTCTTCCCTGCAATATGGACCTTTTATGGCAACTGAGAAGCTATGAAGAAACTGAGCTTGTTTCTGTCCTCTGCCTAACCCTCTGTATAAGTATTGCCAACATTGGACCACCCAGGGAGCGCATGGCCAGTTCAAAAAACTTTTCTTCTCACTTCAAGCTCTGGCTGATGAAATGTGCTTTAAAATAGTGCTTCAAATTACCAGTGCTCTCTACCACTGAACTGTCTTTCCTTCTGTTTTCTTAAGCTAGCAGCACCAATGTAATTGGAAACTAACCAAAATAATCTTAAATAAATAAATGAGGGGGAGGGCATGCAAACACTGGACCTTACCAACATGATAAGAAGGACCAGGAAATCTGTACACGTAATTTAGCAGCTGGTTGTTTGAAGCACCTACTTTTTATTTTTTAATGATTTTTTTAAAACAGTTGAGCTTTTTACAGGTCATTACACTTAAATACCTTATCAAGTAACCAAATGCAGACTGTTTTACTGTCTGCAATTTGCCTTGTTTAATCAAAATCAAAATAAATACAAGTTAACGTTTTATTGAGGTGAATTGAATAGTTCCCACTTCAGCTAGTATCTGGCACTATAAACCAAATCTAGTGTTTTTTTGAGATTTTACAACAGAGTTGGCCATTGCAAGTGGTCTTCAGGTGGAGAAAATGTTTATTTTAATGACAGAGTAGATATTACATGGAAAATATTTAAATAAACCACTCTGACTTATGTCAGATACAATTAAATATGCTATTAAAATTTTAAAGAAATATAAATTGCTTGTAAATGTACAGTGTTTATAAATATCAGAACATACTTGTCCTAGGCAAAAAGGAACAAAATGTCTTTTGGGAATCACCTTTTAGTCTCAAGCATTTTAATTCTAATTTAGGATGCAGGTGTCCCCTCGAACAGGATGGTGTTGGGGAAAGTGTAAGTTGTGGGAGTTTGGTAGATGCACTGGGAGTGATGTAAGGCTCTTATGCTTTGGCTATTCCTCAGAATAAGAGCATGTAATTACTTGGCTAGTTAGAGTTAATGCTTGATTGACTTGCTTTACCAGGCACCTGACAATGATGAGTATGTTTGCCTAAAAAGAAGAAGCAGATAGAGCAATTTAAATGTCTCTAAGTCCTCTTCAACTGAACTTTCATTTCCCTGCTTCTGCATACACAAAGGGATGAAGTCTTTTCTCTCAATCCTGCATGACAGCTTCTCCAGCAGTAGAGTTGTCATTGTCCTTCATTGGCACTTATTTCTTCAAATATTTCCTAGTTGTTATAGGTCTTTACTAGTTAATATAACTAAAAGGCCTGGAAAATGAACTAATGGCATTGTCAGGGCAGGTGTGTTGATAGCATAATCCTCACTGCAAATGAATTTGGAGTTGCTGGGGAGATAATCCATCATCTTCAGCTACTATGCATTATCTTGTCAGTGAGCCTCTGGCAGGCAGGTGCGAAGTCACTGCAGTCTCTGTAAGAGCTCTGTATTTCCAAATAGGATGGAGAATGATCTGAGCAGTGCCAGAAAGTTAAGGACAGAGGAAAACCTTCTCATCCCTTTCAGATTTGTATTTGCAAATAAATACTTAGTAGTATTGTTAATTAATGTGATTAATATTCAATGCTGATCTGACTAGACAAATTCCAAAGTGGTTGTTCATAATAGATACAGGAACACGTGATTTGTTCGTTGCTGTGCAAACAGTAAGAAAACTCAATTAGTTTTGGGGTGTGTGTGTATATACCTTCATTATGATCAAGAGACCATAACTATCAAGAGACCAATGAGTTGCTGGTCTGGCAGCTTAATGAGACAAGTCTCTTCCGTATGTTTTATATTCTGGACCCTAGGTGCTGATACTAGCAAGGTAGTGAATCACATAGCTACTAAAAGGAAGCATAAGAGAAAAGCTTTATACTAGGAAGTTTTCTGGTCATTTAACCATACACTTTTAGATTTTATATATAAAACAGCTTACACTGTATTACTGTTGGTAATTTATTGTAATTACAGATTATAACCAGTCAAAAGAGAGCAAATAGAAAACAGTTGACATAGAAATTAATTTTTTTCAGTCTGTGAAATTCCTTGCCTCATGTTTCCTACTAAAGTCTCCTATCATGCAGGTGTCTTGATGTTCCATTCTCCTTTCTGCCTTCCTCAACATCTCTGGAGTGGTATACGAGGTTATTGCCTTGTTTGTTTTCTTGGGTCTAGTGCTTGTTTTCCAAAAATGACTGCTTTGCTTATACTGATAGAAATCACTGTAAGTACAAAGTTCTATCAGAAGTGTGTCAGGTCTGGACCTCTTACCTTCCAAGATCAGATGCATTCAGTTTAAGACGGTGGAAGCAGGCAGGGGTTGAATGCTGTAGCATTATGGAAAGTACAAACAGAGGTAGCTGAACACCAAGCCATAATACAGCTGCTGTGATAACAGGTGCAATTCTGACACTCTTTAAGATAAAAATGAGACACAGAGGCAGAAAGCATTGCTTGGTTGGAGGGACAAACAGAAGTGAATACTGATCCCCATTCATTTATTTGCCCATGTTCTGAAATGAAATCGACAGACATCAGGAATAGAACAAAAAAATCTGTGCTGATACATTGATAATGAGCCATGGTTTTCCAAACTGGCAGGTGGAGAGTTCTTGAATGCTCTTGTTGCTACACTTCATACGCAAAGATTTCTTTTGAGGAAATAACGACATTTCTACCACAGGAGAATGAACACTGCTTTATTAATGTCAGGACCATTGGAAGTAAATTCATCACTCCTCCGTGTCGGGCCTTCCATTGAGCCAATGATATTACTGAGATTTAAGTTACATCCCAGGACACCAGCCACAGCAGTGGATCTTTGTTCTACTCATCGTTTTTCTCCTATTTGCGTCATATAAAGCCTAGAATGAGACAGCTGTTTTTGCTGTGGTAAAGCTCTGTTAGTGTTTGGATATGGTGGCAGTGAAATAGATGCGCTTTACATGCAGGAAAAAGTGAATATCATGTGCTGTTATTGCAGCCAATATACTGCATCTTTCTCTTTTATTTTTTCAAATAGTAAAAATGTAAAATTTTGATTAAAATTTTGATTTTAGGGTAAGATGGTGAAAGGAATGGGGGGTGCCATGGACCTGGTATCCAGTGCACAGACCAAAGTGGTTGTTACCATGGAGCACTCAGCTAAGGTAAGGCTCTGCCGCTTTTTTCTAAATAAGTGCTTTGGGCTGTACCAAAAGAGAGAAAAAAAAAAAGAAAAAAAAGACATCTTACATTCATTCTGCTGCTTTGAGGACTTGACAGTTTTGCTGTTAGTTATTATGGAGATCCAGAAGGGGGCTAGGTTACTATGGTCCCTTTTCTCTAGTAAGTGAATCAGTCACCATGGAAAAAAAATGAAATATTAACTCAATATTTAAAAGCAGCACACATTTTTTAGTTACTTCATGCAAATTTAATGAGAGTGGCAATTGCCAGAGCTACAGTAGGTGCTACCCCAGAGGTTTTATTCTTCACCTAAGAATAATTTGAAAAATTAAGTTCCCCACGGTTAAATACTTGTTATGATGGAAAGGTATTTACCTTTGAAGTTGCCAGTCAAATTGGTACTGACAGGTTGATAGGACACATCTTTTTGGCATAATGAGATGCAAGCTGCCTTCCATCATTATGTGATAGAGGTTAATATAGAGACTTCTTTGTGATGGAAGCTTTGTAGATATAAAGGCTCCCCCAGAAGGTCATAGGAAACTTGTCATTTGAAACTACTAAAGTGGGACTGTCCAAACTATGAGAAAAATGTACTGAAGGATGAAAATCTCTGTTTTCAGGGAACTGTACTGAATGTTTGAAAAGGAACTTTTTGTTTAATTTCTGTATTTCTGTTAGTCCAAATTTGTTGTGTGTCTGCAATAAGAATTAATGTATATTGTTCAAGATAATATCACTGTCAGAATGTATAAGAACAAGCATAAGGAGTTTGCATAGTAAACTAGTAAAGACATAAATATGAAAGCTAAATATGACAGTTGTGTATTTTTAAAATGTGATTCCAAGAATTAATTTTCACAAAAAAAGAATTGTTAAAAGGTATAGTAGTTTTACAATTTATACTAAACTGTGATCTCAAGGGGCACATTTTCAGTAACAGCACTGAGTCTGACCAAATAGTTTTCAGATATATGTAAATAAGTACACGAAAGTAAAAAGCAAATTCATCTATATGACTTGTATCCCTATCACAGCCTCCCAAAAACTGGATATGTAATTCTCTATTTGCTCAGACATGTACTGGTATTAATGTGATCTGTATAAATATTTATGCTAAATTTCTAGTTACTGTGGAATTTGATTAAGGCTCAGAGTCCACACACATTGTAATTATTCATGCCAGTTTTTCTCTTAAAAGTACAATTACCAAAATCTTTTTTCACTACAGTCTTTGGAAGTTATTTGCATGTTGGTTTTTTGTTGGTAGGAGTACTGAAACCTGAAAAAGACAGAAACACAGATAGGTTCACTGTTACAAACAGTCCAGGCTTAGAGTTACTTATTTTGGCATATGTGTACATAACTTGGGCTCCTACGTACGTGGAATGCCTGATGTGCACTTCTAGAGAGCCAATTGCAGGCTTTCATAAATTATTTCTTCTGCTTTTGTGAAAAGGCACTGCAAAACTAAACCATGTGCATGCTTTTTCACTTTATTCTTATTTTAAAATGAAGTGGATTCTTGGCACTCCTTGCTCTTACCTAGGCTCTTTCTGGGGTCTTCATACTGCTGCTTCTTGTTTGCTCAACAGTGAAGATGATGAAATATGGAAATACAATGTTTGCAAATCAAAAGCTGCTGTTACAGTTTTCAGATTCTGTCTTTTTTTTGTTTTCCCTTTGTTTATTTTCTTTTTTTTTCCTAAATATACAAGCAAATATAGCACCCGTGAGACCAGTTCTGAAAATCAGAAGTCTTTTATTGGGGTGACTGCTTTTTACAGAGCCTATTTTATATTCACAGCTTTATAATTCTTTACATCAAAGTTTTTCTCACAAAATTACTGCAGCTGTATCTATGATCAGAAGAGCAATCTTTTGTCTGGCTCAAAGCCCATTGCGTTACTGAGTGAAAAAAACATCTGCATGTACAGTGGCAGTTTGTTGTGTCTGCTGGCTTTTTAGTATAGGGACGTTTTTGTCATCTTATTCTCCAAATAAATAATAAGAAATCTATCATTAGATACCAAAGTATTCTGTAAGTCAACAGCAGTCAAGATTTG
The DNA here is from genome assembly GCF_023634155.1 of Falco peregrinus. Lineage (NCBI taxonomy): Eukaryota > Metazoa > Chordata > Aves > Falconiformes > Falconidae > Falco > Falco peregrinus. Next base: position 69,746,473 of record NC_073739.1, read on the forward strand.
AGGGATGGAAATGCGGTGGAAGGCATGGGATATATGCAGTACGTTCAACGCAGATGTTCAAGAGTTGCTGCAATAGGTAGTTCTTGCAGTCAGTTTTGTCCGAGTCATGCTTGTGAAGGATCTTTTAATCCTTTTCAATTTTTTTTTGTATTATAGTAATAGCCTGTTAAACATGAAAATAAGTTTTTTAAGAGTTTAGAAGTGCATTTCCCTTCCAGTACACATTAGAGTTTTTAAACATAGCAGTAGGCTGAGTCCTTGCAGTGTGGGCAAAATACACTTTACATTTAGTTACGAGGGTGAAACCAGTACCTGTCTTGGCACTTAAATAAATACTCGAAGAATTTTCCTCTTTTTAAACTCTGTTATGCAGTATAGTACAAATAAAACCAAATACACTCTGCCTTACATTATTTACTTTTTAATTACTTAAATTTTTACATGTAATGCAAACCAAAAGGTACAGAAGAAATATGACAAAACATGAAGTGAGTTCTGTGGAATACTCTTCAGCTTAAGAAATGCTGTTGAGGAAGAGTAACGTAGAAATACATTAAATAATAAGGGCATGCAGAAAGTGGATGCAAAATGGCATTATAGAAGAAGTAGGGGTAGCCAACTGAAATTAGCAACTAGCATGTTTAAAACAATGCGAAACAATTTTCACAGCCAGGTAATGAAGTTGTGCATGATCAGCAGGATGATGCAGGAGCTCAAAAAATTAAGTCTCTATGAAAGGGACTAAACTGTTTTATGAAGTTAAATTCAGCAGTGAAAATTAAACAGCATTGCCCAGAAGCAGTCTGCAGCTCAGAAAATCTATACATCACAGCATGTCAGGAACCAGGAGGGCATAGCTGTGGAAGATTGGCTCAATTTTTGCTCCATGTGCTTGGGCCACTGTAAGACACTTGGCGAATTGACCTTAGGTCTAATTCATTATGGTATTTCTTAATGTATTTTTTGCTAAATTACTTTTTTCTTTATAACCATAAAGAAAAACAATAGCCTGTAAGGTTGTTATGTAATCTCTGAACAGTCACTGTGTATGCGTGCCTAATCTGCTAAATACTGCCTAAGAGAAATAAATGTCAAGTTCTTAACACCGTACCATCATTGACATGTTTTGCAAAACATAGTAAATTAATGGCTGGTAATCGTTCCATATTGTGAAATAGGTTGTTTACACCATTCAGAAAAATAGAATGGAAACTAGTTTTAAGCACTTGATTCAGACATGACTGAAACATGGAGCACGATGTGTAGCACTTGAAGATGAGCATATTGCACTCATCTCTAGTCTGCTTTTGGGCTTTCCTGGAGCAGTGGAGGGAATGGGAATTCAGTGTGGGTAAAGAAACTGGATTTACTATTTTCAGAGCATGACTATGTGCTTAAGCCCTGGGGATTTGAGATGCCCGTGTGTATGGCTGATCCTGCACATTACTGTTTGTGATGAAGTATCAGACAGAGAAATGTCATGCCTGCATTGTGTTTTCCTAATTTTTGTCCTTTATGTGTCATTATTGAGGTCCCATGTATCTCTTATCCCCACATTGCAGCAGGAAAGACAAACTATTAAGCAGAAGTATGCAGAGCTTCTAAACTCAGGAGCGCACTCAGTGGTACAGTGAAATTCTTATTAGTCATCTCCTTATATGTGGGAGTTAAGTCCCAAATTGCCAGAGATGTAATCTGTGAAAGAAGTGATTTCAAAGAGTGGTCTGAGTACAGTGAATATTTCAATAACACTGAATGGCTGCGGCTGTGATTCTCATGTAAATATTTGAATTTGGAATAAGTTGTGTCATTTTTTAAAATTAATGTTTGTCTGTATATTGTTAAACACAGGGCAATGTCCATAAAATCTTGGAAAAGTGCAATTTACCACTTACTGGGAAACAATGTGTAAACCGCATCATTACAGAGAAGGTAAAGTACTTTCCTTGAATCCTTGTCAGTATTTTTCTCTTCTACCCCTAAGAAGGGACACTCAGTAAAAGTAGAAAAGTCTAGTAAAAATGAAGAATATATTTAGTATCTGTTACTAATGAAGGCAAGGATTCCCCTGGAGTTGTTCCAGCAGTCTAGGCACTCATATTTTTCCTTTTGAAGCTTTCACCATTGACATCTAGCATACTGGACCGTACAGTTCAAACATTCAGAACAAAGGTGCCATGCATGAGAAATATGCAAAGTGTGTGTCTCCTTATTTTTCCCATAGTATTCCTGAAAATTTGCCATGTGCAATGCAAATCCTCAAATGCAGCTGTAATCACAGATAGTTTTTTCCAGCAGAGCAACAGCTTGTGTAGCCACGTGTATGTCAGACAATTGGCATCTTCCTTGATGTGTACTACACACCCTTTCAGAGAAACACAACCTGTAGCTGTGGCAGGGCTTTAATTTTTTTGTCATTACTTGATTCCATTTGTGAAGCAATTTATTCTCCAGTGCAAGTCCATGTGAATATCTAATACCACTGCTGCTCAAAATACATTAGTGGATCTTTTCAACAAGGGAGAAGTGATCTGAGATTTTTGCTGTAACCATACTCCTTCTGTTATCAGTGTTTACATTTGTAAGAGCTTAGAGTAGTACCTCTTTGAGCCACCTATCGTACCAAGAATGCATCAAAGGTGCTGATGTAGAATTTGCTTTTTCGTGGTAATCTGTTGCTACTGGAATCTAAAGGGGTTTTTCTCCACAAAGTAAGTGAAAATAAATGAAAGCGTGGAAGGTTTTCCAGGTTTTTATTAACTGACCACATACAAAACATAAGGAACAAAAAAATGAGAGTCAACAAGGACTGATAGAAAATAAACAACAAACAGAAATTTCTCTTAAGTGCCACCACTTGTTAGATCTGGTTGCTTTATTAGGAGATGACACAAATGTACAACAGTAGTTTGATAGTGTTGCAAATTCTGTTTCTACACTAGCTTCCTAATGTGTATGTTCCTTATGCCCAGCAAGACGAGCTATCATTTTTCAGTCCCTTAAATCAGTCTCACATGCCCAGAGGACAGCTGAATTTTAGTACGGTTCTGTAGTAAGCTTAAAATTGCACTTACCTTTCAAGTTCAACCTTCGCTGGTCTTTTGCTGCTGACCTTATTTGGTTTTTTTAAGGAAAATTACTATAGGCCTTTTGTTTCACTGGCAACTAGCATGCAACCTGTGCATCATTAAAGTGCACAATGTTTTACAGACGTTTCTATTTGGTAAGCTTGTGGGCCTTGGAAGTGGAAAGCACATCTTACGAATACATCAGAAAGAACAGCTTTTGCTCCTTCAGCCACTTCCTCTCAGGCTTTCTATTAAAAGTACAAGAAATCTTGTCTTTCGTTTTCAGCGCCTGAAAAGACTAAAATTTACACTGGGTGTGCAATAGCTGTTGGAGAAGCTTATAATCTGTTGAAAGTGATCAACCGCTCTTTGCCATAAAAAAAAATAATAGAAGAATGATGGAGATGTTGTCTTTTCCTGTTTTCCTTCATGATATCTTGGTGTGCATTGTCTTGCAGCAAAGAATGTCTAGAGCCCTTTCCTTTGGGCCTCGCAGTTCTCACCAGATTGGGGCAGGAGGCATGGTCCTCATTTCATGCATTTCAAAACAGTTGCATGTTTTCCCTACAAAACTAACACATCTCATATTTTAGGTTCTTTCAGGTACAAATAAATGTGGCAGAAATTTTTACTGGTCAGTTAGGAAAGTGAAACCAATTGGTAATGGCATCTTTTGTTACTGAGGGAATTCTACCTATCTCAGCACTGCATTTTCTACAATATTATTACTTAGGTCCTTGTTTTCTGCTTCAATAATAAATAATTAATTGTGTGCTCTTTGAACCTGGCAGGCTGTGTTTGATGTGGACAAGAAGAAGGGTTTGACCCTTGTGGAAATCTGGGAAGGACTAACAGTGGATGATATCAAGAAAAGCACTGGCTGTGACTTCACAGTAAGTCATTTTACAAACAAATATAGTTAGTCTGGTGTCAGAACAAATATTCTCCACAAATACTCATCACACGAAGACTTGCAAACAGGGTAAGTTTCCTCCGTGTAGGTAAGGGTTCAGTAGATTACCTGTGGGATTTACAGTGAAAATAGGAAGATAATTGAGGGCTAATCCAGTATGATTACATTGGAAATATTTGAAGCTAGGAAAAACAGAAGAGATGGAGAAATGACTAAAAGGACAATGTGGAAAGGGAACTTTTATGATGCGTTGAAGAGGGGAGCAGATTCATATTTGAGGGGTGGATGAATATGTATTTCTCCACTGTATAAGTTAGTTTAGCTAACTCTCTGTTGCTAAATTTTCATGCTGTCTTTAGGTGGGGTTGTAAGTCTTCTCAAAAGGAGTGACTGTATGTGTCCACTCTGTGTTAGTAGTGCCAATCAACTAAATGTTCTACTGTAGATATCTTTGCTTTTTCTCTCCCTTTGCCTTGTACAAATGAAACTTACGCTGTGCATTAATCCAGAAAAACGCTGCCTTTTGACCTTCACATTCATTCATTCTTAAGTCTCACTTAACGCTAACATGAAACTGGCATATTAATAGAAAGCGGTAGCACACTTGTAACTGATTGGATCTGTGTGGTTAATAACATATAGTTTCTTCATGGCCTTCTCCTACATGCATATTACAAATTTTTTTCTTTTGTATTGTGAAGTCTTCTGGGGTAGGTCAGCTCTCCTTTGGTGAGGGCAGTGAGTATGACAGTTTACACGTTGTGCTGTAAAAGTAGTTGGGGAATATTTGGTAATGAGGTGCAATACTCTTTCTCCTTGCAGAGTTTCATGGCAGGGCTAGGACACATAACTGAAAGACTGCAGAGCAGTTGTTATGTGAAAGAGTTTGTTATTAAGGCTTTGAGTATACTATTGGCAATAAATAAAACTTTCTGAGCAATAAGTCTGTGGAATTTCATTAATTTCCTGTGTCCATCAGAGAGCGTTTCTGGTAACTAAATATGATAATATATCTTTTTCTTGTGGAATTTTAAATATTTCAAATAAAGTGCTGTTCACTTTTAAAAATACTTTTTTTTATCTGAGAAAAATTGTTTGGTTAAAGATGCCTGACCAGCAGCTGCAATGTGCAGCAAACTGCTACAAAATCACTTTGCTCTCTTACTAATTTTCCATGTAACATTTTATGGAAGTCATTATTATTTTTTAATTCATAGTGAAAGCAACCTTCCATTTTCAGCAATTCTGTGTGCAAAAGAAATTATTCATTCAGTTTCTGACCATGATTTTTGAAAAAATCAATTTTTTAAAACTTTGGTAATGTTAGGACTAATTTATCTTTGGCTGATCAGCCTGTCAAACAGCTAGCATCCCAAATTAAAGCATAAACATGACATTGTTGGTTTGTATCTATTGCAGTCAGTCACTTTGGTCTGTTCTTGCATATTTATTTGGGGGATTAACTTAATGATTAATTTGAAGGTGCAATATTTAAATAGCATTTAAATAGACTGAAACTACAGTAAAGGACTTTTGCTGTGAGAAGACACCAGTCCTTAGGTGTTCAAAATCTGCTTGTTTGGAAAGAGTCAGTTTCTTTTTGCTTCAGGTGACTAATATATATGTATTTAACTGAGTGTGTTACCCAAAGTAATATTCAGCAGCCTATGCTCAAGGCAATGAAAGCAGAAGCAACGAAAGAATGCAGAGAAAGAAGTGATAAGCTTAAAATTATGGGCTATGGTGTTAAACTTCACAGCAGCATGGTGGATATCACAGGGGAAGTCTGTTAGGGCCAAAGGAGGGATTACCAACACCCACCATCCCTTAGTGCGTTCCTGTCAATGTTACAGTGGTATAGATTTTGAATCTTTAGGATAGCCTGAAGTCAGCAATTGGTGAGAGGTATTGCAACAATCCACCATCTAGGTCCTCGGGATCTGTCTGACTGGGATCAGGAAGGGACACTTCACAGGCACCATTTCCTAGTTCTCCTGAAGGCAAACTCTCACGCAGTCTGCCTTGTATGGGTGCTTGGCCACGCATGAAATGATGAGCTGCACTGAAGGAGCTGTGGGCATGAAATATGTAGATGCTGCTTTGTTTATGCACTTTCATATACTTATCTTGAAAGCATGTGGCTTGCGCAAATACTTGCAAAGCAATGGTTGCTTGCAAAGCATGTACCTCAGCCAAGGTATGTGAGAGGGTCAGTCTGACCTACTGATTGGTAGTTATAAAAGTGCCTGAAATCTCTAGGGCTCTGCAGATGGAAAGCATGAACCACAATGATTTGTTAAAGCTGTGGCATGGAAGAGCACTAGCTATTCCCTTCTCTTTTTTTTTTAACTCTTCTAAAGAATGTTTTCAGGCCACAGTGACCCAGTCCTCCCCTCATTGAAATCCTTACCAAAGCTTCTGTTGACATCTGTGACAGCAAGACTGGATCACTGCTGTGTAATATTAGACCCCTGATGTCCCGATTTTCATATACAGCAAACACCTACAGCTCCTTCACTTAGTTTTGTGGTCTGGGAAATAGAGGTTTGAGCCTTGCCATAGGCATTTGTTCAGAAAGCAGCATCCTTGGTCCTTTTTTCTACATTTGAAGACTCTGCCTCAGGCTTATTTGAAAATGTAACAGTTGTGCTTGTGATTATTTATGTTCACTGAATGAGACATCTTGTTCCTGTTTATATTGGTGACAGGAACTTTAGCGATATTGTTTTGCTACAGTAAAAGCAGGTTTTTTGGATCATGTTTCGCTAGTTTGAAACAGAACTGATGGAAATTGAGAAACTGACCCTTCTCTAGCAGCTTTTTTCAGTGGATGCATGGAATGTTCTGAAATAAAACATCTCTCTAGGTTCATTACAAGTGAGATTTTAAAGGATGGTTGTTCCTTTATAGGTAACTGTCTCTGCCCATGCAGGCAACTCCTTTCTGTAGAGGAGAACTTTATAGCCGATACAGCTTTCTTTGAGACACATCTGGCTGTACAGTCCCATTTTCACAGCATTTTTAATTATTTGGAAAAACATCTGAAGGACATTTGCAACCACAAAATGTTAAAGAAAATATGATTTAGAGTCAACTATCTTCATTATAGACTGGCATCATATAAGAAATAAACAATTCATGCTTGATTTTACTGTGCTGTGAAGACAAAGTGTTGGCTTATCTTGCATGCTGAAATCAGATTGCTGTAGCTAGCATATAGATCACCTTGGAAGGTAATCTGCTTGGGTTTGTACTGGCATATACCATTGATGAGACCATGAGAGAACAAACTGAGAACCATACTTTTACAGATGTATTCCATTATAAAAATAATCAGGGTGAGTTTGTCTAGGTAAAAATTCACCATCCTCCCTGGTTGTTTTTTTTTTCTTAATGTAAAAGCTGTCTTACAAAATGATCTTAAAAGATAACTTGGAGTTTAAGAAAAGCATCTGCCAAGGAAAAGTTAGGTAGCTGAATAGCAATTGACTAGTGTATGTTTAAAAAGAAATTTACTATCCAAGTTCAAGCCAGTGAGTACAAAATAACAGAGGATATGGTTTTCTTTTCTGGAACTACATTTTGCTTTGAGGAAACAGGCTTTTGCAGGTTCGAGTCCATTCTTAGATGGATGTTGTGTTTTTCCAGATCATTCACCCCACTGCAAAAGGCCCATCAGGAACAATTTTGTACAAAAGCTGATGTTGGAATTGTGGTTTGCTTTTATCTGCATTTTCAGATAATTAGGACTTAACAAGGGATAAGCAACTTTTATTATTTTAACAAATATGCTAACACTGGTCCATCTTTTTGTTGTTGTTATTGTTTGAGGGACTTTTTTTACATTTCTGAACAGTGACTTGCTTTTACACACCTGATAAGGTCATTAGAAGTTACTACAACTCATTATCATTCAGAATCAGGCCTTAAAAGAACTGCTTGCTATGAAAAAAGACATAATGAAATAAGCATAGAGCTGTTTGTGTAGCTGAAAAGACTAGTTTGGGGTTGGAAATCAAAGGCTCAATAAGCTTGAATTGCAGGAGGTCTCTGAGGCCATGTGTCCTCTTACCAGTTCAGAGGCTGCGTACATGACTGCCCAGGCAAACTCCCAGTACACCTACCTGTTCAACATTAGCAAAGTATTTTGAAGGTTCCAAGATACGCTGTTCTTCCTGTTAAGTGTAACAATATTAAGAATGTATTGCTTAGGCAGTATTTAAGAAAGTAGCAACTCTGCAGCTGTGTAGTGTAGAATAGTCCTCATTAATCACATTCAGCCCTTACCAAATGCTGTGCTTTTAGCACGGGGTGTTACTAAATTGACTGACTCTACTGGGATTTAAAGCACTGGACTCAGGGAGCTTTCTGCATTTCAAACTTGATTACTCCTTGTTTTCCACGCACAAACTAACCCTTTTGTTATATTAGCATTTTTCTGCTTATTTAATCACATTTTATTTAGAGCAAAGAGTTGTACTTGGGTCCAGTTCTGAGCGGTGCTGGGCTCTTACCACCTCTTTTATCTTCAGTAGGCATTATGGCACTTAGCACTCATGGGGGCCAGACCCTTTCAGAAGCAGATAGTGGTACACACAAATGACAGCTGTTAGCATCAGATGTTCAGACATTACATTTAATGTAATATGCTCATTCAGATGCAAAATGAAGTTTTGATGGCATCAAAATCTGCGTCAGCAGAAAAACAATAATCGCTTTGGCATTAGCAGCATACAGATTTTAATGGTGCTATCTTCATCCTCCAGCTTTTTCCCTTAATTCAATGGAACCATCTCTGGGTGAGGCAGATATGGGCCCAAATTAAGTGAGGCACACAGGCAGTTGGAGTCAGAAATGTTGGAACATTTCTGGAGCTAGCCCAGGAATGCTGGTGCACTAAAGGAGTTTCTCCAGCTCCTCTACACTTGTACCTATTACATCTATTTATTATCCTACTTCACACACAACTTTGAAAAATCAATGAACAGTTTCCATCCACTGAAAACCTTTCATTAGCATTTGATACAGTAAACACATTCTTCATGAGCTAAGCTTTCCTTGTTGGCTGTTCTCATAAGGTTGTGTGATATATGGTGGCTGGAGGAAGGGTAATGTGGAAATCTAACTGGTCCAGGAAATACAGCCCTATATTTCTGGAGAAAGAGGCTTTAACGCTTGGAAAGACCCTTTTCTATCACTTTTTCATAAGTTAGCTTGTTCAGTACTGTTAAGTGAAAAAGAAGGGATAAGGAGGCAGAAGGAATGCAGTATGTGGTGTTTCAATGCAGTACGTCAGGTTTCAGTTGGACACATTAATTAGGAGCCAGATTATCTGTGGAACTGCCTGAACAAGTGAGATCACATGAGTTACTTTTGATCTTCATCCTGGGGCACCTATTTATATAGGGCTAGGAACAGGAGACATTTAAAGAGGCTTGGATCTTCTGTGGAGAGCTTTTCCTCCAGGTATTTGTGTAGACCTGCAGCCGGGGTTTAATCAAATGTTAACCGTTGCTACTCTTCAAAGTCTTCTCTGTATTGTTCCCATTTATGCCTTCTTCCCTCATCTGGTTTCCTATTTAGGCTTACTGTGTTTTACTTTTGGTCTGCTGGATATTTTATAATATCACTAATTGATTTTTATGACTATGGTATTAAAACAATAGAATATATAAGTTTATCCTCACACAAACATGAATGTGAATGGAAAAAGGTAGGTTTGTTTTTTAAAAAAAGATAAAATTATAAGTATTAAACTATCATCATGAAACAAATCAAATGAATGTGAATGGAAGAAGGCAAATTCTAAAAAAATAGGTAAAATCAGAAGTATTGCATTATATCATCATCAAACAAACCAATGTATACATATACTATAGGTACAGTGTGTGTATTGTATGTGTATACATTTGATTGTTTATCTTCTACTAATGTGTGTGTTCTAAAACTCAATTGATTACTTCTCCACAGACCTAGCATTGACGGACAGCATCCTATTTCCTGGTGGGTGGGGAGGAAATGCAGAATGAACTTGGCTGTTGAGCAAATAAGGGGAATAATCAGTCTAAGATTCCTTGGCATGGTTGTTTTGATGCTGCAGTGGCCATTCAATCATGTATTGAATATAAACTTGTTTTGTTGCCTCAGCATCATTCGGTGTATTGATGCATGTATGCAAGTGGATTAGAAGGTGGTGGCTGAGGCTGTTGCCCATGTGCAGCTCTCTCTCCTGTTGCTGTTCACAGCAAGTGCAGGCCCACTGTACACAAGCTGTGACCATCTACGGGCCAGTGCATTAACTAAGCCATGGCCAATTTTTGAGCTATGTTCATGTGCCTTACTGTATGCTGTATAATTGAGGAACTGCTTCACGAGTTCAGCTCTTGTTTCTGCTGGCATTGGAAGCCATCTGAGAAGACTATGCAGTTAGCAGGGGCAAATACAGGTTCGGCTGTCCAAGTTTAATCTGCATTCCTAAATCAGTAACCCAGTTCAAAATAAATGAAGTTTAGAGGCTGGATACTGGCGCCATGGATATTTTGTATTCCTGCATCAGAAAATGTAGTTACGGGAGAATTTATCTCTGAAATACTTCAAATATGTCAATTTAAATAAAGACAGTGTCTCTAGTCTTCAGTGGCACATAGCTGATAGAGGTGGAAATGAAAGGTGGGTTGTACTGCCATATCTCTATGCTAACTGTTGTGCTTTTTCCCTCCTTTTTGCTAGGTTTCGCCAAAACTAATACCAATGAGGCAGATTTAAACGTGAAATACAGACTGGGCTTAATTTGCTAGAAGGCTTGTTTCCAAATGGGAGCTCAGTGAAGAGAAATCAATGTCTGGTTTGCAATTTTACTACTTTTTTCTTTTTTTTTTTTTTTTTTTTGTAAGGGCTCTTTAAGTAGTTTCCAGATAGTTACAGCCTGAGTTTAAGTATCAGCCTAAGTTGTATTTTAACTTCATTACATTACCAATTGAAATTGAAAAGGTGAATTTATTCCCTAAATTTTGAATAATGTTATACTAAAATGTTAATGAATATTGTAAAAAAAATGCCTTGTATTGTCTCTGCCAAATACTACATTTTTCACAGAGAATCAGAAAATGATCATGCAAAACTTATGATTTCCTCTGCTTTTTGTGATGTCGTTAAACTTACCAGTCACTCCATTGCTCTGGAACTATAGCACTTATCATGTCCATTCTTCTGTAAAGGTGTGGAGGTTGTTTTTTTCTGGAGTTGTAGAGAGACATCAGGAATATGGACTTACTTGCCTTTTCCTGAACTTTTTAATGAGTCTGTGACAGAACTGTATATACCAGTGGAAATAACTGGGTCCTTAGCCCTGAATGTATCTATCTACTATTTCCATGGTGTGTGTCAGCTGGCATTAAGAAGCCTACACCTCCCAATGTCCAACTCTGACCCCTTATATTTAAATCCTACAAACTAGAATGGGACTAGTATGAAGGAGGGAAATCGAAAAGTCTCCATCCCCATGCAGACAGCTGGTGGCTACACGTTGTCCCATGTGAACCACTCTTATTCTCCAGGTAGAATCCTTCTCCCCAGCCCTCATTCAAAGGCAAATTAAGATTGTTCCTGGAGTCAGGTCTGTCCTTCCAGTGTTACACAGGAAAACAGGGGAAGAGAATGTTGTGGGCACTTTGAAGTTTCTTCTGAATGGAACGCAGCTCATTAAAGCTGGAAGCAGTAAGTTTGCATGACTTGCCAATCAAGGCATTGGCAAAAACTAAGCCAAACTCATGATAACTAGAATGAATGCCATGAGACAATCAAAATGAAAATTTATTCTTTCATACTGGTTCTGCTGTTTGAGAAAGATCTTCCTTTCCCTGTTATTAATTACAAAATGACTGTTACTTTTGCAAGGGGGTAATATGACAGCATTGGATCTCACATACCAAATCAGCACAGTAGGTCTTTATTATACAGAGCATGAACTGACTGGAAATCTGCATTTAAAGTGTAATGGTTTCTGTCATTCATATAAATAGTAACATGTAAAACACTTCAGTTAAAATAGTTCCTGACATAATGTTTGATATCAGGACAGGAGCAGATTAAGTGACTGAAAAACATGTAAACTGTATACGCACAAATAAATTTATAATTATATGCCTATCATGTGTGTGATAAGCAGTGTTGGGATATGGTGTAGAAGGGCATTCTAGTACTAGGTGGATGAGGTATTCACTGTCATTGTCAGTGTGTGTTGTGGAAGCACTGTAACACATTTCTAGGGAAACAGATAGGAAAATCCCACAATATTTAGCTCCTGTACTAGCCTTTGTACTGCATTTTTCCATGCTAAAGTAAGAAATGCTTCTCTTTCATGGGACAGTTATAAAATCGGTCTTGATCCACCCATGGACTTGATAGCAGTAAAGCTGTTTTTATTAGAGAGATTATTTTGTTTAGTTGCCCTTACTCTAAACAATTCTTTGATAATCTCTTTTCAATACCAAGTAGGTTATCCTTATTCCCACAAAGGAATAAACAAAATGCCTTTGTAAGCACCTTTATGCAGGTACAAAAGTACTGCCACAATACTAAGTTTTATGACTTGAAGTTATGGGTGCTAATGGGTGGTAAGGTGTTGTATAGCCTGAATGTGTAGGCAAGACCTGAAGCTGAGCCCATGGGAAGAAAGTGTGTTGTACAAAGACCAGTGCTAATTTCCTGATTAAACATATAGACGTGAGTGGCTGGTAGGTAATTTGCATGCAAGGCTTGAAACAACATTGCTCAGAGTGGTCCAGAATATTAGCACAGGTTTAGCACAAGTTAGATTTTATCAAGCTTTAGTTTTAACCTATTGTCTCTGTTTAGGTGTATTCCCTATGTTATTCACTCATTCCAAACAAGTTACTTAAAGTTTGGCTATTTCTACTGCTGTAGAGGTGGACTGAAGTTCTGCTCACAGAGGTTTTGCAGATTAAAAGTCTCTGTATAGCAAAAACTGACTCTATTTTCACTCAGTATGAAACTTTTTGTTTTGGAGCATGTTTGAGAGCATGGATGTGATCCCTGAAGGTATCTTGCTCATCACTACTCAGAGCTCCTGTAAACAGTACTCAAAATGGATGCTGGTTCTAAAGAAGTATAAGTACTATTATTTAGTAGAGAAAGGGAGTTGCTATTAATTTATCCAGAGAAAAAGATAATCTTTAAATAGCTGTGGAAGTCTTAAAGAAATCTATAAATGAAATGTTGACCTGTTGCAATTACCTATAGTACATTAATTGTAGGACTGATTAGTTAATTACAGCAAACATTTATTGGCATATATAAAGTACTGGAGGAGTGTCTGAGGGTGCATGCGATCAGGTGTGTGCTGCTTCTGCCATAGAACTATGCTTTGCTGGCATACGCACAGAAACCATCATTGTTATTAATGTATGGCTATGAAAAGACTAAGGACCTGATGTCTAGGAGTTCCGCGCCTTGGTTTCTGAAGCAAAGAATTAGGAGCCACGAACTCCTGAGTTTCAGCTTTTCCATTTCTCCACTTCCTGCCTTGAAAAAATTCATCTGTGCTTTCTGCCTTGTCTCCTGTTGCTGGAAAATGAGGATATTTTCTTTCATACCTCATGGGGATGTTGTGAGGAATAATTAGCTAAGGTCCATGCAACAGGTTGTCTTTTATCTTCAGCTTGGAGATCAGACTTGATCAAGAGTGTGGAAGAGTACTTGAAGACTGCCATATATGCTGGATATTTGAGTTCTGTGTCTTCTCTTATTTGTATCAGTGTTAATGCAAGAGAGCAAAAGCCAATATGGTGCTGAAAACTGGGGATGAAAACTGGGGATGAAAGGAGAACAAGCTCTCTCCATAAAAAAACAGTGGTGCAAATATCTGTATGTCACACTTGAATTTTTCTATCTTGAGAACAATATATTGCAGTAGAATACTGGTATTGTTATGAAAACATCATGTATCCGCACAAGCTAATTGCTAAAAGCAGTGGCTCCATTTTCTAATTGATTTGTAAAGTAAGATTAGAAATTAAAGCACTCGTAAGTATTTTCATAGATAAAGTTTACTCTAAGCAGTATTTGCTAGGATCGTGTTACAGGGGTGAGAGCTTCTCGTTCCTCTGTGGTGGGTGATGGTATGCATGAAGGTTTATTGAGACGCCGCCTGCTGACAGCACTTCACAAGACAAGGACAGTTGATACCCTTTGTCCTGAAGAAGGTGATGATTCTACTATATTACCACATTGGACTTACTGCACTTCAATTTTATTGATTTTTTTCCCTGAAAAAAAAGCAAAAAAAAATATGAAATATTATAGAATATGTAGTTGTACTGTAAACTCTGCAAACTAAACATCAAAGTTCTTCTATGTATTGGCAAAAGAATCAATAAAGTAAAGATTAAAAATCTTGAGCTTCCTCTATTGTTGTAATTTTTCATGGTGTTCTGTCCTGCCATTAGGAGCAGTAAAAGATTAGCTTGTGTCTGCACCAGCATGTCAGACCTCAGCACAAGCAAAACCCTCAAGGTCTTGGCTGAAGGTGGAGGGGTTTGATAAACGGAAATAATGAAGCTCAAAACTCAGCTAACAGCTGGATTCTCCATGTTCTCTTACTGATGTCTCTGTTGGGTCAATCACAAACATAATTATCACATTCATTTTCATAATTACTTGGTTTTTACCTTTTGATTAAGACTGTTTTTGAAATTACAGCATTTAAGATGTTAATCATTCATGTTAGTGTGTGGCTGCATTCTGAAAATAGTACTAGATGACACATGAAAACAAATTGCATTAACCACCTGGTGAATGATAAAGTAGATGATTGCAAAGTGATGAAAATGCTTGTCTGTAGATACTGGGGTCATCCTTCCATCCATGCCATAAGGTCATGCGTAAATATGTCACAGTATCATTTTATCTTCAGTTTCCTTGGAGAGCAGGTTGATAAATGTGCAGAAAAATGTTTAGGCTCAGAAAAAAACATCAGTAGTGATGATTTTCTCTGAAATGAAACTTCAGTAAATGATATGCCTGGTCAAAATCCAACATTCTGTCACCCCTGTGAAGGGGAGTACAAGGTAAGTGCCAAAATCACACCAGTCTTGCGACTCTAAAATTTACTTATACAATGGTAGAAGGTAAAGATTCCCTCTGACAACAGGAGAAAGTTGGTTACAGGCATATCAACAGTTTTGTCATATCTTGCATATCTTCTGTTGTTGGCTATTGTGCTGGTTTTGGCTGGGACAGAGTTAATTTTCTTCATAGTAGGTAGCTAGTATGGGGCTAGCTATGTGTTTTGGATTTGTGCTGGAAACAGCGCTGGTAACGCGGGGCTGTCTGCATTACAGCTGCGCAGCGCTCACCCCGAGCCAAGGCCTGTTCTGCCTCTCACCCCACCCCACCAGCGAGGGGCTGGGGGGGCACAGGGGGTTGGGAGGGGGCACAGCCCGGACAGCTGCCCCCAGCTGACCACGGGGGTATTCCAGACCGCACGATGTCAGGGTCAGCATATAAAGCTGGGGGGAGAAGAAGGAAAAGGGGGACATTCAGAGCAATGGCGCTCGTCCTCCCAAGTAACCGTTAGGCATGACAGAGCCCCGCTTTCCCGGGGATGGCTGAACACCGGCCTGCCGATGGGAAGCAGTGAATGAATTCCTTGTTTTGCTTTGCTCGTGTGAGCAGTTTTTGCTTTACCCATTAACCTGTTTTTATTTCAACCCACGAGTTCTCTCACTTTTATGCTTCTGATTTTCTCCCCCGTCCCAATGCAGGGGGAGCAAACAAGTGGCTGTGTGGGGCTTAGCTGCTGGCTGGGGTTATACCACGACACTGATTTTACAATGTCCCGTTGTTTCTTTGATGCACTGCAGTATTCTGAGCCCCTCTTCTGCCCATATCCATCTGCTGCTATAGACCAGGTGTCTTAGCTCTGGACGTATCGACACCGCAGCACGTGTGCAGTTTTTAATGGAACAGCTTCAGGGGACACCTTGGGGGTGGGGGGAAATTCCTTTACTGAATGTATTTATGTAACGTCAGATTTTGAGGCTCCAGCAAGGGTGGAAGTAGCTTATTGTGTTTGTGTTGTGAAAACTTGCTGTGCCTGGTTCACATATTTATGTACTTATTTGTTTAGAAAAAGCATGGAAAATGAGTTCTCCATCTGCCTCCTATGGTACTTAGATTTTATTTGTCATATTTTTAATGTAATGGCTTGCAAAAACAAGTAGAACATTACTTAATTATTTGTGGGACCAGTAGAGTCTAAAACTAGAACGTCTATTTCCATGGTCTTAAAGCTGTCCCCTGAGCTTGCAATCCAGCAGAAAACTGTTAAGTTTGTATAAAGCTGTGACAGATGCTTAGAGTGAGCTGCTGCGATGCTTTCAGGCACTGGCAGTGCTGCCTTTGGTGCTGTGGAAATCATCACATTTGTCTCAAAAACCCGTGCCTGTGTGAGATTCTCAAGCTTGTGTCCATCCACCTGACCTGCTGCGGGGTCTCACCAAGTGCGTAGGTTTGTGCACTTTTCAACGAAGGACTGGCACAGCCCCAGCTCATTTGAAAAAAATGGTGGTGATACTTCTTTCCCTGTATTAATTCAGCGAGTGTTAGTGAAGGTTCTGTTCCTGACTCTGTCCAGCAAGATTCAAAGCACATGTTGCTTATCCCAGGAAAGCTCCTAACCTGCCACGCTGCAGGGTGAGCTGGGTAAGAGCACGGATCGGGGGGAAACTGGCTTACTTTGCAGAAAGGACTGCGAGGGCTTTGAGGCTATGAATAGAGAAGAAGGAGCAGGAAACACCTAGCATGTGAGTCATTCACCCAGCAGCGGCAAGGCCTGAATTCTCTTTTGAAGAATGGTTTTTATGTTATTAATACAGGCTTTAAACTGTAAGCAACTCTCTTCCTCTCCTTTCTCTTTCCCTGCATGTAGGCACTTACCTGCATTAAGCCCAGTGTTTTTCAGGGCAAGTGCAGAACAAAAACGTGAAGGCACCTGTGGAACTGGTAGGTCAAGCAGTGTGGTGCTCTGCCACCTTAGAAGGGTACAGAGGGGGGATTTTCCCTTTTAAGATTAGATTGCCCAAATTAATCAAGTTCTCTTGGAAGTGCATCCTGCTGTGGTCCAGGAGACCTCTAAAGCGACCTAACCTAAACCATTGATTTTACGGCACTATGTGAATTGCTTTTATTTTTTGGGTAAGTTCCTGAATATAGCTTTTTGTTCTCTCAGCTGGAAAGTACGTAATACGTAGGTAGAAAAGGGAATTGCAATGTTTTGTAAATGCAGGGAAACGTGTTACAAGAAGCACAAAACCTGCAGCCAAGAGAAGAATTAGTCTGCATAAACTGACCAAAAGCAATGTGAAAAGCAAACTTACATGTCACCCTACCAAAAAAAAAAAAAAAAAAAAAAAAAGCCAAGCCACAGAAGAAGCACATTGGTATCACCTACAGAAAGTATACATTAATTCTAGGACAAATTCAGTCTCATCTGTTTAGGCGGTGAGTGAGTAAAGACTATAAACTGGATCTGATGCCTATATCCTGCGAAACAGTGCTTCCCCTTTGGAAAATCTGGCTCTATGAGCAATTAACATTTTTATCTTAGATCTGTTTGAGAATAAAGAGAGCTGTGTAAGGCTAAATAGGCAAAGCTGTCTTGTCCAATGCATATCCCTAAAAATACAATCTTTAAAGCTATAATCAGGCACTCTGGCTTGCCATTCATTTCTGTCTAGTTCCATCTTGCATTTACTCCAATAAAACCCATCACTTGTGCTTTCCTCCTTCTAGCACCCAAGAGCAGCTCCCTTTGCCCAAGGAAGACTGCTCAAATTTCGGTTTTCCTGCTTGTCTGGGCACATTCTGGGGTGAAGGGAAGCAGGCAGAAGTGTAGCAGTGTGTCCCCGTGTGTCTGCCAAGCCGTGACAGTGGGAGAACTGAGACCAGAAGAGCAGAGCTGGTGTTCTGTGCTCGGCTGGATGGCTGCTGGAGGGCATTGCTTGCTCTGGCTGCTCTCAGCCAAAATGTAGCTGTGACTGAGGGCACAGGCAGAGATGGTGCTGGGGAGCGGCGTTAAGAGAGCTACCGCTGAGCATCAGCACATTGGGTGTGCCGGCCTGTTTCTAATGCACCGCTACTCGTGCACCTCCCGCCAGAAAAAAAAAAAAAAAAAAGATACTTGGTGTGGTGTGTTCTTCTCTTTGTTTTTCATTTCATCTCAACTTGGAGATCATGTGGATGCCTGTGTTTGATAAATGAAATTTATGCCCTCCTGTGGAGTGGCCACACCTTACTGAAGGTCCAGGGGGTGGCTAGCCTAAGCCCTGAGCATGCTTCTGGGGCAAGGAGGAAGACATCAAGCTTGGATGTGGCTATGTGGCTCTTCTCAGGTGTTAGATGCTTGTCATATGGGCGGTGCTTGCAGAGCAGTGCGGGGCAGGTCTGTACCAACACACCTGTCTGCCCTGGCTGAGGATAGCTCAGGAGTTCTTCGGACCAAATGGCAGGGCTCGGCACAAAAACACGTCACTGTCCTGTGTGGCAGAACCGCTACTGAAGCTCTTGGTTCCACAAAGATATGCTTCTCATCCTGTTGCTGATAATTCTTTCTTCTTCAGGCTTACAGGCTGGTATTTGCTGATTCTCTCCTCTGTATCAATTAATACTGACATTTTCAGGTTCTTCTTTTCTTCAGGCAACCTACTGTCTGGGGAAAAAAAAGGCAAGAAAAGAAAAAAACCATCAATGGCATAAATCTGCTAGCTATAAAACTGAAGGATGGTGAAATTAGTCTGCAACAGCATATCTATGTTCTCATTAAGAGCAATTCAGCATTTTTAGGACACGTTAACTGCTGCAGTGAGAAGAGGCTGCAGACCAATATAAAATAAACTAGCACCTCGCAAAGTCCCATTTTTAATTTCCAAAGTACTTTCCTTCAGTCATGCAGGAAAGTCATTGTCCGGGGCAATAGTTAAAAAGAAAACATCACAGATGAGTTTGGGTGTGGAGCTGCAAAACTCATCCAATGTGAAAAAAACACTCTGCATGTTAGCAAGGACAAAAACCTAGAGGTATTTTTTATATATATATATCTATATCTATCTATCTATCTATCTCATCACAGAGTAAACCAAGAAAGTGTAACAATCACTGATAGCTTCACTTCAGAAGTGGGAGAGGCCATAGTTGGTAATTATCCAAATCACCGCTGCTGTTATGTCTCTACCAAACCAGCTCTGACCCTTTGCAAAACAATCCCGCTGAGAATGCATCAGCCTGAGAGCTGGTTTCTATGGGGATTTTAATTGTGTGGCAGGTTATTT
Source organism: Falco peregrinus (assembly GCF_023634155.1). Taxonomy (NCBI): domain Eukaryota; kingdom Metazoa; phylum Chordata; class Aves; order Falconiformes; family Falconidae; genus Falco; species Falco peregrinus. The sequence goes on from NC_073739.1 coordinate 69,765,801, forward strand.
TCATGGTGGAGCTGAAAGGGGCAGAGAGACCAGGGAGCAGCAAACATAAGCTGGGTGCAGCAGATGGGGAGCACGCAGGCAAACAGGCCCAGATGTTGCACCGCGGCACTGCTGGCCCTGGGGCAGTGACCCACCCACCACAGGTCACTGCTCCTGGCTGTCGGTTTGGGTGGGATCCTCTTTTGGGTGATGTCTGCAAGCACATGTTTACTTCAAGCATACCTGCAAATCCGATCAGTTTTAAGTGCATGCTTGTGGACCTCTGGGAGCATGGGTGTCGAGGCAAAGGCCAGAGGAAGGCAGGCGACAGATGTCCTGACCTGAGAGGGCTTTTTGGCTCCAGCAGAGTGTGGCCAGACAGGACCTGCCAGCAGCAGGGGCATTTGTTTGCAGTGTGTGCAGGACATACAGTGGTCCTTAAGGCGGAGCAATTGACAGTGGGATGGGAGAGCTGGGACATGCTGTGCAATGCCACTACTGGTGTCACAGTTGCCCCATGCTGTTAACACCCATCTCAAAGTCTGATCAGTGCTGTGCACAGCTGTGTGAAAAGGTGCTTCAGCCTATTTTGCAGAGATTTTTCGTCTTTTCCATGAGATGCTGAGTACTGAACCCTGGCTTGGATGGGGCACATCTGAAAGCTGTCATATGCAGTACAGTTCTTATAGCATGACAAGTTTTGGCAGTAGTTGACAGTTTTACCCCAAAGGGAGACCAGTTCTTAGTACAAGAGAACCCTATGCACAGCGTGATGCTCCAGCTGGGGCAGTCATGTGCGGCAGTGGTTTTACTACCACTACCACAAACTACACAGTGCAGTTTTAGCTAGTTGAGCATTAACTACTAAATATGTATCAATTCAGTGAGATTGTGGCCTAAGGATCCCAGTACTGCTGCTCCCAGGTGTTGTATCTCACCATTGAGTCACAGTAAATGTTTTAAGCCTGTGGCTTTCAAGTACTGGGACAGGTTGTACTAAAAGCTAGAAATAATCTAATAATAATGCAATCTAACAACTATATTTAATTTGAGAAGTTCTGTAAAAATCTAGTAAAGAAAGAGTGCAGAAGAAGGGCTTTCCCATAACTTTCTTGCCACTTAGCATTCAAAACTTCATACATATTCACACAGTGCTTTGCAGTTTAAGAGGACTTGGGCAAATCAAAGCCAGCAACAGCCATTCATCTGCATAATAACTGGGGGCCAGATGAAGGAAACAAGCTCTAATTGCACCACCCCTATTTGCAGTGAAGCTTTCAACAATAAAACTGGATACAGCTTCAGTCTCGCTAGTTATATTGAACCTTTAATGTTGAAAATGAAAAAAGGTAACTGGGTTTGCTGAATAGGTCAGCATCATCATCTCTGCTGGGGAATGTGGTTACCTGTATTATGGCAGCAATAGGAGGTTGGTGCCCTGTGCCCAGGCACTGTGCAATCACCCCGGTGAGCAATGGGGGGGCTGCAAAGACGGCTGGAAATGGTGCACTCAGCATATCCTCACCCACAGAGGGGTAATATCCAAATGGGCTGAAATGACATAAGAAAAAATCAGTTCTTAGCTGGTTTCTGCCACAAAAGCCCAGGACCACAGAGAACGAAATCTGCTATGTCCTCTTAGATGAATTAAATTGGTGGTCTAAAATGAGCATTAATTCCTCTCCAAAGCCTGGTTTGCTGGGGTGGTGTGGGCCCCAGGGTTTTTGTCGCTGCCGCTGGCTGGGTCTTGGTGGCAGGGAACCAGCCTTTTTGCTGCCATTGCTATTTTTATGGCATCACAAAATAATGGATGTCTTTGAGCATGAAACGGAGCTGTGGCAGAAGTATTATTCAAAGCAGAGGGCTTTTACTTCTATTTGAGTGGTTCAAAGTAAGATTGCAGAGTTATTTGCTAACCCTGGTACATAAAAAAAAAAAAAATAAAAAAAATCCCTGCAGCTGAGAACCATCTCCAGAAAGCACAGGCAGAGTTGCTCTCCCATGCCATTTCCCCCCCTCCCCCAGTTTTCCTTCCCTCTCAGTCATGTAAAAACACAGTATTTGTTTTTCACCGTTTTCCTGTGTGGGGAAAAAAGAGAAATTCAATTTTTTTTTGTTGGAATGAGAGATATTATATTTTTACCTTTTCTTTCACAGATGCTAACAAGACAGTCTCAGGATCCTTGGCATGCATGCATCTGTGTAAGTGCAAGGTAAAGAGGGAGAAGATGATGGTCAAACATGTTACAGTGATATTAAGTGGCATGGGGCTAGAAATGATGCAGTTTAAAGATAATTTTAAATCTCTTTGGCCAGGTCAATGTCTTGTTACCAGTCCTGGAAAAGGGACTGCACATCATATTATGAGCCATAGTTCCTGAAAATGCTGTAGTTTGCTGCTGAAGCCACTTAAAATGATGGAACAGTGAGGCAGCAGGCAAATGCTCAACTTTCAGAGTCTCAGAGCTTTTTAGATAACCAAAGAGTATAAAGAATGCCAATTAGGATTTTGGCCAATTCTAGCACTAGTAGAGCATGTGAAGTGCTGGCAGGGCAAGATCTGGTTTCAGTAGTGGAGATGCGGATTACTTCCCACGGATTATTTTTGGACAGGTGGAAGTAGTTATTTCTGATTACAAAATGGGGAATGTGTGTGATGCCAGGGCCAGAGGCACTGATGTGAGCCTGAGGCCACTGCTGCCCTTAGGGTAGCTGAGCCTTCAGGCAGGGACCTGCTGGGGCCCCAGGCTTGTGCTGAAGATGCTCTGTATACACTTGGTCGGGGCTCTGGCTTTTAATCAGACTCTGGAATTGTCCCCAGAGAATCTTGATACATTAAAAAACAAATGAATGTGTGAGAATATCCAGGAGAACCAGCTCATTTTAAAATTCAGGTAAAGTTTTGGAGAGGAGTGGTTCACATATGTGCAAGGCCAGGAGAACAGTTTGTTCATTGCCCAGACTTGTGGCTGGAAAAAGTCTTGTGAAACTTGTTTTAAAGGAAATTTTGGCCGGTAGTAATAGTTCTCCTGTTACCAGAAAACCTAATTTTTTTACCTCCCATCTGACAGCATCATTGAAAGTTCATCCTGTCACTTGACCTTTGCTTCATACAATCCTAGAATCATAAATCATTTGGGCTGGAAAAGACACTTAAGATCATCGAGCCCGACTGTTAACCTAATGCTACCAAGTCCACCACTAAGCCATGTCCCTAAGCCCTACATCTGCATGTTTTTAAAATACCACCAGGGATGGTGACTCAGCCATTTCCCTGGGCAGCCAGTTCCAGTGCTTGACAACCCTTTGAAGAAATTTTTCCTAATACCCAGTCTAAACCTCCCCTGGTGCAGCTTGGGGCCATTTCTTCTTGTCCTGTCTCTTGTTACTTGGGAGAAGAGACCGATCCCCACCTCGCTACAACCTCCTGTCAGGTAGTTATAGCGAGTGATTAGGTGTCATGGTTTAACCCCAGCCGGCAACCTGGCACCATGCAGCCGCTCGCTCACTGCCCCTCACCCAGAGGGACGGGGAGGAAAATTGGAAAGGAGTGTAAAATTTGAGGGTTGGAATAAGAACAATTTAATAGGTAAAGCAAAAGCTGCGCCCACAAGCAAAGCAAAACAAGGAATTCATTCACAGCTTCCATGGGCAGGCAGGTGTTTGGCCATCCCCAGAGAAGCCGTAACAGTTTTATGTCACATGTAACAGTTACTTGGGAAGACAAATGCCATAATGCCAGATGTTCCCACCTTCCTCCTTCCCCCGGTTAATATACCAAGCTTGACGTCATATGATATGGAATACCTCTTTGGCTACTTCGGGTCACCTGTCCTGGCTGCATCCCCTCCCAATTTCCCGTGCCCCTCCAGCCCTCTGGCTGGCAGAACCCAGGGAACTGAAAAGTCCTTGATTTAGTGCAAACATCACCCAGCAACAGCTAAAGACATCAGTGTGTTATCGTTCTCCCACCAAATCCAAAATACAGCACTGCACCAAGAAGAAAACTGACTATCCCAGCTGAAACCAAGACATAAGGTCTCCCTTCAGCCTCCAGGCTAAACACCCCCAGTTCCCTCCACCAGCCCTCAGAAGACTTGTGCTCTGGACCCTTCACCAGCTTCATTGCCCTTCTCTGGAGCAGCTTCAGCTGTTAATGAGTGTAAAGTAGGTTTGACCATCTGTATATTCTCCCTATTAAATGCTCTTTTCATAATAAATTATACAATAACTCTCCCAGGGACAGTAAATCTGACATAGTAACAGTTTATTCCAATGCAGCCATTCTTTTGATAAGAGTAAACTTGCTCCAAGAGAGCAGCCATGAGGGATGGTGCAGCTTTCACCCATGTCCCTACAACAGGCTCATTTATCTGATGCTTATGGCAAAAGGGACTTAGAGGATAGTGTTGTTCAAGACAATTTCCCAGGCTGCTCCTGATGGAAGTCCTCAAGTAACCCTGGAAGAGGATGAGGATATTATGTGACTAATTCTTGGGTCTTACCATGCTGCAATAGAGCATTGCAGGGCCAGAGGGAAGACCAGCATGAAAAGGGGGATTTCATGCAGAGAAGGGACCTCCTCCACCACAAGATAACACAAGAGGGAAGTGCTCTGGTCTGGCAGACCGAGACACCTCTCAACAGGAAATGTAAAAAATTCCTGATTTCCCCTCTGCCCCCCCGCGCCCCCCCCCCCCCCCCCCCCCCCTTATCAAAGCCAAAAGCCTTCAGCTCTGCTGAAGCTGTACCACCTAATTTTGGGCAGTGACCCACCCCAGCCATGCCTGGAACTCCTCTACCCTGGAATCTCCTGCCTCTCCAGCACATGCTTCAGCAGCAAAGACATACTCACTAGGGAAACGGCAGCCCTGGTAAAAGGCTGAGAACGGGTACTGAAGGCAAACAAATGGGATTTCAGGCTGGGTTTTTTTCCTTTTCGTGAGGGTCACTGGAGCGGCTGAGCACCTTTCCACCACCTTTCAGAGCAGCTGGTCCAGGACCCTCCTCCATCACCCTCCCCAGGGGCTTCACCCCAGTTTGCTTTTGTGGCTGTGCCACAAGGGTGCCAGTTTCAATTTTTCCTCTCACTGGCCTTTCATGAGATTATATTATTTATAGTCCTGTGTCCATTCACATCATCTTTACTCTTTAGCAATAAACTTAACAATGCCTTTGCAAGCTTGCAAGCCTTTGTTATTTGCTGAATGCTGTGGGGTGCTGTGTTTCTGAGCTAACAAGCACTTCAAAGAGCCTATGATTTGTCTCTCGGGTATGTTATCTTGCTATTAGCTGTAAATAGGGATGTAGATAATGTTTTACATCTGTACCATTAAAAAGCAACAAATTAGACTCTTCCCCAGCCTCTTCCCTTGGCTCACAAATCTTTGTTAACTCCAGAAAAAATGAATAAAAATATCATTGTTTGTAAAGATACAGATACAGACAAAACTCTGCAATTCATCTACTTGTGAATATAACAATTGAGATTTTTAACGAGATCTGGTTAAAATTTAATATTCCTTTTCCTGGGAAAGGTCCAATATGTTGCTATTTGTTTTCACAGTAAAATGAAAAGAAAGCCCAAAGCATCAAAGTTTCCTTTACAAAATGAGATAAAAAGCAATTAATTTCCAATCAACCATTCAGAACATTTTTTTGTTTCAATGAAATAGATTTTCTATTTTTGATAAGGTGCAATAAAAATTAAAACACTTCAAAATGAAAAGCTGCTTAAGAATAAAAAGTATCAAAATGTTCCTCTTCATTGAAACCGAAACATTTATTATCAATGTATTTGTGAAATAAAATAAGCAGTTTCTAGGTATTCTCTGGAAATTTTTGTTTTCACAGGCTGACAGGATGTGGTGGTGCCACCCCTCCCACCCCCCCACCCCCCAAGCCATAAGCACCAGTGGGGCTGTGATGGCTGTGTCCAGCTTGCTCTGGACTTTGGGAGGGACGGATGGCAACATGGTGCCCACGGGCTGTCTGGAATGGTGACCCAGATGTCTTGTTGGTATGCAAATAAGACACCTTACTTTATAGATGGTGGACAGCCCAGGGCCCATTGCCCCCTAGTCCCCCAAGGGGACAGCCCCAGTGTCCTGGGCTGTATGCTGAGATCTCCCCTCGAGCAGGGACGCCTCTCAAGGTACTTCCTACAGTTGAGAGATTCCTCATCACAACAGATTCTCAGTAAGTGATTAATAGGATACTAAACTTTGAAAGCTAAGTGATAAAAAGGATTGATTGTGCACGTATAAACCTTTAGCCATAAACCATTGACCAAGTCTGGGGTTACGGCTGGATCCAGTCACATCAAAACTCCTCTCTGAGGAGGAGTTCAGGATGCAAAGGGGTCCTTTCTTGAACCTTGTGACTCAACAGGAGGGTCTCCCTGAGAGTTTTGTCTGACCTTGTCCTCTGTGTAGTAAATAATCAAGTCTACCCTGTCTTTGAATCTTGTTAAAGCACGGTTGCATTTACCACTGAATTTTGCTAAATCACTGTTTCATAGCAATAAGTATGTTGTTGCTTCTTTCCAGTGAACGAAGTCCATGACTTGATCCGTGCTGCTGGGTAGCAGTTTTTGAGCTGCCCTCTCCCCAGCCAAATTCCTGTCATCTTTTTGCAGGCTTTCTCCATGGGCAAACCAGAGGGTAAAGATGGGTAACAAAGAGTTGCAGACACTGGAGCAGAAAATGCTGAAGTTCTTCCTCCCCAGCGCTGGAGAGATTTTGATCAACTCCCAAAAGGCAGGGGAACAAATGCTTTTTTAAAATAATGATTCATTAGCTGAGGCTTTGAAGCTGAAAAGCACAGCTTAGTTTTGGGCAGAGGGGCTTTCTGGACCGTGTGCTGAGGCAGGGCACAGACACACGGCTCAGGCTTCCCGCTGTTCCTGGCCCCTCGTGTCCTGAGGTACCGGTGCTTTGCCTGGCCTCCCTACAAATGTGCATCCCAATCAGCATAATGTTTTCAAAAGTGATGTGTTCAGAGTGTTGAGGTCCTGGCTGAGCGCTCTAAAATCAGGTTTAAACACCAAGGATAGTTTTTGGAGACTTGAAGGAGTCAGCATCATCCCATTGCCCAAACTCCAGTTTCTTCTGTAACTTCTGCACCAAACCCACAACACCCCTTGCTTAGTTTGATGAGGAGTCCATTTCAGCTAATTTGATATACCCGGATTAATGTGCTCTCACAGCACCTCGGCTGGGGTTTGGCTTTTTGAAACCAATCCTTGTTAAAAGAATGCCAGCTCACACACACACAGAACTTCCATGGCTAGAAATGTGTGATAGCCCGCCCAGAGACTCCCTAACCCTCCCGCAGTCACTGCCTGATGTACCCCCTAGAGCAGGACAGTTCCTACACAAACTTTGTTTAAGGAGATGTTTTCTCTCCTGCGCACACCATGAAGGTTTTGCAGCGCACCTCCCGGCAGCCCAGAACACCTCCCTCCCCCACCGCCGCTGCAGGGCTGGGCCCTGGGCTCAGTGTCCCCATGGCCTGCAGAGCTCCGCTGGCCCCTTGGTGGCCTCAGGACCCATGACCTCCTCGGACGTGGCTGTCAGGCATTACTGCAAATGTCACTTCCCTGTTCAACTCTTTCTCAGGGCTTTTCTTAACTGCACTAAGCATCAGCTCCCCACTCACCAGGAAACACCCCACAGGCAGCTTTTTTCCCTTTTTCTTCCACACCTGACTTTCCCTCTTAAGTTTTTCCTTCCTGGGAGCAATGTCATCACCTGACACTGATGGAAAAGGACTAGGGGATATGCTGCCAACCGTTTTGCTGGCTGGCATGAGGAAACTATTGGAATCCACCAGATAAGCCATTTCATCACTGAACTCATGTTTGTCCATCTCTTCACGCATTAATCAGTGATAAGGTTGGCATGAGCCAACCTCCCTGCTTACAGCAACAGACTGATTTGTTTTGTTGGAAACCCTCACCAGGATGGAGGGTAGACGTGTCCACAGCCAAGCAGACACTGGTGCCTGTCAATACCTCATTTGTGGGTGATGTTTGGAGAAAAGTGAAATTTTTTATCACAGGACCAGTGACTACCTTGAGCAGAGCCATGATTGCCTGGGGAAGCTTGGTGCAATTTCAGAAGATCAGGTTAGCATGACTTAGGACTCACAGAGACCTGAAATTTGGGAGGGATGTGCCCACTGATGGGCAGCATGGAGAGGGCTGTAGTGCCTGGGGTAAAGCTCTGCAAAACACAGTGGGTGCCTGCTCTCCTGGTTTCTCATGTGAAGGTAAACAGGGTACAGCACCACTTATCAGCACCTTGTAGTGGCAGGCACTGTCCTGCAGTGGTACATGCTACAGCCGGAGCAAAAGAATTGCCATCTCAGCTCAGGTACCAGTAATGTGTGGGATGGTATCTGCTGTAACAATGACTGATGGAAGCAAATTGAATTTCTAAGTAATATTCATAACTTTTTTTAACTAGTCCCTTCCTACTACAAAGTGATCCCTTGACATACTGGGCTAATTTTGCTGCGTCGGCTTCACTCCTTTCCAGTTTTTGCCATTGAATTTCACCTGTTCTTCCCTCTGGCTCCACAACAGCTCTTTCTCATTTTCTGAGGGAGATCCATTTAGTCTGAGTAATTGGGAGAGTTGTTTTCTGTTAGACTTTAAGGTGTATTTTCTGTGTATCCAAAGCTGGTGATATCCAAATGTACAGTGATCCAGATTTAGGTAGTTTAAGAGAATATAGGAAATAGCAGTGAGAAACAGCATGACAAAAAATTTTGCCGGGTTACTAAGATTTGCTGGTTTTGCCTGGCTGACCAAGTGTTTGCCTTTTGTTTTGTGATTTGGTTTTTTTTTTTTGTTTTTTTTTGTTTTTTTTTTTTAAAAAAAAAAAGGCTGTGTCAAGAATCTTCCCAGAAACCACGCAAATCTGTAGAGAAATTAATGACAGGCTTTATGGAATATAAATCTCCTCTGAACAGTGTTACTGTGGCCACAATATAATAAGAAAAAAAGTGGTGTGATAAAAAAGGATAAAAAACCTTACTGAAACTCAATTATAGGTGGAGCTTTCATATATATGTTATTGCCTGGCCTACAAAGGTTAACATAACACTAATGAATGCTCAGAACTGTTTTAAAATATAACACATTAATAGCTACGGGAGCCCTGGACTTCTGAAAATTATGCCAGATGCCAGGCTTGACTCTGAGATGTTGTAAGGATGCTCTGAGGCACAGGATGAGCTAGGCACTAATCCTGCCCCCAGGGATACAACCTCTCAGACACCTAGTAAAGGTAACTGACTACTTGCAGAATATTTGCTAAGGGAGACTTCACCCCTACTGCACAGCCCTGATGCACTTACCTGCTGCCTCTCACTGCCTTTTGCTCCAAGAAAAAGTTTCCCTTTATTTACTCCAGCCATGCACCATGCAGTGAACAGCAAGGCCAAGTAATGTATTTATAGTCCCTCTTCTTTACATCCTGCCATTTAGTTTCCCTTTGGGGTAATCAGTGATTCCTGCTACTTGGTTTTTGGCTTACAAAAGCCAGCAGTCAGAAGGGTTACCTGTAATTTCACTCCCTTCGTGTACTCAAAAATGTTTCTAGGAGAAGCAAGCTAAGGCTGTGTGTTGCATATCTGCATACAGTATGAACAAAAATACTGTTTTTCTTCACAGAAATATGGGCTATTTCATCCACAAGGTCTGTACAAAGAGAGAATGTTGTGGCACTGAGTGTACAAATGTGGAAACTAAAACTGTGATTTTTGGTTCCTAGGGGAGCTCAACCTCTGCTCTGGATGCCAGCCAGTAGTTGCTGGATGTGTTAGAGTGGGAGAGACTGGGCCGGTGCTCCTGCTACTTTAATAAATCCAAATAGCCTTCTGCAAAGGAATGCTATAGAGTGTCTCGGGGAAGCAGGCGTCAGGGCAGGTACATGAATAATTTGAGGTTTAGGTTGTGCCTTGTCTGAATTTGAAGGCAGGGCATAACTCCTTTCTATGTACTTTGCTTCTTTGTGTCCCTCCCTGCCTTGTAAAAATAATAAATCAAAAGATCTCTGAAAGATCGGGGGGGGGGGGGGGGGGCAAATAAAACCACAGCAGGGGTTAAGGCATCACCTGGAGGTTGAAGTGTGCTGGGATCTGGTGTGGAGGCCCTGTGCCTCTCCAGCCTCAGTGTCCTGTGAAGACGGAAGCAAACCATTCCAAATGTTACTGCTTCCCACCAACTTCTGCACCTCAGTCCCTGGAAGGGGCTGTTTTGCAAGCCAAAACAGCAGGAGCTGCCCCAGGGAAGCTGATATTTATTAATACACAGACCTTGCAGAAGACATCTGTCCTCCACGTCAGACATGAAAGAGCCTTCTTTTAACTTAGACCTAAAACTCAGCAACTTTAATTCTCTACATCAGGAGTCACACACTCCTGTACACACCTCAGGTGTGGCACGGATGTGCTGGTGAGCAGTGAAACACTGGGAAGGTTGTGCTCTCCCCTGATATTACCCTAAAAGTGCTCACAGGAGGGCTCCAGGTGTTTAGGCAGTGCTATTAGTGAGTTAATTGAATACCAAAGGGGATTCTAAGCAGATGAGCTGCATTAGATAATATAAGGGTAGTGATGACACTGATGGGGTGCTGCAGGGCTGTGGGGTTGGAATGGCCTCAGGGAGGGCAGCAGAAAGTAGCTGGTCCCTGCAGTTCTTCCTCCAAGCACGCCTTCTTCTGCAGGTGAAACAGTCAAGGAAAAGAGAAGCAAAGATTGTCCTAAACTCATGGAGCAAGGACCTTGCCTTTCCCAGGTGTTAGCCCACTGTGAGGGCCATACCCAGGCTCCGCACTTGACATGTAAGTTGCAGGCTTCCCAGATGGCTCTGTTGGAGCAGCTGCTCCTGAGGACTGGGCTGAACTGGTGAGGACGCTGTGCAGCAGCAGGCACCTGCCAGGAGCAGTGTTAAATGCCTTTCCCAGTGTTTGGGGGAGCCCTGCTGCAACAACTTGTGAAATCTCAGCTGGTTGCTCTCCCTACGGGTGATCTGTGTGGTAGGGATGGCTGGGTGCTGCAGGGAGACTGACAGGCTTTGGTCCACTGCAGGTGCAGTTTTACTGGGGATGCCAGCAAGGCTGCAGCCGCTAGGCATGCTGCCAGCAAGAGCAACAGGGTGGGACAGTGCTTGGTTGGTCCTGCTCATCCCCAGCGTGGAAGGGCACTATGCAGCAGGGAATAGCTGATCCTCACTGGCTGGTACCATGTGGAGTGTCTGCTGGCATTCAGGTCTCATTGTAAGCTAATTCACTGAGTAACAGAGGGGTTCATATTTGGAAGAGACAAGCCTAAGAAGACAAGATGTGCTGTGTGTAGTCCGCTTGTGCTGATAGATCTACATGTAGGATCTCAACAGGTCACGGTGATGTGCTTGGGCACTGCAGAGCCTGTCCTGCTTGCCACAGGGCCTGGCGCAGGGGCTGACTGCTGCTGGAGGTACTTTCATGCAAGAGGAATAATCATGGATTGCACACTGCAGCAGGCACTTTCCAGTTCTCTGTATTCTTTCATCCATATCTTTTACAGTTGGACACTAAGATCTTAAAGGTCTTTTCCAAACTAAATGTTTTTATGACTCTTGCCTTCCTTTAGTGGGAAATATATTTGATTTGACACATCTAAGGTTGGTGGAAATTGACTTTTATATGCTATATTTTGTATGCAAAATCTATATATTACATATATACGGTGCTAAGCATAAGCATAGAAAGAGAAACTACTTTTTATGTTGCCACGTATTAGAAAAGGTGAAACTGAAACACTTGTGATAGTGATGACATGCCTGACGCCTTGGGCAGCTCAGAGAGGGTGTGTAGTCTCCATCCCTGGGGAGGTTCAAAACCTGACTCTGAGCAACCTGCTCTGGGTGGCATGCTAGAGCAGAAAGGCTGGACAAGACATTGTCCAGAGGTGCCTTCCCACCTCACCCAGCCGGTGATATTACAAATTATGAGCTTTTATGAGCTTTGGCACTCTTCCCATTTCTTAAGTTCCTTCATATTCCTTTGAGTGAAAATGAAATGGTCTATGGACCGGTCCCACTTGCCCTCTGGTGAGTGGCTGTGATGGGCTTCCAGCCAGCAGCAGCTCTGAGGGCAGCTGCAACACCTCTCCCTTGCCGCGGCTGCCAAGGGCACCAAAAGGCTTTGGACACCAGATTTCAAGTAAAAAACTCTGAAAACTGAAGAAAATCTCAAAGTGAGACAGAATAGAAATAAGAGTTTAAAAAAAAACCACAACCAAAAACAAGCCAACAAAACCCCCACCAAACCCTTTTGCTCCCTTCTGTACCCAGCATGTTGGTCAGTTCTTTCAGGCTTTGCTTACTCTGTAGTGACTTTACTGGTTTCCCACAACCTCCTGTGCTCTTGAGTGAGTGATGGCCGTATCCCCAGAATGTGGCCTGCCCTTCTTTTTGGGACACGATCAGCCTGGCAAACCCATTTCTGCTGCGGATGGGATGGGTTTGTCTGCAGATAAGCTCAGGTTCTTGGAAGTGGGCAAAACTGGAGTGGTATTCCTGTCCAGCTGGGTGTGTGCCTTTGCACACAGACTGCTTGAAACTTTTCATAACCACTTCTCTCTCTGTGTCTCACAGGCATGCTCATGTGCAGGTGCTGCAGGAGGGAGCTTGCTGCAGAAGACCTACTGAGACAGGGAAAATCAGACTATCCTGTCTAAAAGGTCTGCTTTAAAAAGAAAAAAAATCTTCAGAAAGTAAGGCATTAAAGACTAAAATGCTGACAGTAAGGAAGATTGACCTCTGGTCCTTTAGAGGAGAAAAATGTAACTATTTGGCTCTGTCTTGCTGTAATACTGCTTTTAAATCACCTACTTTGAAAATAGACTCAAATATTGCAGTTTCTCCACAGTGTGGGGCACTGCGGGAAAAATCCTTTGCTGAAGGAAGGGATGTCGTTAATGTGTAAGGAAAGGTTTGATTTATTTCTTCTAGAGTCTGTGTTTTCCAGTCTAATCTGACATTTCTTAGATGAAAACCATCAACTGATGTTTGTAATCATTCATTTATTGCCTAAGCTGGCTGCTCATGAAAACTCTGCTTTTCATAGGAACTGTTTTTGAATAATGTGGGGTCGTAGTCTGTTTTCAGGTTTTATCTCAACATTTTTCTTGGCATCATCAGGAAGGTATTCCTCTGTTGCAGCACCTCTCAGATAAATCCCTTGGCGGCTGAAGAAAAGGCAGATACCTTTTTTCCCACTCTGGGTAGGAAATATTTCCTCAGAGATTCAGCAGCTGTATAAAATTGCAACACCTTCCAACTGCAAGATCTTGGTTGGCCCTTCATACTCCTGTTGGGCTGCTGTTTAGCAGGAGGGGAAGGGGAGGCAAAACGAGCCGCAGCTAGATGGTAAATGGTGTGTGTGAACCACTTCACACACAGTGGCATTCATGTGCTGTGTCCTGCGGGCTCAGGCCTGGGCTCTGTGCTGCTTTCCTTGTGGCAGGGTGCTGGGAGGCTGCGTGGGGCCATGCTGGGCACTGGGGGGCTGGCAGTGTTCGGTGGTTGGAGCTTTGCATTCTGATGAAACCTGAGTCCGCGTTTAAAAACTCTGAAATGCAAAGTATCAAAGCCCACAGTAAAAATTAGGCAAAAGAATAAAGGAGTTATTCCATTTTAGAAAGCGATTTATGTTCTGCACGTATTAGCACATTGTTCACCTGCCATTTGCATTTTTAATGTATTACATCTGTGGTGTGTAGTATTGGAGACCTCTGAGAATGGCTGTAAAATTAGAGTATTTGATTTGAATGGAGCATAAAGGCTAATTTTATCTAAAGTCATACTATCTTCAAACTGAAGCCCTACGTCCAGCTTACACGCTGTTATTACATATTGCTTGTACTGTCAATGTGTCCTGCAGCCCACATCCTCAGTGTGAGAAGGGCTTATGAAAAAGGGTCCTTTCTGCCTCTTTTTCTCCATCTCTTTCTCCCAGGAGCTGTGTTATTCTCTTGCTTAAGGATGCTTTCTGTGCAAGGCAGACACCACATCAAATGGAGCCAGGATTAATCCAGTGAGGAATGAACTGCCATTTATTTATAAGGATTTATGACACCTGTGACCAAAGCCTGCTCCTGGCATGCCTTCCTGGGCAGCTCTAGCACAAAAGGCCTGGGGTGGCTGCTCCCCAGGAGTGGCAGTGCGCAGCAACTCGGGCAGCATGCTGCAAGCGAGCCACCTCCACTCATCTGCACAGCACCCTTCAGCCATATGGTGACATTTGCATCTTCATCTATCACTTAGTATGATGAAAATACAGGCATTTGTTTCGCTGAAACACTTGTCTTCCATGAGTGTCTTGACATTTATGTACCACCAGAAGACATTATGTTATGTCAGGATTTTGTTCTTGTGGCATTATCTACCCTCATTAAGGCTGTCCCTACCTGCTTCAGCCATGTAACAAAGTAACTATGAGGTGGTTTTAATTTCTGAGTCCCTTGAAGTTGTAACAAAGGAGGCAGTTGATGCCAGGATGAGAGGTGCCACATCCCCACAGCCTGCCTTGAACACTGCTCAGTGCCATGCCATGCAGTAAAGCTCTCCATTGTGTGTTCAGAGCAGCTGTGTGTCCTCAGCTGTGGCTGGCACCAAGGATGTGTCCAGCAGCTGCAGCAGCATTGGAAGGGGCGTTATTCCTAAGCACCTCTGCATCTCTTTTACAGTTACTAAAACCCAGAAGAATTGTGTTTATATGGTATTTTGGAATGCCAACTTTCTGGAAAGCTAGAAGAGACCAGGCTTAAATCAGCCTGATCAATGGGGAAAAGTACTTGCCATGCAGATGAGTGCAGCCCGTATCCATCGGTGCACAAGACTTTTTTTCCTTGCCCCCCATCTGCCTTTCCTGGTATGCAGCTTGGGTGGGCACTGGGGCAGGTAATAAATGAGGCAGCTCTAGAGATGTCCCAGGCTCTTGCATGTTTCAAGTGTCTCAGCACCTCCTGCACAACAGCCCAGGTGTCATCTGGTGCCATTTGCTCAGCTCCAGCTTCTGCCAGATGCTGCAAGTTGTGTCCTCTTGTCTAACTTCCCTGAGATGCACCAGGACTGGACCAAATACCTATAAGGCCACATGCAGGATGTAAACCATATGGTTTACAACCATCAGCTGTAGTATCTTATTTGCAAGTTTTTGCTCATGGATGAAAATGTAATGATTTGGGGAAAATGAACCTCAGATGAAGATAAATCATCTCCTACAGCTTTTAGAAGTTTTATTACACTGCAAGGGAAGAACACTTTTCTTCCTCTATACAAATGGAAGCAGTTTCCTCTAGCATTTATGGAATCATCTTTTATATATAAACATATATCTATCTCCAAGTCTATTCCTGGACATTTAGAGATGCTGTAAGAGTCATCATGATTTAAGCACAGTGAGCCAGAGTGGGTAAAGGGTTCAACAGCTGCTTAATTCTTCTTGCTGGAGTAGGTTTGTATTAATGAAGTGCCCCTCACCCCTGCAAACTCTAATTCAGACAAGGAGACAAGCTTCTCAAGGGGCCTCCCAGGGCCTCTCCAGGCATGGCTGAGTGGTGCCATGTCCCAGTCACAGCTTTGTGTCTGTTCAGCCACTGACTTCCTGGGAGAAGACTGTCATTGAAATCAGAGACCTTTTTTCTGCTATTGCTTCTTGGAGACTGAGTGTTTGGCATCTTAAACACTTCTGGTTTAGTGACAGAGCTCTTCCCCAACATGGGGCCAAATTTACCTGGCATTCACCCTCTGACATGTCAAAGTAAAACCATAAATGTCTTAAATTCACAACTTGGTTAAAGAAGAGAAGGGGTTTTTTCTTTACAAAAGATTGAAAAAAGACTTGAGTGGAAATGGAACCAAGTAGGTCTGACAGTCTATGTCAGTAGAAAACAAATTCAGTAAATAACCTGTGGAATGACCACTCCTCAGCACAGCCAGTCTTCTGGCTCCCACAGCAGCTAATGCACCTGCCAGCTGTGCTGTGCCTGGAGGGTCCTCCTGAGACCTGCACGGGTGAAGACCAGAAGATGTTTAAAGAGCTGCTCCAGCTGGAGGCTGGCTGGCTGCTGAGTGGGTTTGGCATTGTAAAGTGAGTTATCCTGATCTGTAGGAGGAAACTTGTGTGTTGCTGTGCCTCATGCAGAAATATTTTTTTGGGAAATCAATGACTGTCTCCAGCTAAAGTCTCTAAGGCAGGTACCTTCATGTTTTGTTACTACTGAAGTCTCCCTTGCTTTGTAGTTTCCCTGTTGTCTTTTGTTAGCAGAACTGGTAATGGTGTTTTAAAATAATTATAACATTTCTTCTGATGAGCTTAGCTCATTTAGCCAGGTCAAACAAAGGTTAGGGGGGATATAATATCTCTTAGTAAATATGTTGGGTGATAAATGCTAAGGAAAGAGCTCTCTGAGTTGAAGGATAATATTAGCTTAGGATCAAATAGCTACATATTTTTCATGAGTAAATTTATGCTGTAAATTAGAAGACAGTTTCTGGGTATCTGAAAAGGCAAGTTCTGAAGAGCTCATTTGGTCAGGGAAATGGGGGACATGGGCTTTTTTTTAAGATGGAGCCTCACGGCCCCATGCGAGGAGCAGAGCAAACGAAAGGAGGACTTACTGGAGAAAAGGGATGAGTTTTCTGCTGTGAGACCTTGGGTGCAACAACTTAAATCCAAAAGGTTTTTGAAGAGATACTGGACTCCTCTGTTCACACCGTGCTTTTACTGTCATCACCTTGTGTTTCAGCTCTCTGACGTGCTGTGAAGGACATGTCTCCTTGGCCTCCCCCCCGTAGTGGTGACTGGTGAGCCAGATGCATGTTGCCACCAGCCTGGTTCACACACCCTGCCACATACCCCATTGCTGCTGGAGTTTCACTTTAAAGGAGTCTCAGTGCACGTGCTTGTTCCTCCTCTGCTTAAAACCATCACCAAATCTTGGTCTAGACAGAAGGGACAACTGAGGGCTTCTCATGTCTGCTCTGGTAGCTTGATCCTGGTTTGCTTTGTTGGTCCATCTACGATTTTTTTGGTTTAAGTTTTTTGGAATAGCACATCAATTTGCAATTACTAGAGAGCCAGTAGAGTGTGAGTAATATCCCTGATTTCTCCTCTTTCTCTGGGTGGATCTCAGTTTGTTATCGTAGATTTGGAGTTGTTGCAGAGGGGGATGCACTGTGACCTGCAGCATGTCCTGGCAGATGGGTGGATGTCCTGGGGTCTCTCTACACTTGACACTTACTGCCTGGCATCTTGTGATCATGACAATCCCCCTAGCTTGGCATTCCTTTATGTAATGAGCGGTACTGTCCACTGCCCTGCAAATAGTTCTGAAAAGCAAGAGATGCTGCTTTGTAAGGTTTTTAGTCCAGGGTGAGTTTTCACAAAACATGTATTTTTGTGACTAAAATTACCCTCCAGTATCTATCTATCTGCTGTGCACTTTTTTCCAGTGTTCATACATGAAGTCGTGAAGTTCTATTTAAATGAAGATATTTTTTTTGCATAGAATTAACTTTCTCTTTAAAAATATTAACTTATATCAGCTGGGCCTATGGCAGCTCAAAATATAACATTCACAGAGTGGGAATTGTTTGCAAAAGAGCTGTTTAACTGTGCAGCATGTCTAACCCAGGGGTCCTCAAACTGTTTAACCAGGGGGCCGGCGTGCGGATGCAGTGGCAGGCAGCCATCTGCGGCTGCTTGGTTCCCCCGAACCCCCGACGGGAGGGGGGCAGGGGGGGTCTGTAAATACTGGGGCGAGATTGAGGACCCTGGGGGGCCGTATCCAGCCCGCGGGCTGTAGTTTGAGGACCTCTGGTCTAACCATTAGCGGTGCATTGGCTTTGCCTGAGACATGACTGTGGAGTTGAGCCTTCTCCCAGGGCAAGTCACAGGAAGTGCTGGGAGCAGCACTTGTAGCACTAACTGCTGAAGCTCGGTTCTTGAGGACAGAAAAAGCCAGGTTTTGGCTATCTTTTTCTGTTACATTCTTAAAATGGAGGCAAATGCCATTGAATGGACAAATCCGGCAGTTTTGAGAAAAAAATTCTCTCATTCGGTATACGGACTGAAACAATATTGAATTTTCAGAGAACTTAGGTTTTCTGTGAGAATGCGATGTGACATTATCTGAGAGGGTGGCCAGTCCTAAAGAAGCAGGTTCTTTCTTTTTGTATCCTGCACTCACTGTTTGAATTTCTCTTCCGAAAATTTCACATATAAACCACCACAGACAGAGAGCCAAATCTGGCCTAGGATGCAGCCTAGGATAGAGAAATGTAAATCAGGCAGTATGTCCATTTTGCTACTGCTTGTGCTGCTGCAGCATATGTTTTGCCCACTCTGCGTGGAAGACTTCTCTGCATGCAGGAAAGCTGTGAAGCTTCCCACATGGCACGACCAGCATGCAACTCCACCTAGCCCCTCCACACTCCCAATCAATCTTTTTTTTTTTTTTTTTTTTTTTCTTGTGCATGGTAGGAGGATGAGAAAAAGCTTGGCTGTGATCAAAAGTATTGGTCAGTCAATAGCTCTTCAGTTCCTCACTGTCTAGCTCTTTCCTCCTCTGTTGGAGCAGGTTACAGCAGGAGCATTAAACTCTAGTGAACAGTTTTGGTGAACAGAAGACAAAAGACCAAACTAGCTCGTCTGTCACGGAGATTTCTTTTGAAAATGCCAGCAGTGTCAGAGGGAAAGAGAGTGACTGGTCCAGCCCGGAGACAAGTCTGAGAAAGACAATCTTCAGGCAACTCCACTATTCTAAAGCCTGAAGCCATATAGATGTGTCTGTGTATGTGCATGCAGGTAGATGTGGTGTGTCAATGGCAGTAGCTGTCCTTTTTTCAGAACAGCATTTCCTACTGATATTTTTAACCTACAGTAAGAAAAAAGTTTTCGTTTGCAAAACACAGCTTGGAAATACTCAGCCTTAGTTCACATTACACTTCTAATTTTAAGCACTTTACCACAGGCAAGCTAATGAATTAATCTTGGTTACCTTAATAAAGAAATCCAACAGGGCAATAAATTGTTCATAACCATAGCTAATAATTATCTGCAATCATAGATGTACATAGGACCATCTCTAATGGTACCCACAGGAACCTGGAACATCATTTAGATGCTTTACAAGTAGAGTCTGCATAGAAATTATGATCAAGGATTTTTAAAAGCCACCATTTCACAGTCTGCCACCTGTCTAAATGAGAAGTGTGTGGGTCTGTAACATCAGTGTCCTATGCTGGGGCATGCAGTCATTTCCATGTGTGTGTGTGGCTCTTGTGTCTTAAAACAGCAGAACTTGCTGTGCCAGGTGAGGGCTTTTTTGGACAGCTTTGTCAATAAACAAAGTCAAATCAGTCTGAATTGTTAGGAATAATTTTGTCACTCTTCCCAGTTTACAGGAATCCTGCACAGTCACCCCCTGGAAGAGGAATAACTGTCTTGTCCTTTGAGGATAGCCTTTCATTATGTAGGAGATAAGATGTATAGCTTGTAACCCTTAAAATGTAAAAATGTAATTCCCTTTCTGCTCAGAACATGCAGCAGTCACACTGTGAAGAACAGCAGTGCCATCACTCAAAGCCTTTGGAGTCACTCGTGGAAAATGAAAGTGTCTCTAGGTACCCAGGCAGTTCGTGCAACCCTATGTTACTTGTTTATCCTCAAAATCACCTACTGTTCATGGCTGTTTAGTCCCTGCATGCACAGTTTCATGCATACACAAGTCATGGATGAAGGCACATGTTTTCTGATGCGTATGCCTGTAAGTCCTAGAAACAGTGGCTGAACAGCAGCTTTCTTGCTCATAAATACCCAGGTTTTGCAGGTCCCACTAAACACCTTGATTCTTTGTGAATATTCACTTGGCAAAAACCACATAGCACCCAGTGCTGGGCCAAAGCAGGCTGTGAGAGCCCTCTGGGATCTCAAAATGATACGGCTGCAGAAGTGCTACCTGGCATCAGCACCATGAAAAATGGAGAATTTCAGACTGAACTTTTTCTGCCTGCCAATATGCAAATAGGAGCCAAGCCTTCCTGAGTCATCAAGTCTAGTCTCCCACTATTCTGGTCCAGCGTGTCATGTTTTTCTATTCACATGTCTGCCAAGCCCCACTTCAGCATGTCATCTTGCCTGTTGTCCAGGCTGAGAGGCTGCTCCAGAGCCTGCTGGCTGGGAACTTTCCTCTGGCTTCCAGCCTGATACTATTAGTGGCAATTTGTACCTTTTGCTGTAGTGACAAACACACCTCTTGGCCTTAATAAATCTTTTCTGCTGTTTAGTTTAGCCATTCTGTATTTCAAGAGAAAAATGCCACCAGTCCTTGACAATGGTTTCCACACCTAACTGCTCCAGGATGTTTCATGCCCTTGCAGGCACTGGCCAGCTGCTTTCACCCATCTCTGTGTGTGCCTGCTTTAGTCTGCATTCATTCATACTGCAGGCAAATGGCTTTCATTGTATGACATTGCATTTACAAATCAGATTATGTTAGCAATTAATTTTCTTTCTTTTGTAACAGTATCATTTAATGTTAGTCACTGGATGAGGTAAGCCCGCAGCCTGGTAGATGGGAAGTCTGACTATACTTCTGTGTGCGGTCACATTCACCCCCTTTCCATCCTCAGGAGTATTTTGTTATCCCTTGCAAATTGGTACTTACAGAATTCTGCTCCAGGAGAGCCCATAGCTGGTGGTTTGGGCACTTGGGCAGATGCTGTGAACTCACATCCTCCCCAGTGAAGTTTCCTTGTGGAAACCCTTGCTACAGGGATCTGGGCAGGCCCTTGGGGTCCACAGGGTCTTTCCAAGTGACAGCAGAGACACAGGGTGTTGATAAACCAATGTGGCAGGTGAAGAGGGAGTCACGGGATTTAAACCAGTGACACTGCATCCTGGAGTGGCAAGTCAGTAATTTTGGGGCTCCAGTGACGTGCTGTACTGTGAGCATTCCCATGGCTCACAGGCACCAGTCCAGCCATGGTGACCTAAGCACCTTCTTCTCTTCTGCAAAGTGGTGGAATGTGGGGACCTCAACCCATGGCTGCTGCCACAGGCTGGAAACTCTCCAGTTGAAAGACATGCATTGCCAGGGCAAGGGTTTTTTTTGTACCGTCGCCATCAGCAGGGGAAATATTGCTGAAATATGATTAGCAAATGGTTTGGTGTTACCTGGAATATTCTTGAAGAAACCATGGTAACAGTCCTCCTCAAAATAATAGCAGTTTTGCCATCTGGGAGCTCATCCTACACCTGCTTAAGCTTGTGGCTAATCCCTTTCCTGTGCTAGGGTTTCCTGAGCAGGTGGAGCCAAGCACCTGACTAGTTGAGAGTTTGCTCGTTTGACCATTGTGGCTTCAGAGAAAAAGCCCGACAGTAATTTTCTCACTAAAATCTCTGTGTGTGCATTTGAGTGTTCGTCTCTGTGTATGCTTTCCACATAGATCATTTTAATTTATTGCTGTAGAAATGTTCTTGCAGTTTGCTGCTCATCCTGCATTGTTCTTGTACATGGACAAATCACTCTTCAACTCTGTGTCAGAAAAAAATATTTATGGTCTGGGGAAGGTTTAATTTTTCATTATATTTTATCATTCTGCTTTATACTAATTACAAACGGGCTGTTCGTTTATTTACTCAAACCACAGTTGTTCAACAGTATTTCTAGGTACTTTGCAAGGCAATGCAAAATGCAGAGAAGAAAGTTGCTCTCTGAGGGAGATTGTTTTCCCCATACACAGGGCTGGCAGCGTTACAGATGCATGGAGACACCCACATTTTTCTTATTCTGACAACTTATGTGTGTTAATGCTATTGAATATTGATTGTGAGGAGAGTACTTTGGAGGACTTCTAAGAACCAGTTTGGTCTCAGGGCTGTTTTATTTGATGAGGTCTTTTTTGTTTGATGCAGTTTGCAAAAGAGCATCTTCTCAGGAGCTCTCACAAGAGCACCTCTTATCGCACTGAAGGGGCTGTGCTCTGCCACCCTAGTGCTCTTTTGTACCTCAGGGGCTGTGGCAGAGCATATGCTGCTGTGTGGTACTGCAGGGTGGCTGTGTGAGGTGAGCTGGGCAATGCTGCGGCAGCTCCTGTGTCTGTCACCCAGCTCCCACAGCAGGACCGAGCACATAGGGAAGCCACTGGGGATGAGGCTACGAGCCCTCGTGCTTCCTCCCTACTTTGCAGCAAACTCCCAGGCAGCTGATCTGTCATGCTAGCCTGAAAATGAATAATACTAACAGTAATGATTTTTCCCAGAAATTTCTGAACTGTAGTATTTAGGGGTTTTTTTACATTTAAATGGGAGAATAATTAATTAAAAAAATATTAAAATTCCAAGCATTCCATGCCTGTATTTCTTAGAGGATTTTTTATTATCATGAGGCACTGACCACTGTTATTAAAATAAAAACTATTGTCCTAGTTGCTACAGGACCAATGTTTTACAGCAGAAGTTCTTTTAGCTGCAGTTGCATAGAGCTTGGTCCTTTTTACTGAGTCAAAGAGAGCCAGGATTTGAACAATACATTAGTGCAAAAGGAAAATCTCATAATTTTGCTGCTTGATATGGTGATCCATCTATAATTCAATATCATCACTCATATTAAATGGTAATAAAATCATTGTGAGCTGAGGTACAAATCTATTGTTTGGTTTTTTTAAAACTGAATGGAGGCCTTTCCAGCCATTTTTGAGGAACTCTCCTATCTAAGAGTACAGAAATTGCTTTTACTTGATCCAATTTCACATTAGGACAAAAAGTAAATTTCATGCTACATTTCATTTTTAGATGCAGGATATAAAATCATGAGCTACAAAAGAAAGTTGTGTACTGTTCCTATCCTTTGTCTCATAATAAAACAAAGAAACAAAAGAGGCATGGAAGAACCCAGAAAGTTTCCTAGGGAAAAAAGCCCCACCATGTAGGGGTGCTTTGCAGGTGCAGGTGCTTTGCAGACCCTGTGCACCTTCCTATAGAATACAAATTGTGGCTTTGCTTACTTAAGGAACAGTGATTTGCCCACTGGAAGGTCAGATTATATTCCCTGCCTATCTCTGTTCCTGCCTGCGGTTCTTACTGAATGCACAATCTTTATTCCTTGCTCTGACGGCTGACTAATGGATATTAAGGCTGGAAGATAGCTCTAGTTATTTAGTCTGACCAATATGCCATAGGCTATAAAGATTCACCCTGGCCCACTGATCCATGATTTATTTTCCAGAAAGATACCCAGTCTTGATTTGGAGAGACCAAGTAACAGCTGAACGCTGATGTCTTTTGGTGCTTTGTTCCAGCTGCCAGCATCCTCGCCTGCCAGATTTTGTGTCCGTGTCTCTCTAAGGTGGAGACGTCTACCAACCATTCTTGTTATCCTTAATCTGTGACAGAGATGGCTTGTCTCTGCTGATGGTTGTATTTCAGCACGAGGCAAAAGGAGCCTTTATTTACCTTGTGAGATCCACAGTTCTAGGAAGCTTTACATTTTTTTATCCAACCAAAAAATATATAGTAATTTTTAAGTTATGTAATTATAATATATTCTGCTAAGACTATCTAGCCACAATCAGAAGTTCGTCACTTACCTTTGGCTGAGGATTAACCTCAGAAACAGGAGAACTATCATCTAACAAAGGATAGTTCAGATAACTGACCTTGTCTTTGAAAGCCTTGAGACAGTAGATTGCTAGAAAAACATCATCTGAGCATTTCCAAACAACACAGAAGCAAACCCACTACCACAGAGATTAGCACATGGATACACTGATGAAACACTACAAATTCTGATCATGTCAGATCAAACCCAGCTGCACTTCTTCAATGGCCCCACAATTCTTCATTGTTTTTTGAGTAATATCTTAAAAGTACAGAAAAAGAAAAAGAGATCAGAGACCAGCATCCCTGCTGAAAAGTCATTCAGGCTCAAACTAAGCACAGTTGAAAGATCTTTGTCCTCCTGTGTTGCCATTACAACAGGTACATAAATAATCTCTCACCCAGCACACCTGTATCAGATGAATTCTAACTGCTGTAACAGCTCTGTGTGATACATGGGCAGTTAGTCCTGGCTGTCAGTTACTCTTTCAGCGTTCTCTTCTTGTTTCTAAGGCAAAATTAGAAATTTTTGCTTAGAGGTAACAAAACCCAAGAAATGGCCTTATTGAAATATCAACCTGGCCTCTCAAACAGAAACCCAGAAGGCTGTTCATGGTCTACTAAATCTCAGTTTGTCCATAACATGGAGGCCACATGGCCTGGGTGACCAGTAGTACCAGCACCTCCATGGAAAGCCGTGACTGACCAGCCATGTGCAAACCTGTGATTGTCACTGTGGACAGCTGGTGCTGATGACCTCCTGCCAGTGCCCAGAGCCAGGCTGTCATCCCTGGCACGGTGACAGCTTGATGCAAAGGAATGCTCATCTTCAGGGTCCCAGCCCTTGCCTTTGGATGAGGGTTTGCTCGTGTCATGGGCACTTTGCTGCTGGCCTTGAGCTGGAGGCACCATGAGCAGATGCTGTGAGAGGCTTCTGGCAGGACTTTGATATTGAGGAGTGTTAAGGACCTTATATGAGGACTTGTGGACCTCCATGCACAGAGGTATAACTTTTGTGATACTGGTTAGGTTGGTACTTCTTTGCTGTGTAGGTCTGCATATTAGCAAGTCTCCCAGGCTTTATTTCCTTTCCTTTGATCCCTCCCTTCCACTGTTAATCCTCAGGAAGCTTGTGAGACAAGACATTTATGCCACACTTCTGTAGAGACAGCAGTAGTTTTCCTTCCTTTCCTTCTTTTTGCAGGAATTGCAGAGCTTGGAAAATTTAAACTGATGAGGAAAGAGCAGCTGATGAAGTTTTACCCAGCCAAGACGTACATGAGCAGTAATAGTTTTGTACTAGTATTAGGAAATTTTATCTTTTAGTCTCACCACTATTTTGAGAATCTCAAAGCAGGCTACTAAAGTAGAGCACTACATTGTGCTCATGTTTTGTGTTTTGGTCGGGAAGCTTTCAGGTGGTCCAGTAACTTTCTCTTTTTTTCCCAGCAAGGAAATACCTCTACTGATCCACATTCCTGTCACGTCTAGTATAGATTCACACAACTCCTTTTTTCCTCTGTCTTGATATGAATGCTACAGGAAGCCTGAGATTATGCAGCATGCAGCCACATGCCTCATAAACAATGATGGCCAATGCCAGCAATTCACATCTGTGCTTTGCTACACGTGTTTCATCCTCCTCAATTTCGGAATCATCATCATCATCTACAAAGTCATTGCTAGAATAATGATGAACCCTGTGCTTTAGGGACTTCTCCATCTTCTGGAAAGCTCCATGCCTCAGGGAAGTTAATAATTCTGTTATAGGTTCTTGGTTGCTTGAGAAACATAGAGCATCTTCAGTTGAGTATCCCTGCAGAAAGAGGGGAGAGTGGGCTAAGCATGAGTCTGATGGTGAGGTGTATAACACATTCTTCTTTAAGACCAGGGATTGGTACTAAAGCCAAAACCATGGCATGGGGGCTGGAGCTAGATGATCTTTGAGGTTCCTTCCAACCCAAATCATTCTGTGATTCTAATGCATGCTAAAAAAAAACCAACAAGACTTCTGACCTACTCCAATATATGCGTGTATCTATATACTCACACCCTGCAGTAGGGCAAGGGAATGGGCCAGGCAAGTAGGAAGATGGCATGACCTGTGATTAAGGTGTTACACCCAGGCTTTACCTCTTGCCCAGGTTTTAAACCTTTCTGGACCTTGCTCTCTCATCTGTTAAATGGTCATTTGAAATACTGCTTTTGTCTTTTATCCAGATAAAATGAGACTATGTTAATGAATGATTGCAAGGGACTGGGATAACATGATGATGGGAAAAATACCATTTGCTTTTGAATCTAAGGTCCTGCTTGGATGAAATCTTAATAGAAAAATATCAAAGACTGTTTTCTAAAATTACAAATGATGGACAAATAAAGAATTTGATATATGTTTAATTAAAGCCCTTGGATCAGCTTGGATGAAAGTCACCATAAAATTGTTCATTATAGTATTTCTACACTGGACTAAAGAGTAGCAGCTTTCCCATTTTTTTCACTCAGCCTTGCTTTCTTGAGAAAGCATGTTTGATGCTTTGATACTGTTTTTTGCCTAACTGAGAAGACCATTGTTTCTGCAAAATGGCACAAGTCCAGAGCACATGTCCCAGTTGCGCTTGTCTGAAAAGTTATCACAATGGTGACATGCCATGCTTACAAATGTGACCAAGACATTGCTGCCAGCAGCAGTCTGCACCCTGGTTAAACCTCAAACAATAGCTGATGCTGAAAAAGCTGCTGAGCTGAAGAAGCCACCCCCTCACACTGCTTATCAGGAAACAAAGCTGTTAGATCTAGTTTTACATCTAGCAGCACTAGCAGAGTGCTTCAAGTCCAGAATGATGCTCAGCTCCTTTTATTTTGTCTTAGAAAATCATATTGTAAGAAATTACTTAGTCCAGCTGGGATTTAATAAAGCAGTTCTATTGTATTTTACGTTGTGGAAAAGTATGCTGAAGGAAGAACACACTCAGTAGGAAAGAGGCTGTGCCTTTCCTAATGTTATCTTCCTCAGGAAACACCGCTGTGGCTGTAGGGACTTGCCCTTCTACCACTCTCTGGGAGCTATGAGGTCATGGTTCTCAGTCCTATTAATTAATGGGAGTCACTTCTGTGCGTGAAAGCAAGCCTGGCTGGCAGCAGGGAAAATTCAACTCACTCTTTCCTTCCTTTCTTCAAAGTTTTTGTGAATTTTGTGAATGACTGCAATTAGTATTTTGAAATCAGTAAGCTCCAGAATTGACAAATTACCGATATACCACTGTTTAAAAAACAGAAAGACAAATTGTGGCAATGTGAAAACATTGGTACTGATAGTAAATACAGTGTGTGAAATGAAATCTCTCGTGTTACTACCAGAAAATCGGTAGTGATTATCAAGTGAATAGAAAATTCAGGGATTATTCCCAATTAATTTGATATACATGACATTCATTCCCTTTGCTGTACACACTAGCTATTTCTACATTAGCCAAAATAATTAAGCTATCCATAAACCTGAAGGCTCTGCTCTCATATGCAGTTTAATATGCCAATAAGAACAATGCAATTTCCTGAGGATGAATAACTAGGTCCTTGCTGGGAGCTAATGGGCCAAGGTGTGCACAGAAACACCCTTCTGGTCATTAATCCCTGGGATCAGCATGTTCTGATTATTACTGTATAATTAGTTAATAAAACCCCTTTCAAAGTGGAAGAGAACTGCTTTCTCTGAGCAGAATGTGCACTGCACCTGTCATAGTTTATTCATTCTGGATGAATATGATTCTCATTTAAGAGGATGTATTCTGGGAATTTAACAATTCTCTTGTAATGTTTCTGTTGTTTCCAACACTGCAAAAATAAAAGACAGTGAAGATTATTCATTATTTTAATCAAAAGCAATTTTTAAAGATGCAACTTATGTTGGGAACAGTGGTTTTAGCAGGGTATAAAAATTAGAGGTGAAGAAGGGAAACTGATATTTCAGAGGGAGACATTTGCATGTGTGACTTGGAGAAGATGACATACAATCTGAACAGCAATTATTTTCACTTCCTTTTGTCCAGAATTGAGTAATATTTGATTTACTAGCTGCTACTAAATTACTATTAAATGTATTTTTTTAAATAACTGTTTTGAAGAGTAGCTTTTCTTTAAAAAGAATTACCTTGAGCTGTTTTACTTCAATGCATATGTTGCATGGCATTTAAGTATAAGTTGCCAGTCCAAAGGTTTTGGAACTCACAACAACTTAATATTAGTGCTTTCCACATGAGATCAGAGTAAATTCATTGAACAGGATATTCACAAAAAAAATGGAAAAGAGACCTCATTGTAGTGAGGTGAAATTATTGTAAAATCTTAAATGAATATCCACAGATAAGGCTTTTGTTTTCCTTTTCCCGGCAGTACTTGGACCAGGTTAACCGATCAACTTCTCCAGTTAGAAAACAGACCTTTTCCGTTCCTCTGTGGAATTCTGATGAGTTTAGGTCCTGTTCCAGAAGGAGGTGTAATGAGAATCAAATCCAGGCAAAATTGTCTCAATCCCTGATCAGCAGCAGCCTGATCTTCTTCATGGGTGTTTTCAAGATACAGATGCCATTGTCAACATCCTGAAATGCTGACCATCTTACTGACACTGCCTGACCAATGGAGCTCTTATGGGTTTGTGCAAGCAATGAACAACAATGTCTCTCTCCTAATACCATCAGATCAGCAGTAGACAATTTTAAATACAAATCTTTGCTGGGAAATTAATGGGAGCACATTTGTAGCCTTTTATTGTGTAACAAAACCTGAAGAAGAGGTTGATTAGGTGAAGTGAGCCCACTAGAGGGCCACCAGGATGCTCATGGGCTGGAGTACCTGTCCTGCAATGGGAGCCTGAAGGATGAGCTGCTTCTGCCTGAAGAAGGGAAGGCTTTGGGTGCACAGCAGAACGCCTTCTCCTGCCTATGGGCAGGTCACTGAGAAGAAGGAGACAGGTTCTCCACAGCAGTGCAAGGCAGCAGGATGAGAGACTGTGGGTCTAAGCTGAAACAAGAGAAGCCCACTATATACATAAAGGGAAACCTTTTTCCTATGGGGACAGTCCAGAGTGGAGCAGGTTGCCAAGAGGGGCAGTGGTGTCCACGTTCTTGGAGCCTCTCAAGACTGGGCTGGAGAAGGCCCCAGGCCAGCTTCTTGCCGCTGCTGTTTTGAACAGATGGTTGTACTGGGGACCTCCTGTTATTCCTTCCAGGCTGAGTTGCCCAAGTCCTTTAGAAGGGAGGCCAGGGACGTCTCTGTGCTACACTCATTTGCTTAAGTTGTGGTGTGCTGAATTTGATAAGCCATGCAGTCTCTTCCAGTCCTGTCCATGTAAGAGCTTTACCTATTTGCTCACTCTGTTTTCTAAACCAAGTTTATAGTTTGAAACCCTTGCTAACCCTTTTTCCATTCAATGCCTGATTCATGCTGTGACACACTTATGCTATACTTTTCCATATCTCTAAACTTCCCATTTTAAGTAATGGTTCTCTCTCACAAGCTAAGAAGCTAAGTTAAGATGTTTTATTGAGTACTGCAAACAGTCACTCCTTCAATTATTTTTTTCTATACACCTCTGATTATCCAACTATCCCTTCTTTAGATGCATCGTTGTGTGCAGTTTTGAAAGTCAACTGGATCCCTGGGTGCAACAGAGCTCATACCACATATGGAAGGTCGGTACAGTCTGTATTTGCATTTTTAGTTAGGTCAAGTGAATGTTTCTTCTTCTACAACTAAATTTGTTTAGCTTGGGGATTATCTTGGTGAGGATTCCGCTATACCTATCTGCTCTCTGCTGATTTCTCAAATGCATTCTGCCTTATTTACAGCCTTCTGCTGTTACCATGCAAAATTTCTGTATAACTGAGTTTGTTTCATTTTTTAGCTCATTGCTTAGGTTATGAGCAAGCTGCTGTGCACTGGAGCTCTAGAAACTATAGCTGACAATGTTTTTTCAAATTTCAGGCAGCATTTTTCCCTATTATCTTATAAGAAACATTCCAAGTCATTAGCCAAATCATGTGCTTTGAAGATAATTTAGAGCACTAATTTGTCATTCATCATTACTTTGTAAAGAACAAAGTCAAGTACATGTTACCACCATTCAGGACTTCAAGCCAGTTACTTTCAGCCACCCAATAAATTAAATCGACTGTTTGGCAAGACTTGTTTTCCATAAAATCGTATTAACTCAAATTAATTATTGTCTTCCTCTAAATCTTTATCAATTAAACTCCTATGACAGATTTGATAGACTCTACCTAATAGCAGCCAGCAGAGGTTCAATGAATAAGCTGTTTCTTCAGTTACAACTGGAGAGCATTGACTCAGTAAAAAGGAAGAAGGAGGGCAAGGAGCACAGAAAAGACAGAAAGCTGGGGGTAAGGCCAATAAGGCCTTAACCTTTGAGATTAGATATATCTTCTTGCTTGCAGAGCATCAACCTTCACTAAATGTTTGGGCAAAATAAAGTGCAGCAGTGGAAAATGTATTGCCATGGCAGATGTAAGATGGCTCATTTTCTGTGGGCTGAATCTCCTATGATTGATTATATGATTTCCCACTATTTTGCCTGAGATTACTATCAAATTAAGGCACAACCTGTCATTCTCCTTGCTCCTCCTGAAGTGTGGACAATGTTGCAGCTCTTCCAATCATCAGATATTCTCTCTGGCCTTTCCTAAAACTTACACAGAATCTTCCTCAGAAAATTTATTTCATGGTTTGTGAAAAAGTTATCTGGCCCTGTTGATCCAAGTGTTTATCCCCTATATACAGCTTGGTGTGCTGCTTCGGTTGCTGCTGGCCTGGGAATCATTTCATCATTGTCGTGGAAATACTTCATCTAGTACCTTGTCTTGCCTTTTTACTGATACAAAGCAGTAAATGATCATAGAAGGCTGTTGCTAATGAGGTAGAAAGAGATATTCAGTAAATGGGTGCCCATGATGCTTTCCTTTTTTTTTTTTTCCTTTCTCCTTAAAACACTTAAATGGAAGTTGCTTTGTTCTTTGCTCTGCCTGCCATGGATTTTTATCTAACGTCATTAACTTATTACACCTTCCTATACTCTGACCTACACATCATATTAATTTTACCTGTTCCTACCTGTTTCTTTATTACATAGCTAGCTTCTATCTGGTCTTCATTTATCCAATAGGAACTTTGGCTCAAAAAAATTCTCTGCCCTGACTGTAGCTTTTGACCATCTAAACCCTTTCTTAAGGAACTACAATATTTGTTCTTATTCCTTCCCTTTCATCTAATCTTTTCTTTCAGATGAAGTTGCCTAAGACTTTCCTGATATACAAGAAAAGCACTGTCTCCTTTTAATCAGTACTGATGCTAATCCATGAATCTTACGTTACAGGATTCAGAAAGAACTGGAACAGATAAAAAGCTTAGACTTTGAAAGACTTCTAAGTGGGAGTGTAAATAGTGAAACTTTGGGGAGAAGAAACCCAACTTTGTTCAGTGATCTTTTAACTCTGAATTAAAACCTATGAACATTTACAGAAAGCTTAAAAAAAACCCACAGAAACACCAGTTAGCAGTCTGAAGGGGTGAACAGATAAGGATAGGATCCAGCAGCATGCCAGGTAGCATCCAAGTCAAAGATGTAAATTTCAGGATAGCAACCTGGCTGAGATGACAGTCTTACTGCCTACATACATACTTTCTTAATTGGTTTACTGTGTTCTATCTACTTTTATGTGTGAAACATGGAAAGAGCAAGCTAAAAAAAGCAAAACAAATCAACTTGTAGGTGGTATAGCCATCTTTCAAGTCCAGTGGGTTGTTGGGTTTTTTTTTACTTTTAAAAAAAATTATTTTTGTTTGTGCTTTGGACTGTAGTTTCAAGTCCCTAAGCTGAACAATGGTGCCTTTGACCCATGATGTAATTCTTGTACCAAATTACACCTGTTTTATTCTTTTTAACCTGGTTAAAAGCAATGTTTTTAACATTCCAGAATGCAGTTCCTCCCACTAGATATCTATAATGCCAACTATATTAAATGTCTTCTTTTAAATGAGAAATTTCCAGTTCTTTTTGCTTCTTGCTGTACATTCCAGCAGTCGGAATGCTATTTCTTTTCACTTTTTCTGTCATTGTAGGTCAATTTGTTCATGGTTTGCTGAGTTAAATGTCTGTGTTATGTTTGTTTCCTTTGCATAGTCCCTCATATTTTCAAAGTACTACTGTCCTTACTGCTCTGCTTGCCTGCATTCCCAATAATTATTGCTACAAAGCAGCAGATAGTAGTCAACCAGTCTTTAAAACAAAAATCTTCTGTTTAAGGCTCTGCAAAAAGAAAACCCATTTCATTCTAGTAATACGACTAACGATGTGTCCCTGTTATTTTTATCCTGTTCCCTTCTCACTCTTGGGGACATAAAAAAATGGAGACGAGGTTTTTTTTCCTCTCATCTGTCTGTTTTTGTTTAATATATTGGTACCAGGGTGTATCATAACTAGCAGTGCTTTTCTGGGTGTCTTCATAATTCTATTCAATTTCTGCAGTTCAAATAAAAAAGTCAGGATTTGTGCTTTTCTCCTCCAAAGAGACTGCATGCACTATCTCGTTCTTACGCTATCAAGAGGAATGGTGTATGATCCCAGTATTCATAATGGTTGTCTATGATCTTGATACAGCTGAAGAACTCTTGGTTGGTGCTTACTTCATACCATGAGGATGCCCGGAGAGTTACATCCTGTTTAGCTGAGTTTTGCTTCTTCACAGACAAGTTTCTAGGCAGCTGACCTGCCAACAACCTGGTAACCATCTGATGTCTCCAACTGCATTGAAAACTGTTTCTATTTCTTGTCTTTGACCAGCAGTCTCCACTCTGGAATGTACATGAGTATGAGTACCAGAGTATGTAAGAGAATAGTGCCTTTTATCCAGTCTTGTAGAAAGTCCTGAATACCACCAAGAACCTGAAGTGACTTTATTTTGACATTTCAATTAGTTGTTTATTGAAAGGGTCATTTGATCTGGACTAACATTGGTATCTGCCTAGTTTTGTAGAGTGAAAGATGCTTTAAAACTGATAAAGGTCTCAGCTGAAGTTTCCGCATTGGTATGGCTGAGGACAAGAAGGTCATGATTTTTTCCTACACCTTGAGAAACATAAGGTGCCAGTGGGGTTCCCCACACAAAACTGCAGAGCACATCTTTGTTATTTATGCATAAGCAAATACAGACATGCTAGCAGAGTTAAAGAACAAACTGTATAAGGCTATAGTGATATTTTGTTATTTTGTTCTTGCCAGTGGAAAAACCAGCGCAATCACAGGGATGAGAAATGTCAGAAGTTCCAATATTTGGACAACGACTGCTAAATATCCTTCAGAGAGAACAATTGCTTCAGAGAAAGGGACTTTAATAACTGCTTTTAAGATATACACAGGGCAATTTTGGTTTTAGTTAATATGATGCCACCTTCATTGAATTCTGAGCTGCACCTGGGTGTATGAGAAAAGCTTAAAGCCATGATTATTTTGTAAGCAAACAGTGATGCTGCAGTGCTACCTGTGAGGTGTGATCTTGAGGAGCATAGAAAAGAAAGGGAAAGAATTGTGCATAAAAGAGTGCAAAACAGAAAGGGCTCAAAATTACTCTGCAGAAACAAAGTTACTTTTCAACCACGCAAGACTGTGCTATGTATTTTGAGTGGTAGCCTGTGTCCCCTTTCACACAGGGAAAGGGAGTACGTATACCTTACGCTGTAACTCTGCTAAACTCTGAGCATCTTCCTCCTGAGCTATGCTCCTGTTCTGACAGTTTCAAAGTTCCCAAAGCTGTTCAGAAAGAAAAAAAGGAAAGGAAAGAAGAAAAAGGAATTATCTAGAAGCTTGAAGCTACATGCTCATGTGAAGACTTCCTTAGACGCTTGCTTACGAACAGAGCAAGAGGCAGCCTCTGGCCAGCCTATGGTCCCTCAAGGACTGCAAAGCTAAACTGAATCACATCCCTGTGCCTTAGTGCAGAAAGGCAATAGCAGATCTGTTTCCTTGTTGCTTGAAAATCTTATGCCTTATGTATTCCCTGGACAAACAAACCATAAAAGCAACTATATTGGGGAGCAAAACAATGAAAATGGGTCCCAGTGAGTTTAGGGCTGTTTATACCAGGACACTGTGAACAGCAAGCCTGAGGCAGCATGCCTTGGCTTTGCAATGTGGCTGAGGGACTGGAAATTGATATGAATGAGAGAAAGGAAAGATTAAGAAAAGTTGCTAAGCAACCAGGGGAAATTATTCTTGGAAATGGCATTTGGACTGGGAAGGGCCAATACCTGACCTAAGCCTTCCTGCTGCAGAGGGGTTAACCTAATAAGAGTGCTATGCACAGTTATCTGCAGTGGGCTCTTCACCATCTTAAATGGAAGTACTTAATAGCAAGAAAACTGATTTAAGGATGGAAAAGCTGTAACTTGCAGAAATGAAATGGGCTAAGGGGAAAAGGCAGAATAATAACTGTTTGCAGCAAGAGAGGTACATCCCTGTCATTGCCACAGCTGGAGCACAGACAGCATTAGAAAGAGCACATAGCTGTTCAGCACATCAAGCTGCATGCAGTATGCTTACAAGCAGCATGTTCGGTATTATTTGTTCAAGAATGCAATGTGACAGTATAGTATGTTTTTGGGAAACATAACAGTACATAAAAAGAACAGATTATAATGGATTGCAACAGCCACTTGTGCACCAGCCTCCTGAATTCACATTCAGTATGAAAAATGTATGTAGCTCATTCCCAATGATGAGGAGGAGTGGGACTAGTCCCCTGTTAGCACCGCACAGATAACCTGATAGCACAGTCATATATATTTGTGTGCATGTATGCCACATACAGGAACGTATTATTGGGTGTTGCTCTGGCTAGGGCAGTATCTTTGAAGGAAGCTAGGGAGCAGATGAGAGCCACAGCAGTACCAAGGCACCTAATCTACCTCTAGTTCCAATGGGAAATTGAGTATTTGCTCTCTCAGGGATATGGTCATAGTTCCTACCAAATAGACTCTCATCTCTAATTCTAGACAGAGTCAAGAATTCAAGAATGAAGCTTTTATACCTAATAGTTCTAATGATTGAAACATC
Source organism: Falco peregrinus (assembly GCF_023634155.1). NCBI lineage: Eukaryota > Metazoa > Chordata > Aves > Falconiformes > Falconidae > Falco > Falco peregrinus. The sequence continues at coordinate 69,800,559 of NC_073739.1, forward strand.
TTTTGGACAATAGTCTGACTTGGCAACATCTTTTATACTAGTGTAAATTGCCTTAGGACACTGTGAGGACAGAATTAGATTATTCTGGTGAAAGAGGGAAGTGCAAGAGAGTTGAGCTGAGTTCTTGCTTTTCCCTGGGCAGAAGGAAGCTGCAGGCAGCTCCAGGGAGCAAGGAATAGGATCACACTAAAATGATGAAAGATCCTCTTTCTATGGCCCTAACTCTTACCTTTCTGATTTAACCATGTTGTCTTGCACCAACCATTGAATCTAGCCTCATGTTTTCGGCTAATTAATGTTAAGTTTTGTGCTAAATGGAACCAAGAAGCTAATTTTGTGCCTGTCTCTAGTATGGACATTTGCTCTGGTATGAAAGAACCACATCAACACAGATGCTTCTTGTAAACTCACTGAAGCAAAAGGTATTGGCCTTCTTGCTACAAAACTAGCACATCAGCATCAGCAAGTTAAACCACTCCTTTAAAAACAAACTTTTTTGTGGTTTAACTTCTAAGCTGATCTCAGGAAATGCTAAGGTCTAAACGGGCTATCACCTGCTTATATCCTTTTGTTATCCCTGTACCTCAATCGTAGACAAGGGGAGTTAGCATCTCTGATTCTTGCATTTCTTGCTCTCCTATCATATACTTCAGAAAGTTATATGCTTACATCTCTGCCACACCAAGAAAAACAATGCCAAGCAGTGCATGTTTCTTGTCAATATTTTAAAGCATGTCAAAATCCTGAAATATTACACACTGGCTATGCACCTAAAAAGAAATAAATTGTTTGAAATGATGAACCAGCTTTTGATTAAAATATCCTGTTTTGCATCTGCACAGACTAGTCCATTTTCCTTATTTCTACCAAAGATGATTTCCCTTAAAAATGAAAAGCCAGTGGGAGCAGAAAAAGTAGACAAGCTTGTTTTCCAGTTTATGAATAAAAATGAAGTGTGGAAGTTAAATTTATTGGTTCTAAAATCTTGAAGGACATAGTCACCAGGAACAATTTGTTCAGTTCATTGTATTTCTTGTTAAATCAGTTTTTAATGTTGAATATGATTTGATAAGCTTTTTTTTTTTTTTATGTCCAGCAAATTCAAGGCAATTTAACAAATAAAACTGCTTTTAAATTCTGCTGCATGTAATTTAGCTGACTTCCAATTTCTATCTAAATGTTGCTTTGACATATCACAAATACATTTTTTAGAAAAAGTGCATACACTGTTTACATTTATGTAAGCAGCTATTGAATTGTAAATGGCTATGTACCTTAACAGTTATTCAGTTTTATTTAGTCTTGTGAAGACATTGTATGCATTCTTTGTTATCAAGAATTATGGAATATAGTGAAAGACCTAGAGAAGTTGAAAGACCTATAGGAGTTGAAAATTCACATATAGTTATATCTTCACAACATTAATCAACCTTTCTTTAGGGAAATAAAGAGAACAAAATTATAATGCATGGCAACATGAATGAAGACTTCTTCTGTCATGTTGGGAAAGGTATTTTACATCAAGGTTTTTGAGTCAACCTGTTATAATTTGAGCATTATGAAATGTTAGATACACTAAATCCAGCATGGTGGGGTTTGCCTTTGTTAAGTAGCAGTGAAATGCACCTAACACTGGTAAGGAGCTAGAAAGCCAGCGCAGCAGGAAAACACAAGTGTTGGAAGTTGCAGGAAGAAACTTGCTAATGGACCTTGAGGGCATCTCCATTTTCACCAGCATGTCCCACCTCAGGGGGAGCTGCCTCTTCCAGCCCATGGCACAGCAAGCACAGGGCTGTGGTAGTGCAACAGTGGGATGCGCTGCAGACTGGTGCACACGGCCAGGCAGCTCTGTTCTCGAAACCATTGCAGGACCAAGTCTACAACGGTACCAAATTGCTAGAGACAAGCAGTTCCAAGGCTGAAGATGCTTTAACCTTCCCCTCTGATTAAACCAGTTCTGAGAAAGTATGGCTATAAGAGTAGCTCTGACCTTGTGCATGGCCAGTGTCCATACAACCACAGGCAGCAATGCCAGGGACGAGCTGGCAGCAGTATTGCCTTTGCCTTCCCCTGAGTTGTAATACCACAAGGGCTGACCTGGGCCAGGGAGCAGCACTGGAATTGCTTTAATACATACAGCTAGTAATTTTTATCAACAGAGAGTGTGCTCTGACTACTCCTGTTCCAGCTGGGGAGCTGGATGTAAGTGGCTTAACTCTGGGGTCACAGGATCTCTGGAATTAAAGCTGTCTCTCACTCCTGGGAAATCTCCTGCTTCTAGAAGAGTGACCTTCTGGCCTTTTCTGAGATTAAAGCACTGTTTTAAAGTGTTACAGGAAAACCTTTAAAATCTATTTGCACACATCGGCTGCCTTGTTTTTCATGCTGTTGTGGTATCTAAATATTCACAAAAAGTGTTGGCAGCAGAGTTAGTCTTCACATGCAATGAAGTGGTGGCTTGAAACACCATGGCTGGTTTCACAGGAGGCTGCAGCCATAAGCAGGCTGTCCAACAGCCCAGTTCAGTTTTGTCACCAGAGGAAGAGGTGACACGTGCTGAAGAAGCCCCACTGTATAATGAACTGCCAGAACATGAGAAGCAATATGGCTTGTTCGCTGCTGGGTCCTGCTTCATTGCAGGAGAGCATGGGAGGTGGAAGGCGGCTGTATGGAGTCCCCTGCAACTAGTCACAGAAACTGCTGAAGGAGAAGGTGAATTGAGCCAGTTTGCAGAGGTGAAAGCTATCCAGCTAGCTTTAGGTGTGTCTGAACGAGAAAGGTGGCTGATACTTCACCTCTATACTGACTCATGGGTGGTGGCAAATGCCCTGTGGGGGTGGCTGCAGCAATGGAAGCAGAGTAATTAGCAATGCAGAGGTATACCCATCTGGGCTGCCGCATTATGGCAAGATATCGCTGCTTGGGTAGAGAACCTGATTGTAAAAGTACATCATGTAGATGCTCAAGTACCAAGAGTCAGGCCACTGAGGAACATCTAAACAACCAGCAGGTGGGTCAAGCAGCCAGGACTGAAGTGGTTCAGGTAGATTTAGATTGGTAACACAAAGGTGAATTATTTATAGCTCAGTGGGCCCATGACACTTCAGGCCATCAAGGAAGAGATGCAACATATAGATGGGCCCGGGCTCAAGGGGTGGACCTAACCATGGACAGTATTGCACAGGTAATCCATGAACATGAAACATATGCTGCAATTAAGCAAGCCAAGCAGTTGAAGCCTGTCTGGTATGTGGGAGGATGGCTAAAATATAAACTGAGGGGCTGGCCACGGCTGGGGATTACTGCTCAGGGACTGGCTGGGCATCAGTCAGCAGGTAGTGAGCAGCTATATTGTGCTTCACTTGGTTTTCTTTTCTCCTTTCCCTTTGGATTTCACTCCTCTCTCACTCTTCGCCTCTTCATTATAAAGATTATTAGTAGTATTTTTATTTTATTTTATTTTATTTTATTCCAATTACTAAACTGTTCTTACCTCAACTCTCAAGTTTTACATTCCTTTCCAGTTCTCCTCCCCATCCCTTGGAGGAGGGGAGTGAGCAAGCAGCTGTGTGGCATTATTTACAAGCTGGGGTTAAACCACGACATACCTGCTTGCCTTCAAAGCTCTGCTGTGATGTTTGTGTCCCCGTGCCACATACACCCTGTGAGCCCATGAGGTCAGTGGCTCCACTAAAGTGAAGTCCACTGAGGAAGATGAATGGTAGTAGTTCCTGGTCATGCAGCCTGGTACCCAGGACAGATGACATGCTCAAGCAGGTTGTCTCCTTTAGCAGAGCTCTGAAGGATGCCCATGCATGGGCAGGAAGAAGCTGAGAGCCCTCCTGGACTCACTCAAGGGATGCATTAAACTGGGGTGAAGGCTGGGACTTTGTGCAGTACCTGAGTGTTAGATGGTAGCATGCTGCTGTTTCTTGAATTTTTCCTTTGCATTAGAGTTCCTAACCTGGTGCTGACTCCAAGTCCAATGGTTACCTTAGATGGTAATCTCAGAAGACCTAAAGTTTTTTTTAAAATTCAGGATCAGATGAAAACATGAAAATTAACATCACTATCACATTTTGTTTATGTGTAACAGGAATTTAAGCTTTTTAAGCTCTCATTGCAGTTGCATTAGTAGAAAGTTGTGTGCGACTATTTTATTTCATCTGACAGCACTTACAAGTTCACAAACTGAAAAACATAATGAAATAAAATGTGGTGTTAGCTTGCTGAAAAGCAATGGTGTCCTTCCTCCATTGTGCCCACATTTCCAATGCAACAGGAATGCAAGAGCCACAGTATTGGGGCCTTTTGGAATAAGGATGCTAAGCAGATTGAATTTGGCAATACAAGTAATATTTGCTTAATCTTATGTTTTTGTGCTGGCACAAAATAAATATCACATCTAGGTACACAGGAGCACCTGCTGCCTATTTGCTTATGTGTTGGTAATGGCACTCCAGCTTGGTTTTGGCTGCCTTTTGTTCTGTCTGAGCAGCATAAACACATAGAAAAGATGGTTGCTGCTGCTCTCCACCAGCACAGGAGTTTCTGCACCTTGGCTTGAGACAGGCCATGGGGCTACCACCACTCTGCAGAGAGCCACCTTCTTGGCACAGAGCCTCCAGGACACAGATGCCAGAGGTCTCACCTCCCTGCTTCCTAATGCTTGCCTCCATCATGTTGAGATTTTAACCCTGAAATGTATCATTTTAAAAGGCCAAACAGGGCAATTTTTAATCAAGAGTAAAAAATTTTACATTACCAACTCAGGGAGTGCCTCTTCCCTGGGATTGCTTTTCCTACCCACTAAGGGTCATGCCCACGATCCCCATGAGGGCAGTGCTGTCCACATGCCTGCAGTAACAGCCTTTCCTCCATCACCACTCCTAGTTCAGTAATTTTTTGTTTTGGTTTTTTTGGTGCATATTCTTAGTAGTAAAGTGTAACCCCAGAGACACCTAGGGAATAATTATGATCCTCATGAAGCATAAAACCACTCAGTATTTCCCACGGGGATGAGGCAAAACTTACACTTTTCATTTTCAACCCTAAAGTGAAAAGAACATTTTCCCTGTATTGTGAAACAATGGCCCCACACTGTGAGACAAACAGTGCTGGGGCACTATTGAATATATTTATTTTCGTGATGCTCTTTGCCTCTGCTTTTGGGCGGATTGCAGAACAGTATTTTGAGGCAGAGATCAGTGCTTGTGCTAGGGCTGGGGGTGAAGGCTGTAGAGAGGAAACAGGGACAATTCAGAGGAGCATCTTCAGATGAGCTTTGCAGAGAACAAAGTGTCTCACCTCCTTTTAGTTTCTGAGAAAGAAAGGCGTAGGGGTGTTCCTGTCCGTATGTATGTATGTAGATGTTTATATATATAAAAGTCTTGAATCATTTTTTAAAACTCTTCTCTGGGAAGAAGGACTTATAAAAACAAGCAGCTGGAGATTAAGAGGAAGGAAAGTCATCCAGGCTGTTTAAAACCCTAAATCTCATTTACGGTCTCTTTTAAAACAGGCCAATTGAATATGTGAGTGTTCCTCGTAATAAATAGATGTATTTTATTGTGCTGCCAGATTATCTCATGGGAAAGATACCAGAATCTTAAAAGCAACCATAATCTGGTTATCAGTTACAAACACTATTGATTTATTTTTTTAAATGAAAATGTAACTGGGAAGGTACAATATTTGCTTTTAAAAGATGACAGTTTTACTGACTTGTGTGGGTTGAGAATAAAGAGGCAGCTGATGGAAAGCCTGCGGATCGGATTGAAGAATTAAGCAGAAAATTATTCCTGCATGAGCTGAAGCATAGATAAATAGCCCAGTTGGCTGTGTTTATGATGGCTGTTAGTGATCTGGGACCAGAGAGGAGGCAGGATTAATAATATTTCTTTGCTTATTAGGGAAACTTTAAATGAAGCCATTGTGATCCTACACTGGTTAAAGCTTCACTGGGAAATGAGAAATTACTTTTCTAGATAGTGAGTAAAGAAGTAGGAACTTCTTATAGATGGGTTTTGCATGTTGATTGGAAATTGGTACTTCTAGGGCTAATGTGTGTGTTTATGGCACAGAAGACTACTTCATTAATGTTTTTGAAGTCACATATGCCAGAGAAAAATGTTCAGGAAAGAACATGTATGTCATTGAGAGAAATCTGCAAATCTGCAACACAGTTCAATGGGAGCCAAGGACACCAAAAATTTAGCAACCCCTTAGGTATGCACTTAAACTGGTGCTAGAAGAGGTGTGCCAGGGCTTGAAACTCATCTCAGAAATGTCAAGCATAGACATTTCACAGATGCTTTTCTATTTCTATGGTAATAAGAAAGGAAAAAAAATCAGAAAGTGTAGAATTCAGGACATGAGTCCAATGATGAGCTGTCTCAAAGGGTCTCTAGCAGTGCAACCTGTTCACTGTTTTTTTCCTGAGGTGTAGTGAGTCACTCTACAAGGAAGAATATTTGTCTGCCATCATTCTACCTGACATTTTCGGTCCAGCAAAGACAGGGGACATAGGACTGTGCTCTTATCTTAGCCTTTCCTCTTGTGAAAAACTAGCTTTGTGGATTTGCAGAAAGAGAAGGGTGTCTGGTGGACCTTAGATTTGTTTAGGAACTTTGACGAGGGAAGAGGGAGGGATAAAGAGAACATGCACTTTTGGAGCAGGTATGCGCCAACTTGCAGTTGCTGGCTGGTGCTCGGATCTCCAGGTGCTGCTATCCAGCCCCAAGTGTCACGAATCCATACAGACCCCATGGCTGTGTTTGGGTTTCTTTAAAATCATCTTCCACTCAGGCTTCTCAGATGATGGATATAGTCATTACCATTTTGCATCCACTTACTCCTAGAACTGGGGTGGTATTGCAGAGTATTGATGGAAAAGATTGCCTCCAACTCATCTAAGGGAACTGCAATGTGCAGACCCACTGACAAACTGTTTCACCTCTGAATTTATTTAGTGTTACTGGGACTGATGCAAGGCACTGTCAAAATCAGCCTTTTATTATCCCATAGTCTGCTTCTCTGTGCAGCACTAAACATACACTGAAAAACTATAAGCAGTCTCACTAGGATGCTGAAGAAATCAGTATTTATGAACAAGCTAAAGGGTAAAAGATGGAGATAAAAACTTCTCTCTAACAATTGCAGGCTGCTTCTTTTTATTAAAATAACAAACCAAAATAAAGTCACGCCATTTAGAACGAACTTGCCAAAAGCAAGCAAGTGCACATAAGGCATAATGGCTAATAAAAAGGGTAGACTGCTGATGAATAATAAAACTTTTGACACTTCTAGCTAGTCCTCAAATAGTCCTATATGGGAGGGGAATCAAAGAAAAAAATTAATTGGGTGCCTTGAACTATTTTGGGTTTGGGGTTTTTTGCTCTTCCAAGCATAAAAAGCTGCAACCCAGTGAAAGCATAAAATACAGAGGTTTATTTCCATTGTAATCCTATCAAACTTCATATTGAAAGTATATACAAATTTGTTGAAATATATATACAAATAATAAGCATGAGAGCATTAAAACAACTAATGGGTCTGTATTTTCCACAGCTCTACTTCTCCTTTTGCAGTGTTTTTTTTTTTACCAGAAAAACCTTATTAATGTCCGTGTATTTACATATATAAAAGAGACATTCATGGTTTTCACTTTTCTAGAAGGATCTAGAAACTCTTTAGTTGCAAGGATGAGAAGAGCCCAGGCAGCCTTTCCTTGTGTTTTAAAGAGGATCAGCTGCTTGATTTTAGCACCTCGTGCCACTTCACAGGGGGAAGCAGCATGCCTCCCTGCAGAGAGCAGAAAACAGGTGCATGTCATAAAATTGATTCAGAATTTACATCCCAAATTGAAGAAAAAGATATTCGAGCTTGTTGATAGCACTGGGCATGCAATTACTCCCAAAGATTTGGTAGTACTATTCATGTGATTAGTTTTCTGTAACTCATAAAAGAGATTAGATGCATAATGTAACTATTTTTATAGTGATAGGGCCAGCTAGTGGTTTTTGAACCTCTGAGGGATTGCTGTTTGGTGTAAAAATCTATGTTTGATTATGTTGAGTTAAAAAAGGGGAATCGGAGAACAAGCCTGATTTTGATATGCATTTGATCTCAAAGACAAATTATATTTTCTTTTTAAATGTTCAAAATTGCAGTGAGACCTAATCTACAGAAGCAATGTCAACAGGAGTGTATATCTGCAGTCAGGCAACAAATCCTGAAGTTTTCTTTATCCAATATTTAGCAATATCCAGGCTTATATTACAGCAAGAATTTAACACTTGAGGAGAAAACGTTATTAAAAGTTTTCAACATTATGCCTTACAGTTTTATGCTTTTTTAAAATGAAGGAACAACTGCCAGCTGATGAGAGTTTCTGCAGATTATCATAAAAAGTTTTAAGTGAGAGCTCTCCTAGAGAAGCTCTACAGAAAGATAACTTTTGAAATCAGAACAAAAATATGAGGTACAGGGGGATGGCCTAATAAGTAGAAAATGTCCTGCAGTAAGACTTTACTGTTACTTTTCCAAACAGATGCAACCCAAGGAAAAGAAAAAAAAACCAAAAACAAACCAACAACCCCCCTCACTAAAAACACCACCAAAAAAACCAGCCCCAGAGGAAACCATTTAGCACAAACCTATGCAAGTGAAAAAACCCCCACCCAAGTGGTCTAGAAGCTTTTGCAAGTACAAGGCAGAGAGGCTATTGCCTAACATGCTGAAATTAGGCAGGTTGACTTCAGAGTACAAATACTTAGGTAAGACTTCAAGAAGTTGAAAGTTTGAAGGATGATGTTAAATGAATTTCTGCCTGGGAAAGGCTGGAACTGTGTTTAACCATGGTTAGCTGGGCTGCGATAAACCCTGACTGCTGCTGCCAGGGGCAGTGATACAAACCTGACCCCAGTCCTTCAGAGACCTTCACACCCCCACATCTTCGCTGCAATTTCAGAGCTGATCCCTAAAACCGAGGGATGGTCCAGTGGTGCTTTGCTAAGTCTTTCCCCTCTACTTACAGATATTTTTAGGCTGTAGATGCTGGCATTATGCCCAAGCCACACAGGTGCGAGGTGCTGGCCAGGGAGTGTTTTCCATCTCACAAAGCACCAAAAGGAAATCCTCTCCACAGGGCAGAGGTTCATCCTGATGCTGACATAGCAGGGAAGGGCCAGGGACAGGTGATGATGGTCCCTGCCTGCTCTGCCTCTCCATTAGGCTTGGCATGCATGGGTAGTGTGTGCTCAGGGATGTGTCAGTTCCAGCACCACCAGGCGGTGACCCTTGGGGAGATCCCAGCATTTCCATGCTCCATCCTCACCTGTTGGCCAGCAGGTCTTCCTTGATTTCAGTGTTACAGTATCTGGCACTTCCGACACAGATCACTGTGTTTTCAGCAGTGGAATGAACACTGGTGTTTCAGAAGTTTTATGGATTTCCAGTAAGAGTAAACTCGTGGCAGGGATGAAATGTTGACACGAGGGAGTGCTTGCTTGCTTTTTGTAACCCACAGGTGTTAGCTCTGCACCTGAAAAGCACCTAAAAACATTTGCTCAGGGAGACTGATGCACAAACAAGTAGCTTTTGCTGCAAAACCTCAGCTTCCAAAGCAAATTTCACCTTAACTAAAACAGTAATTTTTTTCAGGAAAATAATGCTATCTGTCATGATTGCACTTGGCAAGCCTCACTAGCTTTACAGTTGTTATTTAGAAGCACAGTGTTTGCCAACATGATACAATCGTAGCTGCAAGTGTTCTTCAAAGAGGAAACAGCTTTGAAATGGCAAATGAAATTTGGCAAATTTTGGCAACTACTTCAACAGTGAATTATTACTGAAAATATTTTTTTTTGCTACGTAATTACTGTATTTCCTATGAGAACTCCTGCTGAGCCAGCTCAGGGACAGCAGATGCAGTGGTACCACTTTCATAAGCTAAGGCAAATCCTCAGTAAAGTATTAACACGCATCTACAGCTGTCACCTAACTGCTGACAGATTTAAAATAGATGATTCTTTGCATACTGAGCATTTGGCAGGCTAAACTTGGATGCTTAGATTTTGATTGATTTCCATTTCTATGATAATCCTGTGTTTGGTCAGTCTTGCCTCCTGTTTGATGCCAGGGACAGGTATTTGGGCTCCAGAGTTTTCCCCCAGCCCCCTCTGCACACTGTGTGTACAAGAGTTGGCATTGCAGTTTGGTTTGTTGCTTGGAGACAGCTGCAGGGATACACAGGGGCATAAATCACACCTGACTCTGTTGCTAAGGAAATAAGACTGTCTCCTTTTCCTTCAGGCCTTGTAATAAGAGAGGCAAACGGAATTCGTATTCAGGATATTTAAAGTATTGCTTTAATTTACAAAAGTGAAAAGGAAACTACATAATGCACATCTGTAACAGCTTTCCTGGGGAACAAATACTGAATTTTCTTTCTTCTGGAGGTGATTACTGGAAGCACAGGATTCAAACACATTGTGTGATAGAGCAGAATAATTAGACACAATCTGGATTTGGGGCATAAAAACTCAATAAACTTTGTGGAGGGTTTTTAGACTTGCAGAGTGGAGCCTGCTGCTTACCCTAATGTTTATGGAGTTTCAAAGAAAAAAAACGAGAATTTTTTCTAGCAAAAGCTTGACTGCAAAAGTGAAAATTGGACTTGAGAAGCTAGTTTTTCCTTCAGGATGCCCATAAAATAAATGAATTTTTCAAGCTAATGAAGAATCACAGATGCATACTTCAGTTGTCCTTGACAAAACACTCATTAAAGAGTTAGCTAAGAAAATAAATCTGGGGAACAGAGAATCTCTGAACACATTTCACAGTCTCTCCAAGCTTTCCCTTGGGCTTCTTTCCTGAGAGAAAACTGGGAAGCGGCATGAGCATGAAGGCTGATCAGATGGACCTATTGCTGCTCTTGGTCCCTCAGAGCAGTGGGAAGGAGTCAGGCATCTTCTGCTCTGAATCATTCTCTCCCCTTGGTGAAAGTGGTCTGCAAATAGCTCCCTTTCTGTAAACACAGCTTCACAATATGCAGCATACGTTATTTTGCCTTTTTTCAAACAAGATGAAACTTCCTTATCTTTTATCCTTTGCAAAACTCAGGTAAGTCTCTAATCAGCACAGGATACCAAATCTATGTGTTGGCTTCTTGTTGGAAACAAAGTTCATCACTACAGAGAAAAAAAGTCCTTGGAAATTTCACTCTTGAGAGGTATTAAGAGATTTAGACATACTTAAACGTTTAGAGTCTGTTACCAGTACTGGCTGATTTGCAGGTCTTCTCATTTATTTATTTTGATTTATACAACCAATAAAAGAAGAACCTATCTCTGTCCCTAAGCATCCCTCATAATTTTTGAGATTTGTCTTAAACTTCCCAAGCTTTATCAGACAAAGCACAAACATTTATTCCCTTTTATGAATCTTTTGGGAGATCAGGCCCAGTAACCATGGGTCCTGTTTGACTAACCCCAGCTCCTTCTACGACAAGATGACCCGCCTAGTGGATGAGGGAAAGGCTGTGGATGTTGCCTACCTGGGCCTTAGCAGAGCCTCTGACGCCATCTCCCACAGCATTCTCCTGGAGACACTGGCTGCTCGTGGCCTGGACAGGTGCACTCTGCGCCGGGTATAAAGCTGGCTGGCTGGCCGAGCCCCGAGCGTGGTGGGGGATGGAGTTACATCCAGCTGGCGAGGGGTCACCAGTGGTGTTCCGCAGGGCTCCGTGCTGGGGCCGGTTCTGTTTAATAGCTTTATCAACAACCTGTATGAGGGGATGGAGTGCCCCCTCAGTGAGTTTGCAGGTGACCCCCAGCTGGGGGGAGCGTTGGTCCGCTTGAGGGTAGGAAAGCTCTGCAGAGGGACCTGGGCAGGCTGGAGCGATGGGCCCAGGCCAGTTGTGTGAGGTTCTACGAGGCTCAGTGCCGGGTCCTGCACTTGGGTCACACCAAGCCCATGCAGACCTATGGGCTGGGGGAAAGCTGCCTGGGGGTAAAAGGACCCGGGGTGCTGCTTGATGGCTGGCTGAACATGAGCCAGCAGCGTGCCCAGGTGGCCAAGAAGGCCAAGAACATCCTGGTTTTTTATGTGAAACAGTGTAGCCAGCAGGATTAAGGAAGTGATGATCCCCCTGGACTGGGCACTGGTGAGGCTGCACCACAAATCCTGTGTTCAAGTTGGGCCCCTCATTCAAGAAGGATGTAGAAGGGCTCAAGTGTGTCCAGAGAAGGGCAACAAGGCTGGCGAAGGGTCTGGAGCTCAAGTCTTCTGAGGAGTAGCTGAGGGAACTGGGGTCGTTTAGCCTGGAGGACACCTGGGGGGACGTTATTGCTCTCCCCAACTACCTGAAAGGAAGTTGCAGTGAGGTGGGGGCAGGTCTCTTCTCCCACATAAGAAATTATAGGACAAGAGGAAACAGCCTCAAGTTACACCAGGGTAAGTTTAGATTGAGTATTAGGAAAAATTGCTTCACTGAAAGGGTTGTCAAGCATTGGAACAGCTGCCCAGGGAAGTGGGGGAATCACTATCCCTGGAAGTGTTTAAAAAAATGCCTAAATACAATGTTTAGGGACATCATTTAGTGGTGTATTTAGCAGTCCTGGGTTAATGGATGGACTTGATGATCTCAAAAGTCTTTTCCAACCTAAATGATTCTATGATTGTATGATTTTAAAGACCCTAGTTTAAGTGCCCATCATTTATTCTCCTGAGAAGTTTTGCCTTCAAAATTCAGGAAACAGAGCTGGGCTTTGTAGACTTGACCAGAATACCTTTCTTTAGGCAAAACAAAAATGTCAAACAATACCTATCTTTCCCAGTAATTCCTTCCCTCTGATGCAGGGCAAGGCTGGTGGCATGAATGGCTGGTCCTGGTGATGGCCAGCAGAGGGTTGGGTGGATGGTGGGTCCCCTTCCCCACCACGAGGGACTTCAGAGCTGTGGAAGACATTGAGCTGAGCTGTAGGAAAGCAAAAACTACAACGTGCCCAGGATTTCACAGGCACATTTAACCACCTGAATACTAGTATGCTAATCATGAAGGTTATTAATTTGTATTGCATTAGTGAACAGAGGACCCTAACAGCATGTCGATGTGAACAACACCTGAGCTGAAGGATTTACTCCTATAGTAAGGAAAGTGAATTGTGATGGAAAAGTGAGGAAACAATGAGGGTCAGGGTAGTGTATAGTGCTGCCAGACCATTTGCCTAACCATTCAAAGGTGTTTTGCAGGCACTGTGCTGTAAGTGGATTACAAGAACTTAAAAGAAATTCCTGTTCTTTCTCTTGCCCTCTTATCTCTCACAGACAGGGGCAGTTTTAGCAGAGAGACTCATTGCCTTTTCATACTTACATTTTTAAATATTTTCTTTATGTTTATCCATGAAATGCCAGAAGTTCCTTCTGTATCTAGCAAGACTTCTGTTTTTCAAGGACGGGGTGCACAGTGAAAGAACATTCAGATTATACCAATGTATTTTCATGGGGATTTTGTTTTTTCTGAAGGTATTATTCCTTGGTTGGCAAACTATTTATCCACTGCTGGCACACACAGAGCTTCTGAAATCCTTTCCTCTCATATTTTTCTTAATTATACTTCTTCATTGTCCTAGAGCTCCTCTCTGTGCAGCAGAAAGAAGGTGAAACTTCAAACCAATCTCAGCTGAACTTTTCTAACTTACTGAAAGCTACTCAAAAATTTTCTCCCAATAAAGAGAATTTCTAGAATATATTATAGTGAGAAGTACTGGACAAGAGAGCTGGGGTGGTCACTAACAGATATTCTTCTCTTAGACTGTTGAAATTCTTCTAGTGTGGGTGATGAACCATGTTCCAGCTGGACTTCCAACTTCAAGTGTGTGTGCATGAAGCACAAGTTTCTCAAAACAGCTTTGCTCTTCCTAGAGGAAGTAGGGTTTCAAAGTACTTCATTTGCCCTCTGGGATGCCTTTAGTTTGGGGGTGTAAGGACATCTGTCTCTACAAAGGTCAAGAAAATTTTCAACCTGGGGTCCCAGGTTTGTTTCCAGGGAAGAGGAACAATGCAGGAAATCAGTACGTATTTCTGACTCTCCTTTGCAATGGAAAAAGCAGCCTCTGCTTTTCCTCCTGCTTCCACAACACTCTGGATGTTTAGCCAACAGTGTGTCTTGCAAAGTTCTTGCAACATCCAGGGAAAGCCAAAACAGTGTTTGTGAAGGCTGGCTCTCTCACGTTTGGTGCCGAGCCTCCCACCAACTTCAAAGGGGTGAGGATTTTACCCACTGTGTCTCCTCAGTCTGTACGTGATTCAAATTATTTATCATCCAGATCATTCACAAACCTCCCGCTGCCACTTACATTTCAGCAGTGGAAAAATCTTCCAAAAATGAAATTCTAAAAATGGGAGAGAGTTTTGCTGGCTTTTTCACTTCATATGGCTAGTGGAATAACACACCAACGCTCCTGTTTCTCAGATGGCATATGCTTAACATAGCGGTGAGGAGACATTATCAGTCTCTCTTTACAATTTAGCCACTGCTGAATATGCCATACCATTCCCACACAGACATTTTCAACAAAAGAGTTGTGCTCTGAATCAGTGTGCATTTTCTTCCATTCATAAATATGTATTGTCTGATTTTGATATGCTTACATATGTACACTTGCGTAAATGCCTTGATTTACAGAGAACTGCATCTCACTACACTTCAGCCCAGAAAGAACCTTGTTAAAAAAAGTCTACTTCAAAACCTTCAAATTGAACCCAGCACTTAAAATCAGACTGCTTAAATGTAATAATAAATACTTTGTTATGTTCCACCACTGTGCTCCACTCAGAAAGGTCTTGTCATTTGTCTGGAGGATGATGAAACCAAACACTGGGCTTTTTTTCTCTCCAGCTTCTTCCTCTTCTCCAAGTCTATCTGTGCCACCTTCATTTCACAGTGCCTTTGCTAACACTGGGGGCTGCCCTGACAGCAGCTGTGGATACAACCCAGCCATCCCCTGGCTTTCCAGACCCAGGCTCCCTGTCAGCTCTAGTGCCTGAGGAGCTTTCTCTGCACTGTATTCCCAGCACCGCTCCTGCCAGCCTCCTCCTGAGGTTAGTTTAGCTTCACCCTCAGGTATGTGGGCTTTGCAAAGCTGTAACTACCACAAGGAGAACACCCTGGCTCTCCCCTTAGGTGAAAGAAAACAGCACTGTGCTGGCTGAATTAAGTTTCTGTTTTGCACAGTAGCAGAAATGGTTTTGGACACACAAGAAAGGGTATTTCAGTGAAGTTTGTACATCTGTGTGCTACTTATTGCAGCATTCTTTTGCTTTTCATTGTCTTCTCTGTGTGAGCCCCAACTGACATCCACAGGTTCTGGAGCTGACATGAGGAAGAGCAGACACTGCACATTAAATTGTAGTTGTGCTCTAACCTACTCAGCCCTTTCAAGAACACATGTTGAAAGCAACCAGTTTGTGGAAAGGTCAGGAAATATTTATTGCTATAAAAGATTACTTTTCACCTATGGCCCTGAAAAATTGTAAAGGGAAGACTGAGTGCCTGAAAAAAAGCAGAACAACTAAAAGATCATTTATATATTAAGGTGAAGTGATGGTATGCTGAATTCAGGCTATGCTTCAAGGAAAAGAGCTGGCCAGTGCTGTTGTGGGAAGCACTGGGGCTTTGTTTCTTTGTCAGAGTGATTGGATTTGCAAGTGACACTTTGAATTTAGACTCCACTTTGATGAGACTTCCTTCTTCCCTGAAAAGAAAAACACCAAAACCAACCAAGAACACCAAAACCAACCAAGAACACCAAAACCAACCAAGATGACCTCTAGTGCTCACAGTGGGTGTTGTGGGCGTAAGGCAAGGCATGAACAGCCATGCTCCCAGCCCCTGTGCCAGTCCTGCTGACAAGGGCACAGCGAGCACTCCTTTCCATCCAGCTGCTCATCCTGAATGGCCCCATCCCTCCACTGCCATCCTGCTAGGGTCCATTTTCCCTGCCCCATATTTGATTTAGTTGATGGCAAAAGCCAGCTTTTGAAGGGATGCTTTTAATTTGGTCAATGTGCATTTTTCAACAGTGCTCTGGGTGTTAGAAAGAAGCAACCAGACTTTGAGGCCTTGAATGCAAAAAGCATGTGCTGAAACCCTCTTTGTCAGACTACGACCGTATGTAGGTGCCTCAGTGGATCAAGGCTGTATTCGGATTTCCAAGCTACTGCATCCAATGAAAAATAGTTAAAAACTGGTAAAATGGGGAAAACAGTGCTGAAATACTGCCAGGCTGCAAGAAGCACTGTTTTAAAGCTGCAACCTGCATGAGCTGTTGAAAGTGTGCAGCACTTGCAGCATGTTGGAGGGCAGTTTGCAGGCTCTCCTACCTGCTCAAGAGCAGTGGGAGAGGGCTGGTTGGAACCAGACTGCAACTCTTGCCCTTTGCATTGGTTTATGGTGCTTGCAGGGAGAAGACTCAGATGGCCTTTTTAACCCTGGTCTTTCCCAAGAGAATTAGCTAAATATTTTACAGCCTAGCAGCTAAAATGTTTGACTTTATATTGCAAAAAATAATGAGTTTTAATCTTAAGGGGATTGTATTTTTATTAGGAATCCCTCATACCTTTTATTTGCTTGGTGTCATACGGATCACTACATTTTCAAACTTAATTATCTTTATAATCCAGAGCTGCACTACATTTAATGAAACTGTTTTTAACAATTTTTCATTCCAGTAGCCAATTGTGATGCACAGCAATTAGGGCCTAATCCCATGGGCAGAAAATTCTTTTGGAAACTGATGCCTGATTTCCAGGCTCTAGCCAGAAATATTTACAGCCTTTTGCAATGGTTCATCAGGTACAGTGCAGTCAGGCAATTAAGGTCTTAGGTGTATAATTTAATTAGACATGTAGGTCAAAGGTGAGGCAGCAATTCAAAGCAGGGAGAAGTGGAGCCAAATCTACAGGAATCAGGAAGAGCTTGATGGGAGAGGGACAGATGCTCTCTAAAGGAAAAGCAAGATCAGCTCCTCCATCCCGTTGTAGCTGAGAAGACAAGACCAGGGTCAGATATAAGCCCCAGAACTTCATCTCTAACCTCTTGGTGATGCCACCACCTTCGGATATAATACTTCTCCATGCCCTTGGGGGATTCTTTCCCTCTCTTTGTTACCACCCATTTTTTCCATTCTCCTGTTCTGTCCGTTTTCTCTCTCACCTCATTTTCTTGGGCTGCAAGAAGAAATATCCCTGGTTTCATGTAAGAAGTTTTATGGGGTTTTTATGTTGTTGCCCAAGATATTACCTTTGAGCAACAGTGAAGTGAGGCACATGACAGAACTCTGACTTCCCACAGTTGGTTGTCATCTCTGTTTCTCTAGCATCTGTGCCAACCCCTTCCTGTATCTCCCTCTAGAGAAGCCAGCTGTACCACCCCTTTTTTTGGGCTTTGAGACACTGCCCTGCATCCTGTATGACCCAGCCTGCAGATGCTGAGCTGGAACGACTGCACCGCTCACACCGATCATGGGGTGTGTGTAATTAAAAAGGAACATTACCTCTCATCGCCTCAGCAGGCACTGACTGCAGCCTGTGAAATGTGAAGGCATACCAATTCAAGTAGTATGCTAAAATCTCATTAGTCCTGCTGACTATTTTCAACACCTTCTGGGAGTGCTTCATCACCATGCAAACAGCAGGTGCCTATTTGGAAAGCCTCATCCAGGAGGCAGAGCTGCATCTTTCATGAAACATGATTCCAGTTGACAAGAGTGGAACTGACCACTGTTAGTACTCTGCAGCTCCTGCTGGAAAGTCTGTGTCATCCATCACGCTTTCTATTCAAAAATAGAAAAGAATTTTCATCTCCAGTGGCTTAGGATATAAGTGCAGTAGATGCACCAGCTATTAACCAATGGATACTTGTTTTCCATCCAGGGGATTGAAATCCCATTGAATTCAGTGGAGTACTGTCATTATCTTCACTGATTTTGAACTATTCTCCAACAGGCAGAGAAATAAAAATAATTTGTTTATTATTGCTTAAGCAGCCATTATATATTTATTTGCTTTCACTATATTTTCTCATTTAATGCAGTTTCCTTTAGCCTCTTTTAAATAACATTGACTACAGAACGTGAACAGTTTGACTGATGTTTGCTCTTCTAAAAATAATCCTACATCAAAGAAATGGGAACTACATAATAGTGCATATGTGCTGCTCAGTCATAGCCAATATCAATTACAAGATGTCATTCTGGATATCTTGATGGTAAAGAAACAGTCATAAAATCTGAGTCCCTTTTTATAGCACTTAATTTCTGTGCTTTAACAAATTAAGAAGTACTTTATTATCTATTTGTAAATACTATTTCCCTCTTCTCCCTCAGTTGCTAAACACACTGCCCAGTAGGTCTGAACTACATCCTAAATGGCTGACAGACACAAACTGATTGCATCTACTGTTTCTGGTGGTCCCCTGTAAAATGCTGCAACACTACCCACTTCTGATTATCTCATCCATTTCATTCCTGCCACCTTCACTGATTTTTCTTTGGTTTTTCTTACCAGTATGTGATAACACAATAAATATTGTCCATGAAAATAGGACTTTTTCTTGACTTGGTTCTGTCTTACATTTTTAACAGATTTTACCCTGCCTTGAACATTCCTAACTTGTCTGTGCTAGCTACAACTCTAAAGGTAAGATCTCAGCATCCAGACAATCTGAATTCTTCTGGAATGTGTTGTCTATTTTCATGTTGCTTTTTAGAGAAGATTTTAGTTAGACTGATCAAAATTTTATTTTCATACAAAGGGCTCTGTTTTCTGACAAAACTAGGTAGAGTCATGGGACTATCTGACTGCCCTGAAAACTTTTCATTCTTTGCTGCTGCTGGATAACTTAAAACTTAGGAAGGGAGAGACTGGTTTAGGGCTTTCAACTATTTTTTTAAACAAAGGTAGATATTTTTGTATTGGTCTTTTGTGACCATGTCAACAGTACACTGGGTGGCTATGTGGATTTGATCAGCCCTGGAGCTTGCTTCTACATTGCCTGTGGTAACTCCACCATGAACTAGCTCATTTAGCTCATGTTTTTGTTAAGACATGGTTTTTTTACTTTGAGAGTGTGCTGAAATTAAAATGCTTGCATCAAACTTTCTCTGCAAGTTGTTTACCAAAGTAAACGTGGGGCCTTCAAGACACAGAGAGACTTGTTCATGACAAAATGCTCATGAGGTTCTACAGAAAATTTTTAAACATTGTCAGGTTGGTTTATAAATAAAAAAGCAACATGTCTCTCATCCTTTTCTGCACTGAAGTTGCATACTTTGTTACGATCTTACAGCACTGGCTAGAAAACAGGGGGTTTCATGTTATGCCATTGCTGCTTTGGTAATGCAATTAGAGTATTTGCAGTAACGTCAACATAACCAAACTTCTTTGTTTTTAACCTGGCAAAAATAGTAGCCACTGTTGTGTTTCTTAAGTAAACATGTTAGGTGAGACACAGCATGACTCTGCATGACAAACTTAGAAAAAAAAAATGTATCTTCTTGCAGAAACCTGAAAAATGCTTTTCAAAGAGAAGTAGCTAAGGTGAAATTGGTTTCCACCTGAGGACTGGATACAAATATTATCATTCATCTTTTAGTCTCTGTATTTTAAGTTTCCAGAGTTCAGTTAACTACAACAAACTGTCTTGCCATACACTTTGATAATTTCTTTCTGTTCTAATAGTAGATGTATTATGCATTTTGGACTTGATTTTTACTTGCATTAAGACACATAGACTCCCTTGTGTCCTCTGTATATTATTGTAACATGTTTGTTTAGTTATAAAGTATGCAATTAAAAACATATGTTGGATCTTTATATTATCCTATCATGTTCACAGTCTCTGTAGTTTACAACAACAAAAAGTGTGGATAGCATTAACATTCTGACATTTTTCAGCTGCCCAGAACAAATATGACTCCTTCTGAGATTCAATATCCCCACCAGCAAGGCTGCTCAGATTTTCTTAGCAGAGAATAACAAATCAGAGTGCAGGATAAACCACATTTTCTTTTGCTTGAAAAGCAGAAACAGTCATATTCTTTCCCATAAAATGAAGAAGAGACTGCTTACCCTGTTTCTACAAAGCTTTGTTTCTGCCTGCTCTGAAATTTTGTAAGCTGCTTTGGCAGGACGAATACTGCTAAATAGATGTTGCTTGATGAATGCACGATGAGATTGTCAAAGTAGCCAGATGAAGTATGAAATGACAAAAAAAAATACTTGTCACCTTATGTATTCACCCATACAATAATTAAAAAAACCCTATCTCATTCAATCAATCTACTTACTTTGGCTTTTTAGGGTTTTATGTGCTTGTCTTACAGGTAAAAATTACTTTTGACACCTGTTAGCCATAAGGAGTAATGAAGTTCAGAATAACATGGATTCACTGTGTTCTCAGGTGTGAAGACAACAATTGGGAACTCAGCTGCAGACAACTGGAAAGGCTTTGCTGCCCGGATGTGACTGATTAAGTCATTTAAAGCCATAAGAGCTGAAAACATGGGATGGCAGCCAGGATCTGTTCTGAAAAGCTTCTTTTAATAGAAATGGGCAGTGAGAAGGATGAAGAGATCAAACCTCAGAAGCAGATCTTACTGTAAAACTTCAAATATTTAAACAATAGTAATTCTTCTGTTCAAAGCCTCATTTTGAATTCATTAACAACAGATTTAGAGTAGCCTCTAAATAAGTCAAATATAATAGGAAAATACCAGAGTGACAATGTCCCATTAAGCCATTTTTTCTTTTACCTTTCAGAGTAGAATGTACTTTATGTAATTTAGAGAAAAAGATCCTGTTACTCCTTTGTTATTCACATGATTAAAATAGATGCCAAAGACATATGAAAAGGCAAAGTATCTGTTAAAATAAAAAAGTATAAATGTGAATGTTTACCATTAAAATGCTAATTTTTAAGAGAACAAAACCAATGGAAAGCCTTTTTTAACAATGAAATTAATTTTGAGCACTGAAGCGACATTCCTACTGGCTAAATTACTCAGTTTTTCTGTTCCATACAAGCAGAGGTGTCACTATTCATCCATGCTGTTATAGATACAGACTGGAGAGAACACAATACGTGATGAACAGACAGTACGATTTCAATTTTCCTTCTCTTCATGGGATCTTCAGTGAGCTTAGCGTAGCTGTGAATAAAAGAGCAAATAAGGTATTTTTCAGTATCTTGGGACCGCCTTTAATTTTTGTTGTACCAGGTAATTAACCTTTTAAAGTATTTTGATTCCTGAAATCCACTTTCTTTGATAGCTCAGACTTGCTATATGTAGGGATTCCAGTAATTTGACCAAAACCGTAACTTTTATTTTTTTGCTCTTTTTAAATAGGAACAAAACTTTGTGTGGATACTCTCATTTTGATTTACAGGCTGCCATTGTCTATAAATCAGTTAAAATTAGTAAAATGACAGGTTCAAGCTAAACCACAGTAAGCTGCTCTTCAACCAAGACGAGCAAAGTGTTCGGTCCGGCTCTTATTAAACTCTTCCCAAGCAGACACATAGACTGAAGCTTCAAACCACTGAAAAGCTCTAGAAAGCTACATTTCTATTTCAAGTCAAAGCTTCCACATCAATGTTTCTTCAGGTTGCTGTAGAATTTTCTCCTACTTTCTGTCCCATAAAAGCTTCCTCTTTCATCCCATTTCCCCCCAAATTATTTAAGCCTGTGTTCCCACAGATTCATAGAGATCCAGCAACAGATTTTAAGCCTGCTATCTTAGCAGTTACAGTGCATTAGAAACAGAAGCAAAGCACTTAAAACATGATTAGGATAAGAAATGTTGGAGGGGACTGTTTTTTACAAAGCACAGTATCAATGGTTTGAAAATCAAGATTTTGAGGAATCTTGCTTTGGGTGTTAAATAGAAGAACTTACAAAAGCTCTGATTCCTTGTGGAAGAGAAGGTCAACAAGTTTCTAGTCAGTAGAGAGGGACCTTTACAGTTCTCCAGGAAAACAGAAAGCAGCATTATTGAGAGACCTGCAATGACATCAGATAGTTTAGGCATTATTATACGTACTAATATATTTTAAAATGTCAAGGGTCTGCAGGCATTTCTTTTATTTTGGTCTGAGCTACACCCAAAGCTTTAGAGACTGTAAGAGATCAACAACAGTATTAACAAGATGCTTAACCTTTCAAAAAGCTGTATACTTCAGTTTTATCTCAGAAAAGATAGAACACATAGTGGTATGGATAAAAATTCAGCAGCAGTTTTCCATGTAACCAGTGCAATCCATTAATAACTTTGCCACTTAAACTGATCTGATCCAATCATGTTGATAAAAACATTTATTACACCTTACTTGAATGCTCTTAATAAATCTTAATTTTTTTTTTATTATAATTTCTGCCTTTTGAAGAGGATGTAAAGTAACATCTATCTTTAGGTCATTAGTGGGTTTTATGTCTTTGTATTGAAAATGTGGATATTCTGCTCCCATTCCCCACCCCCCACCCCCATGTTTACTAATACCAGTGATTTTGGAAAGCGCAGATTAGCATCCTGATAGGCAGGAAGCAATATGGCAAAAATTAAACCTGTCTCAGTCCTGCTTAGTCCTCCCCCTTTTTCATGTTCTGCTTCATTCAGATTCAACATCTTCCCCGAGGTCGACCATCTGCTCACACTACCCCTGTCAAATCCCACCTGAAGAGCTACTTCTGTTACAAAAAGTGAGTGACCAAAACTTCCTTTATTTAAATACCTTGGAAATATTCACTTATTTCCCAAGAAATTGTTCCATTATTTTGTTGCTGAACGAAAAGCTTTTCTTTGTACTTGCTCTGGAAACTTGGACAGAATGAGAAAAGACAGTTATTATTAGTGGCTCCCTGCCTTTTCACTTCCAAAGCCAGCTGTCATAAAAGATGTTGAGCAAGTACAGAAGTTACAGGACCACAGCTGATCCCTCCTAGGAATGCAAGGTGATCAGTGATCCCGGCTTCAGGCATGGCTCTCTCCAGGCACTATTTTTGACAGATTTACTAGGTGAACTTCCACGCCTGTGTCAACAACTTTGATTAAAAACAGAAGTCAAAAGACCAGGCTGGTTGTAACAGTTCAAGATGGCTCACAGAGCTTTATCAGGTTCATTGATTCGTTGGTCTGGAGGCAGGAATGTAAATGCTTTGTTAATGCCAACAGTCAAGACGCTTCCCCGAAGGCAGTTAGGTTGGAAATGAGAACGGAATGTATTACTTCGGATCATCCTCAAAGGACAACAAAAAATCATTGCCCCAAAAATTACAGCTCTCCAAGGAGCGTTCAAGTAAGGAGCAATGTTTTGTGGTTATCCTGAGTAAGCCACCGGCCAGGACGCGTGTACCAGTCACCGGGCACGCCGCAGGAACCGGCGGCGAGCCGTGCCCCGGCGGGGCGTTCGCCCGGCCACTCGCCAAGGCCAGGCAGGCTGTGGCCAGCGTGAGGGCTGCGCCGGGCAGCAGCCGCCACCCCGGCTGTGAGCGCCACCCCGGCCGCGGGTGCCCCGTCGGCTGCAGCCCTGCGGCCGAGCCGTTGGGCGGGCTCTGCTGCCTCCCGCCGACGGGGCCGCCGGCCGGCTGCGGGGTGTTGGTGTTGGCGCTGGCGGGGGGGTGCCGGCGCGGCTCCCGCCCAGGCCCGGGCCGTGACCCCGCTCCCTCCCCCAGCCCCCTGCCGTATTTAAGGCGGGCCCGCCCAGCGCTCCGGGCCGCGCCGCCGGTGCTGCCGCCCGGTACGCGCCGCTGAGAGTGGCCAGGCGGGCAGCCCGGCGGTGGCAGCGGCAGGCCCGAGGGCTCTGGCAGGACCCGGCGCCGCGCCGCACGGAGGCGGCGGGAGCAGCGGCCGGGCTCGGCGGGGGGAGGCGGGGCCGGGCGGGCGCTAGCGAGCGGCGGCGGCAGAGCGGCAGGGGCGCGGCGGCGGCATGGCTTCGTCGCAGGGCAAGAACGAGCTGCGGTTCGCCGACTGGATGGCAGCGCTGCCCAGCAGCATCCACCGCACCCCACTCACCAACCTGGCCATCCCAGGTAGGGGCTCCCGTCTCCCCGCCCCGCGGGCTGCGGCGCGCCGGGCAGAGCAGAGCGGGGCGTTCAGCGCGCACCAGTGCTCCGCGCCGCCGGGGGGGCAGCGAGCCCGGGGCAGAGCCGCGGTGGTTCCGCTCCTGCGGTGCCTCACCGTGCTCCTCTGCGCCGCCCCGGCGGTGAGCAGCGGGGCAGGCGCGGAGCGGGGTGCTGGCCGGCCGCAGTTCCTGCGCCTCGAGGTGCAGTGAACTTGGAGGCGGCGGCTGGCGGAGTGACCGGGGCCGCTGCCCGGTGGTGCGGGCGAGCCCGGTGCTGCGGCGAGCAGCGTGCCCCGCAGCCGCTGTGCAGACCTGGCGGCCCCTTCGCCGGTCCTCGCATGCGAGCGAACGCCGCGCGCTGCCGGTTCCCTGCTGAAGCTGCGGCGTCTGAGCACGGGGGAGCCGGGGAGGGGAGCGGGCTGCCGCGGGGGCAAACGCGTGGCACCGCTGCGTGACTTCTTTTCTTGTCGCCTTCAGAAAACACTCAGTCTCAACACTACTTTAAGTAAGACGAAAAATGGCAGGTCATGGTGCTCTGTGTGTGAACGCGTTCTTGGCTGTGCTCTCTGCCTTTCCTTTTGGTAAGGTATTAACTACAGACTCGTGCAAAATACATGGCAGAACCCAAAGCAGAGTGGCTGATTCAGATGATCCCTGGTTTGAGGGAGCACCCCATTTTGCAAGACTTCTGTACCAGCATCTTGCCCCTTCCGAGATGTCTGACAGACATGAGGTTTCGGAGATGCTGAAGCCCTAACATCTCTTCAGTTCCTTATGAGAAAGAAACGTTTACTTCTTACAAGTTTTGCGTAGCAGCTGCTTGTGTTAGAGCAATTTTTATGACACTAGTCAAAGATCCTTTTTTTAAGACAATGTAATTGCAGCAGCTGTTTGCTAGAACGCAGTTTTTGTAGTTCCATTCAAACGCAAGTCTGCCCTTTTAAAAATCACGTGCCTCTTTGTTTCTACAGTTTACACAAGCTATGTTTAGTATTTTACTTGCTGCGCTGGTTTTTGCTATTGGTTGAATATATCCTGTGTCCCTGTGAGGCATAGGAATCCAACATAATTTGATACAACAGTTAGAGATGTTGGAGTTGTAAAAGCTTTTGCTGTTAATAACTTGTCAATAATCCACAGGCTGTGGAATTTTATTATGGAATATTGGCTATGATGAGAAATGAATCTCTGATTAATTGGGCCTTTGCAAGTTAAATGTATTATTTTAGAGACTTTTTTTTTTTTTTTGGTTTTCAGGAGATCATGATCAAACTTACTTGCTTCCAGAAGCAAGAAATTGCCTTTGATGTGCATGACCTGTAACTGGCTTCCTTGACTGAAGCATCATGAGGCTGTTGTTATTGGTGCACCCATCTCATCTAGACCTCGGTTACTTTCTCGTAGCCTCTTTGTAAAATATAGAACAGTTTTTCACAGTGGATGTTTTTCAGAGCTTTGGCAGTAATAATAGCAGCTTTCATACCTTAACATGTTTAAATTAAAAAAACCCAAACAAAATAGCCTACTGTGATCTGTAAGTGCCAGTTAATCCCAGCACAGCAATAAGCGGTAGGCAAGTTCGGCAGCCTGTAAATGCAGAGGCTGACCCCTTACACTGGCAGAAGGGTTTTGTTAATGTAACAGCCACGCACACAGTCTCAATTCTTGTGAAACAAGCAGCAAACTTATATGACTTGAATGGCATAGTGTTAAGACC
The DNA here is from genome assembly GCF_023634155.1 of Falco peregrinus. Taxonomy (NCBI): domain Eukaryota; kingdom Metazoa; phylum Chordata; class Aves; order Falconiformes; family Falconidae; genus Falco; species Falco peregrinus. The sequence goes on from NC_073739.1 coordinate 69,826,397, forward strand.
TTTGAAATTTGCTGTTCTTAGTTTAAGTTGGCGCAAACCTCTTACCTGCCCATCTCACACTTAAAATGACAGCTTTGGCAATAGAGCCTTATGGCAATATATTTCATATTAATTTATCAGTTAGGGATCCTGGCACACAGGCTGTAGATATTGGTGCAGTTTAAATACTATCTTCTAACAGTATATTTACTATTATATTCAATGGAGTGTAAAAATATACAGGATTAGTGCAAAGGCAAACATGGAATTGGTTTTGACCTTTAGGAAGAAGTAGCTTGATAATGTTTATTTATATATTCATAATGTTTATTTAGAATTTTCCTCCCAAATGACCACAGCTGAACATTAATGCTATGTGTGCATAATAGCTACTAACATATAACTGCTGTTCAAATAGTTAATGCAATGAATGTGTAGAAGTGAAAACCTTGTATGAAAAATCTTCTTAGTTTTAACTTGCAAATTTTTAACTGTTTTGGAAACTGTTTACTTAGAATGTGTTAGTAGAATTACTGCTGTATTTTGTAAATAGCATTTTTTTTACATTGTTGGTTCTTTTTTTTCTTACCAAAAGAAGTTAATAGTACATTTTTATTTTCCCAGCAGGATGTAAACTTCCCTCGTGCAGTAGGAATACTGATTTTGACCTTAATTCAGCAGGATAGAATTCAGTTCTGGAGCCAGAGTAACAGTCCAGTACTAATGTAGAAGAAAAACCATTAACCTGAAAATGTTAGAATGAATTTTCCAAATTAATGTATCACCACTTATCCAATACAGAGAATCTTCCACTATATTAAGGGGAAAATGTTGTTGTTTTATTAGAAATCGTCAGTACGTTTCTCCTTGTTTAGACAGAGTGGTTGGAACTGAGATGATACACTGTTTTGTTTTTGCACAGACATGCATGTAACATTTTAACTGTTGCAAAGAGAAGCAGAAACCTCTTGGTATTTTGTCATGATCTTATTTAAACAATACTGTTGAAAGTATGTTACGTTCATATTATGTTTAAAAACATGATTGAGCACACGTTTTTATTTTATTTTAAATGGTCAGTTTTTAAGCGTATGCAGGCACAAATTTGTCACCACTCACACTTGCATAGTCAGTGCTGTATTTTGTTACTATTTAAGTAAATTCATTTACTTGTTTCATTCTGTGCAGTCCAAGCCAGGTAGTTTTGTTTTCCTAAGACCAGGAATCCAGTGGATGATGCAGAGATCTCTAATATAACTTGTGCTGGCTTTGTCCATCAGAAACTTTTCCATTTGGATTTCTTCCAAATACGAGCAGGATGCGTTATGCCACAGTGTGTTCTTCTTTCATTGTGCTGTCTATGTTTTCTTGCACTGCAAATGATGGATTTTCAAGTGAAGGATGCCAGTAACAAATAATAATATACATTGTTTGGAAATAAAGTAATCTTTTAGATTCCAGAAATACCATGTATATTTAATCTATTGCTGTGACAATTAGAACAATGAAATATTATATTCTTAGGATTTCAGCCCAAGGCGTGTGACTCCTAGCATTTGTAAACTACCTCTTATGTTTAAAGATCTGTCCGGCTAAACTCACAACAGCCTGGCTAAGAAAAAGGTGGAGGATTGTGGATTATTTTCTTTGTTGTTGTTTGCAGGGAGTGTCCTTCAGTAGTTGGTAAAGTGTAGTTTTGTTCAATGCCTGTGCCTCTTTGACCAGGATAAGGAATAGTTTTCTGTAAACAATGTATGTTTATGGGACTGAAATCTTTGTGCCCCCAAGTTGAGGCTAGATGGTGAGGTATAGAAAGCCTATGTATTCTGCTGCGTTGGTGCCCTCTTTTTTAATCTGCGTGGAGGGTATGAGCTGTGTGCAATGCAGTAAAATAAACGTCAGTAGGCAGCATTTCCTTATGAATTGACCCACTTACTGATGAATTAACTTTCTCACTGGCACTCTGTAAATATGTATCTAGTTTTGTATCGGTGTTTTTTTATACAAATAATGTGTCATACATGTTGCCTTTTCCCCTGGACCTAATATTGCAAGCCTCTGAGCACATCTGTAAAAATAAGCTATGATGGAAAAAAGTATTTTCTTCCCCAAGTAACTAATCCTGCCACCAAAATTAGTGCTAGCCTAAGATTATGGTTATCTTCATGATAATCAGGATATGATTAATCCTGACGTGTGCTAGGAACAAGTCTGTCCTTCACATAGTATAGATAAAACCTTCTGAATTAGAGACCCACAATATCCCTCGAGTGCGTGATTTTGAGAGTTGGGACTCTTCAGGCTTTTGTTTCACAGGAGAGTTTTCTGGTTTCTTTGAGCAGATGAAACCTTTGGCTTCTGTGGCTGGAGGACTCGCTGTGAGCAATTTAATTCTCAGTGAAAATCATTTTCACAGTGATACCAGCTTGGCAGCTATGTTTGCTTAAGATAGTTCCTTAAGAGGAGTGCACAGACCTGACTGGCTTCTTTTTGTTTCTCAGATGATTTAATTTGCTCTACAAAGTTCTTTGTCCATCAGCCAGAAAGCAATTACTACATGTGGCAGAGCTAAAGTTGGCTTGTGATAAGCATGAAGCTGTTGGCAAGTGGAGTATTTTTCACACTATCCATCTTTAGAAAGGGTATCTAAGACTTGAAATTTATATTTCCCACTGTCCCACCATAACCGTGCTTTGAAAAGAAAGAGCAAGACTTCACAGAGAGTTAGTTCACAAAAAGAGAGGGTGTGTGTTAGCGTCACAGATATGTTAAGAGCTGAGAGATGGTACAGATAGGCTTGGGAGCAGTATGCATGTTACTGGAATATTTTAGCCATTTTGTGAATGACAGCACTGCTGAGGCAACATAACAGATCTGTTTCAAAAACCTTGAATTCCTCTCTTCCATTGTAATTCTTTGCAAATGTTCAAGTAATTACTTCTTAGGTGGACATTTCTCATCCTGAGCCCCACAAAGAAATTCTTTTGTCTTAAAAATAGCTGGAAATACTTTCTTGTTGGTTACATAGATAAACATAATTTTTGCTGTTTAAATGTAATTAGGGAGCTCTTGAGTTTTCAGCTTGGATAGCTGATAAATTGGATGCTTTTAGAGTGAAGAGTGATTGTCTTTGGTAAGCACTTGGGACCTGTTTCATCCTTGTCTGTCCAGTGGTGGTCAAGAGGACCACTTGCTAGGGTCCGATTCTGTACAAAAGTAGCTCCACCTAGAACTGTAAACTAATGATGCAGGTAAAATTATGAACATATCATGCAGGTTGCCCATTAGCTGTTGACATGTATGTAAGTATCTGGAAGAACTGTTCCTTTTATCAGTGCACCCTGTACTCTATTTCAGCACTCTTCTACCTGAAATAAGTACTCTGTGCTTTATTTTCCACTAGGAAAGGGAGCGAAGATCTTCATAATTGACCTCCTTAACTTTCTTAGAATAGCTCTTCTTTCTTGATGGTCTTTTCACATCATGTTTATCCACAAAAGTGAATAAAGTCTCTCGCTGACACTGCACGTGCTAGTGTTTGCTTTCCAACCCTCCCAGAAATATCTCTGTGATAGTTTCCTGTGGCATTCACCATTAATTTCCCCTGCTGTGACATGTTTCTAGTATGCACAAAATGAAGCTCTTTCATCCTTCACGCTGCTATAAAAATCAAACAGTTCAAGCCCTTCAGTTTCTTGCCCATCTGCTACAGGAAGTAATTTGAAACTGCTTTTGCTTGTTTCCCAACAGGAGCTATTTATTTAATCCAGCAATCTCTGTCCACTCCGTCTCCTGCAGCTTAGTTCCAGCAGAGCTGGCTTCTTCTCTGACCTGCCTTGCATTCTGCCACAATGGCAGGTATGGCAGAGGGATCGGCTTTATTGCCATCTGGAATTATTCCTCTCTTTCCACCTCACTGAATTCCTGTTTCATTTCCTCTCTTGGCCAAAAATTTAACTGTTCTGTGTATCCAGACTGCCCTTTTGACAATTTTTAACTTTGTGTTAAATATGCGTTTTGTGTTTAGTAACTTTCTACACAGTTCTTACTATAGTGCAGCTTGTACTGTCTTTCACACAAGATGATACTTGCTTTGAAAATGCTCAGTCAACTACGCAAGAAATTAAGAATGCAGGTGCAAAGTGGACAAAGTTAGGGAGACTATGACATTAAGTCCCATAAGAGAGCTCTGCAGTCTCTTCTACTGCTCCCCATAGGGGTATTAATTAAAATTTTAGCTATGTAATTATAAATTGTTTACATCTGAAAAGTATTTGTGTTGAGGAATACAGTCAGATTTGTGTTTAACAGTTCTGCTCTCCAGAGAGCAGCCAGTTCCAGGGAGAAGAATCTCCACACCCATCTTTTCCTTTCTTCAAAGGGTGTACAAATTAATAACAGGTGATTTGTGAACATATTTGCTTGTGCGGTCCGTATAGTAAAGCCCATGGGACACTGCAAAGAATAGAATTTGGAATAAAGACTGTTCAGAATCTGAAAGTTTGGATTTTAATGTAAAATTCTGTGAACTTCAGTGGTTTTTTTGATGGACCTACTGCAGCATACCGTGGTTTAATCTTATTTCCATTGTTTTGAACAGCTGTATGGTATCAGTTAAGAACTGTACAGAAATACTGAAATACTGGGGCAAATCAGTGTAAACAAATGCAGTGAAACACTTCTTTTTCCCTTCAAGTAGCTTGCCAGAAATGGGAATCACTAGTGATTTCCTCTGGGGGACACCCACCTACAAGAAGGGCAGGAAGGAGGATCCAGGCAGCTACAGGCCTGCCAGCCTGACCTCTGTGCCAGGGATGGTTATGGAGCAGATCATCATGGGTGCCATCACACAGCACATGCAGGACAGCCAGGGGATCAGGCCCAGAGCACGGGTTTGTGAAAGGCAGGTCCTGCTTGATGAACCTGATCTCCTTCTACGACAAGATGACCCGCCTAGTGGATGAGGGAAAGGCTGTGGATGTTGCCTACCTGGGCCTTAGCAGAGCCTCTGACGCCATCTCCCACAGCATTCTCCTGGAGACACTGGCTGCTCGTGGCCTGGACAGGTGCACTCTGCGCCGGGTATAAAGCTGGCTGGCTGGCCGAGCCCCGAGCGTGGTGGGGGATGGAGTAACATCCAGCTGGCGAGGGGTCACCAGTGGTGTTCCGCAGGGCTCCGTGCTGGGGCCGGTTCTGTTTAATAGCTTTATCGACAGCCTGTACGAGGGGATGGAGTGCCCCCTCAGTGAGTTCGCAGGTGACCCCCAGCTGGGGGGAGTGTTGATCTGCGGGAGGGCAGGAGGCTCTGCAGGGGGTCTGGGCAGGCTGGAGCGATGGGCTCAGGCCAGTTGTGTGAGGGTCAACCAGGCTCAGTGCTGGGTCCTGCCCGTGGGTCACACCAGCCCCCGCAGCGCTGCGGGCTGGGGGCAGGGGGCTGGAAACTGCCTGGGGGGAAAGGGCCTGGGGGGGCTGGTCGGCAGCCGGCTGGGCATGAGCCCCCCGTGTGCCCAGGTGGCCAAGGAGGCCAGCAGCACCCTGGCTGGTGCCGGGAACGGCGTGGCCAGCAGGGCCAGGGCAGTGCTGTCCCCCTGCACTGGGCACTGGCGAGGCCGCCCCTCGACTCCTGTGTTCAGGTTGGGCCCCTCACTGCCAGGGGGACGCAGAGGGGCTGCAGCGTGTCCAGAGACGGGCAGGGGGCTGGTGCCGGGGCTGGGGCACAAGGCTGGTGGGGAGCGGCTGGGGGAACTGGGGGGGGTCAGCCTGGAGAGGAGGCGGCTCGGGGGGACCTTGTCGCTCTCTACAGCTCCCTGACAGGGGCTGTAGCAGGGTGGGTGTCAGTCTCTTCTCCCAGGCAGCCAGCAAATAGAACAAGCAGAAATGGCACCAGGGAAGGTTTAGATTGGGTAATAGGAAAAATTTATTCATGGAAAGGGGTTATCAAGCATTGGAACAGGTTGCGTAGGGAAGTGGTTGCGTCACTTTCCCTGAGGGCATTTAAGACAGGCACTGTTAGGTTAAAGGTTGGACTCAATGATCTTAACAGTTTGTGCACCTGCCTTCATGTATTCATGCTTCTGGTGGAAAACTGTACTGTTATATTTGCACAGCTTGAGGACATATTTCTCATTTTTATAGTAAGGGATCAATTTATTTACTGTATATCATAGGGAGCAAAGAAATAATTTGTGCTAAGAAGTGGTTGGTTAATCTAGAGTTCTGAAATATTTTTTTTTCTACCATTGGCTACATGGAAGAACAACTAAACAACAAAATTATAAATTGCAATTTTAAGTACCAATGGTAACCCTCCTTAAATTGTCATCTGTCCAAAATGCTTGAGGGAGAGCTGAAGGTCTTTCTTCCCTCATAGGTTAGTGCCTGTTAGATGGGGACTAAATGCTGAGAAGTGCTGAATGCTGATAGGTCTCTTGGAAGCTGAGGGTCCTCAGTCTTTCATCAGCTCAGGTCCAAGTATCCAAAGAGAAGCTTCCCTGTGTGATGTTCCTACTGTAGCAAAATGCCATAGGCACTTAGTTGTTTTTCTTGCAATGTAATGGAATATACGGTTTCCTCTGATTGCAAGTACAGATTTGGTCTTTTTCTGTCTATTTTAAAACCATACCATAGTCTTCACCATGATCTAATTTCAAATGAATCACTAGAACAGTGTTCAGATGCTCTCCCACCTTTTAAAATGTATCTGTTCATATTAAATAAAGTTTATCTTAATCTAATGTCTTATCTGGTTAGCTCTCATACCTCAGGCTTAAATACTTAATCTTAGAGTTTCAAGTATGAAATAAAATATTGCAGAATAGATAAAAAAAGAGAAAGGGAAGGAAGAAAAAAATGGAACTACAAGTACAAGAGGCTTCACTCCCTTCTGTGTGTGATGCTTAGGGTGTTTCAGATGGTTGGAGATGTATGACGTGTTGCTGCTATGAAGGTGAAAACCTATCCATGAAGTTTATTGGACTATAAATTTTGCTTGAAATTTAGAAAGGCCAGGATAAAGGGCACTGAACTAATAAATTCTGTAGCTTTTAAAAAAAAAAAACCAACAAAAACAATGAGAAGAATAGTGTACTTTGTGTTTTACTTTGTTGTGCTATTGTCCACAACATACTTGTATTTTGATATTTTTTAAAAAATCTTATTAAACATTTGGAATGTATTTATACTTTGGCAGCCATGCAACTTGGTTTTATAACTGCAATAGGCTACTAAACTGGGAAATAAGTGAGAGCGGGAAATGAGTACAACATATGAGTTATGTGTAGTGCTATGTAATCAAACTGTTGGCATAGGGCCTCAGAGTTTGTTTTTGCTAAATCCTTTTGTTAAAACTTTGCATTCTTCAAAAATAGGTGCTTCAAACTAATCTGAATGTTCACACCAAAGACAAATGACACCCTCTGAACTAGCACGTGACTGGAACTTCTGATGTTTCATTTAGTTGCCTACCATTAAATGCTAGAAGAGAAATGGAGATTTTCTAGTCATTTTTATTGTCTGTGAAGTTGCTGTATGAGCTTAGGAAAACTGTTAAAAGTCTCTACTGTGTTTTCTTCTTTGTAGACCCTAGTAATCTCAAGACAACCACTGGTACTGAGGCCTGGGTTAGGAAGTGTGCTTCACAGGTTGTGAAGCACTGACCCCTAAGCAGTGCTTTGGGAGGAAGGCTGGCTGTTGGTTTTACACTGCAAAGCTCACACAGGCTTTTAGTGGAGTGCTACTTTCCAGTCATGTGAATGCCACACAGAAGCTGCTTTGTCAGCAGAGAAGTTTGAGTAGGTACTGATTCTAGTTGCTGGCACAGGAATGCCAACATGTTCGCTAATTTAGGATCAGTCTTGTTTCTTTCTGTTGAAGCCCTTGGATTTTGCAAGACTGCTTGTTTTAATCATGTAGGTAATGTTCACAAATGCTGTCTCAGAAGCCATGCAGGCTGGGAAGGTGGTATTTCTTCTATATCGTATAGGCAGATACATTTTCTGTCATGAGATCCAAAAAAGTGTCTTTTGCACTGGGTCCCTCTTCTGCTTTGACATTTCAAAAGTGGCTCATCTGTGTATGATGGACAGATCAGGAGATCACTTTGAATCTACTGCAGAAGACATCTGCCAGTCGCTTTTTCTGTGGCTGGAAAGGAAGGAGGACTACATTGGTGCTCTGTATTGCACTGCAGGAGGAGTGAATCATTAGTCAGTGCACTGGGGTGAGCTGGGGCTCGTGAGTCTGGTTTTGAACAGAAATTCCCCAGTTATTCTCAATGACAGAAAAGGAGAGAAGGGTGTTGACTGGAAGTTCTCCTGGAGGCAAAAATCTAACTTGGACATTGAATAGCACATGCTGTGGGTTTAGCTGCATTCATGTCTGTATCCTCACTGTACTAAAAAAAAGTGCTTTTATGGGGTTGCATCATTGAATCCCCAGAACATCTTCTCAGCAGGTGCATGCTGGAATTAGCTGCGCTCACTGCCTGTGTGTAATGGGCTTCTGAGTGCACTACTGGAGTCAGCAGCATTTTTGGTTTTTTTTTGGTCAACAAACTGCGTGTTTAAATTAATGTAAGTATGAGAATCCAAGTCTGGAATTTTCTGTTTCGGGCAGTGTTTGTGGGTAGTTTGGTGGGTTTTTTTGAAGCTCCCCCCCCGCCCCTTCCATGTTGGTATAATTCTCTCACCATCCCCAGCTGAAGTGCAGGCTTTTCCAATGGCATGGAGATGCTCAGGTTTGATGAACTTTAATCTTCAAAGGATTGCTCGGTTAGAATTTTGGCTTACCCTGCTTCTGATGCGAAATTGACAGCCTTTATGCTTGCCAATAGGAGAGGTTGCCTCAAAAGAGTACTGTCTGGGATGGGAACAGGGAGCACATATATTTTGACCTTTAAATCAGTATTCAAGGATTATCTAATAGTGCAGGCTTTTGCTGCAAAAGGGAAAAGAACTTGTACCGTTAGCCAAGCGTTTCGTGCATGTGCTTAGTGAGTGTTTTGAGAAACATTTTATAAGTTGACAATAAATAAGGAGAAATCAAACCAGCTTCAGTAATTTTTGGATGTAGTGGTCTTAGGGGAAACAAGCCAAGGGACACTGTGAAGGACACAAACAGTACACGTACATGTGAATGCTGCTGCTTTTAGTGTGCAAGAGGCAGGAATCCTTTTAGAAATAGGTGTGGAATATGAAGAAAACTGTTTTTTTTAAGATCAGCTTTAATGATCTGGCTTTTAATGATCCAGGCCTTTCTAGCTGGGAATGATGTGAGTATGAACCAGTAAAATCTGATGTGAACATGTTTGAGAGCTTGGGATGATGTGGTGGAGGTACTGCGGAGAAATGGTTTGCTTTTGCACCATTATGTATTTGGCCATATCACTTCTGCTCTGCAGGAGTCAGAGCGAGTCGCTGAAAGGTTGGCTGGTTACATGGTGTGGGAGATGCAAGGGATCTAAGGCCGTGGTGGGAAGCGCAGTGCTGAAGGAGATCAAAGGTGCAGTTAGTTCAGTGCCCTGGCTATGGCATCTTTTCTGGCCTGTGTCAGGGAAACTGCTTAAGGACAAGGTAAGGCTCAAGGGATATTTCCCCTGATGTGTACCTTCTTACTCTTCTGGGCTGTGGATTTCTTGAACAAAAAATTTGCATCCAAATTATCATGTTGCATAACCCCTGATAGACTGCATTTCTAGCGTCTTTAGGGGAGCTGTGCCCCTTAGTCTGCAAATGGGGCTGGAGTAGAGAGTTCCCCTATTGCCTTTGGCTGCTGGAGAGTGCAAGTTTTGTACAGCCACGGGGAGAGGGCGCCAGAGGGTTTGTGACATTGGGTCAGTGATGGGACAATGTGACAGGGACAAGAGAGGACTGAGACAATTTTGAGTCCCTGCTTGTGGGACTGCTTCATTTCTGTCACTGAATAGATACTGGGTAGAGCAACAACACCTGCGCTGGGGGCAGTGGATGCAGCCTGAACACCTCCTTCCCAACTGAGCATGGATGTTAGTCTTGTTTGTGGTCTCCTGGAGCCTGTCCATCTCACCAGTGTCCATCTCTGCAGTGATGGAGGGGTATGGCTGGAGGACATCCTTTTCATTCACCCAGTCCACAGTGGTTTCTGGCTATTTACAGTCCATATAAATCAACATTCCTCTGGAGGAAACATGTATTTTTCTGAATTGCATGTATTGTGATACGTACTCTAGAGGAATTAACATTTGTGTGGCCTCTTTAAAGCCCAGCCTGCTTCTCGGCTAAGTCTTCAGGCAACAATAAGCCACCAGTGTAATTTTCAGAACCAGATTTTATCTTTCTTTGGCATTGCTTTTCCCAAATGTGCCAAGAGAGATAAGGTTTCTTAATCTTTAAGGCACCTTTCTAGACTGCGAATTGGCTTGAATTTTATCAGAGAGGGGAGGTGATGGTGTTTTGTTGTCACTTTCTTTTTAATAATAGGTGTTTTCATGTTTCAAATGTTATTCAGAAGCGCTGATAAACTTAATACATTGAAAGCAACTTCTCCCAAGTCAAGTGATAGATAATGCCCTTTCCTTTTGAAATTGCTGCTGTCTACAGGATCGTGCTGTGCCTGGAACACTGATGCCAAGAAACTAAACACAATCCCTTTTATGTCGCACTTCCAGTCAGGTGTCATTTCAACTCTGCCTTCAGTGTGGGATACAGGCCAAAAACACTTTGTTAGTAGATATATAAAACCAGTAGAAATATGGGTAAGTGTTCTTCTAACATAGAAATTGCATTTAGAAGTAAGTGGGAATAGGCTAGCAATTGTGTCTCTGTCTCAGATAATAATTTGTGAGCACCATTTTAGGAGTCAAAACTCCCACCAATTTATGGACAAACCAGGAAAGATCCAGGTGGGAGGAAAGGAAACATGCTTGAAACAAGCTTTTTGCATGAGTTCAACCCAGTTCACAGTTAAGCTTGCGCATTTTGTTTTGTGGGTTTTTTTTTTTATTTCTTTATTTTGGACAGTTTATTTGTTAGTAGAATTCACAGACTGCCAGGAGAAATTCTGACATTAGTCTGACTGGGACTGGTTTTCTACTGCTTTGTACCATGTGTAAATGCAGATCTGTATCAAGTGTCACTAAATCAGAGCAGTAACTCTGTATTTTTACTCTGTAAGCTATGCAGCGGTGTGGAACGAAGTCTGTCTTTGTTAGTTCCTAATGAATAAATTGCTCTGAGCAGCTGAAGAAAGCAGTGCTGATTAGATGATGGGCTTAAATATGGCCCTCTAAAATACCCAATGCAACTCATTTGTCAGAAAAGTAAGTACCAGCTTATGTTACTTCCAGTCTTTAAGTTAACCATTAATGCATAGCTACATGAAAGAAAAGATAATTTGTCTTCAAAGTGAAAAAATCACAAACCTTACAATTCAGCCTTATCTAAAAATTCCATTGTCTTTGATTATGACCTAAATATGAATTGGGGAACAACATTAGAGAAAAGCGGGATTTGGGATTTTACCTATTGCATTTTCAAGTCAACTGTCAGGCACACTGTGATGACTAATAGTGCTAGATCAGGCCCTTAGTTTGTTGTAGTGAGTTAAGCAACATGCAGAAGAGGAGGAAATAGCATACAATCTAATTTTTTTGAGACAGTATGCTACTGAAATACCACTTAGTAATATTTTGGATTTGGTCTGCATTGTAATAATACTGGAGCCAGCTGGCCTTTCACAGTCTGGCTTTTTTTTTACTATAAAATTAAGAAAATACAGGCTTTCAAATGTATTAACATTCATATTAATGCATTTTAATATTTAGGCAGCAGTATTTCAAAACCAAGCTAGCTTATTTTCATTCTTAACATACCTTTTAAGTTGTTCATATAATTGAGGTCTGGAGAACTCATGGGACAACTGAAGGTTGCAATTTCTGCACTTTTTTGTCTCCTGGTTCAAATGTAACATTTTGTTCCTGGAATTACTATGGAATTGAGGTACACATAAAATGTTCTCGAAGAAAGCACTTTAGCATGACTGGTGTACTTGAGGCCATGTATGATTGTTTTATGACAGCAGTATGGGTCTGTTTTCTGAAGCCCTGAAACCCCAAGGGTCTTTGTATCTCAGATTTTCATGTCATATGACTGTGGGCTAGTTTGCAAACAAGTAGCTTAAATAATACTGAGAAGCAAGGGGAGAACAGAAGAGCAGCTGTCAGAAACTGCATGGATTTGTGTATTGCATCGAAGGTAAGGATTTAGGGAGTTCTTGATGCCTGTACTGGGTGCTGAGAAGAGCAGCAGAGCTGAAGATCCTTGAGACTTGACAACGCAAGTGGCCAAACAGGCTGACTTTGCTATTAACCCAGCTGAAGTATGCAGCAGACACCTCTCTGTATCAGTGTGTGAAAGCACTGAGGATTGGTGGTATGACTGATTTAGGACAGGGCTTCTGACTTCTGGCTTTTGCTGATGCTTCTAGAGGGAGGTGTGAGATCAGATTCACTAAAGTAGACTTAAAGATGTACCTTAGAGCTTGTCTAAAAGAAACAGAGCATGGAAAATGCGCACATCATTTAACCATCTCCATAGCCTGTGTACTAAACACAAATTGTAAAGGATTCATATTCTTTATTACAACACAACGTTTTCCATGTTTCATGAACCAGAAAACTAAATGGCGTGCTTAAAATGAGAGAGGATGAGGCAGGAGTAGGAAATTAACATGAGTTTTACAGATTTTAATTTTAGTGACTTAGCCTTTGAACCACGCTTTTTCTAAACGGTAGAGTAATTTAGAATGGATGTATTCTGCTCTGACAGTGCATTACAGTGCTGTTTAATAGAGAGTATCCAAAGATTCTTATGACAGCTGACACATTGGGTTTTGATGTCTTGTATGTGAGACTTGTGTGGTTTGTGCGTAGTCTTACCAACAAGTAAAGGAAACATTTTCCACAGGAAAGCAACACAAGTTCATTATCAGAAGGTGTGATGGTATACAGAGCACTAGATTGCATTGCCCACCTCTGAGGTGGTCTCTGAAAAGAAGGACCAGTTGCAGGCAAGACCAGATCACAAGCTATTGTGGCAGATCCCCAAGGGTGAGCCACAGGAGATGAGGTTTTTGCCGGCATTTGAAAAGCAAAACAAATGTTACAGCAGCTTCAGCTACATAGGAGGTTTGCAAGGTCTGCAGGGGAGGGACTGGTCAGTTAGCAACAAATTGTGTTACAGAAAGGGGAGTTACATGCAGACACTGCTTTGCTGTTGCGCTGGATTTTTCCTGGTGCCATCCAGCAGCACTTCCCTTTTCAGGAGGTAAACCATAGCCAGCTGGTTTTATGTGTCCCCTTCAGTCACCCATGAAAAGAAGCAGAATGTGGGATGTGGTTCCTGATGTGAAGATTGTTGGGCAAGCTGCATATCACCATGGTCTTTAATATATGCAAGTGGGGCATGGGACAAGGTGTGAGCACTCATAAACCTCCTGTAGCACTGTGTGAAAGCTTAAAGGCACCAGTAGTTTCATCCATTCACCCAGAATCATGCAAGAGAGAGAATATAGTAAGTTAAAAGGGGAATAAATACACTGAATGCTGGAGCGGAGGACAAGTAATTTAGGTTATTACCTTAAATCCCTGCCTGCAGATTAGAGGGTAAGATCGACCAGCTTTTAACTCCATCTCTTTGCAAAGCATTGCTTCAGAAAGCATCTAGAGCTCAGCCCAGAAGTGGTTTGCTGTTTTCACTTCTAAGATTTGAACAAAAGTGAAGGAAAACGTGCCCTCAAAAAGAGGAGGCACATGATGCTATTGGGAAAATAAGTGAAATTTATGGTAACAAAACCCACATTTTACTGCTAAATGAAAGGATATAGCCAGGCACTTCACCAGCTGCAGTTCATTTGTGAACTGTGGAAAGACTGCTTTACTTCTGGTCGTCCTTATGTATGTTCTGAAGATACGTATTGCTGTGATATCCATGCCTATTAAATTTTTGTCCTCAGGACCTCTGTTTGGAAAGAACTGTCTGTATACCATTGCAACCCAGGCCTTTATTTAAAAAAAATGTAAAAGTGACAGAATTTGCTGTGAAGAAGTTTAAGTAAAACTAATGATAACATGTGCAAGAAAAATTTTCTGCAAGCTCCTAGCAGAATAGGGCTGTGTTCTGACGATTCATCTCTGGGATCAAGCTATTTTGCAGTACTGAAATATTCTAGGAGTGCCAAGCTAGGATATTTAAAGTTTAAACTGTTGATGGGAGACTTTTTTTTTTTTTTTTTGTAGCTGCCAGATTTAAATCAGGATGTGGAATTTCTGAGGGCCTAAGGCAGGGGTCCTTAAACTTTTTAAACAGGGGCCGGCGCGCGGATGCAGTGGCAGGCAGCCATCTGCGGCTGCTTGGTTACCCCCCCAACCCCCGGCGGGGGGGTGGGGGGGGTGGGCAGGGGGTGTCTGTAAATACCGGGGGTGGATTGAAGACCCTGGGGGGCCGTATCCAGCCCACGGGCCATAGTTTGAGAACCCCTGGCCTAAGATTATGTTTTCTGGTAGGCCTGTGCCTGCTGTTAGATGCTGCTTTCTGTTCTCCCTGACAGTGACTTCATGTTGACTTCAGAGAAATAAGCTTCAAGTAATTTCTTTTGGGGGGTGGAGCTGATGACTTTCACAAAACCACAGGTTAAAAACTGTTTACTGTTGTCCTGTTGCGTATGATACCTCCTAAAAAAAATATATCTTGGTAGTAGTGTTTGCATCTAGTCAACCTGAATGGCTTTCTGGTGAAGAGGCACTAAGGTGGTAAAACTAGTTTCAGAGCAGGGTGGTTTTTCACTGCTGCAATGTCTGAGTCCTGTTTCATTTAATGGTTTTCATTAATAACCTAGATGAGAACAAGCTCATTATGTAATATGCGAGTAATAACAATTGAAAGAAGCATATGAGGAAAACAGTAGCCCATATTGCACCACAGTGAAATGAACTTCATTTGAATAAAAATTAATAGGCTGGGGCTGAACTATACAATTATTCAAAAGGCAGACTTTTTTTCAGTAGGGAGTCTTAAAATGTAATTCAGGAAGAGGCCTGGAGGTAGTGGTGGCTGAGATTTTGACAGATGAGGCAGCTGGGAAGAAATCACCACTGCAGGCTTCCGCCACATGCTCAGAAGCATGGTGTGTAACACAGAGGTGGTAGTCTGGTGTGTCTGCAAGCGAGGTATGGTATTCATTGTTACTGGAAATAGAAATGGAAGCTGGAAGTGAAGTGATAAAGCCCTTTGAGGTCATGTGGCTGCGTGAGGAGTAGTGAAGTACCCAGTTATGACTCTGGAAACGGGGCTGAGATCAGCAAGAGGCCACAACAGCGTAACATATCAATGGTGGATTAATTTACTACAGGATTTGAAGAAAAGGAATGAAGCATGATCCGTTTGAGGTCCTTTAAACATGGATTGGAAAGAGTGCCTTGTTGTAAAAGAGAAAGTTGTCACGTTACCAGGTGGTTGCCCTGCATGACTTCAGACATCTCTTCACATCATTTACACACCTTCAGGAAACATAAGTTGAAATACAGTATTTTTCAACAAGCCTTGGTTGTTGTAATGCATGGTATATCACAGTAGCTCACGTGTAGAAACTTGAGGGCTCCTGGGGGATCAAGTTTATACAGTCATCTTGAAGCTGCAACTTAGCTACAGGTGATGGTGAAGAAGTGCCATCTTCAGACCTCCCTTTTGTTCCAGCAGCTTTAGCTCTTGGGCCTCTTGGAAGTTACACTGCATGTGGGTAACCTCAGTTGGGTTCCAAAAAGCACTGGATTTAAGCTGCACAGGGACTTTCTGCTGCAGGTTGGCAGTATGTCAGTGATGGTTTTTACTTGTGAGAGAACCTTCCATGGAACGCTTCCAGAAACTTCTTAAGAGGTGGAAGAATGTTCATCCATGCCTCATGGATTTCTCTTGAACTGAGGTCATCTTCTGGCAAAAAATATTTAGAAGTAGTTTAGAGAGTAGCAGCTAAGATGCTTTTATGGTTCTTCATCAGGGCCTAGTTAGGAGGGGTACTGTAAATTGAGTGTTTGCTACTACTGCAAACTGGGTGTGTTACTGGAACTGTTGCTCTGTAAGAATTGATGCTGCTAATCCCTCGGTAGGGTTGTCTTTGCCATGCTGTGTAAAAAGCCTGGGCAAGCACTGGAAGAGTGAATTTTCTTGCATGACTTGACCTGCTCTCTGAGCTCTTCTGTGCAGGAGGCACCTTAAACTGTCAAAATGGAGTGCTCCTTTTCAGTGAGGTTTTGTGCTGAGTAGCTCTGTCTGGTAAGGAGCCAAGACCTGTGACTTTGGAGCCTCTGTCTAGATGGTTGTATGAGTGGCAGAGCCTAGCCAGTTGAGTTACAGGCTCATAATTACGCAGAACTCACTCATCAAGAAGCAAATTTTGAATTCTTCTCTTACCGGCGAGGTTTTTTTACATGAACAAGCCCACAAACTTAAGAAACACTTTATAAACTGGAGGATGACAGCCACATTTCAGCCTTAACTAGTTATGGGTGTAATTCAGGTGAGAATTAAATTCATGCTTTAATGCTTTGCGTGTTCTGTCTCAGAATAAAACCTGAAGCAAGGAGGATGTGAGGAAATATAGTAACAATTAAATGCAATGTTACTTGCCAAGGTACAGCAATACTTTGAGGTTGGCTGTCCCTGAGCAGTGGGGGGACACCTGTTCAAACACTGTACCATGGCAGATCCCTGAAGCCATGCTGCCTGTAACTCTGCTTCCTGTCACTTGTGAGCCTAGGCAGGCTGAACCATTATTTTTGGCTACAGCCTACGCTGTCCTTTCTGCTCTGCCAGCATTTCAGCCTTAACCACATGGAAAAACCTCTGCAAGATCCAGGCGGAGAGAAAATCTGGCCTCTCCGTATGTGGTTCTGGGGTGCTAATCATGTTCTGTGTTGCAGAAATACGTCCAGAAGATGAAGGCAAACCAGAGGTTCGGTGATGTGGAAAAATGACTAGTGTCTCCCTTTTTAAAGCTTATCTTGTAAAAATACATTCTTAAAAAGAATTCCTGTTAGTACTTACACATTTGCTGAATGTGTGTTGACGTGCTATGATGCCTAGAAGGGAGCCCACATGGTACCAGATTAACATCTTTAGAGTGATTCTGACTTTCTGAGCTGTCCCAGTATCTGCAGAGGAAAGAAAGAACCAAGCCCAAACCTGCACAATTACCATGGTATTTTTTACTTTGTTGATACTACTTGTAACAGCCCTTCCATCCCCAATAAAGTATTTTTATTTTTCCTTCCCCTACACCCCCCCTCCCACACACACCTCCCCTCGCTTCGCTTGCAAAGACATTATGCCTTTTCAAACTGTATTTGAGGTTCAGGTATATGGCAGTGGCATTGTGTATAAAAGTGTTTCTGATGTGCTGTGTTCCATAATCACAGTGCTCTGGTTGCCTGAAAAGAGGGTATTTTTGTATAATATGTTGGAGTAGGATTTCAAAGCCTCAAGAAGAACAAATGGTGAGGAATTGCTCACCTCAGCCAAAGGGAGGAGGGGGAAGCTGGAGATACTAGCAGAACAGGCTGAAATCTTTGCTGCTCCTGTGCATGTCAGTATCCTTGAGGGTCAGTTGAAGATGTCCTGTAAATTCTTCCATGAGATGCCCTGTTAAAGCTTTTAATGACACATTTTATTCTGACACTAGAAATGATAAAATCCCGACATGACTATTTGCTCTATTAAGACCATGAAGAAGGTTGATGTTAGAGACCCTGTGAGACTTCTATTTTTGATGGAAAAAAATTGAGTCTGGTTAAAGAATATGAGCAATGGTTTTTTTTAGGATGGCTCTCTGGTAGGAACATAACTATCACAGCATGCTCTGGGGGTAGTCAAGAAATGAAATATAAATGTAATTTTTACTCCATATATATTCAATTTGGAATTAAACTGCAATTTTTACCAATGAGGCTGCTAGCACAACGGATAGATTGAGAAGTGAATTCTGTTAAAGTAAGAGAGTGCTTTCCAGAAAAAGCAGTCCATCTTGGCATGAGGTTTTGGGGTTGCTGTAAAGTCTATTGAATGGAATTATTCTCTGGCTTGAACAGATTTCTTCTGTGCTATGCAACAGTGCAGCATAAATAACCATTACTTGTTGTGACCTTCTCTCTGTAAAGAGACACTGATTTGAAATCCTGTAAGATTGTCACTGTATGTTTTCCAGTAAATTCCATATTATCAGGGAAAGAACTTGGAAAGTAACAGATGCTTTTCCTCATTAGAAGTTGACAAAAACCAATGAAAAAGGGATACTTTATTTGGGATGGAAAAATAGGCATTTTCTCATTCAAAAATAAAAAGTTTTACTGTAGTCATGAGTCAGTTTAAATGTATTAATTCAGTAACGGTGAGGCATATCAAACCCAAAGGATTTATTTCAAACCAAGATGTTATGTGTTAAGTGCCATATAAATAGCTGTACTGCCATCTCCCCATTGTCCTGCTCTCCAGTGACCATCAGCAGAGTATGTAGGGAAGAGCAGGAAACGGGGTCAAGCAGATCTGCTGCTTCCCTTGTATACTCTCGCAGTTTCCAGCAACTAAAAATGGTATAAACTTTGCTTTTGTTTCACTGAAATGCTTGCGCACCTTCTAAGTCTTTTGGTGATGCTGGATGGAGGGCCATGCTTTTTCCAGACCATGAAAATTGTTCAGCTAGTTCTGTTCAGAAAGCCTCCAAGAACAAAGTAGCTTTTCATTCTGTGAGGTTTTCCAGATCTTGAGGGTTTTCTGTCTGGGTCATTTTACAAATAGGACATTTCTTGTGAAGGATTAATTTGCAGGGACCTGAACACCCCTGTACAGAATGCTGTACTTCACCAGAAGTGAACTCTGTGCAGATGAAGTTCCTATTTTAAAGCTGTTTTTTAAAAAAAATGAACAGATTTCTTGTTGCAAGTGTCCATTTCTGTGATGCCTGCATTATGTTGTGGGTTTTTTTGGGGTTTTTTGTTTGGTTTTTTTTTTTTTTTTAAACTACTGTGTTGTGTATTTCAGTTTTTTGGTGAGGGTGTTAGATCAGAACTAGGACTTGTAGGATGGAAATTCTTGGCAAAGAGCCAAGATGAGCTGGAAATACTTGAGAACTAAGTACATTTCTACCTCCAGTCTTTTAAATCCACTTCTCTTGTAGAGCTGGCTGTTGTGGGCGGCTTTTGTTGAACAGCCTATATCGAGTTCTAATATGATTTGGGTGTGAATCTGTAGATGTTGTCTGTTAATTCCCTTGGGTGTTTCTGTTCTGTAAACCAACTGTGTAAGATTACTTTCCTCTAAAATAATACCTTTTGAACAGCCTATATCGAGTTGTAAAATGATTTTGGTGTGAATCTGTAGATGTTGTCTGTTAATTCCCTTGGGTGTTTCTGTTCTGCAAACCAACTGTGTAGGATTACTTTCCTCTAAAATAATACCTTGCAGGCATTCTTGAGAATAAAATGTGTAAGCTTGGATTGATAGGTGATCACACATAAAAAAATAATTTTTTCTCTGATTTAAGTAATAAAAAATATATTATGAAATGGATAACATGTCTTGTTAATTAAGGTTTAACAGAAATAATCTTTTTCCTATTACCTCTAACACCTGGCAAGTGTGGTAGTATCACCACTTTGCAGAGGCTTCTGAGACCTCTTTCAGAAAGCAAACCATCATCACTTCTTTCTGTTATTAAAAATAAAAAGAATAAAAAAGCCTGCAAGAAGCAGATGCTCCTCCTGACAAGGTTATGAAAGAACACTTCACTGCAGTTACAATTCTGCTGCCTGCTTCAGGAGGAATTTTACCTGGATAGCTAAATGACTGGTTTACTTCTGTGTGCCCTGAAGCACTGATTCTGTTTTAGTCTTCTAAGAGCAAAATTTTGTTTTTTAGGAGCCAGAAACAGGTGGTGATATCTGAAAATACTTACTTAAACAATATGTGGAGAATATGTGGACTGATACAGTATTGCTGTCCAGATTGAACAAGGAACAATAATTGTGATACAGTTAATCATGGGCATTTAATCATGGCTACAACAATTTCTTAAAACTAGATTTTTTTTCTCACTTTATTTCTTCCTTCTCAGTTATTAGACTTACTTAATTGACTTATACAACAGATAGTGCAATCCTGTTGACTTGCAGAATTTTTGCTGTCCTTACTCTTACTGTCTTTTGACATAGGTATGAAACTTTTCATCTCAGTCTTTTAAAATTCAAACCATTATTTTGTACTATTGGATTTAGGTAGTGCCTATTGTCTTTTTGTTCTTTTATGGTTTTTTGGGGGTTTTTTTTGGTTTTTTTTGCAGAAAAATATGATGTTTGTTAAGGGGTTTCCTTTGAATGTTTATTTCCCTGCAGCAGGGTGAGATCTCAAACACGCATGGTTTGGAATGAATTTGTAAACATAAATTGTTGTGGCATAGATCTGGGTAGACAGAGCAGGGTGTAGTAATGGAAACCACGTTGTTTTCAGCTGTAACTTGTATTCAGTTTTTCTGGCTTAGGTATAATCCTTCCAGTATCAAACTTGCTTAGGTAGAACTTAGTTCTCAGTATGTTTTATAAAAGCTCAAATTCTAAAAGCTTACTCATAGCCTCAAAACAGATAAAAGAATGTCGAAAAGGGTACAATCTGGCTGTGCTCCTGGTTCAGTAGGTTAAAAGCGTTTGGGATATAGTAAATTAAATGTATGAAAAGGTACTTCTTGAATGTAGTGACCCAGTGAACTTTATTGAATGCTCACATAGCCTCTCTTACAAGAAGCAATTATGCGTGTCAAACTAATCTGGGGGAGTTTACTCACTACTACTCATAGGAGAATAAAATTATGAATCTGACTGATAACTAGGTTGCAAAATGCACAGTATTATTAGTCCCAGCCAAATTCACTGTTTCAAAGCAAACTGTGGACTAAGCTACATAATACGAGTGAATCTGTGTGCTTGGAATATGCATAAAGACTAGAAGCAGGGACAGCTGAGCTACAAGATAATGACACAAAAACCCTATAAGCTGCATAAAGGCAGTGAACCTTCTCAACAGGTGATCAGCAAAAGGTAAAGGTAATGTTGTAAACAAGGTTTTCAAAAAAATTTTTACATGCACACTAGCGCTGGACTCCCAAGGAGCAAATGATATCTATATATTTTTTAGGCTTCCAGGTGCTTAATGTCAGAAAGAGAATATTTACAGAATGGAAATATTTTTCTCTGCTATTTAATATATTTAACAGGTGTATGCCTGCCAGTTTAGAATTCTTGCTGGCACTTGCTTAGGTATAATGCATGTATGAGTTTCCTTTCATGGGAACTGGTAAACGTTTAAATGTGGATTTTCAAATGCACCTGGAATTCGTGAAACCAAGCTCTTGAGAGGTCAGAATTAGGTCAGTGTTGAGGTTCATTTATGTGTTGCCTTAAGCTCGCCCATTTGAACCTTAAGTAAATTCTTGTGGGCTTCCCTGAGAACAGCAAATATTTTGTGTTTTCAAGACATTTTGGAAGTGGCACTGTTATGCGACAGTGTTCATGATACTTGCCCCTTCCCTAATGCAGGGCAGACTACTTACTGCTACTGTCTGTCTCTGTCTGGGTGTCCTGATTTCACCACATGTTCTTGAGTTCCTGGAGAGGGCAGTGAGTAGGACTAGGATGTAACAAATGACTGCAAGGATCCATCACAGCCTTTCGAAGGTGGCTGTACATTTTTCAGGGTAGCTCTTTAGGCTCCCATTCAAAGGAGTTCTGCACACTTTCATGCATAGAGGTATCTCTCTCTGTCTCTGAAAGAAAATAGTATGTTTTTAAATTTGTGTGTATATTTGTATATGTGTGTATGTATATGTATCTTTATATGTGTGTGTATATATACATTCTGGAAGTTAGCACTTTGGAGCACATTGTTAAAAATGGACTTCCAGGGGCAGATTAGCTCAACCTGTCCCCTCTCCCTGCTGTGCATACTCAAAAGGACTGAAGATTAAAGGGGCTGGGCTTGCTCTGCACTGTACTTGGACACAAGCCTTGCATACTGAAAGGAGTAGTTAGGAGATGTGTTATTTTAAATCTTGTTGAAATTGTGCAGTTACCTAGCATCACAGATTCACAGAATAGTTTGGGCTGGAAGGGACCTTAAAGGTCATCTACCCCTGCGATGAACAGGGACATCTTCATGATGAAACGCTTGCTAGAGACCAGTACGATGTTACTTTGAGTTAGCTCCTCATTAAACCAACCCTCCAGGTGGGAGAGCCAACAGTGTTCCTAACAGTAGCTGGGTTACTCTTCCTGCACTGAGAACAGATACACAAACCTGACATAAATATAAACAGAGATTTGAAAAATTAATTTTCTCTCCATTCCTGGCTGCCACCATTAGTGTTACGCAGATTTGTCTTCCTTCCTTTGCACTCTTTTTGTCTGTCCATCTCTTGTCCTTGTTTTAGATTGTACGATGTCCAGGGCAGAGGCTGCCCATGACTTAGCATGCTTAAGTTCTACACAGGGGTAATTTTAGTAAAATCCTAATTAAAAAAAAAAAACCAAAAACAAAAAAACAACCAAAACCAAAACACCAAACCCAGAAAAAAACTCCATGGGGTAAAGGACCACACTTGGTGTTCACTGGCTGCTGTTTGTTTTGTGTTGGGTTTGTTTGGGTTTTTTTTGATGAGTGAGTGAGAGTGGAGATGTCAAGGGCTGGAAAGCTGTCCTGGGCCAAATCCTGATTGTTTTGAAGCTTGCCTTTTTGAAGACAAGGCAGAACTTTTCCTCTCCAGTAAAGTATGTGACCCGTTCAAAGAATAAAGAGCTATCATTCATGTCATGCTTAAGTAATCACCTTGTTAATAAATCCAATAATTTGGACATGTGCTGATCATTGCACTGACATCAATACAAGTGTGTGTGTTTGTATATGTATCATAAGTTTTTCTGTGCCTGCTCATTCAGGTGACAACTCCCTGTTCATAGGGGATGAAATTAGAATTTATTTTGCAAGCTGCAGAGCTATATGGGACAAATTAAGTGATAGATGAACAAGGAAAACTTGGTCAAAAAGTTCTTAGGTCTTTGTAGGAAACCTTCAGAAGCTTGTCATGGCTTAACCCTGGCCAGCAGCCAAGCCCCACACAGCTGCTCACTCACTCCCCGCCTCAGCGGGCCGGGGGGCAGAATTGGAAGGGTAAAAGTGAGAAAACTTGTGGGCTGAGATACAGACAGCTTAATGTCTAAAGCAAAAGCTGCACACACAAGCAAATGAAAACAGGGAATTCATTCACCAGTTTCAGCCGTCTCCAGGAAAGCAGGGCTCTGTCACGCATAATGGTGACTTGAAGACAAACACAATAATGCTGAATGCCCCGGCCCTTCCTTCTTCTCTGCCAGATTATATACCCAGCATCATGCCCCGTGGTATGGAATACACCTTTGGTTAGTTCAGAGCAGCTGTCCTGGCAGTGTCCCCTCCCAGTTTCTTGCACCCCTGCAGCCTTCTCTCTGGCGGGGCCTGAGGAACTGAAAAGTCCTTGGGTTGGTATGAACATCACCCAGTAACAACTAAAGACACCAGTGTGCCATCAACATTGTTCTCACACCAAAGCCAAAGCACAGCACTGCGCCAGCTACCAAGAAGCAAATTAACTCTATCCCAGCTGAAACCAGGAAAAGCTGAACAATTCTTTTTCAGAGTAAAGATTGCCACAGTCTTCTCCAATTCTTTCTTCCTCTGTTCTCCATGTGTGTGGTACTGTTGAACATATGGGCACCTGCACCCTGGGTGGTGCAGAAGCAGTTGAGCAGCAATACCTGTCGCTCTGGCAAGAATGCATGTGGGAAATCTCAGAGAACATGTGTAAGTTGTGGCTGCTCAGGTGCTTTATAGTAGTGATTGCTCTACTGTTTGTCAAAGAAAGAGTGTATTTGTCAAGGCAAACTATTTTTATTTACTAGATAACTCATATCTTTACCTCTTGTAAATGAAAGTACCCCAGAAAAGTTAGTTTCAATGACGAGATCCTTGCACAGGCACTTTGGTGTAGTCTCTGGACATTTCCTGGGTTTTTAAAAGATGAGTTATCACATCTTCTTTCTCTCTGTTTATTTTTTTGTCCTCAACACCTGTACATGATCTGTCTGATTTGGTTGGAAGAAGCTGCTGGGGGGAAGCAAACTACAAGTGGAGATTGTGTTCTGGTGGGGGGTGGTTTTAATTCCCCAGCCCCCCTGCATGCAGAAGCTGCAGTCCCCTGCTCACCACAGGGAGGTTAACAGGCGCTTGCAGCAGCCCGGCACTTTGATCTTGCATGTGAGATTACACTGAAGCTCAGTAACGCTGTGCAGGGGGCATGGGCCCTGTGAATAATTTCATGTTGATACTTCCTCTTAGGTTATGAATCTATAGGATTTGGGGCCATAGGTCAAGTGCCATCTTTCTGCCTCAAAGACTCCTTAGTAGCCAACGCATGCCTTTGGCATGCCTGTGCGTGAACAGCAGGGTAGAGTGGGCTCCTTCAGGACTGACCGTTAGCAGAATTTCCCACAGAAGCTTCCCTGGAATACATGAATTTTACCTGCAGACTAAAGCATGGGTCACTTGAAGCGAAGTAACAAATGCCTATATGCGAAACCTCCTCTACACTTTCTTGGCTCTGCTGCAAGTCTTCTGCACTGTAGGCAAGGTTATTATGACTCCGTTTCTATTTCTGTCTCCTGCACAGCCTTTTCTTCTGTTCCTGTCTGGTCTCTTCTGATATGGATGATCTGCTTTATTGCATTGTCAATTCCTGGCTTTTCTTTGAGGTTTTTCCATTTTCCATTTATGAGCTGTGTGATTTTTTCAATATCTTCTGACTTTGCGCCCCTCCACCCCTGCCCCCTTCCCCCAGCCATGGCTTGGGCTTGGTACAGTGGTTAAGAACCATTAGCAAGACAGTAATCTTTGGCCAGGAGTCCTCATTGCTGAGGATCAGTAATTACTTTCACTGGACAGACAGAGGTATTTCAACTCTCTTCCTGAGAAAAGAGACATGGAGTAAAAGTTTAAAGCAATTCAGAGAGCTGCTACAGTGAAATGGAATTTGGAAGATGATGCAGTCAGATTACCCACTTCCACCTGGTGCCACAGTTTTGTTTCCAGTTCTAGTGTTGTTCTGGTGGGTTTGAAGGGCTTCAGAAATGGTGATGGTTGTGGAGAGTCAGCAGAGGATATACGGACCATGTTTTCAAGCTGAAATGGATGCTATCTCTAACTGCACGTATTGTCAGTTGGGCTGAAGGAGGAGTCTTTATTTCATGCCGCTTTTGAAGTGAAAGTTTTACATCCATAGACTGAAGAAAATGGACAGAGGAACCTTGTTTGCTAGGATTCATTAGAGGTAAGAAAAATTTTGGAAGTGTGGGATGCAGATGTAGTATTAAACTTTTGGCAGTGAAAGGAGTACTGGCTTTGGAGGCTGTAGGCAAACTCAGTGTCCTTCTAATTTAAGTTAAATGCTTATCCTCCCCAGCTTTGCTGTGATTGTGCTGTAGGATGCTGTTGGATGCATGCTAAGGACATTCTCTACTGAATGGAACCTAATAGGGCTTTGAAATATTGATGAATAAAAGGTTAATTTTTAATTCTCCAACTGATTGAAATTCAATGAGCTTTTGTCCAAGAGACTTTCTCACATTATATGGTATAATGTGTTCGCACATTTAAATAAGCTAGGAGCTACAGGATTTTACTTTCCCGGCGGCCAAGGCATTGTAACAGAAGAAAATCATAAATTCGTTTATGTTGGAAAAGACCTTTAAGATCATAGACTCCAACCTTTAACCTAACACTGCCAAGTCTACCACTAAACCATGTCCTCCAGTTCCACATTTACATGTGTTTTAAACACCTCTAGAGATGGTGACTCAACCACTTGCCTGGGCAGCCTGTTCCAAAGCTTGACAACCCTTTCTGTGAGGAAGTTTTTCCTAATACCCAACCTAAAGCTGCCCTTTGAGGTGCCGTTTGAGGCTGTTTACTGTCGTCTTATAATGCTGTTTCCATTGAGCTAATCCAACCATAAGGTCTTCAAGAGTTCATGCAGTGGATCATATATTAATAAATTAATATTGATCCCATCTGAACAATGATATACTGTAAGCACAGATATAAAACATGTTGGTGTATATTTATGTGCTCCTTCCATATGCTGAATCACTGACCTGCTGTGCTGTCAGACTTGAATGCCTACATTTGTGCTTGTGGTTTGGAAGACCTGAGCCAGCTAGAATGATGGTCATTTCACTTCTGTCCTTGTTCATGTTTTTGTTGTCTGATGGTTTTGCTTAATTAAAATTCATTAATTTCTGTGATGCCTGTATTTAGAAATACAGAATGATGGTCACAAATTCTGATTTTTCGTTAGTGGGATAGAATTTAACAAAGTACAATGGAAAAGAAATGTTAATCCCTGTTTTTTGTAGTGCAATGTTGTTTCATTTGAAATGGATGAAATACAACTAATGTTGTTTTGCCTCTTTGTGCTGCCAGGATAAACGGGGCTTAATAACACTACAACGAATAGTGGCAAAGAACTGAAAAAGACGGGGAAATGTTTCCTTCTGCCCCAGGAAGATATATTATTCAGTGACTGCCACTGTGATACGTACCTGAGTGAGCCAAAACCCAGCATAGCTGGTGCTCAGATTGCATTTCTGTTTGAGTGAGCATGAACTGTGTTTGCGTAAGCAACAGCCACTTGGTAGGAATGGCCACAAGGATGAAGCTGCTAATGGTAGGTCACCACAGTATCTGCTTCACTGGCAGTTGTGCAAAAGATCGGTTCCGTTTGTGTATTTGCCATCAAAGCATTTATGAGATTATTTATTTATTGTCTCAGGCATTACAAGTTTATCCACTTCCCTGCCAGAGAAGATAAACTTGGTTGCTTTTGGTCCTGCCTCCTTAATGTTTTTTTCCCGCAAACTGGGGAGATGATTGCTGGTATATGCACGTAATAAAGCCTGTCAGACACAGCCAGCCAGAATGCTTCTGAATTCACATTTAATTTATTCACAGAACAGCAGGGAGCAGAACTGATGGCTGCGAGTTAATGTGCTGCACTTTAATGAGATAACTGTTTGTCTCCCAGGTTTTGAGGTTTATGCTAGTTTTATTTGTCAACCTGGCTAAAGCCAGACCCATAAGGAATCACAGCTCTATTGAAATATTTTATTTACTTAGCCAGTGCTTTTGCCAGAAGAGAAATGGGTGAAGTAATTAAATAATGCTGCTTCTATTTTAGAACAGGAGGGTTTTTAGGGTTTTAGGGTTTGGAGCCTGCAGTTTACAATATGTCCTTGCCAGTATTCTGGCTCAAGAGTATTACCTAGATAAAAATATTCCATTTGCAATTTCTCTGTACTTGTGGAATTAGATTTCCACCTGTCTTTGAAAATGGATCTGCTCTTCTCATTTTCTTTAGAGGTGTATTACTGGGGAGGAGGGGCAGGGTGAGAAACTCTTGTAGGAACTCTCTAATACCAAATGCAAGTGCAGAAATTTCAGCGTGACAAGAGAGAGCTTTAAAGTCTCCTGTTAAATGACAGATTATATGGCTTCACTCAGGTTTTGAAATCCAGTTCATGCCAATCAAGTCCTTGCATTACAACGCAGTCTTTCAATAGTGTCGGTTCCTCCTCACTAATTACTGCATTCATAATGAAAAGATGAACCCTAGTCAAGAAAAATGAGGTTATGATGCGTCACTAATGAGGCCATTTCTGTTTTGTGCAGTGGGAACACACAGGGGTCAGGAGGCATCTTGAGCATCAGCCCTGCAGACACTGTCGAGTTCTAGCCCTGGCAGGTCTGCTGTCTGAGCCAGACGCCCACCCCGAGGTGGGCAGAGAAGAGCACAGTGTGTGGACACAGTGTCTGTTACAGCAGTCTTGCAGTCTGAACTGCTTTAATCAATGTTAGTGTCCTTTAAGAAGCTTCCATTAATTTATCTAAAGTCAGTTGAAATTCCATTTTAAGCCTCACTTGTACTTATGCCTCTCTTTGGTGAACTTGGCAGTGTAAGGTTAATGGTTTGACTCTACCTTAATGGTCTTTTGCAACCTAAACAATTCTATGATTCTGTGCAGAAACATTCTGTACACAAAAAGAGTGTTTGGAAAGGAGTCTTTGAGTCATAGCTAACATCTTTTGTGTGTGTTAACCTTTAATGTCTAAAACCTGTCAAAGTGAAGGTCAGATTGACCTTTCGCTTCACCATTGTACCCTTGCATTGTGCTTTCTGCAAAACCAAAGCCTGTTAAACTTGCCACCTCTTGCAGCACGAATACAGCCATGTTCTGTGTCAGTTATTTCCTAACTCATATATTTGTGGGAGAATGCTATAATGGGCTTTAGTTGAAATGTGCCTGATTTTAGCTATAATCTCCTCTTGTTTCTTTGCTGCTAACAGAAGGCTGGGAAGTGGAGAGGGATGGGGAGGGGATGTGGCACTGAATGTAATTGGTTTTGGGAAGAGGGACAACCAAATTTGTGTCCAGCCCTTCACTGAGAGACTTTAGAAAAAGACATACAGGGGCTATATTTGGAAATACTAAACTGTGTTTGGCAATTGAGTCAGGTAATGTAACCCATAGAAGGCACATGATTGAGCCAACTTTCTATGTATTTATTCAGCCAAATTAAAAAAAAAATAATTGACTTAAAATGCTTTGCAGGTGGAAAGAAGCACGCAGACAAAATATCAGCGCATTTGGCTATGTGTAATGCTTTTTATTTATAGGCATGTTTCCTTTCTCTTGGACCATGGGCTGCCTGTTAATGTGTGTTTCTTCCCAGATGCCAATAGCATATTAAAAGGAAAAGTCATGCACGTATGCAGGGCAGGGTTGTGGAGGTAGCTGGGGGAGAAGGAGCTTTACCTTTCAGCAAGTGCCACTTCTACAGCAAGACAGTTCACAGCTTCCAGGGCTTATTTCTCATCTTAGTGATGGAGCCTTAGATATTAGAGCAGTCTGAGATTAATAGTTATTTACTTGGCAGAGGAAAAGGTAAATTACTGCAACAGATTGCCAGGTGCTGTTTCCTGTGTCATTAAGAGCTGGCAGCTGGGTTTTTTACCTGTTGATCAGGAGTTAATGGGATTAGCTTAATGAAGAAGCTTAGGGTTCACAAAAATATTAAAAGTGTAAGAGGTTTGGGTTTTTATTAGCCTCCTGCTGTTCAAGAAATAGTCTTTTTAGAGACTTTGCTCCAAATTTGTGTCCAAGGGTGTCCAATTTGATGTTATTGTTATTTTTCTTGATGCTTTCATAGGATTTCCAGGTCAATTTGTTGCTGGCAGTGACTGTTTTCATCATGTTAATGAGATTTCTTTTTTTTTTTCTTGTTTTGTCTATTACCAAATTACTTTGGCAGAATTTTAGGGTTTGCTGTATAGCCTTGGTTTTGTTTCAGGAACAGGTTTTTTTAGTGTGTTGGAACATGTTTCTTGTTTCAATTATTTCCTGTGGAGTTGAGTAGCTGAATGAAAGGTATGGCTTCTCAGTGTTTTAAATTCTCTACCTAGTTGCATATGGTAGTTAAAAATGAGTAATATTTAGAGGTTTAGGGGTGTAGGTCTTCTGGGTATGGTGTGTAAAATTGAGAACTAAATGGTAATGTGGCTTCATTTTTCTTCATTTTGGGCAATCTTCGTTCAGACACCAAATTCATCATCTTCCTGGTATTGCAGTAGTTTCCTTACAGCTGTGATATTCCAAAGAATGCCAAAAAGAGAGTATCTTTTGAGGACTGGCAGCTATAATTGGAAAAAATTGGATAAACTTTTAGGTGTAGAAACCTTCCTCCAGGCCTGAAATGGAAGCAGCAGACTTCAAGCAAAGTACAGAAATACAATCTGACGCTAATGCTAGTGCCATCTAAGAATAAACACAGTCTGAGTAGCTCAGTCTGTGAAACATGGAAGTGTTTCTGTCTGGATATCAAATGGTGCCCAGCCTGGCTTGTGCTGAGTGTATTCCAAAAGACGCTTTCCCTTGGACTGCCGGGGACTGACCATCTAGGCACTGTTCTCGTGTTGTGGGGAGAGGTACCAAGATGGCTTGTGTAGTTTTAGTTTGTCCAGCATAGTGTTTCGGAGTGATAGGCTGTTTCTCCCCGCAGGATGCCTGCCTTATAGCTTACAGAGAGCGCTCACGTATGGTTTGTAGTGGTTCTTCTGGGCTGTGTGTTGCTATGTACCTTCCTCTGGATTTCTCATGTAGTGTAAATGTGCAAAGAGAATGGTTCATTTCCCCATGGATGTTTCTGCAAGACTCATAACAGCAACTCTGGTCTTGCAGGCTTTCCTTCCCTTTGTCCTTGTCCACGCTTTGCTACCTGTCACATCAAACACAGGAGTCTCACCCTGGGTTTCAGAGCCTAGCTTCCCTCAGCCTAACTGCTGAGTCCTGGGAGCCTTGGAGGGATGGTTCTTCCCTGTGTTCCTGTAGTAGTGGCACCTTCTCTGGAACCTGAGTCAGCATTTTCCACAAGCACAATCACCTTTCTTTTATGCTTTTTTTCTGTATTTCTGTGGGGGAGAAACACTGTCTCAGAATGGGAGTCTTGTTCAAGTCTTTCCCTAAAATTGACCTCTACTGTGATGTGAAAGCATGAAGCACTTAGCAAGCAATTGATGAGCTGACACCTTTTTTATGCTGTTAGTTACTACCTTAGTGTTTCTTTCAGCTCCCCTCTTTTGATTTTTATTCCTACTTCATGCATTTCTTTTTATGCATAGATCCTTGCAGAGGTGCAGGCTGTCTGTGATGTGTCTCTGTAGAAGTTCCTTCAACTCTTATCTTGAGCAAGGCAGCCATGTTCCTTGGTGAGGACTTCTTCAAGTTATCCCAATACAGACATTACTGCTGTAATTGTACCTCAGTGAAAAAGAAAAGAAATTGTGATGTACTGAATATGGGAAAGTACATTTAAAAATTAAAGAACCAAAACAAATTGAACAATTCTGGTGCTTAGTTTGAAATATTGTGGGCCTGGATTTTGAGGACTTCTTGCACGCTCAACTGTTTTCACACACCCCTGTGCCCTTAACCATATTCCTTCTTCTGGACCATGTGGCCTGATGTCTGGAGTGACTGAGATCTCCAGGTCTTTCTGATGTTCTGTTGTGTGTCCTCACAACTTAGTTCCTATATAGGGATTTAGAGCAAGAACAGTGTAAATTCATGCATCCAAACGGGGATTATATGCTGTTTGGGCACTGAGCTGCTCATCCGTGAGCATGACTCATTTCTGGGCAACTCTTACTTGCTTGGGAAATACTGTGGTAAGTAGTAAGACTTTCTACTCTTTGCCTGTCTGCCACAGAGGGGTTTTCAAGGTCATAATTTTCAACTTTAAACTTCTGAATTCTGTGTAGATGGACTTTAAATTCTTTTAATGTATGACTTTCAGCTTCTTAAGACCCTAACTTGCCTGTTAGTAATACAGGGATAATATTTCCCTCCCGTTAAAGATGCATTCATTAATAGTGGAGGTATTTATGCTGGGATTCATCTCACCTAATTTTAGCTGCCTGAAGTGGGCTGTTTGTGTCATTTAAAGAGTGGAGTAAAAGAATCACCTCCACTGGTGAACTATTCTAACTTACCTTAGAGACCTATATCTGGACAAGATAAGTACACACCAGAGGTCCCTCTCTTTCTCTCATCTCTGCAGGAATTTAAATGACTCGTACCACTTTAGATGAGAGGTGTAATTTTAAGCAGCTGCAATGGGTGAGGTGGTCAGGGTGATAAACATGGACCAGCTAATTGGATGTTCATCTGTGTGATGAAATTGAACACCCAACTCATTGCTACTTCTGCAAACAGCACATATTCAGCTGGGGGCGGTTTTACTGCTAGAATTTTACTGCCACAATTTTTATTTTTTTGTTTTTAATGCTGAGGATTCAAATCCACCCATGAGATCCTGGAAATCTCTATGTCTAAATATCACTATACTGTTGCAGGAGCAAAATCATAAAAACACTTCTTTCCTTTGGCTTGGTTTCAAATAGGGTAACATCAGTTTTATCAAACTGCCTCTGTTAGTGCTTTAATTCAGCAAACCGAGATTGCTAGGTACTGTTCCCTTTCCAGTCAAAACATCAATCAGAACTGCATGCTCCACAGAGTACTGTACAAATTAACATTTTAACATCTCTATTGTAATTATTCTGAGCATCTTTCCTTTATGACACTCACAAGAAAAAGGATGACTTGTCACTGAGTTTCCTGACTCTAATTTTCTCCCTGTGTAAGTGTGCTCTCCCAGCATCTCTTTCCCCACCGTCTATGCTGTGTGTCTCCAGTGCCCATACCCAGCTGAGAGCTCGCTGTCTTAGTTACTGAGCTGCCACAATAGAGGGCAGGAAGGATCCAAACAGCCGTTATGTATGTGAACAAGTAGTTTGAATGTTCAGAGGATCCGATGAATAGACAAACATATGATTTGACTGCTAGGGAGATGATTTGATGGCAAACAAAAGGTCACCTACCAGCAAAACTGTTAACTGGTGGCATGAGGGTGGGGACTGCTGTTCTGCTCACTGTTCATTTTCCTCCTACGCTGAGGGGCAGATTCTGCCTCCACTGCAGCTGCTCTTGCCACAGAGGATGAGCGAGCTTTTTGGGTGATGTGCCTGGGCGTGACCACAAAATAGAGCATGCAGCAGACAGGGATGAATTTCAGACCAGATCGGTTCCCATATGTCTCCTGTTCCTCTTTAAGGGCCATTTATGTGTGGTGCTATACACAAACCCATGTCTGGGTTTTCACACTTGCCTTGTCGTCCTTGAATTTACTGTCCAAAGTGCAATGCCTTGTGTGCCTCTGTTGCTGCTTGACTAGTGAAAATCAGTTTTGGCTTTCTATATGCAAAATGGAATTTGGCTTTCTGTATGCAAATAATTGAACTGTCTTGTCTCTGAAGTTCTTCGAAGGAGGCTCACTTGTGCTTGTGGAAGAAGGAAACAATTAGTATTTTATGTGGATTTGTGCATCTGCACAGAAAGGTGTGTTAGTGAAATAAAGCAAAAGGCAGAATATATATTTTGCTTGAGGCTCAGGTGCAATTTTGGCTTTTTTTTTTTTTTTTTCTTTTTGACAGCTAAGCACCTGGAGTGGGAAGTACTTGTGCTTGAAGGGCACTGCAGCAAATAAAAAAGCCATTGTATTGCCACTCTGCTTAGACAAAATGTCTTGCAATTCAAAAGCTTTTCTTCTCAAGGCTTTGTGCTGATTATTCCTTTGGCTTTCATTCACCTGCACCAGGTTTGCTTTTTATTCTTAATGCTTAGGGGAAATTATGGAACACCTAGCAGATCCAGCAAATTCATAAATCTCTGCACTTGATAACTGGGCTGCATTAAGCCTGCCTGGAACAATGCTTTGATATCAGCTGTGGATGTCGAAGAACTGTATAGCAATGAGATCTGAACTTTCACAACACCAACAGCTACATCACTGTTACAGTGGGTAGACATCTTTAATTTCAATTTTAAATTCCTGCCTCTTCAATAGCATGATACTGCGTGTTGTAGCTAAGCACTGTCAAGCTGGAAACTGTCTTGTCTCACTTGGAAGAGCCTAGATGTTACTGACTCCCAGGAATAGACTGAGTCCTGCAAGTCAGAGTTTCAAAGGTCTTTGGGAACAGAAAGATAGAAGTATATGCTCAGAGGATTTTTCTAAAGAACTGAAGAAAATTAGTTTCTATGTCCTATTGAAATGTATTTTAAAAAATATTAGTTCCTATAGCAAAGCCATGATTTTTTTTTTAAATTATGTTCCGTTAAGAGAGATTTTAATACTTTTAGCTATTAGTTTGCAAGTGGCTTTCAAAAAACTAGAGTACTTAATTGGAAGACAGATATGTCATAATTCATGACGCAAAAAGATCTTTTTAATTACATTAGTAAATGCTGTAAGATTAAAGCAACTGCATGCTGATAAAGATGCAAAACTGGTTTATAACAAGTGCATTGCAAATTTTCTAGACAGTCATTGTAATGTGTGAAATAGAGCTAATTAAAGTATGTCAGTAACATAATGTACAAAATGGCTGATTGCCAGTTGAGGGAAGAGATTTTGGAGCTTCCTGCAAATCTGAATTTTTCATTAATATGTTTAGATTTCAAAACATGGCCTCTGATAAGAGATATTTATTCTTTGTTTATATGTCGGTGCTGTTGCTAGTAATAGAAAATTATGGACTAAGTGTTTGTCATAGCTGAGAAAGAATTTGCCATGCTATTATTGATTATACTTGATTTTTAAAATATTGAACACTTTCACTGTATGCAAGGGTGAATGTTTACAGTCGTGAACAGAGCACAAACCCAAACTTCTGCAAACAGGCCTTGTGTGTTGTACGTGGGATCTGTCCCATCAGTGATGACGCTGCTGCACGGGAGGGGAGGATGATGTCCCCGTGGCAGTACCATCTGGAGGACCGTGTGCCTCCAAGGATGAAATACAGGCTCTGCAGCTGCCATCGAGGCTGTGTTCAGCTCACTGAACTGACAGCGGCACTGAGGGGCTGCCTGGCTGCCTGTGGCATGCGGGTTTCTGGGTTGAAGAGTGGCAATGCAGCAAGGTGGCCCTTTGAGGTGAGAGGGAAGGCCTTATGGTCTGTGACAGACATTACCAAGAATGTATAGCTGCCCTCTGAGTCTCTATTTGCACCACGTACTTCCTTGATTAGAAATTCAGCAACACCTGGTTCTTATGCAGCACTTTTTACTAGAAGAATTTTGATGGAATATATCTTATATATCCTCTGTTTTCAGAAATAACAATTGTGTGATGAAGAAATTTGCACCAAAACTAAGCACTGAATTTGTCTTCCATGCTGCTTTCTGGGTCACAACTGTGTGTCGGAGGGATGGGGGTCCTGGGAACTTTGGCTGCATGTGCTCCACTGCTTCAGTGATGTCCTGGCTGGAGGGTGGTTCTGCATTCAGCAGAGAGGTTAAGGTTGTGAAAAAGCTTTTTAAAGATAATTGCAAGTGGCTTGCTGGATTGATTTTTTTCCCAGTGCAGCTGCTCCTAAAAAAAGTAACAAGGACTTTATTCTTTGAAAGATTGAGTTACTCAAAATTTGTCAGATTCCTGAATTAATATATATGTCTATAATGGGAAGAAAGGCAGAGAGCAAAAAAAAGGCATTTTCTGATAAAGATGCAGCTTTGACTGTCTCCTTGAAAAACAGCCATAATAGCAGTGTGGAACAACTGCCATTGTGTTTGGCTGTGGAGTGGAACTGTCAAACTGAGACACTGCCTGCCAGTGCCATTTTATTAAAGAATTAATTAATGGCTCAAAACAAAAGGGTCTCCTTTCACACAAGCCAGTCGCCAAGGACCGTCTTGGGCCAGTCCTTGCAAATGTCTTGAAATAATAAATATTCAGGGCGGCATACAGCTAGAGAGTGGAGGGAAGTGGTATGTTAAGGCAGTTTGGTCTGTGATGTTCCTGCCTAAGGACAATCTCTACCCAGAAGAAATAGGTGACACAGAAGTTATGAGAGAAATTCAAAGGAAGCATGAAAGAATATGTGCTGACATCATCACTGCACTGTGTCAGCTTTAGCAATAACCACAAGCTTTACCATTATTACCAGCTATGGGATTACTGCAGATAATATTTTGACTTCTAAGCTGAGGAAGTGTCATGTTAAAGCCAAAACGCAGTCAGCCTAAATGGACTGCAGTCATTGCCATAATGTTCAGAGAAAACATGGCTTTTCTGGTCACATTCATGACTGAAAGCATTCCTTGTTTGGATGCTATGAAAGGCCTTTAAAACATATTTCCTAATTTTTAAGTTTTACTGTATAAAATTAACTTTTGAACCAGGGGGGTGAAAACAGCTGTGATGAGTTAGAGGGAGGATGAGAGTAGTATTCAATTACATGTTAGGAAATTACTATGAAATGTTGTATTTATGTAGTGTTAGCATGAAACAGCTAAACTAATTATTGTTTTTAAAGACATAAGCATATCCAGTGCAAATTAGATTATCCTGAGCCTGGACAAAGTGCAGATCAGCTGACTGTTCATTCAGTTAATCAATAGTACTGCCTGTGTTGTTTCATTGACTTCTTAATGCTAAATGGTAAACACTAACAGCCAGATCTGCAGCAGTGTAAATTGGCCTAATGGGTCATTAGAGCTATACTGATAAACACCATCTGGGAATCTGATGTGGACTGTAGACTGGAAATGTAGGAAATGGCATACTGCTATTTTATAACTTGTTTCATTCGTGTCTTATAGTCCTCTGTGTTGTATAGTGGCTTATTTGATTGCTATATTGAATCAAGCAGGGATACTGTTAGCAAAAAATAATGCAAGAACAACTGGATTGAAACTGGACTGCTAGGCACAGTGTGTTTGGAGGCCGTCTAGGTTGATCAATCGAGTGGGGCTCTGAATTGCCTGTTCAGTGATGGTAGAAGAGATAAGTAAAAGGCAGCCATTGACAGTCTGAATCCTCTCTATTCTGTGTGTCTTCAGTGGTCACTATTCTGTTTGCAAAATGAAATTGTTAGTCTGTATGTTCCTGGACTGTGGA
Source organism: Falco peregrinus (assembly GCF_023634155.1). NCBI lineage: Eukaryota > Metazoa > Chordata > Aves > Falconiformes > Falconidae > Falco > Falco peregrinus. Next base: position 69,863,044 of record NC_073739.1, read on the forward strand.
GGATGTGCACCAGCTGATGTGGCCAATAGACATGTTTTGCAGTCCTAGCTAAGACTCTTCCAACAGTGGCACTTGTAATGCCTACCTGCGGTGTAGTGTGTGTTGCTATTTTTACCACATAAAATAGTATCCAAGTGAGTCCTGTTTCCTGCCTATTGGTTGAGACTGAGACCTTTCTTCAGGCCTCTGGTGTTTTGCTGTGTTTTTTTCCTTTTCTTCTGTGGTATCTCTCAGTCTTCAAGGTAAAAAATGAAAGAAGTCATTTGTGTGGATAGGAATGTTATTCAGAATTACAATTACAAGCACAAGAACTTTGGAAACTATTAAACCTCATATTTTAGGGTTTAACCTTATTCAGAAATCAGTTTATGAACGTATGGGGAAGAGGTAGTGGCAGATTATCCTATATGTCTACCTGGAGGGCTCAAACCTCTGCTGAGACGTAGCCCCTGGCATAAAGGGGATTCTGTTTTGTCACAGTGTGGCTGGTCTGGCAGTGCTTACCCGAACACTGATAGGCTGCAAACATACTTGCACCCAACTTGGATAGGATTTATTTTTAAACCTCCTTGTTTGGTTGCAGAGAGGTCTCCTGTCTATCCACACCTCACAGCCAAGAAATCAAAATGCAGTTCATCTTTGCTTATGTTTCCATTTAGTAGTAACCATATAGTTTTATTTAAACTTGTTCTCTGGATACTCCTTTTCCAGCTGGGTACATCTTCCCACTGTTATCTATAAAGCCTCCTGGCTCATTGTCTTCTAGTCTTGGTGCTCTCTCACTGCAAGAGGCTGTTTTTCTGGCTTTCTGGCATTGATCTAGTGTTTTATAGGTGTTGTAGTTGCTTTTCTTCACTCAGCATGCAGCCAGTCACATTTTTATCTTCTGCACGTGCTCCTAGAAGGGATAGTTTACAGCGGCTACCTGTGGCTATGGAGGCCTTCCATGAGAATTTAAGCAGCAAAGTGTGATGCAAGAAGGTGGTGAAAGATAGGAGGGCAGCTTTGCTGTGAGGAGGATGTGCTCTGAAACCTGCCACAGACTCTGGGGGCCAGCAAGCTCAGAGTGTGTCACCATGTGATGGTTCATGATGCCTTGCAGCTGATGTCTTACGAAAGCCACAGCTGTCTTGAACTCTTACATGCAAAATCTTTGAATTAGGTTATCTTCCTTGTACTGCAGTTGGATGTAAATGTCAAATGCTGATTATGTGGAGGAGTTGGTAAGCCCTCCTAGAAGGATGTTTTCCTCTGTAGTTCTTTCCCAGGGACTCAAGTTGTAAAGCAGTGGTTGTACATAGTAGAGCAGGGCTGTACTGTTTTTGCAGACCCCTGGGTTTGAGAAGGCCAGTGAAACCATGATGTAGTAACTTGGTGAAGGGGTTATGTTTATGGCTGAGTAAGCCCCTGTGCTTCCTCAAGGTGACACTGTTCCAGTTGCCCATTCTCTTGCACCCTGTTGAGTTACAGCAAAGCGAACTGACTGCAGGGGACCCCTGGGCCAGAGGGATACTCCATTTACATGTGCATAGCTGGTGACTTCCTATTCCTAAAGTTCGGGCTTCAAGTGCTTAGGGCTGCCTTTCTAGACTTTTGCAGGAAAAAATGCTTTGGCAAAGATGACATAGTGTTTTCCCATTGCATCTCAGGGCCTGAGGGAAAATATTTCAATTTCCCTCTCGTGAGCATGAAGTCAAACATTACAGTGTCTTTGCTTATAGTTGAGGAGACCTTGCATGAGAGAGACTTCTGGAGCACCTTGCCTTGGGACCCATGTCTTGCATTCAGTGCAGTGGCTAAGGGAGTTACTTTGCTTGTAGCAGTTTGTCAAATGTGCCAGGCACTATACAAAAGTAGAACTGTCTAATGTGAAGATTCAAGGCAACCAAAAGATAAAAGGTGAGGAAAATAAGGAAAGGTGCAGAGGAAGTGGAATAGTCAAAATGTAACACCTTACATGCTTCCCTCTTCCTCCCCTTCCTTTGCAGTATTTTACATCTTTCTGTTATCTTTCAGCCTTGGTGTCATCGGTCAGCTAATTTTATATGGACAGCTTATTAAAAGTGGCCTTTTAAAAGGGTTTGTATATGAAAGCCTTTGTGAACTGGCTCAGAAAAGGGAATAATATTTCTCCCACCTGCTTTCCCAGCTTTCTCCCACAAGAATCAGATGAACTGCTCACATTTTCCCCAGCTTTGCAAGCTCAGTGATGGAGAAAATGAAAAGGAATCTGGCCTGGATTTCTTGTGTAGTAATAGAAAACTTTTATCAATATTGTCCCTAGGACAGCCAATCCTGCAATGCTGATGAACTGTCAGTGCAGTCATTGCAGTGCAGGAGGAGTCCTTATTCTCTGTGTTGCAGGTGTCCTTGCGGGAGAGTCTCATGCTTGTACAAACAATTGAAAAATACTACCTTTTAAAGTTCTTGTGGAGATCCATCTCATGGCAGTGGCTTTCTTGTAGACAGAAAACCTGTTCTAAAGCATCATTCTTCCACTGGCTTTGCAATGCAGTCTCGTTTTACCCAGCCACACCTCCTGGTTTTCCTTCTTGGCCCTCAAATAGTGGTTAAAGGTACAGAAACTGCATATGCTCTGCAAGTAATTTCTGTCAGCTACAAGATCACTAGAACTGTGCAGTAGTGATGCTAAGATGTAACAGAAAATACTGCACTGTTTTTTTGTTTTTTTTTTTAAAAAAGAAGGGAGAGCACAATAAGATAAAAACTATACTGAGGCTAATGTATGTGTCAATGCAGCCGTGAGTTAGCAAAGAGCTATACTGTACATGCCAGAGAATAAAAGTGTAGATCGAAGAAGAGGGGAGAGGCAAGAGATGGAGGAAACAGAAAATCAAGCACCTAAAGCATTTGTGTTGCTGAAAAGATACAGGAAGTGGTAAGTGAGAGATCCATGTAATCAGAAGCAACTATTTCAAGGGAAATGTCTCTTGTTACCAAGACTATTGAAGGATATTTTCCATGGAAAGAAATCAAATAAATAGAAGCACAAGAATCAGAGGTTGTCTGATTTGATCCTGTTTTAGAGTGTGAATACTTGTGGCTATAGATGGTTAGTAGTGCTTTATGTGTGCATGGAGAGGAAGAGCTATGAACAGACCAACGGCCTGCTCTTTTTTTATAAGCAGACTCAGATGCATACTGCCCTTCAAGGCTGCCCTGTCAATGACAGCATTAGGGTTATGAACAAGAATTATGATCAGAAGGAATTCACTGTGGGGAGATGCCATTTTGCATGTTCAGCAGAGCTGCCTGGGGTCATCACAGCTTCTTGCTAGTCCCAAAGCTATTGGCTCACAGTTCAAGTGCTGCTGATTGCCCCAGGAGATATAACTTGGATGCTGATGACATAGTCAGCCAGACTGAGCTGGTGCTGGAATAAAATATGCCCCAAACTACTCCTGGCACGTTCATTTTATGATTAGAATCCAAAACACCTCTTGCTATTTTTTCCTCCCTGATATGTTCACATTCTTGTATGCTAGTCTCTTAATTAAGAAGAAAAACAGCTAATATGGTACTTCTGAGACTAGCATTTAACTAAAATGTGAGCTCTGATAGAGATCTCTGATGTGTCTGAACACACAGCAGTGAGTTGCAGAGCAAAAAGAAAAAGTACCATAGTAGATTTTTTTGCAGTGTTCTCAAACGTGCAAAAATTTGAAATAATTGTCACTTGTGGAATGCTGGTGATAGACAGTAGCTGCAGCTCTGTCCCCAAGTATTTTATCTCCAAGTGATTAGATAGTTAATTCATCTTAAGGTTATAGTTGTCCATAAAATATAAGGCTGTATATGGTGCTGATATAGAATATTCTGTTCGATCTTCATACATGCAGTAAATTCATAGATGAGAAGGCTGTGGCAGTCTGACTATCTCAGTGCTTGACCTGCATTATGCAGCCACAGTGTTGCATCTGGTCTGCTGTTGAAGTTGTAACTTCTGATGATCTTAAACCATGTGTTTTAGCTGCTTGGTCAATCCTGATGTAAAGATTCCTTTAAAAAGCTGGTAGTTACTGTGTCAGAAATAAGAGCTGATTTACTCATTTTTGAAAGCTTGAGTTGAAGTTCTTGTTCCATGAACCCTGCTGGGTTTTAGCCTGATAGGTGGAAGGAGCCGCCTTCTGTTAAAAGTCTGCTGACAAACCATCATGAAATCAGGTTTACAGTTTCACTTGACTGAACAAATAAAAATAACTTTTTTGTGGCTTATTGTAGGGCAGGTTTTAAATTTTTAAGGCATTTGCACCTTTTAAAATTCTCAGTGCAGTGCACAAATGTCCAACAGCATTGTTTTTTCTTTGCATCTGGTATACACACAGGTAATACTACTGCCTTCCTCCACCTTTTCTCCTGTGTACAGTTGGGAGGTTTAGATCACATTTGGAAAAAAAAAAAAGTGGGGAAGGCACACCAACTGATTGTCTCAGTCCTCAGCGTGACAATTTCCACTTATACATCTATAATGCAAAAATGTTGCCCACGCTGTTTGCATTTAGATGTCTGCAGGAAATCTGGTGACCTGACTTGCGCTTGACAGAGCAGCTGAGTAAGACTCCAGGGGCTGCGGAGATGGGGAGGGGTGGTGAGCAGTGCTGCTGCCCAGAGCTTGCCATGCTGCCACTGTGGTGTTGGGTGAAGCCTCCACTGAGCTGATTAAATGTGAGAATTGGTGTGCTCCACTCTATGTTATGGCCTGATATTGCAGCATTTTTTAAGGTTTCCAGTGTTAATCTTACATTTATCTGAGTAAAGATGTGCTTGTTTAGAACCTATGTTTGATGAAGCTAATAATTTAATGTTGATCTTCTAGAGTACAGTAATCTGAGGCTCTTGTAAAGCCCTGGCCTTTGGCATACTGATCCACTGTGCTGTCTTCTGTGTGCTGTCTGCATGAAGTCTGCAAGGAAATCTGTCTGGAGGTGGTTTGACTGGGAAGAGGTGGGAGGCTATCTACACTTACCAGTGTCTCAGAAAACATTATAACACCTTCTCCTACACAAATAATTATAGGACAGTAAGAAAATTACCAAGTCAGAGGGGAAACATGCTCTCAGGAAGGCAGCATGTGCTAATTTTCTGTTGAAGAATAGTTTCTTTAGCAGGATTGGCCTTGTGATGTCCATCGTTGAGTATGTGCTCACGCTGTTTGGAAAGCTAGAAATATAATTACATCTTATTTTTTCTTACTTCTTTACTTTTTTCAACAGAGTATTAGAGAATTTGAAATGCAGAATTTACTGATGTAGTGTTCTAAGATCAACAGGAGCTAGTCTTTGCATTTACAAGGAGGAAGCTGTAAGAGACTGAATGTGGCACGTTTTTGTACACCAAATGTATTAATTTGAATTGAATAATGGGTAACTTAATCAGATTTTTAGTCAGGCTTGCCTTGTGTATGGTGATAATTGCCAGTTACCTTGGGCCTTAAAGGCAAGTAGATCCTTCCCCACCTTCCAACCTGTTTGATTCTTAGAAGTGAGTTCCTTAAAAGAAAGAAGCAGTGTTTAGGTGAGGGACTGATCTAGGCTCAGTCTAGTGACCAGAAACACTTCCCCAGTGCAGGCACTGCCATAGTCCACAAACTGTCTCTTAAAAAACAAATTTAAATGGTAACAGCTTCAGACTGAGTCAAGAGCAGTTCGGTTCATGTTTGTCATAGAAGTATTGACAATGTTAACAGTCATAGGCGCCCGTTGGAGGCAATTGTAGCCATGTTCAAAGGCACAAAACAAAATGATCCTTGGGAGTATTTTGCAAGTGATAAGGAAATGCCAGAGGAACAAGACTAAGTGTTTGCTTAAAATGCTTTCTTCCGCATGAAAATTTAATTTGTTTATAGGGAGGACAAAAACATAATCATTCCACGTCTGACAGTTGGTCAATAGGTATGAGATGCCGTCTCCAAACTGATAGACTACCTACTTATTTCTTCTTAGCTAAGAAGCTGGTTCAGACAGTCTTTTTCAACAGTCTTCAGTGATTTGTAGTAGTATGTACAAATGTTTTTCTTTTTTTCACTTCTTATTGGACTCAGGGTGGGGGGCTGGGGAGATGTTGTGGTTTAACCCCAGCTGGCAACCAAGCCCCATGCAGCTGCTCGCACACTCCCTCCACAACAGGGTGGGAGAGAGGATCAGAAGCATGACAGCGAGAAAACTCATGGGCTGAGATACAGCAAGTTTAATAGGCAAAGCAAAAGCTGTGCCTGCAAACAGAGTAAAACAGGGAATTCATTCACCACTTCCCATGGGCAGGCAGGTGTTCAGCCATCCACAGGAAGGCAGGGCTCTGTCATGCATTACGGTGACTTGGGAAGACAAACGCTGTAATGCCGAATATCCAACCCCCTTCCTTCTTCTTCCCCCAGCTTATATACTCATGGTATGGAATATCCCTTTGGCTAGTTTGGGCCAGCTGTCCTGGCAGTGTCCCCTCCCAGTTTCTTGCACCCCTCCAGCCCTCTCGCTGGCAGGGCCTGAGGAACTGAAAAGTCCTTGGGTTGGTATAAACATCACCCAGCAACAACTAAAGACATCAGTGTGCCATCAACATTGTTCTCACACCAAATCCAAAGCACAGCACTGCGCCGACTACTAAGAAGAAAATAAACTCTATCCCAGTAGCTGGTGCGCCTGTTGTAGTTGTGCTGTGACATTGAACGTGGATTAAGTTGCTCCAGCTGAGATGTTTTGGCTGAGAAATGCACTTCCACCTATGGCAGAAGTAGTATTAGAAACCATGTCTGGCAGAGACTGACAAAATGTGACTTTGAAGTGGTTTTCAACAGAAAGTAGTTCTGCTCACCCTTGCAAAAAAACTGTGTTAAAATGTTTGCAAACCAATTACTGTGCACCTATCTGGTTTTTCATGTACAATCAGGTAGTGTGTTCCTCGACACACAACAGGCCCAATAAGGCAGCACAGCACAGACTCCTGATGCCGTGTCCTTAGACATGGGACCAAGGTCTGAGTTATGGTCATGTGCAATTCCGATGGCTGGTGCAGGCCTCATCTGGTGGTGGAGGGAAAGTGCACCTTCATCTCCAGCAGGAGAAGAGTGGGGGTTGAAGGGGAGACTGCCAGTTCTGGGGGATAATGGGGTGGGCAGGAAGGAAGCAAACATTTTCTTTCCTTTTCCCAAATTGTCACCAAGACCTTCAAGGCAGAATGGGGTACAAGTGGAGGAAGAGAAGAGTTTGTTGGAGGTGATAGGACTGGCGCAGAGGACATGGGCAGACGGAGTGAATGTCTGATGGGGAAATTGTGACTGTGCTGTATTTGCAGTGGCATTTAAATTCTTGCAAAGTTAATAGTAATGTAATGTTGCTTTAACAGCTTCATTCTCTGTCACTATCACCCTTTTTGCTTACTTTCTCAGACACAACCAGAATACATCTCTTTTGTCACTGCCTGCCTCTTCTTCCTCCCTGATATGTGATGAGTTCAATTTATCTGGTGTTAACATAACTCCAAAGCAATTTGGAAATCTGTTCTTCTGAAAGAAGTGAAAGCAAAACGGGGCTCTTTCCTGCAGACATTCATGCACATAATTAAAATCATTCAAACAGTTAAGTGTGCTTAGAATTGGGCTTTGGATTTGTACTTTATCAGTAATCTTCTATTGAAAACCAAGGTTAATTCATCCCTGTAGTTAGAGTTTGAAAGCATTAAAGTGTTTACTTAATAGGTTAAAACTGTTGACTTTGGAAGATTTAACTGTCTGGATATAAAGTTGTTTGCTCTATCACCTGGAAAAAGATTTTATTTAAAAAGTGGAATGATTTGTGTTTATGTTACCTCACAGATTTCAAGTCTGTTTAATGGGCTTATTTTAAAAATGTCTTCATTTTGGTTTGTTGTTTTTTTCCAACAGAAACCTCAGGGCTTTATATGCAAAAAGTGAAATGGCTCTTCTGTTTTCACTGCTTGAGAGGGGGTGAATCAATTTGACTTACATTTGGGCTAGCTCACTGAATACAAAATCCAGGCTTATAAAATATTTATTCTTACTTTCTGATCAGACAATTCACTTGAATAAAACCCAGATACTCTCACATATTAAAAGATTCCTCTCATGTAAAGAAAAGTCCCAACTTTTTATCTTTAATGAAAATCCCAGTTTCTGTGCTGAGACCCAGTTACAAGAGTTTGTGTTTGTTTGGGTGGCCAGGACTCTGGGAAGAGTACCCACTGCCCTGACCTTCCATTGAGAAAGTTTCCTGAGCCTTCAGAAGGCCAAAAGGTAGACCCAATCCTGATCGTGCTGCAGGCAACTTTGCATGAAAAGCTTGGCTAATTTATGGGCAGTGGAGGAACTGGCGGGTAGGGAGTTATATGGGATTTCTGCAGCTGTTGGAGATTGAGATGGGGGAACCAGATTGTGGGTGAGTTCCCTCACCAGGTACCTGTATCCTTAGCTTACTGACGGTTTGGCCTGTTGTGACCATGGGGTCTGGGTGAGTGAGTGCTGGGAGGTGGCCAGTTCAATCTCTGCAGGCTTCTCATTTCAGACACAGAACAAAACAGAATTTGGGGAATCACAAGGAGAAAGCTTCCTGATCTCTCGGCAGAGAGGCAGTTTTAGGCTTCTCCATTCCTCTTCAGCAGATCTAAGTTTGCATGGGGCTGTCTGTGCATTTTTAACTGGTTTACCTAGAAACAGCAGCACGGTGCTTGGAGAACCGAGCTGTTTCTCATAGGGTTTGGACAGAGTTTATGAACCTAGAAAGCGGTTTTATGGGTAGCAGAGCATTGTCTAAACATGTTACTTCATAACTAAATGTGATCAGAAACATAGCCAGTGGGCTTGTGTGTACAAGAATGGTTCATACACATACTCTTGTTCTGACTCTGACTTGTTCATTACTGGGATTTTTGCATTACCTGAGCTACTGTCTGCCTCCCTTCCCCTGCCTTTGGATTGTCGAGTGCAGAGTGTGTATAGGTGGCTAAGCCCTGTGACCTTTGGTTGGTGTCAAGGGCGCACAACTGGTGATGAACACTGGAAGAACAATTGATAAGCGAGGCAGTTGCCTGTAAGGAAGCTGAGTCACTGCACAATCTATAATCTCTCTTTTTTTCCCAGCTGCTTTTGTTTTGCTCTCCAGGGTAATCTGTATTATCAAAGCTTGTATCACCCAAGCAGTTTGAATGCTAAAGGTAACTGGACTATGAAGTCTGAATTGCATTGCTCTTGGTGGCACCTTTTGGTTTTCTGAGATGGGCTGTGGTTTTGATGCAGAGAACAGTGCTCAGACATCTTAAAAAGAAGGTGAAGCACAATATTGACATGCACCAACTCTAGTGCTCATGACTAGGCTTTGCTATTCCTTGAAATTGCAGTCTAGCTAGGTAAAGATTCATAGGGCTTTTTCTTGTGTGGTTGATTTTTAAGGTCAATCAGGACAGTGAGAGCAGACCAAACGATATTGCAAGAACATCTGCATTGCTCTCCTGTGTACCAGAGGTCACAGAATTTGTTCTAGCTGTTCTTCACAACATCCAAGAAAGGTGTTGTAATCTGCCTTGATTGTAATCAAGCCCTCATTGACAAGGATGTTTTCAAAAAAGTTAGGCTGCACCACATGTGACATTTCAGCAATAGTCACCAAGGGATGTCATCTAAATATAGGAATACAACAACAGGTAAAGCTTTCAATGACACCCAGAGCAGTAGTAAAAACCTCTACTTCCGACAGCTGTTGGATAAATCCTAGTGCAGAGACAAGAGGAGCTTAGAGATGTATGGGAGAAGGGGAAGTGAGTAAAACATGCCAAAACCTGTGAAACTTTGCTTCTGTGTTTGTGATTTTGTGACTTGTGGATCTTCAGGGTGTGATTGCTGCTGTTGGGAGCACGTTGGGCAGTGCTGTTCAATTCAGTACCTCTGTTTTTGGTGTTTACCAGGCTGTTGTTAAAAGGGATGGCCAGGGCAGGCAGTGAGGCGAGGGGAGGGCAGAGTGAAGTTCAGGTATGCTTGCCAGCTTTATGAATGATATGTTAAAGCTCAAAAATAGTAGCTTTGCGGTGCCTCTGTGTAAATCTCTGTGGGACTGAAGAAACGATTTTGAATTGAAATGCACTCTTCCTGAGGGACTTTTTCCAGCAATGAGCCCAATTATTTTTTAAGGAGGTGGAGGTGGGGTGTTAGCCCTCCAGGGAAACCATAAATATGTCCATAGCTGAGCTGTAGTGGGTTATATATTCCAATTGCCCTATCATGGGATTTCAGTAAAGAAAACAAGAGACATTCTCCCTAGTAAAAGTACTAGCAGCTCTTTTCTTCCAGTCTAAGTGATTCAGCACATTTTACTCTTGAATATCTAAATACTGTGCGGCCACATCTAAGTTCATGAAAATTTAATGCCTTGCTGGTTGAAACTGGCCACTTTGGGGTTTTGGATCACAGCCAATGCACACGTTTTAAGTGTCTCTTGATAATTGCTTCTAAGGTTGAGAGACAAGAAATGAATTTTTATCTTAAGGGAGAGGTGAATAGGCAAACACAGAATAATTTGCATTGGAAAGGAGCTCTAGAAGTCACCTGGTCCATTCCCTGCCCAAAGTGAGAGCTAACTACAAGTTTGATGAGGCTGTTGAGCCAAGTGTTGCGGATCAGGGATATCAAGTCCAGTCCTGCTGGGCTTCCACTCCAGGGCTTACCTGGTTGCATGGGGAAGTTGTTCCCAAGTAAACAAGTCTTTTTCTGCAGGGCTGCTTTCTAGCCACTTGGTTCCCAGTTAGCTGTACTACTGCATGGGATTATCTGTCCTGGGCCCATCTTGCCTTTGAACTTCCTAAGGTTCATGTCATCCAGCTTCTCTGCTGTGCTGAAGTTTCTCTGTATCCTGATTTTGGCTGTGTGATGTGTAGGTGCCTGCTGTATTAAACCATGACGCTCTGAATACCAACCTTCCCCTCTCTTAACCTCTTCCCTCAACTTAGTTTCACCTGAAAACTTGCTGAGGGTGCTCCCTGTCACGTTGTCTGTGTCAGGGATGAAGATGGTAAACAGAATTGGCTTGCAATCAGCTGCAAGTTAGACTTTGAACCTTCAGCTACAACCTCTTGAGCCTGATGGTCCAGTCAGTTTTTCACATGCCTTATAAGTAGCACTTGTCTAGTCGGTGTCTTCCTAGTTAGATTGCAAGTATATTAAGGGAGACTGTGTTAAAAGCCTTGCTGAAGTAAAAGGAAAATTTTGTTTTCCCCAAAGCCAGTTGTTCCATCCTAGAAGGCAGTCAAGTAGGTCAGTTATGATTTGCCCTTGCTAAATCCATGGCAGCTGTTCCCAGTCACCTTTTTACCATTCAATAGCTGGAAATGGTTTCCATGAGGACTTGCTCTATGATCTTCCCTGGTACTGAAATGAATCTGACAGACTGTTCCCAGGATTTACCTGCTTTCCTGTTTTGAAGATGAATGTAACTTTTTGCCTCCTCCAGTCAACATGACCTGTGGAAGTTGGGAGAGGGGTTTATGGTGATCTTGGCCTGTGCTTTCTGTGTGTTCAGATGACTCTTGCCTCGTCCCACCTACATGTATGTATCTTATCTATATAAGTAGTCTTTAACTCAGTCACCTTTTACTAACGTGAAGCAGTTTGAAAAAGAAAGTACTAGGCAGAGACATGGGGTACTTGAGAGCAGACCTTGCCAGTGAAGACTAGGGCAAGGAAGATACCAACTACTTCAGTATTTTCATTGTCCTGCTTTTGAGGTCTCCTGCCCTGTTCAGCAGTGGACCAGCATTTGCCTTGCTCCCTTTTACTGTTGACATATCTGCCAGAGCTCTCTTTCCCACCCTTCGCAGATTTTCCACCCCACCTCCAGCTAAGCTATGCCCTTCCTCACTCACTCCCTGTGTTCCTCTGTTCCTCCCAGGGAGCCTGTCCCTGCTTATACCTTCTGTACGTGGCTTTTTAGGTTTAAGCTCACTCAGGAGTTACCCATTCAGCCAAACTTGCCTCCTGCCTTACTTCCTTGTTTTCTTGCACACTGTTCATATGCTTTGGAGAGGTTGTCTTTCAAGTTCAACCATTTCTCCTGAGTCCCTTGATATTTAAGGTACTTCTGCCATAGGTTACAACTTCGCAAATTCCTGAACTAGTTGCGACTGTTGCTCTCAAATCCAGGTTCTTTATTCTGCTATGTGCCTCCCTCAGTATTTTAAATTCTTATATCACCTCATAGTCACTCTGGATAAGGCTGCTGTCAGCCTCTATGTCCCTAGACGTTTCTTCCTTAATTCATACCACGTAGTAGTGCTCCTGGTCTACTGAAAGGAGTGCCTGTAGAAAATAAGTCTTTGATGCTGTCCAGATTGCCTGTGCTCTACTGCTCTGCTCTTCCAGTAAATGTCTCAAAGTTCCCCATAAAAACAAACCCTGTAATTATGATGCTTCTTTCAGTTGTTTAAAGAAAGCTTTGTCCGTTTTCTCTTTTTGACTGAGCAGTCTGTAGCATATACACACCATGTTTACACCTTGTTCGCCAACCCCGTGATCCCGATCCACAAGCCTTCATCCTTGACTCCATGGATCAGTGGTATGTTGTGTTGTTGAAATAGTGGGAAAACAATGTGCAACACTTTAAGAAAGTGCTAGACATGTAGTAAACTGGTGAGAAAGTATGTTTGTACACACGAGGAATACCAGTGCTCCCTCCATGACTTCGGACAAGTCGTTTCCCCTCTCGTTGCTTCCCCATCTCAGACTGTGAAGTCTCTGTGGTAGAGGCTGTCCCATACATCAGGTCAGTGTGTCCTCTGCCATACAGTAATAAAGATAGTTTATGGGCAAGCACTACTACCTTCCAAAGACTGCAGGCATGATGACATTAGTACTTTTGAATGTACCCTGCATCCTGTCTTCATGGAAGCTGATATTTGGTAATACAGAGAACCTGCAAGTCCACTTCACAGTGGCAAAGTAGGATGGGAATGTCCCTGTGCAGCAAAGCAAGACTGGAAGGAAACCTGGCTGCTAAAGACAACTGTGTTCATACAGGATTCTCTCATTACCAGGAACATAGTGATTTTGCGCACAACAGTAGAACAGATCATACTCTTAATTTGGCCTGCCAAGTGCATGGATTTTGAATATCCCTCAGTTAGGTTAGGGCAACAGGGCAGGATGAAGGCATAAGGAAACGTAAATGAATGAATGATGAAAACAAATATTTAAATGACCTGTTCAAATTACTTACACATGTGGAAAGACAAAATACTTCCTCTATTTTTCAGTCAGGAGGAATCTTTACATGCTTTTGAATAGCAGACATCTGCTTTGTTCGCTATCAGCCAAGTCAAGCTTTGTTTTCTTTTTACAGTATTTAAAAGTATTTACAGTATTTTATAGAGGACTTACTTGTTTGGGTTACAAAACATGGAAGTTCTCATTGCGCTATGTGCTTTTCCCACACCTTCCACATAGGAATCCCCATTCTTAGGCTCAAATATGTGCATGAAGACCCTAATTAAGAAAAAATATTTTTCTGAACTATCCTGCTTGTAATGTTGAGTCTTTTCTAACTGTGATGTTCCCCCCAACCTTTCCCTGGGTTTTGCATTGCCAGTAGCTAAAAGCTACCTTTTGACAAGTTGTTCACCTTAGTTTTCTGCTATGAGAACTGTGCTGCCTCTCTCAGCTGAAGTAGTTTTAGGTAGCCTTCGGCACTGTGTGTTGCATATTGGCTGTGGTGGTCAAGTTTAGCTACCTCTTTGCAACTTCAGGTTGCAAGTGGCTGTAGATCAGACAATAGAGGACAAATGGTTTAATTAATCTTAATATCATTTTGAGCCTACCGCTGCAATCAGTTGATCATGTTTATACATGTACCTACGCTGACACAAAATCTTACTGAAATAAAAAACGTCAATGGACAAAGTGAGGGTTTGCAAGATCCATCTTTCTAATATCAGTAGCTATGCCTTGTTTTAAAGAAGACTGGATTTACTTTGATTTCTAGATCAGTGCAGGTTACATTGAACAGATAATTTAATGTATCTCATTGATTTTCCCTGTAATACTGTTGAAACACAAGTCACTGCTCTAATAATTTGTTTTACCATTGAAAGTCAGTATGCAGATCTGGTCCCCTGGGATATCAATGTGTAATCAGATACTCCATGATCTAATCAGGTTCTGCAAGGAGTATGCTGTCAATTCAATGCTTAGCAGTAGAAAGCTTCATCAAAATGGAAAATATTTAAAGTAAATATTTAATTAATATTTAAAGTAAAATCAGTTCAAAGAGACAACCATGAAAAGTGGGGTGTGCAAAATTTTAAGACGTTTCTCAGATTAAACAAAGCCAAATCCAAACTAGAGTCTAAGATGATTTGTTGTGACACTATTGTTAAAGAAGGAAATGTTATAGTTGTCACTTCAGTTTATAGGGTTTGTTCCAGTTCAGTTAAAATATAGCATTGCCATCAGAAATTACTGACTAGCAGGATTTCATTAATGTGATACTTGCCACAGCATGCGTGATTTGGAAAATAATTTTGAAAAGCAGCTACAAAAATGTCAGCAGCAGAGGGTATGACCTGGGCTCTGAACTCATTTTGATGCTAGGATTTGTATCTCCGAGGGCCTAGCCCTACAGTCCATTTCAGAAATACAAGTCCTGCTGACCTTGAAGGAGTTTTGCAAGCAGTGCGACATAGGCAGAGGAGCAGACCTGCTTGCTGTGAGGAGTCTTGGCAGAAGCACCTCCTTCAGCTGGGGCAGCAGGAGTGTGGCTCTGCCTGCAGCCAGACAGTATTTCTGTATAAATGGCCAGATTTCACCACCAGGTATTAGAAGGCTAGTGGTAGGCAGGGGTGATGATTATCTCCCAGGATCAGCTCATCTTTCCATAAAGCAAGGCGAAGTCCCTTAGAGAGGAATGTGTTTGCAGATGTTGGCTTTGTCAGCTGCTTTCATGTAAATGTCTAAATGCTGAGCAAAATAATTTTTTTGTGTGTGTGTGTGGTTGTAGGTTTTTTTAGTGGACGTACCTTGAGACAGAGAGAATTTTGCACAGCAAAGTGTCTTACATATTTGTATTCAACTTCGCTATGTTGTGGAAAATGGTAACTTATATACGCAGGCAGGTTAAGTAGTATGTCTTGTTCTTGTCCATAGCGTGTAGTGGAGTTTTGGTATTTTATCAGTGAATGCAATGCTGTCCTTGGCTTCATCTGTTGTACTTACGTAGCAATGGAAAGCAAAGAATTTTAGCGGTAAATTTAAGAAGGAGAACAGCGTTCAGTAACCTTGTTGATGATCACATCAGACTTGAAATAAAGGAATGGTCAGAAAGATTGCATGTCCTTGGTGTTTTTCAACTCATATTTTAGCTAGCTGTAAAGTTGTTGGTGGGGGTTGTTGTTGGTTTGGTGTGGTTTTGCTTTGGTTCTGCAAACTAGGCAGTGCATGATTCAGTGTGCAGGGCCAAGCCCTCCTCCTCTCGGCTCTACATATTTATTATGTGACCAGCTTTGATGGAGTTACACCAGGACTGCTTTGACATTCAGAGCCCGCTGACTTCAGTGAGCTTAAAGGTGTAAGAGCAAGCTAGGAGAGAGCAGAGGGAGTGCCCAGACAAGTGGTGGAACAAGCATTACGTTTCCTTCAAGTTCTAGTCAGGTGCTGCTGGGGTAAATGCTGCCAGAGGAATGTAGTGTATTGAGAAGGGCAGGGGAAGAGCCCATTGGTGAGTATGGGTACAGCCAGAAAATTATGTTTATTAAGAAAGAATCACTAATGACTTCTAATTTATGAACAAAATATTGATTGTTTTCATCTGTTGTGTTTTTAGGGTCTCATGACTCATTTAGCTTCTACATTGATGAAGCCTCTCCAGTTGGGCCTGAACAGCCAGAGACGGTCCAGAATTTTGTGTCGGTTTTTGGGACTGTGGCTAAAAAGCTGATGAGGAAGTGGCTGGCTACACAGACCATGAACTTCACCAGCCAGCTGGGGGCAGGTATAAGGTATTTTGATCTTAGAATTTCCACCAAGCCCAGAGACCCAGACAACGAACTCTACTTTGCTCATGGTTTATTCAGTGCCAAAGTCAAGGAGGGTCTGGAAGAGATCAATGCATTTCTCACTGACCACCCAAAAGAAGTGGTCTTCTTGGACTTCAATCACTTCTATGGGATGCAGAAGTATCATCATGAAAAGCTTGTCCAAATGCTCAAAGACACGTATGGGAACAAAATGTGTCCTGCGATATTTGCCCATGAAGTCAGCCTCCAGTACCTGTGGGAAAAGGAACACCAAGTGCTGGTGTTCTACCACAGTCCAGTGGCTCTCGAGGTACCATTTCTTTGGCCAGGCCAGATGATGCCAGCTCCCTGGGCAAACACAACAGATCCGGAAAAACTGATCCAGTTCCTCCAGGCGTCAATCACTGAAAGAAGAAAGAAGGGCTCCTTTTTTATATCTCAAGTAGTGCTGACACCAAAGGCTAGTACAGTGGTGAAGGGGGTTGCAAGTGGTCTCAGAGAAACAATCACAGAAAGGTAAGTTTCTGGCAGGTAACGTGCTGACTGTGCTGAATGTGTGTGTTGGTGATGCTGCTTTCCTAATTGCTGTTAAAGAAACTCCAGCACATGTATTTCCTCTATGCTACTGTGGGTTATTCAGAACCTGGGCATAATCCTGAATTATTTAAAGAGAAACACATTGAGGGAGAAACTTTTGTATCTTGAAAGGCAATCTGGCATTGAAGCCTAATGATACCTTATGGGATTGGCTTAGCCTTTTTTTTTTGTGTGTGTGTGTGTGAATGCGGGTTTTTCCATTTGTTTTCTTTTTAGAATGTGATTTCTTACCATAAGCACTGAACATCTTGCCTCGGATTTCCTTACTTAATGTCGACAAATCTATCTGAATGATCAAGATCATTTAAGTTTTTATTTATGCATTAAGCTTCAGGTATTGGGTAAATATTTTTTTCATTTTGGCTTATCAGCAAAGCCTGACACTGCAGAATTTGCATCCTTAACTACCTTTATACACCTTAACAATGTGTGGCTTTTCTCTCTGCATACCATCATACGTTATATCAAAGATACCAGGACACCATTGGAGTGAACTCGCCTCCTGACAGGCATTCATTTATCATACAGGAAAGAGACTGCAGACCATTGTAGAGGTTCTGTACGTGGAATACTGTGTTGACAGTCCATTAATTGTTACATTACAAAAAGAGCCATCTGTGCAAAACATGCATTATTTATACCATTCTGACTTTGATAAATCAGAGCCAGTTTTCAGCTTAAAGGCATATATGTGTGACTGTGTTCTTGACAACTTGGTAGGAAACCTAACACAATGCCAAGACACAAGAGCTATTTTTTTCCCCTTAAAAAAATAAAGGGTTGCAGGGTGTCACAAATTTATAATGCATGTCAATGGCCTGCTAATGTTCTGCTCCCTGCCTGGATCTGCCTGTGCCAGGAAGGTGTATCGGGAACAGTCCCCTTCTGTGAGATGAATGATGCAGTGCCTGTGACACTGCAACCTGCAACAAAAACATGCCTCATTTTTGAGAAAGGTTGAGCCATTTTTATGGCAGATTTCCTAAGCAACTTTTAACTTGAAAAAACAGGGCAAAACTTTACCTGAAATGGTAAAACACTGATGCAGAAGGTTTTGTAAGCAGTGGAATATGATTCAGAAGTGCTTGAGTGACTGCACTTGAATATACTCCATGTATGTTTTTATAGGTTCCATTGGACTAGTGATCTTCCGTTCTGCTGAGTCTGAAGAGCACTTCTGTGTACTGAAATGCTACTTTGTTGATGGGTTTTACTGTTGAACACTCAACTTGTTTTTGAGGGATTTGTTTTCCCTGGTAAACATCTTTCCAAGTGTTCTTGTCTCTTCTCATTGCAGGGAGGTTGGACTAGATGACCTTTAAAGTTTGCTTGCCACACGAACTGTTCTATGATTCTTTAGCACAATCAAGAAACTACCAGGTTCTTCTTAAAGCTTGCTGCATCATTAAAATAACCATTAAAAAAATCTTTTCTTCTTTGGCTCGTAATGTGCTTCCTTGAAGCTGCTTAGAAAAATAAAAACTTCAAATGGATTCTGGATGTGTTTGGCTAAGCTCTGAATGACTTGAGCCTTTGAAGCCTTAGAATGCCTTTCTCTACAGCAAATTTTGAGATTATAAACTAACTTGAAATGTCAGTAACTGAGTAACAGTATCTGAATAACAGTTATAACAGTAACAGGGCTGGAATACCTGGAAATGTTGGTTTTCCAAATTTAACAGATTTTTTTGCATGAGCAACGTGTGTAATCATGTCTGCTGCAAGAATACTTTTTCCCTTCTTTGCCTAGCTCTTAACCTTTGCAAAAGAAAAGGACCTTTAAAATTATCTCCAAAGCTAGTATTTAATCTTCCAAGAGTGGCATCTCATTTTGAATTTTTATTTTTATTACAAAACTGTACTGTAGGAAGACACAGTCTTGGCATGTGTGTTAATTTACATACAAACTGAGTTTGTATATTGAGTGAACTGCTCTAAAAGTAAACATCAAGTATACTCAGAACTGCTCCTCATTTGATGATGATAAAAAAATAAATAATGAGCAATTAAATCATGCAGCACAGTAAGTAGAATTTGCAGAATTCTCTACAGTCTCACTGCATTAATGCATTTCAGTAATTTAGAAGTATGTAAACCATGCTAATGGAGCCAGGGCATATATGGTCCAGCTGCACTGTGTTCGTGCATGAACTATCTGCTAAAAAAAAAAAAATTAAAAAAAATTGTAAAAACATTATTCTGTACCTTTCAAAATAAATGCACAGATCAGATCCCATTATTGTGTCCAGGTGGTAGATAACATATGTGCTTTTGTTGCCAGTTTCTGTATAGATTTATACATTTTGTACTATTTTCTACTTATTAATGAACGCTGGCAAAGAGCTTTGCATTAAGAATGCAGTACCTTACTCTTGACAGCAGTTTTGTAACCATACTTGGATGGTGGTTTTCCCTTGCATTGAATTTTGAAAGATCTGAATGCAAAAGCACAGTAAGGTTGGATTTTTCAAATAATTCTGGTGTGATGTATTTGCCCCTAAATTAAATTTTACATTTAAGAAATGTTCATTTTGCATTTTCAAATAAAACCTGTTGTCTCTCCATGCACCCCCCACCCCCGGCATCTGTACAGTGGCAATTTACATGTTCTGTGATGTTGTTTGTTATCCATGAGATTATTTACAATTTGAGCATTGGCCACCTTAGTGGAAGAACTTGTTTTCTCTCAGTTGCAGCATCTGTCAGACCTGGAAAAGTATGAGTGGGTGCCATACAGCAATCCATGCTCCTTTCTGCTTCTTTGTAGCTGATGTTGTGAAAGAGCATGGTAAAATATTATTCCATAGCCAGGATGGTTGGTTTAATAGCTTTTCATCATGGCTGCATGTGGTGGTGCAGGTCCACATGTTCAAACTTCAGTAGAGCAGTCTCCTAAGGCAATACATTTCAGAAGGAGATGAGATGTTATTTGTCAGCCTGTTACCCACAGCACAGGTATGCACAATAGGGAGGTCCATGGTAACCTTGATTAAAAAACAGAACAAAAAACCAAACCAAAACAAACCCCAAAACCAAACCAAACAACCCCACAAACACACACACACCCCAGAAAAAAAAATAAATAGTTTCATGCTCCTAGGACTGGATTCAGTAGAAGATATGCCAGGACTAATTTTTACTGATAATGCTTGCTTGCAGGTTTTGCTGTCATCACAGGTAATGCTCTGTGGGACAATGACTTGAAAGAAGGAGAAAATATAAAGCTATCAAGCTTTCTATCCTGCACAAATAAAAGAGGGAAAAACTATTTCCTTAAGCTCTTCCTAGGACTGTAGCTCAGCATTACAAAACTTTTTAACACAGCTGTCATGTTCATTACTTGAATGAGGAGAGTTGCTTGAGTGTGTGTACATTATTTTTCTTGCATTTGCTGAAAATCTTTGAGGACTTCACTGTGCTTTCAGGCTTAGCATTGTCATGTGCTGTTGAAATGCCAAGAAATACTCTCTGATGAGCAACAGTACATACCAAATGAATTACGTATCCTCTGCTTATTGAATTAACTTCACAGTGAGGCAGCTGCCTTCTGTGCATCTGAAAGGTGGTTGTGAAACAGCCTTTTGATGACTGTAGACCTGTTCTTCATAATAATCTGGTTTGTTTTCTGATTTGCAGTGAAATTACTAATTTTTATCTGTGACACTGGAGACAGCATGATATTCTCTTTGTTGTCTCTGAGGTTGAATAATATAGAGGAAGAATACATATCCTTCAAAGGATGCAAAAATCCTGTGCTACTTTTAAAGCTTTCAAGAAATAGAAAATAAACACATACTCAGCCGGTTATCCTTAGAGATTAATTTGGAAATCAAGTGACAGTGTTCCCTGTAGCTCACATGTGACTAAATCCTTGCCTATCATGCTAAAGCTTCCCCCTTAGCAACCAAAGCAAATAATAAAATAAAATAAAAAAATTTTAAAAATCCTGTATATAAGAATGAACCTTTGAAGTGCAGGCAGAGCAGCCACACTATTAACATAACGGGTGGTAAGTAGGCCACAGAAACTCTCTGGAGAAAAGCCATCTCTGGGTGCAGTCATAAACTAAGCAGGGTCAGATATAGCTAGCAAATAGGTGGATATTATATGAAAAATAATCCCTGAAGTTGCAAGAAGTGGAATTTTTTTGAGCTGGTTACTGAAGGTGCACTCCTTCTCCAAGCCATATCTCGGCCAGCTGAATTTTCAAGAGTTTATGTTGCTGGAGGAGTGAGATTTGATTATATTTTGATCCATGATTGCTACCGACAACTGATGCAGTTCTTAAACTATGTTATGTGAAAAATAAAACCAGCAGAAAAATGTATTTTCCTAATTGTCTGGGCATCCCTCCTGCTTGTAACCTGGATGTATGTCTCCGTTTGGAGCTGCAGGAGAGCAGCAGGCTCTGATGAGCTGGTTTGGGTTTAGGACTCAGCAGCCCCATAGCGGTGCAGGTGGCGTGTGAGCCCTTTAATGCAGAGAGGCCAGCGTGGGCTCGGTCCCTCACTAGTGTGTGTGGTACAGGCACGCTTTGCCCTCACCGCATTGTGGAGGCAGCTTTCTGTGCTTGGGGGGGAGGGGGGTTGACCCCAGAAGGCCCAAATATAATTCCTGTTTATTATTAGGAATAATATTAGAATGCCATAAAACCTAAAGGCACAGGATTTTTAATAACTTCGTTAGGGAAAAGTGTATATCTACCTGTTAGTAGTCTGTGGGATTTAGTCCAGAAAGGAGGTTGGCATGGTGATCACCAGCTCTGTGACCACCAGTGTTGGTGGTGGCTTTGCTTTGCGGTGTTTGGGGTAGTTGGCTTGGGGTTTTCTTCTGGGTGTGGGGATGTCTCACTTTCCCTCTATTTGGCCTGCTTGTAACTTTTATCATGTTATGCACCAAAACACTTGCTTGCAGTTATAGTATATACTGCATGACAACTTGTAAAAATATTTTTATGTGAGATCCTATCATCACAGTCTGACCCTGTGTATACAGAAAGCACCAAGTGTTTTTCATCATGAAAAGGAAGTGTTCATTCCCTCAGCCCTGCTGCTGTAAGCTGTCACTAATGTCTACTTGTCTTAAAGATTTCATGCTTCAACCTGCACAGCTACTGTAGTGAAATTGCAAATGGCTCATTAAGTCATCTGGGTTTTCTTTGATCTTTCTGACATTACTTAGATCTCTAAGGAAACTCTACAGCTAATACATGCTAACAAGTGCTGACTGTGGGGAGAAATACATTTGTTGATGCTGGGCCTGGATCTGCCTAGCTGCTTTTACCTCATTGTGAAGGAAGCTGTTCCTTAATGGGTTGATCCTTTTCCTCTTCATTTATAAAGTACAAAATGAGCACAGCGGTTTACACAAAGAAGCCTTTCCAGATTGATTCGCAAGGTGGCATTCAAGCAGATAATGACTTTCTGTAATACAAAGACATTTAATACAAACACAAGCAAATACAAGCTCAGCACGCATGACGTCTATGTCTCTATGTTGTATTAGCACTTGCATGCATTGCCTTCAGGACTAGGTGAGTAAGTAGGTCTATAGGCACGTCCTTGTCAATTTTTAAGCAGAGAACTGGGCAGCTCTGGACTAACTAACATGCAGTTACTATATGTTTGGAAGTTTGAATTTTTAGTCTTGGGTAGCTTCTCTGTGGTCCTGGAGTGGTAGGACATGGATAGAAATTGTCAGAATATTCCTGTCAGCTCTGAAAACCCTGTTGCATGTGCTGTATCGTTCCTGATGGATTTGGGCAATTCTCAGCACCTTCTAAAGCCTTAGAGGACTTTTAGTTGTAATCTAGAGAGAACACATCCACACTGTCCCTGGAGAAGTCACCTGCGTATCCCCAGCTTCTGCAGTGGCTGTCTGCACTTGCATGGTAGGCTAAGGGAGCTACAGAAAGCCCCTGGGATCCATTGTCAGGAGGTACACCAAGCTTCCAATTAGTTTTACTAAACAGTGCCCCGTGCTTACAATTAGCCTTTGTAGACTGAATGAGCAGTTAGACATGCAGGCTATAGCCAGAGCTGTATCAGGGCAAAGCATGTCGAAGAAACAGTAAGGGATCCTGGCTCCCTGGTGCCACATTTGTACAAAAGAAACAGCTGGAACAGAGGTAGTGGGAAAGGACTTGTAAACAGGGAAGACAGACTAAAGGTGTCGCTGATGTACCACCTTCTGTATGGTGCAGAACTTGCATAGGGTATAAAAATGACCATGTTTTTCTTCCATTAAAACAGTGATGCTAAAAATTGTTCCCTGGGAATTTGGTAATGTCTGGGATGGAATGCAATTCTTTCTTAGAGAACCACTGTCATGGTGAAAGATGCTGGTTTGATACCATATAAAGCTTAGTTTTATTTCTTTTCTTAAAGCCTGGAAATATTTAATCCTATTTTATTGATTTTATTTTTTTCCACTACAACATTACTCCTAGGCAAAGGCTTTATAATTCTGTTTTCTATCAGGATTGATTGGGGATGGGGGGAGCTGAGTGGGGTGTGTGTGTGTGTGTGTGTGTGTAGCTAAGTTATAAACTTCATGTAGTCAGAGATTATAGTAAGAGCTTGTCTATAATTATAATGATAGCATCGCATGCATTGTCCTAGGCTGTACAGTTGCTTCAACAGAGAGCAACCTATCATAGTAAAATGTCTTTCAGTTTTTCTCAGACACTAAGAAAAATAATGGAAGACATATCTTTAAGACATTGAATGATCACACAGTGGGATTTGACCTTTGGCAAGATTTTAATATTGTAGCTGTTGATCTGAGTGGTTTTGTAACTAAGCAACTGTCATCCAGAATGTATTATAAAATAGTATTAAGATATGAAGGACACTGAGTGGACTAGGAACCATGGTGAGATGCAGGCACTCTCCCACTGAAAATTTTTGGTTTCTGAGCCATAGCACAGGGGAGGAACCTTACTATAATTTCTTTCATGGTGGGGTGTTGAAACCTACTTAACTTTCTTTCAGACAGCTCCGTGATGCTCTCAGTTGTGCCAGCAAGCACTATTGTGTAGTAAATCAGATCTTGGGTGATGGGCTCCTTAATTTTGCTGCTGGACAGTGAAGGACAGCCATGGACTTTTATTCCCTTCCCAGGAGGATTTACATACTCTGAGGTCTGAAACTGGCTCCTCTCCTTTTCCAGTGAGACCTGTTCAAATTACATCCCTGAAGCAATGCCATAATACAGATAATTCCTGCAGGTGTGGCAGTGTGCTGTGTTGCTTGCGTAACTGGGAAGGGAACGTTTTAGCCAGTGTGCTCACTGCCTTGTTTGCCAGGGTTTGAGAGGATATTGCAAAGAAGCTCACCTCCTTATGAGCAGGCTTCTTCCCAGAGTTAAATTCCTTACAGTTTCCCTTGGTTTTGCTGCTTACCAGAGGACAGCAACAACAGGGCCACCCTTCTGCTCCCTGCTTTTAATTGAGGATAATGCTAAGGCAGTGAGGACTCAACTCCTCAGTACTCTTCCCTGCTGTCCCAACTGAGCCATCAGCTGGGTGGTGCTTGTGACTACTGTCCCTACATCAGGAGAAGGATCTGCCTCCACTAAGGACCACTGTTGTCACATCGTTTCCTTGGCTGCCTTTCACCATCTCTCTCCTCCCATGCATACTTTCTTTACTTTGCTTTCATTTCTGCCTTAGGGGTGTGGCAAGCAGTCAGCCCAGCAAGTTTCATTTTTACTTCAGCTGCATATGCAGTGGTGATGGTTAGGATTTGGACAATTGAGATTAAATAATTAAACCTGAAACCAGTGTTACCATCAAGCCTTTAAGGTTGCCACTTGGAGGAATTAGGAGAGGATGTTGTGTACCCGGAGATGCTGTTTCAGGCAGTCATAGGGTGCAAGGTGGGCGGTCCAGAAGTTTATTGCTGCAAGGTCATCAAGGTGTTTGTGTGTTGTCTAAGACAGGCACTGTTTCTCTGAAGAGTATGAGAGTGTGGCAAGTGTCTGTGCCTGGTTTGGTCCATCTGTTAAGCATCCTTCTGCAGAAGGTAAAGGACAGGGCTCAGCTGAGAGGGATGAGTAAGGTCACCTCTGTGGCACTGGAAAGCAGAGCCATGCTCTCTTCCTGCTCTCACACCAGGCACAATAAATTCTGCGCCTGTTGCTAATCTCTGCTCAGAGAGTGTTTGGCTGATAATAATCTGTCTTACCTAGTGGCATTTGTGGCTGGCTCCCTCTCTCCATCAGACAGCTTTTCAGTGCTATTACTGTCTGACTGCACTAGAACAGAAGAGACATAAATTCAGCTTGAATGGTTTTCTCTTGGTGAAAATCCTCCTTTGAGCTCTGCAGTCTGAGGAACATTTGTGGGAGTAGTAATCCATATGAGGAACATCTGGTTTTGTTTTTTTTTTTTCCTAAACTATTTGTCATGAGAGTTATCGGTGGGCTGTTGCTGAAAAATAATTTCTAGCTCAGGCAGGACTTTTCTTTATTCTCTAGTAACTGGAAATAGTGCATTGGATGGACTGACCACAGGCTTGTTACTGCAGTTCCCTCTAGTAACCTCCTAGCTTCTTTTCTGCTTGCAGCCAGCATCAGCCATACTGCCTGTGCAGCTTTTCTCAGGGTACATCTATTCTGAGATCCAGACTCACATCTGGTTATTTTTTAAAGTAGTGTGTACTTTTCTCCAGGTGTATGCTTGTGAACTCTTCTCATCTCTCAAATAATGTGTCTGCTGATGCACAATATACCAGTGCATTGGGATGTGCTGACCCGAGTCAGTTCTGCATGGAGGTGTGCAAGGTCTCTCTGGCTGGTCTTTGACACTTGAGGTGAGGCAGATGCTCATCTGAGGCTGAACACCATCAGCATCTTGTGTGAGAGGTCTGCAGAAGGAAGGGGACTGCAGCAGCTCTATGGTGAACGTGCAGCTTGATCTGTATCCCACAAGAGTGTGAGCCACTGCAGGGACTCTCATGCTCAGTGCATGGCTGATGTAACAGGTCTGTGTTTTCTTGTGCTGATGGAGTGGAGTGGTCCAGCACTGTCTCCATGTCATGGTTAAAGAGGAGGGAACGACCTCTCTCTGCAACCTCTCTTGGCAGTCTCTCTTCCCACGCCTATTGAGTGGATGGACCTCAAGGCAGGGAGTGGGGGAGCAAAGTCCCTCCCACTGTAAGAGAAAAACAGGTTCAAGACCCCCCTGAAGAATCTGAAAATACAGAGGTTTATGGGATCTGACAAGATGCATCCCAGAGTCCTGAGGGAATGGGCTGATGGGGTTGCCAAGCTGCTTTCCATGGTATTTGAAAGGTCCTGGCAGTCAGGTGAAGTCCCCGGAGACTGGCAAAAGGGCAGCATTGCACCCATTTTTACCAAGGGTAGACGGGAGGGCCCTGGGAATCTACTGACCTGCCAGCCTCCCCTCTGTGCCTGAGAAGGTCGTGGAACAGACTCTTCTAGAAGCTCGCTAAGACCTGTGGAGGGCAGGGAGGTGATTCAAGACAGCCAGCATGGCTTCACCAAGGGCAGGTCCTGCCTGACCAACCCGGTGGCCTTCTATGATGGAGCGACTACATGCATCAGTGGACAGGGGAAGACCTGCAGGTGCCATCTATCTGGACTTCTGTAAGGCCTTTGACACGGTCCCTGACAATATCCTTCTTTCTAAATTGGAGATATGGATTTGATGGGTGGACTATTCAGTGGATAAGTAATGGGCTGGATGGTCATATCAAGGGAGAAGTGGCTCCATGTCCCGATGGAGTACAGTGATGAGTGGTATCCCTCAGGTGTCTGTATTGGGACCAGCCCTGTTTAATATCTTAATCAGTGACAGACAGTGAGATTGAGTGCACCCTCAGCAGATTTGCAGGTGACTCCGAGCTGAGTGGTGCGGTTGACATGCCTGAGGAATGCCATCCAGTGGGACCTGGACAAACTCAAGAAGTGGGCCCATGTAAACCTCTTGAGGTTTAACAAGAAAGTGTGCAAGGTCCTACACCTGGTCAGGGGAACCCCTGGTATCAATGCTGGCTAGGGGATGAATGAATTGAGGGCAGCCCTGTGGATAAGGACTTGGAGGTACTGGTGGGTAAAAAAGCAGAACATGAACTGGAAACATGCACACACAGCCCAGAAAGCAAACCATATGGACTGCACCAAAAGCAGTGTGGCCAGCAGGGCAAGGGAAGTGATTCTGCCCCTCCACTCTGCTCTGTTGAGACCTCACCTGGGGTACTGCATCCAGCTCTGCAGCCCTCAATACAAGAAAGACAAGGACCTGTTGGAGTGGGTCCAAAGGAAGGCCAAAAAATGGTCAGAGGGATGGAACACCTTTCCTATGTGGACAGGCTGAGAGAGTTAGGGTTGTTCAACCTAGAGAAGAGAAGGCTCTGGGGAGACTTTACTGCAGCCTTTCAACAGTTCAAGGGGGCTTATAAGAAAGATGGGGACAGACTTTTTAGCAGGACCTGCAGTGATAGGGGTAATGGTTTTAAACTAAAAGAGGGTAGGTTCAGATGAGATATAAGGAAGAATTTTATTATGATGAGGGTAGTAACACTGGAACAAGTTGCCCAGGGAGGCGGTAGTCACCCCATCCCTGGAACCATTCAAGGCCAGGTGTAGGGGGCTTTGAGCAACCTGAGCTGGTTGAAGATGTTCCTGCTGATTGCAGGGGGCTGGACTAGCTGGCCTTTACAGGTCACTGCTGACCCAAACTGTTCTGTGTTTCTATGACTTCTTTGTTATGATGACTCTCAATCAAAGATCTATCTTGGCTTTACCCTGGGAGGATTTTAGTTTATTGTTGATGTATCCTTTGCAATCCCTTGCTATATTTTTACAAGCTATAGAATGCATTTTTTAGTCTACCTTTTCTCTTGTGGTCTCTGATGTGGTTTGTTTCATTTGTGATATAGCAACCCTGTTTCATCAATATGGAGTTCTCATTAAATAAAATACAAGATCAGTTCAGAAGTTACCAGTATTACGGGAAAAATGAGAGTGCTTACAATATCTGCCTACTCGTAGTGCTGATCAGAGCCAGTAAGAGCTCTCCAAATCATCAAAACATTTTTGTTTTTAAAGCTAATTTGAGGTCACATAAGTGGTATGTTGGTTAATATTTTATTTCCTTGTTTAGGAGTTTGGTCTACAGTTGTTAGATGTGGCAGCAAGTGCATGTTTGTGTAAATTGTTTCAGCCTAGCAATTACAAAACCACTTGTCCTTTTTCCCATTAGTGCAGCTTTTTATTGAAAACTGCAGGTGTTTTAAGTTTTACTCTTTTTTTCAGGAATGTATCTTTCAGTGTTTTTCTCCAAGGGAAGTCTATTTTAGCAAAATAATTAATATGTCAAAACATTGCAACTTTGTACTTCTATTACATTTGTCTTATCTTCAGATTTATGCTACAGTGTTAATAGCAATGTTTAAAGCTGCTTCTATATTCACAAGTTTTCATTTCTGTTTTCAGAAATAGGTCTTGAACTTTATTTGATGGTAAAGGCCAACATTTTCTATTTGCTTTCTAATTAGAAACAAAATCACATTTTGAAATGCTGGAGTTTCTCACAGAACAGCAGTTCTTCATTTCAGACTAGACAAACCACAATAGTCATGTGGCACTAAAGTACCCAGCCTTTACTTGCCCCTCAATATCATTGTTGATCAAGTGACAGTCTGCAGACAATATCATACTTTTTCTCTCATTCCTAATGTCCATTTTAATTTTGTTTATGTCTATTAGAAATGACATTTTTATCCATTAGTTATAGGGTGACTACTACTGGCTAAGTAAAGCAGAAGTATTATTAACAATAATTTACCTGGTGTGCACGGTAATAAAACACTGTGGAAGGACAGAATTCTTCAGGGAGACACTATCTAAGACAGAGTGTGGCACATCTCCAGGACTTTTACCTTTTTGCAGAAAAAGTAAGTCAGAACCTGTTTTTAATTCTTCTCTAAGAAAGTTCAACCTCATTATTTTTACCAAGTGAAATGCCCTGACTGCCCTCTTTAAAATTCAAAATGATTTGAAGTCAAGGCAGACAGCATGATGGTAGATGTAGTCTAGTTAGTGATTTGGGACTATGCAATGTGAAAGAATCTGACTCAGCTTTATGACTGATCTGAATTTTGTTGTCAGTCATGTTGCCATTGATTGCATCATTCACACATTTCAAGGCTGCTGGCTGTAAGTTTGAGTTAAAAGAAAATATGACTATCAGCATTTGATTACAAAATCTGCCAATGATCACTGTTAAAAACAAGGGCTTGAAGGTCAACAGAGGTGTCTACCAGAGTGAAATAAGCAGATTTTATTGCTTCCAGGAGATTCCTTTGCACAGTGCAGTAAGTAAACTGTACCACTGTTACCTTAATGATAGACCCTTCTGAGCTGGTTAAAATAACTGTATTAATCCTGCTTCTCTTCATGTTAGGTTCTGCTATATTCAGTGTGGAGCTTGGAAGTTAGTTTTTCATCCAGTTTTTGAATTGTCAGAATTCTTCTTGGAGTCATCTGGGAGCCTTCTGGTATCACATCTCCTGGTATCACTGGGGAACATGTTTTATAAAAGCTTTAAGAAGTGAATACATTTAAACAGGGAGGAGAGTGATCTGTCTAATCTCCATAGCAGAACTGCTGAAGGACTAGCATGAGCATTGCACGCATTAAAGCAGACCTATGAAAACAGTGGTTTAGAGCACAGAGCCGCAAACATAATGCCCTTATCTAAAAATGGCAGGGGAATGGTCTGAGCTCCCACAGGCTTTTGGGAGAAGGCGAGGCTGAAGAGCTTAACTGGAAAGGAGTGATAATTAAAGATACAGAGGCTAATGGAAAGTAAGACAAATGTGGATGAGGTTTCGCCAAAAGTGGATGGTGTCAAATGATCTTCATTTGGTTTTGTAACTAATAATATGGAAGTTTTACAGGAAAATTCTGGGATTTCAATAATGCAGCTGGTAAAGTGTTGAATGGGATATTGCAAATTCCAAAATGAAATTTGGGAGTCAGAAATGGAGTTGGGACTGGTTGGAAGTACTAGACTGAAGAGAAGGTAATGGTAGCATTCCTCAGAGAGCCTGGTTGTCTCTGATATTTCTGTGAAGGACCTTGAATTCAGCTTTAGGAGACTGCTGATGGAGTTTGCTGATAACACAAAGTAAGAGGCTATCTTGATAGCTGGGAAGCTGAGGGATGACATACAGCAAGAACTGGATGCCTGCAGAATTTAGAAATGAGCTGGAATTCAGTGGTATAAAATGCAAGGTCGTAATGATAGGAGCAGGCTCTGGTAAGGTGGATCTCATCAGCTGGGGATGAGAGTGTCGCCCCTGCCTGGCTAAAGCTGAGCCCTCAGTGGAAAGCATCTGTGAAAAAAGCACTATCTTCTTGATATGCACTGAGGCATTTCCAGCATGTGCAGATTGCTGCCCAAGGTGTGAGTAGGGTATTTTTAGGATATTCTGTGCAATTCTGATCATCCATGTTCAGAGCAGCAGATTAAAATTGGCACAAGATGCAGAGAGGGACTACTAACTAGGATAATCTGGGAATTAATTGCTGAAGACATAGAGAGACCTTGTCTTGTTTATCCTAGCACATAGCTGTGTGATTGCTGTCTATAAATACCACAGGTGAATAAATACCAGGGAGGAAGGCCGGTGTTCTCACAAGAGCAACAGTTACACATTGACTAAATAAATTCAGGCTGGAAGTGAGAGAAGGGCTCCTTGCCATCAGAGCAGTGAAGTTTTCCAGCAGTGTTGGAGCTGGAGAAGCCTGGGTGAGAAAGCTGACTGCTTTTAATATGAGCTGTGTCAGCTTTTGAAAGAGGAACAGTGATCATTTGCAGATTCCTCCCACACCCCCTTCTGCAGGAGAACATCGTGGCTGCTAACCTGTCTTTTCAAAGGCAGCTGTGCACGGTCTTGTCCGTGCCACCTGCTTTGTCACTGGAGATGACAGGACAGGACTGCAGGGTGCAGCATTCTTTTCCCTGCCAGGTGCTTGCAAGGAGCCCTGGGAGCAGTCTGGTCTTGAGGCATGCGAGGAGCTGCTGCCTGGTGATGGGGAAGCAGGCACTCCTGCAGTATTCATTCATAACCCCACTGGTTATTGAGAAGTCAGAGAAGCCTGTGTCAGGGGGACGAGACCTCCTGACATGGGACCATGTTGGTAGGAAAAGATGGTCTGGTGAGCATGTCTCCCTCAGCTGTAGCTAGAGCAAACGTTTTTCACTGTGAAAGAGCAGTGGCTGTTCCGTAATATCTCCTGGGTATTGTATCTGAAATAATTATAATGGATATAATACAGGGTTTATCATACAAATTCTTTGGGCTTCTTAATACTGGGTAGTGAGGAAAGCAAGTGGAAGGAATGAGTAATAATAGCTCAGGGAAGGCTGCTCCTGGTAAATGATGCACAGCAATGCCCAGAATGCTGTTTAGGAGGATATTGCCTCTGGGATCCAGCTGATTAACAAAGCTGGCTTAGCTGTGTGAGGCCAGAGCTAGAAGCCAGAAGTTGTATAAAGGATAATAAGCAGCTTAGTCTCCCTCTGTGGTGAGATGAGGCAGTTGTGGAGGAGCTAGTGGATGTGTGATGGCCCTGGGCATCCTGCAGGCTGTAGTCCAGGTGCCAAGCGGATGTGCTGGGTGGCAAAACCCTAGGTGGCAGTGACAGCAGCATAATAAGGAACCTTGTAATAAGGAACCTATCTATTTGATACGCAGCTTGGAGGGGAAATGATAAAACCAGCTTTGCACATGAAGACTTGGTGGAGAAAGAGGTGGAGGAAGTTCAGTCCACACAAAAAGTCAGTTGCTAATAATCAAACGAAATGGCAGGAGGAAGCAGAAGAGGTGGTGCCTCAGATGGAGAGAGGTGCAGCAGGGAGGAATTTTTATGCTAAACAGAAATTTGCTGGAAGAACAGATTTCTGAGCACCACTATTTGTGAACTTGGGTCAAACCTGATGACTAAGTGAATTTGAGGAAAATATGTAGGAAAATATGTAGGAAAACATTTAGTATTTTCTAACTTAATATTTTAGAAATATTGAAGTGTTTTGACAGTGTGAAAATAAACTTGTATGTTAAAATAACACCTAATTTAAAATTAGTTAAATTTAAAAATACCAAAAAGTAAGAAAAGAATGTTTAATTTGGTATGTTGAACATAAACTAGAATTTTTTTTATTTGGCTGAAAAACTGTATGTTCCTATGTAATTTTGTCCCCCACCATCTCATTTTCTGACTTGTTTTAATCACATCATTCGAATCAGAGCTGTAATTATACTCAATTTCTGTTACTTGGGTGTGCAGCCTGAAGTTCTTACTATATTCTGTGCTGCTTCTTGCTGTCCAGATAGCAGTAGTGATGAAAAAAGGTACAGGGAGTTTGTGATTTTTCAAAGGCAGTTAATTTTCTCATAATTTTCCATTTAAACTTTGTTGGGTGAATTGCTTCATTGTAATCTACTTGATGATGTTTCATGAATGAAGCAAATTTCTGCTCTGAAGAATCAGAAAGTGTTAAATTCCTGGGAATGCTGCAAGACCCATATCTTTACTGCAAATTTCTCTTGTGGTTATTCTTTTTGCATTTTTCAACATTACAGTCAATATTAATTGTTGTACAATATGTCTAAATAATGTATTGTGGGATAAACTGAACGAGGTACCATGGCAAACAGCTGTGTGCAGTTTGTATACTTTGGTTGTCTGTTCTCTGGCACTGCAGACTGGCTTTGTATCTCCACTTGATGGAACAAAAATATTAGAACCACTTAGAGCTGTTTATCTGAAAGAAAATGGAAATTGCTTTGCTCTGTATTCAATCACAAAGGATTCAAATATAGGTCAGATTTAGTTCATTTTGAAGCATCTACAGGAAGAAAATTTTGCAGGCTATGCTATTAGACTAAAAAATATATTTAAGTGATTTAGATTTATTGTAGTGTCTATTTCAGTGGAAACTGTACGACGTGTGAAATTGTTACGGATCATACAGCAGAGTGACGGTGCTGGGAGCCAGGAGTTTCTTAGATAAACTTTACCTTCCACCTAGCTGTTCTGCTTTCCATGATAGTGATACATACCTCTTTACTGGCTTTTCCAGTTACTCAAAAGTGGGATTTTCAGAATCACTTTGCTAATTCATCTGTGTTCCAAGGTTCTGGGAGGACTAAGCACTAGTAAAAATCAACTCTTGTTGATTCAACACTTTGGTAGACTCTATTTCGTTGTTCTCCATATTAAATTTCAGAGCATTTCCTCCATGCACAACTTATTTTTTTCCTCATTCATTGCCTTTAATCCCTCTGTTCTTCCTTGCGTTGTTCAAATTTTGCATGCTCAACAATGTGAGTTTTTTAACAAGGGGCTGAGCCATCAGCAGCAAGTGAAACCGAACTGGGGAGTAGCTGAGCAGCTCTGTACCTGGGGTCCGCTACCAAGTTCCTCAGCAGGGTAGCTCTTTGAAAGGTCCCAGGTGACACATGGTGGCAACCCTTGGAGAGTTGGCTTGTCTGAGTCTGGTGGAGAAAGCCTTTGCCATGAATGGTCTATTACTGGCTACAACATATATGTGTGACAAAGCAGCTCCTGCTCTGCGTCAACTTTAACACCTGATCTGAATGGTGTAATACAGTGATTCAAGTGTAATGGGTGTATGAATAAATAATACTTTTTTTTAAAAGAACACAAAGACAGAGGGGAGAAAAGCCCCAAACCCGTAGCTGTTCCCTTGACAGGTGTGAGATGTTTTCATATGTAAAGCAGAGATTTTCTGTGTTTCAAAGGCAGTGGAATAACTTATAGTTCCTATTTCCGTAGTCCACACTTATTGTAATTTCTGTGAATTTCTTGAACAGTCAGATTTCTGCGTGGAACTGGGACCAGGACCAACTGTCTCAAGCCGTTAAAGTATGCTACATGCAGACACTTGTGTAAATGAGTGTTCAGGCTTATCTCTGGACTACAGAAGGCTGAAAGGAATGACATCTGAATGGCACTGAGATACTGACATCACTCTCTTCCCCTCCATTTTCGTAGCTTAAGACTTGCACCACTGTCATGAAAGTGGGGGATGTTTCTCCCCTGTGTGAACTCCAGCGAGATAACTGATTCACATAACATCATAGAATGGTTTGGGTTGGAAGGGACCATAAAGATCACATACTTCCAACCCCCCTGCCATGGATAGGGACACCCTCCACTAGCCCAGGTTGCTCAAAGCCCCATCCAGCCTGGCCTTGGACACTGGGATGGGGCATCCACAGCTTCTCTGGGCAGCCTGTGCCAGTGCCTCACCACCCTCGCAGTAAAGAACTTTTTCCTAATTGATCTAAATCTACCCTCTTTCAGTTTAAAGCCCTTCCCTCTTGTCCTATCACTACATGCCCTTGTAAAAAGTCCCTCTCCAGCTTTCTTCTAGACCCCCTTTAGGTACTGGAAGGCTGTGATAAGGTCTCCCTGGTGCTTTCTGTTCTCCAGGCTGAACAATCCCAACTCTCCCAGCCTGTTTTCATAGGAGAGGTGCTCCAGCCAGACTCTGATCATCTTCATGGCCCTCTTCCAGACTCGCTCCAATGGGTCCCTGTCCTTATGTTGGGGGCTCCAGGGCTGGATGCAGTACTGCAGGTGCGGTCCCACCAGAGCAAAGCAGGGGGGCACAATCACCTCCCTCAGCCTGCTGGCCACATTTCTTTTGATGCAGCCCAGGATTCAGTTGGCTTTCTGGGCTTCAAGGGCACATTGCTGTGCTGTGTTGAGCTGCTTGTCCACCAACAGCCTCAAGCCTTTCTCCTCAAGGCTGCTCTCTACCCATTCTCTGCCCAGCCTGTATTTGTGCATGGGATTGGCCTGACCCAGCTGCAGGACCTTGCATTTGGCCATGAGATTTGCATGGTCCTACCTCTCAAGCCCATCAGGGTCCCTCTGGATGGCATCCCTTCCCTTCAGTGTGTTGATGGCACCAGAGAGCTTGGTGTCATCAGAAAATTTTCTGAGGGTGCACTTGATCCCACTGTCCACGTCAGCAACAAAGATGTTAGTGCTGTCCCCAATACAGACCCCACAGGAACCTGCTTGTCACCAGTCTCCACTTGGACATCAAGCTGTTGACCACAATTCTTTGAGTGAGACCGTCCAGCCAATTCCTTATCCACCAAGTGGTCCACCCATCAAATCTATGGGATTAGATTGGAGACAAGGTTGTTGTGCGGGACAGTGCCAAATGCTTTGCACAAGTCCAGGTTAGAAGAGCAGTTAATGAGCTTGTCTGACTTCATCTGCTGGATCACTGGAAAAAGCCAGCCTTTGAACACTGGAATCCTCATGGCAGGCAGTAATTTTCCTGTTAATCCATGGACTATCACGTATTTGTCCATACTAGCATAATTGCATGTGTTACAAGGCTGCCTTCAGTCATGATTTAAAAGCTAAATGCCTCACTTTGTGTGGTAGCCATTCAAGATTTGAGCTTTTGCATTACCCACTTCAGTTCCTCCTTACATTGACCAAAAGAGTAGCCAAAATACTAAGTTGCCTTATTAATGAGGTCTTTTATACTGCAAGGTCCCCTGAGTCCTTTCCCAGCTGTCTGCATTCCTAATGCTTTTAGTTAATGCCTTAGGTGCAAAGGAAAGGACCCCGATTGGAGAAGAATAGGATGTTGAACATTAATCACCTCCAGAACCACCATTTGCAGTTATTAAATATCCCATTGTATTTTTGTACAAGCATAGACGTGTAGGTTCAATAAATTCAGCTGAAATGTTCTTTGAAGGGAGGGCAGAGAAGGCTCTTTGCACTCGTTTCTTCCTCCCCTTAGAAATGAAACGCAGAAAGCTAACAACAGCTCAATAGGAGAGTGAAGACATCTGGCCCCTAGTGACTCTGCACAGTACTGTGATCAATTACGTTTAAAATATTCATCTGACCCCAGCACAGTAGTCTGCGTCATCTGATTAGATGTGTTTCCAAACTGTATAAAGCAATTGGAGATGACTGAATTATAGATAAGCAATTCAGAAGAATAAATTCAGGGCTGTTGGACGTTAATGTACGTAGTTCTTGTAAAATGACAACTTGTGGGCAATGTAACATCCATTCAGGATCCAGGGAAAGGAATTCTCATGAGTGCCTTTGAGACTATTAATAATAAAATTTCACCCGGGGGTGCCCAAATTTTCTGGTTGCAGTCAGTCTTGGCCTTGGTAGTGCCCATTTTGTGGCCACACTACTGCTGCTTAGAGAGCATCTGAGGCGTAAGGAAGTGAATCTAAGGAGTTCCTTCCCAGCCCGTTCATGCCAAGCTCATGTAAATCTCTGTGCTTTGGTTCATTTTTTCCTTGGTTGTGTCAATTCAACAGTTTGGGAGGTGCTGTTATAAATTAAACCTCATCAGTGCACTGGGCCATTTGGGACAGAGGGAGAGCAGAAATAGTTGATCTGTTTCTGTTAATCCAGACCATTTCCATGTGCTGGTTTTTATTTTGTCCCTACAGGTCTATTAGCACAACTGAGAGAATGGTAACTTGTGATCAGGGAGCAGAAACAAACAGCTGGCATGTAAAAAAAAAGGACCTTTTAAACTACTTTTGCCACAGAGAAAATTACGGTAGAATGATGTACTGTGGAGTGGTATCTAAAGTTCATGTTCTGCAGGGAAGCTTATTTACTGATGAACAGTAAATCTTTAGGAGGTGCAGAGTAAGGACATGGTAAATACCGTTGAGCAGCACACCTTAATGCCATTATTATTGGTGGCGTTTATTTGTAGGTAGCCCAGTTGAAGCTAATTGGGATGTATAAGAATATTTACATAAGGGATGCTCTGAATACAGAGGAAGGTTGTGACACCTCCATCGCTGGAGGCTTGTAAGTACTGATTAAATTGAACAATCACCGGGAGTGGTTTGTACCATTGATCTCAGTATAGTTGGTCCTACCAAGGATTAGCTGGATGAACTTGAACACTTTTCAAGGTTCTTTCCAATTGCAATTGTTATGATTCAGTGGCACATGAGACATCCATTGCTCCCACTGCAGCGAGAATTCTCAGCATCCTTGAAAAGCCACAGCCAGCATGTGCAGAATTACTGCTGCAGAATTAATCAGTGTTGGTGCAAACATGGGTAAAATTGGATGGAGGAGGGAAAAGTTAAAGAGTGTAGGGATTCAGGTTCAGGCTAGTGTGAGTACATCCTCCTGCAGGGGAATGCTGTTTTTCTTGAACAGTAACAACTATTTGCAAGAGGCTTCAGGAAGGCATGGTGTGTACTTTACTGGAGAGGGAAGAAATGCCACATGTAACTTTGCCCTGAGCAAGTGGACCTGCTTTAGTTCTCACTGATGTTACTGGGAATGGGCACTTAGTGCTTGGCAGCATCGCATTCTGTACATGAGACCAGTTTCTCACTCTGGATTAGGTTGTACTGGCTCCCTGTACTCCAGAAGAAAACCCGTTCTCTGCCTTTATTGATCCAGCTGTCATTAAAGCATTGAACAGCCCTTTTGTGTTTATGAAGTTGCTTTTCCTCCTTCTCTCCCTTGAAAGCTCTGCAGAGAGGGACGGCTGTTTCACCGCAGGAGGTCCTACCTTAGAGTGCTGCTGTCATTAGTCTTCTGTCATGTTGTCAGGCTTTGATGACTCAGGCATTATTAAAAAACAACTAACCAATCACCCCTCTTTCTGAATTAAAATATTCTAAGAGCAAAATTTTTAAAGCAAATTTTAATGTGATTATTTAGGTCATGTTTTCTTTCTGAAAGCTTGTAATGGGAGTCACAGTTTTGCTGCTTGAACTGAAGCTACTTGAATGTTTAATTACTACTTTTTAAACAAAACCATTGGAGTCCACTTGAGATCTTTGATGTATTAAAAAAAAAAAAAAGGGAAAAAGTAACTTCAGTATTCAATAGCTTTGAAAAGGGCCATGCATGTTTTGTAGTTTAGGGCAGTACTGCTGTGTTCTTTAACATATCTGGCCAGCCCCAACCCAGGTCAGTGGAGCTGCAGCAGGATGAAAATAGTGCCCCAGGTAGTGGGGCGAGGGGAGGAGACTCCTCTCTTCCTCCCTGCGCAGGTTTGGCTGACAACACACCTTCTCTCCTCCCTGGCTCTAGGCTAAGGCAGGCAGCAGCCTTCTGTTTGTGTGTGGCTCAGCATTACACTTGGTATTGGCAGCCCTTGGGGGTTAGGAGTGATTCCTTTGAGAAGTGGGATTATGGCTGCAAAGGTTGGACTGTACAGCTGTGGGATGCAGCCGACTCAGTTTAAGGACTCAAAGTATTCTGCAGCTGTCAGCAGCTGCCTGGTTCTTTGTAGCATGTTAATTTAGGAGTTTTCATCTTGTAGGCCCTTCAGAACATTTACTCATGCCACTGAAACCTGACAACACATCTCTGAGGCCAGTAGGACTCCTGATCAACTCATCCAACTTTCATTGCATCATTTACAGGAGGGGCAGATGAGGCACAGGAGAAGGGCTGGAAGACGAGTAGCCCTCAAGAGAGCTAGAGTGTCTCCTGCATGAGGTTTCAACAGTGCATTGCTGTCATTATTACCAGTGCAACACTGTTTTGTTAGGAAAAATCATTACACTAGCACAACAGAGCTGTGGATGCAGTTACCGTACAACTACACCTCTGTGATTAGTGGGGTAACAGCAGAGATTACTGGCATTGAGTATCTACAAATGTGGCCTGTACTCACATGGCTGGGCTGTCCTCAGCCTTGCAGGGTTGGGATCTGAAACACTGGTGCCAGAGCTCCACTGAGACCCTCAAGCATGGACATCCAGCATCCTCCACAGGAAAACTAGAACCCACTTAACACAGAGGCAGTGGTGCTATGGGAAGTTTGCAAGCTGAGAGGCATGCATATGCTTATGCACAAAATAATTTCTTACCAACATTGCAAGAATATGTATGAAGACCGCGGTACGTACTGAGTTTCTGTGAGCACAGTCATGTAGGTGGCTGCCACACAGCATGGTTTGTTCCTCTGACTAAAACCTTTAATGAGAACAATTACTAGTTTGAGGCTTGCAGAGACTGGAAATTACAAGGAAGGGTGAACAAGGTTTGTGTTGCTATCACAAAGGCACCCTGAGGAATGTTAAAGCAGGCTTATTCTAATAATTATTGTGAGCGTGTGAGATATTTGTACTAAAACGGAGCAGTGTATGATTTCTTACAGTCATTGATGTAATCCACTTTCTAGATGGCACTATGGGAAGAGGGTGATCTGTATGTTTTTTTTCTCTGAATTTCTATCATAAGTAGAGTTGTATAGCCTAGACCAGATCTTTGAGGTCAGTGGAAACTTCTGTTCAGGTGTTGTTTTTTTTACAGGACTGTGTTCTTTGCCTGTGCAATGCAAATAAGCTTTCTGTTGGACAATCTGATTAATTTTTTGACCTATCTATAAATGCTCTCTAACCTCATGAAAAAAATATTTCTGTGACTTCATCTAACAATTTGCATATGAGCAAATGGTCATGCAACCATGTCCTGTGTGAAATATCAGTAAAATGTAAATAACCCATTTAACTGCCAAGTCTAACTGGAGGTTAAATGGCTGGGCAAACGGAGTTTAAGATAGAGCTCTAATCAAAAGGTGGCATGACTATCTGTTAAAGGCTGGCTTATTAAGAATACAATAGGAAAAAGAAAACAGTATTTCAATCTATATTGCTATATTGACAGCAAACTCTATGGTCTGAGCACAGAACTGTATCAGAACTGCTTCAGAGCAAATAAAGGACACCAAAATAAGGTAATTATGCCTCAAGGGGGAGTAAAATATCAAGACTATCAACTTACGCAGAAGGAAGGAAGAAAAAATCTGTGCCTGCCTACAATCAATCAGTTCATTTAAACCTGAAACTCTTTGAGCTTAAACAGGAGGATATTAAAGACAAAGGCAACATACTGCCACCTTACAAGTTTAGCATTGTGTCTTTGTCAAATGTGCAGCAATATCTCTTGCATGTGAAGATGCTGTGGAGTTTTAAACTGCTCTGAGCTCCTTTTATCACCTTGGTGGTCTGTGCTGTTCTGCTGGGATCTGTCCTGGTTCTGGTTGCTCACAGATCTTTTCAAACAGTCCAGGCATTGCTGGGTATTTCACACCTGACCTGTGCCTGTTACAGTTCCATGGAGTGCAGATTGTCAGGATTGCATAAACTTAAATCTAAAGGTAGCTGGCTGAGTTCTTAAATCGCAGAGTGCTTTAGCTCAGTTTTATGAGCTAGTGTGCATACATACATGTTCTTCAGTCATATTGAATCAGTGAGTGAAATAAAATGTGTTGCTGGGCTTAAATGTGGATCTTATGATGGATTTAAGCACATTTTGCAGCAGCAAAACCTTAAGTGTTGTGCATTCTCCTGGAAAATGATAGAAGGGACTAATTATAACTGCTTGGGTTTTTCTGTACTGAACTGTTTTGAAAACTGAATGATTCTGATGACCACTGACAAGTACAAGTACAAGACACTGACAAGTGTCTGCCAACAGTTCTGTTTTCTTCAGGTCTATTTTCCTAAAGCTTTTGGGAGCAGATTTAGGTTCAGTATGTTCAGCTTGATTTAAATTCCTGTCAGACCAACAATTTACATCTACCTTACCTCTGTGAAAAAGGATGTACAGCATGCTGGGTGAGGGGGAATCACAGATTTATAGATGTTAGAGCAAAGGGAGAACACAGTGTTTATCTATACTGTGGCCCTGCCCAGTCCATAGGTTCTTTCATTTATCGCAGCAGCCTGACGTTGACTGAGAGTGTATTTTTTGAACAATATCCAGGCTTGAGTTAAAGACTCCAAGTGCTACAGAGTTTGTCACAGTCATTGGGAGTTTGTTCCAATGGTCAATTACCCTTTCTCTGAAAAATGCCCTCTCTCTGAAAAATATGTACCTTATTTTCTTGGAATGCTGTTAACTTCTGTCTTCTGAAAACTGGATCTTGCTGCCTGGCTTCCTCAGCAGGACTGGAGAGCCCTTTATATTCCCATAGGTATTTCTTACAATCTTCAGTTTATATTTTCATGGTGTCAGAAAAATTTCTTTATACTTACAAATCCAGTTAGGAAGACATCTTTTAGACCCCAGTATTCCCATGCGAAGGGTCTGACATAATAAAAATATTCCATTTTAGAAAAGAGTTGATATGACTGTGGTGCTTTTCATTTCTGTTACTAACCACTGGTTTATTATTAAATATAACTCATGGCTAGGATATGAATACTGGGAAAGAAAGGGTATTTGGTAATATGCTGTACTTACACTGTAGAAATCAGGGTTGGTCCAGTGTCTGCCAAAATATTATTTTCAGCATTTCTTTGAATGTGTCAGACATGCTTTGCAAATAGCTTGTGTTCTCTGTTACTGCTTTTTCCCATAAACAATTCCCATGTAGTCATATAGCTGGATGATATTGAAAAGGTATCTGGTTTATGCCCTTGTCCCTAGGCAAGATCAGTAATTACTGTGAGCCTGTATGATCTTCCTTCCATTCTTTTTACTGAGAAGTTGAAGTGCAGTCAATATATTATTTCCAAGAGAATTAATGTTATAAAAAGAAGGGGGCTGAGCAGTAACCTGTGTCCTTTCTCACAAGGTTCTCTTAGAAAACAAGATCACTGGGAGTCACTGTTGGTAAATCCTGTCTCGATGCATTTGTCTCACTGCTTTATGTGTATTGTCCTTTTTTCTCCTTAGGGCTCTTCCTGCAATGATGCAGTGGGTCCGAACTCAGAAACCAGGAGAAGGTGGTGTGAATATTATCACCGCAGATTTTGTAGAACTCGGTGACTTTATCAGCACAGTAATAAAGCTCAACTATGCCCTGGATGAAGGTGAAGATGACACTACTTGATAGTACTATAATATGTGTGTTGTTGCATTGTTTAGAATTTGGGGGGACAGAAAGATTGCATTTTAAAAGAATTATCTTGTAAAACACTAATCTTCCTATAACACGCTAAGGTGTTTAGGGCTTTAGTGGGTGGGCGTAGGGGAAATGTTTTAATCAATTGTGATCAATTTTTACATTTGTGTTTCATGTGAAGAGCAAAACTAAACATGTTTACAGCGTGTGATAAAAGAAGGCCATTTACATGTTTTCCATGAGTATCAAATGCGATTCATATGTCTTCTATGGTTATGAACAGTGCCAAGAAATTTGCTGCTTTTGAAGCAAGGGGATCTGTATTGCCTGTGCCTGCCCACAGCAGGATTCCCAACAATGTGATCATTACACCAGGAGACTGAGGACAGTATATCTGGCCCACAAATTTTAAGCCACTACACTTTATCTATTAGGTGGTTTAACTGATCATATTTATCAGTGAGCTACAGGTTTAAATGCCTTTGTGAAGTAAATCCAAAGTCATGCCTCTAACACACAGATATCAGTGGACAGTTAACATGATATATTATGTATCCTGCACAGAGCACAGACTAAGTCCTGCTTGCCTTTCATTCTCGAAATGTGGTTTTCCAATGTCTCTCCCTAGGTCAAGTCAGCAGATAGATGATGCTGGCCTAATTCTGTACTAGGAGATGCCAGTACGTATTTTTCCTGGTTCTGGCAGGAACAAAGTTAGGCCAGCTTGGAGCATCATACCATCCCAGGATTAATTTTACATAAAAGCCTGATCCAACATACACTGAATTTAATAGGAAAATTTCCTGTGTTGAGCCTAGATTGGGGATAGGATCAGGAAATTGTCTGTACTGTAGGTGGTCGGGATTTTGTCCCATAGTGGAAATGTGCTTTCTGCAGGACTAAAACTTCAAATACTCAAAAAAATAGGTGCAGTCTAAGCTTCTCTTTAAGGCAGTTCCTAACACAACACTTCTCTGCTGATTACAAAAGAATCAGTGCCAGTTTCATCACTGGCACTGATTACTCTACTAAAGAGCATAGTAGTTCAATTTCTAGCAAATAACCATAACCTATAGCCCTTGAATTGTGGGATGTAATACTGCGTAACACAAGGTTGGAAGTCTCCTGAATGGCACTGTTCTAGCAAGCAGCAGAATTGCTGATCATCC
Source organism: Falco peregrinus (assembly GCF_023634155.1). NCBI lineage: Eukaryota > Metazoa > Chordata > Aves > Falconiformes > Falconidae > Falco > Falco peregrinus. The sequence continues at coordinate 69,905,731 of NC_073739.1, forward strand.
TACTTTTAATGAAACATATATAAAACTCAAATGTGTGGAAAACATAGTGATTTATAAAATGAGAGCATTGGCACTGTATGACACCTAACTGGATACAATGCAATCAGTCATATCTCCTGGATGCATCAATGCACAGACACACTACTTTGAAAAGCAAAACATTTCATTTGTACAAAACAGTAGATGCTATAATGTCTTAAAAGAAAAATGCTCTTTGAGATATTGTAGAGCTTTATGGGATAAAGACTGAGGTCAAGTTTCCATTGATGTTACTAGAACTTTTGGTTGAATGAGAAAAGAGAATGGCATCATACAGTCCTTTGCTATTCTCTGTCAGATGGTAAGGAATACCATCTACCATCAGATTTTAGAAAAACTAAAATGGTGTTATCGAACAGGTGGGTTACGAGGGGTTTATAGGGTTTTTGTTGTTTTTAATTTAGGAAGAAGTGGAATAAAATGAAAACTTGCTGCTATTTTGTACTGAGAGGGTGCCTTGGAAAAAGTGTGCATGTGTGCACTGTAAAGAAAGTTTAAGTGTATGTGTAGTATAATGACACATTGAAATGTATGTATATGACACAAAGACATCCATGCACACTTGCATAATGATACTCGGGTTTCTGGACAGAAGAATTATAAATTTGGTTGAAAAAAACTGTGCAGCTGTTATGACGCTATGATGCCTGCTTCTGTAGCATTTTTTCTGTATAGGTTAGGACTGTAAGATTCATCCCCAGTGAAATCTGTAATCTAAGCCAGTTAGGTTTTTTACAGCATTAAAACTTTACCTGAACTGCCTCAAAAATTTACCAAGAGTCACAGCCCATCTTTGCATTGAACAAGGGGTAGGACTCTAGTGCTTTCACCCACAACTAAGCAAGTTATGGGGTGGGTTGAGGCATTTTGTTTCCAGTTTCCATAGACTCTCCAAACAAAATTAATGTAAGAGACACATAAAATCAAACATGGAGTATATGTATTTTTTTAACCTACCCTATGTGTGTGTCCTGCATAGAAACATGAGTATTTTTGCTTATTTATTGGCAATGTGGTGTGAAATGCTCTTTTCATTTTTCCATTTAGATGGGTTTGTTTGCTTCCACACTCTTCCTGTCATCCTTCATCTGCTTAAGCACAGTCAAAATAGTTAACCTATCCTTTTACTATAGTAAAGTAAACTGAATCCTTGGGTGGAGCGAAAACTAGGTTTCTTTTTTTGGATTCATATTGAAATTCTGTTGAATCTGAGAGCATCAACAACACCACATTCCTGCTGGGACCCCATGCTGAAACACACACCAGACACACTGAACTTTTTGCTTACTCAGAGGTGTACTCAAAGCAAATGTTCTGCTGTATTTAAGAAAAGTGTGTGTGTGTGTGTGCACGCGCACCTGTATATATGAATAAATATAGCGCTATCTTGGGCTTGTTAGCATTGTTATGAAATGTTTGCTTGGCATTGGTTTTATTCTAATTGTCATTTGGGTGCTGGAAAATAATAGCAAAGCAAAAAAAATCCTCTGACACAAAGGATAATAGACAAACCATATAGTTTCTCCATCAATGGGGGAAAAATAAGTCTTAGCAAAATGTTAAGTTTTGATCAGAAAAATTATGTTTTCATTTAGCTGTTGATCTCCTTTTTATTGGAGAAGCACAGCATTTTCTGTTAGGGACAGGTAAACAAACTCGCCTTAATTACTAAAACAAAAAGTGCGTGTATGGGGATATTATTCGTGCTTTTCTGGCAGTTTTATCTGTGAGGCCCCAAAACTGTAAATCCTGATAGGGATACATTCCCTGCTGATACTGTTTGAGAGATTTCTCCAGAAAAGAACAAGCCAGATGGGACTATGCAGTACAACTGGACCATTCAAGAGCCCAGTTTTGCCACCCGTATGCAGCTAAAACTCTTTGTTTTCACACAGAAATGTACTTGTGGGTTTGGGTCAGATGAGTTGTTCTGACCTGATTCATTTGGGAGGTTTCTACACACGTATTATGAGGAATTTTGGGTGGGAAATTAGATGATTGTGATTAGACCATCAGAGAAAAAATACCTGTCTACACTATTGATCTTCATAAGCATCCGCTTACTCAAACTGTCATGTTTCATGTATCAAAACACTTCTTTTCTTCCTGTGCTCATTTTCCCTCTGGCTATGGTTCATTGTATACCCATCAAGTAGTGTCGTTCTCTGATGTTTTCACATGACTACTTGATCCTTTCTTTTCAGTCACACGTGAAAAATTGCGACTGCATTACACAACACATGCAGTGTCTCAGCTGGTGTAAACCCACCTGGCTCTATCTTCAAGTTTACACAGGATGACATGTTCAGTACTGATCCAGCCTGCAGTGATCTGGACCAAATAGCAGCTGGTCCTGGAGTCTGATTCCTGCCTTGCGCGCAGAGGGGTAAGATCAGAATCAGACCACAAGAGCCTAATTTTAAAATCAGTGGGTTATTGCATTCCTTTCTGTTGGTTACTTTACTGGTTTTGTAGGTCCTGCCATATCAAGCCATCTTCTGAACATACATGTGTGTGTATATATACATACATCTGTGAGAGGAAATGTATGACCTTGTATGCTCAGCTAAGTCTTTCTGTCATACTCATACAAATCTAGACCATTTCTACTAACTTCAGAGTAGTTATTAAACCTTTACCCTGGGATGAGAGGGAGCAGATAGTCAGTGTGTAGTAAGTATATGCTGTGTTGTGAAAGAAATCTAAAATTTTGGAGCTTTACTCCACGTATCAAAAAAGTAGAGTACCCTGAAAACACTAGTCCAGTGCTGTTTATCCTGACTGTATTATATGGAGCATTAGATATTAGCAACTGAGTAGGCTGTTTGGTCATTTCAAGAGTTCAGGTAATACTATTTTAAACTTCTAAACTCCTTTTCAGTGATGTAAAAGCTAGTAGTGTATACGGTGTACTTACCATATCTCAGTGGTAGCTTCTGTGTTACATACAATCAATGTTGTTCTGAATTGTGTGTGTTCACCCAATGATGAGGTTAAAATATGCTGTATAGTATGTGCAATGTATTGATTACAAGTATGCTGGAGTTCAGTGATCTATTTTGTTTTTACTGTGCTGCTGTTTTGTAGGTTTGTGTGTGTATGGGAGTATGGATTGTCTACAACTTGCAAGAAAATAATAATAAATCCTAAAGGGAAAGGACAGTTATGTAACCTGCCTTAATGCATTCGTATAATATTGTTTAAATCCCATAATTATCAGTTCTGATTTCAAATGTCAGTCCGTGGGGCTCACTTCTTGGCACTGAACAGTTAACTTCAAGTTACTTGGAGCTCACTTATGGTAAATAAGGAATAGGATGTTTGCCTGTTTTACTGCCTTGATTGTAGGGGGTGGCAAAGACATGCTTTCAAGTGTGATACAGATCAAATCACTTCTGTACACACAGAGCTCCTGCTGATGCTAGTGGAAATTCTGATCATGTATTTGAATGGTCTAAAATTCATCTTTGGGGATACAATCATGATCGGAGGGTGGTGATGCCCTGCCCTTGGGGAAGTGCCTGGATACTGTGTAGTACTATTACTGTCCTGTGCCGGAACATAGCTGTAAATTTGCTGGAAGAACTTTGAACTGTGCTCCACTCGAGGTTGTAAAAATGATAAATGTCAGAAGCTGAGCAGCCTGGTCTGGCCTGCCCACATGCAGCATTCTGCTTTCAGGAGCTGTGGAAGCTTTAATTAAAAAAACTATAATAATTTCCCAGTGGATTGCAGGACCTACGCTCTACGTAAGGATCTCTACGTTACCCACAAGTATGAGCCCTCTACAATTCTCACAGCCAGGTCTGGCTCTCGCTTCATGGTTTCTGTCTGAGATGCCCCTGCCTGGTGCCAAAGGTAATTCTGAAAGACATACTGAACACAGAGAGTGTCCACCTTGTGCCTGGCTGGTTGGACAGGATAGGCAGAGCGTGCCTGCCCTATGGTATATTTTGTACGAGGTCAGCCTCAGCCATACCCACCTGAACAGTGATTGAGGGAAGGCAGAAGTCTGATTTCAGACCCTCTTCTGTTATATTTGTCTAGTTAAAATGCAACCTCTTACCACTCTTGTCCTTTGCCTGTGCTCAGCGCTCCTTATCTCAACTTCTGCATACGCATCCCTTTAACTGCCAGCTGTGAGCAACACGGCTCAAAGTGAGGATTATAGGTTTGTCATCCTCAGTACACCATAGCAATCCACAGGTTCTCATAAGATGTTAAATATGGGGCTAAAATATGGCAGTGTCCCATAACTGATGTCCCTGGATGGTTTATCTCCACATTCCTCCATTTTATGTACACATGTCCTTTTAGGTTGACTTCTCGGCTGATGAGAATTCAGTTATAAACTTTGCCCCTCTAAATTAAAAACAGGTTGGATGATATTCCAATGAGTATCTCCTCAGATGGAGGTACACTTAGGCTTTTTTTTCCCTCAGCTCTGGATCCTAGAAAAGTAAATTTGGTCAGGAGAGATCACTTGAGTAGCTGAAATTGGTTTTGCTGAGAAGCTGTGAACCTTAAAGCAGAATCCTGGGTTTATGTGTAATTATTATTATTGAAAATAAGAATGCATGGTTAAAAACGTAATTTTAAAAAGAAAAAGAAGATACATCTGGGCTTGCCAGGACAGTTGATGAGTTTCTGACTGCCTCAGTCATCAGTAGCTTTAAGATCATGTAGCTGATATATAGGTTGTTATTGCGACACTGCCTCCAGACACTGTTCAGGATCTCTGTACAGAAGCCTTATTATTCCCAATGAGCATTAATGCATTTGAATGACTTTTCTCTGTTTTCGTGGGAAGGACAATTGTGTAACACTGAGGACATGGAGCTCCCTGTGTGTTGTGCCCACAAAGGTTCACAGAGCTGCACCTTCTCTTTTTAGGATCCTTTCAGTGGTACTTTAATAAATGTTGTGTAAAAAATGCCTACAGTTCTGTATTGCAAATGTGAATTTTTATGATAAGAATGTGTATTTAATGTAAAAACAGAGTAACATAAAATCCAATTTCTTTGTATCCAGTGAAACATCTAATAAAGTTCTGGTACCTGTATGCTTGGTGTATGGCTTCATTGCCGCATTCAAGGCTTTATGTGTAGGAGGCTTCTTAAACACTGTTTTGCGATGCGAGGTGGAGCCAGATGTTGGGCTGAGGCTGTGCATTGTGTTAGGGTGTGCGTGCACTGCCTGGTGAGCACATTACAGTGGGAGTACCATTTCCACCTGCCTACGTGGGACCCTGGAATACCACAGGGCGTTGTGGTGTGCTCATGCTGCCAAGGACACAGTAGCCTCTCGGCTACCTCTTGCCCCATCATGGCTCTCCAGGCCCAATGTGCCTCAAGTACCAAAGTGTATGACCCTACTCTGTAGCCTGCATGAGCCCATGCTGCGGGCTGTTGCCCCTGGTGGAATCTTGTAAGAGGGAGGGAGGTGGAAAGCAGGGGGTGTACCTCTGAAGTGTTAGCCTGTCCCATCACCCCCCTGGACCCTCTCGGCATCGCTGCCTGCAGCTCACGCAGGCATGGTGAGGGGTACCCGCCACTGAGGCAAACCCAGCTTGCCTGCAGGTGCCAGTGGAGCAGACTCACTGCTGCCTCAGCCTGGCTCCAGGACAAGCCAGCCAGCAGGTGAGTTCCCTCCACCATCTCCCTGGTGCCTCCTGTGGAGTTCAGGGATCTGTTCCTTGGAGGGGGTTGCAGGCAAGCCCCCACCAAGGGCTCTCTGTATCCAGGAGCGCAGCCAGCAAGGCCAGGCTTTGCAGTGTCCTGCAAAGGTGAAGTGTGGCATGTTAGGAGCTAAAGCATGGCAACAGGTCGGAGTTTAAAGTTCATATTACTTTTTCTTCCTAGCAAGGCCAGAAATGTTTTCCAGGACAGACCTCTGTTGCTTATCTCTCCTAGAGCCTCAGGCAAACCCATCCCCAGTGTTCTGCTCCTGCACTCTTTGTGCCCTCTTGCTTTGCTGGGTTCGAAGCCAGGACCCAGGTGCAGGCAGCCAGGGTTGCAGAAGAAGATGCTGTGAAAGATAAGCAACGCCAAGGAGGCCTCTGTCAGTGTCTCCCTGCAGAAACCCATGAATTAGATTTGCCTCCTGCTTAAAATGTTCCCCCTCCTCTTCCTACCCCACAGGTACTGTCTTGCCAATGGGAGCCTTATGGGTTGCTCAGTACAAAGAATGAATTTTCCTTATTGCAAAAGTGGTTGTCTTCTCTCCTTTTCCCCCCTAAACTCCAATAAAAGAATCAGCAAGCCAACTTTATCCTGCTGTTGCAATAGCTACTTTATTCCAAATATGGGTTGCTTCTGTCCTAACTGTTAATATAGTGGTCTGATGTATGGCAGAACTCAGCTAGCTGAGGTGCTGGTGCCTTTTAAGAAAGCACGTGCAAATCTAGGTGAGAAAAGTATTTAGTAAATGGTTCTCATTCCAGAAAGCAATTGCACATTACATCACTGGATTGGAGTGCGGAATGGTTGTTTTACTTTTATATGTTTTTACTTTGATAAACGAGTTCAATTACAATGCAACTATCCTCTCAGAAGGTTAACTTTAAATAGATTTTATGGAAATGAGCAGTTTATGTATATAGGCACAGTGTAAATAATAAATAGGACTTCCACATTTTTGGCCTATTGTCTTGTTCCTTTGTGCCCTAACTGCAGTTTCTGGCATTATTGTTTTTTCTCCCAGCAGCTGAAATATCTGAGGAAAAATAATTGCATTGTAAATGTATTGGTTGAAATCAAAGTAACTTAAATAACTGGTCTTAGTGAGGTTTAAATCTTTTAAGTACAAAACAGCAATTTAGATAATAATTTTTAGTTTTGCTTTCCCTTTTTTCAACATAGTTTTTTGTTGTCTAAAGACTGGTTAATCCTCACCTGTAACTATTAAGACCCAATTTAGCAACTAATTGGAATAGCACATTAGACACAGTATGTCTTTGCTAAACAGGAGGGTAAGCTATACAGATGGGTAAACAAGTATCTGTTTTGACGTACATTCATGTAGATTGCTATTTAATCTTCTATTTTGTGAGGAAACAGTGAAAGGTGTTTCTTATTTATGAAATTGGGGGGGGGTTAGATTTTTTCATGCTGTCTCTTGAAGATGATTAGAGCAAATTAACATATATAAAATCAATATAATGGTTAATAAAATGTGTTGTAAATCAAATGGAGCAAAATATGCTGGACCCCAAAGAAAATCTATATCAACACTGAAAGCTATGGAAAATCATTTACTACATGAAAAGTTTGATCTGGAGTTAAGGATTTGAGTAAGTTTTCTTTTTTATATAATTATCAATTTATCTCATTTTTTTTAGGACCAAAAGGCCCAAAAAACATGCATACACTTTTTGTTCATAGATGAGCAGAAAAGGAAAGTCTTCCTGGCTTTTAGGTAATTTTTTTTCAGCTTTGAAAAAGCTAATTATTGAATGAAACTGAGGAGAGGAAAGCTTATTGATTTCTGCTGCAGAGTTGCCATGTACCAAAAAAGTCAGTCATTGAGGAAACTTTACTCTGCAGTGCTTACAGCTGAGGACCTCACTCATTTCAGTTTTTTACATTTGTCTGTGTTTCAGTGTGAACAAAGTGGAAATTATTTTACAGTACTAAATAGTAAATGTAAGCTTTAATTTGGATCAGTATTGATCAACAAAGCTTTCACCTCTCCTTTAAAATGGTGGAAGTGATATTAATTTTTTTATATTTATGGCTAGCAAACCTGCCTAGATATTAGGGCAGCTGGAATAAAATCTGCAGCTCTTGGTAAAGAGGGAGAATTTGACTCTTGTGCTGGTTGAGAGGAGTACGGCTGGGGTGGCACAAACTGCAGCAGGAGCTGGTCAGCTGAAAGGGGCCCAAAGGCAGGGTTGGATTTCACCGGGTGGCTCCGAACAGCATGTGCTGGGGTGCTGTGGTGTGGAAAAATACATGTGTTTTGGGAGGATTCAATGAGAAAGTGGCCAAAGGTAAGAACAAGAGGGCTTTGTTCACCTGAGAGGGGAATTACTGCCTCAGGAGGCATCACACAGGAAGGGACTGGGTCTGCTGCTTTGTAAAATGCAACAGTAAATGCTCCAGGTGCTTTCTTTCACTGGAAGACACAGATGTAGGTACCCTGCCTCCCTGGTCACACAGGTTCAGCCCAGCCAATATGGCCTGAAAGACATACCTGAGCACCCTCACCCTCAAATAAATGTGCTCAAGCCAGACCAAGACATGGACATAGAAAAACATTAAGGCTGAACAATGAGCTGCAGGCAGACAGGAGCTTGCAGGGCTTCAGGAGAGCCATTGCTTCCTCACAGCATTCAGACTAAAAGGAAGAGAGCTTTAAAAAACTCCTGTGCTTGATTTAGTGATGCACATGGTCCTTGCTCACTAGGACTATGTGATCTATGCAGATATATTCTGTTTTCTTGTTCCTGTGCAGTTTCAACAGGTAAGGAAGTGTCATCCTTATAGCAAAACTATTGTCTGACCAAACTGCTTCCATTATTCAAGTAGCTGTCACATTTCTGAAACTCATAAACATCTTAAAACAGAGCTTGTACAATTTGCAAGGAAGAGTTGGCAGGCATGAGCTGGGGTCTATTATAGTTATGTCTGGTACTACATAGATGAAACAGCCAGATTAGATCTTACCTTGGAGTACAAAAGTAGATTATTGGCCAGTTGTCTAAGTCTGGCTTTGATTTCTAGTAACCCAGAAAAAACATGAGACCCATCTCTCAGCTTGCATTCAAATCCAGGAGGACAGAGCATTATGTTACTGGGTCATACCAGAACGAACTGTCTGTTCCCGAGCTTCCAAGCTCTGCCTGTCCTGGTCGTGATGTAGCCTGAGGACAAGCTCCTGCAGGTGAGAGCACTGACACCAGCCAGTATTTAACACTTCATCTTTCCCTAGTGCTGTACTCATCGTTCTGGTAGTCCTATGACCACAGTTACCAAAGATCTTGCAAAGGTTTTTGAGGGTTGGTTTCTTGATAGCAAATCCCCATTTATTTCCCAGCAGTAATGGGAAGACTTGCCCATGTTCATTAAAATGCTTGAACCAAAATGGAGCAAACTCCTTTTCCATTGTGTCATGTATTTGCTACCCCTTAAAATTCACTTCTGCTCTTCATTTAATTTCAGCATTAAAAAATAGGAAGCATGAGAAGCTGTCAGAAATAAAGCATATTGGATGTGCTTTTACATGCTTAAGCCTCGTAGCTCATATGGCATCACTGCAAGCTCCCAAAGTGGCCAATACATTTTAATAATACCATTGGCATTGAATTGTTTCAAGAATAAGTGTCTGGTATATTTTAACTGAAATTAAATGTGCAATTAGCAGTGAATGTAGATAGTGAATGGCTGTAGCCTATTCTCCGGGCTGTTGAGAAATGTGTGTTTGTCATCTGTCTACCTCTAATGACTGTTAGCATCAGCACTGAAACAAACTGTAAATAATAGAGCAATAAAATTCAATTGCTTTGGTGGCCAAAAAAAAGCAAATCACAGTAGAGATCCTGAGGACAGAAATAAGAACAAACCAGAGCACATCATTATATGTTCATCTAAGCAGCATCTGCACCTCCAGAACTGAGTGCAGTTTGGTCAGTCAGTCTTAAGGAGCATGTGACTGATCTGAAAAAGACTCAGAGAAGGGCAACAATGCTGAGCAAAATTGCAGCTAACTTCCACGTCAGGAAAGACTAGGTCAGGACTCTTCATACTCCAGAAGGGGCTGATATGAGAAGACAGGATAGACATCTATGAAAACATGAGTGTCATGGAAAGGGTGGACTGCAACTGGTGGCCCACAAGTGGGAGGAGACATCAGCTGAAGCTTGCTGGAGGCACGCTCAGAGCAAACAGGAGGCAGCTTCACCTGCTTTTTCACTGGGTAGCTCCTCGCCATGGGATGCTGAGGTGGGTTGAATGTTTTCATCAGCCCGAAGAGAGACTAGGGAAGTTCATGAAAAATACATTTATTGAAGGTTACTAAATACAGAGACACTGGATTCATCACAGGGAGTTCCTAAGCTGCAAATAGTTGGGGGCTGCGAGGGTGCTCTAGGAGCTGGTCTTTCATAACTGAAAGAAAAATTACTACTTTTGATAGTAAATAAAGTGTAATCTTTCACACAAATCAAAATCTGATAGCACTTGTCTGATGATGAATAGGAAAAAAGTTAATTCATGTTATATGGCTGTGAAGGTAAGCTCTGCTTGGATAGCTCACCCTTGAGCACCCCACAGATTTGTTATCATAGGATCACAGAATAATTCAGGTTCATCTATTTACATATTTAATCCTTCCTAATACCCTTGGCTAGACAGAATTATCAGATGCCGAAAACATTATCTTGGAGGAAAAGATCCTGCTATGCCTTCATTCATCTATTTGATGTACTGATTTTATAGGACTTCCTGGCTATTCAACCACCATGCACTTGTGTAACTATTTTTGTGGGCTAAAGATGTGCACATATAATTCACAGCAGAGTGGAGAGCCAGGAGTGCTTCATTAACTGTAGACACAGCTCGTCACAGGCCCTAGTATCAAGCTGACCTGCATGCCTTGTCTCCATAGTCCAATCTAACAAGCTATTGTGCCTTCGTACTCCCTGTTCTATGAAACAAACACCTCAATAGCCTTTTCCAGATGAAAAGCAAGCTTCCACATTGAATGCTTTGGGATGATTAACTACATAGTAATACAAATAGGTAATCATGCCCATGATTCATAGACTTGCACAAAATAGCAGTGCTCCAATTAATCAAACCTTTTAGAGACAAGTTTGTCGTCTGCTTGAATTCCTGCATTACTAAAGCTCTAGTATGGTCAGATCAGGTGCTTTTTTGTCATGTGAGGATTATTACTCTGTACATCTGTTTGTGCAGACAATGTGTTCTGCAAGAAAATCAGGTAATCTGTATTCTCCTTACTAGAACAGTTCAGTGTGCAAGCTAAACTCGGCTGAACCTTCTTGTACATGTGCATGATCAGTCTGCATGTAACAGAGAAGGGAGGGGGAATTTCTTTCAAAAAGCTGCTGGCTAAATCAAACAGCACCGCCATAAGCACTGACTACACAATCTGAACAATGTGGGATTTTGGCTTGCATATAGCAAAATCAAAGCTGAGAGTGAGGGAACGGCTGGGGAAATTAGCTGCCTCCTCTTCGGAAGGCAGCAAGGCAAAGCTGGTGTATCTCAAGGCTAGTGAAAATTAATGGTGGCTTTTGTATCACGCACAGCCAACTAGTGCTGGAAGTACACTTGCTTTTGTAGTGACAACAAAGGCTCCTTGCATTTACTGCAGAAGATGAGCATGGACCACCCACTCAGCCATCATGGAGTACCTAAGATACAAGAAATTTAGGCTTTGTGTTTTATTGGCAATAATTTGTTAAAGAGCTGGTGTCCTACACTACCTCACCACTCTGAAGAAAGCACATCAGGTAGGATCTTAGCTTTCGAATGTTTCAGCTAAATGGTTCTGGTTTTATAGAATTTGGCTGCAATTTAGCCTGAATGTGGCAAATTGGTGATCTAAAACCAGAAATAGGAGCAGATGAAAGCAAATGCAATCCCACCTTTCCTCTAGCTACCTAGCTGGTGAAGGGAGTAAATATGGCTGCTCCTGCTCTCAATATTTGTTATCTTCCCTCTGCTTTCTTTTTAATAAAGCCTGCGTCCTAAATTAGAGTTTTCTAAAAGGTCTTGACAAAAAGAAATGTAAATCAACAATTTACTATGAAGTTGCTTTTCAATTTTCAGGGCTGCTCTTTCTGTACATTCGAGGTGTCAGTTGTGCAAAGGCTGCAGTTAAAAAGTAAGTGTAAAGTATGTTAATTCCCCTGTCATCATAATGTTTAGTACAGTAGAGCTCTGAGGAGCTTTCCCCCTGATATTCTCTTTGTGCAGCTAAGATTAGATTTTGGATTAAATAAATAGAACTTCTAGAGTAACAAAGGACCTTTGTTGTCTTAGAGTAAAAAAGGACCTTGAAAAAGACCAATTAAATGATGTAAGAACTTATATATATATATATATCTGTTACTAAATTAATTATCCAGTGAACCTCCTGCTATTTTTTTTATTATTATTATTTGCCTTTGACCTTCTAGAATATTGAAATAAATAGCTTGGAGAATTAAGCTGACAATTTTTTAGTAACTTTTAGTCCCATAGCATTGTGCAGAAGAATAGAGAATTGGACCAGAATGTCTCACTTTTCGTATCAAACCAAATGCTTGATCTGCTACTGCTGCAGGGAGCTTTTTTTCTCTTTCTTGGGCTTTGCCGACAAAAAAACCCAAAAACCTGATACTGTTAACCAGTGGTGTTTAATGCCAGTGTCCTGCAGCATTGCATGACCTTTGCTGCATCGATTGGATCAGGTGAGTAGAAGGAAGTGGTTTACTGGAACCTTGTGGGAGCAAAGTATCAGTGGAAACTTTTCGTCTCCTGTGTCCTGTGGGACCCAGTGCATCCTCAGAAACAGTTTTTAAATAAGGATGAACGGGATTTATTTACAGGTCTGCAAAAGTTCCCTTTTACTTCAAAGCAAGTGGTAAATATTGTAGCACTTATGATCATGTTGTCCCAAAATCAGCATTCTCCACCTGGTGTGCTAAGCCGATTAACACACGGAGTCAAGGTATTTATTTATTACATGTCTGTGCAGACATGTAAATCAACAAAGATAGCACAGCTTTTCCTGGTTTTAGGAGGTTTATATGCAGTTCAACAAACAGATAAATTAGTTGACCAACATGACTGGCTATAACTTTGTGTAATATATACAATATGCATGCTCCAGAGTTGGGGGGGCTGGGGGGGGTGGGTGGGCACCTGCTCAAAGTTTCTGCTTCAAGGGGAGTTACTTTTACTATTATAATAAGGATATGTTTCTTTCAGGTAGTTTGGGTTGGCAAAAAGTCTGCAACTTTCTTACCCTAGCTCCAAAAACTGACTTTTCAGCATCACTGTATCTGTGTTCTGTTAGACTCTTCAACGTCAGTACCTCTGTGTTCTGCCTGTTTTCTTTTAGCCTTATCCGTTCCTTAGATTGTTTGACATTCCCCCTTCACCCATTTGTCATCAATCTGAGTGTTATTTTGATGCGCTGAGAATTTATGACTCTGAATTGTAAGAACTTTGTCAATTTCTTTGGAAGTTGAACCAAACTGTTTAAAAAGATTTGTCTGTAAATCTATATATTTTTATCCTCTGTGAAAAAAAGAAACTGATTCTGCCCTGTAAACAAACATCGTATGTTCATACTTGTGAGCCCTTGTCTACCAGTACGCACTTAGAGGGGAGAGAGGTGACCTCCTCCAAAGGGGAATTGTCCAGTGTTCTGTTATTTTACAAGCTTACCTATGGGTTTTTTGTTGTGGGTTGTTCGGTTTTTTTTTCCTTTTTGAAGTTAGCTTCTGGAAACACAGTTTTTCAACACAAAATTGCTAATCTCTATCAAATTAGCTAAGTATTTTGTCAGTGTGGGAGTCCTGGGCTCCAGTCTCAGGCAGCTCCCCAGGAACAGGTTCATGAGCTGGCTTATCTGCAGCTCTTCCATTCTCTTCTGCTGGGGCTCTTTTATGTTGCATAGAGCACTTAAATACCAGCAGACATGTGGAAAACAGAGTATCTTGATTCATGTCCATACTCCCCTAATAACTGGACAAGATGGATGGGAACAAAACAGTTTGGGGACCTTTCTGTTGCTATTTTTGTGCTAATAAAGGGATGGGTGGTTTCAGAAGAGTAAAGTAGAAAAGAGCACAAAATATATTTGTCTCCTGTTGTTTCCCATGCATCTTTTCTTGAATTGCTGCACAAAATCGTTGTGGTGGGTGGTTCAGAGCACACTGACAAACAGAAAACCCTTTTCCTTCCTGAGTAAAACCAGATGTTGATTTTCCCTGTCTGTGTTACGTTCATTTGCATATGTGGAGCTATCTGGGAGTCAGGTGCCATCTTTTATCATGGTATTGCCTTGTGCTTGCCTCTTACAGCATTTCTGGTGTAAGAATGTGCCTAAGTTTTGCTTTATCTTGCCTGCTTTCAGTTTATTTGCTTCACTACCTTGGAGCTTCCCTGACATTTATACCTCTGCAAAGTGAGGGTAAGATACTGGTGCTCTAATTCGCTAGCACTTCATATTCTTTTGGCAAAAGTGTAAAGCCTTGGGAACTGGAGCTTCTCTGTGGATTTTGCAGGCAGCCAGGAACAGCAGTGGTAGGAGGCTTGGGGTCCGGCACGTGTCCAGCTGCCCATAGTTTAGCAGAAACAGCCTTCCTACCCACTGGGGAAAGCAGCCCCCACTACATGGTGTCGCAAATGATTCCATTTTAAACTACAGTATGACAGTCAGTTTCTATACCTTCAAGCTGTTCTTAAACAGCTTTTTCTTTGTCTGTCTGTTGTGGCTAAGCTGTGCTATTTGAGGTTCATTAATTGCATTATTTTGATAGATGAAGATGGCTTTTCCATTTCTTTGTTGTATCTCAAAGTTTGCCTTCAAAGGTGCAGCTGGGTCTCCTGTATGGGTACCACCTCTCTGATAGTTCCTGGGCATGTCAGGATATATCCATGGCTCCATAACACATCCAGGTCCCTCTGTGTTGCGGATATGTGTCCAAGTGGCAGGTAGAATCCTTTCTTTAAAACACTGTCTGCAAGCTACATAATCCTGTTGCTTTGAAGGTGACAAACTGTAATTCTGAGTGTGTTTGCATATTGATGAAAGAAAAAAGAATTTTCAGGAAATTCAGGAGAGACATCTGACTCTGAAATGAGCTCTTTCTTCAGACCAGACCTGGGGCTTGGATAATTCTCAGCTTTTAAGGATTCAGCTCTTGGTTGCTATATATCTATATATAGCTATATGTAGTAAGTGCAGTCCTGCTGCAATACTAAAGCAACATATATACAGCTTATTGCATGGCTCTCATCTATCTATGTGTCTCATTTGTGTTTAATCACACTGAATCCAGCCCCCTGGGAATCATTAATGGTTCAAAATATTGCCACGCAGGCTGACCTGCAAATCCCATGCAAAGAATGTTGCACTGGTATTAGGGGGTTTACAGGAATTTTGCAGTGGCTGTGAACTAAGCTATACCCAGGCACCTCTACTGATCCTTCTGTTTTCAAACCCAAAAGTCTAGCATGGGCTTTTTTGGTGGGGAGGGGGACAAGAAAATATCCGCTGTTAGGACAGTGTCTTCCCGCCTTCCCAATCCTCTCTGTGCCTGAAAATGTGCTTGTAAAACCTAAACACAGTGAAGTTTGATAGGATTTAGAGGATCTGGGGTGCATCAGTCTCTGATAGTTTGTTTCATATTGTTGCTCAAGGACCAAATCAGATGAAAATGGGTTCTTGGAAAACCATGAATGTGCAATGTGGCCAGCTGTAAGGCTGCAGGGACAGTTTACCCAAGTGCCACCAGCCAAACATTCAAATGTGTTTGTGTGGTACTTTGAACAATTCAAGACTTGATGAGCACTTTACAGCAGCTTAGCAACCTGTAAAATCCTGCCTTGCAAGCCAAACACATATGATGCCAGATGTGCCTGTTTTGTCCTGAAGTCCCTAACTGCTGCTCTGCAAGTGGTCAGTGTATTATTTCCAGTACCAGCCACTGTTAAGGGTGGCATAACTCATTTTGTAAGTCTCTGCTGTTTGATTCAGCAGTGTTGTGCGTTATATTGTCATGAACTGTAAAATGTGTAATTCTTACTGCAATACTGATCCATATACAATCTCAACATATGTTAGCCCTGGACTTAGCACTGAATACTGAGGCATTAAATGGCAGTGGTTGCTTCCCCTTACAAGGGTGATGGCACAACTGCAAATCACTCACCTGAATGCAAATAATAAGGCTTAGCTGTAACTTAACTAATACATATCTAGTTTTCATGGTTATCCACACTGAAGACTTGAAAAAGATCAGTTATTGCTTGTGTTTGTGAATTTGAATCTCAAGTGAATAGTGCTATTAGGCTTCAAGAGGTGTTTAAAAAAAATAAATCAATATTTTAGGAGCACCAATCTTCAGCATTCTTGCCTTGCGTTAGGCAGAAAATAGTACACCTGGCTATAATGAACACACGTGCATGCACGTATACATGAGGCAATAATTGTATTAAGTAAGTTGTGATTTCTCTTGGGGAAACATGCTCCCTGTTGAACAGCACTGCTGCTTCACATGTAGCTGAATGTGTCCTTCTGATACAAAGATTGGCAGCATCCAAACCTGCTTGCTTTCTAACCTTGCCGAAGTGGGAAGCCTAGATGCAGCTGGGTAAGGAGTTCGATAGAATTAAACTCGATAACAGCAGACTGTTATGAAGTAAGCTATTCTTTATTGTAGCACTGGGGCAGCACTGGGGATAGCTCCACCATAAGTGCTCCAACAATCTGGCAAACTTTTAGAGACTATATACCGTAAAGTTACACATATTCATGTGATTTCCATTTACCTATACATGAGATTTCCTGGAATCCATTAATATATGCAAATGTATGGTCCCCATGCATAGTTGTCTTCCCTAGTGGTCTTTGGGTGGTCATGGGGGTCTTGAGATGAAGGCTTGTAGTCCTCTTCGCTACACCTGCTGGTTGACCTGTACTTCTGCATAAACTCAAGGCTGGGATCAGCAGACCATATTCGAGGCGATTGTTGCCACTCTCTTGTAACTTGCTTATTTCTGTGATTCTCTGTATCCCTTTTCAAGATTGAGTTGTCTACCATGGGATCATCCAGCTGTCTCCTTATCTTACCCCTATCCCTTATTTTTCAACCATCCAGAGCCTATTTTTTCAACTAAGCATCTAAATTATTTACAACATCTTCCTTGGTCTCAGGGCCTTAACCCCTTCACTAGAAATTCACCATGTATAATTTTGGTACTATTTTGCTTTATTTAATTTAGTAACTCTAAAAACTGCCGCTGGATCACATTACCTTTCCTTTTAGTCAGATTGTGAGGATTCTAGAAATGGGAAGTTTTTATGTACAGCTGCTATGAGATGCCAGCTGGATCACATCTAATTAGATAGTACACACTCTGGTTAAGTAATTGGTTTTTTTTTTTTAGGCAATGTATCCTTCTTTTCTTCAACTGTTCTAATTCTTCCACAAGATGTTTGTGATCATCAAAAAGAACCCCTGAATTTCTGTCAGTGAAGCTGAATCTCACCTTGCTCATTCGTAAGAAAAATGGAGTTGAGTCAATGTGGTGATACCAAAACACTATTTTTTTTATATATTTAGGTATCTAGTACAAAAACAGTTGAAAATCCTTCATGGGCTTGATCATACAGACGTCTTCCTCTTTGCTGTCATCTTTTCCTCCAAACTTCCAGCTCTAGTCACTGAACTAATCCCTCCTCTTCATTCTCACCTTCGCTTACACCCATTGAGTCTGTCTGACACTTCATCTAAGAGAAGTTTCTCACCTGACTTGCTCTGAATTTTTTTTTATTAAAAAAAGCTCCAGCCACTAGAATCATAAAATACCAAAAGAATTTCAGAATGAAGAGTACTTTACTGTCTTTCCAGTGGTCTGCTTATGACCTTGCTTTTAAGTTTGACCTTTTCTGATTTTTTTCTGAGGGAATAGCCTGTTTATACCTAGAGATGGAGCTAACCACGGCGGTAGCATTGTAATTGTTCCGTGCTGGTTTTGTGCAGCTTAAAAAATTCAGGTCACTGGCCATTTTCTTACCTCTGCAGAGCAGAATTAACACTACAGTGTCAGCTGGACATTAATGACTTAAATTGCCCTTAATGAAATGAAAGATACTTTGCGTTACCTTCTTGGCTGGGGTGAATAGCCGAAAAAAGAAGGCAAATCTCTGATACATGTTGCTTGCTTTATTTCTACAAGTTCCCTTGGGCTAAATTACTGCAGTGATACAGTTCTTTCCTCACAAGGCTTGCCATCATTAGCTGTACTGAAAAACCTCTCCTTAGGAGTATCTTTACAGGGCAAAGGTGGTGTTCAGCAAGTGTTCATGTAATGTACTGTGGGCCTGGCAACTGCAATATGCTGATGCTGCACTAAGTGTTCAGCTCATTCCAGGTTCTTTCACCAAGACAACTTCAAACATCAAAATGGGAAATTTTATACCCAGAATCATGATTCTGGAATATCCCTTTCATAGTTACCAGAAGAAATACATGCCACACCGGCTCGCTGTGGAGCAGCTTTTGGTCCCTCAGCAGAGAAGGATTTAATGGCAGTCTGGAGCAGCTTGTGGAGGAGGAGCCATAACCAGCAGCCTAGGGGGCTTCCAAGCCTCTGTGCAAACAGGATAGGTGACTGGATGGACGGAAGGAGGGAGAGAGGGAGAGAATGGGACCGGTGGAGGAACTGGCAACAGGTCACTGCTGCACCATAAACTGGACAAGCAAAGATGAGTGTCACAGCTGGGGTGTTACGTACTGGGAACATAATACAGAAGCTGGGAGCCAGAGCTGTCTGTGGCCAAGCACTGGGAATAGGATGAGTGTGGAGAAAGTGTGGGTGGGAAATCAAGCCTCAAAATGCCCACAGTTAGCAATGTTGATGCACCTGGGGCCCAGGTGTGCTGCGTTAGTCGTGAAACCTCCTTCCTCTGGGGCTAAATGCCAGAGGGCAACACAGGCTTGCATCTTCAACAGCTTCTTCCATCAGCATCCTCCCTGCATCCTGCATTCTTGTGGCTCACATGTACAGAACAAAAACCCTTCTGGAACATTCCCCCCTTCTACCTAACTGTCTTCTCTCTGCAGTGTGAGCTCATGCAGCTGGCAGGCAGCAGAGGAGGGAGTCCTGGCTGCACTCAGCTGTGCTGCAGCATGTGATGAGAGACAGAGCTGGTTGTCAGCGACATCTTTATCCAAGAAAATTAATAACTTGAAGCTTGTGTAGTGGATTTAGAAGTAAACAGATCTTTTTTTAAATAGGTGAATAAACCCGAGTCTAAAAATAGATAAGGAAAAGGGCAAGAAAAAGCAAATGACTTGGTGTAGTCCATAGAAAAGGAGGCATGGGACTGGGTGTTGTAATTTCTAGTTTCTAAATTCCTTGTGTTTGGTTGTCTGAACTACCCTTTCCTCTGCTGCCATATCTTGAATTTCATTAATTTAATTACTTCAATAAGAACTGGAGCAAGACCTTAAGCTGGGATTTTCAAGGAAGTTTGAGAGAGTCAGAGACTCATTGCTGGTTTCCAGAGCGATTTTGTTGTTTTTAAAGCCTATTGGAAAGCCAAGATCTCAGGTACTTTTAAATGGTGGCTTAGGGAATTTGAAGTTCTTTTATTTGCCTCCTGCTTGCAAAGCAGGAGGTCAGAAGAATAAGTGGACCCTGGTAGAGCTGTCAGTTGACTGTTGTATTTGTTGGCCATTGCACATAGCCATCAGATTCCTTGATAGGTAAGTAGGTACATGTGCTTTCTACAGTACATTTTTAAGAAAAAAACAATGTTGTATGACAGGTAGACTTACAACATCACAGTATGACCTACTGTATCTACCTCTTGAATGCTTCAAAATGTATTAATACAGGTAAAGCTGAAGATCATAAACTCAAAAATTGCTCAGTGAGGACCTACTGACAGGGGAGGGAAAGGGACACAGACTGACTGCATGGACACCCAGAACGGGGAGCAAGGAAGGAGTTGGTTTTCCCTCTTCATCAGTCTAACTGTGTGAGTTTCCACCCATGTCTGCTACAGAGGACTTAGCAGTGTGAGCAGATCATGCAGGCATAATGGAGATTCCCCCTTTATTTTCCTGGATATGCAGGGATTTACAGTGCAGCTCAGGAGGTTAAGCCTGCCAGATGTGGCCAAGCTGGGAGTTGTGTCAGCCTGAGGGTCTCCTCACGTACTCTGAAGGAGCTAGATGGGAAGGGTGAGGAGGAGGGTGTCTCGCAGAACGACTGCCTGAGCCATGTGACATAGTGTGTCATTTTTCTCCCATCTTCACATAGGTATTCAAGGAGTCATGCATGCAGGTCACATGCAGGTAAATGCACATGCAGTAAGTTTGGCCTGCAACTCTCCTTCAGACACACAAATGTCAGCATAAGGCTTGAGAATTAGAGACCCACAGCTAAAAACCTAACCATTAGCATGCAAAGGAGTTTCAGTATCATCAGAGTCCCCTGTGCTTTGTCTCCCCTGTGCTTTGTCTTATCATAAATGGATCATGAATAAAACATTCTGAGTCATGGAGAAGAGCACAGCTCCCATAATTGCAGGTGAGCGATGTAAAGATGGCATGGCAACGCCACCAACTCCGTCCCACTGTAGGACAAGGGGAGTGACAGAGAAACAGTCATCTCGGCTCTGTCAGCAAAGCCATCTCAGGAGCCTGCCTGCTCGCCAGAGAGGCACGTGTGCACTTGCAAAACATTGTTAGGCAAATCTACATCCATAGCTCCTATCTTTGCTGCCAGGATGCTGGACCGCGAGTTTAGGTCCATCCCAAGGCTTGGGTGGAGAGCTGAGAGCATAGCTTTCTAATGAAACTCCTGCACTGACTTTTGCATTTCATCAGTAAATTCTGTCCGGCATTGCACAGAATTGCCACATCACAAAAATACATACATGTATCACGTTTGCAGAACTGTAACTAAAAAGGGGACAGAGCTGACTTTGAGACAAAATTCCTTTCAGGATTTGTGGAAAGTTTACAACTACCATCATGCCCATGGCACAGATGTTACCATCCAGCAGAAACTGTGGTGTAACATGCCCTCTCTAAAGCTTTTCTATAGGGGCAGGGGCACTAATGGCAGAAGACAGAGGTGCTGTTTAGTTCCAGGGAAAGGAAAGCAAAGCACCATTTCCAGATTTGCCTTTTTTCTGGGAATACTTTGTATAGGATTTCCCATGTGAAGAAGGACCTGCTGCTTGTTCCTCTGCTTCTATTGTGGTGACCTGTAAAATAGCCACACAAATAAGCATGCACACATCTGTCATTCCAGCTGTGGCTCTGATTAGAAAGATCTAACCATATACTTGTTCAAGTTACTTTCTAAATCTGTCATGATTGGTAGTGTGTCATGTTTCTTGGAAGCAGGCTGTTTCAGGTCACAGAGTGTAATTAAAGGCAATTAATGCAATTACTCACAACTATGCTACTGTTAATGCTCCAGATGTCATTACAGCACTGTGCTTCCTGCTGCTAGCCCTCACAGGCTGTGCCTTTATGTTCGCCTAGTGTTGTCATTGTGGTTAAACCAGGGGGCTGGAAATGGGAGAAAAGTACAATTTATTGTTCCTAACTCCCCTCACTCTGAAAATTTCAAGTGTGCTAGGCAGACCCCAAACCCATTTGTCTATTCTCTTTTCTTTTCACTGACTAATGAAGAGTACGGAGACAGGGTGAAGACTGCCATGGAAAATGGTCATAGCTGAAATATTATAAAGCACTTATATATTAAAAAATATATTTTACAATAGTCTGTTCTACAATTAAACTTGTACTAAATGTGTCAATTTCCACTAATGAGTTTTATATTTATGGAGTAACTATTCAAAAGGACTAACTGTAGGCAGTAAAATCTGAAAGACCTGAATTAGCTGTGAACTTCAAACTTTTCATTTGGAATCCAGCCCTGTCTTTCCCTTTTGTCTCAGCCACTGCCAAGTAATTTACAGTTCAAGAAAGGCTAATGGAGCTATAAACAAAGCACAGATGCCTCTCACGTTTCCTTTATTGGGCTGTGTTATGAAAATAGCCACTGCTTCCAGAGGAGAGCACATGCATAATTACAGAAGTGCCTCAAGTCTCCTGTTTATCTGCAGAGCAGGTACACCATAACTCATCTTTCATCTTCAGCAGGGCTGGGGCTGAAAGCTACCTGAATTCACTCTCTGTCCTTGGGGTTTATTTTTGTAAAGTAGACATTGGCCTACCAGGAAGATCATTAAACTCATTAAGTCTCTAAAAAAGGATTGACTATGGTAAGCTTGGTTTTAAAAGATGTCTCAGGTAGATAGCGGGATATCTTTGAATCCCCTTGTGAGCCTGTCAATCACCACACACACATTGAAGTTCAACATTTCCCACTCACACCAGCACAGAACAAAAATATCTCAGATGAGCTGAATGGTGTTGAAACCGTTTTACAGTGATGCAGTTGTGACTGAGTTTGTTAGCACTAGGTCAAGGCTGCCTCGTGTTCTCCTGTGCCTTTCCTGAAATGCAGGCTCAGCAGGGCCAAAGCCTGAGCAAACATCACTGTCCTGCTGTAGCTCATGTCTCGGAGCACTGCCTGCTTCCAGGGCCGGCTCCTAATGCTGCTGCTGCTGCTAACGGGATGGGGGCATAGGGTGGCCTACGCAAGCCAAAAACTTTGGCAGGGAGGGCTGAGCCCATCTCCCCGCTTCCCACTGGGGATAGTTGCAGGAAAGGGGAGTCCTTGTCCTTGAAAAGGTGCAGTAGGATTCATCCAATGCTTCCTTTGGAGAAGGCTGACTGTTAGCAGATGCCAGTAGCTGATGGTGCAGCTGCAAGCAGGTGTGTTAGCGCATGCATGGATATTTCAGAACATGACTCCAAAAGAGCAGAGGGAAGCTAGCTTGCACATGCACGTCGCAATTTGCTCCCTGGTTTGTTGAAGCTGTGTTTGCTGGCTCTAGGGTCTTGCAGGGCAAGCAGTCCTGTGGGATGTAGATGATCCTGTGGAAAGCTGAGGCTGATCTTCAGCTCTTTAGTAGTCAGCATTGCCCTGCAATGAAAAGGCAGAGAGCCTGGGTCGTGTATGTACCAGCCAGAGGAAGAGCTTTCCAGACTGATGGGTTTCATGAGCCCTGATGTCAAGCATTTGCATCTCAGCTGACAAGAGCCACAGTTTGATGTTTAGATCCGTTCAGTTTTGATGTTTAGGTCAAAGCATGGCAGAGCTGTAGCAGAGAACTTAGGACCCCTTACAGCTTGGGGACCTTTTCACACACCGCTGCCCCCCCAACAAATTTTGGCTGCCCCACTGAGCATGTGGCTTGCAAGGCATCTTGGAGAGCCAGACTTTGGATGGATGGTATGACTATAAAGGGAGGTCAGAAACCGATTCTCTAAGATACGATATTTAGGATAATTGTTCTGCTACTAAGGGGGAAGCAGCTTTTACCTGCATAGGGCATTATTTCTGTACTGCATTGTACAGCCCATACAATGTTCAGCAACCCTCAAGACTTTCATCCTCTGTATGGTTTCTCCTATCCAGCTTTGCAGAGCATATCAAGCATAACTCAGGTGTGTACTGTTCTTGGTTCAATTTCATCACAGATGCTCCACTTCTGCTTCCATCCCCATTGCCCTCAAACACACATTGGGCAGCTGGACTAAGGAATCCCCAGCTGGGGATCAGCGTCCCTGGCCAGGCCAGCAGCAGCATGGCATATAAGCCATCCCTCTGGGTCAGGAATGTCACCTTAAATGTCATTGCAATAAACAACGCATTGCTTTCCTACTGAATTCAGTTACACCTTTTCTTGATATGTAGACCACATTCACTGCAGTGATATGACTATTGGGGATCACAAGATATGAAATACCATGCCATTGAGGAAGGAGAGAACCTTAATCCAACGAGAAATGGGCTACCATGGCAGGCTAGATGAATGCAGTTTTGTTTCCATACAATAACCAAAAAGGTTTTTGTAAGAGTACTCAGTGTGCTATCACCCATTGTGTCAGCTTTGTAGAGCTTTGCATCTCTTGTCTTTTGACAGTTATGGCACATGCGCATGTTTGCTTGAAGAATTTCCTTGCAGTCATGGCTAAAGCCACAGAGAAGAGCCCCTGTGAGGAGTGGCTATAGACTAGTCTCCAGTCAAACCTCCTCTGTTCTGTGGGAATCACTGTGAGGTATGCCAGGGCTGCTTCCCAAATGGGTGACACTGTCATGACTGCACATCCTGGTTGTTGGGGAAAATAAAAACTAGGAAGGGCTGCAACTTGGGTAGCTTCAGAGTCACTGATAATAAAGGCTAATCCCATCTTCTAGTGTTAGAAGCAAAAGATAGAATGTGAACTCTTACATTAATGATCAGTTTATTATAGCCTTTGGTCTGTATCCACAAAACCATTTTGGAGTAAAGGTTGTGTTGACTTGAGCCTTGCCTTCATTTCAATGTCCCGAGGCTCCTGAATGTCCTTGTGGAATATGCTGGAATGCCCCTGGCCGATGTGGCATACAGCTAAAATCAGAATGGCCAGAGAGTTTCACAGCAGTCTGACACCATCCTCAATGTCACCCCACTCTGCACAGATGTGACAGCAATGCTGATGTTTTGTGTCCAACTCAGACAGAAGGAGAGGCTAAGGAGCACATGTAGTTGTGCTTCTGGCAAGAGGAGGAAAAGGAACTAAAGAATTGCTGGGTGAGCTGCTAGCAACCATCTCTGGTCAGTCAGTTCTGCCATGTAGGCTGGGATCTGAGCTACAGCTCTCAATTTTCTCTGTCTGCCTTTGAGGCACTGCCAAACACCGTCAGGAGCCTCTGATCCTGATTTGCCACAATAAAAAACAAGCTGTTTGTTCTCTGAGCTTTGTAATGTACTTTGGATTTGACCTAGAAAGTTCTTATCTGGTAGAAAGACTCCTTTGGTGCCTGGTATGTGTCTTTTTTTATCGTGATAAAGTTACCAATCATACAGAAAATCAGAAAAAAATATCCATGATTTGCCGAGATGAATCAGCAGAGCTCTTGATTGGTATCAATTTACAGACCTTGACTAGTGATCAAATAAATTAAAATCTCTTGCTCCATTACTCCCAATTCATCTAGTTTCTCAGTGGGCATTTTTAATAAAATCACAATTTAAAATATTTATTGTGGCAGTGTTAAATATATTCTTTATTTTGTATTTGTACTTTGATATCAACACAGAAAAGCCCTAAAATATTTGTCTGTTGGTGCTCCCTAGTGGTGAAGTTTGCCTGCAGTAAAGCTGCAGGAATTTTGGCAGTGATTGTACAATTCCATATCTTAATCGCTTTAAATTTAAGTCCCTCAAACAGCCTGTTTGGGGGTATAAAGTCATTCACACATATCAGTGCTTGCAGGACTGCGCTTTGATGTAGCGCAAGATGTTTATGATGCGAAAAATGTACGCAGTAGTAAAGAAAATCCTTTTTCCTTCCCAGGCTTTGTTCATTTCTGTCCTTAGCATTGAGGTGCTGCATAAACTTTCCTATATAAGACAAGATACGCCACTCTTTTCTTTTCTTGGCCTGTATTAGACAGAAAGCTAAGCACCAACACAGTCAGGAATACAGACAGTCAGACACACACATGGAAGCATGGTTAATATTTCTGTTCTCTAACCCATCCCCAGGACCTGTTTCCAGCAGCAAGTGGTGCGGTTCCCAGTAGGGTGGTCACTTTCATGCTGGGCTCCATGGCTTCATCCTCATAAATGTGCCAGGCTGGGGACAAAGCATTGGCAAAAAGGACTCTGATGAATGCCAAATTGGCACCAAGCCATGCCTCTCTCTTGGGCTGAGCTTTCCCAACTTAAGAAATATCTGAGAGAGGAGGAACCCCCACAGCCATGAGTCTGCTCTTGCCTGCAAAATAGCTGTATGCAGCCAAGTGTCAAAGTATAACCATGCTGCCCCTAAGCAACAGCAGTTAAGCCAAAAAAAGTCTCTTCTGTCCTAATCCACTGCCAGCCATGGTACAGGAATTACTCTGAGCCTTAGCCAGTGGACAAAGCCTTGCAGACTGGATTTGCACTGGTAAATCTTCATTGTGTCCATCTCCTCTAGCATGAACCACCTAAAGTTTCTGGGAGTTATGACTACACATGCAAATGAAGGAACCAGAGGAGAAGTCGGTGCAATCTATATATCCAGATCTGATATCTTTCATGTACATAATATATATATATATATATATACAAGCATAGAAAATATGTAAACTATACCACTCTCGAGCACCCAAGCCCAGCACAATAGGCTTGGCTCAGGTTCATTTACATGAAAGATTGCTAAGGCTGTATTGCAGGGAAGAGAGTACCACAGCACCACATACACTGAGGCAGTGGAGTGCTTCTGCCCTGAGGAAACTGCCACTAATCCTGTTCCAGTAAAGGGCAAGGCTGACTGTGATAGTTTAGATTCTGCTGAGAAAGGGAAATTGTTCCAGGACTTTGAAAAGCCCTGCAGCAAAGAGTGAACCTACAGGATCATGTCTTTTTGGAGAGAGACAGTGATTCTGGGCAGGGAACTGGAATGCTGGGACAGGAGCAGTGATTAGGGATGCACCCAGTTCTCTTCACCTCTTCCCTGTGGGGTGACCTACTGGTGCTGGTTGGATCAAACAGTGATTACCGGATGCTTTGATTGATGATTATCCAACTTCTTTCATAGTAAATATCGTTGTTTATCAGAATCCTTATTGCTTAACATTGCTCCTTTTGAAGCTTTTTCTATCCGGCAGGGTCTGCTCTTTCTACCTTCAGCATTTTCAGTACCATGTTACCTCTTTCAGGTAGTTGAGACCTACCAGCAAACTGGCTGGAAGTAAATTGAAATCGATCTGTGGAACCTGTAAAGGAAAATTTCCATTTCTAATGCTAGCCTTGTATATGCACGTTACTAGACCTTCCCTCCCCATGCAGGAAAGCCCAGAGCAGCAAACAGCTTCCGCAGTTGCAAAGTGTGTTTCCAGTGACCTGGAACAGAGACTTTTCCCTGTGTCCTTTGTTGTACTTGGGTCAGCTTTTGAGAGCTGGTTCCCTGGGAGTTTCCAAAGCCCACAGGCAGGCAATACACCCCCCAGCTCCCTCACTGCAGACAGGGAGTGATTGCCCTGGTAAATACCAGGCACCAGCTATGGAACAAGCTGCTGTCTCCTGAACTTTAGGTACACTCACAGGTATTAATGGTACTGCCTTCCGCATGGAGCACTGACACAGCTGCAGAGCTGTTACATGAAATGACAGGTATTTTCTCCTATCTTTTGTCTAGAATACTTGCTCAACTATGGGATACAGATGCCTCACAGCTCTGTTGTCCCTCCTGTTTGCTAGCACCCCAGAAGTACTATAATTTCACGTAGAAGAACTAAACACAGATGCAGCTTCCAGTACATCTTGCTGGGTGATGTTTAAGGGATGTCAAATCTCCAGCCCTATTTGCTGTCTCAGACCTCAGCATCTATCTCTCACTCCAGTGCTCCAGTGCCTATGGGTACCAAGAGAGAGTTAATTTGCTCAATGACTTAAATAGTGCCTGGAACTAATTTAGGAGGCAACTTCAAATGTGGAGACTATGGTCTCACATCACCATGTGACAGATGACTGGTGTAAGACAAAGTGGTGGTGCCAGCTCACACGCAGTGATGCCCATGGTCCAGCTGCTCACCATGGTTCATGGCTCCTTGACACTGGATTGATGAAGAGTGTGGGGCCATAAACCTGCTGTCCCTCTCCTGCACTCACCCCTTTGCAGGCTGGAGGGTCCTGTGGTGATCTGAGTGGTCCTTAAAAGCTTTGATGGAGCAAAAGACACCCTGGAAGTCACGTATCTCCCTTGGATTGCACAGGGAAAACATGCCCTTTACAGCTTCTCCTTGCTGAAAAAAAGCACACAGCTACTTGTAACTCACGTTATTTGCTGGGACATGAGCCCCTCTTTGACTTGTCCTACACAGAGGAATCCACCCCGGTAAATTATGTGCTTATAGAAATGAGAAATTAGATGAAATATTGATTATAAATTATACCTTTGCTGTAATTTAGGTTAATTATAAATAAAATTATAAACTGTAAAAATAAGGTAGCCTGTGCAGAGGTACTGGAAAGAGAGTCCCACAAGACACTGCCTGTATCTGCAGGTCCAAGCTGTCCTGTGGTGCCTATTCTGCACATAAAACAGGGACACCATGAACAGAAAATGCTGTTCTCCACATGGACAGACCTCAGGGGATGTGTACAGGTTTCTGACTGCAGGAGGGAACAGCAGCATTGCAGACTGCCTGACCCAGGAGCAGGGAGCCCCAGCACTGGCAGCTGACTATTACAACCAGTACAGAGAAGGGGTGTGTTTCTGGCATTGGAAGAAGCTAATGTTTTTCAGTTTTGGCAGTTCCAGCTGATTTCCAGCCCCTTCAAGGCACAAAAAGACCTCTCCTGGTGCATCTTTTAGGAGATAATTTTTTATCAAGGTTCGTGCAGGTTTAAGTCTTTTTTGATTTGGATACATGAAACACTAAGGAATAACTCTACTGAGGAAATCCTGCTCTGTGATTTGTTCTCATCAAGCTTAATCACCTTGATTTGAGCACTCCTAGGGTTATAGAAAAGGGGTTGTGTTTGTGTGTAATTCAGCTTTTTCTGGGCACACCACAGACTAGATCTGTTTAGCAGAGAGAACTGTGGGGAAAAAATTGCAAGGCAATGGAAATATATGTCCATATTTTTCAAACAAAGCATTTTTCAAGTGAAAATTTCTACTTTTTCTTGAGGAAAAAAAAGAAGGAAAAACCCCTTCTCTTAAAAATGTCAGTCATCATAAATGCAGATTTTCACATTTTAAAAGAACAAGGGAAAGCAGGTATTTTCTATGAAAAATGTTTTAAAAAGCAATTTCCATTGAAATTTTGACAAATATTTCAACTGTTCTTTTATAAAACTAATGGTTAGAGTATGTTTTTCTGGTCACTAATGATGCCATCTCATAGTACTCATGCATGAAGTGTTAACTAGAAAGCAAAATAGTTAAATGAATCACTTGTTTCATATCGTAGGCTTGCTTTAGATACAAATTCCTCAACATACAAGCAGCTTGAATAGTAGCTACTTAATGACAGCTTTTATTGATTCTGAAAAATGTTATAAGGTAAGTTGATGTTCACCTGGGCTAAAACAAGGTATGGGTCAAGCAGCCCAGGTCATGCATCCTCCTTCCAGCTGTGTACATGAGTCACTAGGTAGCACCAGATACTTTCTGACCTCCTTCCTTCCCAATAGATCTTACAGTGGTGGCTGCTGCAGGGTCCTTGCTGTGGACCAGGAGGGATGCTGGTGCTCTGTGTTGCAGCTCACGCAATGGAGGACCTGCGACTCTTCTGAGATAGACAGATCAGACTCTCAGATGCTGCTTCCTCCTTCTTTGGTGGCTGCTTTGGCAAGCAGAGTGTTGCACAAACAGTGGCTGACTTTTCATCCACTCTCCACGAGGAGCTGCGGTGGCTGAGTGCTGAGTGAATGCCTGTGCGCAATGTTCCTGGTTGGTTCCCTGTCCTCTCCTCTGCTGGTAAGGTGCCTTACAAGCATGGGAACTGGAATTCAGTTTCCCCAGATTTTGTTCTACCACTGTGTGGTAGATGAAACCCACTTTTAAGCATTTCAGCCCCTGGTGGAAAAGTGGTTTTGCTGCTATGGGGGAATGTGCCTGTGTTGTAGTTGTGTTTGGGTAATCCCATGGTCATGGTCCAGTCTGTCAGAGCAGTCACTGGGTGTTAATGGGGATGAAATCCAATGTGGCCTCTAAAGGCGAAAAGTCTTAATTTAATTTCCAGGTGATCTGTGGGATGAAGAAGTGAGAAAACAGTAGCCTGAGAGACAGGAACTAAGCAAGGTGCAGAGCTGGGTTTTCCCTCTTTGGCTCCAGCCCACCCATTACCATGGGGCATAAGCAGCAGGGCTAAGGCTCAGCAAACAAGGCTCGTGCTGGGCCTTCCTGGTGATGCAGGCGGTGAATGTGCTTTTCAGAGCTAAACACCCTGAACTGTGCCTGATCTGGAGAAAAGCTACCTGAACATGTTTTTAGAAGCAGTGGCCAGTTTTGCTTGCTGCTGCCCTGGAGTGACCTTGATGCTGACCCCTGCCATGATGAATTCCTGAGTCCTGGGCTACTACTGGTGCACCCTATACTTTCATCTTGATATTTAAAGGCAAGAAGCTGCAAATTCTCTATAAAAGAGAGAATGCCTGATTGTTTGTTTGACAGAACAGCCAGCGAGGGTGGCTGCAACTCATTGCTGTTAAATCCTGCAGCATAAAATCTGAATCTGCTAACACAATCCTTGGACAGAAATTGTATTTCTCCACAGATGCTGCTGCTTCACAGCATCCTCTGTGCTGATACAACCCCTCTTCTCGAAGCCTTTGCCTCTTGCTTTTCAATCCCACACCTCCTTCCGACCAGCAGTGGCAGCCGGGGAGGAGGCAGCAGTGCAGGTTTCCCTGTGAAGCAGAGTACAAATGACGGGTGCCTGGCTGCAGGCAAGGCTGTCCGCCACTGCTGTGTTGTGCCAGGGGCAGTGCCACCCCTGTCATCAGACAACCCAGTGATGGACAGAGTAAATAAGATATTTTATGGTTTGCTTTTCTTATTGCCACGGGATATGTCAAAACAGCTCAGTATTGAAGCCATTCAGCAGGCCTTTCATGCTTAAAAGTGCCTTCATTTTTTTTGTTCCAATATCCCTTCTCATGGGGGGCATATAGGGTAATAGAAGTTTAAAGAGGAGGAAAAATGCATCACTGAATTATTGAATTAAGTGTGAAGCGTATTTTCCTTTCAGTCCAGCCTGATATTAAATTTCAATCTGCCATGTACTGATGGGCCCAGGCCAGTTGTGTGAGGTTCAACCAGGCTCAGTGCCGGGTCCTGCCCGTGGGTCACACCAGCCCCCGCAGCGCTGCGGGCTGGGGGCAGGGGGCTGGGAACTGCCTGGGGGGAAAGGGCCTGGGGGGGCTGGTCGGCAGCCGGCTGGGCATGAGCCCCCCGTGTGCCCAGGTGGCCAAGGAGGCAAACAGCATCCTGGCTGGTGCTGGGAACAGCGTGGCCAGCAGGGCCAGGGCAGTGCTGTCCCCCTGCACTGGGCACTGGCGAGGCCGCCCCTCGACTCCTGTGTTCAGGTTGGGCCCCTCACTGCCAGGGGGACGCAGAGGGGCTGCAGCGTGTCCAGAGACGGGCAGGGGGCTGGTGCCGGGGCTGGGGCACAAGGCTGGTGGGGAGCGGCTGGGGGAACTGGGGGGGGGTCAGCCTGGAGAGGAGGCGGCTCGGGGGGACCTTGTCGCGCTCTACAGCTCTCTGACAGGGGCTGTAGCAGGGTGGGTGTCAGTCTTTTCTCCCAGATAACAAGCAACAGGACGTGAGAAAATGGCCTCAAGTTACTCCAGAGGAGGTTTAGACTGGACATTAGGAAAACTTTCTTCACAGACAGGGGTGGTCAAGCATTGGAACAAGACGCCCGAGTAGGTGGTGGAATCACCACCCCTGGAGGCGTTTAAAAAACACATAGATGTGGTCTTAGGGACATGGTGTAGTGATGGACTTGGCAGTGCTGGGTTAACAGTTGGACTCGATGATCTTAAAGATTCTATATAGGGATGAGGGATTTCTCTTGTACTTTGTTTTCAGGAAGATTTTGAGGGGCAAAACTAGTCTAGTGAACACTTATCAGTTTATGCTCTTAAAACCTGAGACTTGTCAGAGTGCAGACATGCTGAAGCCATGTCTACAAGATCTGTGTGAGATGAGGGGTGCAGTTCAATAAACTTGCTATTCACTAACCAAAGAACTGGAGGTAGGTGGTAACAGTCCATAGCTGTAAATTTTATGGGACAGGATGAATGGGTTTTCCTGTCTTTGCACCTAGGGGATCTGGAAGGCACCCAAGGGTGTCACTTGAAGAGCTGTTTGACTTCTGTTTTCTTTACCTCACAGAGAATGTGGTGTTTGTTCCTTTCCTTCTGCTTTTTCTCTTTTACAGTTCTAGAGCTTCTCCCTTGAGTGCAGCTTTGGGGTGAGAACACAGGCTGCTCTCAGACCAGGTTAGAGGTTGGCTTGGGAGGATGATACATTTTTTCTGAGTAAAAGAAAGGAGACACAGGATGAAATAGGTGAGGTGTAACCTTGTGAAAACCCAGCTAGAAACACTACAATCTCAGGCAGAATACTCATTGTGTTTCTCTACTCCATTTGGGGTAACATTTCCCTATTCTTTGAAAAAATACTGTTTTATTAACACATTGCAGCAGAGACGAAGGGGTGTTATGTTTGGGGTTTTTTTGAGAAATATTTCTTGTAGAAATAATGAAATTGAGGCTATGGATATTTGCATAGACATGCCCATACTCTTGAGTGCTGTAAAATGGTATGCGTCTATACACTGTCCTGTCTGGGTTGCTCCCAATTTGACTCCAGTGATAGTGTGTTGATCTTTGGGGAATACTGTCCCAGAGCTTGAGCCCGGAGACTTGATAAGACACAGCATCATATGGGTGTGAGAGCCTGCAAGACTGCAGTCCAGAGGAAGAGCATCTTTTGGTGCTGATGCTTTTCCATATGAAAATCAGTCCTAAAAGGCACCATTGTTTGCGTGAGCCATTACTTGCATATTGCTGACTAAATTTCTAAGTGCTTGTATCTCTAAGCAGACTTACTTCATTTCTCATACTTATAAAAGCTCATAAGGAAACCTTGCAAGTAGCTGACTGTGAGGATAGAAAGTGAACACTAGGGTATTGCCTGCTGCTCAGATGCCCTAACACACGCTGTGGTGTAAGGGAAGGATACACATATGCAAGTGCTGATCTCCAGCCAGGGCAGAAGAGAGTGAGACTGCTCTGAGGATATCCTATATACAAAGCCTATGAGGAACTGAGGTATATATACTGAGACCAGTCCTGCAGTGTCATGAGATGAGCTGCCACACTTGGGAAAAGCTCCTTTCTCTACTCACCTTGGTTACATGAGTGCCAGCTTTGTTGTCCTGGTCCAGACCCTTCATTCCTCTGATCAGCTTGCCTACTTGCAGATGGGCTGATAACCTCCTGGGGCACACAACTGTGGTGTTTGCCTGCTAGCTTGTTCTCTGATTATGAATGCCACAGACTGCTTGTAGACTGCGTGAAGAGCCCTTTCCTTGTAATCGTTTTATAAACTTTTTTAATAACTCCTTGTTTTCCTTTTAAGCAAATATGTAAAAGTAGTTTCTCATATCTAATCTTTTAGCCATCTGCATTATACTACCATGGACACTGACTTGCATGCCGCTTACAGCTGTGGTTTGTTTCTACAAGCCTGCGAGGAACCAGGCATCCACTCTTGGTGTCCCACTGGGGCTGGAGGGGCTGCCCTTAGGATGGCAGAAGTGTGGAGGGTTAGGAGATGCTCTCTGAAAATTAGAAGTCAGTATTTTTCACATAACTTTATAAATCCCACCCAGCAGCCACCACAGAGGCAGTGATGACTATTTTGATTTCTTATGACAAGTTAACAAGATGAAATAAGGACCTGGCAGAACATCAGTTTGGTAATTTTGTCCTCAAGTTGTGTAACAACACTTCCTTGGCCAAACTCAGAATTAAAAGAAAAAACAACTGGAAAGACAACTGGAAAGTGATGCTATGCAGGAAGCTCTAAGTTTGTTGTTGTTGTTTGGTTTTTTCTTTTGTTTTGTTTTTTTTTAAGGAGATATATGACCCTGGGTCCAACAAATAGGGGAATTTTGTTTGAGGACTCTGGCACCCTGACAAGTTTCTGCTAGTCTGTTGGAGAGAAGGGGGATTCAATGCAGCATTGCTCTCTGGGTGGACACATGCTGAGTATTTGGGAAGTTTTGGATTCTGTTACCAGAAGGGTAAACTACTTCCTTGGTTTGTGCTTCTCATTGCTATTTCTGTTCTGCATGGGTGTATTCTCTGGATTTCTATTTTCATTCCTGCCCTGGCATCCCAGTCTCGGGGTGGTGCCTGTGTTGTGGGGCAGAGGCTCTCAGCAGCTCTCGTCCGCTGGCTGCACTTCCCCAGGGTCACTGTGTGCCCAGAGCTCACCACAGAGGGTGAGCAAACACTGTAAATAAAGGCAAACAGCTGTAAATAACCTCAAATGTATTTGGATTTTTGCTTCCTCTGGGAGCCCCACTTTTGCAGAGAGGGTGCAGCAGCAGACAGGTATTTTGCCCTGTCCTGGACTCTGTCTCCTGTGTCCTAGTGAAAACAATAATGAATTATGAGCATGTGCCATCTTACCAGATTCTCACTTTCTTGCCTTCAAACTGAGAGCAGGGACATTGTGCAGCTCCGTCAAGCAGTACAAGGAGATCTGCAGTGCATTGAGCTATTATGACCTATTGCAAAGGTGTTTTTATTCCTCCCAGCTCATACTGGGCAGCTACGTTTGTACGAAGAGCTATTCCTCCACAGTTCTCCAGAATATGTCTCTCAGAGTGCTGGTTGGAGGCGCCATTTTGTTCTGACCATTTCTGCCTCCAGACCAGATCTGCCTTCATTAACGGATAACCAAATCAAACAAAACCTCCAACCTTTCAATTAGAAGGCTGAAGCAAACCATGCCAAGGTCTCATCAGTCTACAAAGTTGACTGACTTTGCAGTTAACAGTCTTACAGTAAGTTACTAGGGAAGGTCTTTTGTTGGCTTCAGTGCACAAAGGTTTCAAGACATATGGGGATATTCTTTGTGTTTTTTTCTTTTTGTTTAAATAGTTGAATTAATTTCTTATGTACTTACATTTATACGGCTGTTGATATGCTTCTCATGTATTGATCGGTTGGAGTTTTGCTCACAGATGAGAATAAATGGGTTTTCTACATACAGTGCAGTGAAGCAATGAACAAAGTAATTGTTTTTTAGGGCTTCATCCCTTTTCTAATCCAGCACTGTTGGTGCTAGAAGCCAGGAACTCAGGTAAGGAAAAACATTTAATACCTGTTCTTTAGGTTCATTGGCAAGACTGCTCCCTTCTCCATCTTAATTTTTACCATATTTTGGGTATGATTATTCTTAAATGTCTAAGAAAGGCTTGTTCATTGTTGAATTATTGTGTAAAAAGTGCTCTGAGTTCTCACAACCATAGCTGTGGGAAGACTTACTGCCTTTCTTTACCAATGGAGGAAGCAATGTTTTGATGCAATTTAATTTTTATCAGGAATGTACAAAAAACATAAGAGCATATTGGCTAAAAACATAAAATAGAAAATCATTGCACATTTCATTTCAAAATTTCAAAATAAAATCTTTTGGAGTGTTGTTTAAAAAAAAATACTTTGCTTTTAAAACTTCCTATTGCTTTTGGGTTTTTTAAGGCATAACAAAATTATAATGTTCTACTGTAACAGCCTATCAAATTTAGTGATGATCCTGATGATGGGGGAAAATCTTCTGCATTTTTTAAATGTGTAAAGAGTTTGTCTGGAAAACGTTTTTCAAGTTTACTAAGCATTATTACTTCCTGAGGACTGCCTGTAACCTTCTGCCTCATCAAATAAAATTTGATTGACCATTGGAGTGAGAAATAGGCTAGCTGTTCTGTCTTCTGCTGTTAGTAGAAAATTTGGATGAACTTTGAATAATGATGTAGTGTGGTTTAGACAGGCTAGTCAAAACTAAGAACAACAAAAAGCTGGAGGAAGGATATACTGCCACAAAATGCTTATGTAAAGGGGGTTTATAGGCATGTGAAAATGAATTGGTTAGAGAGTAATAGACGGGGCTGCTTACTCTTAAGGACCTGTTTGTTGTTTTACATGTTTATAGGAAGAGCTGTCTCATGCTTTTATCCTTATTCCTAGAAACTCTTCTTGAGAATACTTCTAAGCAATGAAAAGCAATACCAGGTCTTTATTTGTCACATTCTAAATGATTTATAAGCAACTTCTTAAATAGAAATAATGTACAGTCATGATTAGTACTCCAAATAAGTAAGTGGCCAGACCCCCCCATTGTGACTTTTAGTTCTTAACGTATTAACTAAATTACCAGTAAATGTGTATCATGCATTATAAGAAAGATGGGGACAGAATTTTTAGTAGGGCCTGTAGTGATAGAGCAAGGGATAATTGTTTTAAACTAAAAGAGGGTAGA
Organism: Falco peregrinus; assembly: GCF_023634155.1. NCBI lineage: Eukaryota > Metazoa > Chordata > Aves > Falconiformes > Falconidae > Falco > Falco peregrinus. The sequence continues at coordinate 69,941,648 of NC_073739.1, forward strand.
TTTAAATTAGATGTTAGGAAGAAATTTTTGACTGTGAGGGTGGTGAGACACTGGAACAGGTTGCCCAGAGCAGCTGTGGATACCCCCTCCCTGGCAGTGTTCAAGGCCAGGCTGGATGGGGCTTTGAGCAACCTGGGCTGGTGGAAGGTGTCCCTGTCCATGGCAGGAGGGTTGGAGCTAGGTGATCTTTAAGGTCCCTTCAACCCCAAACCATGCTGTGAGTCCATGATTCTATGATTATTGCCCCTTTCTAGGTACACTGCCTAAATAGTTTTGTATTTTGAAGCAGAAGAAATGTCTCTAAGGATACAGACACAACTGTAAGTGACAGTTTCTTGAGCTTTTGTTACCTGTCCATGTGCTGTAGATGTACACCTTCACTAAGGACAAGACTATGTTAATGCACGTGATCCTGCTGAGTCTGGTGGTTGGCAGCAGCCAGGGGTGCTACTGTGAACGTTACCCATGGGGGGCATGGTCTCCCTGCTCACAAACCTGCAATTACGGCACACAGACCAGGCACAGGTACGGCCAATCTATTTCTCTCTTTTTTCTATTTGTTCCCCGAGAAGATACCAGCTCTGGGGAGGGGCACCTATATCTGGAGCTCCAGCTTCCATAATATGCCAAGAAAATTTGTCACATCCAAGTGTTTACTAGATGAACAGATCATATTTTAATTGCAAGAGTTAAAAATAAGAACATTATGTATATAGAGCATTATGGTGCCTCCAGACAAACCTATATCTGCCAGCACATAGTCAGGAGAGAACAGCAAGGTCCTACAGTGGCCTTGCCAGCAGCGTGCATTGAGCAACGAGCCCCTGTGAGCACATGGGGCCAGCACTTGGTGCCCCGCTCCGGGAGCTCTGCTCAGTGCTGAGCAATGCCGTGGGAGGGGTGACCACACTGGAGCTCCAGTGTGACAAGCCTGCAGAATGATTTTTATGACCATAGTTAAGTCAAATAAATATTCAGCAGCACCAAATCAGATGCAAATCAGTGGTATTCTCTAAACTCGTGAGAAAAGAGTTCTTTTCCTCCTGGCTTTTTCTGTAGCTGTTCTCTGGGATGTTTCAGTTGACATGAATCAAAAAAATTTGCTCTGTAAACTTAAATTTTGATTTTTCTTTTAATCAACATTCTGCAATTACCTATTATCTCGGGTTATTTTAATTGGGCTCAAATAATTTTCTTCATCAGTCTTCACCCACAGTAAGAGAACAGCTATGATCTGTCTATGATTCTTTCCTAACATAAATTGTTAACTTTTTTTAGGCAAATAAGAATGGATGAATATTATAGCCAAAACTTCTGTGACCAGCTGTGCACAAAGCAGGAATCTCGTGCATGTAACCAGCAGACATGTCCTACCAACTGTCAGCTTGGAGACTTTGGCCCTTGGTCAGAATGTGACCCATGCATTAAAAAACAAGTAAGTATGAAATGTATTATATGGGTTAAATGCAAGAAATTATGCTTAAGAGATCCATTTGTTTCAGACATTCTACTTTATGGTAATTTATCTTCCAAATGGCAACTTAACAAGGGAAATTGGTTTTGAGTTATAACAATAGAAGATGGAGAAAATAAGTTAAAATAAGCAGATCAAAACAGAAATTAGTGACTTAGTAGTGTAAATTCATTTATGAGAACTTGCTTCAAAAATTCCATTGTCACAATTAAAGATGAGTTTTCCACATAAAGGATAAATTAAGCTGTAGAGTTTGGATGTCTATTTAAGCAGGAGAGAGTCACAGAATGTTTAGTATATCCATAGCATCTGTATGTTTTAAAGACAAGAAAAATAGGATCAAATCATCTGTCAAAAAGGGTTAACCAGCATATCCTAACAGCACTAATTGGATGGAAATGGTCAGTCTGTATTTTACACTGATAGTCAGGATCAGTTTGAGATTGCTATTAAGAAATTTAGAGCACCATTCTCCCAACATTTATAACCTACAAAAAATCCAGGTAGATGTGCTTAAAGTCTGTGGAACAAATCCTCAGGATGGTGTCTTTTCCTCTTGGGCTTGTGTCTGTTGCCTGATGGTAGAGTTACAAGTGAAATGGCAGAAAGGGAAGAGGCAAAAAGTCAGGTTCAGGTTCAAGTGGATTTGACCTATAGAAACCAAGCCTTGGCAAATGTAAGCTTGTAGGGAGTGGAGGGGAGCGGAGTGCAGGTTGTTTGGGGTAGTTATGTGGCTGGTGGATCTGAGCTTTGAGGCTCACCATGACAGCAGCTCTGAGTTTCTGTGCAGACATGCCTAAAGCTCTCTGAATATCCTACTCAGCTTCAGAAATCCATGCCTGTAAAGCAATATTGAAAAATCTGCCAGATATCGTAAGTATATTTTTACATATATATATATAACTTTCTGATGCCTATGCAGGATGAGGAAGACATGAAGAAGCTGTTTGAGGTGTGAACCACGTCGTGAGATTCCCATCCTGAAACTGGGATGGGGGGGTATGAGAACAGAGCAGGGAGAAACAGTGAGAGAGCGGGAGACAGCAAAGCTGCAAGAGCTGAAAGTGGGCATTACTCAGCTGAACTGATTTCTTCCGTAATCAATATCCTCTTAAATGGCTGAGACTCTTACCTATGCATCCATATATAGAAGCATTGCTCATTTTTATTAACTTTTAAATATTGATGCAACATATTTGCTGCTTCAAGCAAAAAGGTGCTTTTGTGGACTGTGATCCATTTTTCCTTCCAAGCTATAAAGATCACTGCTTGTGACCTTTATAAATGTAAACAACCAGAATGCAGGACATGACTTCCAGGACAAGTGTGAAGACTGGTATGAGCAAGCCTCCAATGAAAGGGTGGGATGAAGAGGTGAAAGCTCACACTATAGTGAGTGTTACAGATCCCAAATGGAGTACAAGGAAGCATTATCTTGAGATCAAAAGCTTTCAGGTGGTCTGGTGTTGCTCCTCGCACTCTCCCTTCATAGTCACTTGGTTACTGATTTTTACTGGACATCTTCCTGCATTGTTTGACTCCAAGATCTGTCTACAGGGAGAGAAGTAACAGGAATCTGCAAGGAACTGTGCATTTCAAGTGAGGAAAAGCTCTTAGAGGAGGAACTGTTCAGTCACATGCAGTCAGGTCCCATAAAAGCCCCCTGAAGTGGGAAGGAAAACATCTGAAGTGATTTGTCTGGCAGCCTTCAGCTTTGTTATTCTGCATAGAGGGTACTGACTTGGGGAAAGAAAACCCAGTGAGCACCAGATTTTGCTCCCAGATCTTTTGTAGAAACTTTCAAGAAAACTGGTTTTGTCTTCCCCAGTCACCCAGTGCTCCTCAGACAATGGCCCCATGTATGGGAACCAAGACAGATGGTTTGGGGTTGGGGATACATGCCATTGTCAAGAGTATTTCTATGTCAACAGAGATGATAAAGAACAGGAAAACTTCCATAAATGTGTTCACACCCCATTTCCTACTGTACCTTTAAAACTGAAGACAGAGGGACTGAACTTTTTATTCCTTCAGTCATGTAGGCTAGGTGGTCAAGTGTTTAATCATGTATGCTCCACCAGGGCTATTGAGGCTCTTGGATTTCACTTCCCTGCCTGCTTCACCTGGGTTGATGATGCAGTAGGATATAAGGACAAAAATAACTGATTATTTCTTTCAGAGCTCTGGTTCTGATAAAGCTTCAGCAGCACTGAGGCATGGGGCTCTGCCAGGGGGGGCACGTAGTTACAAAAACAGCTCACACAAACAACTCTGGTCTTATTTCTTCTGCCTTTCAGTTTCGTGTCCGGACACTCCTACGACCATCCCAGTTTGGGGGTCAGGCCTGTTCCGAGCCACTGGTGGATTTCCGCCCATGCTTCCCAACTAAGTTCTGCAACATGGTGCAAGTGGATTGCAAGAATAGATTTCAGTGTGAAAGTGGTAATGATAATCTTCGTTGCATAACTGCTGCAGTATTAAATAGTCAAAAGATTAGACATTGAGACAAAAAAGGTCCAGATGATCCAGGTCTTGTATACTCTTATGCACAAATTCCAGGGAAAAGAGCAAGGAGAGAAGTCTACTTACGGATTTCATATGTATTAGTAGCAGCTTATGTTTGCAGTTTTTTGTGTAACTATAAGTAACACAAGTGCAAACTCTAGCCTAGGATGTCAGTGTGGCCATGATAGCTAGACAGTAGCACCGTTAAAAGCAATGTACAAACATATCCTTAGAGTTTCTGAACATAAACTCACACTATCTTTATTAGATTTGTTGGTATTCCTTGTTCGCTTTGATTTAAACATACCTGATTAACCCCAAAATAACATTATCCACATATATATCCTTTCGCTAACGCTTAGATTAAATCTTTGCAGCTTCAAAGCAAAGCTAAACTGCAGAACTGAAAAAACCATTTCTTATTGGAATAATTTAGGCATTATATTATCTTGCTGTTAATTCCTACGGCAAGTTCACACCTTTACTAGGGAAGAAGACAGACTGCCCTTCTCTGCATTCACTTTGCATAAAGTTTCTTGCTGCTGCTGTTTCTCTGGTGCAGGTCGCTGTATTGCAAAAAAATTGGAATGCAATGGAGAAAATGACTGTGGGGACAACTCCGATGAAAGAAATTGTGGGAGGAAAAAGACAGTGTGTAACAGAAAGTATGAGAGCATCCCAGGTGTGCACTTAATAGGTAGTGGGTAAGCCAGCTTTGCTTATTTTTCATAAACCTGAGATTGTTACTTCACTAATTTACATAAACAAGATAATCCCCAATTAGCACGTACAGGTATCCCATTAGAACAGGTAATCTCTGAAATTAAAATTAACAAGAAATTACAACAATGCAACCAAACCATCAGGCTAGGACTTGCCCACTGCATCTGCCAGTCCTGCTCTGCACTGCTGGCACACTAGGTAAAGAGCTGTCAGGGAGCACTGCTGTCTGAGCGGCCCTTCCTGCCTCACAGCAACCAGAGCATCACATGCTGGCAATTTCCAGCTCCGTTATGCCAAGCATTCAGAAATGTTCAGGATGTTCCTCTACAGATCTTTATTTGTCTATGATGCATTACACATGATACCAACCACCACCTCTTCCAGGCTACCAATTTAAGCAGTGTAAAACCTAAACATGGGATGCCTATCCCAGGCAATCTTGCATTTTTAACTTGAATTTTGAACTTAGCACACTCTGGTAACATCACTTATGGTAGAAACGGAGAACTGTTTGTTCATTTTTCTAGGCCATTTTTAGGTGTTTTTCTGCTTAAGAGTGACTGTCTCATGCTGACATTGGAATTATCTAGAGGGTCAGGCACTGTTAGAAAGTAGGAAGCAGATTGCTACTATAGCATTTTATAGCATTTTTCAGGTGAATTCAGTCTGAATGGGAAGTTCTTGTAAAGGAACTTCTTCCAAAGTAGTAAGATAACCCAGATGCTCGTACTGTTTCCCTCAAGCTTAAAATTTTTTCAATGCATCTATATACCACAGGATGTTTCAAGTCTTTCTATCTTTCTAGGATTGTTTATCTCTGGAAATAATTTTTTGTTAGATTTCACATTCTGGCAGGAGAGAGCCGAGGGGAAGTCCTTGGCAACTCATTCAATGGAGGACAATGCACAACAGTGAAGCACAATGAGACAAGGAAACTGTACCGTGTTCCCGCAAACCTGGAGGCTGTCAGCTTTCAGGTATTCTCAAGCAGAAACTCCTAGCTGAAAAAACATTGCCATAATCACAGTCCAAATTCTGTGTTCAGGTTTTAGGCAGTAATATGTGTTCCAGGACACAATTTCTCAACGTGGTAAGGCCTAAACGTGCTTCAGGTGATGTATGGGAATGGGATAAATCCAGCAGCTGGGTGGCTCTACTCATGCCTTTCAGATCTGTGTTTATTCACTGCATCATAAACCAGAGTAGACATGATTGATTTGTTTTGGGCTTCTCTCCTGCTTCCTCTTGGCTGTGGCCATGTCTTTGTTTTGACTTGATAACAAGGGCTTTGCTCCTAACTGTGACATAATCTGGCCAGAGGCTTGTTCAATTCCAAAGCTCATTTCAGCTTCACTGCTGTATCCTCGCAGTACCAACGGCTGTCCTAACTCCAGCTTCCTCCTAGTCACCTGCAGCCTTTGAAAATGGCTTCTCCCTGAGCCATTTCAGCCCCTCAGTCCTGCCTGTTCCCTGCCCAGCCCCTTTGACGGAGGCAGGCACCAAGCCTGGAAGGCAGGAGGACAAGAAGTACACAGTGTGGGGAACGGTCTTGCAGGACAGGCCAAGGACAAAATGAACCTGGTTTGTACCTTATAAAAAACCTGGGAATCACTGATTTTTTTTAGACCTGATATTTTAGATTTTTAGACACTGATATTAAGAAAATACTTTGAATACCATGGTCAGGGCACAACATCTGGCTGTGCATGTATCAGCAGGCCCTGTCTGAAGCCAATTGATACTGCATTGGGAAGGAAAGAATGCAGGACATAAAACCAGATCAGCTGATGGATGAAATCTGAACTGCTGGTTTTTGCCATGTGAGGTGTTAGTATTACTTTAACAGAAGCAAGTGAACAAACGACACCCTAATATGTTCCACGGAAACTGCAGTTGGATTGGCCATGACATGTACGTTTTGTCAATAATGGTGAAAATTACTGTGTGCAGAAATATGCAACTGGGAAAAACAAGCCTTGGTTTGCCCAGGTCTCTTTAAAGCTGTGCAGTTTATTGTTATTGATGTCCATTTGCACAACTGTTAAGCACTTGTACATCTCACCTTTGACAGTGCATCTATATCTTTTAACATTTAGAGCAGCCTTAGGTATAAAAGGGTCACTGGATCAGGCTTTCTTGGAACACCAGTGTGTTTCCATGCAAAAGCATATGACTTCTTGGAGAATGGAAGTGGGCTAGGGGAAAGGACCACCTCACCTCCCAAGGTCCTTAGCAGCCCTATTAATTAAACAAGTCTAGAGGAGGGAAAAAATTACACCTTTCAAACACCTCCAGACATATGCCTGAGTTTTGGGAAATAAGTCATTTCTGAACTGATGCTAAAGTTGCATTGGTGCTTTACACAGCAACACCACTAAGGTTTACTAGCTTGATCAGGTAGGTTTGTTCCCAGTTCCTTTCCACCTACCCTCTACCATGTCATTCAGTACGGGTGCTAACGTTGCAAGTATACTCTAAGACTCTTCTCTGGAAACCTGTTCATTCTTTTAGTTGAGAATTAAGAAGAAAGGACAGAAAACATCAAGCTTTTTGCCTTGTACAATATAGAAGCCATGAAACTGGGACTTAGTGTGGACCTAGCAGGAAGGTCTGAGACCCTTTGAAAATCATGTTGACACATGTTGAAAATTATTGTTAAGCTTTGTGGCATGTGGGTGGGGAATTTTAGAAGGAAGTGTTACATGCTTCCCCCAGCTTGTATAAATGCTTAATAGTGAGTCTACATCTAATATTGTCTTTGTCTCACCTATTAACCTTTCTCAGCCTCATCTTTTGTGTTAAGAACAGGTTTTTTAGCTTAATGCCATGTCTCAAAGAATCAGGCATGTTTCTTCCATAAAAAATATCAAAACTTATTGCTTAATAGGTTTCTGTTTCAGATTACTGTTTGAGCAAATGCATTTTGCTTTACTGAATCTCCAGGTAATAGATGAAGAGGATGATGTAACATCAGATTTCTACAATGATTTAACTCCCCTGAGTGACAGTGCTCATGGAAGTAGTTCATCCACTCATGGTGCTAAAAGATCTTCTGGTATCCCATTTTTATTCTCAAGAAAGACACGGGTTAAAGTCACATCATCTTCCTCCTTCAAAAAAGCCATTGAAGCCTCATATGAAAAGGTAATTGAATGTTGCCTCCAGTTTCTTCCTTTCATTCTGTTTCTGTCTGCTCATTTCAGAACTGAGCTGCCAAAGACTACTTTTCTTGTCATTGGTCATTACTTTAAAAAAAATCCAACACAAAACCACACTAGAATTATGCATTAAAAATCTCCTCTTCTGACACTGCAGGGTGTTCCTGGTTGTAACAAACCTTCTCTAATGCGACATAGTTTTCTGTTTTCGTGCAGAAATCATAAGTTTTATCCACTTAAGAAAGCATAGATTTGACACAGATTTGAGATTATCAGATCAGGTAAACCACTCCTTTCCCTGTCCTAATTGTAGATTGAGAAAGAAGAATGCCATGTAGTTACAGTAGCAGACAACTCTAAAAAGAAATTAAGTGTACTCAGGAATGTTACACATACACATGTACTGGGAATTAATGTAGATTACTATATTAGGTTTTTTTGTTTGGTAGCTAACTTGCATATTGGAGTCTCACAGCTGCCAAGATGCACTTGGTCGTAAAGATAATTTCAGAAATAGTGCACCCACAGAAAAGTTTCTGAGAACAGAAAAATTTTTCCCAATAAATTCTGCACCTTTAATGCAGATGAATACTGTGGGATGTAAGATTATGTACTTTTATAATATAATGGCAGTAAAGGATGGGCTATTGTTTGCACTTGGGCATGGAAGAGGCCATAGGGCTGACTGAAACTAAGGCCTGTTGAAACCCAGGAGTTCTAATACAATCAGAATTAATCTTTTACAAAAATATCAGTCTTAATATTCAGATTTCCTGGAATAGAAGTTTACTGCAGCCTTTCAACAGTTCAAGGGGGCTTATAAGAAAGATGGGGACAGACTTTTTAGCAGGACCTGCAGTGATAGGGATAATGGTTTTAAACTAAAAGAGGGTAGATTCAGGTGAGATATAAGGAAGATAGTTTACCTCACTAACTTGTCCTAATGGTTAAATAACTTGACTTCTTGAATAGTCAATTTCTTCTACTTTGAATTCAAGTATATTGAAACACCAGCTACTGGAAACCTGTTGACTTTCATTCCCATGTAGAAACCTGTGTACAGATCAGGCTGTTCTTTTGTGCAGCTGGTAGGTTTATTTTGGTGGAATGGTGGCTTTTTATTGGCTTAAATCCAGAAAAAAGCTATTTATGGAAATGTAAGTTTAAATGAAACCTTCATCAGGAAAGTTTTTTGGATATATATTGGTTTTCAGCATTGTTGTTATGAAATCCCAGAGACCCACCTGAAATAGCCAATAACTTAGTCTGGTGTTGGCTAAAGATGACACAAATTAAACTCCCCTCTTATTGGATCCATAGCAGGAATTTTTACTTGGGTCTTCCTCATGTTCTCTACTGTATCAAACTGTATTTATGTGTGTTTGTTGACACATGTATACTTACGTAAGTCTGAGAGACCTATAAATAAATTTGCAATACTTTCTTAAACAGGGAAAATAGAAGCTTATATATATAACTTAAAAGGAGAGGAAACTCACTGGGTTTGGGAGGTCAGATTCAGACCTATGTGTTAAACTGTGTGCAGAGGGTTTCACATGAGCATCCTAGGGTCCCTAGGGGTCTTCAGCCACTTGAAGGGTCCTGCATTTTTCCATATTGGCATGGAAGAAATATGAAAACTTGATTTTTTCAAGTGTATTTTAGTTTTTAAAAAACTCTTTATGCTAAGCTGACTGGTCCTCTTGTATGTCTTCTTCGTTTCTGATCCTTTAATCATAGAATCATAAAATCACAAGATAGTGTGGGTTGCAAGGGATCTGTAAAGGCCAGCTAGTCCAACCGCCCCCTGCAAAGAGCAGGGACATCCTCAACCAGATCAGGTTGCTCAAAGCCTCATCCAACCTGACCTTCAGGAATGGGGCATCTATCACCTCTCTGGGCAACCTGGTCTACTGTTTCAGTGCCCCCATCATAAAAAATTTCTTCCTTATATCTCACCTGAATCTACCCTCTTTTAGTTTAAAACCATTACCCCTATCACTGCAGGTCCTGCTAAAAAGTCTGTCCCCATCTTTCTTATAAGCCCCCTTGAACTGTTGAAAGGCTGCAGTAAAGTCTCCCCAGAGCCTTCTCTTCTCTAGGTTGAACAACCCTAACTCTCTCAGCCTGTCCACATAGGAGAGGTGTTCTATCCCTCTGATCATTTTTGTGGCCCTCATCTGAAGCCACTCCAACAGGTCCTTGTCTTTCTTTTACTGGGGACTCCAGATTGGGATGCAGTACTGCAGGTGGGGGTCTCACCAGAGCAGAGGGGCAGAATCACCTTCTTCGACCTGCTGGCCACGCTGCTTTTGGTGCAGCCCACAGTATAGTTTGTTTTCTGGGCTGTGAACACACATTGCCAGGTCACAGGTCATGTCCAGCTTTGCATCCATCTGTATCTCCAGTACATTTTCTGCAGTGCTGCAGGGCTGTTCTCAATCCCTTCATCCCCCAGTTGAAGGGGATGGTTGCCCTGACCCAGGTGCAGGACCTTGCACTTGGCCTTTTTGTCCTCCATGAAGTTCACATGGGCTCACTTGTTGAGCTTGTCCAGGTCCCTCTGGATGGCAGCCCATCCCTGAGGCATGTCAACTGCACCACATCTTGTCAGGTCCTGTAGACTTTTGTATGTTCAGACTCCTGAGGGGTTCTTGAACCCGTTTTTCTCTTACAGTGGGAGGGACTTTGCTCCCCCACTCCCTGCCTTGAGGTCCATCCACACAAGAGGTGTGGGAAGAGAGACTGCAGGTGAAGTGTGAGGGAAAGAAGTTGTTGATTTCCTCAGCCTTCTTATTGTCTGTTGTTACCACTTTGCCTGTTGGGTTCATCAGAGGGGTATACTTTCTTTGACCTTGTTATTATTTGAGGGGGTTTTATTGTTTTTTATTTCTATGTACTATTTTCTTCACTATTTTGTCATTGAATTTCTATGCTGTGATTTTAAAAGACTTCTGAAGTCTGTGCCCATTCCCTTAGCCCAAGTTCCTAGTACTTCTGGCAGCAGTTCATTGAGTTGGACTGCTTGCACTGCAATTAAAAAAAATGAGAGTTCAAATATAGAAAGCCACCTCTATCCCCGAGGGTGTCAGGCAGGGACAGACATGATTCTCTGGCAACTCTGCTTATGATATTTGGGATGAAAGATTACTTAATCAGCATGTTTGGGTGAAACCCTGCTTTGTTAGAAAATTCCCAATTAAAACTATTGGTTTCAAGATCAGTCTGGCTCAGCTTGTATTTGGTTGCTTTTTTTAAGGAAGCACTTTGTATAGGAAAACTGAACTTCAGTACTCACCCTTGATTTAGACTAGGCTTTCTTTGGGAATAATCATCCATGAAGTGCTAATAGTTTTATTAATACCTGGTACTCATGAGTCAAGCTTGCTACAGGCACCAGGGTTTACCACTATGATTAAACATAATTCCCAGAAATGACTAGAGAATTTGGAATCCACTTTCCTGGATTGTTCTGCAAGTGAGCATTTCCAACGTTGTGCGTGCCTAGGGATTTAGTACAGAAATCACTGGGTTTGACAACTGTAAGGGAAATTGCTAGTAATAAAAACACTTAATTGCTATTAATAAAAGCACTTAAGATACTTTTACTAGCAGAAACTGGAAATGTGAGGTGTACGTCAAACAAGAATTAATATTTAGCATGCTAGTGCATGCTAAAAACAACTAAGATTTTAGAATCAGTATTTGCCAAAGTGGCCTGCAATTTGAGTGTCCTAACTGAAATGTCAGGTAGCACAGCTGAAAATTGAGGATCAGAAGCTAAACTACCTTAAAATCCTAAAAATTATGTTGCCACAGGGTATTTCAGGAGCTAACTATAATCTGGGAATTGTTGCATACTTTATTTCTTCTATTCTTATTCTCACTGCAGCAGAAAGCTGAGTACCCTTAGCTTATTTTCCAATGTGCAGATGAGAGCACTGAAATGAACAGTGCTGTGCAGAACTGAGAGCTGAGGTCCAGCTCGTGTGTTATGCTGCTCAGTCCTGGCTGGGAATGCTGCCTTTCAGAGGCAATCTTGTGTCTTTTAAGCCAAGTGACCTCAGAGACAGAAGTGGAATAGAGCCAACCTAGCAGTAGCAAAATTCAGTAAAGAACCCATATATAAATCAGTAACAAATCGTCTTATAATAATTTTTTCCTATCTGCTGGTTGTTCCTAATGTTTTTCCTATCGTTGGTCATTCACTTCAGTTTACTGCTCCTCTTGCTCTTGGATCGCTGCTTCAGACTTCTGCCATCAGTTCCCCTTGTCACTTTATAAACCCCTTCTTTTATATTTTCTGTTCTTCTGTTTAGTTAAACTCCCACATAAACAGCTGCTAGCATTGAAAAAATATATGAATTAGCTGTTTCAGAAACATAAGTTGTTTCTAAATGTAAGAGATGTTTCCAGTTTTTGAATTTCTCTTAACAGCCTGACACTTGAGCTCAATGACATCTTTATCCCTGTCATTTAGTTTTGGTTTTAGCAGATGATAAATTGTGAAACTTCGTAACAGTGGATGTGAATTCAAATTACCTGCTCAACAGATTACTTGCAAACAACCCATGGATGCTTACAAGCTGAAGGCTTTCCTCTGAAATTTTTGATTGTTTTATCAATTATTGGTGTATTTATTATGGCAAGAATCCTTTTGCTTTCTGTTTGGTAGGTGTTCAGGGAGTCCTGTTATTTGTAGGAATGCTATATACCTCTGCAATGTAACAGAGTAATGAGCATTGTCCTCCAGAACTGGCTCTTGGAAACTCCAGGGCTAGTTTGTTCATGGTTAAAACAGTATGATACACAGGATTAATTAGTTCTTGCAGTGTATCTTATGACATACTCTTGGCTTCTTTGCTTTCTGCAGGTAACTACCTATGAAGGTGTTAAGACTCCCTTTTTCTTATTTCTAGAATTCCAACTTTATTAGAGTCCATAAAGTCATTTCTGTTGCTAACTTCACAATGAAACAGTCAGATCTGCAGCTCTCAGATGTCTTTCTAAAAGCACTTAATCACCTGCCCCTGGAGTACAACTACGCTTTATACAGCAGAATATTTGATGACTTTGGCACTCATTACTACACCTCTGGGAAGATAGGTGGTTCCTATGACATTCTTTACCAGTACAACTCTGAGGAATTGAAGAACTCTGGTATGTAATCTTTAATACAAAAATATGATTTTTTCATCACTTTTCTTATCATTGCTTTTAGGTCTTACACCACATAGTAAGTTCTCCAACAGCAAAAAAAATCCTTTAGACTTGCATAGGCCCAAGAATTATTCACGCTGCCTAAACATAGAGCAAGAAGAAGTTTTTGCTCTACACTGTCTTAATTTGAAAAGTTCAAGAGATTCCTTACTTGGTAAATGTCATTGTGTTCAGGGAAACCTCTTAAGACCTTTAGATCAAAACCAGGTGCCACCAGAAAAAGGTGTTCCAGCATACTTCAGTGTGGGACTGAGGTGTGAAATGTGTAAATGGCACTTTTGGGGATACAGTTATTAAAGTCTTAGGTATTGCTTAGAAATTACTCTTAAAATATTCCTGTGACTGCCAGACTGTCAAAATGAAAAGACAATACCATGGAAATTGAAGTGTAAGGTTAAAAGCTGTGATCCTTAATGCCAGTGAGGTAACTTTCATGGGTATGGGATGGTATCTAAAGGGGATGGTATACATGACTTAGTCCAATGCCGTTTGTACCTGGCTGAAGAGCACAGAGACCTGCAATGGCTCACCTCAGTATGGGAGGCTGAGGGCACGGTGCCATCATGTGACATGGTCATGGTGATGAAGCTGCTGCTCTGTGGTATTTCTAGGCTTGGCAGTGGATGAGTCAATGGAGTGTGTCCGAACAGAAACGACAAAGCGTGTGTTCTTCCGGAAGAAAAAGAAAGTCAGTACCAGATGCACCACAAACAGGATGACAGTGAAACATGAAGGTGACCATGATAAGAACAGGGCCCATGTCCTGTTACTTACCCTGAGCCATACCATTCCCCTCATCTAGGAGTCCCAGGTGACCTCCCAGCTTTGTTGAACTACAGATGCTCTTCCACCACTGTCAGAAGAGCCAGTGTTTCATTGTCTCTGAAGCAAGCACTGGAAACATCCTCTTACTTGCAAAAGGAATTAGGATGTAGGAGCCATTTCCAGTCAGACATGGATCTGATAAACATTCCTTCCCTGTGGGCCTGGGTCCAGGGCCAGGCATGCTGAACTGGGAAATGGGCACAACTAGAAATCTGTGATCATGACTGAGTTCCTGATCTTCTTGAAGGGTTGCTCTGGGCTTATTGATAGAGTTGGGCAGCAATAACACACTCCTTGACTTTCCCCTCCCATCTTACTCATGCTAAACAGACATCTAGGTACAGGAGATCCCTCAAAATGCTAGAAATGTGTCTCAGGAACTGCAAAAATCTGGTGTGTTTTCTGTAGGAATGGCAACAGTCATGTTCTGCATCACTAAAACCAGGGTTTTCATCACCTCCACCATGGTGGAGGAGGACACTAAAGATAAATATCTTTATCCTCATTTTATGATCAGTTTCTGTTACTCAGCTGTTTACAGCTGGGATTGAAGTGTTCTTCTAGGGGAGCCTACTGTGTCCCCTGCATTTTCCACAAGTATCTGGTGTAGTTCTGAGTGGCTTCATGGCTCAGGTCTCAGATACTTTCATTTGGAAGACTACGACAGGCTGCTGTCATAGCAGGGATTGTTTTTCTGAACTTAGACTTCATTCTTCAAGGGTAGTTTTGAAAACTTAGTGTATTTTTTTATATCCTCTAACACTCTTTCTTAAAACTCTGCTGTTACATCCACTGTCATTGGAGGCCTTTGTCTTACAATACTGTGATGAAATCCACTTTCAGGTTCCATTTTGGAGTCATCTGAACGGTCAGTCTCCCTGGTAAAAGGTGGCAGGTCAGAGTATGCAGCAGCTCTGGCCTGGGAGAAGAAGGGAGCTTTTCCGGGACATACAGTCTTCACCAACTGGTTGGAATCAATAAAGGACAATCCTGTGGTGATTGACTTTGAGGTAAGAGAAGAACAAGAAAAGTACTGACATAGTAAAGCACTCAGCAGTTAGCAGTTCTTCAGAGACCTCTGCAGGTGTTTTGTCTTTTAAATTGGAATGATGCCCTGTGTGAAACGAATGTGCAAACATATGGGTGTAATATATATATTCAAAACATGTATTAGAACTACTTCTTGTGCATTTGGGTTTATAAGCAACAGCAGCTTTGCATTATCCATGGACAGTAGGAATAAGAGGAAGGAATATGAGTGAATGACTGACACTAGCAGGAGCTCAGGCACGGGCAGGGGTTAGTTACTTACTATACAGAAAAGCAGTGCATGGTGCGGGAACACTTTTCTTCCTGTGCTCTTTATCTTGTCAGGCTTTGTTGCAACATATAGCAAGGAGCTAAACAGAAAAAAACCCAGCAATTCATTGGTATCCCTGTCCTGCTCATTTAATGCAGTGTGCCAGTGCTGTTGTGAGCGCACTGAGCTGCCTCCCTCCATGGCTGGCACAGCGGCTGCACAGCAGCAGCAGCACAGTGTTGGAGGCAAATAGCACAACCTGCCTGAATGCAGCATGCAGTGATCTTTCTCCCACTGCAGGTGCTGAGTTCCTGAAGGCAGTGCAGGAATGTGTCACATCATCTGCAGTGTGCTGAATTTTTGGACATGGTATCCTACTTGGTCGGTTTTCCATTGGCTCACAGAGCCCTAAAATTTGGGAAATAAAAGCAACATAAACAGGATAATATAGATGTATAGCACTGGCATGCTCCTTGAAAGCATACGTAAGTTTTAACTTGCCTGATTTCTGTGTGATAGAGCTTCTTGTGTAGACTCTAGTGTCTTTATAATCCTGCAGCTACCCCCAGCAGGACTGTGCTGTGTCTAGCTAACTGCCTACTGAATGGCTGTCTCCCAGGTGTCCCCCATCATGGATTTGGTGAAGAATGTGCCATGTGCCGTGACCAAACGTCGCAATCTGGGAAGAGCCCTGAGAGAATACGCAGGCAGGTTTGACCCTTGCCAGTGTGCACCATGCCCCAACAATGGCAGGCCTGTGCTTTCTGGGACAGAGTGTCTCTGCCTGTGCCAGGCTGGCACCTATGGCAAAAGCTGCGAGACACGAGCTCCAGGTTACACATCAGGTATTTGGGTTGATATGGTCCTTCTGGTATCTATTTGTCAAAGATGACTCTGACAGATCTTCCCTTACTAAATCCATAGCACTTCTTACAACATGGTGATGGTCATAGAGTATGTATAAGAATAAAGGCAGCATTAAAAATAAAAAAATCAAACTGCATAGGCATGGCTCAAAAGACGTTGTAAGACATGGTGAAATATTCTTTAGCTACATCATTAGGATAATAGGAAATGAGCTGTTCAGCAATAAGGATGGAATTGAGATCATGAAAAAAAATAAGAAACCCATTCCTCTAGTTTGCCCTATAGCCTATTATGTCTAAAGACTAAATGGCTAATGGACATAAAAATAGTTAATTATACTGTGGAAGGAAAACCCAGTTGCCTTAAGAAGATGGAAGATAATCATCAAACTGTGTCCAGTTCTGGACTTCCCAGTTCAAGAGAGACAGGGAACTACTGGAGAGGGTCCACTGGAGGGCTGCAGAGATGATGAGGGGCCTGGAGCATGTCCCTTCTGAGGAAAGGCTGAGAGAGCTGGGCCTGTTAGCCTGGAGAAGACTGAGAGGTGATCTGATCAATGCATGCAACTATCTTAGGGGCGAGTGTCAAGAGGAGGGGACCAGCCTCTTTTCAGTGGTGCCCAGCAGCAGGACAAGGGGAAACAGCACAAACTGCAACACTGAAAGTTCTGTCTGAAAATGAGGAAGAACTTCTTTACCTTGAGGGTGACAGAACACTGGAACAGGCTGCTCTGAAAGGCTGCAGATTCTCCTTCTCTGGGGACATTCAAAACCCTCCTGGATGCAGTTCTGTGCAACCTGCTGTAGATGAACCTACTTTAGCAGGGGGTTGGACTAGATCTCCAGAGGTAACTTCCAACCCCAACCATTCTGTGATTCTGTGATCATTCTGAAGAATTCAAATAAAAATTTCATGCAAACAGATTTTTGAATGAAATTGGCACTAGTGTCATACCTATGGGAAATAGAAGTATTATATTTACTGTTACATATATTAATATTCCAGGACCAAAAGGGGACAAAGGAACAGAAGGGAAAGTCACTTAAGCAGCTACAGGTCCCATTATTTGACCCTGATAAAGAAATATTTTGAAAGAAATAAACACTTGAAACTACGCAGATAGAGATTAATGTAGAATGTGTATTGCATACAGAAAATAAAGGGTATGAAAATAAAAGTTTTTATATGCTTCATGCTGGCACAGACACAATACCCCAGAGGATAATAAAATACAGGAATGTTTTCATTTAGCCTGTATGGGATGTAGATTTGGGGTTTAGACATGGTGTTAGAGCTCAGATTTATTTAATAACTCATTAAATACTGAGCTATCTAAAAAGGTTGTCAGCACCATGAAAACTCAGACATCTGTGCAATAGAAATAGAAAATAAGCTGCTTCTGGGTTTGAACATTACTTGCAATCCAAACTAGAAAGGAAGATGTATCTTAGGTTTTCACGAAGCAGGTGGAATTTGGCTGCTCATCTCTTTGAAAAACTTCACAATCTAGATACAATACACTCCCTTAACAGTAACAAATTTATATCCTCTGAAAACAGCTATTAAGAATTTACTACCATCGCTCCCCTATGTGGCCTTAAGAGAAATACTATGTATGGTACAGATCTACCTAAAGATGGGATTTCTTTTCTTTCTTGCAGTTGCTGTAGATGGCCGCTGGAGTTGCTGGTCTGAATGGAGTTCATGCAATGCCTCCTTCAAAAGAAGAAGGACCCGGCAGTGTAATAACCCCTCTCCAATGAACGGTGGGAAACCCTGTGAAGGTGAATGGGAAGAAGAGGAGGACTGTTATGTCTCTGTATTCACAGACAGGTAAGAAGATGGTAGATGAAAGATCTCCATAGTCATGGGGCAGAGTTAAGGAGCCTTCCAGAATGGCTTTGTGACTACCAAGGAGAAAGAGCAGACAACTCTCCCATCTGAACTTCTGTGGTGGGGCTGAGAGAAGGAAATGTCTGGAAATTTTCACATCTTACTTCAAGTTTGGATTTATTAGTTGTTTATTCCTAGAAAATGGCTTACGTATTACATATGAAAGTATACCTGTAGATCTTTCATGGTGCTTTGCTTTTTTGTCCAAAGCCATGGAGAACTCATCTACTTCTGTTCACGGGAGTTCACAGTTTCCATTTTTTTAATATCCCAACCTCTTACAGGTTTAGGTCTGAACTCATTCTGAGAGACAATTCCACTGAAACTACCGTGCTTTTTATATTCCTGCTTTGATTATGTCTGATGTACTGGTTTTGCATGGTTTTGACTTAAAATCCTAACTCCAACCCCAAAATGGCTCTGTTTTTTGCATCTTCAAGAGCAAAGCTTTGTGCAGATTCGTTTTTTCTACTGGAATCAAAGGCTGAAGCAGGATTTTCATTGTCATTGCTGTAATGACTGCAGAGAAGATTCTGGAGTGTGTAGGAGAGGATCAAAAGCAACAGGCTCCACAGTTCTTTGTTACTCACCCTAGCTAGACATCATGAGCTCTGTGCGCATGGACACCTGCCTCCTGTAACCACTGCCTGATGGCAAGAGGCAGGTTTTGACTCCATTATCTTAAACCCAACCAGATCATGTCGACTCCTTAGAGACTTCCTTCATATTCTGTTCTTTGCCTCTTTTTCTTACTCTATAAATATATTTAATGAGCTGTGTTGCTAGAAATTGTAGCCCTTTATCTATCACTTTTTTGGTGCTCTCACAATCTCCCTCCTATCAACACCTGCAATTTTTTATGCACACCATCTTTTATTTAACAGAATAAAGTTCTTTCACCATGGCAGGGATGATGGGGCACAGCAGCAGCACTCCCATTCAAAACTCCTAACATACTACCCCTGTTACTTGGTGACACCAATGCTTAAGATACATCCTCAACAGCATTCTTTTACTTTTCAGAGGTGCTGCTTGTATAAATGATGATGAAGTCAGGAGAGAAGAGGATGTCTTGGTTGGCAAACCTGAGTCTGGGTGCTCCAAGCCAGACCCACCAGAACACAGTTTTATCAGGGTGAGCATGAAAAATGACTGATATGGAAGGGAAGTGTAGTAGTTGCAGAGCTGGGAAATTTTGTATCTTCTTTACTACATGTGCCTGATACCCAAGCTAGCTACAGTGCTAGTGAGCATCTTGCTGTGCATGTGGCATGCTGTGCGACTCCTGTCCACCAAAGCCCACCGGCAACTGAAGCAAGGGTCAGGTAAAATCCATTTCAATCAGTGGCCCTTGAATCCTTGTTTTGTAACAGTGAAATCCGTTAGTGCAGCTGGACAAACATATCCTTATATAGGTGAGTGGATGACTCATATTTCAGAGTAGGAAAAGCACAGATTCATTCCATCATATCATCACCTTCTATCATTGTTTCTTTTGACAGTGTCTAGTCTTGTTACCATAGATTTTTGAGGGACTTTCTGGTTTCTTTTTTGTAGAATGAAAAGAACCATTACACTGTGGGGGAAGAAGCTGAAATTGCCTGTGTGAGTGGTCATGTCCTCAGTGGCTATCAATTCCTTCGGTGTCTGCCAGATCAAACCTGGACACAGCAACCTGTTGAATGTCAACGTAAGAAAGAGAAAACTAATTTAGCTCAGCAACAAAACAGAAGTAGAAGAAAAAGACATAACATAGATTTTAATACAGGTTTTAACAGAAGAATCTCTAATGATACCTGAAAAGATAGCATTTTAAGAAGGTATTTCAGTAGAGATGGCAAAAACATGAGTCACTACATCGTTCCTCTTTCAGTTCAGAAGTGTTACTATTATGTGCTTTGTAAGGATATTGTAATATTCAGTGCTTTAGAAAACCATCACATGGTTGCTGTGAGGTACTTCTCTTGACTAGTTGTAAGTACCTTTAACAGAAGGACTCATCTTTTTTTTCCAGACTTACATAGGTATCTTCAAGTTGATAACGTTTCGATGAAGAAAGCATTGTTAGAGGAACTTGTCTACCATTTCTTTTATTAAAGGGATAATGTGTCTCTCAGCATCCCCCACCCCCCAGGCTGCCTTGAAAATCTCCACAATAATTCAATGCCTTGAAGTATTTATAGTCCAATTAAGAATTAAGGATCAGAACTGACCTGGGTTTGCAAACAGGAGAGATTCTAGGAGTTTTCTAGAACCCAGCATGATTTCATTAACTCAAAATTTTTCATTTTATCAAAAAAAAATTGTAAAAAGTTCATGTTATCAAAAAAATTACCTAAATATACTTAAAAGCTTTCTATTGTCATGAATTTTGTTTTGTTAATAGCTTCATTTACAAAAGAAAAATTAAAATTTGCTGTTAATGCCTTTCTTATTCTTTTAAACTGTAAAAGTAAATTACTCGTATTAGCATACATAAGAAGGGCATTGTAATTATTTAGTTATTGACTGAAAAATATTTGTAAAGTCTCTGACAGTGCACCAAAAATTTCCAGACTTAATTATGTTAAGTATTTATTTGTTTTGAATGTCAGTTGAATGTTCAGTGTTACTGAGTGTCTTTATGGCTCTTCAGAAGAAGCATTATGACTTGACGTAAATATCCACACACCATAAAACCAACAAGAATTATACTTTTTTCCTGTTTATTACAGCCTCAGCATGCCTCAGGCCACCAACATCTGACAGTGTCACAATTTCCCCATTTAAGCAACAGTACAACATTGGTGAAACCGTGAAGCTGAGCTGTCAAGCTGGGCTTATAGTCACTGGGCAAACACAGTATACCTGCGGGAAAGATCTGTCTTGGATACCTCCTATTTTGAGATCTATTACATGTGAAAAAGGTTGGTATGCCTGCAGATACTTTACTGCTTCTTTACTGCTGGTATTAACATCACAGTTTATTTTAGCTATCTAGAACTAGAAGGCAGATGAGTGGGTTTAAGACATAGAGCAACTGTTCATTAGTTTGGATTTTACTTTGTGCCTACCACAGTGCCATATAATTTCAGCCCCAAAATTCTGCATTAAATTTAGAAGTATTGGGTGCAATATAATAAATATTTTAACTATGAAATTGAGATACTTAAACTGTTTTCTTAAGAACAAATCAAAACGAACCCCAGCTGTATTAGCAAGGCATTGTGAAAGCAAAGTAGGAGAATGCCTTCTATTGAAACTTCAGCTTCTATTCTTGTATAGGATTTTCCAGTGATTTTTGCAAAGACTGGTGCATACTTGTGGAATCCCAAGCACTTCAGCTTTTGAAGAGAGAAATATGGGATAAACTGAAACAAATGCATTTTAGGTTTTACAGCATAAGTCTAAGGTATTTCTGTTCACTTTGTTGGCAGTTACCATCACTTTCACTCTTTCATTTCAGATGTGCAAACTACGAATAGAGGTGTTTGCAATCCAGGACAAAAGCAGGTTGGATCTCAGTGTGTTTGTATGTCTCCAGAAGAAGATTGTGTGTAAGTTCTTTAATTAGAAAAAGAAAAGCCAGAGTTTCTCCACTGATAGATCAAGAGTCCATTGTGACACAAACCAGGAAGAGTAACAAAAGACAACAGCAGTTCAGGGTTACTCTGTATTCAGATATTAGCCAGCTATGCCTCCCTATCCACATTACAGCCCCACTTATAGCCTATGAAATGAATGAACAATGCCATTAACAAAACAGCACACCATAGCTCATCCTTTTAATCTACATTACCATCTGCTATTGGAGATTCCAATTCTCCCTTTTCTTGTCTTCATTCTTCCAATTTCTGTATCTTCCCTGTCATCACCTTACTATAATAAATCATGTTCCCTGTGTTTGAGATTCACTTTTTTAAGATTAACACAGCAAAGCACACTGTATGTTTCAGTCTCCAGAGCATCTAGAAACACCTAAGACTTGGATTTACTGTCTTTTTACGCAACATGACCTGCTCTGACCATTGAGCCTTCAAGTGAATAGAGGGTCATCCTAAAGGACTTTTAATAAATGACTGGCCAAGGTGGAGGTGTGATGTGGGGCTGGGATTAGGAAAGATGAGCACAGATTGAGCATAAACTGTGCAGTTATAGGGCTGAGATCCATACACATTCCACCACAGGGCTCCTGTGTAACCACAGGCAAGTCCCTTGGCATGACTTTCATCTCATTCATGTCAACCCTCAAATAACTAGGTATCTTCTCTCTCAAGAGACCTTGGGTAGAGAGAGAGAGAGCTTGTCTAAAGTGCATAGGCAAAATCCTTTGAAAACTAGAGAGGTTTTGTTGACTAAAGCTATGATCTTAACTCAGGAGCCCAAACAATGTGAGCCTAAACAATTGCTTGCTTTCTTTGGGAAATTACTAAACTCCACAAGATAATGCTTCTTGGAAATGCCTGCACTTGCTGAGAATGAGTCCACTCAGGAACCAAGAGCAAACCAGAAAGAAACTACAAGCAGCATGGCTGAGTTTGCCTGCCATTAGTCCCAAACTAACTGTGCCTCAGAGGCGGACATGCACACACAGCTGCAGGGCTGCATTGCATCAGATAAGACACCCCAGGCCCTGTGGAAATTACACCCACATTGTGGAGGTAACAGCACCTCCTGTTTTCTTGTGGAGGCATATGTCCTTCACATCCCATCAGCTGGACTGGACCAAAGCTGCTTTATCTCACAGCACTATGCTGTATCGGGTCCAGTTCCTGCAGTAGCTGGGACAGCCTTAGGTCTTTAGAGGGATATCCTATGTGCCCGTGGCTTTGCGGTGTTTCATCTAATACTGGTGGAGCATCTAGAAGCGTGGACTTGTTGCACAGCCTGCTAAAATAATTTTTCTTTTTTCCCTGGGGCAGCCACTACTCAGAAGACATCTGTGTGCTACATGCTGTTTCTGAGCAGAATGTGACCAAGCCCAGCTGTCAGTACTCAGCTGAAATGTGCCTCGGAGAGCAGTCATTTTATTTCATGCATGCTGGCCCTTGTCATGGTGATTCCAACCTAGACTGGGCTATCGAAAGGGCAAAGCTCTCTGCAAACAGCTTGAAGAGAGTGCCCTGTGGCTATGACACCTGCTATGACTGGGAGGAATGTCCAGGTATGTCTTCTGAATGGTGGGATTTATCCTGCCCTTTTGATCTAATAATAAAATGTGCTGACTCTTTCACTGCTCCAAGAATGGGATTTACAGCCATTGTGGTCCATCTGAGCAATTTACAGTAAGAGGAATGTGGGAGTGTGGTCAGCCCCACGCCCCTGCTACCAAGTGTTACACCTAGATACATGTCTTTTCTCTTTACCCACAAGTGGTGTAGCGTTGCCTCATGCCATTAGTAAGGCACAAAATGAACTTGTAGATTAAGGGAACTTTTGAGGAAAATTAACATTTGAACTTTTAATCACAAAAATGTGATTTAATCACAAGAATGTGGACAGCAATGTTGTCCATTCCCTGTGAGGTTACTAACCACTAGTTTGTTTTTCAGGAGGTAATTTGGGCCACACCCTATATAGCATGTAATTAAACTATGAAATTCAATTATGATACTGCTTAAAAAGCAAGACTGGGGCCATCAGGCTTAATGGGATTTTAGTGGTTACATTTGCAAATACCCATATGTGAAAACTGTGTTTATTAAGAGTTTTAATAAACTAGCTAAGCTGGTGAAATCCCTAAGAGGATTATTTCACAAACACTGTTGTGCAATTCGGCTATTTACTGTGTAACTTTATGATAAGAGCAGTGGGTTTTCCTGTAAATGTCTGAGGTGCTGGCTGGCTCCGTGCACATCAAGTGCTTGCCAGGAAAAGGCTGAGTGGCAGCCATGCTCATTCCTTCACTTGCTTCCAGAGACAACTATGATCCTTATCACACATTGTCTACTTATGATAAATAAAGCAGCTGCAGTGTGTAGCAATCCTAAAACCCTATTTTGAAGATGAAAGATTTCTGCAGCGCAGGATTTTAATTAGGTGGCTGTAAAACTACCACATGAGATGTTATTTGTTGTGGGGCCAAACCAGAGGGCACAACCAGGTGTGCCCCTCAAGGGACGTGTTGTGGTGGAGCCTCCGAGCAACTTGGGCTCTTGGGAAGACAGTTATAATTTTAAAATGATATTGTGCCTATTTATTCCAGAGCCCATAAGAAGCCTAGATCTGCTCCCACTGTGTAAATGGTTTACAGCTGGATACTGTGCCAGCACTTCAATGTTATTATCTCAAAAGCCTACAGAGAAGCCTTGTTCAGTGAAGAAAAGTGAGAGACGGAGGAGAAAAATGCATCAAATAAGTTTTTATTGCGGTGTTCAAGGGGTTTGAATTGGACTTTCCTTCTCACCACCTCCACAAAAGTAATCTTTCTCATGAGTATGCACAAACATTTAGGAAATCGAAGTTTCGGTTTTCCTGAGAAAGAGTAGCTGGTATCAACACAGAGGCAGAAGATACTGCAGTACCATGTGAAAGCAGCTAAACAGAGGAAAACACACATTTTTCATATGTTTTAAGAAAGAGAAGGCAGAAACTTAGTTTCCTGCCCAGGGAATTTCTGGGAAAGAATATAAAGAGTCAGAATCTGATTAGATCAGAAATGGGTAATGAAATAACCAGCAGGACTGAGCTTTACCACAGGCCAGCAGCAGGTAGCTTAGCATTCATAAAGGGAGCTCTAATGAAATAGGAGCTGACACAGTATGGACCTTAAGACTCCATTTCACAGCAACATTGTGTGCAAGGATAATTGGGAACAGAAAGTCAACTTAATATCTTTTTGTTGCAAGAAAGGTCAGGGAAAGCCACTGGATAAAAATAGTTAGGTACTTAATTTCTGCTTCTGTATGGGCCATTGCTGCAAAAACTGATACTTAAAGCTGCTTTTGCCTCTATTGTAAATGCCCTACCATTTAGTATATGCACTATAGGCTTTTTGTAACTAATATATCACGAACCTCCAATAGTGTTTTTTTCCCTGTTGGACCCTGAAATGTTGTCAAACTGTACAATATGTTTTTAGTCATGACATTTGCAGCTAAAATTCCAACATGTTCATTCCCAGAGACACAGACCCAGTGCTTCTGCCTGATGCCTTACCAGTGCCCCAGAGAAGACAGCTACCTTCACTGCATCCAAATGGAGTCAACAGGGAGGAGAAGGACAGTCAGCCATTGCACACTGGCAGCCATGAAGTGTGCTGGCATCAAACTGAAGGTGCTGGAGCAGGGGAGCTGCCTGGCATAACATGTCAGCTCTCCTGGCAGCCACCATGATCATCCCACCATACGCAGGTTGAGCCATCCTGGGGAAAACCTGGATGGTTATAAAAGGACAAGTAGATCAAAAACAAGGATTAAAAGAAAAAAAGAAAAAAAAAACCAAAGGGCACGACAGATTTTTGGGAGAAGGGTGGCAGTGGGCTTTTTTTGGTCTGAAAATGGGTGTGTGGCATAGGAACGCTCTCACCGCTCATAGCTCTGTGAATATGCAGGGGCAGGGAGGGGAGCGGATGGAAAGGGCAAAAGAGGAGCATTGCCTCTGGTCTCACCTAGTGCTCAGTGAGACTCTTCCTTTCCTTAGCCATTTGTTGCTTTGCCCCTGTGCTTGTGACTGCTGTGCACTCTGGTTGTCTCATTGGCTGAGTACCTGCTGTGTCATCCAGGCAGGAAGACCAGGCACTTCAGTATCACTGCCCGTTCCCTCTGACACCTAATGGGGTCATGAAAGACGTTACCCTGTACAGGCACCCACGGTGCAAATTCAGGGAGCAATACAAAATACTGGAAACCACAAATACACAATGATTGAGTAAAGTTGTCAAAACCATGTGATTTTTAATCAGAGTAACTGAAGGGAGGAAGTGGTTGCTTTATGGGTTGGTTTGCTGGGTTTGAGCCTTAGATACTGTTTGGGAATTTTGATGGTACCTTCTGAGGTGAATTAAACACACGTTTGTGCTTAAATATAAAATAAAAGTTTAATAAACAATGTAGTCCTACCACAATACCCAGTTCTACATGGAGTCTGCAAAAATGTGTCACAAATAGATTCCTTACATGCACTTTCACCAGCACCAATGCTGAGAGCAGTTGCATGAGGCACCTCAGCCTGGCCATGGGTCCATCTCCCAGCCCAGCTCTGCTGCCCAAAGTTGGCCCTTGAGCTCGAGGCCCTGAAACATCCCATTCCAGAATGGCTACAAGATAATGTAGAAGCTGTTTCTTATCTCACCATCAAGGGAAACTTCACTCCTTGCAAGAAGCCTCTTTCTCTGGCATGTCTGCTTCTAGCCAGTTTAACCCCTTCTTGTAGATGGGCCTTCTTGCCCTCCATGCTAGACCATTCCTCAGTCACAAATTACCACCACTTCAAAATTTCCCCTTCAACAGTCAGAATTTTACAAAATAGAGGATTACAAACTTACCTTCCAAGAACAGGAAAGCAGAAAGTCACTTTTTTTTCATCAGCAGTCAGCAGAAAAATGGAAGTCAGGGACAAAAGCATGAGAAGCGTCCATTGGTGAATAACCTGCCCTATATATGTGTCACACCTTGCCAGGGCTGGGCAGAGTCACCTGGGAACAGCCTGGATGTGAAATGGTTATTTTCCTTCCAAGGGGATATCAGACCCCTGTATTTGGGATGTTGCCAAGTTCCCTAAATCATCAGCTAGTCCCAACTGGATAGAGCTCAGGGTAAAGAAGCAATTAATCATGCTGCCAAATACAATAAAGCATTATGTGTGGAAGAAAGTGTGGTAAAAACTATTATAAAAAACCGAGATAGGTTTGCCTTTGTAGTTTTATGGCTCTTTCCTCCAACTGACAATATATACTAATATGCTGCTGATAGTCTGGGAGAAAGTTGCAAATCTGATTATCCCCAGATTGGTTTTTAGTGCCCTTATTTCTTCTTGCTGGTTGTATTCTATGGAAGAACAATCACTCAGAATGGTGGTATATGCCTTCTGCAGCCTCAAAAAACAATGAAGATTTCTTGCTCCTGACCCTGTAACCTTAAGACTAGCTTTTCATTACAGGACTCTGATTCCAGTGTGACTGTCTAGCAGTGATCCTGATAGGAAGAATTTTTTCCCCTGACACTTCTCACCATAATAAATTGCCAGGTGAAGTTATTTCCCGATAAACAGAAGACAGCTGAATGCTCCTTGGCTGTCCCCATTTCTCCAGCACCTCTGGTCTCAGAGTGGTTGTGCGATGTGCAAGCATTTGCATTAAGACTTCTGTTGTTCTCTCTGACTGATGGGGATAACTCCCATAGTTTCTGTTTTACAGTTGATCGTTATGGCACAGGATGGAGACATCTTCTGCCACTCGCTAATAAAATAGTGATTCAGACATCAGCTGAATCCAGAGGAAAACTGCACCTTGCTAAATTTAGCGGGAGTTTTGCTGTTGGCTTCAGTAGGATCAAGACTGCATTCACAAGGACTTTGAGTTTGCTGCTGTGCTCTGTCACAGGGGTCCTCAATCCTCATATCAGAGGCTGCAGCTCTTTAATACTTCCTGCAACATCTGTCTTTTTCTTGGATGAGCTCTCTCTGCTACTGTGATAACATATATTTGGTAATGATAGAGTTTTCTTGTTCACTGGCGGCAGAAAATGCCATCCCTCCTTTGCCATTGTAAGCTCCAAGTAATGTTATCTGATCATTGCCTTGAGTCATAAGTTATAATTGGGGAAGATGAAGTAAACCTGAACTGAATCTGTCAGGGTAACAAGGGTCACAGAGACCTTACCGATTCTTGAAGGACAGCTTTCTCAGTAATGCAGCTTCTCTACTGCTCAGAAAAATCCCATATATTTGTTCTTAATGTCAGAGAGAAGGCATTATCCAAAATGAATATAATGAGCCTTCCCACTGACGCAAGGTTCCATACAACATCCCAGCATATCTAATTTTTCACTTGTACAAGAGCACGTGAAGTGTAT
Source organism: Falco peregrinus (assembly GCF_023634155.1). Classification (NCBI taxonomy): domain Eukaryota; kingdom Metazoa; phylum Chordata; class Aves; order Falconiformes; family Falconidae; genus Falco; species Falco peregrinus. The sequence goes on from NC_073739.1 coordinate 69,969,605, forward strand.
GTAGAATACACTTACCACAGTGAGACAGCTAAGGTGCAATTCAGTGGCTGGAAAATTAGCAGCTGCTGTTGTGGGCTTCTGTATAAATACTTATCACAATTGTAATGTAGAATGCAAACTTTGACCAAATATAGACGAGAACTGACTACATAATGGCTGTTATAAAGTTTATCCTTATGCAACCTCAGAAAGAGTAATCCAGAGTTTGGTTCAAGGATTTGAAGATAAGGCAGATACGAGCCACTGCTTAGTTATAGTAATCACTGTTTCCTGTTACAGCTATGACAGAAAACATCTTTTATTAAATGTTTGAGTCCTGATGTCTTTATTTCAGCTGCTATGTGAGAGGAAAACCTCTCTTAATTTAAGAATTTGGTGCAAAATATGGTTGTGACTAGTTAATGCAAACTTGCTAGGTGCAGTGATCACAGTAGAATATGCGTTCTAGATCTTTTGCTAGTGCCGCTTCCCCAATGAGTGATAAACCAGAGGCAACCTTGGTCTTTTTCCCCACTGGGTTCCTGCAGAGCCCTCCTCGGCTTGCACTCCAGGGAGTGCAGGGATGTACCTCCAGCAGCAGCATTATTTGTGACATATGTGATAGCTCCAGCTCAGCATATTCAATTCACATATTTAGAGGAAGAAGTCCATCATGTTTCTTCTCACCCAGAGATCCCTGGGCAGTAGGCTTGGGCTAGTTTCACAAAAGGGAGGCTTCAGCTGTATCTGTAACAGAACTGACTCAGCTGTGCTGGTGGAAAGTTATGGGATTAAGATGCTGCAAATAACATTGTTTTAAGTTAAAACTTAAGTAGATTTAATAAGTCCCCTGCTCAGAGGTGTTGAATTTACTATAAAGGGTCTTTCAACCAGCTCCCAAGGCTCTGTGTGTCTGTGTGTGGGTAGGTGTGAAGGTTTCCCATGGGGAAGGGTTTGGGTTAAGCTGATCTTCCTCCCTTGATTACTGGGAGTGAGAAGCCCCTACAGGTGTGTCTGCATCCAAGATAATTAGTCAGTTGAGGAGAGAAGCAGTCCCTCAGAGGGCAGGATTTCTGTCTTTCTAGGTAGACATCTAAAAACAGGCTGAATGAGTCATGCCCTAGAGGTGCCTGTCTTCCTCTGTTGACGGTGAAGGGAGCTGGGGGTGACTAGGAAATACAAGTATTTATGCTATAGATGTCTAAAACTGGATGAAATTAATCCTACCTCTTCTATTAAAAATAAATGAATATATATATTAGATATAAATATATATAAATATGTATATATGCTCCTAATATAGAGTTTCCAGTACTGCATTATTTGTCTTCCAGATCAGTGCCACTTAATTGCCACTTTTCAAGAATAACTAGCTCTATCCATGAAGGACCGAAGCTGCTGAGGGGCTCAATGCTGTGATCACTCAGGGTTAGAGACTGGCTCCCAAAGCAGCGCTGGGCCCCACACGAGGTGCCTGTGCTCCCTTCCCATTGCACACTCTGTGAGCCAGAAACCAGCCAGCATTATTCACATGTGGGTGGAAGAAACGAGCATGTCTGTATGAGACAGACAGCCACCGGCAAAATGAGGACAGGATGATTTCAGTGCGTCGTGCCCTGCTCATTACCCAGTGGGGTTTGGGTCTCAGTAGTTCCAGGACCTGAAATAACCAAACCCAGAGCAGAAGAGACTCGATTTTAGCCTGCTGCTTTTTAGTTGAAGCCTGGTTGCTCCCCCGCCTCCCCCCATTATCCCTCCCTAGAGCCCCCTTACATCCTAAATTGAGGGTCAAGGGATCTTCAGCCTGGGACAAATGAGCTTAAATGAAAACAACAAATTACTGCAGAGAGATATGCTAAAATTCCCATTTTGTTTTTGGAAGTTGTTATTTCCATAATTTGCAGCAGCATCCTTAGGGGACAAGAAATCATTTATAAGCATATAAGGTATCTCAAGCATCAGGGCCTGAGGGCACCAGCCACACTTACAGCCCAGCCCACCCTGCCCATGGCCCAGGACCCCATTTCAGCCCGCCAAGGCCATCAGGCCCTGCCCTGCCTGGCCATGGACCCTGCTGATTGGGACCCCGTCCATGTGCCAGCGTCCTGGCCTCGGCCTGTCCCATTCCTCAGGGAGGCGCCCAGGGCTGGGGCTGCTCAGCTCCCTGGTGTGGGGTGGGACAGGTTCAGGCTGCCGGGTGCTGCCTGCCACCATGGGGGTCCCCAGGGAGCCCCGGGCTCTGTGGCACCCTGACAGGGAGGTAAAACAGTGCATATTTACCTGGAAGTCATAAACATGTCAGCAAGTACAAACTTCTAACAATATTTTCTTTATTGGTCATAAAACCCAGTTATCAAAGTCTTTCTCCCTCTACTGCTCTCTGCTGCTGAGATCTTGCTGAAATAATAAAAACCAGTCTTCTGCTTTTATTAGATCCTTCTGCAAGCATAGTGTAAATAGAGAGGCTGATAGGAGAGCCTTAGTTTTCCCGTGGTGATATCTTACTTTTCAGACAAATAAGTACAGAAGCTATCACACACAAGTGGTTCCAGGAAACTGGGCACCAACTGGGAATTTCATGCTGCTGATGAACAAGTAGGTCTTGTGAAATGCTGTCTCAGAGACTTCAGGCCACGGTCAATGTGACCCATGTGTTAAAATCCACTCAGGGAGAAAATAAAGCTGATTATCTGCTGTTTCCTCAGGTCACTGGCTCTTTGCTTGTTTCTCGGGAAGTTTTCTGACACAGCAGTGCAAAGCAGCCCATCCGTAGCTAGTCTGGAGAGAAGATGCAATTAACAGCAAAGCAGAAATTACATCTGTTCCTGGAAATCAGCTTGGCTAGAGACAACAGAAACTTATAGCAGAATAAACCATAAGTGGTTGAAAACACTTGGTGTTGTTTTTTTCCCCCCTAATGTTCAAAATTAATGTCTATGATGCACATGTAATCAGGGTAATGCAGGTGACAGTAAGCAGGTGGCATGGGTGTCATTGCCACAGTCTCTCTCCAGAAATGAGTTGCTGATTATGCTGCCAGTCTCTCCATGGGGTGCAGGACTGAGGAGGGCCCTGACCGCACTGAAGCCCATCGATGCTCCCCCAGAAGCTGTGATGATCACTGCCTACCAACTTCTGCTGTCTTGCAGGGGAGCTCAAGGGGTACTTGTAATTTTGGACAAGGCACATTGGATCCCAATGTATCTGTATGAGTACAGCTAAAGACTGTGGATAAGAATATGTGGGAATATGTTTGGTGTTTCTATTTCCTGAGATTACTACCACATAAGCTAAAAATGGCCAGAAGCCCTGAAACTGCCATTCTAAAATAACCCATTGAAAGTGAACCATACTTACAGCCAGGGTGATGTAATTTCAAACCTGAACGTGGTCCAGGTAGTGCTAGATAGCATTACAGAAAAATGTTTGTCTTGGTTCACCAGGGCCATGCACCAGGAAAAATACCTATGCAAAAATAATGTATCCAAGGACTGCAATGGGAGCAGGGACATCGAACCATGACACACACCCCTCAGGCTGCCAGATTCAACAACCGTGCTTTAGATTTCAGGGGGCAGAAGAGAACTGGCCTTTTATCACTTTTTGGGACTAAGGATTTTTCCTACTTCTTTTTAAGGTTTTCTCTTGATAGTGACAGCACTGGAGACATCTTGTCCTTATCGAAGTTGCAGAATAGAAAAGAATGAAGCCACATAGTCTGTATTTGACTGAAAATGTCTAGATGACCAGTAACCCCTCTTTCTGTGTCCTGCTCCCTGTAATTGTGGCATTGACATGAAATGGGCTATTGAAAAGGTCAAGTCTTCAGTGAGGGTTGGAAGGAAACATCCCTGCAGGTATGACACCTGCTGCCACTGGGAAATGTGTTAGGTGTAACTTTCAAATGCCTTGATTTAGGCCTCACATTTTCAAAGCTAAATTTGACGGTCAGTCCCTGGACTCACGAAAGTTCTGTGACTGCTGGTTACAATGCTTTGTACTACATGTAATGACTTGGTGAGTTCATTTTCAGAGGTTTGAAAGGTAGACCTGAGTCTGGCAAGTAAGTACTTCTCTTCTGAGACCATTTTAAGAGCTACTGTTATTAACAGTGATCACATAAGTAAAAAAAAAAAAAAAAAAAAGATCTAGGAAATAAATAGCACTTTACTGTTGGACTTTAGCGGTGGGCTAATTTTCTGGAATTATTATTACTTTATAAAGCAGTTGTGCTTCAGATTTCATTGCTCATGTAAGTTCAGGATATTTTGCAAGTGGAGCGTTTTTGGTCCCATGTCCCCAGAAGCAGCAGAGCAGGGTCACCATAAGACTGCAGCCATTTCTGTCCCCTGCAGAGCAGCCTGGTTGGGTCTGTGCTACATAAGCAAAATAAGACCATGTCATGGAATTCAGGAAAGGGTAAATTATCATCCTTCCTGGTGAATTATTTAATGTGTTTTTGGTCTGTGCTAGCTGGTCCTCCCCAAAACAGCATTTGGGCCCAATTCAACCACTTACATGGGCCAAGGACTGTTTCCAGTAAGACAACAGATTCTGTGGTGGTGGATTAACTGGCTGGATGTGAACTGACCTATACCCCTTTGTCTCTGGGACTGTGAAATGAGGACTGTCCGGTTTTATTTACTGTTACAGGCACTGGTTATTTGCTCTTTCCCAGGAATTCTAGACTTGATTTACTTCATTCACATGCCTGTATCTGTTTTGAAACTCTCTAGCATGCACTAGGGACAGGCAACAGTCCAAAGGGTCACTGTTCAGGGCCAGAGAAACGTTCCAGTTTTTGAAGTATAAATGAAACTTGAAAGCACTGTTTCAGTCATCAGGTATCTCTAAATGGGGCTGGGAAATTTTAAGAAACTAAGTATTGGCTGAAACTTCAAGCAATACTCTATATGTTACTTCAAGCTCTCTTAAGTTAAACCTGCACAGTACAATACTTGACAGTATCAGATGATTTATGATGATTATCTCATATCCTTGTTTTAGTTTGCTAGGGAATAACTTCCTAATAAGTACATGTGAAATCCCAGGTTATTTTGTTAGCATCTGTGAATACATTTTTGTTTTGTCTGTGAAATTCTCTGAGAGTTACCATGTCAACATTTGTTGTGCAATGCTTTCATTTACTGTGTAACAGGGTGAGAACAGCAGTGGGTTTTCCTGTAAATGTGAAATTTTTCTTGGCTAACACAATGTTCAGAGGCTTGCCAAGAAAAAGCTGGGCAGTGGCTCCATGCCTTACTGGCTTGATGGGTATGCTTGGGGGTGCATGCAGGTGTGTGTCTGTACACATGTGCAAAGAAACAAATTTGCTGGAGGGACTGAAAATGCTTTATCACTGGCCAACACCACCACATGCTCCCATCACCAATACAGCCATGGTTGTTGCAGTCCTCGTTTAGGCTGCAACTAGCTTGCATATGTGAGCACGTACAACAGAGAGGCTTCACCAAAGATGTAATCATTCTTGTCCCTGTAGGTACAAACTCAATGTCAGCACTTCGATTTACTTTTTAGCCTTATGATACATGCCCTCTCTTTCTAAAATCAACAAGAATTGTAAATACTGAGACACTTGAGTGGAGCAGCAAAGCAGCACAAGCAGTCAGTCCTTGCTGGAGATAGCTGTGGCTGGCACTCCTGGTCTTGGCTTTGTATTTGGGCCATCTCTTCTCAGCCTTGTTCAGCTGGCTGAAGTCTCAAAGCACTGCCCTGTGCTCAAGTTAATCCATCCTGATCTACCCAGGGCTTATTAGCTCAGCCATTGTATTGCCCTACTGCAGCTACATGGTCCCCAGATCAGGCTATGCTGTGTCTGGACAGCTTAAAGAGCAGGGAGAGTAGATATGAATAGCCTAAGGCCATCTTTGGGACTTACGAGGATTTTGTCATCTTGGTAAGTCGTATGGGTAAGCTTCCATAAAACCTGGTAGAGGAAACAATGTAGAGAGAAAAAAAAGGAATAGAACTCTAACTATCCTGTAGATAATGCACCCAGATTTTCCCACTGAGCATTACAATACCTCCTCCTCTTGTTTCAGCCAGTGTTCCAAGGATTAGAAGCAGTCTGACTGCATCTTGGTGGGAGCATCATGCAGAAAGACAGTATTTGTGTGCTGGGAACAATGGTATGTACTGAAACAAAGATGGCAATCCTGTTTTCGTGGAGATATCAGCGTGCATGTCCTGGGAGATGATAAAAATAAATTCATTCTCACTCTGAAAATGCCAGCCTCGGCATCTTTTTCTATTTGGAGGGGATTTACAGCAGCCTTTGCTGCTACATATGCCTGGACTAATTGCACAAGTAGAATGCTGTAACCTGCTTTATGCATGTGACAGTACTTACGTAGCTCTCATCATCATAAGATTTGATCACCTGAGTAACAGTTCTCAAAATGCAAGGACATTGCTTGTGCTTGTTGTGTGTTGTCTTTAGGTAAATAAGGCTTGTAATACAAGCAAGTTCAGTTATGATAATCATTCAGGAAGTGGATGCTACTATCACTGTAAGTTTTAGTGTAATTGCTGTCAACAGTAAAATATAAACCCATTAATTTGCTTTACCAGAAGCTAGTGATCTAGTTTGGTTAAACTACCACGCTGCTCAAAGCACTATTTGCAGCTCTTTGTCACTGATTCCCTCTTGTTAAATTTTATTTTGTATATTCACATCTAATACAATTCTTAGAGGTCTGAATATAATAAAAATTCATTTAGAGAAGTGCTAAAGGGAGTTGATAGTTTTCTTTTGCCTGCTGTAGGGCAGGACTTTGCCCACTGGCCTCTGACCAAAAGAAATGAAAACAGCCACCTGAGGAACAAGTGCAGGAGAGCAGGACCTGGAGTATGAGCTCCAAGCAGTTAACATGACTCCTGAGTTTGGCAGAAGACCTGGGGTGCCAGCAGCATCGTTCTGCTGATTGGAGACAACTCCTCTGTGTTTTGCAGCAGAGGAAGAAAGATATCAATAGCAGTTTCTATTCCTGTGCCTCCTGTCATAAACAGTAATGGCTCTGCTGTTACAGTGGCAGCTCATCACAGTGAGCAATGTGGCAGAGAACACTGTGGTGGAAATGGAGCTGACCTGTAATAGCCATATGAATCTATTGATGCAATGGCTTTAGGTCGTGACAAGAGCAGGACAGGAGATTATTGATTAAGCTTCTATTGGGGCTGGAGAGAGAACAAACAAAGACATACGCAACAGCTCCCAGGTTGAAAGCAATTGGCAAAATCATATGGTGTAAAGATCTGTCCCTAAAGAAACTGCAAGCATGTGTCATCAGGTTATGAACTGGCAAGTGAGGGAAAGCAGCAAGTTAAGCCCTACAAGAAGAGGGGTGGAAAAGCGGGAGTGCATGTGCAGTTGGTCAAAGCTAAAGACATTAACAAAACAGGAGAGAAAAGGGACTTCTCAGTGCAGGGAATAATATACCTTGTAAATGTTATTCACACCAGGTTTTTAATGTCTTCAAGTTATGTTCTTCTTCAAAACATTTTTGTTTTAGTTAGTGACATTTTGCTTTAGCAGGGCACTAAACTGCTGATCTGTTGTCAGCTGTGAGGTTCCTGGCCAGGGCTGCAGATCAGGGAGTGCTTCGGGAGCCACAGCCTCCCACTCGGTGTGTCTCTCACCCTGAAAGGCAGAGGATACCTCCACGGGGAGAGCTCAAGGAGCCATGAGACGCACAATGGGGATATACAGTCTCCAATGAAAAGATTTGCAAATTGTGGCTCGCATGATTAATGCTACCATTGTAATGTAAATGTTGGTGGACATTTCTTGCTTTCCTTCAGTTAGACACCAGGTGCACATTGGTCCCAAATCTTTTCCATGCAGGCAGGCTCCCATATGGGAGGAAGTTGGAAAGCTTCTCCCATGGCACTGTATAGGAAAACAAGGTCTCTGTCACTGTTCAGGTGCTGAGTTGCTGCTCCTAGATTAGGGAAACATACATCAGAAAATCTTTATTCTTTCTTAAGTTTCTGCTAGCTACTTGTCTGTTCTGCTTGGAAATACTCCATGTCTTATGCTTAACCTGGGGCCACTAGTGCTCTGTGCCATTCCTGCTGTATCCTTCCCACCTTTGCTTCCAGGCTGTCTCCTTCCACCTTTTCCAGCTTGCTGATTTTCAGAAAGGGAGCCTGTGTGCAGGGCCATTTGAGCAGGAGCCTACCAACCTGTGTTGTCCTTTCAATAGTATTTGAATCTGTTGACTACCTTTCAACAACACGTAACTGAGTGTTAGACATCCCAAAGGTACTGATTCTTTAGTATCTTCCATGAAAACCGGCAGCGGGGTAGAGGAAGATCTCTTCTGTGTCTTCCCCAAAGGAAAGGACACAGTGCATACTCATTCTTCCTAATCAAAGACTCAGGGGGTGGTGGTGGGGCGGTGGTGGGGGGTGCGGGGCGGGTGTGGGAAGGAGAACAAAAAATACTAGACAACCAGGTCTTGATAGTTCTGCTGCTCAGAGGACTACTTTTTTGCCAGGAAGGAACCAAGGCTCAGTTTCACTGCACATGATGGGACTGTTTACCACATAGTGTAAACTAGGAGGAATTCTTTTCAGTGTTACTGTTTTATAAAGGTCCCTCCACTCTGTCCTTGTACCCGCTGCTCTGCCTCAGGCAAGCCTTTTTACTGCACAATTTGTGGTGGTATCTTCCAAGTCACTGGCGTCAAATGATCCCATGAGTCTGGCTCATCAGTATAGATAACAAGCTTACCTTACCTCAGTCTGAGTTACATTTAATCTGCCACAGCATTGCCCAGTTTCCCAGTTGGTTTCTGTCTTTCAACAGCTTCTTAGAGAGTAATGGTTTTTTAGCTGAATGTAATTTGCAAAAATTTATCACCTTGCTGTGAGGTTTCTCCTTCATTCTTTCTCCTTCTCTCTTCAAGCAATATATGAAACTGTTGGTGCCTCTATGCATCCCTGGGAGGATCTGATCTTATTGATAATAGGAGCAAATATTTAGGATATTGCATGAACAGTAATATGCTCCCTCTTGGGACATGTATGCATTGCAGGTCTCTTTGCATCTGGCATCAGAGACTGCAAAATGTGAAAGCAAGGCAGAGTAATGCTTTCGGTAGCTTAAAAGACCCCAGTTCCCATAAAAGGCTGTTGTCTGCTATGGAAATGTTCTGTAGTTCTCTATTTCTGCTCTTCACAGTTCAGCTGCCCAAAGTGCAGGTCATCTAATATAAAATTCCCCCAGGTATCCCGACACATGGTGATGGGCCAAATGCTCCCAAAAGCAACACATGGTCATTTAGTTCAGGAAAAACAAAGGAGTTTACCACTCTTCCAGGTAATTTTTCTAATTATGGAACCATGATCCCCTCTTTGTTCTTCTCGTCTGATACTAATTCATCTGACTTTGTTCCCTCACCAAGAAAAAGTGTCTTACAGTTCCTTTTTAGTTTAACAATGGTAAGGTGAAGAAGTGGACCACAGTGACTAGGGATACTTCTGTACTGAAAGGACCAAAGTGTGGCCAGCAGATGTGCATATCATAGGAATGAATGAACAAATGATCGGACACATCGTCATCCCAGTCACTGGTCCTACATGAGCCTGGATTTCCTTCATTAAATAGTCATATTGCTTTGAAGAAAACTTCTACCTACTCACTTCCTTCTTATTCCCTCCCAAGCAGCATTAGACAGTCAGCTGATTGTTTATAAAAGAAAGAAAAAAAGGTATCATGCCTGTTCTGAAATACTGTAAGATGACCTCAGATTTTCAGGAGGGATGATGGAACTGACATGCTTTCTGACCTGGCCAAGCACAAGACTGAAAACAGCATGCAGAAGAAGTGAGGCAGGGAAAGGACTGTGGTGTCACAGCACAAAGGGGAGCAGACCTTTGCCAGACACCTGCAGGCAAGAGTCTATGAGGTGTCCACAGGGAAGGAGCTGGCTGGGCTGAGAAGTAGGAGGGGAAAAGATGGAGTGGGTAATTATAAAGAAAAAGGAGAGAAAAAGGATCCCTGTGAAGATTTAGATGAGTCAGATAAACAGCGAGATGTCAGGGACTGGATGAAGCATTTGAAATGCAGCCTTCATTAATACTTTGTCTGTCTTATCTCAGACTAATTTACTTTATGGACATGGAGTTCTGTTCCCCCTGATGTATCGAGATGATTATCAGGCAATCTTGCTGGTTTTTTAAACTGTTTCTTAAGCAGGAATTCTCAACATTTCATGAGGTCCTGTGCTGGTTTTCTGCGTTTCACTGTGTTTGAAGACATGAATCACCAAGTCACTATTGTTCCTGTGCTATCTATCAAGAAATTTCCAGGCAATTTTCTCTTGCCTCCAGCATCTATGGAAGCTATTGTTACACAGTGGGCTCATGGTACAATCACATGTTGTGCCAGTTGCCCCAAGAAAAAGCCTAGAAATTGTGGACAAGAGAGTAGGGAGTAACCAAGGGGCAAACATCTGTCTGCTCGCCAAACGTGCTACTCCTGAGCAAATTACATAGACCCAATAGCAGATTAAACTAATTTGGCTTTTATTCTACTTGTTTTCATCTATAAGCTATTACAAGAATTTGCTATTTGTTCAAAAAACAAAAAACCTGCCATTAAGTTCCAGACAGCATAAAGGTCGGGAAGCCCTTCTGGTTAGTGGGGTGGCAACCTTCCCCTCCACACAGCTGTCACCAGGAGAGGGAGTCTCCAAGGGAAAGCAAGCTGCTCCTGTTCTGGCTTAATGCTTTTTGTCAGCACAACGGTAAGCAAAGCTTTTCCAGCTGAGGGTAGTGTTTATGTGAGGAATCTACAGGTATAAACATGACAAGCAAGAGAGATGTTTTATCTGGTAGGTATTTATTGATAATAAGAAATAAAATCTGTCACTTAAAAAGCATACAGGCTTCCTGCTGATAGTACTGCACTTGCTATCGTTGTTTGCACCTGAGAATAGTCAGAAGGTATCTGACTTCCAGGACAGGTACCTGAATGGACTTGCAAGGTACACCATAGGTAAGCAAAGATGTCACTGTCTAACTACACTAGACAGCATGCATAACTGCATAAGGAAAGAGTAACAGGCTTTTACTCAGGAACAGTCTTAGGAGATTGTCCAAAGGTCACTCCAGAGGGACTGCATGCCGAGTGTCTCCATTTCTGTGAAGATACACTTTCCATAATAACTGTCTTTGAGAAAGTTTTGCTGTGGTGGAAGGCCTCTACATGCAACGGTCTGTAAGCAAACTGGTCTTGGCACAACCATAAATGCATGTGACATGCAACTGAGTTAGCTGCCCTTGCAAATGTAGCCCATGATGATAATTACAACAATGTAAAATGATGATTTTTCATGAAGTGGTTCTGTGTATGAGAAGCTGCAAGCATAGGCATCTTCTCATTAAGCTGGCTTTACTATTAATGCACATTGTTTTGACCTGTAAAAGCTTTAGGCTCTATGAGAGGTTCAATGCTGTGCATACTGTTTGCTCAACTGAGTAAGGCACAGCAGGGAGAAGCTACTTTATTAAAAGAGAAGAATCATACTTCTTACTCTGTAAAGCTTGTTCTTTTTTTTTTTTTTTCAATCTAAGTCTACTCAGTCCATGCATATGTTTGTGTGGCTTTAAGAAAAATGTATTTACAATGTCAGACATTGTAATCCATTATTATAAATGCTAGTTCAGCAACTGCAGTATTGCACTTCGGCAATATTTTTTAATTCTGAAGGAAATGTGAGGTAAACTTGCTAGTGCTAAGTGTGGGGCATAAGCAAGAGCCCTGTCATGAGCAGTAGTGGTGAGTGCAGCTCCCTAATGAAGCACCTCAGGCCCTGATTCAAAGCTGACCAGAGCTGATGCACAGTCTCATCAGCTGTGGCGGGCTTCACAGCAGAGCTTACATTTGGTAAAGCAACGTTCAAAGTACGTCCTGCCTAAGAGCTGACACATTTTGACATATCCCATGGCAATAAGCAAAACGAACCGTAACATATCTTATTTGCTCTGTACATCGCAGGGCCTTATGCTGACAAGGGCGACAGTCTCCCCCTGGCATCTGAGCCGCCCAACCTCACACTCGGTCATGGTCCGACGGGAAGCAGAGCCACTCACTTCAGCACAGATCTGGATGCCTCCTTCCTCACACAGCCCATCTTCATCACAAACACAGCTGTTGGATTGCGCTAAGCGAAATCACAGAGAAAACACTCAGGATGGTATCCAACTGAATAAAAAACAGACTAAAATATTTCCAGCAAAACTGCAGGGTTGACAGCAATTTGCTGGAGGTGCTCAACAGAAGAAAGACAAGGACCTGTTGGAGTGGGTCCAAAGGAGGGCCAAAAAATGGTCAGAGGGATGGATGGAACACTTCTCCTATGAGGACAGGCTGAGAGAGTTGGGGTTGTTCAGCATGAAGACAAGACTCTGGGGAGACATTATAGCCGCCTTTGAACAGTTCAAGGGAGCTTATAATAAGAAAGATGGGGACAGAATTTTTAGCAGGGCCTGTAGAGATAGGACAAGGGGTAATGTTTTTAAACTAAAAGAAGGTGGGTTCAGATGAGATACAAGGAGGAAATTTTTTATGATCAGAGTGGTGAAACACTGGAACATGTTGCCCAGAGAGGTGGTAGATGCCCCATCCCTGGAAGCCTTGAAGGTCAGGTTGAACAGGGCTCTAAGCAACTTGATCTGGTTGAAGATGTCTACACTTCCTGGGCTAGATGACTTTACAGGTTCCTTCCAACCCTAAACATTCTATGATTCTTTTCCTAACCAGAGTAACATTAGCTGATACTCAGGTTCAGTGATAAAACTAGAAGTGGAGACAAGTGGTGCACTGCTGGGGCTTCCTCTGCTCAGAGAGGCTGGTAGTGCTTGTGGGAAACACTTGCTCAAGATGCCTGAGGTATGTCAGGTATTTCTGATGTTACTGCTTGAACCAGTTCACGTATCTACTGCTCCAGAGTCCAAACAACATGTAAGATGAGAGATCTGTCTTTGGATCAGTAACAAACTGATCATACAGACACTTGAAACTGTTATCTTCATTTACATACTGGCAGTTTCACTAAAATCAAAGAATCTTCTCCTACAAACAAATGTGCATAGTTCTATCAGTTATGACAGCTAAACAATCATATAGGAAGGTCTCATCTGAGATTTACTTTTCATAACTCTGTCTTTGTTTTGGTGTTGTATGTTTTGTTAGGGTTTGGGTTTTTTTGCCTGTGTTTGTCTCTCCTGAAGCTCCAGACAGTTTTGATTATGTCTTTTTATTATTTTGGCTATTCAACCCTGTTAGACAAAAGAGATGAACCCTTATCAAGTAATCTTTTTTATTTTCAAAATATGACAATAACTGTGCCTCTAGCTGGAGCACTTCTAGAAACCTAATTTACTCCTTTATCTTCCCATTTCTGGCAACCCTCCATTAAAGGCAGTGTAGTGTAGGACACTCAGGGAAATTACATTAGGGAATTTGAAAACTTCCACTGCAGACAGATTGCAAAAAGCTGGGACTATTTCCTCTGAGGGAAGAGACATTCATCTTTGATCGTAATATGAGAAACAGGATAGGCAATGAAGTACAAATAAAAGTAAATGGCTTTCCTAGCTAGTATAGAATAAGACATTGAATTCCTTGACATAAAATACTGCTGGGGATACTGCTCGGCAAATTTTAGGAAAGGATTTGCTGTTCCTGTGGGCAGTAAGGACTCCCAGAACTACTGTGTTGAGGAATTTAAAACAGCTGGATACAGTAAAAAAAGATAGGGCAAGGGTTTCACCCAAAACTTCCCAGGGACCAACAGGTGAATTCATTTAGCAGGGACTAGGAATAAACTTCTCCTGCAGATAGTGCATTTTGTTACTGTGTCCTGCAGGGTTTTCTTTTCCATGGTCGGAGCTTCCTGCCATGTTTGGACACCAAACACTGGGCTGATGGTTTGAACTCGCTTAGCAGTACCTGGTGCTTCTGGGAGGGTCTGGAGATACCATACCAGGACAGACCTATAGCTAATGCATAACAGGGGATATAGACCTAATTTTAAAAACATTATTTCATTCATAAATAACAATAAAATTTGTAAACAATTTTGCTTACAATTGTGAAGAAACTCTTACCATCACATTTTTCCCATGAACGGCATGATCCACACGGTATTTCAGCTGCCTGAGGTATTTTGCAGTTTTCTGCGTTAGTAACAGAATATTTTCTGCCCATGCACTCCAAGGCATGCATCTTGCAAATAGTTAAAGGTGTGTTTCTCTTGGTTCTTTGATCTGTAGCACAGGTGTCCAGGGAAGGACTGAAAACAAAAGCAGAGACTGGGCTATTTAAATGTGCTTTTTCTTGGTACCCCTTAAGAATTGCTAAGGGTGTGAAAAACATTCAGGGTCCAGTTCCAATTTCCCTGTTCATTGAAGTACATCCTAGGATTGAGGCAAGGGAACTTGAGACATAGATGTGAATAATTCAGCCCTTTCTTTTCCACATGATGCTGCACCTCAGCAATGCCAGGATCTGTCCCCTCTGAAGGACATGGATATTACTGGGCATTTGCCATTAACCTCAGTAGCAGTGAGGCTGAGACTTTAGTTAAAAAAGGTTCGGACCTCAATCTAATATATCGCACATGTATGCATATTAAGTACATACATAGAAACATATCATACACATATGATATGTACACACATGCATGTTCATTACAATGTTTCATAAGTATTTCATAATTAAAAGACATTAGATTATGCTTAAAGACTTTTTCTCTGCTGTCCTTGAAAACCTTAACTTTTACTAAACAAAATGTTATGATCCAACATCAGAGACCAAAGATATTTCTGGAAATACACATAATGTCCACAGAAAATTAATGAAAAATCTGCTCTATTTATGCAGGGAATTTGTTTGTATATTTCTTGAAATTCAGATATTGTTCTAACACTCACAAAAATTAGCTTGTAAAAGTGGTAATAGCAATTCTTGGACAACCTTAAACAGCATTAGCTTTGGGGACAGTTCCAAGAAGTTGCTATAATTTGTGTTTCATGCTGTAAGAACCCTTCCATTATTTCTGGATTTTAATCTCAAACCCCAAACTTGTCCACTTATTCTCAGTGCAATAAGTGGCATCTGTGTGGAGTGAACAATAAAAGTGCCTGTCTAGAACAGGGCATGCCTGTGCTTTCCCAGATGCACTTTACAGCCAGAGGTAAGGTGCCACACAGGGTATGAGAGAGCAGAGATGTGTTCTCAGGGGATGAGGACCTTTGAAATGGGGCACCAAAGGATTATTCTCAGTACAGCTCCTCCTTCGGAGCTCACAAACACTCCCACCGAAACTTTTAGTGTCTAATGGGTCAGTTCTGAGGGTCAATCTCAGCTACACAGGTGTTTGGTGGGGAGGAGAGGCTGATGAGGAACAGGCAAATGGCCCTAATGATCTTCATGGGACTGTCTGAAGGGATGGGTAACAGTCCTTGTGAAAGTGGCTAGTGAGAGTAGGCAAGAGGAATTTGGAAGAGGGAAGGTCAAGTAAGAAGGTCCTGACTCAAACCTTGCTCACTTGCTGGCCAAGTGTTAAGACTTATTTTTTTTTTCCTGGGAATTAGGAAGTGGTTTTTAATCTATATGATGAAAAGTGCCTGCTCTAAGCTTTGGGAATGGTTCTTTGTGAGATGGTTTTGAAGCCTCTTAAAAGAGCTAGCTTTACAGAAATTTTAAACTACCTGTAACATAGTGCACCTTGAAGATATTTAAAAAATGGCACAGAGTTCATCAGCTGAGCCTGAAAACTTTGCTGCATCTACCTGCAACTGAATATGTCCTGAAGATTATTAACTTCATTACACCTCCTACTGAAGTTAGTATCAACAACTGCAATGGCTCCCTTAACTGCTATGCTCAGTCAAAATACCAGCCATTAAAACTCTAGTAAAGTTTCTTGCCTGAACTTTCCCTAAGGCTCCTTTGTTAACATAAAGAATAAGGTTAACCTTATTCTGAGGCACACTAAGAGGACAGCCCAAGGGATGCATCCCCAAGCAGCTGACAAAGGAACCCGGTGCCTTTGTCTGCATCATGTTGTTTGCTCATCTGGCTGCACAGCCTATGAGTTAGTGGTGCACAGAATTATAACGTGAAGTTATCTTTACAGACAGAGGGATAAGAAAAACTTTATCTTTAAATACCACCTTAAGTTCGGAAGAACAAAGTGTGATTCAGGGAAAGCATCTAATCTTTAATTAAGTTGTTTATTATGTCTAAAATTGTTCAGAGGCCTTCTTTATTTGCCTGAGTGATAAATCTTAATATGTAAGTCTTAAGGTCAAAATCTTGTACACAAGGCAGCTTAATTTAGCTGAAAAGATTAAGGCCAAACACAACTGCACTAATCTGCCTGCTCTGCACCACTTTAGCAACACCCAAAAGAAGGGAGAAGGCTGACTGAACCAGCTGCCGGAGGCTGAACCGAGGGGTTCACGCTCCATGTTGCCAATCTCTCACTACAGTATAATCCCTCGAATTGTCTTGAGAGTGTCTCACATACTCGCTTCAGCTGGGTCAGCTGGGAGAAAGCCAGTGGACATCAACATGTTCAGATGCATAAGAAAAAGGATGAAGAATCTGTACTCAGAAATTAATAATTTGCACTCATTGCTGAGAAGGGATATTACAAGGCTGGGAGCACCATAGCAGTGCAATAGAAATTATTAGAGGCAAAGAAGAATCTTTGTGTAAAGTGAATGTGAGAAATTCAATACCTTTTACCTAAAAAAGAAGGCTTGGATAAGAACAAGCTTTTACTAAGGCAGATATTGTAAGAAATTAAAGAGCATATGCAAGGCAGCAAATACCTTCTCTCCCTTTCACCTACAATGAGAGGCAGGCAGCTTTCAATGAAACTAAAAAGTGAAAAATTCAGCATCTTGGTAATTATTTTAGCTTCTTAAAATTATATTCAAGACCAGAAGTTATAATCTAACACATGCCAAGAACTCTTAGGAGAGACATAGATGCTGTGCAAATAACTTCTGAGGAAAAAAGAGAGAGTCATATTTTAAAATTATCAACTCTCATGTTTCACTGTGGAGATAGTCTTCAGCTGCTGGAGGCTGAGGTTTCATCCGTATTAATGCACTGTGCTCTGACCCCTTCCTTACACCAGAGTCAATTCACACAGAACAGCTGGTGTCCATACTGTTAAACTTTCTTTGTGGAGTGCATCAGATGGAAATGGTCCCTGACCCTAGTAACTCCCGCCCTGTGCCTGGGAATTATCCAGGAGTTGGCCCTTGCTGAAGCTCTGTGAGGAGCTGCTTTAGCAATTTAGCAGCTCTAATGCCCAGGATCATTCTCTTGCTCTAACTGATGAGGATAGATGTAGCCTAAGGCACCATGTCATGAGGGACAAATTACCCCTCACCAGCCTGTTACAGGGTTCTTGTGCTGTCCCAGGAAGCCTCAGTTGTTAGTCTCTTGGAAACCGAAAAGATGTAGGATGGGTCTGAAACCACGGTGTTCCTGAATTCCCATGTGAACTCTTGTTCCCAGCTGTCTTCTGCGCAAAGGCTGCTGCTGAAAGTCACTGCCACAGCAAAGCAAGCCAAGTTACTTCTGCTCTTTGAGGAAGGACCAAGATCTGCTTACGTGCCTTACTCCTACAGCCTTCACAGGCTGGCAGATTAGTCTGCTTTGACAGCTGATGATTTATCCTTCTATTATTAGATGTGTTATTTCAAGACAGAGTGAAAAGATGGCATCAGGTAATAGAAATGACTGTTATCTATCTTCTGCCATTTTGAACATAATTATAAAAAATAGAAACATGCAAGTAGTAGATTAATTATAACTGAAGCCTGGATGCATAACTGAATGTAATTCATTTAACTTCCAAGGTTATTGTGACTCTGCCCAAGGCCTTCCCTAGCACTGTGGACTCCCCTCATCTTCCACTGTAACTACCTTAACACACCCATGAACCAAAGGAGGGGTTGTTGCCTCACTTTAATGAGTATCAAAACAAAAAGAGTAGGACCAGGTTATTTAGAATATTTAGGTGTTTAAGGATAGGAACAGAGCCTTAGCACAGCTGTTACAAACCTGGCACGTACCTTTGCATGCAAGGCAATGGCCTCAGACTGTAGGGAAGTGCCTAGTGGATCTACAAACCTGAACTAAGCTCACCAACTTTAATTTTGAGATGCTCAAAGTATAATAATTTTAGCTGAGAACTAGAGTCACTGTGCAGTGCACTCTTGAGCTATGTGGCTGATGGAAAGTACACAGCCTCAGCTGAGAAATTCTGTTACCTTGAAATCACTGGAGATGACTTAAAAATTTCTTCTTCCTACTACACAAGGATAAGACCAATTTAGTCTGTTATCCTGGACTCTCCAAACTGCTCAGCTCCTGCTGTGACATAAACCTGGCCAGATTTCATATCCAGAGCTCACACCTGCTGTTATGACTTTATAGGAGATTTCATCCTGTCTATGCAAACCAGCCCAGATGTTGGAGTGCTGAGCTCTTTCACACATCTGGCCATCAGCACCAGGTGGTCTCAAGCATTTTCTTGTTACTCCCCTGTTTTGCGTCTGTTACCTCTATGTTTAGAAAAGAACTGAGAGAGTTACTTGTTTCCTTATATTTCTCCTGCATTGCTTATTGCAGAATATAGGCTTAGATCAAACAGGAAACAATAAACTCTGGTCTACAAGTTATGAGCTCAGGAAAGGTGACACGACTGCTCTGTGCAAACTGCTGTGTAAATGGGAGATTAGATTATTGTGGCTTTCATAACGCTCCAGTCTCTCATCAGGAGAAAGAAATCAGCTTTATTTTGCTAGCTTACTGCTTTGATGGTTTATGTCCCAAGGGCCTCTGTTCTAACTTTTCCTCAATCTTCTAAATCTTCAAAATATCATTGTATCTTTTTCCATCTATTTCACAGATCAAGTGGAGCTGAAATTATGCCTTCACCTTCTGTCATCCAACCAAATTCCATCACTGCCAAAACCCACTGACAGCTCTGACAAGGCAGGTAAGTGATGAACAGGACACAGATTGAACTGTAAAGCAAACAAATTACAATGCCTCCTTCTCATATGAGTAAGGCCTTCTCATCTGTCATAGACTGAAGACTTAAGAAATTTAATTGGTCTTGAATAAAGTGAGAAAGTCATTGCCAAATTCAGCCTGAACTTACCCACACTCATAGGGCATTTTGCACACACATTGTGACTGATGTACTTTCTCCCATGGCTGACATTTAGGCTCTGTCACTTCTGGTTTCACACTGGGCACTGAAGTAGAAGAAAACAGATAGTGCTATTAAGGGTCAGAAAAACAAGGGCTGTTAAAGGTCTACTCTGAAATTATCTTATTAGTTGAGCTTAAAAGGCACTGAATTATACAACCATGACATAAAATCACATCCTGCATGCTCATTAAAAGTATCTACTGCATGAAAGTAATCAACATTATTAAGAAGATACTATACACTTTGCAAAGTTACTGTTCAGTAATTTATTCACGGGTCGTGAGTCAGATGGAAGGAGACAGATACTATGCTCAAGCTTAAACATTCATCTAATTTCTGCAGCAGCTGTTTGTTTCTGCTAAACTGAGCAGTGCTGAATCATAGTTGGCAACAGCTTTATCATTAGGTTTCAGAGTTACTGGCTTCACTATTGTCACTAGAAAAGCTAAGGCTTCGAAGTCCTATGTGAAAGTGTGAACTTGAATATCTTTATACACTGATGGTGATGACTACTACAAGTTCTATCATTAGTCCTCAGCCTGCACTAACTTTAAAAACAAAACCAATAGTGATTATTGAGGAGTTTTCGTCATTGCACATGTACTATTCTTTGAGTGCTGAGTTGTATTCCAAGCTTGAAAATGAAATCAGCCTTTGCTAAACGTTCCTCTGGAGATGTCTATAGCAAGTAATAGCAAGAAAGTTTTATCCTGATTTGTGTTTTAGATTATATGTCTGTAGTTTTCTATGTTAACGTGAAACTTTACTACCCCTGAATATTGTTGCCTTTTTAAAAAAGAAAAATTCAACAAATCTCCCTTATGGATTAAGACTTTTTAAGCCAAATAGGCAGAAATAGCCAGAGAAGAAAAAATTAAAGTGTTGCCATGCATTGCAATACAGACAGCAGACATAACCATGTCTGCTTGAAGAGCGGAAGTTTCCAACAAAGATCACTGCCTTGTCTCCATCCCTGGGGCTGTTGGCTGTATAGCTGACTGTTACCAACGCTATTGCTAAATACTCTCACCTAAATGTATGTGTGCTGCATTGTCTGCATATATATTTTTTTTCTTATTTTTTAGCTGTTTTATCTCATTGTCCTTGTTTTCTTAACTGTTGTTGTGTTATTCTAATCTAATTGTTGTGTCCCTCCCCCCCCCCTTTTTTTTTTAACTTTTGTACTAATATAATGTTCCCTTACAGCCAGGCACAAGCTGTTTCTAAGGATAGAAGCATTTGAAACTGGTTTTAGTTATTACCATAATTTGAATACATGATGTAAGAAAAAAAAATTATTAAAATCAGTCACTACAGCTAAGTCTAAGGAGTAATTGGCAACAGTACTTCAGCACTTTAGCAGCAGTGGGCCATTCATTGTACAGCTATGTTATTCCTTCTGAAATCCTTACGCTCCCTGTGTATGTGGATATGACACAGCAGCAGACAAGTTACACTGGGAATCTCATAGGACCATCACCTTTTGAGGTCTAAGCCTGACTGCCACCTGCCTCTTCCCTCAGGTGAAGCTACCTCAGGCAGCAACCGGCTGATAAGGAGAGGACAGATATGAAATGCAGGAAGCATGCCTAGCCTTCTACAACAGTGGCTGTTGTCCCCAAGCAATGGCCTCCCCAGGGATACAAGAACATCTGGGACCTTGGGTGAAGATGCAACTGGCCTGAAGCAGAAAGCTGCTTGGATGCCTGTATGTCGCTGATCAGCATCTTAGAGGTGCTCAAAAGAAAGCCTCACCTGCCTTCCACAGCAGGAAAAGATGACTCAGATAGAGCTGCTTTATGCTATCGCCCATTTCCCTCTCTGCCAGTGCCCGCCAGTATCAACCCAGAGCTTAAACAGAGTTATCATGAAATTAAAGCAGTGTTTTCCCGTTACTTCCAGTTCCTGGAGATTTACTTTGTCTCAGCTGTGTAACTGTCAGATGAGCAAAAGGAGTCATGCAGCCCTGTCCTCTCCTGTGAGAGGCTGTGGTGCACTGAACAACTTCCAGATAGGAAAGCCGTATCTCTGAGGTGCAGGTCACATGGCAGTGGTGCTACACATGTGCGTAAAGTGAAGCATATTGGCATGGCAGAATAGGCAGCATACATCCCAGGCAATCTTTTAAAATATTGTTAGTGACAATACTTGGTAGCAATAGGGGAGCGGGAAGCAAAACCCTGTAAGGAAACCTCACAAGAAATGTCTTAAGGCATCTTGTTGCAACAGCCCATTAAAAAACAAACAAACAAACAAACAAACAAACAAACAAACAAAAAACCCCAAAACCCAAACAAACAAACAAACAAAAAAACAAACAAAAAAACCAAAAAACCAAACATGCTCACATTTTCTGTGCTTCCTGCTGGTGATTTAAGTATGGCTTCTGTATCACTAGATCAGCTATAGCTCTGTCTGTATCTTGTCTACGTAAACCATAATCTGTCCAGGAACAAAACCCCTGCATTGCACTTGGGAGACTGCAGAGGCTTACCTGGTCTCTTGCACTGGATAGTCTTCATGTCAGGAGACCACTTGAGACTGGGCTCGCACAAAACAGAGTGTGCCCCTTCTAAGTGCATGCCATGCGGACAAGACAGAGCTATTCTCTCACCGATCTCATACACAGGTTTCCATGGCTCTCCTTGCAACCCCCCCTCCAGGATGGGCAGGAGACAAGCGGTTTCTAAGAGTTGAAGCATTTGAGATAGCCACAGTGAATCGATGTATTGCAGAAAGCAGTCACATATTCTACCTTCTCCTAAATTACTTAACAAATTGAATGGTAAGATTAGCTGATCTTCCTGTAGAAACATATCAGTCATGTTAGCACAAGATAGTAATTCATCACACCAGCCAGAGGTGCAATACCAAGGACAGAGTGACCTGCAGGTCCAGACCTAGCTTGAAGAGGGCTCCTCTGTTCTTAGGACTCAAAGTTGACTCACAAATAAAACGTGCAAGGAAAAAAAGAAACCCTAATGTTTACTGACCAGGTTAGAGGAAAAGACTGAAGTGGGGGAGATCATCCAAGATTTGTAAAGTGATACTTGGAGTTGTGTTCCTGTGACAATGTGCTTATTTGAGAACTTTGCGGTTGCCCAGTGCTGCCCACTGGACCTTTTCCTCAGTTGGCTTTGATCACAAACTCATTCCAGTGGTTCTTGGATATAGCCAACAGGACCAAATTAAGCAACATTGTTTCTGCAGGAAGTAACTCCTGGACTGGAATTTAATCTCCCTCACTTCCAGCCTTCCTTAGAAACAGACTTTATAGGTATGTTTCTATTTCAGTATTACAATATCTGGATTCAAAACAAAAGTCAATTTAGACATGATTATGTATAGGTAACGGGGAAATGCAGGTGCGTATTTTCCTCCTGTTGTTGGAAAGCAGACGTTCAGAGATGTTTCACTGGAATTCAGGAATGGAGTTGTCTTTCAAAACAAGAATCACTGAGACATACCCTGGCAGTATCTGTCTCCAGCTTGCCACTGTAAATCACTGCCACACTTAGCAACAGGATCACCAACAAGAGAATATCCATGTCTGCAAGCATAAACGATGCTTTTCCCAACAGGGTATGAGTTTTCAGCATTCTGAAAGCAAAGGAGCAGATGACATTTTGGATATACAATCTAAGAACCACTAGCAGCATGGAACTCCCTTTGATTCAGGGGTACAGTAGCTGAGGACAGTGAGAAATATTAATGCCACCCTAAAATGCACTGATGAGAGTGTCTGCAATACTGGGTGAATTCTGGTAATCAATAGCCAGTAAATGTGATCAAAATCAAAGTGTTGCTGCAAGTTTGTAGAATACAGAATATTTGGGATTTCTTAGCAAAGGGAGGGTTAGAGGTGAAGGTGCTCAGTGGCAGGGGTCTGGCAGTGGTACATGAGGGATGGAACAGCACTCTCCTGCCAGTGTACAAACTGACTTCAAATATGCCTGTTATTGAGCATTCAAGGGGGTACATAAGCTCTTGAACAGCTTTCCAGGGGGATCAGTGGAGAGTATATGGCTCTGTTAGTTCTTACAATGGCATGTTATCAGCTTGCTAAAGGTTAATGTGATACAAAAGACCTGGACCTGAAGAGACTGGTCTTTTCATATTTTATATCTCATTCTCTCCTAAGGATAGGTCTTATGAAAAATTGAGACTACTCCACAAATTTCAGGGTTTTACCTTCAGTTTGTGAAACAAAAGTATCAGTATAAGAGGCAAGTATTGATTACTCCCAAAAAAACAACACTGGCAAAAGAGGGAATGCAAAATTTTGGATCTTGCCTCAGGTTGCAGTTGTGCAGAGGTAACTAACAGATTTTTAACTAATCCTTTTATCTATATGTTGGGCGAAAATACTCTAGACAGCCTCATAACATGGAGAAGGCATAATCCATTCCTCCAAGGGAGGAATTTAGTCTCCCTTGTTAAATAGGGCCAAGTTACAGTCAACCAAATACCTTGTGAGATCATAGTTTCATCAGGGAACATGAATGTACAATGGTGATTTACGGGGTGTAGAGTGAAGATGCCTAAAAAACATTATAGTTTTGCTATGGACTTGCTGGATGACCTTGGACAGTTTACTTCCTGTCCTGTTTTTTTCTGTAGTTTCCTGTGCTTTAATATGTAATTAATGTGGCTCAGAAAATGTTTATTATGTGTGTAGGGTAAAGGACAAGTAGATTGTTTTTCTCCATAGCTACATTCCAGAAAAGGAAAGATTTTGTTCTGGGTTTGGGGGTGGAGCATTTTTGGTTTTCTTTTCTTTTTAGTAAGAGGCCTTGGCTAATGTCATATAAACTTCAGCCAGGGAGAAATGCTGAGAGTGCTGCTATACAGTAGCTCTGATACTAAGCTTGCCAAGAAAAATACAAATTTGCAAGTAACTATCTGTATTAACTGTAATAGAGACACTGCAGATAGCAATAGGACAGATAACAGAGTAATAGAAATAACTTACTTGAACAAATCCATTTTCCAAGAGAGGAGGAGGTGAACAGAATTGTGTAGGAGTTATGGATAAATCAAAACAGTGTGGTTCAATCAAGCTATGAAGCAAACAAAACTATGATTTAGTCTGAATTTAGTCTCTCTTCCTTTCAAGATCCTACACTTCTCAGTGAAGCCCATTTTCAAGGCTATTATGTGTCCCATTTACATCACGATTATACCTAAATCAGGCACTGCCAGGCCATTTGAGAGAGTGCTAAATAGAATGATTTCAAGTTTACCAGCTTTTACCCCCTTTTTCACTCTTATTTTGTATCAGATTCACAGCTTCTGAATTTTGTTTTGTTTCAAATTAAATTTGAAAGCTCAGTAAGTGATCTAACCCCTGAATTTGATAGCCTGTGCCTCCTTCTGAAATAAATTTTTAAATCTTCCTGTAGTTGTGGTCAAAATGTGGGGTTTTTCCTGCTTACCGAAAATGCTGCAACTCTTCCTCTTCACATGGTCTGCTTTCACGCTGCTCTCCTATGCAGGCCTTCCCACCGCCACGTGGGGAGGGGTTGTTGCAGGCTCGACTCCTTGATTTCCTTCCCCCTGAACAAGGACTCCAGGAAGACCAGCAGCTCCAGCGTCCATCAACAACACCTATGTAATATTTGGGAATATTTCACATTAAACCACTCTGTAGGTAGTTTAAAGGCACAGGCTGTTCAAAGCTACTGATGGTCCAAACTGTACCCTTGCAGAGAATTTTAGATTGCAACAATCTAATCTTCCATCTTTCACCAATTTGCCTTTTGCAAAAGTATAATTCCATGGAGGCTATATGTTATCAGAGTCTGAGAGAACATAAAAATAACTATCAGCTACAACTAATCTGCAAAATTAAAAACCAAAACTTTTGAAGTTATTGACAGTCATTCCTTTAGTACATATACTTATTTACAGAAGGTCACCTTCTGAGCAGTTAGTATTGTCCACTGCATTTAACAATAACAATAAAATGTTTTCTATGTTAAGCATTGTTTGAACGTGCAACATATGACCCAAGCAGGCACTGCACATCAGCGGCTCATTCAGGTTGTGCAGAGGCACAGACAGACGCTGGAAGCAGGAAAGCACACTTTGCCACTTCTAAACTCTCACAAGTTTAAAAAGTGCTGACCTGGCTGATCTTGCACCAGACTTCCCAGCTCACAAGCTGCTCCAAAGGTGTAAGGCTTGCAGTAACACACACAATGAGTTCCTTCCACGGTTGCCTCACCACCATTCTGACAAGGCTGACATTTGCAGGGATCGTTTTCAGCCATATATTCTTCAATGGCTTGTTTTAGGTAATGCTTTTTGACCGAGGAGCAGGGCACTTCCTTTACGAGCTCATATAACGGTGTTAGCTACACACAGTACAGAAACATTTATATTATAATAGTTATAATTGGGATATAAGAGTTCATAAGCACATTTTGTCATGCAAAATAAATTGTGATATATGCTTCTGCACATGAGAGTTGGCAGATGCTCTCATGTGCTAACTAGCTAGCTAAAATCTTATGTCAGTATGTAATATTGGACTTTTTCTGAAAAGTCAGCTCTGCTTGACAGCATCCATTAAAACTAGTGGTAGATTAGTCATGTTTAAACATATTTGAGCTATGAGATTATGGTTGAGATAAAAGTGTAACACAGACCACAAATGTACAGTAACTCAAAATTCTCACCCAACTATTCCCAGCCTAAAAAGCTGGACATTTAACAATTCATTATGTTATTTCATTAAGCAGTGATTGAATGTAAAAATAAGTGAAAACATTTTGCATTTCTATTGCCTCTTTTATGATATTCTGTGCTTTTACATTTATTTTAAAACTTCCTGACAGAGATCTTTTGTGTCTATACCATTCTTCAGTTTCTTCAGTATGCAGGCAGTTCCCCAAAGGAACTTAGACAAGGTAGCAGTGAATATGGCCATGCCCAGCTTGGAAGTATCTGGCTTCCAGAAGCTCCAGTTGTGCCTAAACGTCTGGATGCAGAGACGAGGAGGGATAAAAGGGATACACTGAAGCTGACAAGCTGAGTGGAAGCCACACAGACCTGCCAATACGCATTTCAGGAAAGGGGCTATCTCAGATCTGCGCTTTCTCCAATGCCAGGATGACCCTCTATTCCTAAGCAGGATTCCACTAAAGTCACTGAAGGTAAGATTATAGGTATTGACCTGCCAAAAGTCATGGTGCAGCTGACCATATTAGCTTCCTGTCATTTTCTTCCTGTTGACTTCTCTTTTCTTTTTCATAAAGATCTGAAAACAGAATGATTGGACACTACAGCCTGATTAATCACCAGCTATGGCTTAATCATTTCTCCCCTTGAGGTGATCCCATCCACTCATGTCTGCTTTGAGAAAATAGCCTTACCTTCTGTTTAATTACTCTGGGATAGTCTGTCACTGATCTGGCCCAAAAGGAGTATCTCTGACTGTTCCCAGCAGGATTATTCAGCTCTAGATAACTAAGGCCAGCAACAGCACCTGGGCTTCCTCCTTCTATGTAGGGGTCTCCTTTAATCTTATTACCACTGCTTCCTGTAGATTCAGAAGAGGAAATACAGAAAATACCAGCATTGCTATATTTACAAATGGAAATAGAAACAATACATGCAAAAACTATGCTAGCAAGTATTGAAAGGACTCATCAGGACCTGTGCCTGGATCAGGAGCTCCTACACTGATAATATATAAGAAATATCTGGTTTTGCATGTGACTTGGCAGCCCAGTCTTAGGGTGTCCAGGAAAGTACTAGTTACTGGGAAAGCATCAGCAATAATTCATGAGTGTTGGAAAGACTTTAAGCCAGGTACTTGGTGTCCAAGTTCAGCATGTTAAGACAGAGTTCAACAAAGCTACCTGCTCCTCACTTTGACAACTACTTAAGAAGAGACGAAAGACGGAGACATGACAACTGTACGAGTCACTGTTCAGTGTTTACCTGAAGAAGTCTGTAGCAGTTCATCCAGTTTGGAGCACTTTACTTTCTTCTTTTTCACAATGAATGCATTCCAGCCTGATGTGGTGCATTCATACATGTCTGTTATGCTCAAACCTGCAGATAATCGATCTGTTAACAACATTGTACACAGCAAGTATGTTGGATTAATTTTCAAGTTTCCCATTGACTTGAGATGTCATGAAGTATTATACCTAAATCAGAAGGCAACTAACTAGTGCATCCTGTGGGAAGACCCAGGAGTTGCTAAGGGCTATGGATGGAGGCTGAGAGAGGGGAGGTGTATCTGGAAAAAAATTGTTTCTTTCATCTCTTTTCTCAGCAGTCCCTAATTCTACAGCACGGCTCCACACTAAGTGCCATCATATGTGTCACTGTGGTGTTTGCTCTGTTTGTAATTTAGTCTGGTTTAAGCAGTTTTACCCAACTTTGCTCTTCAAGTAACTTTTAAGCTTTAACATTATTTGGCACTAGAATTCAAGTTTAGCCTCATGAGCTCCTGAACCAACTATCAATTCATTGCTAACCATAGCACTGCAGGTCACAGATGTGAATCTAGAACTAAATGCTGTGGTTTGAGCACTTTTTCTAATCTTCTTTCTTTTGCCTGTGAAGAGAATATGGTTACTAGAAGTCACTTGCTTGATTTTAGATATTAGCTGCAAGAACATGCAAATAAATTTTTATTCTTGTTTATTCACTTTGTTTTTTGTACCAAATACTCCAGTGCTCTACCTTCTGCTTTCATTTTGTCAGTATCCATATAAAAAATAACTTTGTAGTGTCCTCCTAGAGATCCAGAGTGTAAGAAATGAGTCCCAAAATGTTCAATAAGTCTTCGGTAGACACTATACTCATAGATGACTGGAAGGTTGGCCAGTTCCTTCCAGAAGGGCTCCGCAAGAGTGAGAAAGTCTGGGTTGTTGTTAATAAACTGAGCAACTTCCACACTGTTCTCAACAACCATCAGCTGCTTACTCTGGGGGAAGGAAAAGACATCAGTCAGCCTCCATCAGAGTGGTTCCATACTAGCCAGATGACATGCACGTGATATTGGCTACTAACAAACTGCTTTACAGAGCTGTTGAATATGCGTAACCAACTTTGTGAATGCAAGAAGAATACTCTGATGTTAGGAAATATCTTTTGGACCTTTATTTGTAATTACTGCAACATCTTTCTTTTCCTCCTTTGTACCTGAAAGCTAGCATAAGGCCACTTAGGAAAGAAAAATATCACTCTTCAAAGCTAATGTCGTTTCCAGCAGCAGAAAGCCTGGCAGTAGCAGGTTAACAAGCCTTGTCCGAAAGGAAATCAGAGGGACTAGAGAGGTCTTTGCATCCTGTTTTGTCTAGAGGAGTCTGCCTTTGTAAGGGGGTCTAGCAATTTTGAGGATGCTGCTGAATTATTAAACCCTCTATGCATATACAATATTGTTCACCTCAACCTCTCAAATTGCTTTTGAACCTTGTTATGTTAAGTCTCAAAATATGCCGTTGCTAGTGTGGTAAAATGAGCTTGCCATGAGCTTGTTCTCTGTCAACTTGGGAGTCATAAAATGCACAAAACTGTTACTTGATTTTATCTGCTATAAGATAGAGGTTATACTTCATAATTGGGAGTTACTCTCAAATTATATATCTAATATTTCTTTTTAAATAAGTCAAAAGAATAAGCACTATGACTTCCTGGCTATTTAAAGCACCAGATCTCTCTCTTAATGGAGTTCTACTAGTAGAAAATGTATTATAAAGTAAATGAACTTTCATCACAGAATTACTGCAATTTTTTTGCTCCAAGATACTGACAGAGGTAATAGAAGGGAAAAAAAAAAAAAAAAAAGAGGCAGTAAATAGGAAGAAAATTGAAAAGATTAATTAATTATGAGAAGAAGCCATTCCCTGCCCCTGCCCCCCTACAGGGAGGAAAAAAGCTACTACATAAATAAATTACTAATGAAGAGGTAAAATGGAGAAAGTAAAACCAGCAGCCAATCCTTTTTAATTGATACTCAAACAAGGGATCTCTTTTAAAAAGTTTTGTACAAATTTTTCAGTCATGTACTTTGTGCCAAAAATATCTGGACAAAATAAATACTTGCATTTCTATATAAAACCACATCAAAAAAAAAGGAAAATGTTTCTGCAAAATACTAAGCCACAGCAACAACTTATACATACCTTTTGACTGTGTTGCAGAATTTTATTCTGTGAATAACTGTGTCCACTGTTTGAGTTTTCATACCTCTCTGTGTGTTTCATGTAAGACCAGCTGCTGTTGAAAAACTCATACGTGAAATCATTCTGAACTTTAACCTAGAAAATGAAAGATAGAATTCTGTATAAAAAGCTTCATGAAGGATGTTAAAAATTATATATAGTAGAGCAAATGCTTCCTTATGCAAAATTCTGATATGTTTTCCAGGGTGAACCCATTTCAGATTTCATTAAAAGTACTGAACACTGTAGGAAAAGCAATACATGTATATATATATTGAATGTATATTTGTACATGAAGTATTTATGTTATGAAGTAAAGTACACTAAGGATTGCTTGGCATGCTTTTGATAAACATGAGACAAACCAAATCCCTGAGACAGTGACTTCAAGCAAAGCGTATTTCTGGAAGATCTGCACAAAGCACCCCAAAGCCTTGTGCACATAACATTTCTTCGGGTGATATAGACCACTACTTATACTGAGGAGATGGCTTTACATGCAATATAACTGTGAGAGAATTAGAAATCACATCCAGGGAATTACAATTTTTTTGCTTTTATTTTAGCAAGGTACACACCAGTTTGTATTTCAGAATAGTAAGTAACTGCAGAGAGGGAACAGGTGTCATTTGGCTGTGTTTAGGGAAACATACCCGCCAAGAGACCTGACAAGCTTTGCATCATTCCTCTATTTTTAGTCATGAGTCTACATACAAAGCTATGCCTAATGGAAACATACCTGGAAAGTATAAGCAAGAACGCTTTCACTCAGCCTGTAGTATTCTCTCCCATCACCGCTAAAAACCTTTCTGCATTGTCCTCCAAAGCTTTTTGTATGAATGACTCTTCCCCTTGTCTCACCAGTAATGGCATCAAAGCTATGAGAAGAAAAACATGAGAGATCATTAAGATGGAGAGGTAGCAAAGTATTTTACAGGATGCAAAAATTACAGAGCCATTACAACTGAATCCTGTATCTGCAAATTAAGATCATAAGCTGATTTACCCAAGGAAAGAGTATATCAACTGGTAGACTTCTATGCCTGCAGAACTCAGCATGCATAGTATGCTACCATGTGGAAAGCAAAATGTTGCTCTTTTTGTCAACAAAAATGGACACATATTGATATGTCTTAACATTAAGACATATCTATCACAACTGATTTTAAGTTTTACTTTTCCAGCAATTAATGCAAACACAGAAACAACAGGGCACCCATTCCAAAATGTTTTTGTATTATATCTGAATTATATGGCATTCCAAGTGATAAAACTATGTAAAAGAAGTTTAAAATAATTATTTTGCTAGGTTGTAGATGGAATATAAAACCACAAATCCATTTGAATCCTCAGTACCAAATGCAACAGCAATGAACAAAAAGAATGAGCATTTCTGGCTCATTTTTTCCATTCTGATGATCATGTGTATTGGTTGGCATTTCATTTCATATCTTAAAATATGTTTTCCAATAGCAGCAATTAAAGATAAAAAGCCTTATTCTGTGCTTCAGATCAAAGGGCCTCTACATCCTGGCTGCATTGAGCCATTGGCATGATGAAGGCTGTTGTACTGAATAATTTTGCAATATGGGATGCTTGACCATAGGTCCAGGAAGCCCATCTGCACTGCCAGCGTCTGCAAATACAATAAAAATGTAAATGCATTTGGTACCAATACTACTGAGCCTGGCACATTACCCTGTTCCTGTAAGTTCCGAATTCGGAGGTGTTTTATCAACATCACATACAGTCATCTGTTTACATCGATCTTCATCTGCACCATCTTCCTCACAATCCTGGTCTCCATTGCACACAAGAGATCTGCTAATGCACTGACCTAAATCAAAACAAAAGTGCATGGGGAAAGGAGAAGTGTTTGCTTGTTTAAAAAGAAATCACCTAAAAATCAAAGCAAAAGTCCCACTTACCTGCTACTTTAATTAGCTTGTTCTCTCCCTCGATGAACAGTCTGTGCCCAGGAGGGCTTGTGAAACAACAGTAAATGTAGACATAAAGAGTGTGGAGTACACTTGAAGGAACCACAGCCATTCAAAGCTTAGAATGTATTAATAAAACAGTTAACTTCAGGATTTATTTCCTGAGCTTTCATCCTTTGACTGTACTGCTTGTGATTATCCATGATTATCTCTCTGGTAGCACCAAAACATGGTTATGTTCCTCTGTGATAAACATCTATCTACTGAGATAATGTGGGGTTTTTGTGAAAGTAATGGAAGCTGCTTGGATACAAGGACTGATTTAGGGAGCACTAGTTTCCATGACCCAGGTGATTGCCAAGATGTTTGAATATACCCTAGAACAGCTTTGAAAAATCACAACAAAGGTTGCATTCCTTAATTACCTTCTCATAATGAAAAAAACCGTACTCTGGGGAAAATTATTAAGGCAGAACGACTTAAGAGAGGCTACCAGGGCTACAGCATGTTATCTGCAAAGGTCTGCAACACTCCAGATGAAATTAGAAATATGTGTGGTTGAGGCTGGAAAAAAGGAAACATCCTCCTAAATCACAATTATCTGTGGGTCAAGGGTTCTGCAAAGCCATTGCCTATTTACTAAAGCTTAAATATAACTTTATGGTTAGAAAATGGTGAAAAAGAACTTGGATAGTACCTGAGAAACACCTGAACCGATCACCACAGCCGTCTTGCACCGGGCATCCCCTTGTTGGGGTGCATGGTCTTGTTTCAAAGGCATCCCCAGAGCAAGGGTTTCCACCATACTGGCCATAAACTGCTACTGTCCGTCTCCGAATCTGGATGCAAATCAAGGCAGATCTTTGAAAATCCAAATGCAAAGCCGGAATAGCTTACTAGTGTCACGGCAATGCTACCGCTCTGCTGCTATAAGAAAATGAGACATTCACTATTTTTTTTTTTTGAGAAAAACAACACTTGGTGTTACCACAATATGGTAACAAACGCTCAGGTTAATAGAAAGACAACTATTTCATCTATAAGGTCTTTAGACTGATGCATAAGCTTGGCTGGTTTGTTAAAAAACCTAGTATGTAACTGAAAGCAAGAGAAAGCTGCTGACAAATTTCAGTTTTATTCTACATTTTTAATAGGCCAAATAATGACTGATATGAATGCTAAAGTTTGTCAAAGTAAACAATGTCATTTTGGAAGATGATAAAATCTAACATCAGGTAGACTGCTTTTTGCTTCTAAAAAGAGTAAGTACTGTCTCATGGCACATCTTTAATTTTGACTAATCCCTCCCTAACTGATGCAACATTAAAGTAAATGAGAAGGAAAATCAAAAGCAAGTGTCTTGCACATCAGTAGAGTTGCACTGTAAAAATCAACATTTCATTGAGGATAATATTTTGCAATCAAATTTTCTTTCCTTGAGATGTGACTCCACTAACGAAAAATCAGTGGAGTTGGTACAAAGCAGCATCAGAGGGGTAATGTCTCAGTATACTGGACAGTTGAGCCTTTTGGAATTATCACCAAAATAAAAAGCGCACAAATTATTTTACAACACGAATACCATAGCTTTGAAAGGGAACATACTGGGGACAGATTGGAGGATTTCCCTTCTGAGTTCTTTGTTCTTCAGCTTTCTTGTCTGCTGGGGCTTTTGCCTGGCAGTTGATTTGGGGGTTTAAAGATACAGCAGTTCCTTAATTACTGGGAAAAAAAAGCACATGCTATTAAGGTTATGGGTATCGAAAAGCTGTGTCTATCTGTACCTGTTTTTGAGTACAGCCATCACACTCAGACCAAGGGCCAAAAGAATTCCAGCGGCAATGGACTGGAGGGGTAGGGCTGCTCCAGTAGCATTTTTTCAGAGAGAGAGAGAGAGAGAGAGAGGATAATCATCAGGGATTTCCATCCATAACCATTAGTGCAAAACTTTTCTAAACAACAAAGCAGGCCCTCAACAACAATTAGGGGTATGATCAGGATCCCTCTAAAACCACTTGGATTTGCTTTTCATGTGTGAGAACAAAATCAGTCCCAGCTTGGGCTTTCTGGTCACTGAAAAGAAAAAACTAGATACTATTCACATAGCCTGAACATCAGCAAGGACTTTGTGCAAACATAATACCAGCTTCAAGGACCAGTTTCACATTGCACAGCAGAGAGAGGCCAGATCACATCTGGAGCTCAGCAGGGAGCTGCCAGGGGCTGTGTGTACCATGGCATGCAGCAGACCTCCTCACAGCAGCTCTCACCCAGTTTGCCCATGGGATGCACTGAGGGTGCTACCTGCCCCTGGGATCGGGGCTGGCTTGCAGTAAACTGAGCTGTACTTCACAGATGTGTGCCACTGTGGCTTATTCCACCACTGTGTGCTCTTTTCCCAAAGGGCAGCTGACTCCTCTGGGCAGAGGTAAGGGACACCAAAATGCCCATTCTTGTCACCACTGAAGGCAGTGGCAGCACTGACAGCAAGCAGTGCCTCCTTTCCCAGGAGATGTATCTGAAGACCCATTTAAGACCTGCCCCATGTCACACACAACAGAAGTTGCCTGTTAAACTATGCATGGTTAGTCTTCAGCATGTAATTTATTGAAGAAATATTCACCTGGAAAAAACAGGAAAGAAGCCTGAAACTTCCAGCAACAGAAAAAGCCCCAGGACCTGGGAAAAAAAAAAATAAAAAAGAGCAAAAGCAAACTTACTTTGCTTTTCTGCTTTTTCTGTTTGCTCATACAGCTGTTCTAACTTTCTGCAATCTTTACAGTAGTCAGCTTAAAAAATAAAGGAGAGCATCACAGTGATTTTCCTGAGCTTTGTCGTGCAAGCTCATTTTTTAGTTTTCTTCTTCCTTGCAACACTGCCCAATTACATTTTCAGCTAATTATTATCTTCAGCATATAAATTTATATTTCATTGCATGTTCCATATCCATTTCATCAGTACAAATTAAGTAAGCAATTGTCTTACCTTCATGTTAGATTAAATACTCAGATATCCAGTGATTACCAGGGAAAATGCACTTTCACTCAATTCAGCAGCCAAAGGAGTCAGTCAGTCTGTCTGCTGCTGTACATTTCTTCTCACTCTGCCTTTCTGTTCTGCTTTTCTTTCCCTAAAAAGGCTGAATATTGCCAAGGAATTTTAATCTTAACCCATCTAGTGCCCTCCAGGGACACAGCCTGCTTTAGGAGCTGCTCAGTGGTTTTAGGACGTATAAATCAAGGTTTGGTTGTACTGATTGGGGTTGGCACGAAGCTGTGAAGAGCTCTTACTGGAAGAACAATTGTTTTTTCCTTATCTTCTCTCTCACAGCTTCTTTCCTCTGCACAAGGCTTTTCAGTGATCCCAGGCCAGTCCTGGTGTCACATACACTACCACCACAGCTGACTCCCCAGCTTCAGTAGGAAAAGCTGACCTAGAATTAAGCTGATGTTGCTAAGGTTTAATTTTCATCACAAATCTTCAGTCTCCACTTTGGCAGTCATGCTGATTTTTGCGACCAGCTCTCACACTGAAAATCAGCTTACATATCTGAATGCAAATTTTGGCCAATTCTGGCATGGTCTTGCTTGTGAAAGACTTCCTGAGATCATACACAGCCCCTAGTTGCAGTGATACATCAACAGCTGGCTTTTTGTATGGATGCTCTTACAGAAGTAAGAAAACTTCACTTTCTCTTTCCACACTCTGCCATGACCTTTTGTTTTTTCCTTTTGACTTTTTACATTTTCCAGAGCTGATACATTCCAGTAACAGCAAGAAAATGCAACTGCTGGGGAAATTTCCATGAACTTATTCTAGTGGAGGCTACATGAAGCCCTCACGGAAAAGCAGCACCCCTATCTGAAAACTTCATATACTACATCTCAGATACTACATCTATCTTGGACAGTTTAACACAACCCTCAGAAAACTAAATGCTTCATGTCACAGCATCACTAGGTGGTGACTTTTAAACCCTGCACTCTGTTGGTATGGTCTGCTTTCCTTAAGAAGATGCCTAGATCTTGGGTCACGTTACTCCATCCATGCAAGGGACCCCTATGTCCACTCCTCAGAAGTCAGCAACCCCAGAGCCAGTCTTTGGGACTTCTCAGGTTTAGTAACTATGAATCTCTTTGATAATGTAATTCATACACTTTCATCACTTTTGTACCTATTTTATTGCTTTTGATAAAAATCCTCATGCTCCTATTAAGTTTTATGACCAACTTGGATGACATTGTCAGGGGTCATTTGCCTATGAAGGAAATGATTAAAAGCAAGTTAAGCCCTTTAATAGCTGCCCAGAAT
Source organism: Falco peregrinus (assembly GCF_023634155.1). Classification (NCBI taxonomy): domain Eukaryota; kingdom Metazoa; phylum Chordata; class Aves; order Falconiformes; family Falconidae; genus Falco; species Falco peregrinus. Next base: position 70,005,293 of record NC_073739.1, read on the forward strand.
ACAGGAACTCCAAAGAATATTTTATCTCTACAGACATACATCTTGATCTTGCAGTTAGCTGTTTTAATGGCTTAGATAGCAATTTCACTCTCTGTAAGTACATCATTAGCTATAATAACCCTCAAGATAAATATATACTGTAATTTGCTCACAAACAAAACATGCAAACAAACATAAAAGAGGACAAATACAGCTAGCAAAGCAAGTATGTACAGTGATGGGGTCTGCTATTAATTAATGGGTAGTAAAATAATTTATAGTTACAGTTATCATATTCAAATGAGTTTATATTGGTGGGATGTCTTGTTGCAAGAAGCATTTCAGCAAGACAAAAACGTTGCTTTGGCAGATGCTGTATATAAAAGATGTGTTCTTTTAGCACACAGTTTCAGGTACTTCAACCTAAAGACTTTATCTTCTTTCATGTGGAAACAGGATCTTACTTTTTTATTGATCCTGGCTACAGCAGTAACAAAAGCAGAGAGACTGAACTGGCAAGGTGGAAAACAGAGGGAAGAGGTTAGAGGTGAACTTGGGTTTCTTTTAGGACTGTAAGTCCACAGGTCTCGATGCACTTCACTAGTTTGCAGTGGATGGATGTTCAGTCTCCTTTACAACAGTAGGGCTGTGAATGGTTGATTCCTCTTTCATTTCATGGGGTATTTATGGTTACTTTTTTCTACTTAGGATTTTGGCTCTGGACCATTTAGATAGTTTCCTGCTTTTGTGTATTGTTGAAACTTAAGACTACGTGCAGTTGCATGATAATCTACTCACACTGAAATTTTGTGGTGAGGTGCTACGCAGCACCTAGCACATTCCCAGTCTGACTGATAGACACTTCTACGATAACAGAGTATAATAAAAGGCCTGGTTCAGGGAGCTCCCCACTTAATTCCCCTGACTGCACGGTAGTGAGGGATGGAGGGTAAATTTCAGAGAAGATGAGGCTGATTTTCTCTTACTGTTAGTGAAAATGGCAACAATCTACTAAACATTTTGCAGTTAAATGTGTTTTATCATAGCAATTTTTGGTTCTTGCTAAATACTTCTATGGTCTATTCAGAAATAAACTGGTTTTAGGACTAAAAATGACGGTTTAGGGAGTAAAAGAGGAGTCATTTGAGACACACAAAGGGTGAGCCATAAGGCAAGGTATTTCTTGTCTTGCACCAAATGATAATTCTAGCACAAGAATTATTAATGCAATGCTTCACTTGCTGGGCTAATGGTATCCCGCCTGGTCTGGAGACAGCATGAAATGGTATTGTCTGTGTTTTACTTCACACTAAGGTCAGCCAGAATATAATTGTATTAGCGATATTTCCCTGCAGACTTCCAGCCTTTTATAGGATTGATGCTAAGGTTACTCAATAGTTTACCAAGCTTTAAATAGTCTCATGTCTTCATTGTCCAAGTTCATTATGTATTATGGCCCTAAAGGCAGTCTGTGCTCTGTGGCTGCTGCAAATGCCAAGGATCGAGTGACAACTGAGTGGAGAAAAAATATCTTGTCATTATGGTTTTAAATTGTGGAACTGACTTGGAGAGTTTTTGGATTTGTTTCTCTTTGCTAATGGCATCTCACTTTTTAAAAAAAAAAATTTAATTGCCTGTTTTGTTTTTAATGTATTTGTCACTTTTCAAGGATTAATGACAATGCCTTGGGATGTGTCTCTATGAAATATGCCAAAGAGCATTAATGCTGTGCTAACCGTAATGCAAATTATTCTGTCTCAGGGGACCCCGTAGAAGGATATTGCCTTAGATACTGGAACCTATGTGCTGCAGAAACTACCCCAAAACAAGCAAGGGCTGTGAGAGTTCTGGTTTGAATGAACTGGGTTGAAAGATAAGAGCTCATGTTATTATAATTCAAAATTCAGAGAGCTTTAGTGGTATATAGGTAATAAACCAGACCTGCCTAGAACACAGACATTTCAGCCTGTGTGTACACAACAGTCATCACTGGGGAAACAAATAATTACTGTTCTTTAGAGCTAAGTTCTGATCTTAGGACACAAGACATGGTGAACAAATTTGGTAGTCTGAAACTGCCCCAAATGGTGAGTTAATATTCTGGTTTTTTCCACACCTTTGCCTGCTTTCACTTCAAATTCCCATCATGAGTTCCTTCTGCATATCTGGTGCTGGATTTGGCACACCTGATTCCTCTTTGTGAGCAGGTTTAGTTTATTACAGTGACAGAAAATAAATTCAGCAAAAACACCCTGCATGTTTTTTGTGCTGTTTTAATGAGTTAGATCATCTCCCAGGAAGGTCTGGTGGCCAACAGACCCCGGGAGAGGATAAAAATGTACAGCCACGGAGGGAAGAGAGGGGAGAAAAGAGTTGGGAAGTGTGAGAGAAGGGAGGGTAGCAGAAGAGCCTTCTGCTTGCAGATGCAGCCAGTCACTGCACCTGCTCAAGTGCCAGCAAATCCCCACCTTGCAGAAACTTCTCTGGTTATTGCTCATCCTAGACTAGCAGATATAAACCACCCCACTGCTCACCACTTCACAAGACTCTCCTGGACAGCATGGTGGCATCCAAATTCACCCTCCTATCTAGTGGTTGATTGCCCAGACAGGCCTGATTTAGGTGTTAATTGAAGTTGAATATTTATTTTTCATTTCTACAATTACTTATACTTGCGCCCCTGAGACATCCCACTTTCAGGCTGAAAAAACTGTGAAGGTTCAGAACATCTCTGTCTCAGGAGATGATTGCAACTGAACTATGGATAGTAAATTTGAGTAAGATGTTCAATGGCCTTCATCACTGAGGGTCAGGAGCAGGCTTAGGTCCACCCTGAGTTCTTTTCAACCTGAAAATTGTGCCCACAGAGTTCGCAGGGATCAAAACAAACCCTTTTGAGAGCTCACCTGCCAGCTGCATGCAGAAGAGGCATTGTGTCTATAGCAGATCTATATGCTCTCACATGCATGCCCAGCCACAAAGAGGCTCAAACATATATAAAACAGGTGAATTTAATGAACCAGAGAGCTGGTCTCATGATCTTAGCAGTTTAAATAAGCTAACAGAGGAAGTCATATGAAATGGGCTAAATGGAAGTATTATTGCATTTGTGTTAATAATGACATAAAACCACACATATTGTATGAAGGAGTGTATCAGAGGTTAAATCACATGGAGGATTGCAGAGCTGGTTCCAAGCAACTGATCCTCAGAGCAAGACAAGGTCGATTTTTCACCAGTATCCAATGATTTAGGGTTCTGTTGATTTTTTTCTTGTACTCTTCTACATTGTTTAACTATAAATTTAATTCATGCAGTTTAATAAATTCATAAGCAGCTTTAAATGAGTGCCTGAGACAGCAGTATCTCAAGCTGATGATCCAGGTCTCTTTTAGCCTAATGTCTTGGTGCTTTTCAAAATATCATCCCTTTCTGATTGTTCTTTGTAGAGTGAATAGAATGTCAAACAAAGAGAATGTCAAATCAGCCACTAGCAACCTTGCCCATGCTTTTATATTTCTGGTTGTTTCTGAACCAGTGGTGTATGTCTGCTACATATTTTAGAATTACTATTGTAACTAGCTGGAAAATGAAAATGTTTCAAGCAGCAAACTTTGAACAAGTCTCTTTCATCAAAATCCATCAGTCTCTGTCTGAAAATTTCCAAGTACCTTCAAATTAAAACCTAAAAAATGTTTTTCCATAAGTAGAACAAAGATTCCTCTCCTGTAGAGGAGAATTAGGGAAGAAAATGAAGGCAGGACTTCAAAGAAACAGATCTTATTAGAATGTCTTCTTGAACTACCACATTTTTAGGACAATCTAAAATTCATTAAAATTTTGCCAGCTTACTCAAGAAGCCAGTAATTAACCCTAACTGCTACTGTGAAACTTTCTGGTATCAGCTTTTGTGGATGTATTCCAGCTGGAACCAAAGTTCAACAAATAAAGTAAGTTTTTCAAACTTTTATAGGGGCAACTGTGATACAGAACATTGTGTAAAACCAGAAATAATACAGCGTTGACTTTTGCCCTCCCTGATTCTAGGCTGGCTACGCATACAGCAACCATCAGACTGCAATAAATGAAAAAAACATACCAGTAATAAGAAAGGGTTGATATAGTTGCAGAGATTCACCTGAGCTCCCAGAGAAATTTAGATGTGCTCAATATTTTTTACTTCTTCCACAACAAGCTTATAAGTCCCTAAAATTGCCGTGATGTCGTTTTGCAAGTTATTCTGCCTTCCATCTGTACTTGCTGTTCAGCTCAAAGCAGCAGTACTGAAGCACAGGGTCAAAGTACTCCTTTAACTTTTTTTTGTGTGTGTGTATATATGTGAATACATGTCTCCTTCTGTGTCTCTATTTATGATGTACTTTGTTATTTCCAGATATAAAACCCTCAGACAGTTTCTGCCTACCAAGCCATGCAATTACCAGCATGTACTAATTTTGATTAGTATAGAAAAAAGTTGGAGTTTTCTAAATTGGAAATATTTTTATCAGGTCATGGAGACCATATCACCAAATATCTTTGAAAGAATCTGTATTTCTGGAGATTGCACTTGTTCTTAGCCTGTAAACACATCCCATTCAGTGCTGCTATGGTCGAAGACCATCACAAGAATGATTGGAAGTATAGTTTTTATAATATGGGCAGAGGTTCTGTAGAACAACCAATAGCTAGGAAGAAGTATTCAGCAAACAGCAATATCCAGATTTTTTAGAGCTAGCAAATGACTTTGAGATTTTTACAAACGATGAAAAAATAAGAAATAAATACTGATTATTCCAAGGACAGAATGTAAAATGTAAGGCTTGTGATAGCACAGATGAGGAAGCCTCCTGTTTCCTCCTTTGTGTGGGCTTATGGCAAGAAAGGTATGCACTTCTGCCCATTTATTGATTACTATATAGTATGTCTCCCGAGGCAGTAATGAAGCCAGGGGCAGGGAAATAATGCCACATAAAAAAAATTCATCAGCCATAAGAAAGGTACCTTGAGACAGGCTGGTTGTTGGTTTTGACTGAAGTCAATAACAAACTTGTAAAATAGTTGAGAGACTCAGCAGAAAAAGTCAATTACCAATGTTGTTGCTTCAAGGGTTTTTATTATGCTGTTAAAATACAGTAAGACAGAATAAGTAGGCTTGGACTTGTCACAGTTTTGTGACCTTTTTTAAGGTGCAACACTCTTTTGGGTATTTTTCCCTTCTCAAGAAGTCATTTTTTAGGCTACCTCTCTCCCTAACACATGTTCAAGCTCAACTGAAATACATTTCTAATTTAGAGCAATTAGCTAGCAAGTAGTAACACTATAAACCAAATCCAAAACTGTAAATACTGGCGTGTTCTCCATCCTCTGTGTAAGTGCTGCCAAAGCTGAGTTTGCCCTGCTTCATCCAAAGGCAGCCTTTCAAAGACAGAAAGGTGCTAAGGTGCAGCTCAAATCGTATCAATAGAAGCTACTTAACCAGACATTTCGGAAAACCTTTCTATGTATTAGCTGCCTTGGCAGGCAGACCAGTACGAGCACCTCCCTGTGCACTCCCAGCTGATGCACAGCCTTCCACTCCAGACTAGCTGTGCTACATGTGGTAGTCTAATCTGGGTCTTGTGGCCAGAGGATTGTGAGATTCACATTGTGAACAGGTAAGAAAAAATTCAAAAAGCTCAATTTTTTTCTCTGTCCTTTTTGCACACACTAATAAGGCCGGGCACAGTTTTGTCCTCTATTTTTGTTAAAAGGAAATAGTGCAAGAGGGAAACTGTGCTTGGGTGTTAGTTGAATTCCCTGATGGAGCCATATGCCTCAGTTCCAGTAAATGCAAAGTTGAAAATGCCTAATACAGGGAAAACATATGCCAAAATAAACTGCAGAGCTGAGCTGATCTTTGTTAGCAAAGCAGTTCTACTTAGGGAAGGTTCTCAGCTGGTGAAAATAATAAAACATGTCAGTGATCCTGATGAAGGAAGGTGAGCTTATTTTACCTAGGGAAACAGGCTTTATCTCCAATAAATATAGAACTTGCATTTGTCCACTTTGTTCCATTGCACAGCCCTTTTTACCTACACTTTGTGTCTCACATCTGGCAAACTCCAAATTTACATACAGGGTAAAGAGTACTATGAAGTAATGGGGTTTTCCACTTGAAAGTGAGCTTGTATTTTTATTTCTAGAGAAAGGTCAGAGTGACCAGGAAAAGCAGTCATTTGCAGTAGTCCTACAGCAAGATAAACGTAAATTCTTTAGGATGACTGAAGTGAGATGTGAGATTAATTAAATAGCAAATAATAGGCTTATTTTACCATTTTTTCAGATTAAACATGAGCGCCATAGTTTTCTCCAATGTTTTCTTCTCTGACCTTCTACTTTACTGCAGACACATGTATTTTCTTCCCCCAAACGTTAGCTCTAAACTAAACGTGAAATGTATGAACAGTAAATATTTGTGAGAAGTAAACACATATTTCTGAAAGAAAATCAGATACCTGATATTTAGCTAATTTACCTGTTCTGCATGGCTTGATATTTATTCACACACTGGGATACTTCTAATTGCAACATACATGAAAAATTTGAAAATGTGCTGTACCATGTACATGCTGTACTGGTGCTCTTAACACTAACAGGTGCCAAACCTGGATGGGTGTTGTAAAACTGAATTACCGGCTTACCTTTGGAGACAGACAGTACTATAAGGCATGCATGTCCGTTTCTCCAGCTACCCAGAAGCGTTGCAGGAGGAGAACAGCATCATGTTCTAAGAAATGGTACTGAGAAGTAAAATCATTCATATACTTTTAATAAAGATAGTACCACTCACATATGCACTTGAAGCATAGCTGAGTAACATGTGGAGGGAATGTGATGGCACAGATACACCTAGGCAAGTGTGTAATTCCACATAAAGTGAGAAAATTCAGAGGGTAAGGTAGCCAGCTGTTTGAATCTAACTTTAAATTTAAGATAGATTCCTTTCCTGAGCTTCTGGCAAAGATTCTTACTTCAACAATTCTGCAGGAGTTTTTCTTTCCCACCAGTTGAGATTATATTTCTTTTGCAAAGAGTATGTCCATGTATATCATTCATAGCAGAACATTTGAAATTATAAAAGAATAGACACTGTAAGTTATATTTAGACACTCAGCTTCCAAGTTAGCAAATTTCAGCCGTAGTGTCTGGGCTTAGATATAGGCTGTGCTTACCTATGAATGAGATGAGCTTTTGATATTTTTTTTAGTAAAAACAAAAGGAAAGAAAACATTGCTAGTACAGCTAAGTGTGTATCTTCCATGTTTATATGCCTGCACAGAGAGATACACACATATATACACACATGACTGGGCAACATCTGCCACTCTTTTGTTCAGAAATAAAACTTCTGCATTTAATGTCCTTTAGAATAATTCTAAAAATGCAAGTCAGAGACGTATTTTACCCCGGGGAAGGATGGATGTTTAAAATGCAGGTCTGTCAGCACAAGGCAAGCTTGTAAGGTAGAGGCCATAGCATTTATTTGGCCAACAATCATAGTGGGAAAAGCTGACAAAATTTGAAGGCAGAATTTGTGAAGATCTGACTTAACTTTTCAAGTATAAAATTGGTCAAACGTGCTCGTCTAAGAACATGACAGCCAGGGACATTAGAGATACAGTTATATCTTTATACTTAAGGGCCTCTTATAAAATCACAGCATTGCTGAAGTATGGCTGGGAGGAACTTCAGAAGATCATCCAGCCTATTTACCTTCCCACTACAAGAACCATTACATCTATGCCATTTCAAACATTTGCCCAGCCTTTTTGCAAAAACTCTAGAACTATCTGTGGGAAAATTAAGTCCAGTGCTTTGCAGTCTGTACTGGTACAAAACTTTTCCTAACAAATTGAAATATTTTCTGCTGCAGTGTAAAAGGAACATGGTTAAAAGCTGGACCTTTCCACCTGGAATGCAATGTAGGCTACAGTTCTGGACTGTGGTGGCTCAAATGCTTTTTGTCTATCTCCAGTGAAAATTCTGTTCCAGGCTTATGTGTGCACACATTCCTGCATCAACAATGCAACAAAGTTTTAAGACAACAGTATCAAACAAAACAAAATAAATATAGGTTGTTTCTTAACAAAATAATACTAACAAGACAAGAATATTTTGTTGTTCTACAACTGGAAGTGAAGAAAATGGCTGTCACCTTGTAAAGGAACCTGTGGCTTTCTCCTATGCGCCCCTTCTGCTGCTCAGCCCAAATTGCCATGCAACCACTTTCTGCAAGCTTGAGGCTAGCCAGTAACCCCGAGACTTACCGCTTTAGCGCAACAATGCCCTACCAGCCTCTAATATATCTAAGCATAAGCATGAAAAAAAACCCTAGGGAAATTTTAAAATTCTGAATGACACTGTTGCACTGTGTAGTAGGTGTACCCAAGGTTTGTAGCTACCTCTGCTGTACAGAGGCATGCTGTTCCTGTTCCCCTAGCTAGACAGAACAACAAAGATAGATTTTAAGTGGTGTTTCTGGTGGGGAAGGACCCAGGATTCACGCCCACCCCCACCCCCCCTCCAGCTATCCTAAGGTAAAGTTAAAGGCAGCTGAGGAAATGAGTGGGGAGCTCTTGCCCTGCTATGTTTGTGATTGTAGTCGTACTTTGACCATGATCTACCAAGTATTACTGTCTACCAAGCATTTGTCACTGGCCTGAAGGCTACTGTCTGGTCTTTAATGCTAAGGAGTGGTAATAAAACAATGTTGCTTTTCTAAAGCAACATACCTATATAAGCACAGCTCACAAGGGTGGTAGAAGAGATGTTATGTAATCAGCATGAACCTATTCATGCTATGACAAATACAAAGGATGACTGACTGAAAATTTCCAATTCAGTATAGAGAAAAACACTCAGAGACTTTCTTTACTGTGAGTTTGAATAATGGACTTTTGTTATTAAATGCTGGCATTGATTTCTGTGTACTACATGTAAGGTCATATTTTGTGCTGTTTTCTGTGGAAGAGTCTCAATGCATGGGAAGAGTATGTAGTTGTGATAAAGGGGCTCTTCCCATTCAGGACTTGTTATAGGACGCCACAGTGTCAAATGTATTTTATACATACTGTATATACTTTCTTGTATGAAGAGGTTTTATGATTTTTTTACCATTTTCAGTACATTTTAACAAGCAAATTCATAAGTTAGCAACAGTTGTTTAATTCTCTTCCATCTATTTTCATCTTAAAAAATTATAAAGCCTTTTGTATTATACTCATTAGTCTCTTAGCAGGATGCAACAGCCTTTTTCATAGCATTTCTGTTTGCTCATATTTTCTGTTATTGTCATAAAGATTTAAAAACTGTACAGATAATATTGTTTTCAATTTATTAATCTAATTTACTGGTACTGTTAGTGTGTTTCTACAAAGTTGTTTAGGACAACAGTTTTACTTGAACTATACTGTCATCTTGTGGTGACCAATGTCTCTGGTTCAAATTCACACATGAAAGTTTCCTTTACAAACTGAAGAATCTGGATACTATACAAATAAAGTCATGTTTCTTGTGGCTGCTTGGTAACAGAAATTCAGTGTAGTTTCTTTCCCACTAATTCCAATCGAGTTCTCTACCTCTGCAAATCAAGATCCAGAGACAAGGGCATCCAAACCGACTGTCATTGAAAATGTTGCCCTTGAATCCCTCAGTTCTCCTGCAGCCTTCCTGAGACATTGTTACCTAGGTCAAAGTGATCAGTATCCAAGAGGGTACTGAAAGGCATTCCTTTGACCTAAAAGATCACATTTAGAAATAAAGATTTCATCTTGTCTGCACCTCTGAAGATAATTGGTATCAATCACTGACTAGTTTCTAGTCTATATGAAGCTTTAATCTTCACTATTCCTGTCCCTTGAAGTCATTCCTGTTTGTGCAAAGGGCGCTACACATGCACAATGACGACATTAGACAGAAGTTGCTTGGATATCGGTCTTGCATTTGGTACACACAAGTCATTTCAGCAGTGTTCAGGTTTCACAGAACCAGTACAACTACTCTATTTTTTGGAGCAAATACCACCATGGCTGTACTGCACCCTGGTGATGGCGTGATGTAGTAGCATGACACCAAACCTGTGCTCAATAAATGCCACCGAGGTTCTTCGGTACTCATACCCATCTTCCTCTCTACTGCCTAGCCAGCCCTGGTTTTGGTCTCCCTGACCCTGAGCTGGACTTATCTGTAAGACTGCTCTGCTCCAGTTGTGGGAGGGACTGGCAGTGAGTGCTTGGGCAGAGCAAGGAGGTCAGGAAGGTCTATGGGCCTTGGGTGGAATCAGCTTGAGGCAGAGGGCCTTATACCCCAGAGGGATGGAATTAAAAATGGATGGGCATATTCGGTGTGGCACTTCGGTTTTTCAACCCCAACCAGATTGCACAGGCTGCAGAACATGGTGCTAGGGGATACAGAAAAGCATTTGCCTACGGTATTCAGTAAACTCTGATCTGTAATAGGATCAGTGTTTGCGGGCATGACAGAGTCGCTCCCATCACCGGACCTGGCTGGACTAGAAGTGCTGTGCAGCGAAGAGGGTCACCTGTGGAGAGTCGGCCAAGTCACGGCAATCACACCAATATAGCTACATGCCGTGCTCACTTTATTAAACAAACAGGTCATATTTATAACTTAAACCAACCGCTCACATGACTCTACACACCGGTGATTCGATAAAAGTTTCTGGTCATGCGGGCGCCCGTCGGTGAGCATGCTGCAGGCGCCTGATCACAGTGTGCCGATGAGAGTGTGTTGATTTGTTGATTTCTCAGTTCCCAGGACTAGCTCTGCACCTGGCTTCTTGGTTGTGCATAGCTTGTTTTCTTTCTCACATTGCTTGTTCCAAGGACAATTTAAAGTTGCTCTGCAGCTTCAACTAACAGGCCTGGGTTGTCCAACTTGGACAATGGTAACATATGTCCTTGGTCCTTTAAAAATTCCTCTACAGTGCGGAAACTGTGATGGGACACCAGCTGCAGTGGCAGACTATTTCCGACATTAAAAAGACAGTGCTGAAATCCAGGCATTTTGCCTTCTAGATTTTTAACTACTTCTTTATGCATCAAAGAAGAAGGGTAAATTAGCCAGTGCTGAATTTAGGCTATGCCACTCAGCAACTGCCAGTACAGGAGTCTGTGGGGTTTGAGCAGGCTGGAGTTCACTGTGGGTGCTGAACTCTATCCTCATCTGCGACCTGCATGGGGGCTAAGAGCTTCTGAGATGGTACTGGGTCAGCCACAGTTCTGCCCATTCTCCACCCTAAAAGTATCCAATGTTCCTGAATACTAAAGACTACTGCATTACAATACCAAAAATCTTTCTATCCTAACAGGTTTAAAGACATGTAAATGAACAAGATTATTTTTATCGCACAACGGACAAGAATAATCCCTCCAGCAGTATATCCTTGCAGGCAGCCAAACCAACATACTTCCTTTGGAGGCTGTTGCCATGGCATCTGTCCAATGTCTTCACAGCATCTTCCAGATTTCTGAGATCTAACAAGAAAGAATGAGGAAAGGAGACACCAGTCAAATGCCACACAGCAAGGTTGCTGGGAGAAATATGATTCCGGCCCGGTCTGTAGCATGTATTCATACTGTTTGAGCTAATCAGGTTTTGTGTGGCGTTTCACCCATAGGAGACTGAGTTTTCTCTTTTGATTATTGGCAAGACAGAACTGTCATTAAAATATTTTCATTAAGTCAATCAGGGCAAAATTAATTTTACCTAAAACCAGTCACATATATGCCTAGCCTAATGGAAGGAAAAGGGTTCCTTGCAAGGATGATTTTCCAGCCTACTTTAGACACCAAATTTAAGATGGGACGATTTACCCTCTGGAACCATTTGTCTCTCTCCTTTAACAGTGGCACCATGGATGGACTAAATGCCTGGATTTTCAGGTGAAGTAAAATGAATGTGAGCAAACACCTCTGCCTTAGGTGTTCCTTCGGTGATAGAAATTGCCAACCAAAATGAAGAAGCTCAGTGAACAGCCAGGGCCACACCTTTGTGTGTCTGGAAACAATGCTGCTAAAGTCAAAATGGCTTTTTGCCCCTTCCCTTAACATTAGCAGAGGTCAAAAGCCTCCCAGCACATAAATTAGCAGGAAAGGAATTCAGGGAGAGGCCACACTCAGGAAACAAGTGAGATAAATTAACACTGAGATAACCATACAAGGCTGATTTGTCCAGGAGTGAAAATGCAGCAGACACAGCTTCACTGCTTTGGGGATTGTGCCATGGGATGATCTCTTTTTCTGGACAATGAGCTCCATGTTACAGGGGTTCAACTGTCCACACATTCATTGTGGCAGAGCTCACAGTTTACAGGCATGCGGCAGGTCCAGAGAAATGTATTTTGGAATAACTGCATTTTTATTCAGTAAACAAGAAGCAGAATGAATGAGAACTAGCCTGCCAAAGAAATACATACTTTTATCAAGAGCTGTTAGACAAGGTTGTATACTTCTACAATCAAGGATAAATAAACTGGTTTTATCATCAACTTCTGACTTTGACAGGACAAGGTGTTGAACTGGGGATAAGAAACACAACTTTCTTCAGTTTCTCTCTGTCCATGTTATTTCCCCCAAATTAACGCTTCCAAGATAAAACTGTGTGTAGATTGTGAGTCTACTGAAGATGTGTGGTCACCTAGCATGTGAGAATTTAAATGAATAAAACCTGACTTTGCATTAACAGTGTCCATTATGGTGCTTTTAACTGCAGGCAGACTGGCCCCTACCATGGGGCGGCCAGGATGGGGTCACAGACAAGGAGACAGCAGGAGAGCTGCCTATTTTTTAAGGCAGTTCACTTCAAAAGTATGTATTACAGCCAAGAGTACCTTGTCCCTAAATTTCATTCATTCATTCGAGTAATTTTCACTGAAGTTGTAAGTAGGGCTAGGGCTTGACTCTGCAATCTGAAGCGCAGCTGTAGGCACCTCCGAAGAGCAGCACATGCACTACTGCAGAGAAGCAGCACTGGAATTAAAAATTACGTGCCAGCATTGCTGTCTAAACACCAGAATTCTTGAACTCTGATTTAGTCTTTAACTATATGTGCACAGAGTTTAGGTCAAGCTGACCCTCTAGAGCTGTCAAGAATGACAAATGAAGGGGCTTCTAGTGAAGGGGGTCAGCCTCGGGAAAGACAGAACAAAGAGCATGCTGTCTCTGTGATGGAGGCCATGCACACTTAAGACTATCGTGGTCACGTTAAACTCATGAGTCAGCACCGACGGCCTTCAGCCTGGCCCTGGGAGTGAACTATCCTCATTGTAACACAAAAAATCACACCCCTAAGGGAAGGTCCCAGGCCCACTCAGACCCTTCCTCAGAGAGCATGCTATAGGTAATGGATATGCAGATGTGTGCCAAATCATCTGTATGGACCTGCCCTCTGGGCAGCGAAAGTGCAGTAACGTTTTGGGTACGTTCGTTAACTTTGTACTGCGGCATGCTGGCTGTGTTGCCCAGCACCCAGACTTGCCGGGCTCTGTAATAAAGCAGCGTCTCCCCTCAGTGTGTAGGCCTGGCTTGCTGCACGCCTGCCGAGGACAGCACGGCAGCCTACGTGCACGGAGCCCTTCCTTCACCCGGCAGAGACTATTTACGCCTCAGCCGTTACCCCCGGGAGCCGCGGGGCCACAGCGTAGGGCACACTGCGACACCCCACACACCGGCTCTGCCGTGGTGCCACGCCGCACGCCGCGGCTTTCCGTGCCCGAGCCACCGCACGCAGGGGCCGCGCGTGCGCAGCCCGGCCGCCGCCGCGCCGCGCGGGAGCGGACGTGACGTCATCCCCCGGAAGCGGTTGCCGGGCCGTGGCGGAAGCGGGGCGGGGCTCGGTCTCTTTGGTGCGGGCGGCCGGAGAAGATGGTGAGTGCTCGGGAGCGGGTGCTGGGTATCCGCGGCCATCCGCCTCCGCGCCCGGCCCTGCGGTGCCGCGGGTCTTGCCTGGGGCGCGGGGGAGCCCTGCGCTCTGCTGCGGCCGCGCTCGGCGGCGGGACAGCGGGGCCGGGGCCTGAGGGCCTGGCGGCGGGGGCTCGGGTGCGGGCGTGGCGCGGCGCGGCTCGGCTCGGCTCGGCTCGTTCCGGGCGGGGAGGGCAGGCTGCGGTGGGGTGCGGGGCCGTGCCGCCGCCCGGGCGCAGCCGGGGTCTGCTACGTGCTTGCTGCGGGCCGGGCCGGCGCTCTCCCCGTGGCCGAAGCAGCCGCGCGGTAACGTGGCAAGAGGGGGTTCCAAAGGAAGGCTTCCGCGGTGAGTGCGGCTGCTCTGCTTCTACAGGAAGGAGCAGTTTTACTGGTTGTTAGCGATGAGTCCGGGGGAGATGGGAAGGGAGCTGGAGATAACCGCGCGGTGTGTTCGTGATATTCCGGCATAGGGCGGCGGGTGGGGTGGAAGGGCAACAGGAGGCGCAAGGGAATGATTTATAAAAATGGAGGCGACCTGTAGGCGAAACTGGGTAGATGTTTCGGAGTTCAGTATGCGTCTGACGTGTTTATTCGGCTTACTGGATTTGTATGTATTTTTTTGTAAGCTAATTTTTCTTTCAGTTACGTAATGGGTAGGTGTTCGACATTTTCAACATGCTGTGTCTTAAAATGCTTTTCAGACGAAGGGTACCTCGTCATTTGGTAAGCGGCGAAATAAGACGCACACATTGTGTCGTCGATGTGGATCCAAGGCGTACCATCTGCAGAAATCTACCTGTGGGAAATGTGGTTACCCTGCTAAGCGTAAGAGAAAGTGTAAGCAACAAACTTTTTAACTGACTCTTTAAAAATTTGTGAGTTTCTGCTTTTCTGGTAGTCTTTGACTTTTTCCAGCCAAGGAGGAATACTATGTCATCTTGCAGTGTTTGGAGCTTTTTTAAAAATTAATGCATATTTAACTATATTCCAACATTCGGTATTACTACACAGAAATCTGCTTAATTTATGATTTTTTTTTCTTCTCTCAGATTGAATAATTGTGCTGTACAACTGTAATGTGCAACTTAATTATTTCGTGCAGATGAGTAAAAGTAACTTGTATGTTTTAGATAACTGGAGCGCAAAGGCTAAAAGACGCAACACCACTGGTACTGGTCGCATGAGGCACCTGAAAAAGGTCTACCGTCGATTCAGGTATAATATTTTATTACAAGCTAGTGTGGTGTGAAATCCTGCATAGATATCACTACATTAGAAAATACATCATTCAAAGTTAGCATACGCTTAATGTGGTATGAAACTCTTAAATATATAATGAAAGGATGCTTTAAATCAGTGGCTGCGTATTATTTGAGGATAAAAAAAAGCTCATTTACTGTTAAGACATAGGTTGTATAATAAGCTCTGATTCTCTTAAGTGTAGATAGTACAGAGCACAGGTTATTGTAATAAAATGCCCACATTTAGAAAGATACGCTTTGTGTAGTATTGCATTTGTTTGTGAGTCTGTTAAATTGTCAGTTGTGCTCAAGTGTGGGTTTTTGTAAGAGACAAGTCTTGAAATGCATTCCAGTCCCCTTTTGCCCACAAAAACAAAAGTCAGGACTAGAATAACTTCAGTAGTAGCTCTCTTATTTGGAATTCAGTTAGTAGTAAGTATGTATAACATCACAGGTTTCTAAAACTTGTTACAAAGCTCTTACTTGTATTTAGAAGGCAATGGTGAGGATATTGTGCTGTTAAACTTACTCCTTTGTAATGACCTCCATGTTCTAAAACTGAGCTCTGTATCTTCTGGCCTAATAAATGAGAAATCTGGATGGAAAATACCAAGTAATGAAAGGGTCTTGTCATGAAAATGTAGATGGGATTTAATAGCGAAAAGTAGGAGTCTTAAGACCCAGACCTGAGTGTAGCTGAGGGATCCATTCATCTGTTTTGGTGAGCACAGTCTTAATCAGCAGTGGCCAGAAAATGCCTTAGAGTGTGCAACAGCGGCCTGCTTTCCACTGGTGTCGTTGAATAGAAATGTTACATCCAAAAGGGAACTTGGTGCAGACCCTTATTTTGTCACACCTGTCTTAACCTATGGTTGAAAGCACAGAGGGTTTCTGTAAGAAATGAACTTGTGCTTCACAAACATGAGATCTTTTGCTGAGTTGCTTAATAGGAACATAAAGTAAGGAGTGCCTCCAGCAGGTGTAGTGTGTGTGATGCAGTCTGGCCGTGTTCACTCAGTTACTGAAATCTTCCTGTTTGAAGAAATCAAACTGCAGCAGAAGAGAGCAAAACCCACGCTGCTTATTCCAAACATTTATTAATAAAAGATGTTTATTAAAAATGTCTGGACATACCAACTCCATGGTGATTTCAGTGCATTACTGAGATAAGCTGGAAGAAGCTGGTGAACTTGATCTAAAACATTAGTTGTCAGAAAATAACCTGGAGCAGTGATCATCCTTTCTAGAAGTGGTAACCATATTTCTACTTGCAGGAATGGATTCCGTGAGGGAACTACACCGAAGCCCAAGAGAGCAGCTGTTGCGGCCTCCAGTTCATCATAAAGGCTCATCTGTTTGTTAAAATAAATGGTCTTACCCAGGACGTGTCACTTTGTGTGCATGTTTTACTTCAGTGAAATGCAGGAATCCTGAAAATACATGTATTTACACACAGTTTTTAATGCTTTGAAGCACCTCATTACAAGCAATTTTTTAATTGACTTTTCATTTGATACCACCTTTTCCTTGAAAAGGACCGTTATCTCTGTGTTGCACTTAAAGAGGCTTGTGCGTGTTACTCAAAAGAGCTTAGCTGCAAGAGGAAGGGAATATTGGCACTATGGACTTGCCCACATTGCCTCGTGAGTTTCATTCTGCCCTAGCTGGTAGATTTAGAATTTTATCTTTGAGATAGTAACTTGAATAATGGCTCTACATGCTGTTCTGGGAGGCAATAGTTAAAGAGGGGTTTCCAGCCTTAGTCATTCTCCACTGCTGTGTGGTGCTGAGAGGTCTGCAGAGGTATTGCTTATTCAGTGGGTTGCTGCTGCTTGGGCAAAAAGTAACTCCAGGTGTGGAGCACGCATACTGCCAGGCACAAAGGGGTTAGAATGCCAGACACAAAGGGGTTAGAGATCTGTGGTAGTTGCAACAGAAGTTGTCTGAATGGTCTGGGGAGGTTGGTGTGGAAAGCTCGTGCACAAACAGATCTGAATTAACTGTGCTGGGTGTAGACAAACGGCAGGTAGTAACAATACAGAAGTAAGGCACTTCAGGGTGGTTGTGGATTGGTGCCCAATGGATTTGTACCCTGCATGGTGTGTTACTGGGCTTCTCAGCTGGCTTTCAAACTGCTTTTAAAAAGTCGTAAGGTGACATAAAAGTTTGGGGAATTGCAGTAAGCACTGCAAGGGTTCAGAGGCTTTTCAGGTGCCTTGAAGAGAAGAAAACAACCCCAAAACTTCTGATGCTTTAAGTTTCTGAGGCTGTTCTTACTGTGACTCCTCTGGTTTCATCATGAAGTTCAGGAAGCAGCACACCACTTTGTCAGTACTGGAGGATCAGCAGTTAACCTACCAGCTTGAGCCAACCACTGAAGACATTTTCAGCCAGGTGTTAAACGGGAATATATTTGCACTTTCTTGCATTTTTAAATGTAGTACAGGTAATGCTGTTGGATACTTGAGTGTATCTAGTTGGGCTGTTCCTAAACGAAAGAATAGCTTCCTGCTGTTCCTTTTGTATGGAACAAACGCTGAACACTCTGCTTTCAACAGGTCCTGAGAGTCTGAAAGTAAGCAGTGGTAAAGCTGTTCAAACGCACTTTGCACATGGTACGTGTCCATGTATTCCTAGAGCTCAGGAGTGCATCTGAAATGTGTTACTTGGTGATACACTGGGAAACAAATGCAGGAGGAAGTAATCATAAAGTTGTTCATTGTTACTCTCAGAGTGAGATTAACCCCTCAAAGCATATTGAGAACAGGTCAGCCAGGCTCTAAAGGGCTTGTTGGGCAATGGTAGTCGGACAATGGTACAGCAGGTATTCTGGCTATGGGTGGGAATTAAAAGTCTTTGCAAAGTCTTACATGATCTTGGGTGTAGTGTAGGATTTTTGTTCTGAGCAGTCTGTTGCGTTGACCAGCAAGTGTGATGTAATAATACTGCAAAGGCAAGTGCTTAGATTTGCTGCTGCTACCTGTTAGCTCCTCAGTGTGAACTACGCTCCCAAAACATGTGCATTTGTATAATACGCAACATAACAAGGTAACAGTGATTGAAACTTGCAATGGCTTGCAGTAACTTTGAAGACTCTCAAACTTCATTTCAGGGAGAATTTTGCCTACAGCAAGAAAATTTTATGGACAAGGAATTTGACAGCCACTGTGGTTTCAACTGCTTTTTAAGTGTGGGGCAGGATATTGGTTAATTTGGGTCAGGAATTATACTGGATATAGATCCTGAAACACAGTTCTTTGTAGTGTTTTCTTAAATGTTGAAAGCTGGACTGGCTTGGTTTTTCAGTATATAATCTTCTGTTGAAATCTTACTAAAAGCATGTTAAGGCTTATCAGTTTGAACTGAACCTCTGCATAGGGATGGGGGGGGAGAATCAGAAAGGAATGTAAAACACAGGGGTTGAGTTAAGAACAATTTAATAGGTAAAGCAAAAGCCACGCATGCAAGCAAAGCAAAGCAAGGAATTCATTCACAGCTTCCCATGGGCAGGCAGGTGTTCAGCTGTGTCCAGGGAAGCTGAGGTCCATCATGCATAATGTTACCTGGGAAGACAAACGCCATAAGGCCGAATGTCCCACCACCCTTCTTTTTCCCCCGGTTTACATCACTTTGGCTAGTTTGAGCCAGCTGTCCTGGCTGTGTCCCTCCCAATTTCCCGTGCCTCTCCAGCCCTCTGGCTGGCAGGGCCCAAGGAACCAAACAGTCCTTAATTTAGTATAAACATCACCCAGCAACAACTAAAAACATCAGTGTGCTATCAACATTGTTCTCACATCAGAGCCAAAACACAGCACAGCTACTAAGATGAAAATTAACTCCACCCCAGCTGATACCTGGACACACACTCAGAGGGCGATGCTGGTAGCAGTGTGCTGTGATCCAGGAGAGCTCAAAGGGTCCCACTTAGGACCACTGATTATAGGGTTGCAAGATGATTGGCTTTAGTCATCTGTAAATTTCCATTCTAGCCACAGTCTCGGTTGGTAATTTTTTAAAATTCCAGTAACAATGGTACTGCTGCACTTTGGCTATGATTCAGGTAAGGAATGTTTCAAGGCTCTCAGGGAATGACTGATCATTCCTGCTTATGTTCCCCACCTTTTTCAGGCAACGGGGCATCCTGGTAGCGTCAGTGCTGTTTAGCTATGCCAGAGTTGCTAGTACAGTCAAGGGATGCTTAACTGCACAACTCATTACACAAAGGCCAAGGCCTAACAGGAATCCCTGATATCATAGAGCAGCCCAGATGAGGGAGGGAAATGGACCACCACAGGGTCTGAGGTTTTTTTCAGTCTCCAGCTTGTAAGTGGGAGTTCAGCTTACTGCCATGGAGCACTATTTCATTTGTGTTGGTTCATAGCGAAAGGATGACAAGACATAACACAGCTGTTCAATGCATAGTGAGACACAAGTATCGGGCAACTAACCAATTCCTCAAATGAAGTACTTACTGTTCTAGTACTTTTAGTACTGTTGTACATCCTGCAAAGACATGTAAATAACAGTACGTGCTTTGTAGATAGGTTCTGCAAACTGGCAAACCCAGCAGGGTGAATGAGCTACCTCTCCATCAGTGTGAGATTGTTGACTCCACAGCAGGAACAGCTGGACAAGGTGTTTCACACTTTCTGACTCCCAGCTGTTTCCACCATCCATTTCTACCATGTTAGCATAAAGTGGTGCTAATATTACTTTACCTATAAATTAAGATTACGTCCTCTGTCCAAGGCATGATTCTGCTGACCCCCTTCCTTACTTCTCTGAGAATTGAAATATCATCTCATGATTGCTATGCCCAAGATGGCCCCCAACCACCACATCACCCACAAGCTCTTCTTCGTTCACTAAAAACAGGTCCAGTGGTGCACATTCCCTCACTGGTTTATGGACCAGCACGTCAGGACGTTATCTTCTACATAGTTGAGGAACCTCCTACAATGCTTCCTCTCCACCGTGCAGTATTTCCAGCCATCTGCTAAGTGGAAATCCCCCATGAGAACAAAGGCTAGCAATTGTGAGTCCGTCTACTTGGGCACTCCTGCCACAGCCGTGCCCGGTCCCACCAGCAGCGGTGGTGCCGCAGCTCGCTCCCCTCAGGGCATGCTCCAGGCAGCTGCAGCCACCACAGCGGGTGCAAAGCTCAGCCAGGACACTGGGTGGGCATGGTGGCGGCCTGGCAGAGCCAGCACAGGCAAGAACTGGGGAGCTGCATTTTCTTTCTTGAAGAAGTCAAACACAAGTGAAATGTTAATATATTGATACTGGACCAGAGCTTTTTGGGCAAGGCCCTCCCTCAGGCATTCAGAGAATGAGATATTGCTCATGCTGAGGAAGTACCTCAGCAGGGATAGAAAGAGTGGGAAAGAGAGGCAGAAGAGAGGGGAAGGAAAAGAAGGGGGGGGGGAAGAAGGCGAAGGAAGGAAGGACTGCAGGAGGGAAGGCAGGGAGGGAGGAAGGCAGAGAGGATGGGCGGAAGGGACACAGCAGGGAGAGGCACCTGTGCGCTGGGTTTGGGAGGCTTCAGCAGTGCCCAGCTTGCTCCCTGTGGACAAGAGGTCCTCCCCGTCCTGGGGTGTGGGTGGCCTTTGGTGGCTGCTGTCCCCAAAGCCCGCAGCACTGTCTGGAAATAGCAGCTGTAATTCACATGAGAATCCACTCTCTCTAGTCCATGTTGGCACACCTGTAATTAGGAATTCAGTGAAAATTGCCCCAAGGGAAATCAGAAGAAACTTTGTTGAAAGGTGGATGGAGGCTGGAAGAACTGCAGGCTGTTAAGAAAAGGGAACATTAAGAACAGAGTATAGTAATAACTAGGAGGTGCTGCAACCGTGAAATACTCTGCCTCACATAAACCCCACCTTTAATCCTGCTGTACAAACCCAGAATGACTGCAGCTCTCAATGTCATTGCTTACCTTAAACTGATGTAAGATAGTCAGCTGCCCACCAGTTCTGCATGTCCCTTTCACTTAGTCAAGGATGTGTACATTAAAGGCCTCACTTGCTATCACACCACTCTTGCTTTTCTCTAGAACAAAAGCCAAAACAAATCTGAAAAATCACAAGGTAAAAAATGAGGCTGTATTTCCCCAGTTTTACAAATCCCTGGGCCAAGTCCTTAGTGGGTTCTGCCTGAAGTGGAATTATACAGCAAGAGGAAGTTCCACCCTCCTCTGAAGTCCACTTTAAAAAGAAATCTGCTTGCATTTCAAAATGCAGTCATGATATTTGAAAATAAATGGAAAATAATATTTTTAGCAGAAATATGTATGTCAGTCAAAATATTGCAATTTAGTTTCTGTTATAGACTGTTATTCTTTACAATACACTGTAACAGAACATATGTCTTAAATGCTATATTGAAATGAAGTTTTAGTTTGCCAGAATTTCCTTTGTTAATTCCTACAGAATACCTTGCACATAAAAACAATCAAAAAAAGAAAACTCCCTCTAGTTATACTGTTAAACCCTAGCAGTTTAAAGTTGAGTCTGTATGCAGCCAAAAGTCCTACATCCACTGCAGTGAACAGAAAAGAAAAACATTTGTTAGTCTCCTGGAATTTCATAGCACTCCGTAGGGTTTGGCCTGGGATATATCTTTCTTTTGCATAATATTTTCTCACGACCTTATAAGCGTATAGGACTGCTGTATAATAGGATTGCTTCTGAGCATTTGACTGTAAGCGTTGATCTTACTGATGCACTTGCTTCAACAAAAGCGTGAAGGAAGAAGCATATTGAGTGCATAGAGCTAAAGAAATGGGATGAATGGCACATACCTGCAGGTGTAAATCAATACAATTCATGAATGCCCAGACAGAGACAGTGCCGTCTACCTTCACCTCTGTAGGATTCAACTTCCTTGCTATAAACCCTGACACTAGTACATGATACAAGATTCAAACTAATTAAAAAAATTAAATAGAAATAATGAAGTTGTTAAAGTCATACAGGTGAGGAGGACTGATTCAGAGCAGTGGGTGTTAATAAATGTACTGATAACACACCTTGTTTACTACTGCATAATGAAAGCCAATGCCCACATGTGTCAGGACCCAGATTCTGCATTAGAAGGTATTCAGAAATGCTGAAATCAGGATTCTCTCTATAACGTGAGAATTTCAATAGCCTGGAACTGCAGCAGGAACTATTATTTCTCCCTGTAGATTTCCATTTACTGACAAACCAAACACTGAATTGTAGTAAGGAGGTTCTTGTTTGGTGAATACAAACTGTTACTTGACAGTCTCATTGACTTGAGGTGTTTATAGGCAAAGCCCAGAAAAGTTTCTGCTATATTAAAATAGCAGCAATGATAAAACCCCACATCCTTGTGATACCTATGGTGCATACTGACATAGCCTGAATTCCCAATAAGCATAGACTAAAAGGAGTTCTGAAATCATAATGAAAACCCCAGGTTACTGGGGTAAGTGTGGTGCTTGGGCCGTCTGCATGTGTCTCCTTCGGGCCTTGATCCTTCAATGGGATCTGTGCTTTTCATGGCACACAGAGCCATCCACTTCCACTGAACTCCTAGGAACATGACAAAACCAGGGTTTACCTGGATCACTAAATCTCATCTCCTGTAGATGCACCAGCTGTGAAATGAGCATTTATTTCAGAAGGGCTCAAAGAAGAAAGAACATCCTCCAAGCCCTACAGAGGGTGCCTTCAGCACTCAATAACAAATGAATGGCCTGTCATAATATACATGCTCCCAGGTCTCAATTAACTTCCCCCAGGCAGTGGCCAACAGGAAAAACCTTAGAAGACCTGAAACAAAGGCCAATGATAGAAGATCAAGTGGAAACAAAGGAATTCTGGAAGACTCAGAGCTACCACACCTCCAAAACACATGCACTCAGGTAACTGTTTGGCACTGTGCTGGAAATACCTGACCCTATACAGCTCTGCACACAGACTTGCTCCTCTATTCTTGCTTTAACAGGAGTTTCAGACCTGTCCTTATAATTGTTTTGTAGTTAAATGTCCTGTGTTTGGTTGGGATAGAGTTAATTTTCTTCTTAGTAGCTAGTGCAGTGCTGTGTTTTGGATCTGGTCTGAAAGCAATGTTGACAGCACACTGATGTTTTTAGTTGTTGCTGGGTAGTATTTATACCAACTCAAGGACTTTTTAGTTTCTTAGGCCCAGACAGCAAGAAGGCTGGAGGGGCACAAGAAATTGGGAGGGGATATGTGGGAGAGGAGGATGGGGAATGTCTGATCATTACTGACAGGAGATAAGAGAGATCTATGAGAGGAGGATAGAGAATGTCTGAAGAGAGATGTATGAGAGGAAGATGGAGAATGTCTGATCTGACAGAAAATAAGAGAACTGGGTCTTATGAAGGAAAGTAAGAAAGATAAACATGGTTATGTAGCCAAAAGGTGTTTGCATGCTTGAATGATGTATAGCTATGTAACTGCATGAATGGTATCTGCCCTGAGCCTGGTGGTACATACAGCTGGAATTTGTATCTGGGCTCAGAGATATAAATATGGCCTTCTCTGCACAATAAAGTGCCTCTGATTGCACCACAACCAGAGTCTGTGCCTTCATAGCCACAGGGATATAGCTCCAGACCTGACCTGAACGAGCCAAAGATGGGACATCGTGCTCAGTATATACACTGCGGGGGTGGGGGTGGTGTCCGTCAGGGCCTGCTGATCATTGCTTTGGGACCAGCTGGGCACTGGTCAGCAGGTGGTGAGGAACTGAATTGTGCATCCCTTGTTTTCTTTTTTCCCCTTCTGTTTGGATTGTATTCCTTTTCCCTTCTCCCTACTTTTTATTATAACTGTTACTATGATTATTGGGTGGGTTTTTTTGTTTTATTTCAACTATTAAACTGTACCTATCTCAACCCTCAAGTTTTACATTCCTTTCTGATTCTCCTCCCCATCCTTCTGGATGAAGGGGGAATGAGCAAGCAGAATGATGGAGGCTGTGGGTGTCTGGGAGCTCCTCCTGTCAGGTGGATGACAAATGATGGTGCTGCAGATGGTGGGATGACATGCTCCTCAAAGCTGTTGTCTGCCTGCACTGAGTGCAAGATGGATCTGACCCTCCTTCTGCAGATGTGGCACTCATGCTTGCTCTCAGCCCACTGCACAATGCACAGGTAGCAGAATTGGTGGAGGCATGGCAGTATGTAGCTGGCCTCCTTCCAGCTGTCCAGGCATATTGGACAGTGGTTCTCGAGCTCTATGGCCACGCTTTCTACATGGTGTGGTGGGCTGGGATGAGCTGGGGATGTCAAGCTGCTGCCACTAACTGGCACTGCAGCAGCGGGTGTCATGCTAGAAGAGAGGCTACAGTCACTCACTGGTCCAGGGAGTGGTGGAAGAGATGTCCAGGTCCCTCAAGAAGGAAACCCTCCCAGCGCCCCATGGTGAAGTTTCCCTACACAGCTCACCTCTGCTGCCCTGAGTGCACCTCCTGGGTGCCCCAGCTGCCTGAACCAGGCAGGGCCAAGGAAAATCCTACAATGGTTCTGGGTCTGGGCACTGATAATTGCAGTGAAGAACCCTTGAGCTCAATCTCAGCACCAGCACCAGCCTTGCTCAACACTCCAACCATACTTGCTCAGATGGGTGCAGGCATGAGCGGGCTGGGTAAGGCTCAGCATCTGGATATAAGCAGTGAGGGATGCATGGTCACCATCCATCACTCAGTGACATAGTCCATCGCTTGGAAATGTCACAGTCCATCTCTCGGTGACACCAGAATCCATTGCTTGGGGCTGCCACCATCCACTGTTTGGGAACATCACAACAAGCCGTCCTCCTGTGCAGCACTCACACATGTGCCTGGTGTTACTGTGACACCACTGTCCATCCCCCATCCACTGTCTTGTGTTCAGCATTGGTGTTTATGCCAGTCATCGAGGCCTCGGGCGTGTCTTCCCCAGGCCTCATCAGTTTGCCCTGGTGTGGCTGAAGTCTCCAGACATATGCTGCAGGAGGGTTCACTCAGTAACACCTCATGCCTCCCTTGGAGGTTGCATGACAAAGTCCCACAGGCTGTCCCCACATTCAGCACTGCTGGCCAGCCCTCTGGGCTGCCCTGCTTCCTGCCACAGCAGGTCACAGGCAGCACATCGTGCCCTTGGGGATCTCATTCTACCTGGAGGGGAATCAAAGTGTAAGGCTGCCTCCAGCGCAAGCCCTGGCTGTTCATCTGTCGAAGCTGGCAGCCCCACACGCACTTCAGAGAGACACCAGAGGACGAAGTCCCTTTTCCAGAATGGTTTTTCTCTTCAGTTCCCAATGCACCCTGGTCCGAGGTGGGGCTGGATGGGGGCAGCCTCCCCTGGTCAGAGTCTGCAGGGTGATGGGGGAACACAGCACCAAAGAGCCCCAACGTCTCTACCTGCTGTGAGCCATCAGAGCAAGCTTTGGGTAGAAGGAAGGTGGAGCCTTTTCCCTGTCAAACCTCAACTTGGTCTGGGGGCTTAAGGGTGGGAACTGCTGTTTTGGGACAGGAGAGAAGACGGTCACCTTGCTCAGTTCCTCAGGTGGGGCCGCAGGCATGCAGCCCCCAGGCCAGCCAGCAGCAGGCAGCCATGCTGCACAGCCCCCTGCCCTACGTGGCCACTGTGCCCAGGCCCGGCCAAGCATTTCCTGGGGTCTCCTGGGGCTGGCGCATGCCCCAAGGTGGCAGCTGCCGGGCAGCATGGCCCCAAGGCGGTCTGCCTGCCTGGGACTGCCAGTTGCACCCAGACACTTCATGTCTCTGCAGCCTGTGCCATGCCTGGCCAGGACCCTGCCAGGGCAGTGCCGTGAGAGGGACTCGCCTGTTCCCCGCAAGGCCCATGCCCTGCTCTCTCCTAAGCCCAGCGTGGCCATGTGGGATGTGGTAGGGAAGGTGCTGTGCCATCCTCCTGAGCTTCTCTGGTGTGCTTTGGGAGAGCACTTGATGAAATTCAGGGGCTTGGTGTCCCAACAGCCTGTGCCAGGTGCCACTGGAGCCACAGGAACCCACAGCCCTGCAACACCAGACGGCATCGGCAGGCCCTCAGCTCTCATCTCTTTTTAATTGTGAGCCCTTCTTTCTGCTCTCTGGTGCTTGGCCCAGAGCCGATCTGCGATGGAGGTCTTTTCCTGGGAGTGTAAGGGAAAGTGGGCAGCCCACACATGGCCTGGCTCTGTCATCTCTGTCCTCTGCCATACAGCAGTAACCAAGAGCCACTGGCTGCTGCTTGCCCAAAGAGAAAGCCAGGTCCTTCTGCCTCTCTTTGAGTGCTCTCTGCCCCAGGTGCCTTCAGGTCTGGAGGTTACCCATGGGAAGAGGCATCCGTGGGCAGGACCCGAACTGCCTAGGGCACCAGTGAGTGCACCTGGAGAGACATTAAGGTGGTGAAGACTGAGCTCTGCCGACTCTTGGAGGCCAGCAACCAACCTGGCAATGCTCTTTTCAGTGCCTGCTTCCAGGCCCTGCTCCCTAGTGCTCTGCCCACTGATGGAGATCTTTTCATTCTGGGAGGACGGGGGAAGGCAGACAGCCTTGGAGGATGGTGCCTGTTGTTCTGGGGAAAAAAAAAACAACAAACCAAGGCCAAAGTCCTGAGCAAGGAGGAAGTTAAATGACTGGAAGAGCTTCTGGGGGTGTGCAGTGTCCCCACAGCCTGCTCTCCTCTCCCCGAAGGTGCAATCAGCACTTTTCAGGCAAAGGAGGGGTTGATAGGCATCAGCCAGCACTGGGGCTCTTCTCCTGGAGCTGTGTGTGAGGTGGGCTGGAGAAGGGGATGCCATGGTGCCTGGAGATGATGCACTGCAGGCCCTGAGGAGCTTCTGTCAAGGTGTTCTGCAGGGAGAAGACAACAGAAGGCATCCTGTTAGCATTCCTCTTCAAGCAGTACCCATGCAGTCAGCCATAGAGCTGATACACAGTGAAAGTCACTAATTCACGTACGATTGGGAGAAGTCAGGGAAATCTCTGGACCAATCTGGTGCTCTGAAGAGTACCTAGTGGGTAATATGAGCATGTGCAAATGAGAAGCTTTGCAATTCAAAAGGGAATTTGTGCTTTTGCACATTTCTGTGCAAGAAAGAAAATAGGCTTTTAATGTTTAGAATGAAGTGTCTTACATAGTAACTCCAGTAAAAGATGACTAAGAGCTTCTGTGATTAATGGCCCCAGGGAAAAATGTTTTCAGCTTTCCCACCTTGCCATGAATCTGCTGGAGATGCACTGGCCTCCAATTGCTTAATTAACAAATGAACCCTGCCCTTCCTTCAATATCGCTGAAGAAATATTGCCAGACTCCATTTAGAATAGAATAAAATGGAATAGAGTAGACTATTTCAGTTGAAGGGGGTGTACAGTGAGCATCTTGTCCAACTTGTTGACCAATT
Source organism: Falco peregrinus (assembly GCF_023634155.1). Classification (NCBI taxonomy): domain Eukaryota; kingdom Metazoa; phylum Chordata; class Aves; order Falconiformes; family Falconidae; genus Falco; species Falco peregrinus. The sequence goes on from NC_073739.1 coordinate 70,032,851, forward strand.
TGGAGCTTAGCAAGCATTAAAGCATGTTAGTAAGGGCATTGTCCAAATGCCCCTTAAACACTGCTAGGCTTAGGGCATTGACCACCTCTCTAGGAAGCCTGCTTCAGCATTTAACCACCCTCTCAGTGAAGAAGTGCTTCCTAATGTCCAGTCTGAACCTCCCCTGGTGCAGCTTTGAACCATTCCCACATGTCACTGGATACCCAAGATAAGGGATCAGCACCTTGCTCTCTGCTTCTCCTCCCCAGGTATCTGTAAGAGAACAATGAGATCAGCCCTCAGCCTCCTTTTCTCCAAACCAGACAAACCCAGAGTCCTCAGCTGCTGCTCACAGGACATCCCTTCCAATCCTTTCACCAGTTTTGCTGCCCTTCTCTAGATGCATTTGAGGACCTTCACACCCTTCTTAAGTTGTGGGACCCAGAACTGCACACAGCACTCAAGGTGAGGCTGCACCAGCACTGAATACCGCAGGATAGTCCCCTCTTTTGACTGGCTGGTTATGCCATATTCGATGCCTCCCAGGATGTGCTTTGTCTCTTGGCTGCCCGGGCACACTCCTGACTCATGTTCAGCCTGCTGTCAACCAGCACCCCCGGATCCCTTTCTGCAGGGCTGGTGCCCCACCACTCCTTTCCCAATTTATACTTGTGCCAGCATCACTCTGCCCAAGGTGCATAATTTGGCATTTGGACTTCTTAACTTTAATCCCACAATGATTGCTTAGTGCTCCAACCTATCTAGAGCCCTCTGCAAAGCCTCCTGTCCCTAAAGACAGTCAACAGCATCTCCCAGTTGGATATCATCAGCAAACTTACTAACGCTGCACTCAAATTCTGCATCCAGAACATTAATAAATATATTGAACAGAACTGGCCCTCAAATTGAACCCTAAAGAAGAAGAAGTTTGTTTGTTTGTTTGTTTGTGGCAATGTTATTCTTTACTTTTTCCTTCAGTTGGCCAAGGAGTCTATTTTGAAGATGAGGTTATCAAACTAACCATTTCACATACACAGCCACTAACAGTGAATGTCTTATGCCCAAATGAGAAAGAAGTCATGTTTCTAAACGTTTGTTTTATACAAAGCATAAACATACATTTGCTTGGTAATGTTGAATATTTTTAGCAAAATGTCTCATTTCATCTTTTACTGATGGCTATTGATGAAATTTTAATTTTGAAATGTCATCTGTTACAGATGGATAATAGCAGTAGGCATTTTAGCAAAGCCTTTTAACAATTACTTCAATCTTGTTAATTAATATGTAACTTAATTTTGAACCTGGTCAAGAGATGAGTTTTAGTACTTGCAGTAACATGACAGTAGGCCCTAATGTCCACCATGTTTCTTGTGGTTCTCAATCATGTAGTCCAAGAAAAAGGGTACCTGCTGCAGGAACTAACCTGCATTATGCTAACTGAAGAACAGAGAAATAAGTGATCATGTGTCACACACACATGTGCACCATCTTGTTACAGAAAAGTGGGGCAACTAGCACAACCGAGCTGGAATTGGACAGTGTTTTTGTAATGCCTCTATCTTGCTGTATTTTGTGGACTGTCTTGTATCGTGAGAAGCTGTGAAGAACGTGGGACCCCTGCTATCATGTCAAGGCAGCACTGAAGGCACTGCAAGTTCTCATTTACTGAGGTACTTTAAAGGCAGTCTTCACAAGGTGTTCTGTTACATATTTTTAAGTCCCTGCATTGCTATTTGTGTACTGATTTTTGTGGCACTGGTATTAAATATCTGGCAAAGATTATCAGTCATTAGCTCAATGAATGAATGAATGGATGAATGAATTCACTAAATGGTCACTGTAGCTGGCAGAGTGAATATTAAGTCTTCTGTATGAACATCTTTGTATTCTCTGCAGAAGACTTCAGCAGTAAAGTCAGGTATAAAACTATAAATGTTGAAAAAATTCTACATCTCAGTGGGATAAAATGATTTGTTGGCATAGTTATGTTGCTCAATAGGATCAGGAAGCTCTACGGTAGAGAAATCTTGATATGCCGCCCTGCATGGACATCTGCATCACTTCTGCATCACTTCTGCATCACAGCTAGAGCATGTTGACATAGAAGCTGCCTCATAGATGCACCACCTGGCAGAGGGTATCATGAAGTATGAAGACTCCAACTCTGCTGTCAAAGCAGAGAAATACAGCTGTAGGCTAAGCGTGGCAGTTAGAGGCTGCTGGTGGGCTAAGGGCATCAATTAATGCAATGCACTTGCTAAAAGTAATTCATTACAACAAATGAAATAGTAATTTTGTTCCTTGGGCTGAAAATGTTGTTCTCTGCTTCAGAGGACAGAACTATCACATTTCACAAGGAAGGCTTTGTTTCGTGATTAACATTCACACATATGCATCTAAAGTAAGACATCCACCCTTCTGAAGGGTTCAACTAGATTAAGATGCAAACTGGTAGCAATTTAACAGCCTGAAAGGTGTAGAGATCCTAGTCCAGTGCAGAGAAGCGGTTTCACATCACCTTTGTTTAAAAAGAGATTTGTTTCCAATATCTGCTTGGACCACAGCAATGGTTCCTGAGGGAAGCAGTATTTCAGGGAAACTGGACTTACATATGTATTGCCAGTAGGCTGCACTTGAGCTATGCTGACACATCAGACCTTCCTGAGGGACCAGGGCTTAGCTGAGCATTAGAAAGTAGACTTCTTGTCCTGCTAGGGCACGTTTCTTGTTCTTTGCCCCTCTTTAGGGCCTCTTTTACGACTGACCAAGTTGTGACACCTTGGCAGAACTCATTTCTAAGACCTGTGGACTTGAATATTTTCAAAACTGAAGCTATGAAAGAAGTTGGCATAACCATAAATGTTAGCAGGACTCAGACTTGCCTCCACCAATAGACTCAACAGCCCGTTCTTGTACACATTTTCCTTTAAATATTTATTACTCCTCCTTCAACCACTGCTGTTGTCCAGTTTAAATCCTAAACTCTGGATATGGATTCCCTGTGCTGCTTAGGGCTGGAGACAGCTTGCACAGGGCTCTGTCTTCACTGGAGCATCCAGGGACTTATTTCTATTTCCTCAGGGACATGTGTGGAGACTAAAGCAGAGATGTCTCTGTGGGGATCCACTGCTGCCACAGCATGAACCCTGGTCATAGATCCAAAGCTTCTCCCAAGACAGGGCAGATTGCTCATACCTGGGCAAGGACAGGGAAGACACGACTGCTGATCTCAACAATCAGATTATAACACTGCAGAGTGGGAAGAATTAGAGAGGAGGTCTGATTTACCTAACAAAACTTCTTGCTTTTTCCTCTCCTGTTGGCACACGGTGGCAGATGTGACTCTCATTGTCTTCCAGGGGCCATAGAACAGTCAGAAGCTATAGCTTGAAAACAGCTTTTCTAACAAGAGTGCTTATATAGGGCAGGGACTCAGAACAGGAAAAAGAGGACATTGTGAAGGTCCATTACTAAATTTATCATATTAATCCTATTGCTGCTGCTGACGTAATCAATTAAGTTAATTGATTATGCAGCTGGATTGCTTGTTTGCTTTTATTATTTCTTTTTCCTTTCATCTTTTCTTAATGACAGCATGGACTGGATTTCCAAACCCTCCCAGCACTGGCATAACTGCACTCTCTGACAGCTGCAATCAAACTCCTATTAGTCTAACTGCTAACACTGCTATCAGTGACATGCTGACTGACTGCAGCAGGACCAGCATTTGAGGTAGTCCAGGCTCCCCTAAAAATACCACTCTAAGTGATTACTGTAGGAAAACACCATGATTCTTGGTCTGAAAGAACCAAGTATCAACGAATGAGGAACCTGAGGTAGGGAAGGAAACAGCTTTTTTGGTTATGTGGCAACTATAGGGGAGAAACCCAGACCTAATTTTTCTGAGCCCAAGCAGGTTAGTTGAATATAAGCCTCATTGTTTAAAGTTATGCCAAATGCCATTCTGCTGATGTCTTTGATTTCTCACAAGATATCTCATCCTGTTTCAAAGCCCTCAGCTATTTGAGAACTGTTCAAGGTAGGCTACAAGGACATCATCCCACTCCATATTGCTGCTTCTCAGAGAAGGCATCGGCAGAACTGTGGCTGCTTGTTATTGCTGTGACAAAGCTAGGACCATTTTCTTTGATTCTTTTTCTTTCTTGAAAGAGGCGCTGCTTGGCTTTACTGACAGCAAAGTAATTTTAAGCTCCTAAGAATCCAATTGAAAACTAGATAAGTTTCCAAAATACTATTTAAGAACATACTGACGTGCGGAATTAGACTCTACAACTCGAAAGTTATAAAGTAGGTATGTTTATTGCGCGCAGATGCACGGGGGATCGCTCCTCCACAAGCGTGCATACCCGAAGTGAGGAACCATCTCACATTTATACAATGAACAAATGAATATTCAATTAACGCCTATACATATTCGTTACCTAAACCCCGCTTCGTATGTTAATTAGCTTATCGGTCCTTTGCCTGGAATGTGGTGGTGGTCTTGCAGGTTTGTAGGTGATTCATGTTCTTGTGACCATCCGATCTTCTTCAGGTGATTCATGTCCTTGTGACCATCCAATCTTCTCCAGCAAGGAGACTTAGCACTCCCTCCCTCTAGATAGCATTTGAATGTCTCTCATCTTTTCTCATTCTCTTTTAGATAGCCCCTTTGTTAGAGAAAGAAGGGCAGGCGTCTCCTCAAAACTGTAGTTGTCACCGCACCCATGACTAGTCACCATACCCACATTCCTTAAGCAGACACATAAAATCACAATCGATGTCCATTATCCCCATTTCACACTATTTCTCCATATCAATACCATTTTCATGAATATAAAGCTTGTCTCCTTACATGTGGCAGAACAGTGAGGAGAGAGCATGCCACAGAAAAGCCATTCTGTCTAGCATGGTGACAGAGAACAGTGAGGAGAGAGCATGCCACAGAAAAGCCATTCTGTCTAGCATGGTGACAGAGTGTCCTCCCAAAAAAATGGAGACTGCAATTACTGCTTTTCCTCTTGTGATATGCCTAGACTACAGGAGCTGGCACAGGTGAGACATGCATACTATTAGGAGTGGTGAGCTCATAAAACAGCTGGCAAACTTTCTGTGCTGACTGCTGACAAGCTGACTTGTTTTCTGTGAAACATTTAGGACTTGATGTTCCCAGGCTTGTGGCACCTCTCTCCATATCAGACAGCCAAATATGCAGACTTGCTTCTTCCTGTTTTGTTTCCTTATTGCCTGAGAAGTGGAGCTGGTAGTACTTTTTGTCTTGTGACTATGACGTGCGGAATTAGACTCTATAACTCGAAAGTTATAAAGTAGGTATGTTTATTGCGCGCAGATGCACGGGGGATCGCTCCTCCACAAGCGTGCATACCCGAAGTGACGAACCATCTCACATTTATACAATGAACAAATGAATATTCAATTAACGCCTATACATATTTGTTACCTAAACCCCGCTTCGTATGTTAATTAGCTTATCAGTTCGTTTCCTGGAATGTGGTGGTCTTGCAGGTTTGTAGGTGATTCATGTTCTTGTGACCATCCGATCTTCTTCAGGTGATTCATGTCCTTGTGACCACCCGATCTTCTTCAGGTGATTGTGACCACCCAATCTTTTCCAGCAAGGAGACTTAGCACTCCCTCCCTCTAGATAGCATTTGAATGTCTCTCATCTTTTCTTATTCTCTTTTAAATAGCCCCTTTGTTAGAAGAAGAAGGGCAGGCGTCTCCCCTTTGTTAGAGGAAGAGGGGCAGGCGTCTCCCCGTCTCCCCTTTGTTAGAGGAAGAGGGGCAGGCGTCTCCTCAAAACTGTAGTTGTCACCGCACCCATGACTAGTCACCATACCCACATTCCTTAAGCAGACACATACAATCACAATCCATGTCCATTATCCCCATTTCACATTATTTCTCCATATCAATCCCCCCTTTTCTATTAAATTAAGTAAATTCTTTTACTTAAGCAGCCTTCCCGAGTGATATAAAGCATCATACATAAGTGTTACCCTTTTAAACATTCTCCAAACCCACAAATATAACATAATGGTTAGTATTAAGGAAATTCCTAAACTGATTAATAAGATCACAATGGGGTGTACCAGAGTGTTAAGAATTCCTGTTGCAGAGGGTGACCAGCCAAAGAGAGTATCCCACCAATTATGGTTTCCATCCTGTTCTACCTTTTTTAAAACTTTCTTGATCCCCTCTACATCATGATGGATCATAAGAAGAGTTTCATGTCCCTTTTCTTTGGTTTCTTCCAGTATACGTTGTAAATCTGCATGTTTTAATAGTTCTTTTATACTGCTTATATTTAGTCCTATGGGGGTAGGAATTATTATCTGTGATAGGGTAAAATTGGATTTTAAGAATTGATGAGACACTACTGGGGCTGAGTAACTAAAATCGCATCCTGTGATAGTAGTAAAATTACAAATACAATAATTTGAATACTGTGCAGTCTCTTTTACCTCCCCATCTATGGTTATTGTGTTACACTTAGTTCTCAAACACGCACATCCCTTCCCTGCATATATAATTACTGTTTTCAAGTTTGCATTTGGTCGGGCCTCGAAATGACATATTTTCTGATCTGTATCTAAACAAGTATCCTGAGCCATTATAGTATTGCTTTCACAGAGGAAGCCCTGCTGTTCTCGCATAATACAAGATTCTAAATCTACTGTTTGCCACTTGTCGCCTATCTTTCTGGCCCATGTTCTATGTTCAAAAGGGTATAGGAGCACCCCATCATGGTTAATTCCAAGGGCTACAATGGGGTGTATGGTAATTATTACTGCATTATGTATGGTTAACACAAAAGCTGTGATGGTGTGTGTGTTGGGGTCATAGGTAAAGTTCACCATATTCCACCATGACTGGAGTTTTCTTTCTACCTCCGTAGCACTGTCCCAAACCATCTTTCGAATTTCTGTAGGAAATATGCCTTCCTCTCCTTCTCTTATTATGGATGCAGCTATTGATTGCATCCACATTTGGGCTTGGATGCAACTTAGAGCCAGGGCGACGTCATCCTGTAAACCACCTAATGCCTTAGTGATGAGTTGATGATCTTCCATGTTTATTTGTTCCCACCTGGGGAGTACCTTCGATATCAACCATTGATGTGCCCCTAATGCCAATAATGAAGATTTTAGTGGTTGTTGTAGTTTTGATAGATCGGCCGTGGTGGCGGCTAGTTTATTCATTATCACCTCTGAGTCTATGGAATTTAATACTCCGAGTCCTGTTCCCAACATTCCAGTTACATCTCTCACTATTCTGTTTCGATAAATATTTCCCCTTTTTCTTAACCAAGTTGTCCATCCCTCATAAGAGGTTCGTAAGAAGGGGGAACAGGATGGCTTAACATCAGAAACATTGACTTGTATTTGTAACTCTATTCTTTTAAGAGACCATTCTGGGTTAAACAACATTTGTTGCTGACCTGTATTTCTGATTACATATGGTCCAATTGTATAAATCTTTGGAACTGGTTTAGTTAATTTAAGATCAAGTGTTAATGGGGTTGTTGTAACTGTGGTGGTGGTAGGAACAGTGGTTAGCATGATTGTTATTTTGATCTTATAAGTCAGAGCTGTTCTTGGGGATTCCTTTCCTAGGCATATTATAAAGATGGGCTCGGTTAAGGTAAAATTGTGCCAACATTCCCGTGAATTAAAGCACACGGTTGTATTTAGAAGGGTAAATTCCTTATCTGCCTTTCTGACATTAATCTGGGTGTCTCCCGAAATCTTGGTGTTATCCTTTTCATTATATGTTTGACATCCTACTTTTATCTTATCTCCTAATTTTCCCCATAATCGGTCGACTTTGTGTACATCCTCCCGATCCCATTGATTCCTTTGGTACACCTCATTTTCAGAAAAAACCACCATAGCTAGTTTCGTCTTTGAGTCCACCTTTCCCATTATTCCAGTGTGTTTTTTCTGGGCATGATTCCAAGGCCATTTATCAGGCTCTTGGTTGTAGGCAAGAGAGAGGGTACAAAAAAAACACAAATGGTTTAAACCCACTATTGATCATTTTAAGAATCTAAACGTTAAAATCTGTTTTGATCAAAAATATCTTTGTTTGAGTTGGGGCTTACTAATAACAAGTTGGGCAAGACTGGCCACTGGCTCAGTCCCCGACTCTTTTGTTCTATATTGTTTGTTGTGGTGCCCTTCCCATATGGTGGATCCTCAACCGCTCAGGTTCACTTACTTGCCACCCACATTGTTCCCATTTGTCCGAGTAAATTTGAGTTTCAGTTCTTTTTTATCTGGGATTACTTTCCAAGAAGTTGCAGGGGCTTTCTTAATCCGGGTATGGTGAATCCAAGAATTCTGTCCCTCAACCTTGATTGCAGTGTAGGTGGTGAGTAGGACTTGAAAAGGTCCGGTCCACTGTGGTTCCAGGGTTTTATCTGCAAAACACTTAACGTATACATAGTCTCCTGGTTGTATATCGTGAACAGGTCCATCCAGACCCCTACTGCGTGTTCCCATCACATGCTTCTCAATTCTTATTGTTTGTTTAGTGCCACCATATAGGAAGTCATTGTTTCTTCACCAATCTGTGAAGACATCCCCTTTTGTACCCCATAGGGTCGTCCATATAAAATTTCGAATGGGCTAAGCCCCTCTTTTGCTCTCGGTCTAGTTCGAATTCGTGTAAGAGCTAATGGCAAAGACTGGGGCCAAGTTAGATTTGTTTCTTGGCCTAACTTGACAATCTGTTGTTTGATTAGATGATTCATCTTTTCCACCTGGCCACTCGATTGTGGTCGGTATGGGGTATGTAATTGCCAATCTATTCCTAGATGGTGGCTAATTTGTTGCACTATTCTGGACACAAAATGTGGTCCTCTATCCGAGGACATTACCGCTGGGACTCCAAACCTAGGTATTATCTCTTGGAGTAGTATTTTGGTCACTTCCCGGGCTTTAGCAGTTCTGCACGGGAAGGCTTCTGGCCAACCTGAAAAGGTATCCATTAGTACCAATATCGATACCCCCTTTTTCTAGGAAGTTCCGAGAAATCGATCTGCCAATGTTGCCCTGCATAATTCCCTCTGCTAATGTTCCCTAGTTTTATTTTATTTGCTGTATTGGGATTATTGTGTAAACACATTTCACATTGCTGAGTCACCTGTTTTATTACAGTATACAAGTTTCGCCCTTTCAATTTCTGATTTAGACTTTTATATAAAGTATCAGCTCCCCAATGAGTCTTATTAATAATAGGCCTGTGGTCCATATTAAATTGGATGGTACCACTATACAACCATCCCTTAAATAAATCCACTTACTTAATTTTATTTTATAATTCATGTCCTGAATTACCTTTAAGTTTTCTTTAGAATAGTTTGGCTCTTGATCTGTACTTACAGTTTGGATTTTATCATCTGGTATTAAGGATAATTCCTCCTTTCCTACCTCCTCTGTTACTTGTCTGGCCTCATGGTCGGCCAGGCAGTTTCCAATTTCCAAATCAGTGCCTCAGAGTGGGCCATGCCTCGCATCAAGGTCTGGCATGGCATATGTTCCCACCGCTCAACGCCTACTGGGTTGCAGCCAACAGCGGAGCTCAAGATTCTTCTTGGTGGCAAACACAGAGGCCAACCCAGTCTTGCCCTTGACTATGGTAGGAGGCACCTGACCAACCTTATTCCTTGTACTTCGCTGTCAATGCAGTTTCATCTGCACATCCCATAACAAGTCACTGTCATGGCAAAACACACAGATTTACATTAGTAGAACTACTACAGAGTGTATTTTATTTCACTTTTTCTGCCAATATCCCCACAGCCTTGCTGACCAAGGGATATTGTTTTTATCTGAACTGAGCAAGCCTCCCCCTTATCATTTTACTGTATCAGGTAAAGCATTTTTCACCTTTCCTGGAATTTATTTTCAGATACACCTGGTTAAAAATTTCTCTTACTTCAGGGAGGTCCTCTTTTCCTCTTTTCTGCTGAATTAAAGATAAGCTCAGTATTTCAATTACTTGATCATATTTAACTTTTAATTTCATTTCCCCCTCTTTAAACGTCTAGATGTTCTAATAAATCTCATCCCAACAAAGATTTTAGTGAATTTGGCATTCTTATTTGTTTTTTTTTTTTTTTTAGTTTGTACTTTAAAGGTTTCAGGATGTTTTCCTGGTGGCCAGCAGCTCCCACAACTGTAACAATTTTTTTTTTATTTTTTATTTTTTTTTTTTTTTTACTGACGTTTAACAAGTAAGTTGGTTTTGTATTCACTAAAATTCCACCTCATACCCATTCCCTGCCCTAGAAGGGCCGTTACCGGTCCTGTTGTACTGCAAATGCTGCAGCAATTGGGGTGACATTGTCAGGTCCTTCTGCTCAATTGTCAGCAAGAGCAACCCCTCCTCCTCACCAGCAGAAGGGTTCGGGGCAGGAGATGCTCTTCCTGCTCTGCAGGTTACACAAGCCTGCCTCTGCAGCAGCACTTCTGTTTTAACTCTTTCTCACCCTGAATGCAAATCTGCTACTTGTTGCTTTAAGTCTGTGTTCTTACATATCAGGCCTTTGCAAGCAAACAGAAAACATCCTGCCATGCATCCCAGCATGATTCAGTTGCACCTTCGAGGGGGTACGGGGGTTTGTACAAACTCACCCCAACACTTTCACAAGGTCTTTGATTCTTCACACACACACGCATGCCTCAGGTTTTACATACATCAGTACAAGTTTTTATATCTTACAACGTGTTTCATTCTGGTTGCTCCACAGAAGGAACCGCAACCTGAGCTTTTTAACACAAAATTTCAACAAGAACATCTTTCTAGTTTAGGTCTCAGTTTTTTCCTATCCTTTTCTAGAGCCACAATCAAAGATCAGGTGATGTTAATCCCGCACTCTTTCTAGTGCTAGTACCATAGGATCCCGAGGGGGTACTAATCCACAGTCCTTTTGCCACTCAGGTTTGTCCTGGAGGACAAAGAACATGTCTGCATACGATACTTCGTCCCATTTTCCTTCTCTTCTCAGACACAACATTAATTGCAGGAGAGTGTTATAATCTAACGTTCCTCCCTCCTGAGGCCATTTCGCATCGCTCTCCAATTTATACAAAGGCCACCACTGATTACAATATTTAACCAATTTCCTTCTATTTTCGGTACCACCCTGTCCTACGATATCACTCCAATGTTTTAATATACAACCCAAAGGCGATTTTTCACAGGGCTTACTCCTTCCATTTCCCATTTTGCAATTTTAATTACTTTGTTTTTCTCCGGCCGCCTTAGCCACCCAAGGTTGGAAACGCGGATAGCTTTTTACTCGTTTTGCACTCAAACGCCTGTCTCAAGCACTCTTGCACTCACACTTAGTCAAAATAATTAAGCTATACACGGAAAATCAAAATGCGCATCTCAATCACACCATTCACACTCTCCGGGCAGCCCGCAGTCACACAAGCAGTATGTTATACGGTACCGTGCACTTATGTACAAACTCTTAGGAACACTAACAGTTCACAAAGTATGCATTTCAATGAACAATTGCCAAAAAACAAACAACAAACAAAAACCAATTTTTCCTGGTCTTAAGCAGAGTGTTAAGTTTTCCGCTATTTCCCACGAATTACCAGAATGTTAATATTTTTCAACATACATTTCATAACTCCGAGTTTTGAACATATAACAAGACAACACATAGAACAAACAAGACACAGAGCGCTATTTCAGTTGTTACATTCCAGGAATTCCCCAATTCTTAAGACAACCTAAAGGAAGTTTTTAGCTTCCTCTTTTTCCTACGCAAAAGTTTCCCTTTTACTTTTGCTGTGAGGTCCCTCTTGTTCCTGTGAGATTCCGCCTTATTCCGTCCCGCCCCCCGCTTTCCGTCACGAGGCCTCCGGGCTTTTAGGAATGGCAGTAACCTCGGGTTTGCTCGATCTGCCCTCAAGATCGCTAGCGGCCACCCCTTGGTCAGCAAACCCCCTCCCAAGGTACCTTTCCTCCTGGGGACTACGCTGCGCGCCGGACGTCTCCGTGCGTCTCACCAGCCGCCCCGTTACTAAACATACCGTTTTATCCGTGGATCCAGGGGTTTCTCTTCTGCTCCCGGGTGAACAGCTGAGAAGAGGAGGCTCCTCCGAGGAAATCTCCCGGGGCGCGCCTAGGAGCGTCCGCTCCGCAGCTGGTCCCTCAGCCGAGCAGAAATCCTCCTGGCTGGCTCGCCAAACTGACGTGCGGAATTAGACTCTATAACTCGAAAGTTATAAAGTAGGTATGTTTATTGCGCGCAGATGCACGGGGGATCGCTCCTCCACAAGCGTGCATACCCGAAGTGACGAACCATCTCACATTTATACAATGAACAAATGAATATTCAATTAACGCCTATACATATTTGTTACCTAAACCCCGCTTCGTATGTTAATTAGCTTATCAGTTCGTTTCCTGGAATGTGGTGGTCTTGCAGGTTTGTAGGTGATTCATGTTCTTGTGACCATCCGATCTTCTTCAGGTGATTCATGTCCTTGTGACCACCCGATCTTCTTCAGGTGATTGTGACCACCCAATCTTTTCCAGCAAGGAGACTTAGCACTCCCTCCCTCTAGATAGCATTTGAATGTCTCTCATCTTTTCTTATTCTCTTTTAAATAGCCCCTTTGTTAGAAGAAGAAGGGCAGGCGTCTCCCCTTTGTTAGAGGAAGAGGGGCAGGCGTCTCCCCGTCTCCCCTTTGTTAGAGGAAGAGGGGCAGGCGTCTCCTCAAAACTGTAGTTGTCACCGCACCCATGACTAGTCACCATACCCACATTCCTTAAGCAGACACATACAATCACAATCCATGTCCATTATCCCCATTTCACATTATTTCTCCATATCAACTACTCAAGAGATGATGTAATAAGCTGTAACAATTTGTGAATATGCTCTGCCTTCTCTCTACCTAAGCCTTCAGCATTGGCTCAACTCCTTTTCTCTTGATGGTGATTACAGTGGCCTCCTGGTGAGCTCAGAGTACATGCCTTCAGTTCTCTGGCAGCACATGAACTGGAAAATACAAACCTGACATTTGGCTGGGAGACAAGGGAGGATAAGAGAGTAAGAAGAGCAAAGCTATGTGGTTCTGCTTTTCAAGCAGACACACACCTGGGTTAGTGTACTGTGGAAATCCTTCAGACCTTTGGCTTCCAAGCAAAATGAAATTCAGTTTTCACTGTATTTTATTGTCTCCAACAGTATCTCCTTCCTTTTTGCATTGGTGAGTTGAAACATTTTGTTATTAGAACAAAAAGTAGCATAATAAATCATTCACAGTTTGTAGTCTGCAGCATTGCGAAGCTACAGAATTGTGTAGATACTGCAAGAACATCTGTTTTTCAGTGGCAGTTTTTATGCTTCAGTTCACCCTAAGAATCTTGGAGTTTGCAATGCAGAAAGATGTAAATGCTTTTTCAGATGAGTTTTGTGTAAAATGTATTACAATAAAAAGAAATTTTGCCTCTTGTTGTTCTCTTCTTATTTTTTTAATTTGGTTGTTTGGTTTGTTTGGTTTTGAGTGTTGTGGGTTTTTTTTAGGATGGTAAGACAGTTAGACCAGGAGTAGCCATGACAGATCTTGCTGCTGGATTGTATACACACGGAGCAATTATGGCTGGTTTACCTTAGAGGTGTAAGATGGGGAAATGACTGCCACATTGATGGGAATCTCTTGTCATCTCAGGTAGCAGTTTTTTTAAAAAATTGCTTTTAGTTGTGTAGATGTTTGAACCTAAGAATACCATTTTGACATAAACTAATGCCAATTAGTACAACTAATAACAATAATAATAATAACAATAATGGTATAGTGACAGTTTCCTTATTCTGCCATTAGTGGCAGTGACCATTTCATATGATATGGTTATACTTACTACAGCATTACATTTGATTTTCACTATTTACAAAGGACCTCCATGTTCTTTAAAAACATGGGTTAATCAAGGTGAATAACATCCCTGAGACTGTAAGTAACAGTTGTAGATTATTTGAGATTGACAAGCATAAGTGGTGAAACCATTGTTGGAAAAGGGGCCTTGGCCCTGGGTAAGGATACTAGCAGATTCTTGATTGAATGGCTTGCGCAAAATCACCCACAGTAAACAAGCATCACCGAAGTGCCAAAGTAATCTAATCCAGGAGGTCTGCCTTTTGGCTCTGGGAATTAGAGAATAAAGTAAGCCTGAAGATGCAGCATTTTTTTTCCCTAGGTGCCTTCAAGAGAAATCTCATCAAAACTGTAAAGACAAAGATGTTTTGATCATGAAAGGTATACCACATACCATGAATGACGAGAACTTTAAATTGCCATTGAAGAGTTGAGCACTATTGATGCTATGATTTATACTTCAAAAGGAGAAAGTGTTGTTAATATGAGCTGCACATGATCAGGTGATATTAGTATGAGCTGCACATGATCAGGTGATACATTGCCTGATCTGGCAGTAGATACCTACTGGTAGCAACAGGGTATATGGTAAGGAGGATTTTTTGTGTACATTTTAAAATGTACATCAAAACTGCATGCAGTACTAATCAAAGCTACTACAGAGCTCAGTTATTTTCATCTTTATTCAATGGTATGTTCACATTATACCTGTCAGTACAGTTGAGTTATGGTACAATGCCCATTGTGCAACAAGTCAGCTCTGGTGTGAGCAGGAGGTTGGACTAGATGACCTCCAAAAGTTCCTTCCTATATTGTTGTATGATAATAATGATTCAGACTAATGATTGAGGTTACTCTTGCTTTAATACCTACCGAAATCAGATCTGGAAAGGAGGGGAAACCTTTGCTTAAATCAGCAAAGAATTTTTCATTTGTTTCAGAAATGTTTGTAAGGACCGGACTCTTCATCATACTGATATATATTTGTACATATTTTGCCTATATTTTAAAAATGTAATAAGCAGTAGAAAGATATTTTAAATGTATGTTAAGCTCTTATTAAGTATTTTATTTATATATGGAAGTATTTTTTTTTGCTTGTGGTATCTTACAATGTTTTACAGTATGGTAGCTTCTGCTTGATTTTTTTTATTTCTAATTTTATTAAAAGGACTTCCAGTAATTTCTAGTAATTTCCAGAGTAATTCTTGTTCCACTGCTTTTTGGCTGTTTTTAATGGAGCCTTCTTGATGATTATTTGGTAGTTTACCAAATGCCAAAAGGAAGAAGATTTAAAGTTACAGGCTGGCTATGAACAGGAAGGGCTTTGGAGGCCATGGCTGGAGGAGATGGTCTGTCAAGCGCCAGGAGGGACTTTTGTTTTTTAATAGATTTTGCTGATTTTTCTATGTATGCTTTGAAAAATGAAGGTGGCCTTATATTTGGTGCAGCACAGTAGCTCTAGCTCAATCCATGAGCATGGGCACAGGCTATAAGAATAAACCACAATGAAGTGGAGAAGAAAGCACTCAGAATTTGTTTTGGCAGAAATTGGTTAATTAAGTCTGTTCCATTTTAAAGGAGAAATTTACACAGATGTGGTACTGGTTTGTTTTAATCACAACTCAGAGTTGGGTCACCACTCCAGTGAGTGGCAGAGAACAAAGGGATACAATATATAGTTTATATATACTTATCAAATCATTAGTCAATGGCCGAAGTTTTTAGAAGTTTCCTTTGGACTTGTCAGTTCTGCAAATCCATCACTTGACTCTGTCCCAGTTGATTCATCTATTCAGTTCCAGTTTTTGCCTGGGTTCCAAGGTCCTCCTTGGATCATGATCTTCTTTCTGCCTGCTTTAACTCACACAATCCTTCAAGCACACTTAGTCTTAGAACAAGCAATGCCTATTCACATGTACTATTTTTTTTCTAGAAACACCTGCGTTTCTGAGAGCACCTGTGTACACAAATAGATCATCTATTGTTTCTCTATTCTCCCACTTGATTAACTTCACCAAGTTTTAAACCAGCCTTGGATTGGGGCTATAGAAGGGACGAGGCCTGGTTCTGCAACGTAGCAGCTTCAGCACGTTAAATTTCTTAATTCAAAATATATTTCCTTTAACATCCACATTACACAAACCTTAGCTTGGCCAACTTACTATCTTTGTTAAATATGTGGCTTCCCAGGAGTAAATCTAGATGGAATCTCTTAGTATTAACTCATTTTTTCACTGGGAAAACACAAAATTTGTGCAATTGCATATATTGGATGAAAGAAATACATATGTTTGCAGTATTCCATGAAACTCAACTTTTCCAGAAAGAAGAAAATGTATGAATTGAGCTGTTTGGTTTAGGTGCCATATTGAGGGAAACAGCAGTATTTTCTTTATGTTATGCACCATCACTCCCAAAACTGGAACACAGATTCAAACAGCAAAAGGTGAGTATGATATATTAATGACAGCGTTTTAAGAATATTGATGTATCAAGAACAAGTCAAGACCCTCTTCAGTGTCTCAGATGACTTGGGACAAGCACCCCACATATTCTTCCTAGCTTAAGCAGCTGTTGCTAGAACTAGGTTAGGTAATATCTCTTCAGGTATTAGTCAGGTGATTGAAATAAATTTATTAAGGTTCATGGCAGCACTTTCTAACTGTAGAAAAATCTTCCCTGGTAGAAGAGTGTGATTCTGGGAAGCCAAATGGGCTAAAATTGTATATGGAAGACCTCAGAGATACAGAAGAGTGAGCCTGGAGACATGCTAATTTTCTTCTCACCAGCATGTGAGAACTAATATTCTTCTCACCAGCCTACCTTTAGCACACAGTAGACTTGAGTAGGTTCAAGACCTATTCTTCTTCCCAAATATATGGATAAATTAATGAAAATATAGAAATAATTTATGTTTAAAGGAAATCAATGGTGCAAGGGGAAAACAGCAATGTTCTGCCTCAAAATATGATTCTAGAGATTAGTTACAAAAATCACTAAGTTAACTGTGAGCTCATTTTTTGTTTTAAAATTCTGTCTGATAAAACACGCTCAGCTCGGTGTGAATAAAGAAACATAAATGTGGTTTTAAAGTAGTTATGGGCTTTTCAAGGTAAAGACTGTGATGAACAGGTTA
Organism: Falco peregrinus; assembly: GCF_023634155.1. Taxonomy (NCBI): domain Eukaryota; kingdom Metazoa; phylum Chordata; class Aves; order Falconiformes; family Falconidae; genus Falco; species Falco peregrinus. The sequence continues at coordinate 70,049,900 of NC_073739.1, forward strand.
CCTGAAAGTAAGTAATCTTAAAAGACTAAGGGAGTAATTCCTCTGATCTGTCTTGTTCCTTTAGCTAAGCCAAGATGCCAAAGAGCTGTCAGCCACGGATTTTTGTAGTATAAAGGAAACTCCTGGGTTGTAAATTTTTCAGTTTCCAGGTCTGTGGCAGTCATGTGTTTTCTCTCTCTGCACCTTTAATCTAATGGACATCTTTGGGCTGAGCACGGGATGTGAATAAACACATTACATTGCTCTAAGTTGCACCAAAACCAAACCCAAAAGCTGGGGACAAAAAAAGCTCAGTCTTTGAAAATTATTCTTATAAACAAAAGATAAGGAAGTAAGCGGTGCTGCTGATTAGCATTAAAAAGCTTCTATCATTACCTTTTACAGCGAGTAGAAGTTCAAGTAGCTTCATATGTCTTATACATATGCATCAATATCAATCTGCTGTTTTCTTATTTTAAGGCTGACCAAAGTCTTGGCCTAGGTTATCACAGACTCACAGGAGCTTGGGGTTGGAAGGGACCTCTGGAGATCATCTACTCCTGCTTTAGCCTCTGTTAAAGCAGGTTCACCTACAGCAGGTTGCACAGAGTTACATTCAGGTGGGTTTTGAATGTCTCCAGGGAAGAAGACTGATCATGCTTGATTCGACTTAGTTTGGGAGACTTCACTTATTCTGAGTTTTATGGTTTGGGTTTTTTAAAAAAATCAGCTTAATACTTAAGCATTGCAAACAACTTTGAGTAAAACTAAATGTAGTGATATAAATACATATACAAATGAACAAATATTCTAGTAGTACGCTTGGCTGCAAATATAAAGGTAATGAATGTCTGCTATAGTCTATTTCCCATCTGGTTTTAATAGTCTGCAAAGTGTTTCCAAAAGGTTAAGATCATGCTTTTTGCAACACATCATCGATTTTTCTTTTCCTGATGTTAGATTATTATCCAACTCCACCCTGAAATGTGATGGCCTGACAATAAATATTTTGTCCTAAAATCTCAGATCATAAATTAAGCTAGTTTGTATATTCTGATTTGTGTGTGTGTGTGTTTCCTACACTTAAAAAATGTTTATGAATGAAAATAAAAAAGCTATTCCTACAGGTTTTGTACTTAAAGATTATTTTTCTAAATTCTAGCTGTGACAATGTAAATAAATTACATTTGGATTCCAAGGAAAGAAATTAAGCATTTAACACTGTAGTGAAAGCACTGAAGTAATTTGTAATTTGTCAGGAATTCATTCCTCTTGACTGATGTGCTAAATGGAAGCATGTAGGACATTAAAAGGATCTTTTATAAATATTGGTAGTATTTGCTACTGCTTATGGAATATGTACATGTTCTGCTATTGATTTGCTTGCAGCCACATAGTTAAACTGTAAGATTTCTGGCTGGTAAAATCCCTGTGCACGTATAATGGTCTTTCTGTGCTTTGCTCGAGGAGAATGGTGCCAGCTTTTGCCTCAGTATTTCTGGCTCATTCCGCCTCAGTATTTCTGGCTCATTCCACACAACATAATTTTGTTAGTGTCTAATTGCCAAAAAGTATCAGCTCTGCTAGTTAAAGCAGTTAGAAAGTTTTCTTAATAAAATTTGTACACAATCTTATATTTATATACTGTTAAAAATATTAGTTCAGGGTGTCCTTCGTAGCCCATTCATTTTCTTTAGAAAACATTCTGGTTACAGGTTGGCTTCTCTAAGATGTCACTCAAACTCATGATATGTTTGCCATAGTGTGGTAGTGCTATGGCATTCATCATGGCAGTCACTCCGACTACCAAAGGTAATGAAATTTGGGTTTCACATTTTCTCTTGAGGAACTCTATAGGTTTTGCTTCAGATCAAAAACATGGACCTCCACCTGTTGTCTTAGTATAAACACACAATTCCTCAAAGCATCTGCTAATACCTCATTGAAGCAAACAAGACAACCAACCGTTTGATATGCAGTAAAGAGAATGGGTGTCCCTTGGATATTTCTCAGACTGATTTAGGTATTTTAATAGGAAAACCTCAGTCAAACATTTAAATAATATTAAAGGCAATGGGCCAAACTATTTCTTGTCATTCTCTTTTAGTTGGTGACCAATCTGGCCCCATTTGAGTCAAGCAGTACAACAGTGAAGTACTCTGTTCTAGTACTTCTCAAAGGAGTAGCTGTCAGATATTTAGCTACTTCTTTATCATGGTTTAACCCTGGCTGGCAACCGAGCTTCACGCTCGCTTACTCCTCCCACAGTGGGATGTGGGAGATAATCAGAAGGGTAGTAGTGAAAACTTGTGGGTTGAGATAAAAAAATACTTTAATAGGTAAAGCAAAAGCCACACATGCAAGCAAAGCAAAACGGGAATTCATTCACCACTTCCCATCGGCAGGCTGGTGTTCAGCCATCTCCAGGAAAGCAGGGCTGCATCACGTGTAATGGTGACTTGGGAAGACAAACGCCATCACTCTGAACGTTCCCCCCTTACTTCTTCCCCCAGCTTATATACTGAGTGTGACAACCTATGGTTTGGAATTTCCCTTTGGCCAGTTTGGGTCAGCTGCCCTGGCTGTGTCCCCTCCCAGTTTCTTGTGCACCCCCAGCCCTCTCGCTGGCAGGGACTGAGAAACTGAAAACTGTAAACATCACCCAGCAACAAACAAAAACATCAGTGTGCTATCAACATTGTTCTCACACCAAATCCAAAACAGAGCACTGCAGCAGCAACCAAGAAGAAAATTAACTATCCCAGCAGAAACCAGGACATTCTTAAAAGTACAAATTCCTTGTTGTTAACAGCTGTTTATTGGTTGCCATCACAAGTGCAACATTATTTGGGATTTCTGAAATAGGGGGAGCAATGTGTATCATTCAGTTAAAGCAGTGGAAAAATACAGTTTAAATATGCATACAAGAATATAGGAAAACAATCAGAAACATAATTGCTAAAAATTGAGAAAGAAAAATTATTTGAAGTCATAAACAAAAATAATTTTAAGTCACAGTATCAAGTAGAAAAAAATCTGTTCTTTCCAACTTTCCTTTTTTTTTGGTAGAAGTTTGTTTAGATATTCTTTAGATATAATTTTGCACTTGATTTGGGATATAGCAAAATATGGTAGCTTTTTATAGTGATAAGGACAGCTTTTATTTCAAACTTTTTGCTTTCCATTACTGTATGACAGTCTGCAGGTATCTACACCTCTGTCTTCCATAGTGAGCAAACTAATAAAACCAATCTAAAACTGTATGTGCAATGTTAGCATATTATGAAGTTCACCATCTGAATCCACAGTTACAAATCAGCAAGACATGCATGGGACAGCATGCATAGCAAGCGGCACTCCGTGTGTTGTTACATTCTCACATTGCCATAATTAGCACTTGACCTTCAAAGTATGAAATAGCATGTCTGTGCAGATGACATACTATTCAGAAAAATGATTCACTGAGTTTTGATATACGTTCATAATACTACTTGCACAAATGGCCCTGTGCACTGCTTTTCCTACAATGCTATCTATTGCCCTTTCCACAAAGCCCACAGACAGGACCTTACACAAAATTTAGCTGTTAAGACGCTTCAGGTAAATGTCAAAATTCTTAAGACCTTAGACACAGCCTCTAACTTCGAGCCTGTACCACTTGCTAAGTACTTTTATAGAGACACTTCAGCTTCACCCTTCTGTACTGGACTTAACTCGGTCAGTATACAATAGCCTGGAGGAAAGCAAGAGCAATCACTGACCAGGTGGTGGGGCTGGATCTCACCCAAGTATTAGATCACCTTGTTTTGTAAATACAAGGAGGATGAAGAAAAAGAAGGGAGGGGGAAGGGGAAGCAAAACTCAAACCTGCATTCCCACCTGGCTGCAATAATGAACTTTCCCAAAAGATCAATAACTAAAGAAAAAAAATGTTAGTGGTCTCAGCTTGTGTGTTGTTTTTACTAACAATAAGCGCTAACATGGGATAAAGCCCAAGCAGCTTTTTACATGACTTGTCACATTTGTTACAGACTAGGGACTATAAAGGTCCGAGCTCTCTTTAGAATTTGAGATGTAGTTGATCACTGGTGTCCTGTCATCTCCTCAGGTACACTTACAGAAACTGTTTTCAGCTATTTTATTGAATAGGAGCATTCTTACTATGTATTCCCCATATATCTTAGAAATACTGGTACGCTGTTTTAGGCTTTTGGCTGACTAAAGTAACTGCAGATGGTCCCAGCTATCACTTGGCTCAAACACACTCTAATGCACAGTGTTCAACACTTGGAACTGAACTTTTGTTTTTATTTACATGTCTGATTTTGTATTTCTGTGACTTCTGCCAACTTCAGTCTCTCTTTTGTGGTTTCTTCTATGACGCCACTGAAGGCTTCTCGGGTGTAAATCTACTAACTGACCTTCTACAGAAAACATTTTAAATAAAACAATGTCTGGCTTTAATGCTGATTGTTTTTCTGCTTCAGGATATGGGAGGCAGACTGTTGGTGGATAGAATATGCCACCAAGTAAACAGGTGCTGAGTTGACATAGTCAATGTCAAATACCTTTTAATTTTAGCATTTTTTAAAGCTAAGGCCTCATTTTATTTTAGAACTGAAATTCAAGTAATTTAAAAGCCATGCTTGTGGAAGCTAATAGCTGTGAACTTGTTCTGTTTTTCCTTCATGCCACTTCCATTTAAGCAGACATGGATACAGACAATGCCTGATGCTTGCTCCTCTCCCTTCTGTGCTCTTTTTGCACATATGCTGAGGCTCTGTTAGGAACTGAATCCAGCAGCAGAAGACAGGAAGCTCTGCTACAGAGAAATTGCCAGATTTCTGTATTCTCTATTCTCCTACTCTGATTAGAAGAACAAAAAGAAATTGCAGAACAACATGGTTTGCAAGCCTACTGATGCTGAGCATGAATTGTGATTCAAATTAGACTTTGTGTGGGAATAATTCTCTTTAGATGATGACCAGAAAGAGCATAATTAACAGGCCTGAGTTTGGAAGTCAGGACTGGCACCTTTACACATTAACTCACGCTTACTGAGGAACACTAGTGCCAGCTTTTCCTGCATTATGTACTGTCTTTTCACATTAATTTTTTAATATTAAGGCTGAAAGCCTTCACATTTTCCACTCAAAGATGATCCTCACAAAAATGTTTGAAATTAAAATTCTATATTACACAAAGTATGTATAGTTTTAGTTTCACTTTCCTTGTTTTGACTATCTTACCATTTAAAATGTTATTTTACTTCATGTCATGCAAATTTTAACAGGGTAATTATAAGTAGTCTCTACATTGCTTAGCAGCCTGTGATTTGGCACTGGCTGATCAAATTACTTGGGTTTATAATTTTTATTTTTTTTTAAAAGGATTCTTTATATTTTCTAGGAAATCTTTCAGTATTTTTCTTCCACAGTAATGAGCAGATGGGGTTTTTAATTTTTTACCCCATTAGGGTAGAGGGATATTTTAAAATATAAGGATCCTTCCATGGACCAGAATTTCTGTTTTCCAGCTTCATGTTAATGACTGTAACACAAGTAACAACAAATGTTCTCTGAATCAGATTTAGGACCATTACTAGAAAAAATCAAAATTTCTATGCACATTTAAAAATCTTTATATTGTTTCTGAAATACATTTATCTATTTGCAAACACATTCAGGGGCTGTGCTTAAAGTAGGCAACTGAAAGCATTTTAGTTGATATTCACTTAGTCTGGAGAATGGGGGAAAGGAGGTGAAGGGATGGGAATGGCCTGTAACCTTCCTCTTCAGTCGATGACCTCTCCATGCAAAAATACCCATCCAATTGTCACTCTTTCTGTAGGTTCATCTGTTTCTTTGAAGGCAGGATTGGAAAGTGATTAAAAAATAATGTAGTTATAGTCAATAATAAAAATTATGGTCTATGGTATGCAGAAAGTACACAGTGCAGGACTTAAAGGAAGGCTACTGGCCTAAATGCAATATTAATGAATGACTTGGCACAACAAACCAGAAGACAGGTTATCTGGTCAAGATGGCAGGAGTATTCCCATAACAGGGTCTGGATTTGGACCAGAGAAGAGGAAGGGAGAAGGGGGAGAAAAACTTACAGATTTAATTTTCAAGGTTGATTGGGAATAGAGACTTGAGAGGTCTATTTTTTGAGGGTGGCTATGTTTTCTGTCATAGTGTCACCTCTAAAATGTGAATCCATTCCTGCTGTGCAACAAGCCAGTCTTACACACTGAGAAGAGATACTGTTTTATTACAGAGCTGGGCAAGTCTGGATGCTGGCCAGCATACTGCATACTGCAGTACGAAGTTTACAGAGTTACAAACATTATATGCAAAATGTTACTGGACTTTCACTGCCCAGAGGGCAGGTCCATACAGATGATTTGGCACACATCTGCATATCCATTACCTATAGCATGCTCTCTGAGGAAGGGTCTGAGTGGGCCTGGGACCTTCCCTTAGGGGTGTGATTTTTTGTGTTACAATGAGGATAGTTCACTCCCAGGGCCAGGCTGAAGGCCGTCGGTGCTGACTCATGAGTTTAACGTGACCACGATAGTCTTAAGTGTGCATGGCCTCCATCACAGAGACAGCATGCTCTTTGTTCTGTCTTTCCCGAGGCTGACCCCCTTCATTAGAAGCCCCTTCATTCGTCATTCTTGACAGCTCTAGAGGGTCAGCTTGACCTAAACTCTTGTGTGCCTATTTGCCTAACATAACAGTTAAACACTCAACCTGAGTTCAGCACTAAAGCAGAGTTCAAGAATTTGGTAGTTTACACAACAACAGGATCCCTAGTGCTCATTTTTTAGTAGAATTGACCTTCTTGGCAGCTTACTCTCTCAAATTACTGTAACGAAGGACTGGACTGGACTGGTGTTTGCTTACGTTGGAGCCAAGGAGGGAGGCCAAAACACAGCTACACCCAGCTTGCTTCATCCTGAAACCGTGACAGACCTTTCTTCAGTGATGCGCATGGGTGGTCTGGAAACACAGTATGCTCCCTATGCACACGGGGTTTGCTGGCCATCAGCCGCCACAGCATCGCCGCCAGAGCCAAGGGTATCAGCAAGCAACCGTGTCTCGCACGGCCCGCGGCAGCGGGGCACACAAGCCACCGCTCAGCCGGTGTCGCAGGCCTGCCCGCCCGGGCGCTGCAGGCCCTCCGCCCCCGCAGGCCACGGCCGTACGGCCACCTCACCGGCACGGCGCGGTCCCTGTCAGCAGTACGTGCCTCTTCCCCACATCTCCGCACGCTGGTGCCAGGAGGGGGGAGCGCCACAGCCCCATCTGCCCGCGGGTACAGGCCCCGCGACGGCGCCGGTGCCAGCCTCGGCAGCCGGGCGTCCTCGCCCCACACCCGCCGGCTGTGCCGCCCCCGGCACCGGCGGGCCCGGGCGGGAACCGAGGAGGGAGGCTCGCACCCGAGCGCCCCACGCCCCAGTCCCTGAAACACAGGTAAAGCCCCTCAGCTCCTCGGGTGGGTGTTAAAAACAGGGACAACCCCCCCGTCCCCTCCCTCCGCTGCGCAGCCTTTGGGGGCCGTTCCCCCCCCGCGCAGTCCCGCCTCGCCGCCAGGAACCGCACCTCCCCGGGCGCCGCTGGGCCGAGCCGGCCCCCCCCGCGCACCGCAATGGTTTAACCGCGGGGGGGGCCGGGAAGGTATTTAAGTGCCGGGTTCGCTTCCGGGTTTCGGTGCGGGCGAGCGCTGTGTGGTTGCTCCTCCCCTGCCGGCGCAGCGGCGCGGCCCGGGCAGGCACTATGCGCAGACTCGGTCCTTGGCGCAAGATGGCGGCGGCGGATAAACAGAAGCACGAGCACGGGCGGGTGAAGATCGGCCACTACATCCTAGGCGACACGCTGGGCGTCGGCACCTTCGGCAAAGTCAAAGGTGAGCGGCGGGGAGCGGCTCCGCCGCCCGCCCCGCGGAGCAGAGCGGCACGGCCCGAGCGGGGCGGGGGGGCTGCGGCGAGCGGCACGGCCCGAGCGGGGCGGCGGGGTTCCCCTCACTGGGGCCGGGCGGCCGCCGAGGTCCGGCCAGGAGGGCGTGCGGGGCCCCGGGGCGCGGGCCGTGCGTGTCCGGGGTCCCGCTGCCCCGGCGCGGGCTCGGCGCCGCTCCGCCTCCCGCCCGGAGTGCTGCGGCGGGCCGAGCTGCGCGGGGGCGGCGCCGCTCCCGCCGGGCCGGGTGAGTCACCGGGCTGCGGCGGCGCTGGCGGTGCGGGGCGGCGTGGGCGGAGGGCCGGGGAGGGCTGCAGGCCGGGCGGGGGCCCGGCGGCGGCGCTTCTTGGGGCAGTTAGCGGGGGCCCGGCGGCGGCGGGAACGGCTGTCTCGTCTGTCTCGTCTGTGTTTACGGAAATAATCAGTGGAAACTAATGATGCTGCATTTATTGAAAGTAGTGCCCAGTACGTGAGGGAAGGGGGGAGTCCTGAGCCGCCCGTACGTTGCGTTTTGCCGCACAAGTACTGGCACTTGCTGCCCTGGTAAAGAAGGCAAGATTTCTTCCTCTATAAAGAGAGAAATAAGCATAAAAAGATGAGCCTGGAATTGTTGGATTAACTGGCAACACAGCTGATGCACGGACATGCAAAGACTTTATGTGAAATGTAGTTGATCCAGTGGTTATCAAAGGTTTTTTTTCAGCTGAGGCTTTAAAAATATTTCCTAGTAGGAGTGCAGGCACTATGCTGCAAACTTGAAGCCTAGTAGAAATGAAATAGAAACTAAACTTTCCCTTGATGCCCGCCACCTGTGGGAAAACTGCATTAGCTTAGACTGCTCCTGCTGTGGTGTTTGTGAGAATTGTTCAAATATTGGGGAATGCAAATTGAAAACATTCTTTCACAAATAAGTTGGTCTAGATTCAGGTTGTATTATTCATAAGGTTTTTTATGGTTAACTTAATGAATTGCTTATGGTTATAACCAGTAAAAAACCCTGGCTAATCCTGTTGTGTCTAATGTGCTGGCTGGCTTTTAACATGATTCTTTTTTTTTCAGCATAGATGTTCCTATTGTATGTTTTCTACCCAAGCTCTTTCAACTATTGGTATGTCCTGAAGAAATCACTGATGTATAGAAAATCGGAGTATATTAATCTCTAACAACATTTGGAAAAGTAGTGGAAAATATTTTGCGAGTAAAGCCCTTTGAGTCTCCTTTTTTCAAGGCAGGCTTATAAATTGCCACCCCCAGCCACAGCGGGGAGCAGTGAACCTCACTGGCAGCTGCCATACCAGTCTTTTCCTTGGGAATTTAGCACCTCTGTAAACAGAGAGATGAGATAGGGCAGAAAATGGCATTAGATTCTCTTTCCTCGGGGAGAGACTAATGGTTGAGGGGAGGAGTCAAAGGCATGCTGCCGTTTTTTTTTGTCTGCCAGTGCACTGCACAAAACTAAGGTTGGCATACCTGTTAATGTTCCAGTGTGCTCTTAAATTTCAAAGTGCTGTTGTACTACTACTGCTGTTCTTATCTGTATTGGCAAAAATGTGTCTGAAGATTAAACCTTGGAAAGATGATCAATTTGTGGAGCTACTGTTGTAATTTTAGTATATTATTGGACTTTGCTACTATTAATATTTCATGAAATACACTTAGCTTGAAACACTTAACTGAAAAAAAGTTGCCATTTTTATTATTGCTCTATTTCCTTAATACCCCTCTGTCTTCCTTATTTGATTGATGTTAGATGTTCTTTTAGGCTGCTTTGCAACTACTGACTATGTGAAGAGTACACATGTGCATATCTGAACATATTTTTAAGGATGGGGGAGAAATCACCTAGTGGTGAAATGCAGCATCATTCTGCATACAGAATACCTTAAGTGGCTTGAGAATATATTTAGGATTCAGAAGCAAGTGTTAGTGGTCATGGACTAATACTTGGTTTCCTTATACATATTGGTTTAAGGTTTGGGTTTTTTTCTCTTGCCCCTCCATGATGCACTCTGTCTTGCTTTAGCTGTACTTAATAAAGTATTCTATCTATATTGCGCTGGTTTTCTTCCTGAGCATGTATTTCCTTTATTTACTACCAGACAATCTGTGATTGTTTTCTGGTAATCATCATTATTTTCCTTCTCTGTTGACTGATAAGATTTTGTCAGTTGACAGTCAGTTGGTCAAGACAATGATGAAAGACCCAGAAATGGACAGAGAAGATCAGTTTGCTATCTGATGTTGTGCAGCAATATGCCATTGCACAACATTAACTCCTGGGGTCTTTTTGTTGAAAACATTTCTTTAGCTCATACTTTTAAAGACTGCTTTCATCTGAGCCTGGGGTTGGCTGTTTGATGTATTACTGAAATGTTTCATTAAGCACGATGTATGCTTGTTAAGCTTTTTTTTCTACAAACTTAATTACAGGTACTTATATTTCATAGGAGTGTTGTGTTTACTCGGGATGGCCTCATAGTCAGTTTTGTTTGCAACTGAAGACATGCTGAACAGAAACAGTTGAGAAGTCACTGCTGCTTTGAGATTCTTGTCACTGTCTTGGAAATCTTGATGTTATGCATAGTCATCGTGAAGCTTGAAGACAATTGGTATTACCAGAGATTAAAGAAGTATAGGGAAATACTAGGTCTGTAAAGTTAACTTTCTGCAGTGATGCTTTTGAAGGACTGAGACCTGGTTGAGGATTAGGGTGACTAACATAAATATATTTTGATTAGTTGCAATTTGTGAGACTTTCCTTTTACAGGTAAAACTTCTGTCAAGGGATGATACAAAGTAGCTTTCTGAAAGATAACAATGGCTGCTTACTTTTCTACATGCTGTTACCGTATGAGGTCTTGCTTTCAGTTCTGTCTTCATGCTAAATTGAAAAGTAGTCAGCAGTCTTACCAGTTCATGTCTGCTGTTTTACTGGTAACAGATACCTTGAACCGTTTCCAAGAAGACTATTTTATTTCCTGAAGTAGGCGGCTACTGGAAACTCATATCTTTAAAAGCTAGGTTTGTTATAATTTAAATTGAATTTAAAAAGGAAGGCAAAAATTGCTGAAGAAAATGGTGATTTAATTTGAAATGTTTTAAACTAAGTGAACAGGCTTTTTAGGACCTGCACAAAACTACAGTATGTTTTCATTACAAGAGTTTATTCAAAGTTGGCAAACACAGTTGAAGCAAAAAATGTTTTCTTCCAGTCAATGAATAAAATCAAGGCTTAGGCACAGTCTTGAAGGTTGTGACAGCTAGAATTGGTTTCAGTCAGCTGCAAGTTTTGTTAAATTGTTAGGTGAAAAATGCATTTTCAAGAACCTCTTATGTGCCTTGTATATTGAACATAAATTGTTATAGCAAATTGCTTTCTAATGTTTTTCTGAGTTCTAATGAAAGTCCAGTTTTCATCTAGACTGACAAATCAGAAATGAAACAAATTGGCTGATAAATGAGACTTCATAACACAGTGCATGTCAGAACTGAATATTTATACCCTAAGCTGTAGAATTGCTGAAATATGTATGCTACTTACTAAATTAAACACCTTCTTAAATCTACTTTGTAGAGCAAAGGAAGATGTGAATTCATGTATTCATGAAGATGCAAATTCAGTTCCATCTGAGTGAGGAAAGAATGAGGAAAAACTTCCTTACTTTGAGGGTGACAGAGTGCTGGAACAGGCTGCCCAGAGAGATTGTGAAGTCTCTTTCTCTGGAGACATTCAAAACCCACCTGCATGCAACTGCAGCCTGCTCTAGGTGAACCTGCGTTAGTGGGAGGATGGCTATATGATTTCCAGAGGTCCTTCCAACCCCAACCATTCTGTCTGACTGATTTTTTTTTTGGGTAGCTTCTAAGCTACTTTTTTTGCTTACTAACAAAAATTAATGTTAAATTTTAACTTACTGATTAAGATTTTGTCAAATACTTCTGGCTTACTTCAGTTCACGTTATTGATAGGCAAAGACTGTAATTCAAATGGAAAAGTTGGTTTTCTAATGCTTTGTGTTAATGATTCATTGCTCCTTAGGGTTTGAACATAGGTAGTATAATTTGTTGGGTACCTTTAAAAGTTCAATCACATTTGAACAGGGGAGAACAAGGGGAATGTGATTGCTTTAATTGTAGATCTGGTTGAAAGAAAGTAATTCTTATAGGTGATGTTACCGAAATCTCAGAATGAAGAACTTATCGACACCAATGTGATGTAGATAAGCAGACACTTCTTTATTAACGGCCGGGTGCGTGAGCGAGTCCTCTCATGATCAACGCATGCCAGGTCCCAAAATCAGATTCCATATATAAAACTTGTTCATACATATTCATTAAATATTCATACATAATCATAATATTTCCTGTAAATCATTAACATACTCTCCTCCTATATCCGATTCTGTGCAGTAAAGCTTAGAAAGGTCTAGAAATGGGTCTGTGGTACGATTTGGGTAGGTGGTATGAGTCAGTGGTCACGATCTCCCCCTGCCGGAATTACCTTTTACTAAAGTTCACAATTTCTTGGCAGGTAACTACAAGCTGTTCCAGTCAACTCTCCCCGGTTTCCATTAATCTCATATTCTGACATTTCAATACACCTCTACATACAGAAGACTGGTCAAATAAAAAAACCTTTCAAACCCTAAAGTTATTACCTAAGTTTTAACAATGGTTCTAGCCCCTTCTAGCCTTGGTACAGGATGTACAGAAGATCTCATAACAGCTTTTACTGTGCAGCTATAAGTTTCATTTAAAATTTTTCTTATCCTTCTATATTTTCATTTTGATTGATTGATTTTATAAAATCAATCAATCAAAAAGTCAATCAATCTTAACTTATTAACAAATCAATAACAATGTGATTGTACAGTTCTAGGTAATCACCTACCAATGCTTTGTGGTCTGTCTAAAACTTGTGATGGATGTGTGCTTTGTCAGGCATTCATTGGCAGTGCAAATGTGCCTATCCAGTGTTTTGGTTATTGTGGCCATTTTTAGGTAATGGCCCTTCTGAGTAAGGGGATGTGTTTTTTGACTGTGCAGTTGGAGCCTTTCTGTATTCTCAGGTACAAAAGGCATTTCAATGCCACATTGTGATCCTTCAGTCTTGGGTAATCCACTGTTTAGTTTGCTCCCTACAGGAACTTGGATCAGCTGCTTTATTTTACACAGTGGCTTTTTTTTGTTTTAAGAATAATCATCTTGTTATCTCTGTCTGCTTAGAATTTCTTCTCACTTGCATTGGTTTTTAGCTCAATACAGAGGCAAAAGGCAGCAGTAAAGTCTTGTGTTGGGAATGAGATTTAAAGATTGGTAGGTGATTGCTAATTCTATCCAAATTATCTATTGGATGCAGAAGGATTTTTGTGCGTCACTGGTGTTTATCACAGCTTTCCATGGATATGTTTAAATAAAGCTTGAAGCAGCTTAAATTCTCAAGTGTGGGGAGGCACCCAGGTGAGTATTGTGTTTGGTACATGTCTGTCTGGTGTCCATTCAAGTGGGCAAGGATGAACCATTTGGGTGTCCCTGGAGTCTGGTTTATCTTCAAAAAGTAAGAATTAGTGTGGCAAATGAAAGTAATGTAAGTTATGGTTTGCTATGCAATGGAAACCAATGCAGATACCGAAACCTTCTAGTGGAAAAGATACTTATCTTCTGTGGTTTATCTGTGATCCAGTGTTGGGTTTAAGAAGAATATCCTTAGCAACTTTGCAGCTATTTCCAAGAGCATCTGCAAAGTTAAAGACTTTAAAAAGTGTAACTGTCTAAGAAGTATTTTATACTTTTGTGTTCTACTGAAAGAAATTGAAACTCCTGGAAGTAGGAAAGAAGCTGACAGACGTATGAGGTTGTGTGTTTGCATTACTACTTGTGGTTATGATTGGATTTTATTTTGTGCATTTCCTATAGCTTTTGCCACTTGTTTTGTTTAATAAAACTCTGATGTTTACTGCACAAACTGTGGAGCTTGCATAGGGTCACACTGCTCCAAGGACAGACAAATAATGTTCAAGTAAACTGATAAGATACTTTTAGTGGTGAGTCAGTGTAATTGCTGAAACAGGCATCTTGAGGGAAGGATAGCATGATTTCTTGAAGAGTGATCCTTGCCCTTGCACGTAAAGTAGAAGAGCTGCAGGTAAACATGTCTGAGTGGGTTACCAAGTAAGCCAAAACCACAGGGAGAGAAAATGGTTTCCCTAATTAGCAAGGGTGACAGTGCTTTGAGTTATTTATTGTTTGTTTGCAATAGTGCAAAAAAGTATTCATCCTACAAAACTTCCGAGGGCCAAGTTTAAGGTTTTTCTTAAATACCCCATTCATCTTGCAATGATAGACTTGTGGGAGAAATTGGAGTAGGGCAGGAGAAATGACATGCCATCTGATTTTTTTCAACCTCCCCACAGATAATGGGGATATGTGGAATGCTAACAACTTGTTTTTCTTGGCTAAAGTTGAAATGGGGAAATTAATGTCTTTACAGAGCAATTGAAAACCCTGGCTAAATACTTCTTTTTTCCTTGCAGTTGGCAAACATGAGTTAACTGGGCATAAAGTTGCGGTGAAGATCCTGAATCGACAGAAGATTCGCAGCCTTGATGTTGTAGGAAAAATCCGCAGGGAGATTCAGAACCTCAAACTCTTCAGGCATCCTCATATCATTAAACTGTAAGTTTTGCTTTCTATAATCAAACATAATTAAGCAATAATCTTTTTGTTCTTGCTGATGTGAAACGTTTAAAAGGCAATACTGCTAGCAGTGTCTTGTCAGGAAAGTAACCAGCTTCCAAGTATGCAGTCAGTATCCTATGTGTTTTCACAAAACTGATCTTCCCTACAGGCCAGAGAGCTACAGATAATATAAAAGGTAATGACATGATAGATACTTCTAGTAGCATCCCTTTTAGGTTTTAGCTGCTATGTCAGTTTTCTTTTTCTGGTTTTATTTGATCCTTTTTCTGCTTTGAAAATGAGTTATTAAGAGCAAGGTTGTAAAGTGCATTTCTGTAGTCAGTTTATTATGTTTTCTTATTTGAAAAACATGTTTCTGACTGTGTAGAAGCATGGATTTAACTTTTGGATTGAAAGGGTTAAAATACTATTTCTCTAGTAGTCTTAGCTGTGATATTTAAGTACATGAGGTACTTTGAACCAAGGTATTAGAGAGAAAATTGGTAAAGGTAAAGCATCTTGGACTATAAGATTTTAGGTAAAACTAACTTTGAAGATCTCATGTAAATAACTGCCTCAGAGTATGGAGGTTATTGAAGTGTTACTCTATAATACTAAGCTGCTAAAATCGTCGCACACATAATCATTTGTGTGTGAACACATTTTGAGTCTGAACTCATTGCTGTCAGTTTAGTTCAAGAATAGTTTGTCTCAGTAAGCTGAAGCATGTCTATCTTCCCCTTTCTGTGGGAATCAGTGTTTTGAAGAACACTGCGGTTCTGTAGTGTATGTGTGATTTCAGTTGTTTATTACAGTTTGGATATTTGCAGGCGTAAGTGTACTGTCTTGAAACATTCTTTCTTTGCTACTTCCTGTCTTCTCAATATAATATCTGAATTTTGGCTGAAGTGTTACCAGTGTTCATTTTCTTGTTCCATTAAAGATTACTTCTGGCTGCTGTAAGCTGTTTTTATTTTTTCCCCTTTTAGGTAAGGAGGATATGTAGGACAAAATCGGAATCTCTTAAATGGGGAGTTTGGCAATAAACTAGTTATACCAAACCTTTGAAGTTTTGAAATAATTCTAACTCTAAAGTATCAGTACTTAGACCTAAATTTTTCATTAGTATTTTTCTCTGAAATATTATGTTCATGATTATTAAGAGTATTTTTTTTCTGGTCTTGAAATACACTTTATGGCAAGTCAGGTTTTTGCATGTTAAGGTTGCAAAGTGTGTATTTTTGAGACACTGGCAAAGTTCTTCTGAATTCTTTTGTCACTGCACCAAGCTGTCTGTGCAGCAGCACTGCAGATAGTTTTATAGAAATCATTTGGACTAAGCTTAGTTCTTTGAAAGTACAGTGACTAATATTCCTGGCATGGAAAACAAATTTCCTGCTAGCCTTGGCAATGATAACATCACATAGTCAAAGGAGAGGAGATAGCTTCTGAAAAGTATTGTCATTTCAGTAGCTGTAAATTGGCTGAAAAAAACTTTAAAGAATACTTTTATCTGACTCTTCTGCACAACTTTAGTTTTAACTCAATGTAACTAGCATCTTTTACTGTGTAGTCTAACAGGTATCTTCTTTTATCAGGTACCAGGTCATCAGTACACCAACTGATATTTTCATGGTGATGGAATATGTTTCAGGAGGAGAACTGTTTGATTATATCTGTAAAAATGGAAGGGTAAGGAAGCAGTCCAACTCTACAAATAAGTGACTTGTGTTCTGTTACTGCTTTTGCAGCATTCCTGTGTCACCTGACACTGAGGGGACAGACAGGTTTTTCTTTTGGATCCTTGGGCAGGATGGTATAATTAAAGCTTTACTTAACATGGTATTATTAGTGTAGACAGAATTTATGATTAGTGGCACAGGATTTCTACAAGCAGAATCAATGTAGTACACTTTGTAAGTCACATCATACAGAATTTATAGTACAACTTGTCATTTCTAATCACCTAGACACTCTGCATATGTGGTTTGCAGTATCAATATAACAATCACAGTCTAGACCTGAAAAATCATATGAAAGAATGAGCTGCCCACTCAGCCCCTGGAGGAAGCAACAGATGGTGGTGTCGTCCCTGGCCGCCAGAAGTCATGGGTCTCACTGCCTAGCAGCAGTTGTGGTCCAGGTTTCCCACTTCGGACTTGTAACAGTGTGATTTGTATGGACAGTGCTCTGGGTGCAGTTACACTTCTCTGTTCTGTGATGGGGTTGGGGCTGGCTGGATGCCTGGGACCTTGAAGGCTGGTAAGGAAGGGCTTAATCAAGCCTGGTGCTCATGAGTCTTGAGGCCGGTAGGGATGATAAGAAATCCCTTTGGTTTGTCTGCTTGGTTCACAAGACCTTCAGGGCCTGATAATGAGGGAAGGGGCATGAATATGTGACTTGCTTAGTCACAGAATCACTACTTGCCTTATAAAATGGCACTAGTTATGCTAACCACACGAGCAGGGGTTACCAGTCGCACTCTGTTAAATGTTTGTTTTTATGTATTCAGCATTGATTTTCCTGTTAGCAATTAAAATATACTTTATGACTGCCTCTTCTGAAAGTAAAAATTGTAATATGTTAACATATTTCAGATCCTTATGTATGACTTGGTCATGGCATTTTTCTTCTAGTGATTACTGGTATGTTAATTTACAGTAACTGGGTATAGACTGGATGGATATGTATCCAGCTGAAGTGGCTGAAAATTATTTCCTCATTATAACCCATTACTGCAAAGCTACCATTGTGCCCTTATTACCCTCTTCTACTAGTGGAATAGCTTCTGTGAAAGCTCTTGAAGTCACTTCTGACAAACCATCTAGATAGCCAGGATGCTTTTAATTAGTTGTTAAAACAAACTGTAATTTTTGGGTTAGGCACAGGTTGGTAATAGCATCTAAAATGTATCACTTCTGTGCTGCATGTTTGCAGCTTGTCTACTTAAGTCTTACACTGTGCTTAGATGTGGAAGTTTGTTGATACTACGGTAAGACAAAGTTAATACTTGGGTGCTAGTGTTTCTAGCTAGTTACTTAGTATGTAACATCTGTCTAACCAATTTCAAAAGCATTACAAAATTTCAGTGGCTTTGAGTCTGTGGGTGTGTTGTAGTCATTTTAGAGCTATAGTACTAACAAAATGGTGTAAGCTATGAAGCTTTCTGTTACAAGTTCTGATAATCTGCTGTAAAAAGTATAAAAATGATAAATGATAACTTCAGGTCATGGGAGAATTTTCTTTAATATGAATGAAAACAAAGTTATCTTCCACTGTTTTGTAATTGTTTAAAACCTTTGTCTGTCTTAGCTTGATGAGAAGGAAAGTAGACGTCTGTTCCAGCAAATCCTTTCTGGTGTGGATTACTGCCACAGGCATATGGTGGTGCATAGAGATCTGAAGCCTGAAAATGTGCTGCTTGATGCACACATGAATGCCAAGATAGCTGACTTCGGTAAGCATTGCTGTGTTATATCTGATTGCATTTCTGGTGTTTAGATCCTGTTAATTACTACGGAAAATATTTTAATTAAAAGTATACACTTGAATATCCTGTTGGTGGGACACAATACAAAAACCTGAGGAGAATGAATGTAAAGCAAAATGATGTTTTTGCACATGTGTAGAACTTGTTTTCCTCAAACTTTTTTAGGTATTTTTGGTAACTGGGTGAAATTGTGAATGGATTTATTTGGTTTTGTGTAACAGTTTTCTCTGAAATGCTAAATAGGTTTATCTCCTGACCTTTCTACTTCAAAATTTACTCCTATTGCCTGTTTCACCATCTGTAAAATGTAGATGCTTAGCTCTCTTGGAAGTACAGTGCAAGGGCAATTGATCATATTTAAGAACTACATTGCTGTAGTAGAATACACTAGTCCTCCTATTAAACTACTCTAAAATCACTTCAAAAACTCCAAATATGTGATTGAGAAATTGGGAATAAAGTAAGAGCAGTTAATCTTGCAAATCATGCTTTTTTTGCTATAAACAATTAAGCTTTCTAATTAGGCAGCTATATACTAGCTGTGAACAGCTGCTAAGAAGACTGGGAGCTAGTTCTTGGAACTATGTGAATCAGGAAAACTTGCCATATAAGCATAGTAAGGTATCCATACTGCTACATCATGATATATCTCTTATAGTGGATAATACCTGCCCTTGTAAATCATTTCGAGGTCTTTGAGGAAAGGTGTTAAGGTAATGCTGAGTATTTTAAGTATATTTTGTAAGTATGGTGTTGCAGTATGTGAGCACTGGGAATCGTATTGATTTCTTGTGTATACAGAATGCTTTGGCTGAAACTGCTTATGTGGTAAAGAAATCAAGTACAGTAACTTATAGAAATGTATTCCTGTAACTTAAGTTTATCAGCAAAGCTGTAGTGTTCAGTTAGTTGTGACTAGTGTATTAAATAAGAGCTTAATAAAAGCTTTCGTGTATTAGAATATGAAAGCTAACCAAGCTGTACTCTTTCATCTCCCACTCCCTTCCCTTTCTCCCATAAAAGGGCATAATTCCACCTCTGAGATGGAGTTCTCTGGCTTATGGTAGTCTTGATCATGCAGCACTGAGGAAACTAGAACATATTATCCACAGCTATTCTTTAAGTGGTAGTTCTTTACTAATATTAGTCTGTACTGAGGGCTGGTGAATGAAGATGGCTTAGTTCTAAAGTACACTTCGGTAATTGCTAATGGAATATCTAAAACCAAACTACTGAAATGCAGTGATTCAGGAACCAGCTGAGCAGTGTGGATGTCTAAATTGTGGTGAAGTCATGTGTACTCCTCAGTCTCCTTACTCTGTATAACCTCTTAAAGATTTTTAGGCAATTCTCTGGTATCATCTTTTACTTTTGCATTTCGAAATAAATGTGGTTATTAAGATTTTCTTGTTAATGACCAAAATTGTATCTGGCTGTGCTGCTCCATCTCCCTTAGAGCAACTGTGTTCTGTCATGCCTGTGTCATCCAGATCAGACTGTTTTTTTGTCTTGGAATGAATGTGTTCTCAAATTTTTCTAGGTCATGTGCAACAATGGATTGGTGTTACTCATCTGGTAAACTAAATGAAAGATTATGTAGCACACTTATATAAAAAAAATCAGTAATTCCAAACAATGTTATTTCTTTACTGAGATAAATATGTTAATTTTCTGATTTGAATTACTAGTTGTTTGTTCTAAGTGGAATATGCAGTGTGAAATAATTTTGCTGTCTGAATTTTTAGTAGTTACTTTTATATACTTTCAGGTCTATCAAATATGATGTCAGATGGAGAATTTTTAAGAACAAGCTGTGGTTCCCCTAACTATGCTGCACCAGAAGTAATTTCAGGAAGGTAGTTTCTTTAATATCGGATGCATGTGTGCATGTATTTCATCCATTTTGCTGCTTGATTCTAAAGGCTGTAAAGCTACTTCAGTGGACAAGCTTGATCCTGAGAAACTGTGGGCTGACCTTTTAATTGTCTTGATAATTTTTCATGAGTACTTAAGGCTTCTGTGACCTAATTTTGCAATACCTCCTGTAAGGTGGAGGTCATTTCTAATGCCCCAAATCCAGTATGTACAGTGGGCCTGAATTGGTTTAAAATCTTACTTACAGCTGGGATCTTGGAAGTAGAGGTATGGCTAGAATTACAGGCAAAAGTCTGGTGTGAAGTTGAGTAGCAGGGAAATAACTGCTGCAGGGTAGATGCTTAATCATAAGGTAACTTTGCCTTTTTTGGAATCTTATGATTGTCAGATCTGCTGCTTTGTTACCCACCCTAATGCTGCCTCTCTTGACTGGAAGCCAAATGTCTTTTTTATTCATGTGACAAGTTCTGCTATATGGACTAGTCAAACTTTTCAGCCTCCCAGATTTGGAGGATAGATGGTGTTGCACAGGTTCCATTATAACAGTGGTAACAATGTACGACATGAGCTTTCTTAGTAGTTGCGAATTTATTTCAGTTTGCCATTGCCTTAAATTGCATTTGTAGGTTATTGTTATACAGTAGAGGAGAAAACTACTACATGCTTGTATCTTATATATTTAAAGGAGGATGCACGGCATACAAATGAAATGGTATAGTACTTGCAGATTAGTTGTCCTAAGTGTATACGCTTTTAATTATTGTGATAGAATGTAAGAAAGTAGAGGAAATAAATATAAACTTAAATGTATTAAACGCAAATTTCTAATGGCTAACTCTTTCCCAGATTATATGCAGGTCCAGAAGTAGATATTTGGAGCAGTGGGGTTATTCTCTATGCTTTGTTATGTGGAACGCTTCCATTTGATGATGATCACGTGCCAACCCTTTTTAAGAAGATATGTGATGGTATCTTTTATACCCCTCAGTACCTGAATCCATCGGTAATTAGTCTTCTGAAGCACATGCTGCAAGTCGATCCAATGAAGAGAGCAACAATCAGAGACATTAGGTAAAACACTAACTGGTGTCTGATCACAAGATGCTGGAATGATAATCTCAGAGTAGATACACAGAACTATTGTTCATATAGCTTGTCCATGTTTTATAGACTGAGATGAAAAATTCAACGTCTGGTGGTTTGGCTTTAGCTCTGATGCTTCTGATTTCCAGTGGCCAATGAAGTGTCTATTGGAGGTCACAGTAGAACAAATTATATACATGACATATAGCAATTCTGAGAAACTGCTGGTTTAAGACTGTTACAGCAAAGCTGTTTAACGGTAGAACAGTTTGCAAAAAATATAATGTATTGACTTCTCTGGGCAAAAAATTCATTGCTGTTAAACCCCACTATTCTGTACTGTGAATGTCTGAAAGGAAGTTATGGCTCCTTAATCTAACTACTGCTTTTATTTGTAATTCTTTGGACTCTGAAGAATCATCTGTTAAGACTGAATATTCCATGTGCAAAATAAAACTTTCTAGCTTCAAAACCTTAGCATGAATTTGTGTAAGTGATAGTTACCGCATTGAATACTGGTAAGTTAAAGTTTATAGGTACAGATAGCCATTGTAGGCTCCAGATTCAAAGAGGAGAGAGATTCTGGAGAAGGTGACTGCTTTGACAAGTGTGCAGTGGGTTGAATGTAAAAAAATAAAAAATTGGTAGCTGATAGACATTACATTACATAGCAGCTTAGTTATGTTTTCCTGCTTCCTTTATAAGAAGCTCTAAGGAGAGAGCTCTGATACACTTCCTAACTTAAAACCATAAAAGAAGCATTTTTACTAAGGTAGTAAGTCTGCAGTGTTCATGTTCTTTCAGTAGGACAAAGCCAGTGGTACAGTCATCTCTTGCTACTTTTATTACCATGGAAAGTACTTCCTTGCAGAAATAGGAGCACTGTGAGAACTAAGCATTGTAAACCATCGTGGATAGGAACTTAGTCAGTCAAGTATGTCTGGAAGAGAAGTGGTGTGAAAAAGATGTTGAAAAAGGTTGGTTACAGAGCATGGTTGGTTTTTGAATCCTAAACAGTTCTGTTCTATTAGCCATAAGACATGTCACCTTATAGTTTAAAGGACAAACTGAGCTGGATTAAATACCCTAATTCTTCTAGAGAGGTGCATGTATACATGCAAGGGGAGGGGCCCACTGCCATGAATGGTAACAAAATATTCCTCTGGGTTCGGTCATCCAGCTAGGTATGTGCTTTCTAGTGGTACAGGAGAAGCTTTTTCTGCTTCTGAATTAATTGGTTGCTTCTGATGAAAGTCTGTTTTACTCAACTCATTTGTGCTGAGACATGTTCTTAGGCTCACACTGACTAGAGCTTGGTCCATCGTACTGATTTTGCCTGGGATAGCATTTATTTTCTTCATAGTAGCTTGTATAGGGCTGTGTTCTGGATTTGCGCTGGGAACAGTGTTGATAACATGTGGATGCTTGTTACTTCTGAGAATTGCTTACACAGTGTGAAGGCCTTTTCTGTTCCTCACACCACCCCACCAACAAGTAGGCTGGGGTTGCACGAGAAGTTGGGATGGGATATGGCTGGGACAGCTGACCCCAACTGACCAAAGGGATTCCATGCTGTATGGCATTATGCTCACTCAGCAATAAAACTGGGAGGGAGGTTGGCGAGGTAGGCTGCTGCTCATGGTCATGCTGATGGCAGGGCATCAGTCAGTTGGTGGTGAGCAATTGCTGTAGTTTGCACCACTTGTCTGTCTTGGGTTTTATTTTCCCTCTTTTTTTTTTTCTTCTCCTTACAAACCTTTTTTAAAAAATGCTTTCTAATTTTCAAACTTAACCCACGTTTTTCTCACTTTTACACTTCCTATTCTGCCCCTTATTCCACTGGGGAGGAGTGAGGGAGTGGCTGTGTGGTGCTTAATTGCTGGCTGGTGTTAAATGGTAACAGGTCTTTTTGGTGCCCAATGTGAGGCTCGAAGGGTTTGATAACATATTTGACCACAGCATATTAGATGGAATTTAGAATTATTACCTGTTAACAGTTGCTGCTCACAATATTGATTTATCTGTTCTCAATACTAGTTTCTGATCTGTGCCATATTCCCTTTTTTGCTGTATGTGTTAAAGACTGGTTTTTGGCTTTTGCAGTTTCCTGTGCTCTGTAGTGCTTTAGTAATGTTTTGCTTGGGAGAGTTGTTACTAAAATGGAGTGCTTTAGCTTAATCTGGTAGTTGGGGTCTGTAGTGAAGCTGTTAATGTACCTTGGGTACCATCTCATAGGGACAATTAACTACACTTCTTTGTTCAAGACAGTTTTTTTTGTGGAGGAAATACAGAATGGCATCTTCACCTTCTGTAATGTTTTATCCCTTGATAGAATAGCTCTTCAGTGTCTTGAACATCCTTTAGTAATCAAAATACTTCTACTGGTATTTCTTAAGAATATTGATTGAGCTTTTTCTGAGGTTAACAAGCTATTTAGGAATATCATGAGGCCCGACAGCAGTGTGGTTAAGGATGGCAAGGCATTTGGGAGAATGTGGGCAGATACCTAGAAAGTTTGTCACCTCCAGTAGTCTGGGACTTCACACACAAACAAGTGGGGTCCTGATAAAGTGATACAATATTTGAAAAAGATGCCCTGGCTATTCCAAAGAGTCACTGCACTGTGCTGGAGCCTGGCCTGCGCCTACTGAACACTATTAAGCACTCTCGAGGAAAAGAGAAGGCCTTTGGATCTGAAAATACACCAACAGGCTGTGACTAGGCCAGAGACACAGCCTTCAACTGTGTAAGTTGCTCCTATAGTTAAAAAGAAACACTCAAAGTGGAAGTCAACTCATTTCATAAGGGATGAAAAAGCTTCTCCTAGGAGGAGCAGGAGAGAGAATCAGAAGAGGCAGCCTGTTCTGCAGCAGAGCAGACAGAAAACACTTGATCCCTATGCCTGAGTGAGCTGCAAGTTAAGGAAAAAATATTTCAGACCTCAACTAGGAAAGCAAATTCTCAGCTAGTTACTCTGATGCTGAGATACTGGGACCAGTAGTCAAGAATTAGCAGGTAAGGAAGCCCAGCAGCTGGAATTCCTCGCTAGAGATAAGGCCATTGATAAAGGGATTGTAAAAGGGGAGTCCTCAGTCTTAGGAGGTGACTCCTGTAGAGGGTCAAGGACCGCTATCTCTTCAAGGAAGATCTTTCATATTCTCTAAGCAAAGGGACCACGACTGAGGGAAGTATCCAGTGTCTGAGGGAATTAGTCATCATGGGGGTGATCTGTAGTGGCCTGCATGACAGCCAGGTATCTCAAGACCTGGATGAAATCTGGTGCACATGGTCCATGTTGCTATAATTGCAACTGATGTCCCATAAGGGCACTGATGTCATATGCCAACACCCTGGTGACAAGCTGGACAGACATAGAGGCAGCAATTGTGGATGGGCTGGCCAGCAAACTGAGAATTCAAAGAGAATCTTGCTTCCTTCATACAGGCCTGTGTCTCAGCTATGGAAAAACCCACAAGTTTCTTTCTCACTTCTGATTTTCCTCAACGTCCTACTGGGGTGAATTGAGTGAGCAGTTGTGTGGTATGTAGTTGCTGTCTGGGGTTAAACCATGACATCCATATAACTGCTCTTAAACCTGTAGCCATCTTTATCCTACAGGCTAGAACGCTTTCAAGATTAGCATCATGCTCTATCCTTTGGCTAGTTAAGCGGCTTAGTCTAGACACACAAAACAATCATTTTTCCTGGTCAGTATTTGCTTCTTTCTGTGTCCTTCCTTTTCTCTCTTACGAATATCAGCTGTTGGGTACCATAGTGAAGAGGTCCAGGTTGACCCCTCTATAGCTTCCCTCAACCCTTTTAAGTCTTGAACAACAGCTAGGGGTGTTTTGAATGAAAAGATAAGCAGCTTGTTGGGGATGGGGAGCATGTGACTTCAGTGTTCAAAAATCCGTGTCCAGACATCTACCAAAAAATTGTTCATCAACATTTCTTAATTGTATTATGTATGTACTTGAGGGTGGACAGCTAAAATGGGTAGTATAAGAATTTCAGTTGAAAGGATCTCAGAACTAACATAGTGGAAGTAAAAAGCATACCATTTATATAAAAAGCTGAGTTACACAGATTTCTGGAGTGCAGGTAGCTGAAAAAGTTACAGAAAGATTTTTTTGTCACCTGCAAAACATCTAGCAAAACCTTGTGAAGGTAATGGTTACTTTTCTTTATGTACTGTTTTGTCTGCTGCACAGAAGGGACTTGGACTGACAAATGTGATTGTTGTACAGATTAAAAAAATAAACATTTAATATTGAAAAGGTTTGGTTTACATATGTAACACTCAGACTCTTTATTTTTAAATCTAGGGAACATGAATGGTTTAAGCAGGACCTTCCAAAATACTTGTTTCCTGAAGACCCCTCATATAGTTCTACCATGATTGATGATGAAGCCTTAAAAGAAGTGTGTGAGAAATTTGAATGCACTGAAGAGGAAGTGTTAAGTTGTCTGTACAGCCGAAATCACCAGGACCCTTTAGCAGTTGCTTACCACCTCATTATAGATAATAGAAGAATAATGAATGAGGCCAAAGACTTCTACTTGGCTACCAGCCCACCAGATTCTTTTCTTGATGATCACCACCTGTCTCGCCCTCATCCTGAGAGAGTGCCATTTTTAGTAGCTGAAGCACCCCGTCCCCGCCATACTCTTGATGAGCTGAATCCACAGAAATCCAAACACCAAGGTGTAAGAAGAGCAAAGTGGCATTTGGGAATAAGGAGTCAGAGTCGACCAAATGATATCATGGCTGAAGTTTGTCGAGCAATTAAACAACTGGATTATGAATGGAAGGTAAAAGAATAAAGGATCTCTACAGGAGACCAACAGCAGATTTGTTTGAGCTGTGTAGTTACACAGCCTGGAAGTCTCAAACCATGTTCTGTGCTGGAAAATGTCATATGCTGGTGCAGACTGTTTGTGGCTGCCATGCAAAAAGGGTTTGGGGGGAAGCTAGTCATGCTGACAGGAAAAAAAGTTTTGCTACTGTGTCTAACTTTTCTAATGGGGCTATAGGAATGTTTTTCTGTTGGCTAAAAACCCCCACAACTCTTAACAGGTAAGCCTGAAATCACTTGATAATACCAGTGAGTTGAATTGGCAGAAAAAATATGCAGTGCTTTTCAAGCAGTTCTGGTAACTAACTCAGATCTTTTGTACTAGGTTGTAAATCCATACTATCTACGTGTTCGAAGGAAGAATCCAGTAACAAGTGCATATTCCAAAATGAGTCTACAGTTGTATCAGGTGGATAGCAGGACGTACTTACTGGATTTTCGTAGCATTGATGGTATGTGAAGACATTAACATAAGTTAATGGAGTTGTACAGCAAATCATTCTAAATGCAAATGTCTTAATTTTCTTGTTTAGAAGTGAATTGTTGTCCTTAAGTTTAAGCTGATCAAGATCTGTATTAGTGTTTCTTTATTCCTTCCTGGTCAAGTTTCCTGTGATCAGATGGTTAGCTGTTTCATTCTTTAAATAACAGATTTTTAGCTCTATCAACTCCTGAGCTGCTCCATTTTCTGTCTGCATGAGCACTAACACCACTAAGTGCAAAAGGGGACAGGTTTGTGAGAGCTGAGATTTGGATCATCCTAAACTGTCCTTGGAGCCTCACTCCCGAATTTAAACATTGATTTAGATCTTAAGTAAGCATGTAAAAAACACCTCCTAGTGAAGATAAAACTTGGCATCTAGGCATTTAAATTTGACTTGGACTGTTCACTGCTGTACTGAGTCTGGCTGAGATGGAGTTAATTTTCTTCACAGCAGCCCATATGGTGCTGTGTGTTGGATCTGTGACTAAAATTGTGTTGATTACACCAGTGTTCTGGCTGTTGCCGAGCTGTTCTTGCCATAGTATCTAGTCTTTCTTTTTCCCCAATCTGTTACACCCAATAAGTGGGCCAGGGATGAGCAGGAAGTTTGGAGGGAATGCAGCCTGGACAGCTGAGCCAAATTGGCTAAAGGGGTATTCTAGCCATATAATGTTAAGTTTAGCAAAGAAACTGAGGGGATGGGCCTTTGGGGAGGGTAGACTTGAGACTGGCTGGGCATTGGTCTGCTGTGGAGAGGTGGTGGGTGGTTGCCTTTGCATCCATTTCACACACACACACCCTTTTCTTTCTTCCTCCTATTAAACTATCTTTATTTCTGTCCATGAGTTTCCTCACTTCTGCCTTTCCAGTTTCCTTCCCTGCTGTGCTGAGGTATTAGCTGCCAGGCAGTCAACCCACCAATGATACTAGTAGACAAAACTTGAGATAGGAGTTGTATGCTTGCAGTAGCTGAAGTCTTGAAAGCAGTTGGTCTACCCTGTAGAAGGATGGATTTTAGTGACAGTAGCACAGCATACATATCCCAGTTGGGTACCTTTCTGAAAATGGAGGAGCTAATACAGACTGGCCACAGTGCTTGTTGATGGGCATAGTAGATTAAAGCAGAATTGCCCACAGCCAGTGGTGTAGATGACATGCCTAGGAAAAAATGTGACATGGAAAAAGGATTTACTGGAGTGGCTGGATTGCAGTGTAGGGTGGCTAAAGCAGTGCAGTTCTTTCCTCATTCCTTCCAGCAATACAGGTGCTTGCTTGGATCCAGGGGTACGCGATACAGGGGACTAACAGTCACTTTCCTGTACTGACCTGTTACCGAAATCTTGGAATAAAGAATTTACCAATGTGATGTAGATAAGCACACACTTCTTTATTGACGGCCGGGTGCATGAGTGAGTCCTCTCACGATCAACGCACACCAAGTTTCAAAATAATGTACCTTATATAGAACTCATTCATACATATTCATTAAGTATTCATGCATAAACATAGTATTTCCCAAAAATCATTAACATACTGCCCTCCCATATCCGATTCTGCACGGTAAAGGTTAGAAAGGTCTGGAAATGAGGTGGTACATGAGTCGGTGGTTTTGATCTCCCTCTGCCGGAATTACCTTTTACTTAAGGTAACTGTTTCTTGGCAGGTAACTAGGAGTTGCTTCACTCGACTGTCCCCAGTTCCCATTAATTCTACATTTTGACGTTTTAGTACATTCTCCTAGGTTACATATAAACAATCATCTTTAATCTTAAGTCTGTTATCTAAGTTCTAAACATTCTTACTAGGTGATTCTGACCAATCCCTTCGGCCTTGGTACGGGGCTGTACAGAGGATTTCATAGTAGCTGTTGGTTGCTATGCAAACACGAATTCCACTAAAACTATATTCCTATTAAAATAACTCCATAAAATCAAATGTGTTTCTATAAAATCAAATGTGGTTAATTCTAACTTATAACAAATCTGTAACAGACACACTGCGGTATAGGATAAATGTCATCCCTGTTGGAGGGGAGATGACAGCTTGGAGCCATGCAGCTGGGGGGGAGGGCAGCCTGCTGCAGTTCTGGCTTCAACTCTTGAGGGAGTACAACCCCAGGGCATGGATTTGCCATTTCTCTTCCAACAGTGGGGCTGATTTGACTTGACTTTCTCTCCACCACAGTTAACTGTTCTCTGTTCCCTCTTACCAAGCTGTAATTTAAAGTAGCTTTGATGTGAACACAAGAGAGACTGCCTTTTCACTAATTTCTCCTGGAAATAATTTTTCTGGTGCCATGTGGGTGTCAAACTCATGTTCAGAACTTAAAGTAAGAACAGAGATACTTCAGCAAAACATTACTTCTAAGATGAAAGTGTTTCCTCCTCATACTGATGGTAAACTGCAGCTGCTGCAGCCAAAATGTGCAACATACTATGGGGAAAAACTTCCAGAAGTGAAGGATAAATTAATATAGATGCTAACAATTAATGTATCAGGTAATTATAATAAAAATGCAAAAGACAACAAAGTATAAATAACCAAATATAAAGAAAACAAACAGAATAAAAATAAAGTAGATGCTAGCAAAAAGCATCTACAAAATACTTGAACTGTTACTGGTCTCTAACCTTATGATGCTATCCTATTTTCGGTTTACGTAACCTAACTGGAACTATTATCTGCTGAAGTTAGTTCATGAAAAATATGGCAAGTGCTGGTCTAAACTAGATGTAAATGGTTCTGTAGCACAGTTCAGAGCACAGAAATAATTTGCTTAAGGACACTTGCTTCTGTATTAATAGATTTATAAGCTTTTTATTTTGTGTCAAATATAAACAGCTTTTTCAATCTCTGTGTAGTAATCAAGATTTTTAAAAAACCAAATTGAGAAGTGTGAGAAGGTAAAGATGTTTGCTGTTCATGTAACTGATTTGATACTGGTACCTAACTTTCTTCCTCACTCCCCTTGCCCCCTCAGATGAAATTACTGAAGCGAAGTCTGGGACTGCAACTCCACAGAGATCAGGTTCTGTGAGCAACTATAGATCCTGTCAAAAAGACTCAGATGCTGATGTGCAAGGAAAATCTGCAGATGCATCCCTTACCTCGTCAGTGAGCTCTTCGCTTGACTCTTCTACAGCTGACTTAACTCCAAGACCAGGGAGTCATACAATAGAATTTTTTGAGATGTGTGCAAACCTTATTAAAATACTTGCACAATAATTTTGAAGATGGGCTCATTTCTTTTATAGCAATAAGCATGCCTAAATCATAGTCAGATGCTTCCAATTATAATCAAGTTAAATTAACTATGGCGCTGAAAAACTAGCTGCAGAATGCAGTTTGCACAGGGATTGAGATTATTGGCAGTTAATGTATATTATTTTGAAGCTGGAGTGAATTCTGATTATCCATTGTCAAATAGCATAATACAGGTACAGGAAATCACATGCCCTTGGGGCAGAGCTTATAACATTTTACACTGAGTGCACATTAGGCTGCATATAACGTCTAAGTTAGACAGAGCTTCTTGGTTTTTTCACTGGTAATGCATACATCTGATGCACTGTAAATGTACATTTACTATTTCAGTGACCTAAGTATGACTTGTTGGTCCACCATCTACAGTTGTGACTCAGAACTGTCAAAATCTTCCAACAGTAATGTGTTAAAACTGCTGTGTTTCTTCCCCCTTATTTGACAGTAAATGATAGAGAATCACATGTTACAATGTACTACTTCTAACAGCTGAAAAATTTATTAAATGCATGCAGATCTAACCAGTCAGAAAAGCATGTAGGTGCTCTGTAATGCACCAAGGGTGAAATCCAGTGGGCTGTGAGTCCAAGTGAGTCCACAACAACTGTTAGAAACTTAATGCTGAGAAGACTTGGCACCCCATGAACTGAACAAAATGTTGCTCTGTGAAGGAGAACTGTCAGCAAGCTCCTGATGGTGTAGCAGCATAGCAGGTCCTTGCTGCTATGGCAAGCTGAGAATCCTGTTCCTTAGAAAGACATGGATGTAATTAAAAGCATGGCCTAAGGGCTGTTGTGTGCTATTTCAGAATCTGAAATTGTCAGTTTTTAAAAAATTATGTTGACACTTTGAAACAGCTGTTTAGAACTTGTTAGCATATACTATATAGAATTCATTTGCAGTTGAAACTACATATATAGGTTATTTTTCCCTATGCCACCCTTTATAGCAAACTTTGTTTGAATTAATTGTGAAATTAAATAGTCTTAACTTTTCAGTTGAACATTGAAAACTGATCATGACAACTTGAGTGGTAATATTCAAAAAGCTTTCAACAGTAAATTGCAATTACCAGTAATGTAAATCCTTCTGCATTTAATGATTTTTGCAATGTTTCAGGGAGAAAAATGAACCTTATGTTAAAACCACAGCTAGTACTTGCACAAAAACATTCTCTTGCAAACTCTTAGGTAATTAGCTACAGTTCCATTTTCATCTAGCACTAAAACATAAATGATATGTTATAAAATGTTTAGTTTTGCACTCAAGAATTAAGGTTCTCTTCAAAATAAACTTCATTACCTACTCTGAAAGGTTGCTCTCCCAGGGAGAGACTGGAAATCATGGCATTACTATGAACAGTGAAACCTGGACTCTTAAAATATATGGGGATTCTTGCCAATGACTGATACTTCAGCCATGGAAAACTGCTAGCTACAGATGTAAAGTTTA
Source organism: Falco peregrinus (assembly GCF_023634155.1). Taxonomy (NCBI): domain Eukaryota; kingdom Metazoa; phylum Chordata; class Aves; order Falconiformes; family Falconidae; genus Falco; species Falco peregrinus. The sequence goes on from NC_073739.1 coordinate 70,081,019, forward strand.
ATCCAGGCCAACTGGCTTCAGTCCAGAAGTTCATGTTATGAACATGCATGGAAGCTGAAGAAACATAAAGCTGCTTTAAGCCCCAGAACAGCTATAACTGTGTTCTGAACTGGGCAATTGTGTGGTCTGTCTAGTATGTAGGTACAAGTTACAACTTCAGTTCCTTATCCTCACACACGGTCCCTGTAATGCGAGGTTGTATTACTGCATCTCAAAGTGAAAGATTTTCCTTGCATTAAGCTTTGGGTTTAAACTCCTGAGATTGAGATGTCACATGAGGGACCAGCTGCAAATTCTAGTTTTAAGTCCTGTTTTTAGTCTTGTAAGAATTGGTTCTGATGTGCTGAATAAATTGGTGTGTTCATTTTTGTTACCCTTTTAGTTTGAAATTGTTAAATATTGCACTTGCACAAATGTAACAAACGCACAGGTTTTTTAAATCTAGTAATTCCTCATCTGGAACTGCTTTGGGGTCATTCTTGCATATATTAATCTAAGTATTTTTAAATGGTATCTGCTCCTTGTAATGCTGACCACAAAGGCAAAGTGGTAAGCTGCAAATAGCTTTTAATTTTTATATACTTTTTTGGCCCTCTTGTGCATTAAGACAACCACGATTTTTCCTTTGTCTTGGTATTTGGAGGTTAAAGTAAGTTTCTGGCAGACTTGTACTGTATATGTAGTTTTAAATAAAGTAAACTTTATTGGTATGATAACAGTTTTGATGGCCAAAAGTTTTATGATTGAACTGAGTTTTTTATAGGGCATGGGGGAGGGAGAAAGGGGGACTGACAGCCTAGTTGAACTAAGAACAGATGTCTGTTGTGTGACTTTCCTATGCTTTGTAGATCTTGCTGTTGAAATTGCTTTCTTCACATGTTCGTACTGATCTTGCACACCTTTTTTAGCGTTGTGCTACTATCTGCCAATAGGCTGTGAAACAGAACCTCACTAAGAAAGCTGCCAGGGTTGTAAGGAGGCATTTTATGCAAATAACACATCGGTCAAGTATGTTACTCTGTTTTCCCAAGCTTCCTCCTGTTGGAGTACATCGAATTATCTTGCCTTTGTATTGTAATTTTTTGAAAAACGTAGATGAACCAAATTGTCCATGTGCAATATAACTCACAAGGTAATAGATAACAAAATTCATCTTGGTGGTGCAACATTTAAAAAAAATCATTTGTCTTGATCTAAGTGTTTAATACAAACTTGGAAATAAATTTTATTTTACTGGTTGGTTACCATTGTAAGATATGAAGTCCTGTTAACTAAGATGTGCCTACTTCCTATGTTAGTTTCTTCTGACAATGCTGAATGGCAGAAATGCTTGTTTATAACTGTGTAACTTTTTAAACTTTGAAAAATTAAAACTAAGCAAACGTGGACTACTGAACCATCTTGTTTGAAACTGTGCGTGCTGTCTCCTAGTGTTATGTATGTTAAAAATAACAGACAGGGACTGGTATACTTGTTTTAAAAACAACTGCAATTGCAATTTTAGAGTAGGTAGCAATATGACAACAACAAATTACTGCAGAATTCCCAGCTAGGCAGGCTGGGCCCCGTTTCCCTGTAGATCCCATAAACCCTTTTGCTGCAGAAGGGAGCGCAGTCGCGGGTACAGAAGTCCCCGTTTGCCAGCGGTGACTCCGCTTGCCCCGCACCTTCCACGCACCGCGAGGCGGTTTTTTCTCGGTGCCTGCCTCTCGAACCTGCGAGTAGCTTTGGACCCTGTCGCCTGTCCTACATTTTGCTGCCTTTAGGGAACGCGCCTCCTTTCCGCCCGTGCGCGGTCGCTTGCGGCGCTGCCCGCCCGGAGCCGCCCTGCCCGCGGGGGCTGTTCTCACGACGAGCCGCCGGTGCCGCCGAGCCGTGAGTGACGGGCGGCTGCCGGCCCCGCTCTCCCGTCACCTCGCGGTGCTGCAGCGGCAGCAGCAGGCGGCGACCACGGGCTGGCGGCTGTCACCGGGCCGCGCTGCCGGGAGCGCTTCGCGCCGGGCTTACCCAGAGCCTCACGGCCGCGCCCCTCGCCGAGCAGCGGGGCACAGCGCAGCCGGCCTCAACCCCGCGGCACCCGTTTACCGAGCTGGGCCCGCCTGCGGTGCCCGGGTGCCGGCCGGCCGGTTCGTGCAGGCCGGGCTCCCCGGCACGGCCACCGCCGCAGCGCTCTCCCTCGCGCCCGAGCCGGGAGCCGCTCCCGGGGGAACCACAGTTCCTGGCATGCCCCGCGGCGCCCCGGGCTACCCGGCATGCCCCGCGGCGCCCCGGGCTACCCGGCATGCCCCGCGGCGCCCCGGGCTACCCGGCATGCCCCGCGGCGCCCCGGGCTACCCGGCATGCCCCGCGGCGCCCCGGGCTACCCGGCATGCCCCGCGGCGCCCCGGGCTACCCGGCATGCCCCGCGGCGCCCCGGGCTACCCGGCATGCCCCGCGCGGCCCCCTGCCGCTGCCCTTCCTTTCCCCGGCGGCTGCCGCCCCGCCCTTCCGCTTCCTGCTGGCTGCTGGGTCAAGGGTCGCGCGGGCCTGCCAGCCGGAAGAGAAGCGCCCGGCGGTGAGCGGCAGGTAACAGCCTCCTGCGCGCTGCCTGCGGCCCGGGCCGCGGCGGGGTGTGGGTCGGGGTCGGGGCCAGGGCCTCTCCCGCGGGGAGCCTCGGACGGAGCCGGCGCTGGACGCGGCCTCCCTCAGCTCTGCTGGCGGCTCGGCTCCTGCTGCTTCCCCGCCGGGTGTGCCGGGCCTCGCTGCCGGCCGGGTGAGCGCCGAGCCGTAGGTCCTGGGGGTGCCTCGCCCGGGAAGCTGCCCCGCAGGCGGCTGGGCCGAGGCGGGCTAGGGCTGTGCAGCGGGAGGCCGGTGTGGCTGGCGCAGCTCGCAGCGGGCCCGGGTAGTGGCCATGTCTGTGGTGTGTCTCTCACCTTGGACCGAATCGTTTTAATTCTGCTTTTGTCTGGTTTGTGCTGTGTTAGCGTCAACGTTTTAAGGCTTTCTGGTGTGTCAGAACTGTGGCGCTTTTTTTCTCTTTCCTTTTTTTTTTTTTCTTTTTTCGTTTTCTTGCTGTAGAACATGTTCCAGCTGAGCTTAAACTTATCGTTGCCTGATTAACACCTCTGACGAAGCTGATGGACAGAGTTTATGTGGGGGAGTGGAAGTCTATTACATAGTACTGTTTTAGGATCGAGATGAGTGAGATTGTATTTTTCTTCTATGTACTTAAAAGCTATGTTACCTGGGAATTGAAAATATGTTTTTCTCTAGTTCTCCAAATGGCTTCTTTTGGGTGGAAGAGAAAGATCGGTGAGAAAGTTTCAAAAGCTACTTCTCAGCAATTTGAAGCAGAAGCTGCCGATGACAAGGATCTGGCTGATGATGATGATGCTAACTGGCTGCATGCAACTAAGAGAAGAAAGGAAAGTCTCTTAGAAGACTGTGTAAAGAGAAGTAAGGAGCTGAAGGATGAGGGTGCAAGTTTGGCTGAAAATAGGAGGTACTAATGTTGTCTTATTCTTTTTCATTGACTGAATATGTGCAAAATGGTATTTTAATTCTTTCTGTAAATGCTAGGTAGTTTGCTAGTAGCTGCATTCACATTTTTCATACTCGAAAAAGTGATCACTTTCTTTCTGCCTTTACTGTCTCATACTAAATAAGTTGTTTCCTTTGGTGGTGTTGGCAGTTTCGAAGTGAAATATGTATTCTACCTCATTTTACTATGTTCATGTAACAAAAAAATGATAGAAGGGGGAGTGGAGAAACTAATTGGATCTGAAAATTGAAAGGATTAGTAAGATACAGTGAGGTAAGCCACACTCTCAGTAATGCTTTGGCTACTCTGGTAGGTTTCTCCTCTCTTGTAAATGTGTCTTTTCTCTTATTAAGAGTAAACTTGCATGTGTACAGTGTCAAGGTAAATACTTCAAAGCAGCTAATGAACTGTTAATTTGTCTAATTCGTTTGGAAGGTGAGGTTCAGGTAGCTGCTCTGAACATCTGATAGCAGTATTGAATCTTGATAGTCTGGCGATTTTGGAAGGATATTGCAAAGATGGTTCCACTAGCCTGTTATGCTTCAAGCAGAAAGTACCTTTGAAGCAGGGGAGGGCTAGAAGAGGGAAAGAGAGACTATACATTTGATTAGATCTTTTCTGGAGGGGGAAAAACCAGTTCCCTTAAATAGTCCCCTTAAAATCTTCAGAATACTTGACATTAAATCTGTATCCTGATTTTACTTGTGTGAGGATCTCTGCTTTATTCATTGGCCTGGATCAGACATAATGTTGTTTTCCCAGTAGAAACAATTCTGTAATAAATCAGTATGCACTCTTGTGCTGTTAAACTTATTTGTGTTAAAATTTTTCATCCTAAAAAAGAGTTCCCTGGCCAATATGGAGGAATCAACAATTTAGAAGTTTAAAGCAGGCAAGTTTATATATGATAGTAAACACACTCTGTGTGGTCTGGTCTGATTTAAAAAATAATAAATGCAAAATATCTTTGAGAAAAAGCTCATTTTCAAATGTTTAAATACAGTTTCCCCTTTTTGAATGGTGACACTGTTGAGGGGGGCAGTGATTCACTTCTGTGCATCCTTTTGTGCTCCTGAGTTCTCTAATTCTTGAATAAAATTTTGAAACCTTTTAAAGTTGACTCTAAATTTAAACCAAGTTAAGTTAAACTAGTTTTAAGCCTGCTGCCATCCTATTAATCTATACCTTTAAAACAGTAGTTGCATAAGTTGTTGCATTAATATTAATAGCTTCATTATTAAAATGAAGAGTGTACCAACTTCTTGGTTTTTAACACTGGAAATAAATTATACAGTGGCCTGCAGAAAGTTAGGTCTGTTCTGTGCTTTTCAAGATACAGAGGTTGTGTTTTTAAGCTTGAGAAAACATAATTTATTTCCAAATGTTTTCATTCTGTATCTGGTAATCAGTAATACTTACTATACTTAGATACATTAAACAGATATTGATTTTTATTTCTGTCTTATCTTCCGTTTTACCTTTGCCTTGTGTTTTGTTTTGGATTTTGGATGTTGTATATCTTTGTGGATTTTGGTGTTCTTTTTTGATTATTTGTTTTTATTTATTATATAAAGTGCAATAAATCTCTTGAACAGCAGCACATAATCTGTTGTATATGTGATTTAGGGCAGGGAGATAAACTGCTGTGTATTTATTTTGAGTAGCAGGTAATTTTTGGTGCTTTTAATATCTCTGCTTGGTCTTAAGAGACTGAGTTTCCTTTAGCTGTCAGAAAACCACACAAAAGCTTAACCCATCCATTAGTAGCAACAAAAGGTTGTTCTGTGCATTTGGTGAGGGCTATATCTCATCAGAAGTGCTTATGAGAGCTGCTGAGAAATAAGTTACAAGAAATTAAAATGCAGCTTTTGGGAGGCTTATCACACTCTTGTGTTAATGCTTACATCTGAGGCGTAATGGAAGTTCTAACTTGAAATTGTGGTTTCCCTCAGTTACTCTAGCACACTGTACAGTTTAATCAATTATGGTAGTATGGTGCTGTCAGGGTATTATTTTTCTTTTAAGCAAAAGATCTGGCTGAAAAAGATTTCATGTAGACACTAAACTTGCAATGGGAGGCTTTTGTAACTTGAACAGGTTGACATGCCATTAGAGGGAACTCGATGCAGACTGAAAGGAATGTATATTCTCTATGGTGGAAAGTGATTCCTGTAATTGTTTTTCAGACTTGGTCTGTTTCTTGAGTACAATGTAAGCAAACTCAAGTGAATAATTAAATACTTAATGTAGATAGTTTTCTGAAATACCAAATCATAGTAACAGTAAGAAGGATTTGAATTGGACGGTGTAGCATTTGGACAGAAGGATGGTATCACTTGCACTGAAGAGACTCGGAAGAAAGGCAGAGCACTGGAAAGTAACTAAGATGGCATCTTAATTAGTGTTGCTTGTGGAGTGAAGAGAATCCTGAAAGAAAACAGGCTTGGGAAGAAGGAAGAGGCTAAAAAGGAAAGAATTGAAAGTAATAAATTCAACTTCCACTTCTTAAGGAAAATAGATTCTGAGGTAATATGCATGTCAAAATTAACATGATGAAAGGTGGATTTCATAAGCAGATCTGCTGTTCCTTAGCTGGAGTACTGATTACCACCTTTAGGCTTCATTAGTCTGTTGCTTGTTTTTGGTGGTAAGGGAAAGCAGTGATGGTGTTACACCCCCACCATGGTTTTGTTAGTCTCTGTGTGTGCAGTAAGTGTTTCTGTGGATGAGTGAGATGTGATTGACTTGTAAAGTGACTGTCAGTGCTTCTTGGGGGGAAGCCTCATGATCACAGGTCCTGGTTCTTATGGGGGACCATATGGGACATGGTTCTCATATCCTCCCTGGTACCTGCTTGAAAGTTGAAACAGCTAGGCTCATCCAGTCCAGGAGGTTCCTGCAGAGCATTGATGGTAACTTTTTGATGCAGATGGTGAAGGAGCCAGCAAAGCGAGATGTGCTCTTAGGTGTTGTCTTCACAAACAAAGAAGGACTGGGTGGGGATATGAAGGCTGGGGGAAGCCTTGGCTTTAGTGACCATGAGATGGTGGAGTTCAGGATCTGGCATGGAGGAAGCAGGTCAGTAAGTAGGATCTCAGCCCTGGACTTCAGGGGAGCTAACTTTGGCCTCTTCAAGGATTTACTTGGAGGAATCCCATGGTTTAGGACTCTAGAAGGGGATCCAAGAGAGCTGGCTGATGCTCAAGATAGGTGCATCCCTGTGAGTGGGAAATTAAGCAAAGGGGGCAGAAGGCTGGATGAGCAAGGATGAGCAAGGAGTTTCTGGCAAATGTGTAACAGGAGAAGGAAGTTTATGACGTATGGGAAAAGGGACAAGCCGTTTGGGAGGAATATAGGGATGTGGTCAGAACATGCAGGGAGGTGAACAAGGAAGGCTAAGGTCTGTTTGGAGTTCAGTCTGGTGAGGGAGGTCAAGGACAACAAGAAGGTCATCTTCAAGTAGTTCAGCAGCAAAATGATGATTAAGGGAAATGTGGGCCCACTGCTGAAAGAGGTGGATGCCCTGGTGACAAAGGATACAGAAGGCATTCAGTAACTCTGCCTTCTCTTTGTTTCAGTTTTTACTGCCAAGGTTGGCTCTGCAGTTTCCCAGACCCTGGAGGCAAGCGAGGAGGTCTAGAGAAAGAAAGACTATTCTTTTGTCGAGGAGGATTCTGTTAGAGATCACTTAAGCAAACCTGACACTCACAACTCCATGGACCCTGTTGGGGTGTTATTGCCAAGCCACCCTCCACCATCTTTGGAAGGTCATGGAGAACAGGCGAGGTGCCTGAGGACTGGAGGAAAGCCTCCACTCCAGTCTTCAAAATGGGCCAGATGCAGGAGCCAGGAAACTACAGGCTTGTCAACCCCACCTCCATCCCTGGAAAGGTGATGGAACAGCTTATCCTGGAGGTTATCTGTAAGCATGTGGAGGAAAAGAAGGTTACCAGGAGTAGTCAACAGGGATTCATCAAGGGGAAACCATGCCAACCTGATAACTTTCTGTGATGGAATGACTGGCTGGGTAGATGGGGGGAGAGCAGTGGATGTTGTCTCCCTTGACCTCAGCAAGGCTTTTGACACTGTCTCCCATAACATTGTCACAGGTAAGCTCAGGTGCCATGGCTGGATGAGTCGACACTGATGGCGATTGAGAACTGGCTGAAAGGCAGAGCTCAGAGGGTTGTGATCAGCAGCACAGTCCAGCTGGAGGCCTGTAGCTCACGGTGTTCCCCAGGGGTCAGCGCTGGGTCCAGTCCTGTTCGTTTTATTCATCAGTCACCTGGATGAAGGGACAGTGTGCACCCTCAGTAAGTTTACTGATGATGCAGAGCCAGGAGGAGTGGCTGACACACCCGAAGGCTGCGCTGCCATTCAGTGAGACCTGGGCAGGCTGGAGAGTTGGGTGGAGAGGAACCTGATGGAGTTCAACAGGGGCAAGTGTAAAGGACCTAGGGAGTAGGGTAGGGTAGGGGTTGACCTGCTGGAAGGCAGCTCTGCAGAGTGTAAGGAACAGATATATTGATAATTGCCTTAAACACTGCCTAGTGCACAAATTCAAGTGGACCTGCTGCAGATCTGTTCTGCTCAGATTGGAGAGGAACTGAAACAAGCTGTAGCTGCAAAGTGAGCTGCTGTTGCCTACTTTGGTAACCACAGCATGGTACAGGATTGCTGCGATGAGAGATGGGATGCTGTTTGATGCAAACAAATGTCAATTTATTGTACAGAAGCATGAGTTTACATATATTTTCAGAAGTTGCACGTTTTAAACAGATCATAAGGATGATGAGGGGCCTGGAGCATGTCCCTTCTGAGGAAAGGCTGAGAGAGCTGGGCCTGTGTAGCCAGGAGAAGAGAAGACTGAGAGGGGATCTGATCAATGCATGCAACTATCTTAGGGGCGAGTGTCAAGAGGAGGGGACCAGGCTCTTTGCAGAGGTGCCTGTGACAGAACAAGGGGCAATGGGCACAAACTGCAGCACAGGAAGTTCAATCTGAATATGAAGAGGAACTTCTTTGAGGGCAATAGAGAGGTTGTGGAGTCTCCTCTGGAGACCTTCAAAACCCTCCTGGATGTGATTCTGTGCAGCCTGCTCTCAGTGAAGCTGCTTTAGCAGGGGCTTGGACTAGATCTGCAGAAGTCCCTTCCAACCCCAACCATTCTGTGAATAACGGATGGACTTCTTGGGGGTCAGAATTTATACAGCCTGCTTCCCTTGCCATTGGCAAGCTCAGGAGTGCCATGGGTGAATTGTTTTGCAGGTGGCAGCCCTCTGGGTTTTCAGTTTTTGTGGGAGATACTTGAGGAGTGTTTGTACCTGCTGTAATGTGTGTGCATGAACCTGTTAGGGTGGGGCTGAGACAATTGCAGAAGAAAAATGGTAATGAAGAGAACAGTTTCTAATCTAGATTTTAGTCATTTTGTGGGATGGGAAGAAAGATGGGGAGACTGTTGGAAACAGGTGTTGAATTAGGTTGATTATCCCTGTGGGTCTGTTAATGTGGAAGATACGGTTTAGGAAATTCTGACCTCAAAACTTGATCAATATGCAGTTTTGAACATGACTTGTGAATGAGTGATCTTGCAGTCAGGACTGAAAGAAGACAGGTGTGTGGAAGAAGTGTCACACTTGTGTGCTTTTTCTGATGTGTGGGAAGGAGCAATTAAACAAACATATACAAACTTATGCACAGTCTTTTGGGAAGCAGAATATTGACTGTTGGTGGAAAGAATGGAGAATATTCCAGAGGAGAAACTGGTTTGGTTTATATTAAACTTACAGTGCTGGTGGGTTATCCAGCTTGAGACACTGGTATAGATGTACTCCCATATACTGGAATTAAAAAAAAACCAAAACACACACCCCCCAGAAAAACCCAAACCCAATCACAAACAAAACCTCCAAAATTAAAAAAAGCCAACAACCATAATTCAGATTAGTGGTTGGTTGTTGTTTGGGTTTTTTTTGTGTTGATAGTCCTACACTGTTTAAATCTGTCATAATCCAAAAGGATAAAAGCTCACGTGTTCAGCCTCAGTATTTTGGAGACGGCAGTCTGCAATTACAGTGTATTTTGGCTGGTAGGTAGGTAGTCTTTGGCTGTGGACACAAGCTTAAGGACAGGTTTAGACGAGCTTAAACTTTGCAGTATAATGTCCTCAGACATGTGACATGTAGAGAGCTAACGGCAAGGAGAAGAAAAGCTTCTGTCGGACTACTGTCTTCAACATAACCGAGTTGCAGAATCATGTAAATTGCTTTGCAATCCCCTCGTGCCGTTTTTGAGCTATAGGCGCTGTTGTAGCTGGTCCTGAGGGTGGCGATAGAGTTCTTCTCAGTGTACCCTGCAGAGATGCAAACATGCCCAGCTAACTACTTTCGTTCTCTTTTGGAAATAGACACTATTGCATTTAAATTCTTATTGATTTGCATTTAATTTTTCAATTTTGCTAAATAAAGTTACTACTGCTTTCACTTCGGATTTTATTTCTTTATTATTCCATATTGCATTGAAAAAAGTATCTTCATCTCTAAAGCTGGTGCTGGTTTGGGAAGATCGTGTTTTCAGCCGGAACACTCTTATGTTTTGGCCAAGCTTACAGGGATTTGCCCGTGTTAAAATAATTAGTAATGTCACTTGGTGAGTAAATTAGACTGTTTAATAAGGTTTTAGTCTTTCTTTAGCTTTCACAGCAGCAAATTAAGTAAAGACATCTCAAAGTGCTATGAGCAGGCCAGGTAACAGATGAATTTTCATGGAACTTTTTACTTTTCTAGAGGAATTAATCTTTGGGAATGACTTATTTTCTAATGTGTTAAAAAAAAATCACTTCTATGAAGTGCTACTTATTGCATATTTTGGCAGTTGAGACTTCCTTTCCCCCCCCCCCCCCCCCCCCCCCCAAATGCTAATATGCCAGCATCACTTCAGCATGTGTAGTATGTGATTCCTTAGCTATCTAAGCTAGATGTTGTGAGGTGTCAGTGTCAGATGATGAGGCACACTCCTTTAAAAAGTGTGTTTAATGTACTGGTAAGTTAAGTGTTATAAAAAAAATATTTAGCAGATGGATCAGAAATCTAATACCTATTTAAATGAAGTTGAAAAGCCTTTCTGACATGTTCTTGCAATGTTTCTATTTGTTCAATTTACCCATGTCTTTCGGGTTTAGATTATGATAAATATTTGATTACTAATGAGTTACAAAAGTGCTAAAGTAATAGAATTGTTTTCAGATCATCTTGCTAATTCATTTTGATGAGCTAACATGGCAAAAGGTTAAGATCATCGTGTCAAAATTGCATTTCAATTTTCAGTCAATAAAACTGATGTTACTTACATGATAGAATGTTAATGAAGAGGTTTAGTGGAAGATCCAACACCTGTATTTGGCAGAAACATTTCACCAGTTTAATAGGCTGAGTTATATTATGGAATAGCCTAGGAGAAGTAATGTGCGTTAGAGGGAAGAGGGGTCCCGGAGAGCTGGTTGCATTTTTTTCAAGTTACCTCCTCCAAACTCAAGAATGGCTCATGCTGATGAGGAAATCAAGGAAAGGTGGTAGTAGTTCTGCGTAGATGTACAGAGAGCTTCTGACAAAATTCAAATGTAAAATGGAAATGTAGAAGAGGTGGGAGCAGGGTCATGTGACCCAGGAAGACTGTAGAGACCTGTCTGAGTATGTGAGGTGGGATTAGGAAAGCCAAAACCCACCTGGAATTGAATCTGACCAGGGATGAGAGGGACTGCAAGAAGAGCTTCTACAGGTGTATTGGCAGCAAAAAGAAGACTGGGAAAAATGTGTGTCTTCTGCTGAATGGGATAGAGAATCTAGTGACAAAGGATGCAGAACAGGCCCAGGTACCCAATGTCTTCTTCGTCTCAGTCTTTAGAGATAAGACTTGCCTTCAGGAACCTCAGGCCCATGAAAACAGAAGGAGAGTCTGGAGCAAGGAAGACTTACCCTTGGTGGATGAGGATTGGACTGAAATGTTTATACAAACATGGCATATAGAAGTTAATGGAACCTGATGATGTGCATCCATGAGTGCTGAGGGAACTGGTGGGTGATGAGCAAAGACTCTTCAACTGCATTTGAAAGGTCATGATGACTTGGGGGTGGTTCCTGAGGGCTGCTAGAAAGCAAGTGTCACTTCTTATCTTCATGAAGGGTAAGGAGGAGGATTCAGGGACTTACAGGCCCATCAACTTCAGATCTGTCCCTGGGAAGGTGATGAAGCAAATAATCCTGAAAACCATTTTGAAACATGGGAAGCACAAGATTATTGGGAATGTCTGGCGTTGATTAGCAAGGGGGAAATCATGCTTGGCCAACCTGATAGATGGCAGATGACCAGAGAATGGTGTGGACTTTCCATCCTTGTTGATATTCAGAACCTGGACTGTACTCTGAACTGGACAATAATGTGAGCAACCTGCTTTAGCTGACCCTGCATTGAGCAGTGTGTTTGGATTAGGTGATCTCTAGGGGTTCATTCCAGTCTTGGCCATTCTGTAGTTGCATACCATTAAAACTACAGACACAGTTGGAATACAGAAGGTAGCTCAGACTTGGATTTGACCGTACAGTTCATTGGTGTGGAACCTTTCTCGATGGATGGGAAACTTATTTATTTTTCATTTTGTTTCACTAGTCCATATATCTTTGGTGGAATGCTTTGGGTACAGAGAGATGGAAAAAAAACGGGCAGTCTTTGCCTTCTTAACGTCTTGGCCTGATATCTGACCTTATTTAAAGCAAATACATATCTCAACAGTTAGAAAATTAGAAGGATTGATTCAGTAGATAATCTGGCAGTATATGAATTCAGCTTTTGTTTCTGGCTCCTACAAAAAAGTCTAAAATTCTGTTAGACTACTAGTATATTGCATTGGGAATGTTGACTCTTCCATAGCAGTGATCTGAACGCCTTACACAGTTGGATTTTGGAATTAAGTATAGGCAAAATCACTAGAAAATGTTTATGATGAAACTAGGAGTATGTAGTGAGTACTTAATCCTACTGTTCCTTGCAGGCTGAAAATAACTATTTGGTATCAGTCTTGGGTATAATTTGCATGCCAGGTATAAGTAGCAATTCCATATAGTGCTTACTCTTTCAAAGTCAATGACCAATACCAGTGTTCTCCAAATAAAACTGAGATTAAAAAAAATTCATAATTGCTAGCTTTGATTAGGTGGAGTGTTTTCAGTCATGCAAAAATGCAGAGAAAATAGGAAGGCTTCCCACTGTAAGTGAAATTCTATAGTACATATAGGGTAATGATTTCTAGTCAAAATGTCTAATCACTTTTACATGTTTTTCAGTGTTTAGCATTCCTGTCTATTGTGTGCGTATATATAACTTCCTTGCTGTTAGCTTATTGAGAATGCCTTGCACATGATATGCTCACTAAAATTAGTCTAAGGGTGTATGAACTGTTACTCAAGTGTTAGGACACATGAGCTGAAACAGAAGAGACTTTGAACAAGTATGGACTTCTTACCTCCATTTTTTGGGAAAAGCACATGTTGCAGCTTCTCTCTTATTTGTCAGAACACATGGTTTGTTTTGCAGGCCTCATAACATTTCTGCAGGAATAGTAATAAAAAAAAAAGGTGCAGAGAGTGTTTTACAGTGTTTAACCACCCTCCCATAAACTGCTGTTTGAAGTAACATGCTAATTTTAATCTTTAATTTAATTTTTGTTGCTAGCTTTATTTATTACTGTTTTTCCTTACTTACTGGTAGAGTTGTTGCTTCCTGGTGATGCATCTAGTTGTCCTCTCGCATTGGGGAGGAAGTTCTTTGAAGAATGTTTTCAGTAGTTGCTTTTGTTTAAATTGCAATTTATCTTTAATTTAGCTATTTCCCTTTGGTTCTGGCAAACATTATTTTCCAACAACTGGTTATTATTTGGCAAAGCGGGAGATCAGTTTTGAAATTGTTACTAATTTAGTGCAGATTTTTCTTAGTGTGTGCAAGAGGGATTGTGTTTAAACTGTACATAGTTTAATAATTTTGAGAGTCTTTTTGTTTGAATTATTGTTACTTGAGGATATTGAATTGTAACAATGTAGTATCCATCTGTGTTTGAATGTGTGCATATTTATGTAGGTATATATTTATAAATAAAAAATGGAGTATTCATGGAACAACTGTAGAGTATAGAAGCATCTATATGTGTATTTGTATTTTCCTTAAGTAGAAAACATGGTTTAAGTGATGCCTATATATGATCCTGTGTGACTTTAGGCACTTAATGGAGTTAGCCAAGATATGAATCTGTACTTATTCAAGGTCTGTACTTATTCAAGGACTTTTCACAATGTAAGGAGAAAGGTATCAACTTAATTCAGCTCACTTAAGAGCTTAAATTGCAACTTGGAGGTTGCTGTTGCTAGCTGGTGACGCTATAGATACATAATGTATCTGAACTGTTTTGTGGCGCTTTTGCCTTCCTGAACAGGGTGGCTATGGACAAACTGGGAGAGCGCTGCCTGCCCCCAGCTATGCCAAGGACCACCCTGTAAGACACAGAGTAATGCTGCTCGGGTGCCGGTGTCTGGAACATTCCCTGGCACTGTGAGTGTGCCAGTGCAGGAGCAGCCTGCAAGGCTACAGGGTGACTGAGGTCTTCCTCTAAGTGCTTGAGGTTAGGTACCTAAACTTAGGTGGGATCAATTGGACCTAACTGATGAGACCTGATTGGAGATGAGGGATAATTTATGTGTTATCTGTCTTTGGATTTCAGTTTAGAGGGTCTATTCCTTCTATGCATGAAATAGAACTTAAGAGAACTTGTGAAGTGAAAAGCTGTTATATTCACTGGATGTATGCTATGTAGTGTTTTTTTTTTTAATTAACTCTTCAAAAATGTGTCTTGTTTACTTAAAAAAACCCCTTATTTAAATATGTAGAGGAACTAGAGAAGCATGGGTAAAATACCGATTCTTAAGTAGAAGTTCAGTCAGTGTATATTAATTTATATGTATTTTTTAATATCCCGATGTAGAGGAGTCGTGCCTGACAAGTACTTTCTTCTGTCCTTCTAAAGGTGATTGATAGTGGTAGATGAAGTGAAGTTTCTGGAAAATGATGAGATTTAGTTTAGAAAAAATTTGGATTTTCTTCTTAGTAATCAGTAGGGCAGGAATTGATAGTTTCTAAATTTTTATATTGCTAGCTGCTTCTGTTGCTTCTGTTTAATTCCTAGCACTTTTATGACCAAATAGAATATTTGCATCTAATCCCAGAATAACTCTGTAGTACTATTTGAAGACCTATAAGGAACTATAAACCATATGAACTATAAATAAATACTATAAATATATAAATACTGATATTTTATTATTTTGATTTTTGTCACTTATGACAATATTTTACATTTAAATTTTGTCACTCATTATAGCTGTGCTTGAAAAGTTAATTTAAAAAAATAAGTGAAAGCACATGTTCTGGCATTTTTCTAGCCTTGTGAATTATACACAGGTAATTAACTCTTTTTTTTTTTATTTCATTCTTTTGACAGTCTGTGATTTCCTTTGGATCTGATGTCTGTATGCCATGCAGCCTTTGAGAGATTTTTCCTCAACAATACTTTCAACCTTTTGCTGCATATGAGGGATAATAAGCAAAATGCCCAGGTGCATTTTCATTTCTCCTGGGTGTTGTGTTGAGATGAAATGCTCCACTGTGATTTTCTGTCATATTTGGCTTGTTTAGTTTTAGCATTCATCTATGAAACTGTCTTCATTCCCTTTCTCTTGCTGCAAATTACTGTTATAAACTGGCTGGGACAGGAACCATCTTCTAAAATAGTAGACATGGTGGCAGCAAACCAGCACTTTTGCCATCCTGCAGAAACCTGGTTTCTGCTAGCAGGTCTGTACTGGTAGATGACAGCTAGAGATTCGTGTAAATACTTTAATGCAAGTCTATCTAGCAAGTTACAAGAACATGTTTCTGACTTGATCTAGGAGATTTTCCCCATAACTTCACTAAGACTTTCTAATAATGCAGCTTGTAAATATAGAAAATTCTATTATTTATATACATAGTATAGTACTAGCAATAGCTAGTAATTTACATAGATAATCTAAGCAGTTTTTACAAATAAAACCTGGGGCCTTTTCCACTGTCACAGTGCCCAGGATTCCCTTTATTAAATGACATTATATATTGTGATGTGGATAGTGTAAAATACGATTGTATTAAATTTTTTTAAAGTTACAGTTTTGATGTTTTGTTTATCATCCAGTTCTACTGTTAAATATACCTGGTTGCTTTTACTTAAATAATAAAACCTTTGTATTTAGAAATTATTTTTTCATAATAATATTTCTCTTTATAGAGAAAGCTGCAGGGAACAAAGCCTGCAGTTTCCTGATTTAATACCTTTGTCCATTTGCTTTTAAACAAAGCCTTGCTATTGTTGCAGACGAACCCAATATTTGCCTCCATCCCCTTTGTTTCAAGTATCTTTATGGTTCAGGGAATTTAATTTTGAAACAGTAATTCAGTATCCCTTGCATTAGCCTCATTGAACATGTTGATGCCTGTATCTTTCAAAATTTAAATGTGCTGATTTTAAGGGATCGTAATTGCCTGTCAGATTTTGCTTCAGGAGTTTTGTAAAGAATTAAGATACAACAATGTGTTTTGTTACAAATATCTTGGTTTCTGTATGTATGTCAAAATGTTTTATAGTTCCCTGAATGGTGTCCTCCAAATCTTATGGCATATCATGAAAGTATCCTTAAACTGAGAAGGATGCTTGACAGTAAAGGCTGAGAATAAAAACCCTTTAAGAACAACATCTTGTTCAGTTAGGTCTTTGGAAGGACTAGTTCAAATAGCAGGTGGGGAAAATAAAGAGTTGTACATTCTCTTTTTTTTTGTTTTACTTGATGTTATAGGACTGCTAATTGTTTGAGTTGACTTCAGAACATAATGTACTACCTCAAGAAAAATTACTTGTAAGGATCCTGTACACTAATGTGTGGTCGTTAAATTAATAAAAAAATTAATTTCTGATGGATGGACTTTACTTCTTTTTGTCCTGTTCATTTATTTACATATGAATTAGCTATTTAGTAATTTTATAGATAATTTTTAGTTATATCAGGGCTGAGTTAATTGAAAGAAAGGGCTGCTATACATGCTACCTAGCTTTGGTTGTTGGCAAATCAAATAGCTGGTCAAAAGATTGCAGTTCCATCACTGGTTGAGCTGATTTCAGTCAGGGTCAGTGTGACCCAGCTCTCCTGCCCTCTCATTTCCACCCCTTTGCAATGGTCCCATGTTTTACCCTGCAGGGAGCCAACTCAGAGTGCCAGTTTGTCACTGGACTGCTGAGGAAGCCTAGCTGGAAAGTAGCCTCTTTTGGGTTGCTGGCTCTGATATGGTTTACAAATGTTTTTGCCAGAATAGGCAGGAAAATGTATATTGGAGTAAGTGGCAAGACAGCAAGGGGAATGGAGACAGGTTCCTTCATTTATGTGCTATTACTGTCTAGTTATTGCCTGTGTGTTACTGTTACTGTATTGCACTTATAATTTGAAATGGATGTCTGTGAATGTATTTTCACTTGCATATGTTTTAGTTTTTACACTTTTAAAATGTTAATCTCCTTCAGAATGAGTCTTAATTCTCTCCATTGCTGGACCTTGAACAAATTACTCTTAGTTCATAAGGGGCTGTGCTAATGTGTTATATGCAGAGTGGTTATTTTCTCTAATTTTAGGAGTACACTTTTTTTATAAATGAAGTACACTTTTTTTTTATGAGGGCTGGGTGCAGAGCATAACATGACACAGTTGTTAACATATATTGCCAAGTATCTTTGGTAAACCATGTGACACATAGGAAATAGGTGCTAAACATTGTACATTTTTCTTACTACAGTCACGTAGGTGACCAGTACATACATCCCAATCTCAAGAGAAGAATCACAGCATTTATAATATGCTCGGTTTTCTAATACAGTGTTTAAATGCCATAAGTCAAAGGTTGTAGACAAAGAACCATGCCTTTATACCTCTGGATGGTGCTTGGTACACTCATACCATATAGTGCATTCCTCCCCTCTTTCTTACTCTCTGAAAAGCAATCATGGGAATTTTGCTTCCATGAAGAAGTTTTGCTATTTTTAAGTCACTTTAAACCGGTTGCTTTTACAGGCTGCCATTGGACAGGTTAATGGTTGAACTTGACTTGGTGATAGACTTGGTCTTTTCCAACCTAAGTGATTCTATGTTTTCCTGCTAGTCTGAAGCTTTACTGGCTCTAGCAACTAAGTAGGAAACCTTAAAAAACATTGCTTGTGTTTTCTTTGGCCTGTCAGCTGGTAATAGAAATCTATTGTAGTAGACCATGGCTTAAGCATTTTGTCTTCTGCAAAAACTGAGAAATGACAGTTAAGACAAAATACAGTTCATTTTTTTTAGGTTTTATTTTTTTTAACTAGGCCCTTTGGATAAGAGATGTTGGTGATGCGTAATGGTTTGTATTCAGCTAGCTCCACAATCCTATTTTGCTGTATAAAATGGAAGACACCTGTTAAATAACATAAATGTACTGAAAGGAGTTCTGCAGCCTAGACTTTTCTGTAGGAAGCTGTAGGCTTGTTTAATACAAGCTTTCCTGACAGTTGGCTCTTGTGGTGATGGTAAATTCACCCGCAGTAATTTGGCTGTTGATGTAGGTGGTTTTAGTTGTATTTAATATAGTTTGTCATTGAAACTTTTCTATTTGTCAGAAGGTTAACCTTTCCTGGTATTTCTCACACATAACTTATGTTCCTAGTCATATTACTTGAAGTATTGCACGTTCTAAAATAGAACTGTATTCCAGTGAAGTATTTCAACTTTCAATCTTCAAAGAGCATTTCTGATCTGAATTTGATTAATATTTATTGAGACTTCAAAAAGGATTTAAATAGGGGCTTAATAAAGAAGAGGTTTCTACAAAGCAGTCTGGGGGGTTGGATCACATGTTGAGATTGAAATAAAAATGTTCCAATATAGAAAACAAAATTTGTTTTAGTCAGCCCTTGCTTATACCATCTTTTTCTCTGCCAAACCGAAAAATCTGTAGCGCTCTTGGTGTGAGGGTCGTAAGAAGTACTTGCTAAAGATGCCGTTTTTGAAGCAATGAATTCAGTTTCATGACTAACGCATTTGTCTTATTTAGTAAAGATTGTGAACTGTTCCAACATCCAAACACACGCTTGAGTTTAACCATCATGTGAAACCATTATAATATAGCAGTGTCATTTCTGCCTAAATATAGCTTTCCTTTGTGTTCATGCAGCCAGATGGAGAATTACACTAGGGAGCTCCATGGTGTTTTAAAACAAACTAATGTTTGGACAGGTCATAACCTGGATTAGACTGTTGACTTGGTTTAAGAAGCAAATGCTTTTATACTGGTGCAGAGCAGGGGCAAGAGAGTAGACTGAGGTGAGGAGAGTGAAGAATGACTTTTGAGGATTCTCTTAGAATGGCTCTACAACTTGATATTAAGACATTTTGTATTGCCTTTCAAAAATGTGGCAGAAATCCAGTACTTCTGTCTTGTGGGTGGAATTGAATGAACGAGGTTTCAGAAGTTATTTTTTAAGTAGTTGATTTCTTTTGTGGAATTCAAAATGAGAAAGAAATTCCAGGCAATACTGCAAAAAAATTTACAAGTCTTGTTGACATACAGAATGAAAGAAATGAATATGAAAATTAGAATAATAAATATTTAAATGTGCTAATTATTTTACACAGTAGATTGCTGTCATAAAACCCAAGGAAGTTTTATGTAAATTAGATAAGTATGAGAGAAATCTTTAACCTGGCTTTTTTTTCTGGGTAATTTATAGGTTTTGAATATATTTTACCTGATTGTGAGGGTGCCCAAGTTTTACTTAGTTTTGATCGTCTTAATTTATTATCAGATATGATGGAGAGAGTGAAGTTTTAAATATTGAGCAAAACTGGGAAAAAACCCAACATGAATATTTTTCTCAGTCTAAAGAAAATTCATTGGTGGGGTTAGTTTGTGGATGGTAGCAAGAATGGATCCTTTTCCCAGATGCAACACTGAAGCTATCAAGCTTTGATTACTTCCTTTTTTTTTTTTTTTTTTTTTTTCCCCCTTCGTCTCTGGAGGAAGGAATCTTCTAGATTACAGCTGTGTGCATTATTGCAACAAACTAGTTTCTGTTGTCCTGTTTACTTCTCTGAAAGTGTGTTGTAAATGTATGGGTAGTATAATGGATAGGGTGTCCTTCCAGAACTCAAAATATTCTTTGTGGACGTTCCCTGCTAGGTAGAGTGTAGGATTTGAGTCATAAAATAAAAGGAAGAATTAATTTTAGAAACTGGGATTCAGAAGGATAGGATACTGCAGACTAAATGCCTCAAGTATTCCTATCCAGAAATTAATGTAGATAAAAACATCTGAAATATTAATCGTCTGTTGAATCTTAAATATTTTATTTTGCATCTCATGCTGTGCTACGGGAAAAGTTGAAGGGTATAGTTCAAACAGTTTTGGTGTTACTCCCTTTCAATAGGTACTGTTACGTGTATGCAAAGTGACACTGTCAGCACAGATGATGGATCTGAATTTACTGTTTCTTTTAGGGCTGCTTATCAGTAGAAACAACAGCATTATAAGTGACTAACTAGCTCTGTCATGGAAACTGGAGCACAAACTTGCCTTGTCTGCCCGTTTATAGAGTATTTTTGCCTAGTGACACTGAAGCTTATGACTCCTTGGCTCTGCAGTGCTGATAGTAAGAGTTCCCACTCTTCGTGCCACTTTTATGTCTATGATTTGCATACTAGTCATCTTGGGATTTGGAAGTGCATGATACATTCCTTTAGTTCTGGATGGTGACAGCCAGTGTCTACACAATCTGTACATGTCTATATTACATCCTTGTAATTAGATCATAGTGTTTGTTACACATCTCTACGTCACTTATTTCAGGAGACTTGATGTTTTTTGCTGACTAGTACCTTGCTCTAGTGCCTTATAGTTGTTTTACATCAATACTTCCTAATCATTTCTGCTATGTGGGGAGGTTTATAGGGTACCTGCCTACTTAATGTATTTAATGAAAAATAAATGAAATTGCCCTTTAAGTCTCAAAATGCCATAGAGAATGACATGTTTCCTCTGTCTTTATCTCTCTTTGTTTGTATTTGTAATTTGTCATTATTACTCTGTGATGCTGACATCAGCAGACATTGAAAAGAGGCCAGAAGTAATAGAGGGAAAGAAAATGAAGGGGAATTAGATTATTTAATACAGACAGCAAGAGTATGTCAACTAGATCAAATGAACTACTCAGAATGTGAACAGACTGTTGCTTTTTGTGTCATCTCCCAAAAATGTTTTGCCCTGTTAATACCCTACTCTTGAGCATCATTTTTTGGCAGTAAGTCATTTTGAGAAAGATAGAGGACTACTGGTATCTAAATCACAGAAACTTTTTTCCATGCTTTTTTTTTTTTGCGCTGTTGACAGCTTTTGACTTCTTGCCCTAGTTTCTATGGCTGATTTCTGAGAACCAGTAGGATCCCCGGTAAGAGAGACAGAGCTGTCAGCCATCTGTGGTTAAATACTTAAAAGGTTAAAAGGATTAAATGTATACTCTACTAAGAAGAAAATAGATGGTACCTAGCATTCTAGCTTTACTACTGTGTTTCTAAAGGCTATCTGAACAAATAACCCTCAAGGCCAGAATATGACCTGAAGTTTGGTTCAAATGCGGCATAACCGTTTTTCTTCTATGTTTTTCTTGATGCTGTTTTCTGAGAAACTACTGTTGAAATTATTTTTAGGAACTAAAGTGTTGTATTTAAAACTTCATTTCAGCATAAAATACTTTACTTCTCTGTGAATACTTAAAATATTCCTATTGCGATATCTGATACTTTATTTATATTAATATGCAGATTCTGTTTAGGATATTAAAATAGTGAATTGCTTTTACTGAAACTATACAATTACTACTCTTTTGAAGCCTGTAAGATTATGAAGGTCTCTTCTTACTGCTTAATAATGAAATGTCAGGCTCAGGAGTAATAAAACTTTTATTTCTTTTTTGATTTGAATTTCTGTGTGTAAACCTCAGGCCTGCTTCTGTTTGTCACTGTTTATTTTGGCTTCCTACAGAGTTCTCATCTGTAAAATGACAATTAATACCCAATTTTAATTATGTTAAATTACAAGTCTGGGATTTAGCAGAGTACTCTATGTGTTTATAGATGGTTGCAAAGCAGTTCCTAGAGGGTTCCTTTTCTTTTTTACCAGTTGTCTTACCTGACACTAATGTTGAACATGAAAGCATTCATATTTGTTCTTTTTAGTGCTCTTAAATGAACTTAGTAGTTGTATGACATACTAAATGTTCTCTTGTGTGAGAATATTCCTTAGTGGTGTGGAAGGTCTTGACAATTTCTGTTCTTAAGCTCTCTAATATCACTTAAAGCATATGTGAATATAACCATTATCTCCTCCATATCAACAACTCTGTTGTTAGCACTGCCTTTTTAAATAGAAAAATTATTGTTCTGTTATGTGTTTAAGACAAAGAGGTATGTTGTGTAAGTTGCAACTATAGATATTGGAGAAATACAGGTAAAAGGTTTGCCTGTCTGTGAAGAAGTTCTCGAATATTGCACACTGATGAATTAAGATCTCTCATTTTACACACCTCTTTATGTTCTGTTTTGTAATTTCTTGACAGTTTTGTGTTAATAGGATACAGGTAGAAATAGCTTATTTCTTTTGACGACTCCTTACAGTCAAACATTTATCCATACTGTAGTTTTTAACTTTTGAATGGTTAAAATCTATGTATTTCTCACTGTAGTCTATGTGTTAATATTTCTAAAGTTAATCAGGTATGCATTCAGAGACAGTAGAGTCTTCTGGTTTTCATGACAAAATGAAACCAGCAAAACCACCACTTAATTGAAGGAAGCATAATAAATTCTTCCATTTCTGTTCCTCTGCTGAATAATATCCTGGTTGTCTAAGTTAACAGCATGTAAAGAGAACTAGTGCTATTAACCATTTTCACTTAAAAATTACCCTGAAAAGTTCTCAATCTATGACAAATAATAAAAATTAACCTTTTGACCCTTTTGAGCATTTTTGTGGGATCAGTTGCAAAGATAAGGAAGTCTTTGTGATTAATAGTGTATTTATTTGAACTTCTGACAGTCTTCATGTTGTAATCTTATTGCAGGTAAGTAAATTCCTCTGTGTAATATCATACAGTTTTATATCAAACCATATTTTCAAGGAAAACTATGAAGTGCGAGGTCCGGGGAGATTCTGCAACAAGGCCAGAAACAACTCTAGTCCACTCAGTTTCTAGAGTTTTGCATGATTGGCATGTTTTGTTTAGTGCTGTGAAACTTGTTTGAGTTTTTCCTGAATAGAAATGTTTTTCTAAAAGATAAAATGTGTGCTTTGGTCTTGCTTCAACCAGTGCTTGCCCATCACTGTGTGATTCTGTGTTAGTTGGAGCTGAAGTAAGTATTTCATGCTTGAAGAACAAACACTGAAATCACCCATGCTGATAGCACCAGTGTACGAAAGTGGTCTTCAGTTAGCAGCAAGAGAATTGATTAGCAGGCAGAGGTATTGCATTTGTTTTGCAAATTTTCTTGTCTTCTTACAGATAACTGTGCTATCTGGGTGGGGTGGACCATGAATCAGTCATTCACCAGACTGTAAAGTCTTACCACTTTATAATAAGTCAAAGGCAGCAGGGCCCTCAGCTTAAATTCAATATAAAATGTATTTGTGAAAGACATCTTATGGCAGACTGTCAAGTGTAGGCACTGTTTTCTCCCATCGTTATCTAGTACTCAGTTGCATTAGCTCCCCTGTCACTTGTCATTAAAATGATTTACTGCAGTATATTCCATTCTTGGCTCTCAGTAAAGTAACTGAAGTAGTAGTGAGTGATTTCTTATGAGATTACTTTTTCATGTTGTATGTGAGGAAATTAAATGTTATTTCCACATTAGGGAGGATGTCTGTCAGGGACCAGTATCAGAATCCTGATTTTGAGGCTTTCGTCTCTGGGTATTGGTTACAATATCATCTTTCTCCAGTATTGGATTTCATACCTTTTCTTTGACAAAGGCAGCTTCAAAACTGTATTTACCTGATAGATGCAATGATAAAAATTGCCCATATTTACATGTGTGGCTGAAATAAAACCTAAGAAAATGGTGAGTGGAACTTATGTTAAAATCTTGATGTTGTAGTTTAACATGATAATAGGTGGTAATTGCTTTTGGTATCTGATGAAACACAATCCCCCATCTGTTATTCTGTGGCAGTTAAGTTTCTTTGAAATATTTGTTATTTAATTTTAATTAAAATTAAATTTAAATACATTTAAATAAATTTAAATAAATTTGCTATTTAATTTTGTGGTATATTCAGCTGATTTATTTGCAACAGAACTTTGCATTTGCTGCATAGGAGAAGATTCAGCTGTAAAAATTAGAGTTTTTTTCACTATATGCGCTATTAGTGTCCAGGTGCCAATGACCTGGTATTGAGGGGTCTAACACGTACAAGAACAGTAACTCTGATGAATACTTACGCTTTGAAATTATGTGCATTAGCTATGTGCATGCTGGTTTTTACCCCAAGGCCAATTCAATATAGGTTATCTACTTGAAAGGCAGTTACAGCAAGTTTGTGTTTTTCTTTACTGTGGGGCAAGGTTGTGTATATGGTCAGGTGCCACTGAAGAATTGTTGTGCACTACTTTACCTGTGGTGATTAGCGTGGCCATACCTGAATCAACCTGTTAAAATAAAATTGTTGGAAGTTTTAGTAGAAAGTAAAGAGTTGGTTTTAACTTTATCCCTGCACAATTGGATGACATAAATGTATGATCCTTTATTTACCATAAAATAGCTGCACTTCTGAGCTGCAGTAATGATGATGCGTCAATAGTGTCACAATTGTCTGCAATAAAAAAAAAAAATAAATTGTAGAGCTGCTAAGACTTAGAAAAAAACATTTACTGTTGCACTTCACGTGTTTAAAGACCTAATGATCTTGTGAAGGCTACCAGTGAGATTACGTGTGCTTTATGGCACTATGGACAAGAATCTTCTGTGCGCACTTAAGGAAACAATTTCCTTTCTCCTGTTCTTGCACACTGTTCTTTTCTAGATGCTTTTATAAAGTGCCATATGCCTCCCTCCCCACCCCACCTGAGGAAGTACTTTGCTGTAAAAACCTAGATGGGTTAGAGGACTCCTAAGCTGTTATACACAAATAAGCCTTGTTACTGTCATTCTCCTTTGTTCTTTTGAGCTTCCTCCTTGACCTGTTCTTTGAATCTTTTCTCCCACGGTCCAGCCTTGCATCATTTCCCGGCTTAAAAAGGGAAGTCTGTTCCTTTAATCAATTTCTGCTTTGCTTTTCATTTGACCCTACACTAGATTAAAATTGTTCTAGCTGGTGTTTCTGGTGGCCACAGACCAGTCATGATACGAGTATTTGGCAATTAGTCATAATTTTTTTGAAATGTTGTTTTCCACTTCCCTTCCTTAGCTCTGTCTTGTTTTTCCTCATCCTCCTGTAACATCTGATTGTAGAGGTGTCCCTCCAAGTCTCTTAAGAATTCCCAGGAGTTAGGTTGCCTCATTCGTTCTCCTGACATTGTACTACTCTGTGCTCTGCCTCCCTCCTGCAGGCCTGTCTCATTCTGTCTGAATTTGATACTGTCCTATCTCTTCAGTGTTATCTTCAGATATTTTCAGTTTCACTCTGAGCATGCCCTGTCTCAATCTGTTCCTGAAACATCAACTGTGGCAAACCTGTTGGAATAAAGCTACAGGATGCCAAATCCTGTGTGATCTGCAGTGGTGGTTTTTAGCATTTTTTATTTTTAGATATATATATTTATGAATGATTCAAAAAACTGATGTCTATGTGACTTGAACAGGGTTTAGTGTTTGTTGTTGTTTGTTTTTTTTTTTTTTTATTCAGAAGCCTCCAATTAAGTATGTTGAATGGAAATATGTGTTTGTTTTAATGATTTTGTTTAAGAGTTCAAGAGATCCTGTTTTCCCAGAAGTGGTGTTGAAAAAAGTGTAAGCATGAGATGTTTGTTTCAAGAGTTTAGCAAGCTGTAGTAAAACTTGCCAAGTCTGTATAGCTCCCAGATGGTCAGTAGCACGTCTGAAGAGAGCAGTTTTAGTACTTTAGGGGAGCTATGGGACTTCATATGCTGTTAAATAAGAATTGCCAAGATCCATCAAGTCTTTTACACTGAAGCCATCCCAGATGTATCCAGTTCTCAATAATTTTTTATGGCATTGCAATAAAGAAGGGAAAATTACAATTAAGTTATGGTTATAATTGTATAATTTTTTTGTAGTGAGGTGTACTATTTTACTGAAATCACGGTGGGGAGATAAAATTAGGTATACTGTATCTATACTCACAAATAGTAATTCAATACATTAAAATATGACAGTCTTTTTAAAAAAATGCTCTTTATTACTGGAGTTTAGATGCTTATTTGCAATGTAGGTACAGATCAGGGTTTTACTTTTGCTGGAGATATTTATCTGATATTCTATAAAATCAAGATATGCCCATTATTAATATTCTGACTTTTTTATGGTTACATTAGATAAGTTTTTATAGTAATCCCAGACATCTGAACATTAATGGGTCTGTTTGTTGTAAGATTAAATTTTGCTTAAAATTTGTTTTCATTTAGCCAAGAGACAATCATACCTTAAATCATGTATTACTGACACTGCTGATGTCTTAGTATCACCTAATCCTAAGGAACCCTAGGAGAGTTTCTACTCCCAACTCTTTTGCAAAGTACGGTCAACTAGAACTAGTTGCTCAGGAGGTTATCCAGGTAGGTTTTGAGTATCTCCTACAATGGAGATACATTTAAACAGAATTCCCTGTGCTTCAGTTTGTGCCTGTTGCTTCTTGTCCTGTTACTGGGCGTGACTGAGAAGAATCTGGCTGCATCTCCTTTACTCCTTGCTCTCCCCTCCAAATTGGGTATTTTTACACTTTGGTAAGATCTCCCTTCAGCCTTCCCTTCTCCAGGCTGCATAGTCCCACCTTTCTCAGCCTCTCCTTATGTGACAGATGCTCCAAGCCCTAATCATCTTTGTGGCATGTTGCTGGACTCACCTGGATATGTCCATGTGTCAGTCTTACTTGGCAGCCTAGAACTGGACCTACCACTCCAGACATGGTCTCACCAGAGGTAGGTCACCTGTTTGTATGCTGGTGATGCTAAGGCAGCCCAGGGTGCTGTGGACCTTCTCTGCCGCAATGATGCATTGCTGGATCATACTTAACTGCTTGTCCCCTGGGACTCCCAGGTCTTTTATCTGCAAAGATGCTGTCCAGTCAGTAGGCCCCCAGCCAACTGGTGCTTGGGATTAATCTCCACTTTGGTAAATTTCAGAGGTTTCTGAAGAAGGTCGATAGCATCACCCGTGGATGGATCTGTGATTTTTGAGTCTTGTTCTTGCTTCTGAGATGTTATTTTTGATGTAAGTTATTTTAATTTTTGAAGTCCTAGATTTCATATCCTTTTTCTGAAGGGACATAAGATTCAAATGTGTGTTACTGTGCATCAGCTGTAACCATAGCATGTGTTCTGAGCATGTGTGCTGTCTTTCCATATCAGGCATATGTTCCACATAGACCTCAGTGGAACAGCATTAAGATAAAATTCATTACTTGACTTTTGCCAGCCAAGACATGGCAGTTTTTGCAGCTCTACTGATGCATACCGACTTGTTAACTGCTAGTCACTCAACTGTATGTGAGTTTATTTACTTGCTAAGGAAATAAGTGGGTATAGCAAACAGAATGCTCATTAAATTTGTGTTAATTATATTGAAGTTTTCCTTTTGAAAACTAGTTCTTCCTTACAGTGATAAAGGTCTTGTATGGTTCAGGCCAAAACAGATACTGAGAGACAGTAAAATTATCTTTTTTAAATAACTATTTATTTTACCACGCTGGCTCTGTGTTACCTCACTTCTTATGTCAGCCAAGGTCTATGGTTTTCATAAGACAGTTATGGGAACATTGACTTCACAACTCTGTCTTATATCCCCAGGCAACTT
This sequence comes from Falco peregrinus, assembly GCF_023634155.1. Taxonomy (NCBI): domain Eukaryota; kingdom Metazoa; phylum Chordata; class Aves; order Falconiformes; family Falconidae; genus Falco; species Falco peregrinus. The sequence goes on from NC_073739.1 coordinate 70,108,709, forward strand.
TTTCGGTGAGGTGTTTGATATTTAATACAGCATATAATCTTTTCCTTTAAAAGAATGAGGTAGAAAATTCTTTGATCAGTGGACTGTCTTTACAGAAAGGAATTTTTTTCCAAATTTGCATTACTAGAGCAAACAACATGGCTCAGTTTCTTTTAAAAAGAACAGTCTCCTTAGTTTTTCCTGAAACAACAATGGAAACATCTTTTCTTCTGAGTATTTAAAAGAATAGAACAGTCGTGTTTTATCAGATTTTCTTTTTAAGGAAATATTCTTGTTAAGGAAATACATGCACTGAAAATATAAATATTTCACAACCATGTGGTTATCTCCACACTATAAACTGGTAGTCAGCTGACAGTCTTTTTGAGCAGGTGGTTCAGCATGTACCTGCAGACAAATCTTCCTTCTCCATCCCTCTTCTGTTCTATTCTCAGTCCTGGGAAGCGATTCCAGCATTCCGTCATTACTTGTCTTGGATCATGCTTTCTGAGGCTCACAGGCAGAGTTGAGCAACTTACTACTCATACACAGAGCACACGTAGCATGACCTTTCTCTGAATGGATGACCTCTTTTCCCTGGCCCATCTTTATTCTTCTGGCAGAGTTGACAAATTGGCAGCAGAACAAGATTTGAGGGTATATTTTCTTAGATTTGGCACTCCCTTCCGAGGTAGCATCTTCTTCCTATGAGTTTTTATCCCATTCAGATTGATGCTGAGCAATGATGTCCCCTCCATGTAAGTAAAAATGAAGATTTCTGGAATGCAACTTCTATCTTACATCTTTCTGTTTGCAGAATGCCAGTGTTCGTTCCTTTCTGGTTACTGATGTTGTTACTGCATTTGCTCTGTTTTAGTAGTCTTTTTTTCTAAATCGTTTTGCTACAGTCACAATATTACATCTTGCTGTGTGGCCGGGACATCTAATTGAGCTGACGACTTACCTTATTCATAAAGATTTTATTGTGTTATGTCTTCACTAAGTCTTAAACAAAACTATAATTTACTCAAAAAGTATTTCTTGCTGACTACATGACAGCTTAAGGCTTCTACTGACATCTGTAGAAAATGTGGTGATTTTTCCTTTAGTGTGCACATCTGCCTATGAGGAATGAACTGAGATGACAAATAAGCAGCTGGTGGGTAAATTCTAAGGAAATGTGAAAATTTATTGAAACATCCTTTGCTCGGCACTCAAACATGGTGCTTATTGGTGTCATTGACAAGCTGCTAATACCTGAATCGTGAGACACTGATTTCAGTTGCATTGCTTTTCAGATCTATTCTTCTATTCCCAGTGAGTTCAGAACTTCCTGAAGTCTTCATGTGCCCGCTCTAAAAAACTTGGAGACATAATACAAGCCAGAGGACTGAAAAACAGGGAAGGGAAAGGGAAGGAAGAATGGGGAGTTGGGGAAGATAACTGTTTTCATATGAAGGGCATGTGCAAATTAGTTTACTTTTATATATACTGTATTAAAATTGCAGTGTGTGTATCTATCCAGGGTAACTGGTTTTGTACCTTTGCAGTGAAATCAATATAAATACAGGAGTTCCTAAACAGTTCCATAACAAAAGTGGATTTTGAAATAGATTCGGGGAACGTGTGGCACCCCACAGACTCATCAATGTTATCTGAGGCCACCTTTAAGTCTGAAAAGACTGCACCCCTCTAACTGTGTCTTATTATGCTGTTACAGTTCTTCAGCATGGTTCAGAACCTTAGTATGCATTCGTCCAAGTTTTACATTTTTGTTAAGACAAAGACCTACTTCTTACTGGTTTTGGTCAGCTCTTCTGTTCTGTTTTTTAGGGAAGGGCAAGATATTATGAAGATACCGTATGTTTTCTCTGAGTTGGATGATTTCAGTATAGCTGTTTACTTTCAACTTCCTTCTTATATTTAGATACCAAAGTTACTCAGATGTCTTTAGAATTTTACAGTACAGAAATGCAGGCGGGCAACTCCTATATGTCAGCCTTTTTAGACTGAAAAGAAATTTTAAATTACAGCTGCAGCAAGGCATGTTGGGTTCAGATTGTATTTCTTTATGCCTGATTAAGGATGATTTTGACAGTGGAGGGTAACCGGACTCAGTTCAAGATCTCTAGTTTTTAAGTCATTGCTTTGCTATAAGTTTCCTATGTTGACTTCTAAATTCATTTGAGGCCAGTTGTACAGCAGTCATTAGCATCCACTTGGTTAGAACAACAGACAGCAGTTCCCGGAAACAGTTTAGTATGTCTTAATAGGGAAGCGGTTAGAAGAGTCATTCATACTAATTAGATACCATGACACTTTAATTAGGACAATGTCAGGATATAAATAGAAATATCTGATATCTCTAAATATAGTGAGACTGTAATATTGTTTTAACTACAGGTACCGGGAGGCTATTCACAAGTGGGATGAAGCACTTCAGTTAACTCCTGAGGATGCTACGCTTTATGAGATGAAATCACAGGTAAAGCATGACAATTCTTTATCAGTTTAGCAAATAAAACAGAAAACATTGTGCTTGTGAACAGGTACTGTGCAACACTGTGTAGTTGTTCTGTGCATAAACTACAGCACAATTCAGGTTTTTAATTTTTCCCAACACAATGGGGTATCTTTAAACAGGAAATAATGCTGTTAACGCAGCCAATCACAATAAATAGCATCTTTGTTTAGGACATGAATTAGGATGTTACAATGTGAAAGAAGCAACTGAAATATTTAAAAATTGTTTTGGGAGGAGCAAGGAGGGCCTTATTGTGATGATTAGCAAATTTGACCATTATAAATCTGCCTGCTCTTTCTGAAGAGTTGGCTTAATACTATCAACACCAAACAGGGGTGCCATATACAAAATATGTGTTGCAGTCTGTTTTCATATTAAGTGTTATATAGATAAATGAATCTTGGAAAAGACCATTAGACAGAGTATACATATGATGTTAATTCATCTAAGCCTTTATTTTAAAGCTGTTTCGAGGAAAAAGACTTGCCAGCCATCAGTGCCTCACTTAAGTTATGAGATCAGTTTGTAATTTCAGTGTGTGCTTCCATGGCTTAGATGCCAAAAGTCAAAAATGCCAAGATCCTTGATTTTGTTTCGATTGGGAAGCTTTTGTCTCTATCTATATGCAAGGGGGCAAACCCACATTTTTATTTTTTTCTGTATAAAAAAAATGCTCTTCTGCAAAAATTATTTTAATTTGGATTGAGGATGAGAACAAGAAATGTATGGCTTCTTTCAACCAGCTGGACAGATTAGAATGGGATAAATTATTTTTAGGCTGAAAAACACATTGTTTAAAGCAGGAGAAAGGAAAAGAAGTAAAATCATGGTACTTCAGTGAATGTGTTACGTAATTTGTAGGAAGCTTGCAATATTGTTTAGTTTTGGTGTTACTGTAATTCTTATATTAAAAAAACCACCACCCCCTCCCCACAAAAAATCCAACAAATGAACAGCACACAACAAAAAACCAAACCAAACCCCCCACCACAACACACGGCCAAACCCAAAACCCCAGACCAGCAAAACCCCCCAACAAACCCCAAGAAGTAAATCTGGTTGCTTTCCAAGATGTGGTGACTGCTTTTTTTTTTTTTTTTCCTGGATGCTATCACATCTCCTCACAGTCATGAAGTGAAGAAGGTTTGATTCTGCAAAAGAATTAATTGAATAATCGTAAGCTCATTTCAATGAGCTTTCATTTTACATAGCTGTGAAAGGTTTAGGTCTTACTTGGTTTTGCATTTGGTTTGAGAAATACTTTATGGCTTTAAAGGTTTTTCTTCCTGAATTATTTTGGGAGTAGTGTATTGTTGGATTGCTTTGTCAATGTATCATATGTGTATAAGGGATCCAGATAGACTGTGTTAGGAAAAAATCATGGAGAGGTATGTATGAAGGGCTGATTTTTGACGTGATTCATTAATTCAAATGGTGTTGGTGATAAGATGCAGTAATTGTTTTTACTTTGACGCTGAATTTTTCTAGTGCAATTAACTTATTCTGTTCCCACATAGTGCTGAAAAGCGGGCATTTGTTCTCCCCACTTTCTCACCAGGCTAGTTTTATAGTCAATTATTTCTTCTTAACTTTTAAAACAATGGCAGATGTCTTTTTAGGAAAAAAAATAATAATCTCATCATGTTGTTCAGATCTTTGTGGAAATGTTTCTTCTGCTGTGTTACATTCTCTTAACTTGGGCATGCTTAGGATCAGATCTCTGTGTTGTTTAGGTAGCATGTTAGTATTTACAGATCTCCTATATGATTTAGGTGCTTGCCTGCATACTTCTGGAGTTCCGTGGCAAAAACCATCTTAAACATGTAAACTTCCATTGAATATTTAATTACCTTTGGATGCCTTTACATTGATGCTAGCTTAAATGAAAGATCTGCCTAGCCTAGTATCCTGACAACTTCCAACAGTGGATAGCTGGGTATTCATACAAATGGTACAAGCATGTAGCAGTACTTCCCCCACGATGCTTTTCCCAGCCTCCAGCAAGCTTTGACCCTGGTACTTGTAAGTGCTTAGAAGTGTTTGAAAGGTTTTTATTAAAAAAAATTGTCTCATTGCTTTCTGCTGTCATGTAAACAATTGGCATCTGCAGACCTATGTGCAAAGGATTTCAAATCTTAAATGTGCACTGTAGGAAGAGACAGAATAATACAATTTGGCTTTAATTATCAGCTTTCCAAGTTTCCATAAAGGTTGTTAACTTATCTAGCTGTTCATTTGTACATTTAATCTTTAACTCCACTGGAAAATAAATTCTGTTATGTGAAAATGGTATCAGTCCTAAAATGTTGGGGTTTACTATCTTTTGAATAAAACAGACCATCTAGTAGGATTTTTTTCTAGGGTGGAAAGAAATGGTTCATGTGCTTTGGTGCTGACTCCTTAACACAGGGTGTTTTTGAAGTAGCCTCTATTTTGCAATTAGATTTTCTTTTTCTCTTTTTTTTCTTAAAGTCAAAAAAATGCTCTTGAAAAGGACAGCTATGCTCAGTGGGACAAATTAGTGAATAGCTGTCTTGTAACAGTTCTTTATAAGGGTCTTCTGTGAATGCAAGAATTAAGCTAGCTCTCCAAAAGTATTCTAATCAGAATTGTACTAAAATTAAATATTTTCACAGTGAAAATAACAGGAGAACAGGAAATTAATGTTAGCTTACCAGCATCCGAACTATGTGACTTACCCAAATGGATGCTTACTACAGCATCCTTCAGTCAGTGCTCCAGCTACAATAACTAATACTGAGGGGTGGTTGCTACTCAGCACTCCAGTCCCTGTATTTCAGCTGGATGTCAAAACTGAGTTGGAGGAATAAGGCACGCGGCTGTCCTGCCGACCAGGAGGAGCTGAGAAACTAGCTCTGTGACTCTGATTTTTGAGAAGTTATCTTTGGCTGTCTAGTGAAGCCGCTGGAGTGTAATGAAACCTGAAGGAATGAAGGAACCCAGGCCTCTGCTTCCACCATGCCTTTGTTTCCTTTCCTGAAGAGGAGAGCAGTGCTGGGCAGTTGCACTGTTTCTCTTTGGTTTCACTTTCTGATGTTGTGTAACACTTCTGTTACAGTGTGAATGAGAACACTGTAAGAGTTTATGTACAAAATACACATTTACAAAATCATTGCTGGAATAATTTTAACTAAACCTCTAATCTTTAAATTGGTAACATCTTTAGTACATGTAAGTAATTATTACAGATGTCTTTTGGAGTATGACTTATTCTTACTGGAAGCTGATTGGTATAATGTGTAATTTAATACCTTCCTACTTTTAAAGGCACTAATGTGAGCTGTAAAAATCTATTTTTGCCAAAACAGAAATACATAATTCATTCCAAAATTATTCTGGTTAGTATCTAAATGATACTGTCTTAGGGCTGAGTATGTTATTCCAGTCCATGATACCAGCACAAATACTGCTGCTATTATTGTGTAGCTAAATGAGAAAATTTTGAAGAACTGTACACCAACTTCAGCAAGGGTTTGACCAGCATTGGGCCTATGAAAATCTTGTCTGGGTATGTGAGTCACATACTAGGGGAGGTGATTCATGTTAAGAATGACTTTCTGTGATATGCAGAGTTTCTTTATGGTCTATACTGATTTTCTTTCAATAAGGAAAGGTCTCCTCATGAGGTGATTTCTTTTGAGAAATGACATTGGATGGAGTGTTTTGCATGGGCTTGAATATCTGTATACCATGTCACATTTGTTAAGATAATCTTATGTGGGGTTATCTAGCAGCTTCCCTGTTCATTAGTATTTCCTTTCTCAGCAGCGAACTTAAATACCCTGTTGTTTAATACGCAGCTCAGATAACTATGCTAATGACACAGTAGGAATCTGTAAATATTTATGGTAAGTTCTGTCAGATCTGTATTTTAACAGATGTGGGGACAAATGTCTTCCAGTGTTTCTGAAGAGTGAAAGTCATGTTTAAATTTCCCAGTTGTCAATGACACTTGCAGTAATTGTGTTTCCAGAAAAACATATGGGCATTATGGAATTGCTCAACTGCTTTAGAAACCCATAAAAGTTCTTGAGATTTTTTTTCCATTGCTCTCAGCCCTCTGTTCCGCTTAAAGATAGATTAATGTGGTGTGTGGAGAGGTTAGGGGTCACTTAAACTGTTCTTTGCATGCAACATCAGTGTATATACTTAATATTCCATTGTCAGCCTAAACTGCTCCCCCATGGCAAGTAAATGTTTGTGCAGGCAGCTAATTTCTGTATTTTGGTTGCACAATGCCCCCCCCCCCCCCCCCCCCCCCCCCCGAAACTTAAAACCCACAACAGCCTTGTATGATTATAGTATTAGATAAATAGTATCATAAGTGTATTCAAAGAAGTGTATGAAGTCTACCTATATTAATGCAGTGACTAACACTTCTTGAAATTAATTGTGGACTAAGTTTCTTTAACATTGACTGAATTGTTTTGTTACTGCTTTGAATTACAAAGATGTAGGAACAGGCTTTTGAGACATTCTTTGAATTTGGGTCTGAACCTTTGTATGCTGGACCCTGTGGGACTTTTTCCTGAGTGAAGAGAGTTACCAAAGGACTTGCTACATTGTGTAACACTGTTGGGAATCAGGTACTCTTGCTATTCTACACTACTCCTGAGAATTTGCCTAGTTCATGTAGCTCATCCAGTAATACTTCTACCTTAGATCTCAGAGGACATTGTTGAACACACTGTGGAACTATGACAGTATTGCTAAAGTACACAATACAATTGTGTATAGATATTTATAGAAACAAGTAAATAAAAATGTAAACAAACAGGTTTATTTCCATTTAATAAGCTTTTTGGATGTTTGTCATAAAATGTCTGAGGATCTAGTTTCTGTACAACCCTCCATCTTGAATTCGCATTCACTGAACCAGACCAGAATTTCAGATGTATTTTTTTTTAATAGGCCAAACACATACTCATATACAAATCATTCCATTCCCCTTCTAAAGTGTGTGCTGGTTTTTTTTGTTTTGTGGGGTTTTTTTCTTAATGTTGAACTCAGTGAAGAAATAATACCAACTTCCAGCCATCCCTCTTCCTGCTTAAGAAATGATGAGGGTCCTAACATATGATCAGACTCACAATCCCAAGTTTCGGTTATGACAAATCATCTAATAATTGATGATTATTTTTAATTGTTTTATTTATTTTTTTTAACTGGGTGGTAGTGTGAAGGGTTTATCATCAAAACATTGATGTAAACTCTGCAAGGCTATGTAGCAAAAGGCATTGCTGTGTGGTGTAGTGGCAGTTGCTTTACTGCATGGATAAAGGTAAACTGCTTGTGGGTGGGAAGAATTTTATGCATCACTGTTTCGAAATGGGTTTCTGGATGGAAGAAGAAATTGGAGTTTCACTGGACTTTGAATGTATCTATATATAGTGATTCAGCTGCAAGCCAGTGAGCTCATTTTAAACCAGGACTTACTCATATTCATAACACTTCCAAAATATTGTGTGTAGGACAGGATGGGTCATTCTGCTGCCTGGATTTTTAATACTTGGTCATTCTCCTGATGACAGTTGCTATGTTTAATTGGGGTTTTTTTGCCACTGAGTTCTGTTAATTATTTAATCTGTCTGATGTACACTTTTTTAAAAGCTAGGTTTATTAACCTAAATCATTCTAGTGACAAGGTTTTTCTTTGTTTTAATGCATGTAATAACTTTAAGTCTGTTGGAATAAATTAAATTCTGAAAATCCACCTACTGAACATCTTCGTAAGGTATTTCCCTCTAGTAATTTTTAATATATATATGCATGAGAGTCTTGAGATTTTTTCTGTGTTGTAAGATTTTTTCCCCTAATCGTTTGTTTAGTTTTAAGAATATTTTCTCATGAAGTGTTGTCATTATAATTGGAAAATAAAGAGGCAATGAGATTACTTAATTGTGAAACTTGAGTGCCATCCTGCTGATTTGTTTGCAAGTGAAAATTGATCTGAGAAATAAATTTGAGAGCAACAGGAAAAGAATAGATTCTTAGCCTGTTAGCACTTAGAGGTGTGTTTATAAGCAAGCACACACATCCTCATCTTTACCTTAGGTGATTCTGGCAAAATAGCCTTTTTCTGCCATAGCTTGTTTCAAAACAGATCAAGGACCTATTTTGCTGGTAGGATTGTCTCTTTTGTGAAGGTTTTCCCCAGCATAATTTTGATAAGTAAATGCTTAATATCTTCATACTGTCAAATGACATGGTTATATTTGTGCATTTTTCTGAATGCTTGGCCATCTGAAGACTCTTTAAGTTGAGATGCTAAAACATTGAGGCAGAGGGATTTAAATGGAATTTTCAGTGATCTGTAGTTCCTTTGTGAAGCATCATGCTATTTGTCTGGTCATTGAAAAATACCCAAATGCAAGGGAATTGGTTTCTCTAAAAAACAATGATCTGTTTAGAAAAGAAATGTTGTGCCTGAGTACTCCAATGGTTTGTGACCTTTTTAGAATAATGCTCGTTTGTTCCTGTTTTTGCTAGTAATGTGGATGTTTTTGCAGGAAGTAACTATCAGAGAGTGATAATTATCTCTGCTGTCAAAAAAGCCCTATCAAACCCAGGTGAAATGGGTGTAAATGTAACTTGAATCAAAAGAGAGTGCACAAAGTTACTGAGGAAGTAATGTAACTATATGCAGGTCTGGGTTGATGCTGATGATGGCTTGCAGTTTAGAGTCAATTGTGCTGAGGTAGTCCATAAAGGATTAAAAGAGGGTCAAGAGTTTGTTGCGTTAAGTACAGTGGAGCTCCTAGCCAGAAACACGTGCCACACGGAGGAGTTCACTTCGCCCTTTTGAAACGAATTCAGCCAAATCATGCTTATTTTGGGAGGAGCCCGTGCGGGTGTGTTCTATCCAGAGTAACTGTTTCAAAACAGTTACTGAAGTTCATTGCCTTAAGTGTAAACACTTTAAGAAAATAAGAAACAGTGAAAATGAGGTAAAATTGAGCAAAGGTAAGAGTAGCAGCAAGCATTTGACAGAATTTCGGTGTGGGGTTTGCTACTGGCTCCCAAACTGATGTTTCAGTCACACATCTAAATGAAAAGATAATAGTTTTATGATCAGCTCAAGTATTTCAAGCATATGGGCTGAAATGAAAGACCTGGGGGCATCTTTGTTAGAAGCAGCAAAATAGACCATTATGTTGATGCCATGTTAGAGCAAATAAGAGTAACTTACTCAAAAAGAGGTAAATAAAACAGATAATATAGATTTCTAAAGCAAGATGAGAAAATCAAGCTGTATATGGTGGAAAGTGAGAGCAAGACCTTGAAAAAGACATTGAGTGTCAAATTTCAGGTTAAATAAATGCTTTTTGCACTTCAGCAATAATCCTAATATGTTCTTATATTATTCATCATACTTGTGGGTCAGCTGGGGTGAAAGTGGTTGCCCACACATGAGTCTTACTCTTGTGGTTGACATTCTCATCATACCATAGGAATGCAGTTGTCATTTGTTTCTTACACTGGTATCTGTCACCATAGCATGTGGGTGTCTGAAATCATGATCTCAGAGTGATGCAGGTCTTCAGGTAATGTGCCAGTCTCATGGTGGTCTTGGAAAAATAAGGCAAGCTTTGAGGCATGTTATATATCATGAGTTTTGATTTATAGGCTTAGTTATGGAGATTCAATGCAAGGATTAGAATACTATGGTAACAGGCTGACACGAACCTGCACTGCTGAGTAAGAGATTTCCACAGTCGGCAACTTTTTTTTTTTTTTTTTTTGACTTAGGTGACTTCATGTCTTAAGTTAGGCTTTGCTATGGCAGAGTGCGTACTCTCCAAATACAACAGTCATTGTTAAGGGCTGTTTCTGTGTTGAATTACAGGGACTGGTTCTATAGTTATATCATGCACACTGCAATTGTATTTGGTAGATTCCAGTCTTCTATTAAAAAGAAGAAATGCAACTCAGGAGTTTTTCAGGAATACTTGCTTTTTTTATTGTGTTTAATTCTTGGTGTGTTTGTCCTTCAGCGTATTCTGTTACGCTTCTACAGTGTAGGATTTGTAGGGAGGAAGGGAGAGGGAGGGACAACTTCAGAAGCCATTAATCTACTTGTAATAGAGTTGCTTAAATAGTTCAGATGAATCATCCTCTAGCACGCCAGTTTCTCTGCATGGGCTATAAAATGATCTGGGTGGCTATCTGAGATTAGATAACTAACTTTTAAACTAATAAAAGCTAGGTAAGATGAACCTGCCCTTAGTTATTGAAACAATGGTGGTTGCCTGGGTAATCCCAGAAGACTTAAATCTGTTTTCAGTTGTGCTTATTCCTCTTATTTTTCTTTTTCTGTCATAGGTCCTGATGTCTTTACATGAAATGTTCCCAGCAGTGCATGCAGCAGAAATGGCTGTCCAGAGAAACCCACGTTCCTGGGATGCCTGGCAGACTTTGGGACGTGCCCAGCTTGGATTAGGAGAGATAGCACTGGTAGGAAAACTAACAACATTAATATACTAAAATTGTAAACTGCATCCTCTGAATTGCGTGAGAGAATGAAAGTACAGAAATACAAAGGTATATGAATATCCTTATGTAACCTGAAAGCAGGCACGGAAAAAGGTTGCTGATGTTTATCTCCAGTATTCCCTCTACTTCATTGTTTTTCACAAATGTTTCCGTGTGGTTTTGTTGGTGGGTTTGCAGAAGATCTGCCTAGCTCAAAGCCTTTTGTGTTATATACTATATTAATGTGGTGGCTTTATGCAATAGAATAATTAGGTTGACTTAACTGCATATACTACGTTCTGGGTACTGTACTGCTGCAGCACAGCTCACCATAGTTTAAAGATAAAGTGCATTTCCAGCTGATACTCAGGCTCAGTTTTGTACATGCCTGCTAAAATTCTTGTTTTCCCTGTCTCCTACTCCCCTGTTTCAGGTGCAGCAAATCATATATGATTATTCATGCTTTCCTCTGGCTCCTTGACCCCAAATGGTGGTTGAAATTGCTTCTTAATAAGAGAGCAAAAAGGCTGGGAGGCTCTGCAGTAGCTGAAATACATCTTTTATCTAGCTGCAGCTGTATGCCGTGGTCTTGTCCTGGCTACGTGATGTGATGCAAAGGGAGGCTTCCCCTATATTGTATGACCCTCTGCCTGTAGGCTATACACCTGTAAATAATATACATAATATAATAGTTTTCTGCTAGTTAGTATGGAAACATAGTGAGTGAATTTTTTAATTCAGACATGTTCACGGAAGTCCATTAGAAAAATAATTCATGGTGAGCTTTCAGATGAGGAAGGATACAGGTTTTATTTTATTTCTATTAGAAGTAACTGTGTGCTGGTTTGATTCAAGTAATTTTATCATTAATCTAGAGTGTTTTTGCAAAGTCACAATGTTTGGACAGAAAATTTTCAAGACTGAAAAAATAATTATGATTTTTTTTTTCAAAGGAGGCTAACAGATTATGCAAACCCCGTTTCTTTTTAAAGTGTAGTAAGGAGCACTATTTAAAGAAAACAAAACAAAACAAAAGCTGTTCTAGGGGAAGGTGTCCCTACACATGGCAGGGGAGTAGGAACTATATGATACTTAAGGTCCTTTCCAACCCAAACCATTCTGTGATTCTATGAAACCCAAATGATGAGAATGACGTAAGACAAAAGATGTTAGTTGCAGATGTATAGTGTGCAACAACCTTATGTTGTTGCAGTACCATAATATGAAATATTTAATATAAATTCATGCATATCTGCATTGCATAACTGGTGACATTACATTGGCTTCGGTGACATAAAAGGTAAGAGTAGGCAGATGGTCTGTCCTGTCTGGATCTACAATCTGTGAATGTTATCCTTCCTGAGTGTCAGAAATTTTCGCTGTAAATTATGTGTCAGGTTCTAAAATGCATTAGTCTCAGGGAAGTCAAGGTTTTATTTCCTGTAAGGATCCTAGGCAACTGATGCTGCTTATTCTATAAAAATATGCTGCAGTTACGTGAATTATAGATACTGATATTCTGATACTAGTTATACCACCAGGTCTGCTCACTGGATCCTGTAAGCTTTATCTACATTGGCAAGTCATATCACACCAATAGGAGTGGATATCTTGAGTCAGTAGTGCTGGCGATCCGGTGTTGACATTACATTCATGTTGTTCTACTGCAGAGTAGCACTCCAGGTGTTCTTTTGTAGTGCGTTGTTGAGCTTAATCAGAAAGCCATCTAGTTTATGTAGTCTGAGACTATTCCATGATGCAAGCAAACTGAAACATTTTAAGTGGGAGCAACCAGAGATTTGCATCAAGGTACATTATTCATCTGAAAGAAAACACTGCTGTAGGTGCTCCTGTAATGTTAGACTGACCTTACTGTCTGTGAAGAGAGGGAGGAGGAGTTGTCACCGGGTAGTTTGCTCTCTTAATGTTTTTTTCCTCTGTCTCTGTTTGATCAGGGAGCCCAGGGGTGGGTAGCTCCTGTTGGTGTCTCTAGTTCTTTACTGCTGGCTGTTTCTGCGTTTTTGCCTTCCTGTCTTTAAGGCATGTTGAACTGCCTTCTGATGACTATATTCTCACCTACAGAGAAGAACTCGGAGGGTTATTCTAAAATGCAGACAGTGATCACTATTTTATTTTGGAACAAGTGATTTTTTAAGGAACCTTAAAAGGTTATGACAGGAGTAGTATTAAAAGGTTAAGTGATTTAATAATTATTGAACCTGTGGAGGCTTCTTGACCAGGTGATCAAAGTCATAATTATCCTTTTCCATTAGTCTTTCATGACCATGATTTTCTAATTTTTCACTGCCTTACATTTTTTACAAAGAAAATAAAGCATAATTATCAGGGCTTCTTAGTAATGTTTGAGATTTGGGAATTACTACCCCTCTCAAGGCAGCTTCTTCTGTTTCTTTGTTTCATTTCTCCCCGTCAGTGTCTGTCTTCACTACCCACATCCTACCAAATGGTCTGTTGTAAATATTTTTATTACTTCACAATGAATGATGCACTTTTTCTTGGGAAAAAAACAATTTACTGAATTTCAATTTCAAGTTTCCCAGGCCTAAAACACAGCTTCTAAACAAATCTAATTTTTATTATGATCTGTGTAATATATTTTTCAAATGAAAAAATACTTGTTTTGATTTAGATTTGTTAGACTTGCGACAAAGTGAGATAAATTAGCCCCTTTGTATTTACCATTTCCAAAAGCTGTTTGCTTTTATTTTCTGAATTTACTGTGTGGGGTAATTGAACAGTAATACTTGAATATGAGCAAGCAGAACTTTATTTCTGTAAAGGCAGAAATTCCTTAGATTCTACAGATCCAGTTTGCAAGAGCATACTCTAGTAAACTTTGCAACATGAATGTAGAAACTGCAGAAATGTAGTCAGGCTTGCAATATTTTTCTCATTTAATTGTAAACGTTTATCAAATTATATTTACTGTACTGGTGTTGACAGCTTAAGCAGTAACCATTTCACACTGATACCTTCATTAGAATAGTTATTCCCATGAGTGAGTGAGCCCCACGCCATTAAACAAGCAAACAAAAAAAGAAAAGCAGCATTAAGAAAAAAGACCAACTGAAAGTGACTGAGTCTCCTGTCCTGGAGAAGTTCATAAGCCATCTGGACATGGTCATGGGCAGCCAGCTGCAGGTGGCCCTGCTTGACCAGGAGGTTGGCCCAGATGACCTCAGACCGTCCTGGCCACCCTCAGCCATTCTGTGATTTTGTGACTGAAGCTTACACCCTGTTGTGGGAGGGGACCACTAGGTCAAATGTAGAGTGCTGAAGATTACAAAGGTTAGTGGGCAGGTGTGTAAACATGGACCAGTTGTGTGTGCCTTTTATTTGGTGTTTTGAAGGATGTGGTTTGCTATATTGTTACTAAGTAGTTTAGCAGTCTTTTAAGTGTGACACTACATTTTGTAAAAAGAATTAAGCCTTGACAATATGAATGCTCAGATCAGCCCTTTTATTTATCTTGAAAAAAAAAAAAGGTTTAGATCTTTCACATAATGATGGGAGTTACGAACTAGCAAAGAGAAGCATTACTGCATTTTGTTGTAATCCAGCTAATTAACATAACTATGAATTTGATGGAATGTTTCAAAATGTTACTATTGTAAGCATGTAGAAACATAAAGATTTTGATATTCAAAAGGAAACTGATGGTTGGCTTTCCTTTGAAAAGCAATCAAGCCTGTGCTTCAGATTGTGTTCCTATCAACTTGAGGGGATAAATTAGTCAGATTTTATTTTTATAGATTTCTATGAGATTGAAATATTTAATTACACTGTTGTGGTGATCTTCCTTCTAAGCACAACAAAATGTATGGATTTTTTTGTAGTGACGGCATATTTATCATTATATGAATATAGTTGATACTTACTATGTACATAAATGAAAAGAGAAAGAGGCAATGCAATCTGAAAAATGGCAACCTGTTTTATAATTTGGACCTAGAATGTCTTGTTATTCCATTTACAGTTTGTGTGTCACACTTTAAAAGGTACTGCTGCTGCTCTCCTTATCAGGATTGCATTGGAACAGGCTGCCCAGGGAAGTGTTGAAGTCACCATCCATGGAGGGTATTTAAAAGGCATGTAGATGTGGCATTTGAGGACATGGTTTTGTGGTGGACTGTGGTTGAACTCGACCTTAATTGTCTTTTCCAACCTAAATGATTCTATGATTCTGTAACATTTCTTTAGAAAATAATGCATGTGACAGGGCATATTGCTGTCCTGCCAAGTCCATCTTGAGCTGCACTCTGGTCACATATGCATTCTAGCATATAGTATTAGGGAAGTATTAAGTTGGAGAGAAAATAAAATTCTTTGTCAGTTAAAATGGAGTTCTGTTCAATTCTTTTCAACCGCTTTAAACACTCATACCCAGTTGTAGGTAATACCAGGTAATAGACAGTAATACTAGCTTCCTCAGAGGTCCTGTGTTAGTCCTGCAGCCTCCAGCAGCTATAGTGTAATAACTTATTTTTTTTAACCATTGTTGGAAGTCATAAATATATTTTGATAACCCACCTAATGATTTTTTTTTAATTGCATGAAAAGAAATTTTACTCGGAGGTGATTTGTATTTTGAGTCAAGAAAGCAGAAGGGCAAGCAACTCTGCAGAAGTTTGAATGCCCTTTCTGATACATTTCTGGCAGGGATACTCAGTTCTTGCCAGTGTTCTCTGCTGACTTAGCTGGCATCTCTTGTTCACTTCTCTTGTCAGATGCTGAGGACTTTTGAGGCTCTAGCCATGATGAAGTAGTACATCTCCACTTAGACCCTGTAATTAAAAGTATTAGCAAAACAGATGTAGAATATATGACACACTTCTATTGGGGAGAAAGTTGTTTTACCATTAGTTTAGAATTCTTTGTAATAATGGTATCAGTATAAGTTGGTAATGGAGAGATAAATGTTTTCTGTCCTCCTGATATACAAGTTAAGAGAACTTTGGGCTTTATTTTCTTGGGCTAAATTTGTCAATTCCTATAACGGGATGGATTTATTTTAATCTCTCTATCATCCTGGGTGTACTAGAGCATGGTATAGAGATCTCTATGACAGAGGCTGCCTGAAGCAGTGACTTCTGTAGAGCGTGCTGCAGTGTCTTGCAGGGATGCTCACTGAGGTGTAAAGGCAGACAGGCAGTAGATGTTGTGAGGAAAGGGTGCTGGGAAGAAGTGAGTTGGTACAAGAGGAGATCTGGGAAATGGGAATACATCGCCAAAGCAAAAGAATAAACAAGAGGAGGATAGAAATGTCTTCAAAAAAACAGGAAGAAGGAAGCTGTGGAAGTCAGGAAGAGACACCTTGAAGAGAAACTTGGAAATGGACAACATGGCTGATGGGAAATTTTCTGAAACTTTAGTCTTTACAGAGATGTGTGTCTGGGGCTAAAGAAGCTGAGGAGATCTCTATCAGTTGCCACAAGCCATTCATTATGCTCCTGTTCTCCTCTCATACATCCAGGCTCAGGCACTGTTCTCTGGCCTCTCATGCCAGCTATCAGACACTGCACCCCAAGGAGGACGTGTGCTAAGTCAGCCCTGGGAGTGATGCATCTTCATCTATGCTGCATAAATTCTCTGCAGTGGAGAACCTCCAGCATAGGAGAATTAAGCTAGCATAATCTCACAAACGTCTACAAAATAGGAACAAAGACTTTTATGGGTTTATAACTTGACCAAATTCCCATAGATGAAAGACAATAATAGTCTCTCATACCTGGAATATTGCTTACTATATTTCAAGTCTTTTCTCCGAAATATGAGAGCACAAGAACCTTTGAATAAAATGGTTTTATAAACGTAAGAACTGCAAAATATTAAGTGGTCATGTCATTTTTGAAGACAGAAGAATTATTTCTGCTGAAATGAAATTACCAGAGAGAAAATTTTTATTGAAAAATTAATCTGAATGGAAGAGTTGCGTAGAAAAGCTCTGACAGTTTAAAGTTAAAATAGATAACATATTTACCTTTCATATTATGTCATATAAACTATTAAACTAGAGTGAAAGTATGTTAAAGAATTGGATTTTTTTTTGTTTAAATAAGAGAAGTACAATGGAGAGTCCTTAAATATGCTAAAATTTTGCAAATGTCTCTTTTCTAAAGGTTTCTGTGAAAATTATTTATGTTCACAGTGAATGGTATAAGAGATAAGACTTAAATTCCAGTAAAATATTAACATAGAATCATGGAATAGTTTGGGTCAGCAGTGACCTGTAAAGGCCAGCTAGTCCAGCCCCCTGCAATCAGCAGGACCATCTTCAACCAGATCAGGTTGCTCAAAGCCCCCTACACCTGGCCTTGAATGGTTCCAGGGATGGGGCAACTACTGCCTCCCTGGGCTACCTGTTCCACTGTTTCAGTACCCTCATCATAGAATTTTTTTCCTTTTATCTACTCTGAATCTGTCTTCTTTTAGTTTAAAACCATTACCTCTTGTCCTGTCACTACAAGCCCTGCTAAAATTTCAATCCCCATCTTTCTTATAAGCCCCCTTGAACTGTTGAAAGGCTGCAGTAAGGTCTCTCAGGAGCCTTTTCTTCTCCAGGCTGAGCAACCTCAACTCTCTCAGCCTGTCCTCATAGGAGAGGTGTTCCATCCCTTTGACCATTTTTCTGGCCCTCCTCTAGATCCGCTCCAACAGGTCCATGTCTTTCTTATACGGGGGACTCCAGATCGGGATGCAGTACTGCAGGTGAGGTCTCACCAGAGTAAAGGAGCAGAATCACCTCCCTCGCCCTGCTGGCCACACTGCTTTTGGTGCAGCCCAGGATTTGGTTGGCTTTCTGGGCTGCGTGTACACATTGCTGGTTCATGTCCAGTTTTTCATCCCACCAGCACCCCCAAGTATTATGTTGGATGCTGTAAAAAGAAATAAAAAAATCCATATTTAAGTGTCATTAAACACAGAAAAGGATTACGTATAGATGTATACACATCTTCTACTGATGGACGTCCTTCGAAATAGGTCAGATTGTGTCTGTCAGATGTAACATAAAGGCCTAATACAGACCTTGGGGCCAGATGTGAACTGCATAACCTCTTAAAATGCTCCCTTACATTTTTTTTAGGTTATAAAAATGTGCTAGAAAAAGTATAGTCTTGATCAGAACAGCCCTTTACATTTAAAGACTCTGCAAACCAGCAGAGGAGTTTCTGCTTATGGTACAAATTGTTTGCTACAGAACATCCTCTTGTGAAATGAAATCTAAAGTATTTTGAAAATACAAATACATAGTCTCTTATATGCTGCTTTTCAAAATGAGACTAGAAATTCCAAGTTTATCTTGTGCCTCCGTGTTTTCCTGTAATGCCAGACAGGCAGTTGGAAAAGGAGATTTACATCTCCATCAGGGGGGAAATTAGAAGTAGCACTGTTATTCTTTCTTCTGTCTTAATGGAAATTAACGGCTGTGGAAGCACCCGCAGTGGCAACATAAAATTTTGTGTGGATGATGGTTCTGTATTTTTCAGTGTTACATTGCTGCTTTAAAAGGAATCCCATTGAACTTCTGCAGCACTTAGAAATTACTTTATTATTACCTATTTTTAACAATGTTATACACAGTCTTTTTTTCTATATTTCTATGTTTTCATGCTGTATTATATCAGTCATTGAGGCAGCTTCTAAGCTTATCAAATGTTACCTTATATTTGACTACTGTGTTTGGGGTTGTTTATTGTGCATGAGCATCATTATATAGACAGGTTTTAATTAGGGGGCCTCTTTCATGGAAGGCTTAAAAGCAGATGGTGTTTGTTTATATTTTGTTTTCAACAGAAATAAAAAAAAAAAAAGAGCATTTAGTGTTTACTTGTAGCTCATGTGTCCCTGGAAATTAAAAGCTAGCAAAGCTGAATAAAATGACACTGTTTTGCAAGAATTGCACTGTACTCCTTCTGTTTAAAGTTCAGCATGCTCCTACACTTCTGAGCTGGCTGTGGACCAATAGTAAAGATTTTTCCTGGAACTGAAAGGCTGCCTATTACAACAACAGTAAGGCTGATAGCATAATCAGCATTTCTTAAATCTGATTTATATCTCTTTTCTGCAGAGTTCACATCATTCAGAGCTTATATATTAATCTGTACCAGCAGAAGGATGACTTGGCAGTTTCTGTCTATGTAGATGAAAAGTTATGGATTTTCAAATTAATTTGGATGCTTTAGGTATTTCTAAATTACAACAGAATGTGGAATTCAATGGTTGTCCATATGTCTTTAAAGTCTTTATATGCAAGTTGCTATAAATTTTCCCAAATATAATCCAAATCCATATCATCACTGTTTTCCCATCCTACAGGAAAGCTTCTTCTATCATACAAGAGTTTGGTCACTCATGTAGCCATTTCCATAACTTACCATACAGTCATAAATGTGAAAGACACACCTGCCTGTTTGTACATACACATAAGTCTGTGTAGGTAAGGTCAGTCTTGGCCTTTTCACTGTTGATATAACTATAAATACAATATTGTGTTGTGATTCTTGGTGTATCATTTTTTCAATATTGTAGCAATCTCTTATTGCCAAATATCACATCTACTGGATTAGATGGTCAAATTTTTTTATGTATTTAACAACTTCTGTGTTGAGTATTTGTATTTGTGAGACTTTTCCCAATTGGGCT
Source organism: Falco peregrinus (assembly GCF_023634155.1). Taxonomy (NCBI): domain Eukaryota; kingdom Metazoa; phylum Chordata; class Aves; order Falconiformes; family Falconidae; genus Falco; species Falco peregrinus. The sequence continues at coordinate 70,128,369 of NC_073739.1, forward strand.
GAAATACAGGAGAAACAGTATTGACTGTACTTGCTTGTATTAATATTACATTGTTCATAAAATTATTGGAGCTCTTTCATAGAGCAATTCTCCAAGTTGGGAATCTATTTGCTAGTTTTGCTTGTTTCGGTGCGTTTGCAACCACAAACTTGTTACAGAAACTGCTTTTCATGGGGCTAGGATTACTCTAGTATTAGGTCTGTATGTGAAATGGCTACATGCTATTTTAAAAGCTACTTTAAAATATTAGTGCTACTTCAAATCCCAGTCATCCCTTTTCTGTATTTCTGTATCTGCTTTTGCCTTCATGTACCTCTGATGGTAGGAGAAAAGTGGGATAGAAAACCATCAAAACAAAAACTATTTTTCTTTTACCTTTTTATTTACAATATTATTTTTTACATGTGAACTTTTATTCGTGCTCGTGTTGCTAGATGCCCGATTTGTTCATGCATTCTTGGTACTTTCAGGAACTTACATGCACAGTTCGCTGGGGGTGACGATCCTGTTGATCTTACAGCTGAGGGAGGATTGTTCTACTAAAGACAGACGGGAGTAAAAACATTTTTGTTGTTGCTTGAATGATGTATGTAATATTTTTTGGTTAATTTCTATGATGAAATGTGTACACTTTAAAGTGTTTCTTCCCCATTCTGTTTATAGGCAATCCGAAGTTTCCAGGTGTCCTTACACATCTTTCCAATGAACCCTGAAGTATGGAAAGAGGACCTTTCCTGGGCAAGAAAACTACATGAACAGCAGAAGGCAACAAAGACTGAGGCAATGCAAACACTGGCAAAAGAGAAAGATCTTGCACAAGAACCAATCCCAGACTATGACTTTGAAAGTGATGAAATTGTGGCAGTCTGTGCTGCTATTGCAGAGAAGGAGAAAGCTCTTTCAGCAGCTAAAACGGTAGTGATTGTGTCTGCTTCAGGTACAGTAGAGACTGTTACTGAGAAGGAGAATTGTCCTACAACTCCTGATGAAACTCTTTTCATCAGAGCCCGATAGAGCAGCCTTATGGGCTGTCATAAGAACGAGTGTTATTTATTGTATTGGGCTTGCTTTATTTTTGTTTTTTGAGCAGTGGGAGAGCCTGTAAAAGCTAAAGAACTGGAAGTTGATTTTATTTTGTAGATTTAAAAAGCAGTCACCTGAGTCGTTCCATCCATATCTCTGGAAAAGAAAGCGAAGAGTTGATTCTAAAAATCTTATGAACAAATGTAATACTAAAATGCTCAACTACATTTTAACAACTGTTTTCATCTTTATGTCTTTCATAATTTTGCAAATTAATGTCTACATTTTTGCAGTAATTCATAAGCTTCTATTTAAACTGTAAAAGAAAAAGGGATTTAAAAAAAAAAATCTGTTTCAATCCTTACTCGTTAATTTTATTTTTCTTCCAGTTGAAGTGTGAACTGTTCTTTGTTATCAGAAGTCTTTATTTTCATTAAGATTACTTTTTCTATGAGGAAGTTCCCTATGAAGCGGAGGTGGATTATTATTTCACTTGTGTGTGTGTGTGATAGATTGGGCTTCTGATTTGGAGTCAAATGAAATCAGTAGAAACCTTTGTGTTGCTTTCATAGGTGGATGGGTTAAACACTTTCCGATTAGATGAAAGGAAATGCAAACAAGCATCTGAATGCTTAGTTATTACTAAATGTTTCAACAGATGAAAGAACATTCAGCTGAGACTGAAACTGGCCTTTATCTTGAGTGTTGTGTGACAGACATCACCAAAAGTAAAATGGTGGGAGCTGGAAATAGGTACGTCTGAAGTGTATTACATTTAGTCTTTTCTTTCCTAGTGAGGCTAATTTCATAAAGAGAGTCAGTTTGTTTGTCCTGATTCTCATGTCCTGCTATTTAAAGTATGTTCTTAATGAACCACGTTTTCAGTACAGCATTACCTGAGTCTCCCTTTTTATCCTTTTTTTTTTTTTTTTTTTTTTTTTGGATGCTGTGGTGTGTATTCACATTGTGTTAAGAGGCATAACATAGGAGATTTGTTTGGTGTTAGTCTTTCTTTAGGGAAGGGGGCCACAGAAGTGAAGTCAGGTTGTTTCTTCGATGCGCTCTGTTCTGGACTGCTCTCTTTTCATTGTCTTGGAGACATGGTAGAGATGGTCACCTCCTAGCTGGACTTGAAAAAATGGTCAACTGAGGAGTTCCTGGAGAATTCAGGCTTGGGAACACATCATTTCTACTTCATTTTTATGACATTTTGCATGATAAAAACATTTGAGTAATAGTTCTGTAGGTGAGTGAAACCTTTTGAAATCAATCGTCTTTCCATTTTCCATATCTGATTTCTATTTTCAAAATAACACATTTTAAAAGAAAATAGTGTTGCTCGAGAGCATAGTGATTTTTGCAATAGAAGGTGCTTTGTAGAAAAATTACCTCAAATCACTTTCAGTTGAATATCTTTATTTAAGAGAACGCTTACAGACTTTGCAGTAATTAATTATCCCTTTCAAAAACTTAATTGCCATGTTGTACTTACTAAATTTTCATTAATTTTTACAAGATTCTTCGGAATATATTTTTGTATTGGTGTGAAATTTTGGATCTGTACTTGCACATGCACACTTATACTTTTTAACATCTCAGTATTCAAAGTAATCATAATTACAGCAACTAAAATATATTAAGAAATCTAAAAAATTACCAGGTCATATTTTCATTTGTTCTTTTGGTTCAAAAATAAATCTTAAATGCTTACTGAATAGGCATTAGATTAAGATATGGTTTGATAGATGGTTTAAATTGTCCCAGTTGAAGAATTTTTTAGTCTCACTTTCCCTAAGAACTGAAATAATACAATCTACTCAGCCATAGGAAGAACTAGTGTGAGAAGGATTTGGACAGATTTCTTCAAAGAGGAGATGATTCCTAGAAAAGGAAATGTGTGAGAAGCTGTAAAGTTATGTTTTCATTTTGGAAGAGATCAGCTATAACCCAACACAAGTTTTTTTTCTTTGCACTTTATACTTGCATCAGTGTTATGTATTTACTCATACAGGAAGGACTGCCTCCCTTCTTTCAGAGCTCCATGTTATCACAGAATCTGTTTCCAATGAAATGATTCACAAATTCCTATTGACTTCAGCACTGCTGGGCCAAAGTAATGGAGGGGTTTGTATCTACACCATTGAGCAGAATGTCCATGCTGGGTTCAAGGGATGGTTGTTTCCATCCTCTGTACTAAATGTGTTTCCCTTCTGATTAGACTAGGTTATAAATTCTAGTTATTGTCAGGACCATAGTGTTTTATAGAACACTGTAGAGCGAGTACGTCTTCGTGACACTGTTAAACTGGGAAAAAGTGCAAAAATTGATGATTTAAATATTGGTTTTTGTGCAGCATGCCGTGTTTTGCATGTATAGGAACTTTTGGATCTGTTTGAATAAAATACTGACTGCTGCTCACTGATGCCTGTTTATTCTTTTGTTTATAATAGGAATAAAGGTTACCGTTGACCATTTTAGAATTTAATCAGTTGGCTTCTCCTGTCTCTGCTGACAGGAGCAGAGGCACTTTTTACTGTTTACTTCTGTTTACTATAACACATTGTTAATGAGTTATAGTAAAAAAAAAAGACATATCAGGAAAAATGTTTAATAAAAGGTAGTGCTCAGTGCTTTTAAACCTCTCAGGGGTATCCAGATGAGAGGGGCCCAAAGGAGAAAGCTTTTGTTATCAAAAACAGGATGTCTGTGAAGAACACTCCCACTTTGCCATCAGGAATTCATTTTTATTGTTCTTCATCATCACTAGTGGCAGTGGCTGCAGTAGCTTCCGTGTGTTTGCCTCCCATATGAATCCTATATTAAAATGGTGGAGTGTTGCAACGTTGTTAAAGTGGAAATCTCAACAACAGTTGGTTAGGTGGATTAATTTTGCTTAATTTAAAATCTACGGTTAAATATTCAAATACTTTTTTTCCACCTTTGAATCTCTTTATATCCAGTGGAAAAAGATACACAGCCTCAGAGGGCCATTCATGTGCCTTGTGTTAGGTAAATGTCTTAAGATGAGCTGTATCAGCCTCCCAAGGTGCCTAATTTCCGTTGAGTACAAGGAAACTGAAGGTGACTGACTGGCAGTTAACTTCAAATGCTGAAAGAGGGCAGATAAATTCCACTCTTACAAACAGAGATAAAGTATCTTTTAAAAATTCAAACATAAATTGTACTGAGAGAGAATAAATCCTTTCTGATGACACTAGAAGGTAGAAATAGCACCTCAAGAAATAGGATTTTAAAAGTAGTTGTGGAGGGGAAAACAGCCAATGTAACAGTTTACTGTAGTTCCAGATAGTTGTCTGAATATCTGTTGGTGTTGGGGATCAAGAGTAGAGCGTAACGTTGGGAACTTGGCTGGTCATACGAGGTAAATGCCCCCCAGATCCTAAAACCAAGGTGAAGGAGGCAAAGGCTAATGTTGAGGGCAGGTGCTCTTTTAATTTATTTTAAGCTCATATAATGGCTGTAAAACTACAATATGTGTAGTTAGGGCTGGGGCACAGGAAAGCAGAAGCATGTGGGCTTGTTTTTTTGTCAGGTTGTGGACACCGTGTGTTTATTGTAGGTTGGTATCATGGTAACTTCTTAAGTAGACAGGAGTCCTTGGCCAGTGGTATTTCCAGAGAGGTCTAGTTTAGAAGCAGGAGCAGCTTATGATAGTTCGGTCACGCCAGATGTGCTGCCCTGGTTTTGAGGGCTGATTTTCTAAGAGCTGCAACTGTAAGAGCTTGTAGGGTTTGTACAGGGTAAATGATCAAGGGGAAAGATCAGACGTGGGGAACGAGTTGACCGTTTGGGTTCAGGAAGCAGGTGTTTTAGACTTCAGTTGGTTTCCGCATCCAGTAAAGCTGGCAAGTCTAGGACAAGGCCTAGGTGTGGAAAGATGTGGTGGTATTTACTAGCTGTAGTAGTACGTCTCCCTTAGGAAGAATAGATTTGCAGTTGTGTCTAGGAGTAGAAGTAAAAAATTTAGTAGGAATGTTCTTGGTTAGGATGATGGCTGGTGCTGTCTGAAGATAGTGCATCACATTCGTTTTAGTGCTTTGGCATTGCGTCTGTAGCACACCAGTGTGGGTTAGGCAGTGCTAGTGTTGCAGACAGCAGAGATGTATAAGCTTGATTTAAAACAGGATCCTACAGCCCACCCTTACAGTCCAAGTCCTCTCTCAGTACACCCTGCACCCTAAACCTGGGCCTGATCGTAATGCTAATTTATATTATTGATCAGAGATTCAAATTAATCTACAAATTTTCATAGAAGCCACTGTCTTGTACAGATGCTGGCTGTTGTCCTGCCTGTGGTGGGTAGATCCTTCAAGCTGGGCCACAGAACAGGGCCTTAAATTGAGTTAGGGCTGGGGTTTGGGGCATGGTATAGGTGGGAGGTCTAGCAGTATCTCTGGATGGAAAGCGTTCTGTGAAGCGGTGGGCTGGGACCTGTGGGCAGGACAGACTGCTGGAAATGAGGCAGCAGGACTGCCAGTCACAGGACTAGCAGAATGGAGTTTGAGAGATACAGTTTTGGTATGAGAAATTGTTGAATGGCAAATCTGTGCATTTTCTGTGAACACAGACGATGGGAGGGTGCATGCAGGTGTGGAAGACAGGCTGTTTCAGGGGTGTATGGGTCTCTCAGGGCTGGAAATGGAAGGGAGCTTTTATGTGTGAGAAGGGAAGCCCTTTTGAATGTATAGGAACTATTCATAATACATAGCAGGAAGATAAACTTTTATCTTCCATGTGACAGATTAATCTCTACAAACTTGTAGCTTAATTTTATGAGATTTATTGTTCTCAGGGAAGCTGAGGAAGACAATGTGTTTATGGTCAGTGTGGATGAGGGTGCCAAAGCTGAGCGGGACTGTTGGACAGGTAAGGAGACATAACTGTCACCCTAAAAAAAGCCACACTTTGCCCAGTCCTTTTAGCCAGGCTACTTCTGAACACCCTATCTGTGTTTGCAACTAGGCAGTAGAGGTGCTCCCATTCTGCCTTTGTGCACTGCCACTGGGTTGTGGCTGGCAATTCCAGTATTGCTCAGCAGACTTGTAATCTGTGGGCTGGTTGGGAATCCTTGGGTTCATTACCGAGGGAGTTAGTGTTGATGATGTGTGCTGTCAGTCCAGTCCACTGTACACACCAGCAATGCAGCGGGCAGGAGGAACACCCCAGGCTTATCGTAGCAAAGCTACTTAAGAAGGTCTGTTCTTGCTTAAAGATCTTCCAGACCATACATATTTCTCGTCAGTAATGATGAATAATAATAAAATAGTATTAGTGAAATAATAAATCAAATGAGAAACCAATAAATAATAATAAGCCCTTGCTTATTTAAATACTTACTGTACACTGTTGATATTCTGCCATTGCGCACAGTACCGATAACAGGTGTGCTGCTTTGGGCCAGCTGCAGAGGTGTGGTACAGTGTTGGTACAGGTGGTGTGTCCGCAGGTGGCAGTCCCACCTTCCTGCTCTGCTGGGTATATTTCCTGCCTTGGGAAGTATGATGGGTGTATTCTATTTGTTGGTCACTGGTAAGCAACAGATCATGGTTAAGTGGTTTAATTGCAAAGAATTCAGGCAGACCTTCGTCTCTAGCTGCAGTAGGAACTTGACTAATACTCTTCTCCAGCTTAACTGGTGAAAAAGTGGCTTCTGCTGCAACTATTTGTGTAGAGATTTAGCTTCACTTTCTACATGTATCAAGGCAAATAATCTCAGCTCCTCCTGTTAAAGGAAAATGTATTTGATTTTTGTTTGTGTTATAGGATTGTATCATAGAATCATAGAATCTTTTAGGTTGGAAAAGACCTTTGAGATTGTAAAGTCCAACCGTTAACCCAGGACTGCCAAGTCCACCACTAAACCATGTCCCTAAGCACCACATCTACACGTTTTTTAAACACCTCCAGGGATGGTGATTCCACCACCATTTCCCTGGGCAGCCTGTTCCAACTCTTTAGCACCCTCTCAGTGACAAAATTTTTCCTAATGTCCAGTCTAAACCTCCCCCAGTGTAACTTGAAGCCATTTCCTTATGTCCTGTCACTAGCTGTCTGGGAGAAGAAACTTACCCACACCTGCCTACAGCCTCATTTTAGGAAGTTGTAGAGAGCCAGAAGGTCCCCCTGAATCTCCTCTTCGCCAGACTAAACAACCCCAGTTCCTTCAGCTGCTCCTTGTAAGACTTGCGCTCCAGACCCTTCACCAGCCTCGTTGCCCGTCTCTGGACACGCTCCAGCACCTCAGTGCAGTGAGGGACCCAAAACCAAACACAGGAGTCGAGGGGCGGCCTCGCCAGTGCCCAGTGCAGGGGGACAGCACTGCCCTGGCCCTGCTGGCCACGCTGTTCCCGGCACCAGCCAGGGTGCTGCTGGCCTCCTTGGCCACCTGGGCACACGGGGGGCTCATGCCCAGCCGGCTGCCGACCAGCCCCCCCAGGCCCTTTCCCCCCAGGCAGTTCCCAGCCCCCTGCCCCCAGCCCGCAGCGCTGCGGGGGCTGGTGTGACCCACGGGCAGGACCCGGCACTGAGCCTGGTTGACCCTCACACAACTGGCCTGGGCCCATCGCTCCAGCCTGCCCAGACCCCCTGCAGAGCCTCCTGCCCTCCCGCAGATCAACGCTCCCCCCAGCTGGGTGTCACCTGCGAACTCACTGAGGGGGCACTCCATCCCCTCGTACAGGCTGTCGATAAAGCTATTAAACAGAACCGGCCCCAGCACGGAGCCCTGCGGAACACCACTGGTGACCCCTCGCCAGCTGGATGTAACTCCATCCCCCACCACGCTCGGGGCTCGGCCAGCCAGCCAGCTTTATACCCGGCGCAGAGTGCACCTGTCCAGGCCACGAGCAGCCAGTGTCTCCAGGAGAATGCTGTGGGAGATGGCGTCAGAGGCTCTGCTAAGGCCCAGGTAGGCAACATCCACAGCCTTTCCCTCATCCACTAGGCGGGTCATCTTGTGATAGAAGGAGATCAGGTTCATCAAGCAGGACCTGCCTTTCACAAACCCGTGCTCTGGGCCTGATCCCCTGGCTGTCCTGCATGTGCTGTGTGATGGCACCCAGGATGATCTGCTCCATAACCATCCCTGGCACAGAGGTCAGGCTGGCAGGCCTGTAGCTGCCTGGATCCTCCTTCCTGCCCTTCTTGTAGATGGGCATGACGCTGCCTGACTTCCAGTCTTCCAGGATTTCCTTCTGGTTCTTACTGATAAGCACTGAACCCTACTGTCACCATCATTCACCTCACACAGCGCTATCCCTCTGCCTCTACTTGCCTATCCCTTCCGAACAGTCTGTAGCCATCCATTGCAGCACTCAGTCATGCGAGCTACCCCACCGTGTTTCTGTGTCTGCATAAACAGTTTTCATGGCTCTGTGTCAGTGCTTGTGGGGACACTTGATGATGGCTGCCTCTTGCTGATGGTGATCATGGTGTTTTGGAAACTTACAGGACAAAGTATGCTTTGACAGTAGCTGAGCAAAAAGCATTCCAAGATGGGAGATTTACTATGGTTAGGAGCTGGCACCGAATGGCAGACTCAAAAACATCTGAGATCAAGCAGAACATTTCCATTTAATTGTGATCTCCAGAATTACTTTGGTCAGTACAACTGCTTAAACATATCAACATAAGGCTCAATTTTCATTACAATAAAGCATTCACATGAAAACACTTTAAGCAGCATAACAGTATTTGACAAAACATCCTCCAAATATCTGTATAGAATTATTTCGATAAACAGTGTTTCTGGAACAGGATCTAACCCTTACAACATAAAACACCAAACTCCTTTTCGTTAGTGGTTAACAGCTGGTTTTGGTCATGTGTGTGCCACTAAAACTCTAGGAACAAATGATTTTCAAGGGGTTTAAGGCCAGGATATGGTTCTGTATAACCTATACTTTTAAATGAAGATTCTGCTTCCGTGGTTTTGTACATTTATTTGATGGAGTATCAGACTACACAGTCATAAAATTCTATTTACTATTTAAAGTAAAATGATAAATGTTATGCAAAAATACCTTTATTACACCAGTGATGCTTTAACTAAAGTGAATATTAAGACTATTAATCAGGGGTTGAAAGTTTTAGGCCCCGATACTGAAAGCACTTCTATACATCCTTAACTTTACATGTAAGGAGGCAGCAAAGGGACTACTCTGATGGGCGATGTTAAATGTGTGCCTAAGTGTGTGCAGACTGTGGGCCAAAGTACTCGGAGAGGCGCAGATGTGTTATACAGAGAAACATTCTCAGCACATAAATAAAATCTGGCTTTTTTAATATGTACATATACTGAAAAGTAATATTCTGAACTGAAAGGATGTGTTTTCTTTTTCTGTTTTAATAGCGCATATATTCCCATTTCACTCAGAAAGTGCTTATGTATGCTCGGCTAGAGAATTACCTCATCAGCTGTGACTCTAGCATGAACAAATCTGAACCAAGAACGTCTTATCAGCAGGCAATACTAGGGGAGGAGAAGGCTGGCAATTGTTTCTATATACCTTGTATTAATAAAAGACCTTCTCATAGAGAAGAATAGACTTTTAAATACTTTCAATCCTGATATATATACAACGGTAAAAATTCACATTTTCATGCTTTAGTGAGACACTTTAAAATCCTGCCCCAGGCAGCTCTCAGAGTAGCTATGTCCAGTTCCTAGCAGCTGCCTCACGTTCAGCTTTAGTACCAGAAGCTTAAACTCTTGATAGCTGAGCAACCATGGGAAGAGAAAACACAGTTCTACCAGATTTGGGAAGGGAAAGAAAGAAAAAAAGAAAGTGATGGGTCTTTCTATTTCCAGAGGCCAAGGAGCTCTCCTGTGTCCCAGAACAAGACAAAGCAATTTATGTTCCCAGCCCCACTAGACTTTCCTCATACCGTTTCTGATGGCAGGGCCCCAGTGCAGCGTCGGTTCCACACAGTCCTCAGTAGTCTTAAAAGAAACGTACCCATCACATGGCAAGAGAAAAATAGCCCTTTGGAGCACAGCTGAACCCCTCTCCCCTTGAATAGGCAGAACACCTATCTATTGCACCAGTTTTTCCAATGTACCAGGAAGTATCCCCAGGGTTGATGCCTTTCATGGCCATCTATATACACTTCTCTGACAAATTCAGTGTCTCTGTGGGAAAGGTGACCTGCAGAGGGCTGCCCTTGGATGCAGAGCTGGTCCCGCCACCAGACCTGATTTCATTCACCAGGAAGACGTTCTCAGAGTCCTGCCCCTGCGAAGAGTCTGAAGTCTCCGAGCTGCGCAGTGTCCTTACGGAGGTGGTGTCGGACTGAGCCAAGCTGGCACTGGGGCCTGGAAGCAGCACACGGCCCTTGATGCTGCTTTCGCTTAACTCGGGAGGATAGAGCAGCGTTTGAGAGGTGCTGCTGATCTCCCGCAGCTCACGGGAGATGAAGGAGGGTGACTGGCTTGACATGGCAGAGGAGGTCCTGCGGCCGTCCACGCAGTTGAAATTGCCCCCTGAGTGCTGCCTTCGAGCCCCTCCGATGCGGCAGAAGAGGCATTTGATCTTCTCGATGGCTTTGCTGAGCACAGTCTTGCGAAGGAGGATGTAGACCCATGGGTCCAAAATGGGATTCACCGAGGCAATGCGGATGGCTTGCAGGTCAGGGTTCTGCCCCACATCCTTCACCGATTCCGGCTGGTACAGCTGGTTCACAAAGACACGGACCTGCCCAAGGAGATGGGGGATAAGAAACACAATTACATCAGCAGATGTTTACATTTCAAACCAGAGATCTAGATTTGCTACTGCAAGCTATGACAAGAAAAGAGGCCGGCAAAGCCATGCATCTCAGATTGGCAGCCCTGAGTTTATTTTTGGAAACAGCAAAAAAACCCAGAATCTGCTGTAAATTGGCCTTCTTTGTTACAGATAGGAAAGGAACGGCTCTTTCTTTCTCCTTCCCCTCATAATGAATCCTTGAACCTCCAACCTTTGGCTGATATTTTTAAAAATTCCTTTTTTCCTGATAGAACTCGGAAGCAAAGACGTAGACCTACATCCTGATACCCTAAGCCTTAGGCCACCCTGACTGAGAAGACCTGGACAATCAGTTTCTCTAGTGAAGGTTAATAATTGTTTGTTTAGAAACAAACTGAAACACAGGTTATAATCCAAGTATACCAGGCTTTGGAAACAAGTCCAGAGCTGTCAATTCCCAAGTTTAGAAATGCATTTTCCTGGCACCTGTCCTTACTGGAATTGTTTGTATACCCTCAACTACTTGCTTGCTGCAGGATAGTTTGGAAAACCAGAATTATTATTTAAAAACAAACAAACAAACAAAAAAAACCAAACCCCCCAAAAAAGGAAAAGTCCCGCAGCTAGGAGATTTTTAACAGGTCAGTGATGAGATTGCAGCACTGGACTGGAGTGCTTTGCTCTCCTACATGAGCCAGCATTTTGGTTCTACTTACAAAAGCATAAAAATATTCATGAAGTGGTCAAGAATTTAAGATGTTGAAGCTGCTCCATGAAGTAACTATTTAATTAGCAATTTTAGTTTATTATGCATAAAATGTAACACTAAAGGATCCTGTCTTCTACACAGAAATGTCTTCTCCAGCTTCTTCCTTTGAATCCAAAAAAAAAAGCAGTAACCTAGGCCATCTCCTGGTTTAGAAGCGCTTTTGTAAATACAGCTGTGAGTAAGGCATAGCCCAATTCTTTGATGTAATTTTTTTCCAGTGTCAGTAAGGAGGATGGAATCATATGTTTGTTATGTTGATCAGTCTCAAACAGCTGTTCCCCGTTTTAGCAAGACCCACATGGCATCCAATTATAGGGAGGCCTAGGAAAGCCACTGAACAGAATTGATAATGGAAGATGCTGTTTTCTTCAGATTCCTTAAGGTAACTGAAAATAAATCCCTTAATTAAGGGATCTTCTTATCTGATGCAGTAAAAATCTAGTAGCAAAATAATGAGGATTTTAAAATCTCGTCTGACTTCTGAAATGAATTGTCTCGCCATGCTAGGAGGTTACAGACAAGGAGGCAAATGAGCATCTAAATAGTTGAGCCAAACAGCCCTCTTAAGTCATTTTTATTAGAAGTTCCACACGTGAAGCTGTCCAAGTCTGGCGAAAAATTTTACAATTCTGTTTGTTTGGAGAAATTTTCCTGCAGCAGGGCAATGTGATGGCATTTGGCTTGCCAGAATCCAGAGGCTGAGCGTGCTCCAAAGCTATCAATGAACTACATTGAAATGATGCAGAGTCCCTCTCTGGAAGAACTATACATACAGCCTCTCTCTACCTGACTGTCAGAGACGACTGCCTACGTTTTCTTTCTCAGCACTTTTCTGTAGGTTTACAGGTAACAAAACCTGCCCACGGAATTCAAAACATGGGAAAGCCTTGAATTTATGCAGCAAGATAATGATCCAGGTTTTATTCTCGGTTGCTTTCCTGATGATTTCTAACATCGTGGATGAACACCATGGATGCCTTTCTGACAACTAATTTACTGACCTTATTTTTCTCTTAAGCGAAATGTGCAAACCGAGTACTTCAAAGAGCATTCCTATGCGTGCGGAACTTATTTTTATGGGTTTTTCTTTTATAAATCTTTACTTGCTTCAAGGATTTCCGTTACTTGCTTTGTATCAGCCTCCTGCCTGATGTCCCTCACTACGTGACTCCACGTGTCACTGCCTGCGCCAGTTCTTTAATTAGGCCCCTCCAGAGGCCAAAATTTTTAAACACCTCCAGCGCGGCGGGTACCCACCGATTGCACCCACCCGCCACGGCGGCCCGGGGGGTCGCGGCGAGCCCCGCCCGTCCCGAGGCGCCATCCCGCAGCGCTCCGCCAGGTGGCGCAGGCGCCCCGCAGCCGCCACCGCCCGCCGGGGCGGCCACTCGTGGGAGGGGTCGGGCGCCGCGGGTCCCTGTGCCCGCCCGCGCCAGGCAGGGTCGCTACGCACCACCCCGGCGCTGAGCCCGAAACGCGCCGTCCAGCGTCCCCGGACCTGGGAGGCTGAAAAATAAAGCTGGCGCGACCCGTCGCCTGGCGTCGGTGGACATCTGTTCGCCTGAGTGTTGGCGTGAGGTATCTTTCCCTTCCACAGTGAAAAAAGGTCACATGTACGAACATACAAAGGTCAAATATAGAAGCCGACAAAGGTCAGCTTTCCCCAGGGGATCATCCTGTGCCATGCCGACGTCTCTTCCCAAAGGCTCCTGTTCTCCCTCAGCGCCGAGGCTTCCCCACGCAGGGCAGCAGCGCAGGTGCCTGACCCGCACCGCTGCACAGGCAGGTGCCCCGAGAGCCACGAGTTCAAAGGACAAGGTGGAGGGAGGGGTGGCCTTCTAGCAGCTCGTGGAACTACATACAGTCATTACCGGGAGGATTAGAGGTGTGACAGGGAGGGGTATTTGCTGATAAACTCACTCAGAGCGCAAAACCAGCAGGCACACTTTGAAAATGGCTGGAGTACACAGTCCAATTTTGGAGACATGACTTTTTTTTTTTTTTTTTCTTTTAAACTTGGAGCTATTGTTACACCTCAGTGATTTAATAGCAGGATTGTTCTTTTGATAAGCAGCATATGAAATTGAGGTACCTATTTCACCTTTCTCTGTCTACCTGGCAAGCTTCATGGGAAGACAAAAGCGTCTAAGTGCTAACTCTGTGGCTGAAAAGGACAATCACTAATTGTACAGTGAAGCTTGCTTTATGTTATTTCTGTCCTCTTTATTTCCTTGTGACAGATAGGAGGCACATATAGGTTAAAGATTCACAAACCAGACATATTTAGTGAAAACTCTCAACTGTACTTAACTGTTTCTACTTCCCAGAAAGGTCCCATGTCTTTCATTAGAAGCCCCCCCCCGCCCCCCCCCGAATGTCAAATGCCTTTATTAATTTGGACCTGTTGCTGGAATTGACTACATCTTAATCACAGTGAAGTAAAACTTAATCTGTGTTGGAATGTCAGTTTTATAATTTCTTCACCTACTGGTGAAACAGCATTTCCTAATGCATCATCTACAAGAACGGCAAGAGATGTATCCTGTTTTGGCTATGAGTCTTCTGCTGCAGGAGTTAGCATGATAAAGGGTATTGCCTTGCACCTTAAGTGCCAAGTTAAGTGGCACCCGCCACAGAATTAGCTAATCTGATGCTTGAAATTGAGCAATTTAAGATCCTAATTAAAGAAAGAAGCAAACTAGAAAAATTTCAAATGTCAAAAGAATGTGTTTTGTATATTAGCTTTTTAGCTGTAGAATTCAGGCAAAGTACCTTCAAAGTACTAGCAGTTTGTTTGCAATTGTGTTAAGAAGCACATAGCTCCAAGGTATGTTGAGTCTATGCTCAAGTGATAGGTACCTGTAGGATCAGTCCCGCATGCTGCTTGCTGCTTTTCCTTTTTACTAACTACAGATGCAAATCATGATTTCTAATCCTATGAAGTACTATGAAGTGACTTGTACAGTTACAGTCACGCTGGTAATTGTCTTCATAGCTTCTACCTGCCCTCAAAATCTCCCCACATACTGACAGGATAAATTTAAAAACTGTATGGTAGTAAGCAGGAACAGGTTTTTCAGCTCTACAAGCCAGTAACCTTTGCCCTTCAAGGCCTTGGTGTCTGCTTGGTGTCCACTCCATTGCTCAAAAATCACGTCTGCTACATCACTGCTGGCTGCAGACAATGCCCGATACTTAAAGAGAAAAGTCAAAACCAACCAAGCCAAAAGAAAATCCAAACTTCTAGCTCTATTAAATATTAAGTTGGAAAGTCCTGATTATTTTGTGCAATCAACCAGATGTACACCCTGAAACACTGTATTTTATTTTCCACTTTACCATAATTTAACAACAATGTGCAGTGGTCAGGATCAGAAAATGATCATGCACTTTAAAATCACAAGACTATCTGACAGGCTGCTGGAGTGAATTACAGACTTTGAGTAGTGTGTGCCTACTTATGCTTGAAAGAGCTAGTTGTTGTGTTTCTTTTAAAAGGCTGGATAAAAATTCCTACTCTATTCTTGACAAAATGCCTCCTAATATAACTTATTCCCTAATTTTAACTCTATCCAATTCTATTTCCTAAAAACTCACAGTATTTTAAAAGATTAGATAACTGGTGTGGATTGCAGACAAGAGTCAGCATATAATTTAGGTATCTTACTTAACTTTTAAATTTTTGTCTGATTCTTCTTCATGTCCTTCACATCACTTTCCGCTTATTGAGAACACATCAGGTTATATCAAAAGTTTCCTTTCACTGATGTTTTTCATTCAAGTTTTTTGATCAGCCTTCAGTTCTGTCAAGGTCATTCGGTATTCTGCACAATCCCCCATCATTTTGTTACAGCACTTGTCAGTGTAAAATTTTGCTGATTTTATGAATAAATCATTAAGACACTAAACAATCCTACTTGTAAACTGAGTGCTGAGGCATCTCGTTATTAAAAACTGCTGTTGTCTGTGACTCAGCTTGCTGTTCTTTAAACACATTTTAAATCAAGACAAGCCTTTGGTTATTATTTCAGGGCCATTTAATATTTAAAGACATTAATATTTTTTTGTCAAACCCTAATAAATGTAGGCTTCCAGACTGCCTCTGTCTGCTGTTTTATTATGTTGTGAAAGTGTTCATTCTGAAATGTTAGAGGTTTAAGTCTCTCTTTCAGAAGTTGCTTTGCTTTGACTGAAGTGATGGTTTATTCAGCTGAAATCATCAGTAGGTAGTCAGCTCGTCAGAAAACTTAAGTCACAAAGCACCCTCTGAGCCTGATTTGTGTATCTGAATCATGCCACCACCACCACCACCTTACCACTTGCATGTTCTTGATGACTGTCAGGCTGCCCTGTTACAGACAAGCTTGATGAGGGCCCCCTAGAACTCCTCCAAAGTCCGTGTTAGTGATTTATTTGTCTCTGCTACTGGCTCTTTCTAGGGATTTATAGCATAAAGATGTTGCTTCTCTGAGTTTCTCCCTCGGTTCTTAACCTCAGTCTATATAATCAGAGGTCTTAATACAGTGGCATACACTGCAGTACATCATGGCACAAAGCAGCATGTACGGTCCCGCAGGGGGAGGCAAATGATTTATAAAGCTGTATAACAATGAAGAAATTCAACCACACTGATGATGAGTGTGTTGGTTTGTTAGGGATTTTTTTAAGAAAGCTTACTTTTTCTCTTAGTCATCCCTCTAAGTGAGGTGACAGTCTCTTACCTCATTTTAGATACGGAAAAATGTGCTGCCTTAGCAGGGAAAATCTAACTTTCATGAACACTCCCGAGGTAACTTGTGCCCTTGTAAGTAATGAAATCAAGGTCTGAGAGAGCTACCCAACATCAGCACCTGCACTTTCACATACCTTCTGCTATATACAAGTTTTTCAATAGCTACTGTTTAAGTAATAAACCTTTCGCCGCACCCAGGTTCATTAGTTTTAATTGTCAACAATCCTCCAGTTCCCTTTCTGGTAACCCCTCCCTCTTGATTCTTGATTCCTCCCCCCCCACTCCCCGTTTTGTTTTTTTTTTTTTTTTTTTTGTATATTCTGTAAAAGACTGCCCAGGTCCAAATGTATATGAACAATTTCATTCTGCATTTTATATTCAGACTTCTCAGCCTTCTAGAAGCTCCTTCACAGGATAAGGTTTGTCTTCTTTCTGAAACTGCTGAAGTCCACCACGTTACGTACATCCAACACTGTGTTCATTTCCTAGAAGGTACTCTCTGCACTTACTAGCATCTCTTGAAAAGGCAATACTGTTCTTTTGTAAAGTAGCTGATTTAATACTAGATTAATCAAATTATGTACTGATAACCCACAGTACTGTCAGGGTTTTGGCCACTGCATGACCTGATGCCTCCCAGGTCCCTGATTCGGCAAGCCAGCCTACCCCTGCAGCTCCCAGAGCTGGACCGCAGGGCAGGTTGTGCACTCCATTGAACACATGTGCACCTCCCAGACACCCTGCATGCAGCTGTGACAGCACCTCTCCTCTTCCTTCAGATGTCAAGCAATGAACGCTTGGCATCGTGCTGGTCATGCCACGGCACAACACAAAATGACAGCGCTGAAGGATGGGAGAGGGCCTTCGGCGACAGCTGGGGTGCTGGTGCTCCAGCACAGCCACACTTCACTGGCTCCAGTTTATGTAAGTAATGCGGCAAAACTGGCCCAACCCTTGTGATTACAGCACCTCTGAAGCAGGGGGACGGACTCGCTGACATCTCGAGTCCTGTTCACACGTACTTCTGCAAACTTCCTCACCATGGTACCCACTATTTGTTTTGCATCCCCAGCTGGCCAGCTGTATTTTGCACATGTTGTAGCCCCTCTGCAACAGGGGTATCACCCTACGGAGCATAAACCCCCTTAAAACAATCCTCCTAAAACCACTTTCTGTCTGACAACCACTGCTTGGCTCCCTTCACTGTGTTTTGGAAGGTGGCGAATAAGGCGAGCCAGCTATTTGTTTAACGTCTCCAAGCCAGAGAAGAGAAGTTTGCCAAGCCTTATTATGGTGGGCGGCAAGCAAGAACTGAGCCTCCAGCTCATGGGTTGGGTTTTTTTTGTCTTCCTTGGAGATAAGGTGGAGGAAGAGAAATAAGTGGATCCTGCACGTTCAATGTAATGACACTAATTGTATCAGCCATTTCAGAAAATTAGCAAATGGTTTGTGGTAATGTTGACATTTCGGTATGACCTCTAGGTTTACGAGGGCCAGGTTCCTCCAACTCCCATTTAACTGGGCTTTACACCAACACATGGTTCCACGGAGTTTACTCCTCCCACAGCGGGAAGCTGCTGTGGGGATGTCTGCGAGATCTACCCCAGAGATGGTGGGTGGATCCCTCAGGAGGGGAAGCTCAGCTCAGGTCTGGCGTGTGAAGCACTCTGCGTGCTGCTCGCGTAAAGTGAACAGAGCTCTGTCCTCCTTCTGTGCACCAAGGACCACCGTACCCTTCAGCAACAGCGTGCACACTTTTGAAACACAATAAACATGCAGAAATGCAGACCAGACCCAAACCTCACTCATCACAAATTAATTTTGGGAGTGAACTTTAAAGTGCCTTTAGCTCTCTGTAAGATTTTTTTTGCTGTGTGGATTCCAGTCCAACAGTGGAAAAATTACTGAGAATTTTTGGCGCTGTATTTTAACCAACCAAAGGAGCCCAGGACGTGGGATACGCACGTTTCTTTACTTGTGAATACAGATCCACACAACTTTGTCTCACCATGCATGTATGCTAACAGCCTCTAAGTTACTGTAACAGTTTGCAGCACCAGCTGAACAGGACTCTGTCCTACAAGCACAGACTAGGAGCAGAAAAGGCTCAGTGGTGCGGGTGATCAAAAAGAAGGGTTGCACAACGTTACTCACCACCAGAGGAATGGAGCAGATGACCACCACCAGGGAAGTGGCAATGAGAAGAATAACCATCTGGATCTCTGCTCCAGCCATTCGGCGGAAGCTCCGGCGTCTGCGAAAGTCAGATAAACGGCTGGAGGTGGTGTCTGTCCCCAAGGATGTGCGTCGCATGAACTGGCGGTGCATACGAATGAGGGCTACACACACCAGGATGTTGCAGATCACGGTGACCATGATAAGGAAGGAGCTGAAGCCAGCATACATGTAGGAATATGCTGCATGGGTGGCCTCCTTCGCTCGCCAGTCTATGAAGCACCAGGTGTAAGGGTACTGCAAGGTAGATTTGCCGAGCCCCATGCTGGGGAGGGCGCAGAACAGCACGTTGGAAGCATAGATGGCAAACAGTGTGAGCCCTGCCAGCTTCTTGTCTACATAATGGTTGTAGAAATAGGCATGGTTGATGGCCAGGTACCTTTCTATAGACATGGCACAGATAATGCTGAGGCCAGAGAGTCCAAAGAAGAGGAGGATGAAGGAGCTGTACTCACACAGCGCCGGTCCTCCTGGCCAGCGGTTCTGCAGGTAAGTGGCAATAGTGACCGGACTCACCAGGCAAGTCCCCAAGAGATCGGTGACCGCCAGCCCGCACACCAGCGTGTAGAAAGTGGTCTCCTTCTGCTCCTTCCTGGACTTGCAGAGCACCACGATAGCTATGAGGTTGCCCACCACGCCGAAGATGAACATAATGGTGGGGATGGTGGGGGGCTTCCCGCCCTCGGCCCCACCGGCGGTCCCGTTGGCGGAGCTGTTCGCAGGTGGCATGATGGTGGGGTTGAAGGACATGATGCCCACGCTGCCGCTGCGGAGTCAAGCAAAGGCAAGAGCGGGTCCGCAAAGGAAACGCGGAGTAGGGAAGGGGGCGGGTAGCCTAGCGTGGAAATAAAAATTCAAATGAGGGGGAAGTTAAAAAAAAAATAAAACCTGTGCGTTTTAGTTAAAAAAAGAAGTCCTAAAAAGGACCCGAAGCGGGGTGCCGTCCGGCAGCGGGCGGGGAGCGGCGCTGCCTCTCCCCGCGCAGAGCGCGGCGCTGCGTCCGGCCGGCAGCGGCAGCGGCAGCGGGAGCGGCAGCGGGAGCGGGGCGGCCCGAGCGCGGAGCCGAGCGCGGCGCAGCCGGTCACCGCCCGGCGCACGGGCGCCGGGGAGGGCTCAGCGCGGCGCTGGGGCGGCCCTGGGCGAGCGGGCGGCGGCGCCAGGTGCCCGCGGGGGCGGCGCGGGAAGGTGCCGGAGCGCGGTGCCCGCCGCTCATCCCCTCCGGCCGGCCGCGGGCGGTGCGGTGCGGGGCGCGGGCGCCGTCTAACTCCCCGCGGCGCTCCCGCCGAGTTTCGCCGCGGAGGGCGGGGGCGGCGCGTGCAGCCCCGCCGCTCCTCCCCGCCCCCTCGCCCCATTGGCCGCGCCGCGGAGGGCAGGTTGCGCGGGGCCGGGCGCGGGCACCTCCGCCCGGGGCTGCCGCCGGGGAGGGGAGGGGAGGGGGGGGGGGGGGGCAGCGGGAGGGGCGGGGGCGGGGGGCGTGCGGGGACCGGCGGCACCTGCCCACTCGCTGGCCACTCGGTAGCGACAGACGGCAGCGGGAGCCGCGCTCGCCTTCCCCGCACGGGCAGCGCGGCGGGCGGGCGCCCTGCGGGAGCCGCGTTTGCCGGGCGGCCCCGCCACGGTCGAGCGCGCAGCGCCGGGGGGGCCGGGCCCCGCGCACGGCGGCGCTCGCGGGGGCTGGCGGCTGGCGCGGCGGCGGCGGCCGGGCCGTGCGTGGCGGAGGCGGGCGCAGGTGCAGCAGGGCGGTGCGCGGCCGCTCGGCGTCCCGCGGCCCCGGCGGTGCCCCCGCGGCTGCGGCCCCCGAGCGCGGGGCGGCGTGCGTCGCCACGTGCCGAGGGCCCGTGCTGTCGCGAGTGTGCGACAGCCGTGCGTGAATCGGAAGGGACTTGCCGGCAAAGTCTCACCACGACGGCTGGGTCTGCGGCGGGGCTGGCGGAGGGACAGCGGGCGCTTTTTCCCGGGCGGTAGCTGTCACCCGTGCGGCGGTGGCGGCGGTGGCGGCGATGGGGTCCCTCGTCCATAAATACGTGCAGACCCTGCCGCCGCCACAGGTACACGCGTGGGAGTTTGTGCTGGGGGGTCAGGGGTGAAGCATCACGCCGCCGTGACGGGTCGGACAGCGGGTCCCGCCGCCCTGACGCCCTGTGCTGTGCGTTAGGTGACGGCAGCTGCTACAAAGGGCGCAAAACCTGCGCCCTGAAGCATGGCATCAGTGTGCTTTAGAGGAACCTCTTCTCTGATGTCAAAGCAACATGTAGTATAGAAGCCCGATCTTCTATACCCTCACCGCCCTCCCCCCTCTCTCTTTTAAGCCTGTGGCAGCGATACCTGAGGCCTTACTAGCGGTTGGTAAAGTCACAGCAATAGGATATACTGGCAGCAAAAGCACTGACAGAACAAAATGTATGAGAGAGCAAGCATGTACTGTGGAAAAGAGAATGACGAGTGAATTTTCAATGCTGTATGAACAGACGTGAAGAAAAAAGTGACTTTATTTGATCAGCTTTTCAGTGTATTCTTACTTTGAAAATTAAAATTCAGTTTTAGAAAAAATGGTTTTGAAACAGTGCACATAGAGGCAAAGAAATGGCAGTAGTGGTGGCGGTGTGGTCTCAGAGAAAATTAACTTTTTAAATTTTTTTTTTTTTTTAATGGTTTGCTGGTATTGACAGTTCTTTATCTTTTACAAAATTGGGAAATCGTTCCGTCACCAGCACAAAGCTTCACGTGGGAATAGGGGTAGCTGAATTAGGTTTGCGTAATTGTCGGAAGCAAATTATAAGCACTTCAAAATACTTTCAAAAGAAGGCACAGCACAAAGGTGGTTTTTTCTTACCTTTAAACAGTTTTTCCAGCAGTTCCAGGAAACCTGACCCAGGTCCAGAGCCAGCCCTGAATTCAGCGGTGTGGTTGCACTTGCTTTCTCAACAGTCCTCCTTTCCTACACTGAGGCTTTGGTGCTCTGGTACTAGAGGCCTTAATGTGGAATTACGTTAAGACAGGTGAAGCAGTCATTACTAGGATGGGAAAAGAATTACCTTGCTTCCCTGAAGTGATGCAAAGGTTTTTAATGTCTTAGGGCAGAGGAAGTTATTTGCTGCCTTTTTTTTTCTCATTTTTTTTCTTACCTGTAGATCCAGTCTTACCATTTCGGCCATCTCGTAACAGACTGTGTGTCTTCAGAAGCCTCAGTCTATCGTTCGGGGTGCTCAGGTCCTTCTGTGCATACATATACATGTCTGTGTATGTGAAACAGTGAATGCTGTTTTTCATTCTGTAAGATGCAATGGATGCATCTAAAAAGCTAATTAAAAATGCAGGGAGGCCAGGAAAATCAATGAAGAAGGAAAAAAGTACAGTTTTGAATGTAAGGATAGTAAGATGAGTTTTGTAAACCAGTGTTAGTTCTTTAATTAGAGAATATGACAGAAGTCAGTCTCAGAATTGTGGGACAGGTTGCATGTGAGGTTACTGTATCTACCCGTTGTGTAAAACTTTTAGGGTTATTAGTAACTTCTGGGAGTTTTCCTTTGAAGGCTTCTAGTCAAGATGAAAAGCATAATCACACAAAAGCCTTAGTCTTCAGAGCAAAAGAGAGACTTTAAAGTGGAACTGAAATACTGAAGAAATTCCACTTGCAACATGAATAGTCACGCTGTCATAGCGGAAATGTCACAGATCCTAGCATTGAGTAACCACCAAAGAACTTCTCTTTGTGTGAAAACTGCTTAGGTGAGAAGTCAAAATACAAAGAAAAAATGACAACTTTGGAGTGATAATCATGTATGGAAAAAAATAATCAGTTCATTTTAAAAATACTAGATTAGAAAACATGGACACTGAAAACAATTGAGATAAACTTCTTGCCTCAAAGTGAACGTTTTCTGATTTTAATGTTGTTAGAAGATTAATTCTGAAATACATGAGTCAGCTACTATTTTGATAGCTTGATTAGTTGAGCTGTATAACTAACTGTGGTCATATTTCTAGGTTGGTGAAAGATTTAAATTAAAATACTTGACTTTTTTTTTTTTTTTTTTTTTTTTTTTTCTTCTGTGGTGTGGTAAGAGGCTCATATTTATTCAGCATGTCTCAGCAGCCACGTGATATCCCTTGTAAAGCTCCTTTAGCCAGCTGCCGGTTCCGAAACTGTACCTGCATTGCTCAGGGCCAGCTGGAATATAGACAAATAAACTACACAGAGGTCTCCTTGCTGTATGTAACTGCAATTTTAATAGCAAAATGCCCATGTAGGCATATGAATTGATGGATGTTTTCTGGAGGTGCTTCTACAGGAGCTATGTGTTTGGTGGGCTGTAGAAGTGGGTACAGAGCCAACTCGGGAAATTTTGGACTGCTGTTAATGTGCTGCACGTCTGAAAAAACTTACTACGTGTTAAACTCCCATTAAATATCTGAAGCTCAGTAACATTCTTGACTTACTCAACAGTTTGTCAGCCTGTCTGCTTTGATGGGAAATTTGGCTGTGGGAAAACTTTCTTGATGCTTTTTTGTTGCTTCATTTTTGTTCAGCTGTCATGCTTTTGACACATAAAAGTTTTTCAGGAAAAAAAGACAACCATTAGATTAAAGTCTGTATGCCAGAATACAATCATTATTAATAGAGAATGGAAACAGACTGAACTAGGTGTTACATAATAGTATTTCTTTAATTAACCATTAGAAAAGAAAAAAATACAACAGGAGTAGGTTGCAAAAATGTTTAAAAGGAAGTGGGGAATTCTGTAATGTAACTTGAATAGAAATAGCATTGTAAGTAGATAAAAAAAATATATTTTAAACCACGTAATATTTTCCTGCCCACATATTTTCCTATAAAATCATCACAGATAGTAACAGTATTAAATTTATTTTAGGAGTTCTGATTATTACTAGTATGACTGGTAACATTACTAGGATTTCTGGCACATTTCTGTTGTGGCACCTGATAAAGATTGTTGCTGAATGGGGGATTTCCCTGGGTGGGGGAATTCTCTGGGGAGTGAGAGCAGTGCTCAGGTCCCCTTGCCCTTCTTTTGCTGCATTACTTTCTAGGAGAGAGCTGCGAAACTGCCACTGCCAGGGGTTCTCATGGTGTGCTGGCGTGCAAGGCACCTCTGCACTGCAGCAGGACACTACTGTGCCAAAAAAACACAGGTCTATAATTTACTCCACTGTCATGTGCTGCTGAAGTTTGGGGCTTTTTGCCTGTTTAAATGATGCTGATAATCTTTATAGTACACTGAATGACCCTTTTTCTCTGTAATAACATTTGTCACTGTATAGCAATTTTAATGCAGTTATGAAGTCTGCATTAACAGTTAAAATACTTTTTTTGTTTTTCAATCCATTTCTTTGGAACAGTATAGATTAAGTTAGCTTCTTTCTCAGCTGTCGCTTATACCATTTTTTCTGAATCTTTCTGTTTTTTTTTTAAGTTTGGCAGTTCATTCTTGCATTGCAGAGGCCAACAGCATAAAAGGGAAGTTCATAGAAGAGCACTAATAATTAGCTGTCCAACTATTTTTTTATTTTAGAGTCCTTAAAGTAATTGTAGCTATTTCAGGTCAGACCTGTTGAATTACAAATAGGCAGCTAAGTCAGACCTTACGTAGAAAAAAAATTAAATGAGTTAAAATTAAATTAAAATGAAAATGAAAGTTTAATTAAATTGAAAATTAAAATTTAATTAAAATTAAATAAAAATGAATTAAATTCCTCTTGGGCACAAACTGTGTCATCTTTACTGAAGTAAACTAATACCTTTTTGGAACACGTGCTGGATTGGTTTTATAGGGAACTTCAGAGTGTACTTTGTAAATATTACTAATTGGAAATTTTTGTGTTGTTTTAGCTTTCCGCAGTCAGCTGTGTGTGGTGGGCCATTTTGTTGTGACAAGGTATGGCAAATGATGGCTGTGGTGGAAGCAGAAACAAGCCAGCATTGCCCAGGAAGCAGTTCTCTGGCTGGTCTTACTCAAGCCTCGCTGTTCTATAGCTTTTCCGTGAAAGATCTGAAGACTGAAGGCTCTTCCCAAGGATCCTGACTGTAATTCTGTGATGGTATCTGTGTGCCAGAAATTTTAACAAAGTGGCAGGCTTTCTTCTGTTTTTTATTGAGGTGTGATAAGGGGACCTGGGAGTGTGTTAAACAGCTATACTCTGTATCTTTGAAGAAAGAACTGAAGCTGTGCATTTCTGTTTGAAAGCTGAAACTTTTATCAGGTGTTGAAAGCAGTGTACGAAAGGCACCTGTGATGAAATTGCTGGACCGGTGATTTTTGCAGCCAGATTAAGTCACGGAAGTCACTTAACTCATGATATGATTTTGTAGGATTCCTTTTTATATTGTTATACTTGGCTTTGTTGGTTGGCGGTTTGTTTGTTTGTTTGTTTGTTTTTCCCCAACACCTCCTTGTAAAATAAACTGAAGTTTCTCTAGAAAATTTACTGCCTCTGTATAAATTATGTTACCTGTTTATATCCTGGTGAAGCACTGCAAGATTTTCAGTAATTTTGAAGTGAAATTTGTTTTCTTCAAGTTACCTGGACCATCTTTGGAAAGAGGGCAGAATCCTTTGTAGCACATGCTGGGGCTGTATGCTACCTTTGCAGCATGAAGGCTGGCTTGGGCATGTGATTTGAGGCTAGATATAAGTTATGATCAGCCGAAAGTTTAATAGAAGTTTCTTCTTGTACCGTCCTGCCCACTATGGGGCTGGGTTTCAAAGTGTTTCCAGCTGTCAGGGTGGATTAACAATTAGTAGTGCAGTGCAATGGGTCGTTTATTGGCTGGTGGAAGAAGTCTCTTAATAAATGCTGAGGCTGGGTTCTTTGGGAAAGATTTTTCCTTTTTATAAATGCTTGCTATGGCAAGTATTCTGAAAGTTTTTGTACACTATGTAACTACTGTATGTAATCAAATCTTGCATTTGGGGAACTATATCACTTTAAGTCTTGAATTCTGGGAGATTCCAGGAGCAAGAAAAAGAATACAAAGTAACAAGGATACTGGATACTATCTGTAAATCAGCAGCTTAGTTCTTAGGAAAATCTACTTAAGCTTGTTGAAAAAAGGCTAATTTTGTGGGAATGACTTGTGCATTAGGTGATGAGTCAGTTACCTTTCACTAAGAAGACACTGGCTGCAAAATCGTTGGAATAAATGCCAGCTTTTAGGAAGCCTGCAGCAAATGACAAAACTGTATTTGCAGCTGAGTGCTTTTGGGAAGGTCTGCAAGAAGTTTTTAAGGAAAAGTTTTCCTGCCTGTAAATTCTCTGCTGTTCCAGCAGAGGGTAGTTTGTCCTCTAGGAAGCTAGGTGTATTGAAGGAATGATCAGGAAAGGTAATTTGATGATTCCCATTTCCTTTTATTTGAGATAGGGCAATAACAACAGGCTGACCTCATCAAATTAACAAATGCTGAAACATACTGTTAGGCTACGGTATGTTCTTAGGCTGGAACTGGAAAAGGCAGCCAAATTCAACAGTACTCCCATTTCTGTCCTGCTACCAAGCGCTTCATTTGCCCTTCAAGAATTAATGCAGTTTGCTTAGACTGAGGAGAGTTGCATTATCAGCCTGATGCTTGAGAGCTACTTGACTTCATTTGTCACCTAGTAAAGTAGATACAACATGAAACATTTTTTTGTGGCAAATGCTTAGAATCACTCCAGTTGAAGAGTATACAGCTTGTTTATAGTTGCTTAAAAATTGTTTTGAGATCTCTACTAATGCAATTGTGCCTGGTTTTAGCTCTTCAGGGCAAGGCTGTCTTAGCTGTGGTAGTTGAGAATGCACACCACTTGAAGCCTGGTGGAAGGTTGGAAGTGGTGCTGCGAGTGCTGGTATCTATCACCCTTCCTTCTGCCACTGTACCTGCTGCTACAGCAGCTGATGTTAAAGAGAATATGTTTGTGGATTGTCATGACAGAACCCGCCTGCATCTGCTCTCTGCTATACCGATAGTGTGTGGTGACTAGGGGGATGCTCTTTCTGAGTTCTCCTCCAGTACCTTGTTGTAAATCAGTCGTCAGGGAGCAGTACTGCCAGTCATGTGCCTGTGGCTGTCAGTCCTGAAGTGCAGAGACACTCTTCTGATGTGAGAACATGTGGGAGTGCAATGACCACAGGACCTTTGGAAGGATGGCAGAAGGGATGTGCAGATCCACAGCTGTTCTGTTGCCATTGTTCAGTGAAGCTCTATTACTCAGAACTTGTTTCCATTCAAAGCAGCATTTCAGCTCCTCATGGATATTAGGCTTTTTACCTCATTTCTAGAAAGAGTAGTCTGATCCAGTGATCATGGAAAGAAAGGGCATGGCGTGTGCTGAGAACCCCACGAGGGAAACTAGATATGGGTCTATACTTCAGGCCCATTTGGACCTCTGTGGATCTGGCAGCTGGCATGTGAAACTTTCAACACAGCCACTGTTAAACCACCTAACTGAGTAGTAAATAACAGCAACTAATACATATCATTTTATTCATTTTAGTCAGAAGTCTTAATATAATCAGTACTACACTGCATATTTTAATTTTGAACATCTGTATTATTTGCTCTGGGGGTTGAAAAAACCCCCAGAAAACAGTACTCCTTTATGAAACCTGTGAATATGGTTAGTGTCAATCATGTCCATGGAAATGTTTCCATGGTTAGTTTGATCTTGGCATTACTATCACTCGGAGTTTTCTCTGTGGTGCATGGATCTTCTTTAACTTTTTTTTTTTCCCAATATATGTCTGAGCCAGGTAGTCCTGTAAGTCAAATCTAGCCATATCACCCTGTGTTACAGCCTTTCTCCCCCTCTTCAAATTTTGAATTTACTTTCAGAAATGATACATTATTGCTTTCTATTTATTGGAAAAAAACCCCAGACTACATCAGGGATGAATAATGTATCTAAATTCTTTATTTTTGAGCAATACGTGTTTAAGCAATTACCTTGATGCCATTTTTAAACTCATATTCTACATGATCGAAGGAATACTGAAAAGCTTTTATATGGATCAGTAGAAGATTTATGTCACACTCTCCACTGATTATACGAGAAGCCTAGGCAATTAATCTCTTAAGGCAGGCACTTTGGTTAGGTGTCTCACTATATGTGGGATGATTCCAGGCCTGAGTACTATCCAAGATTGCTGTTGTCTAAACATGAGACGGACAAAGGAAGGTGGAGGAACCCAGGGCAGCTTTTCCAAAGTCACACAAAGGGTCACTGCAAGAATTGTTACTTGCCCATCCCCTGCATTGATCCTGTTGCCTTCCAAAGTGGAAGTAGCTTTATCTGGAGGAGACAGATCAATTTGCAGTGGATGTAATATATTTAGTATGAACTTTACACCGTTTCACTAGTAAGCAGTTTGCAAAGGGCTAAGGTCTGATTGATTGAGACTGTAAGCTTGTTACAGATGTAGAATGTATGTGTTAGCAATTAATATAATTTAATTAGGCATAACTAAACTTTGAACCACTGCATTCTGTAATAAACAGTTCACCATTTATTAGTTATGTATTAGCTTAGTATTATTTTTGACCAGTTTGTAAGTGAATCTCCATATGTACGTCTGGTACTTATATATCCTATCCATGTTTTATAACATCTGGCTGTGGTAGAGTGGCAGATTGGAACAAAAATGAACTTACTCTTTAGAAATGTAGGTAGATAATAGTTTTAAATATCATACAAACCGAATGCCTGATACTGTTTTCTTCACCAGCTGGTAAGCCTCCCACTGTCAAAAAGGCATTCAGTGTGTTTGACATTAAGGGTGGGGGAATGTTTGTGTAATTATAAATGTTAGACTTGCAAACACGCCTTTTGATTGCAACAGCCTGGACTTCCACATGTCAACAGGAATCGTAACTTTTCACAAGACAAACCTTGGTTTATGTACCTTGGCATTGTTGCTGGTCTTTTCTATATAATTTCAGTGTGTATTTTGCTAAATTGTAGCTGAATTTTACATGTGTGCACATTTCAGATGAGACATGTAGATAATGTAAGTAATCTTGACTAAACATTCAGTTGCTACAGCTACTGTATGCAGCTGTAACAGTTTTGGTATTGTGATGAAAGCTCAAATCACACTGAGTATGAGTAATTAACCTGTGATCATGCAGGCTTGTGATATCTTGTGCAGTGCTGCTGAGCCTAATATTAATTTTAGAAAGGTTGTTGGTTGCTGAGGTCTGAACATTTTCAAGGAACTCTACAATGATTCTTTCCTAGCTCTGTAGCTTGAAAAAACTTAAAGTGCTCTACAGTGCTTCACAGGTGGTCAGTTGTTGTTGTTCTGTGGTTTTATTTGGTTCCAGCTGGAAGAATTATTTAAGAACTTGAGGATGGATTTTGGAAGCAGAGTGGCTGCAGTCCTTGCCTAATCTGAGGAGGAAGAGAGAAAGAAGACTGAAGCGGCCACCATGTCGTGTGAAGGATTGTACTTTAGGAGTGTTTGTTTTAGTGCAGTTAGTGAAGTGTCTGTGTACTTCCCATCTTTTCTTCGATAAAATGACTTTCACATGCATGATGTGTTTTGTAATCCTGGAAATGATTGGGCAGTTCTCAGAGAAATGGTAGCTCAGCATGTATCAAGTTTTGTACCAAGTATTTCTGTGCTGCGGGAGACTCCTTGAGACATGCTGACAAGAAAGAAAAAGGAAAACAGTGCTAAGGAGCCGTGTTTCTTGTTGGACTATAATGGCCTATGGAAATCTCAAAGGTTTATGCTATCTTATTTATAATTTCTTCCTGCATGTATATCTGTAATATGCTCGTTGCAGTAATGCTTCAGCCGCACCTACCCGAACAGGTGCAAGTATAGCAGTGCTGTGGGACACCCTCTCTGACATCTCAGATCTGGAAGGAATGTGTGTGATATATCACTCCATTCATGGACATGTATGCCATGTGGAAAGCATTCCTGCATAATGCCCTGATGCATATTAATTAGACAAGTGAAATACTCATGTGATGTAAATCAGATCATTTCTTGGAAGTGTACTGATTCTTATCACACTGAGAATGTAACCCAGTATCCCTAATTAGGGGAAATTACAATCTGTGTTACAAATAATCTAAAATAATTTTATATATGTTCAGGGAGAGAGATACACATAGAATGTTTTAATGATTAATGGTTAATCATGTTAATTTTATTAGTGTGATGAGAGAAGGGATATTATCTGTATAGCTGTGGAAAGATGGCAGCTTTCAAGAAGATAGCTGGTGTGGCATACAATTTGTGGGAGGTTTGGTGATAAGACTGGAAATTATGGAAGAGAGGAACACAACAGAGCATATGGAGAAGCAGAGTTGGAGACTTGTTTTGTAGGTGCACTTCTTTTCCTCCGAACTTCGCAGTTTGTACGTCCAGTTTTCTTGACTCCATTTCCTTGTGACTTACTGTTGAATTACAGAAAGTGCTCTCGGCCTGGGCTTCTCACTCTTAAACTCTACTGCCTGGTGTCCACCCAGAATGGTGATTCCACCCAAGTCATCAATGTATTTTTCCCCGCTCTGGCAGCAGCACCTTGCATCTTGATCTCTTCCCTGACTTGCTGGACACCACACTCACAAAGAAAAGCACAAGCTGCTGCAGCCTGGAGCTCTGCAGCACCTGGGTGCTCGGTGCTGGTGAATTGACATCGTTCAGACTAGCTGCTTAGGCAGCCCCTATGAAAAGGAGAGTTGTATGGCAAATCCCAGCAAGCTGAATGGAGAGCTGCCTGGGAGAGATCTTGACAAGAACGTCGGGCGGGGGAATGCCTTAAGCGGTGTCATTGTCTGGGACTGGGATACCATAGTCTCCTTCAGCGCAGGATCCCTTTCCTGAAATTAGCCATATAACCTTTTTTGTTCAAAAACTCTTACTGTTCTGTTCCTTGCCTGCCACTCCCAATGCATATTATGCACTAGCTCAGCAGTTAAAAGGCAGCAGGCTTGTGCTTGGTTCCTTCCTCTGCCTGAGGGTGCTCTAATCAGTGTCTCCTATCTTCCAGGAAAGTATCCTGGCTATAAAATACTCTAGATGGGATGTTTGCAGTGTCTCCTTTGGAAGGTGTTTTGCTTTGCGTGGAATAATTAAATATTAATTGGGAGTGCAGAAGAAGATCCGTTTATGGATTAGCTCACACATCTGGGAGTAGAGAGGCAGAAGTTTTAAGCCCTAGCTCCAGGGAATGCTTGTCATTAGTCCTGCTGTCTGTCTTCATCCTGCTTTTCTGAGGATGTCCTTGATTAGGGTGTCACGGCTGAGGGAAGCAGAGGAATGTGGAAATATCCATAGATATGAACAGAAGTGAAACTGATTAAAATTAAGATGGTACCAGAGATGTCAGCTATCTTGAGCAATAGTAGCTGAGTGTGCTGATGTTTGGGGTTAATCATCATTAGTGATGATGAGTATCTAATTTTGGACCTTAAGCACCAAATCAAGCATCTAAGTCCTGCCTGTAGTATACTTACCATCTAAGCATGCATATCAATGCTGAAAATGTAAGGTATTTTTAAAGTCCTGCATAATCTGTTGTGCTGCCATCACTGCTTTGATCCCTTTTGTGTTGTATCTGTTCCTCTTTGTGTCTCCTATTTTCATGGGTTCCCATTGTTGCCACTTATTCTTGAAAGAATGTCTCAGTTCCTTTTTGCTAAATTCCATGTCTAACGTTGCTTCTGCAAATGTTACATCATGTATCTGTTCAAAGCTGATTATCTTACCAGTAGTTCCTGTAGGTTGTTTTTGGCTGTGATCACTGCCTTATTGGGGTGCTTTCTGATACCATATAACCAAATTGACTAATATATGACGATGGTAGTATCAATGTTCTTTCTGCTTGCTTTTTGTTTCCTACAGGAATGAATTGATCTATTTTGTCTGAATTAATATCCTAGGATTTGCTGATTATTTTACTGAGTAGTCATTGGTAGTCACCTTTTGAGAGACTAATAGCTCACCCAGTATCTTACACAAATGTATAAATGATCCACACCAGTCACATTTTGATCAGTGATCTGAACTCTTCCAATGGTTTGGAACTGTGAAGATTATAGGACTTTATTCTGTTTCTTTAATAATAATTATGAGCATCAAGAAAATAATATTTCTTTTTTCAGTTCTACTACTGGTTCAGAAGAAACTGTGATGATAATTGTATTTTCAAGCTGTAATCTGATACAATTTTAGTTGTAATGTACTCAGCATATAGTAGTGACTTCAGTCTTGAAAATTGGATGTGGAAGTTAGCGTTCTACTGCAAACCGCATTCTTTAGCAGAATCCAGAAATAGTCAAGAAGGCTAAACAGGTGATGGTGGTTGGCTCTCACTGTCACAAGACTTTGCTAATAAACAGTGTGCTTGGTAAGACTCTCCCAGTAGTTAGGGAAACCCCAGTAAACCCAGAAATTTCTGTAAAAATATGTGTGACGGCTGTAAATGTCTAATATCTAGAAATTGTTACTAGAAAATCTAATGTTGTAGATACCAAATTTTGGAGTAGTTCCTATTCAGGAAACTTAAATGTCAGAGACATCTGTAGTGAACAGTGTTTTGAGAAAGTGTGTCTGTTGCTGTAGGACCTTACTGGCAGTTGTAAGCATTGTGTTTTGTCTGGGAATAAGAAGAGAATGTGTTAGAGCAATACCTCATCTTTTATGAACTATAAAACCTGGTCTAGAGTCCATTATAAAAGTAACCAGAAACCTGTTTAGATGTCTGAAATACCACAGCATGGCAGATTAATGGGTATTTTAGTGATACTGAGAACTGTGGTATTTGTTTTAGTAGACTAGCACGAACTTTTCAAAACACTAGCTGATTTATCTGGAGTACACACAGATATTAAATATCATCCATTTTAAAGAAAATGGATCATCGTGCTATTTCAAGAATGCCAGCAGAGGTAGTTTTGACTGTATGTTTTCCCATTGATTTAAGAGCATGATGGATTTTCGTTCAGCCCCCAACATACATTATCTAGCCCTTTTATCTGTGCAGAGACAGAATAAGAAGCACTTATTCTTGTAATACTTGTGTGAAATGTTTGCAGTGATATTTCATTTTTTTCTGTGTGCTGCATTAAGCCAATGATAGTAAGTATAATGTATGGTTTTCATTCAGACTGATGTACTCAGTCTCTGTGCTCAAGCTGTTTAGCATTGCAGTGATTTTGGATATCATAATTCAAAACTGAATTAACTGCTTCCACATTTTTTTTTTTTACTCTGCAGCTCCCAGATTATTTAGTATTAATGAGAAAATCTGATTCCCTTTGTGAATTTACTGGTACAATGTAAAGTAGTTGTGGTGCTGGTCTTAGGGGAAAAAGCACATAGATACGCTTGAAACTGCCCAGTTACTAACTTCTCTCTAATTTCCCCGTAAGAGGGAAGAGGTCAAGAGGTCAGAGAGATTTTGATAGCCAGCCAAGAAAGTAGCATCATAAATGTTTTAAAATGGCAGATAAAATTTCATTTACTGTGACCCGTTCCTATGAAACTGTAGTGATGCACCAAAGTAAAACCAGATTGAAATCATGCTGTTCTGCTCCTGGCTGGTCTTTTCAGGACACTTACCAGTATCTTTGCTAACTAGTTGAACCGAAGGTGCATTGAAAATGTCATCAGCCATTGTCATGATGAGGTGCACAGATGGGCTAAAAGTTCCTTTATTTCTTTGTTGGCTATTCCTTCACTGAGAGGTGGTATGTTAGGGATTTGAATATATATTTTTTTTAATCTTAAAACTTTTTCTGTGTTCTTAATTTCATTCTTCACCTCTGTTTTTTTTTTTAAGCAGCCTCAAATTTTATTTGAACTGTCTGATTCGTTCGGTTGTGTTCATGTGTCACAGAGACCTGAACAGTGGGTAAACCTAATATGAAGTTGATAACAATGAGTATAAAGTAATGTTGGATAACAACTACAAGCCTTGACCCAGTTTCTTGTTTCATTTTAAAGATTGTCTTTTTTTTTTCTCCACCCTTTTTCTCATGTTGTGTGTGTGTTTATAACCCCTGAAACTGCCACTTTGAATTATTCCTGGAGATAATGTTGATGCAATTTGTATGTGGGACAGGGGAGTCCAAACTAATCGCAACGTTATCTCCTGTGTTCAGAACACCAGCCTTAGTGCCATTTCTGAACTCTAGTGGGGTGTGTGGTTTTATTGCAGAGGAGCATAAAAAAAAAATGCATCCTAAATTTACATTTAATTTCCTCCTTGTGCTTGAATTTGGCCTCCAGAAGTTTGTTTGGCGGAATGCTTAGTAGAGGCAAGAGAACTCTTGAGCACTAATGAGGTACAGAAAGATAAATACACTTCATAATAAATTTATGTTACTATCCACTCAGAACAAATTTTAAGGAGGCAAATGAAAATTAAATATTTATAAATAAAATGAACTGAATTGCAAAACAAATTTCAGTCTTTAAGAGGAAAGGGAAGCCTTCTGAAAGCTAAAATTGCTGTTACAGTAACTGGAAGGCTCAAATGTTGCACAAGAGATTTAGACTGACAGCAGATGAACAGTTTAGGGAAATTAACAACTGAGCAGCTCTATTACCAGTAGATATAATAATAAGTCCAGTAACAGACTCAGCAGATGACTTGTGGAGATTATGTCCTCAGGATTGGAGGGCTACTAAGGTGTGTAGTTTTTTCACCAGATTTAAGCCTTAATGACCTACATTTAAAAGGCATGCTGAAAGATGCTCCTGCCAGTTTCTAAGAAGGGAGCTCAGACATTAGTAGAATTTGTCTTCTCAGTAGGAGTATATATTCTTACCCTTGTTCTTTGCTTTTTGTTCTTGCTGTTTGACTTTCAACTTGTTCCTGAGCCTTTGCCATGGTGGCTGGATGCTTTCTTTTTGCTAAAAATAACTTAGAGTTTAAGAAAAGTTTAACAAAGGCTTTACTTGATCTCCTGCTGAACTCTGCATTTCAGAAACTTTGGTCTAGTTGATTTAGATTGCGAACTTTCAGCTTTAGGTTGTCCAAAGGAAGACCCTTGTCTTCACAGAGATTAGATAGCAAAAACCTAACCAATATGGAGATTTTCATCCAGATAATGACTCTATGCAGATCTTTATGGATGTGTACTTGTTGATCTGTACTATAGGGATTGATAGCAATTATAATCTACTTTGTATTATATTTAGCTCAGGATGACAGATTGAAGAAGTATCTGAGAGGACATTCATTGCTTCTTTTCAGTATGGCCTTTCAGTGATGCAATGAAAGAGAGAGAGACATTTTGAAATAATGCCTCTGTTAGGTAGCCTCCGTTTTGCTTTCCAAGAATATTTTCCTGGTAAGTCCAGCATTTCCCTCTTTCTCTTTTTGAGTCAGAGGACTACCCATGTCACCATTTCCTTGGTAATTATAAGGTCCTCCCATGAGTTTCTCTGTCCTTTTGCTTCTGAGTAATGCCTTCTCTCTCACTTTATTTTTCGTCCTTTTTTTTTTTCTTTACATTATTTTTATGTCAACGTATCTTAATTTTTCAGAGGCTTCTGTGAACATTGACTCCTCTTGGATTTGCCTCATGCCTTTGGTATCCCCAATGGTTCGGATCTCCATTCACCTGGACACTGTAAACTAGGAAAAATACTTGGTGGGTTTTGTTTGCTTTTCCATTTCCAGGTTTGCAAATACAGATCTGCTCCTATTGCCACACTATTTGGTAATGTAAATATTTTCTATGTGTATGTTGCTTGTAGTAGCTTTTCTTTGAAAAACAGTACTGCTGTGTTTTTTTACAAAGTTAAACCTTCCTGAATGAGACTTGAACAGATGAAAAAGATGGGTTGCTAAGATACTTTTTTGTGCCATGAGTTAATGTCTGACATTAAAATTGTGAGATGGGTACTCCCAATAGAACTGGAGAACATAGTCTAAAAATTCAGTAATCATATTTCTTGGATAAAGTATTTCTTTTAAAATCCAGTGTAATTAGCAGATTACATATGCCATCTGTCTGTAAGCAGGGCAATGGACAACATCCTGGAACAGAAGTGAAAGCAAACAAATTAACTAAGGTGGGATTGTAATTTTAATTGCATAACCTTGAATGTATGTCAGCAAGAGAGGCAAAAAGCAGAAGAGGGTGATCAGAGGCTTGTGGATGGGTGTTACCCTGTACACGTGCCAGCTATTTCAGGGGCTATATTGTTTTGAGCATGTGAACTGGGACTAGTTCAACTGGGAAAAAAGCACAGCTATCTGAAACAGCAATACTGAGACACAGGAATAAAAATAGGTTTCAGGTACATGTTTTAAGAGGTAATACCAATACTTTATATATATGCTGGCAGCTGGAGAGCTCTTGGGCTGGAGAATGGGCAGTGAGGGTAGGGGGGTAGGGCATGAAGTCTGCCTACAGAGGATTTCAAGAACCTTGTGCCAGTGTCAGTCTTGGTGCACCATGGTCTCATGGTCATCTAGTGTGCTTGAAGGACTGAATGTTGTACTTTGTCCTCTGGCAAAGCTACTTATGTTCTTGGCATTAACAAGGCCTTATATAGCATGTTTTCTGTGTTTTCTCAGCCACCATCATACTGATTTATTCAAACAGATTTTGGTTTTATGGTTCTTGGGAATTTTTTGATCTTTGCCTCCCTTCAAATATCAAGGAGACCAGGGAGTGTATTTTAAATCAGTTTAGTAACACCAGAAGAAAGCATGGTGCAAGCCTGGGAAGGCGCACTGGGTAAGCTTTAGGACACAGAAGTAATTTGGTCTTTGTGTTGCCAGACTGGCTGGTGGGAATAGGTTTTGAAATGTGAGAGGTGTGCTGGAGAGGCATCAAAAATAGGTCAGAACGCAGCTATAACCATGGGAACAGTGGGTCTTGTCGCAGTGAGCCACAAGCAGTTTATGAGACACATTCACGTAAGGAACTGTGTCCTGTGTGTAACTTGGTTTGTACCAAGTCATACTGACCACTTAGAGGAAGTCTGGAAGGTCTGATGATGTCCTGTCAAGCTTTATAAACAGCCTGGGAAGTCTTACGAAAGTCGTAAGTGGTACAGAAATGATGGAAAGTTGAAAATTCTAAAATAACTATTTTATGTATGTTTATATATCCTCAGTCTTTAAAAAGCAAAGCCTACTCTTTCACCTGAAATCTGACATATTTAGCCTGTTTAGAAAGAAGATTGTTTTTGTTTTTCCTGGTAAAACTGTGTTATTAGTAAGCAGAAGAAGCAGCTGTGCTTCAGGGCTTTTTTTTAAAGGGAAGAGTTTAACTTTTTAAAATTTTTATATTGCCTGCAGTATCAAATATCGTAAGATGTAGCATAGGAATTGAAAAAATGTATGGTATCAGATTATTTTCAGTACTTTCTGATGTATAATATATTTTTTTCTTTATAAGGTGTGAAGTTATTTGCTAAAAATAATCGATGGAAATTGTCTCATTGTGCTTAGAAACTCTCCAGGATCAGCTTTCAGGTTTTTCAACTTTATGAAGTAATAATAATACAAATAGTTGGAGTCCTAACAAAAAAAAATAATCACGGAACAACTCAGCAGGGATTTAGAAATTCTATACAATAGTCATTATGTGTTTTTTTTCTGCAGCTCTCAGATTCCACAACGATCAATTCTGCAGAAGCAATCTGAAGTCTTAAGTTATTACCCAGAAACTTTCTAAGGTAGAGCTCAGTTGCACATGAATAAGTTTACGACTGTAGTTTCTGAAATTTTAGAGATGGGCCTAGCTGGCTGCACTAATGCAATAAAGGCAAGGACAAAAGCATCTCACATTTAGGGGCTCGCTTTGTTGGTTGTGTCTTCACTGGAAAGAAGTTTTGCACAAAGAATTGAATGGTATGTAAGAAAAAAGCTTGCTCCACAATCACTGTGGGAAAAAATCTCATAACTGTGCTTTATTGACTATAGGGAAATCAGAGGCATTTAAGGAGGTTTCATATGATGTCTTTAGTCTTACAGTGTTGTCTAGGTTTCTTCTGTAATGAAGGAGCAGCCTAGAACTGCCTCCTATTTTAAGCTACAGCTTTATTACCATTTCAAATGAAACTGGGTGCAGGCTGCATTTCTCTTACATATGGTTTTTTTCCTGTAGGTGTTTGTTGACTCATATGAGGTTTTATGTTTCTGTAAGGTCATTGCCTGGAGTGCTTTCCCCTGAATTTGGAGGTTATTTTTCACGTTAATCTGTTTCCTGATCTCATTGAATGTGGATGTACCAAGGCTGTAGGAGTGTGCAACTCAGGGATGGGCCTTTTCCTTCCAGCAGGCACCTGGTTTTAAGCATATTTCAGGTGCTGTAGAGACCTCCCTGACAGCACATAGAGTTGTTCTCTAAGAGTGTCTGCCTATCCATCTCCTCTGACCTGACCGGGAATCTTGATAACTTACTGAAACAATACGCTTTTGTTCTTAAATGGTAAAACCAAGTGTGATCAATCCTGCTCCCAAATGGTGTTCTAATGCGTGGTATTACATCAGAGAAGGCTTGTGGTAGGATACGGGCAGATACCTGTAAGAAAACAGCGTTGATATAAAAATCAATTTCCATGCGATTTTCTAAACTTGCTGTTGTTATATGAAGCACAAGATGTTATAAAAAAAAGTATAGAAAAAATGGTTTGGTTTGGGGCGAAGGGTTCTTTTTTTTATGTTGAGAGTTCTTTGTGAAGGGTCATTTGCAATGTTTCTGGGTTATAGTCATTCTGCCAGTCTCTCTTGGCTGAAAAATACTATTCACAATAGAAAGCAGTCATAAGGAATATAGTTCGACTTGAATGAAATAAGAATCTGCTTTTAATGTCCCATCTGCTGCTGAATATCACTTGTTGCTTGCTACTTTATTCTATAAACTAACCTTACTGATTTAACTTAATTGCGACAATAAACTCTATTGAATCAACTGAAAGCACTATATTTATGGAACTATGTTTAATTAATTTAATTTTTTATCTTTTATATTTTGATTTATCTTCTTTAAAAAAATCATGTTGCACAAACAGAGTTATGATTTTATTGTAGTTTAAGTTTCCCTCCAGTAAAATTGTGGAGAATGGGTTTTATTCTGCAAACTGCTACCCATGTGAATAACATCATGAAATGAACAGCTAGAAAATTTGAGTTAAACTTCACAGTGAGTCCATAGCGTGTGTCTTTAAAGTATTAATATTGAATCTAGCGCCTTCAGTATTACTGTCTTTGGATTTAATGTGGAAAACACTACACTAAGTTAGTTCAGATACATGTAGCTCCTGCTTTTCCTTTAGTCTCTTTGCATTTCTTATTGTTGTTTCCCTGCTGAATTTGATTTAATTTCCCAGCTGTGTATTTTTCTTTAAACTTTTCCCTAGCAGCTTTCGGCAATCTGCAAGATATGTGAAGGAAATGGAAGGAAAAGTTGAGGGTTTGTTTTCTGCAATATGTTTTTCCAAGAAGTTTGTGAACATTCATCATTTTTTCAATGGAAAAAATACTTTCTTGATCATTGTAGGAAGGTGACAGTGCACTGTGAATAAAACAGCATCATATGGTATTCTTTTATGAAAGAACCTGGCTTTTTTATACTGTAAGCACTATAAAGATATTACTCATTAATCATTGTCTGGAACTGAGTCTCAGCTTTAGCTTGCAAGACTATTCCAAGGAACAGAAAGGGAATGGCAAACTTTTCGTATGGACTAATGTTTTTTTACCATGGAGGTAAACTCTGTGTGTACTTTGGCTCTTGATTTCAACTGCTCATTCTGGAGAAACAAATTAAAGGAAAAAAGGCTTAAAGAAGCATGCTTTTGACCTGAAGACAGCTACTATAGAGCTTCCAGTTTTCACTGTACTAAAGAACAGAGACTTCATTGAAGCTCTGGGTAATAAAATGAAATAATGGAAAATGAGTCTGTGAGGTTGAAATAATTGTAGTGATACAATAATGTGAAGACTATTCCAAGGCACAAAGGGACAATTTGTTCCTAGTTTTTGTTTCCAGTGTCCTCTGTTATTAAACAC
This sequence comes from Falco peregrinus, assembly GCF_023634155.1. Taxonomy (NCBI): domain Eukaryota; kingdom Metazoa; phylum Chordata; class Aves; order Falconiformes; family Falconidae; genus Falco; species Falco peregrinus. The sequence goes on from NC_073739.1 coordinate 70,167,867, forward strand.
ATCTCACCAAAATATCGTCTTAATATTGAAGAACAACATTCTTAATGTCTGTCCTGCATGTGGTAATGCTGATTCAATCCTTCTTGTCCAAACTCTTCACAAACTTATACTGGCCCTGAAAAAAATGACATGTTCAGCAACTTACCTATAAGAAGTGAATTCTTGTTCGTCTTGTTCCAGTATCAGCTGGTGTAAACTCTTTGGGCTAATTTACCATTGTCATTTTGAATGAATTGCATCTAAGTGGCATTGATTCAAATTGGACTGAAATATGTGTGACTTCTGTGGAAGAAAGAAGGAATTTTCTTAGCTGTTTAATAGCAGATAGCAGAAAACGTTTGCTTCATTCTATGCCTGCTAGGAAGGTAAATTCATTAAATCCCAGAGCACGTTACTGTTTTGTGCCTTATGACATTTGCATGTGTACTCACTGAAAAGTAAGATGGTAATTCCAGCAGCTGATATTTTCATCTCAAGATGCAAAAACATTTAGAGTTAAGGAGATGTTTTCTGGCTGTGAAGCTACAACTACATTTTCAAAGTTTTTGGTTTTGAAACCCTTATCTTCTTGTTTATCTGTGATGTGTTAGCAGCCATTGTCTGTTATCTTTCTATTTCTGATGACAGGTAGAAATACCTTTAAAAAAATTGTTTGAAACCCTGTTTTTGCTGAAGTCAGCAGCAGCTACAGCTGTTAACCATAGTGGGACCAAGATTTCAACATCAGAATCCTCTTGAAAGAGAATTCCCACTTAGAACAAAACCAGCTTAATATTCTTCTTCAGAATGAATTTTACTAGCGATCAGCACAAAGGCTTAAGTGGAACATAAAGATAACAATTTAGTCTGGCTCTGGACCTGAACATTCCAGAGATATATTTCATCCTCTTTAAGCTGTATGGAAACAGTCTTGATACGTACTTCTCTTGTTTATAAACCATTCTAGCACATGATAAATATGGAAAATGCTGTATAGAAGAAACTATTTTTGTTGTTCTTTTAGAAATAAACTATTGACATTCACTGCTAGCTTAAATTATATGATTCATTTCCTTGATTGCCTTTGATGGGCTCAGTTAGGGTCATCAATCTCCTATACTGGCTAAATGCCATTTGTGGCTGGTAACATTAGTGAGTTCAGAGGTACAAAAGCATACAAATCATTGAACATGTTCATATCTAGGAGGGCTGATTCCCCCCCCCCCCCCTTCCATTTTTAGTGTGCTGTTTTGGGACAAAGTGGTATTACTAGATTATTGTTTCACTTGACAGCTGTGTTGCTTCAATTTTTTTCTTTTAATGTCTTGGTCTGAGGATGAGTTTCCCCATACTAAAAGGGTTAGGTGAGTGCAATGAAGGAGTTTAACTGAAGTTATATGTATGTATTTCAATGGTCCCACTTATTTGAACAACTAATTTTTATTAGCATTGTTTCATTTTGGAGAACTATTACGGAAAGAAGGTTGCCAAATAAAGCCTGTACAAGCATCAGGTATAGAAACTTTGCACTTGACTCAGACAAGTTTGCTGTTTGTTCCATTTTCCTCTTCTGAACAAAACAAAGGACAGTCTGTATTTTGTAAACACTGATTTAATAAACACAGCTAGTGTTTGCATCGTTGAGGTTACATATGGGATCTGCTAGGTTGAAACCCTAGAAATACACCTGCATGTCCCTCCCCTTCCCCCTCCCTCTCCCCTCTATTTATACACTGGAGCATTAGATCACACAATTCCTGTAATTCTACATTTTAGGAACTGTACCATAGCCTTGGATCTTACCTCTGGTCCCCTCACCCTCAGCAAGACGTCTTTGCATCTATCTTGTTGCAAATGTAGTTGAATTTGTTCATGCACTGAGGGAATGTATAGAGGCGCCAGACTAATTCATTTGTAGAACAGGACTTTTTTCATATTTAAAAGCTGGAAAGAACAACATAACATCAGAGGCCATTTTTTTGGTTTTGTTTTTGTTTTTCTTTATCTATGACTGACAAAAAGATGGACTTAGAATTGTTTATGTCTGTACAGATCTATATGGTGAAGAAGGAAGAATATGTATGCTTACATAGGTGTATGTAAGAACAAAATTCTCTCCTGCTTAGAGAATGTATGTAAGACCTATAGATTGTTAAAGAACCGTGGAGTTTTCACCCAGTAGATGGATTCCTTTTGAATATCAGCACTGAACTTAATGTTCCCAAAACAGCAGAATCTCTCACAGGAAATCAATTAAAATTATTGCGTTCAATATGAAGATGTGTAGAGTCATCTTAGAGTGGGTAGGTTTCCTGTGGCCTTTTACATACTAACTGCAAAAAATAAGCACTTTTTTTCTCTGTCTATAAAATTAGAGCTCATGCAATTGTATTTCTATGAGTAAGATTTATGGTTAAATGTAATAAAAAGTGCAGGCCAAAGTGAGTCATAGCATTCCCTATAGTGAACAGTCCCATAATGTGTGGATAGTACCATTGTCATCAATGGGACTATTCAGCCTCAGGAAGTGCTGTACAGATGGGCTTGTGCAACAGTCAGATGGGCTGGAGTTGTTCACAGTGAGGATTTTAGCATTCATTTCTGGCAAAATTAAATTGTCCTATACTGAGGGGTATATTATGTCAGTTAAAATTTGTTCTGTGCAGCTTGATATTGTGCTCACCTGTCATGTCAGGAGTTCTGTATGTATGTATCAGCAATTTTGTCAGTTTGTTCAGTAGCTGTGTGTTCACCCACAGCCTTTGTGTGCTTAACGCAATATTCGTCAAAACAGCCTCAAAAATGAAACAGGTTACTGTGTGATCTTTCTCCCTTTTTCCTGGGTGACCTCAGACGTGTGTTCTTGTGTAATAGATCAAAGTGTCGGAATACTTTAAATGGTGCCTGTAGCTCCTGAATATCAATGTTAATCAGTCACCAACATGTCCATAAAATCTGTGTATGGAAGAGCAAACTGTAAAGTCCCTCTGTATGGGGAGGGTATGGGATATTATTATTTTCATATGGGTTTGGAACTGATCTGTTTAAATCCTTTAGGCTACCGATGTTGTGACTTATGAATTAACAAAACTGCCATTTTCTTTTCAAGAAGGGGGTGGGACATCACTTGCAATCCAGGGTCAAATCTTGTTACAACAGAAGCCCGTGGTGAGGTTTGCATTGATGCTTGTGAAGCAGGATTGGGCCCTGAACCACCAGGGTGTGGCTGTCATTGCACTGAACAAATCTTTCACCTGTGGTGTTAACTTTGAACTGGTGCCACACAGCCCTCCAGTAGCTGAGCTGGCTGACATTGCTCATGCCTCACCTTGTTCACTTTACAGGGGACCCACTCAGACAAAGCTTGAAGGAGGATTTAGACTAGAAATGAGACGTTCCCCTAGACGGGAGCTCAGCCTCTTAAACACCTACCCAGCTTTTTTGAATCTGAATATTTTGCAGCCTTTGCTATTACAAAGCAATAAAAAAAAAAAAATGAGGACAGTAACATGGAGGGGTGAAACAAGAGGTATGTATTGAAGTATGTAATAAGGATAGATATCTGAATTAGGGGAATATAAACACATGGCAAATCCAAACCAGTAAATATTGTTCCAACTAACTTTTATGGCAAATTTCCTGTTGATTCATTAGGGCCAGGAATTTACCTTGAAACAGAGTTGAGGTGGAGAGTAAAGTTAACTGGCAGTAGCTGTACTTGTCAGCAGCGAAAGTGTAAATGGATTTTCTAATGCACAGTATTATCTCGAATATATGGTATGCTGTGGTAGCACACTGTGTGCCATATGCCTCACCCTTTTATGTTACTCCCCCTCATTTTTAATGACTCGTTCTGTATATTAAGTGTGGAAAGTATTCCAACAGTGAGACTGGCACATTCTTTACACAGCTGAATTGACGCGTCTGAAGCTGCCTCTGGCTACTGCTTATAGACTGCCTTGCCTTTCTTTCATGGGGAATATTTTTTTGCCTAATTTTAGTCATGCAAATCCCGCAGCGTGATGTTGTCATACAGCCTTGTGCAGTGGAGGCAGCAGCCTGCCTCTTTGTCCATATATGGCTTTTATGTTGTTGCCATGTCCCAGCTCTGACGTCACCTGAACATCACATGCATTTCATTTTGTGCAGACTAAGTGCATCAGAGGGGAAGGAAAAGGTTATCTGGAAGAGAGAGAAATATTGATGAACTTTGGGCTTCTGTAATGATGGTAATGAGGAATAATAATACTACTTAATTGTATTTTATCTGATGTTCCTGCCATTGTCAAGAGAGAGTACCACCAAAATTAAAAAAAAAAGCACACACCACAGCTCAGATGATGAAGGTCAGGGCCAGGGGCCCGGGAGCTGCTCTGTGCTAGCAAGCAGTTCTAGGGCATCTGCCCAGTGCTAGACCTGGGTCTTCCCAGTTGCATCACTAGAACAGCCACTGCAGTGCCCTGGCCCAGGACATCTGCCCCTCTCCCAGGCAATACCTAGGTAGGATTTAGGAGCTGGCAGTGCCCAACATTCATTTCTAGGTTGTGACTTCTCTGTTTTACAGCCTAAATCACTTTAGTAGTAGAGACACAATCAGTTCATTGCCAGTTGGCCTCGGTGTCAGAAAACGGTCCTGCCCACATTTACTTTGCCCACATATACATATATATGCATGTATAAACAAACAAACACATACACATATATAGCCCATGAATCTTAGTTCTATCATGAGGAGATTTGCAAAGCTGTATACACCATTAGACATGCATGTTGAGTATCAGTGGGACATAAAAGTGTAACTCCTGCTAGTGTCCCTGAAGGTTGTGCCTAAAACTCTTCTAGTTCCTCAGATGTACACTTTGAAATACAAATTAGTTTTCTAAGTGCCTTTGTGGATCCTCAAACTACAGCAATTTTCTGGACCAAGTTCCTGTTTTCCCACCTGTTTGTAACACGTTAACTCATTTTAAAGCTTGTAAGTGTGCTTTTCTGAAGGCCTGTGCCAGCACGCTTGTGCTGTCGTGCAGATGTACTGCAGTTTAAGTGGTGTAATTTATTACATTTTCACCATTAAATAGGATAGTTAATGCTATGAGAAGCCTAGACTGAGCTTCCTTACCTAAGCTTGACCTCTGCCAGTTGCATATTCACATATCTGCCTTAGTAAAGCTGTTTTTATCCCCATTTATCTAAATTTTATAGTTGTGTTCAAGGCATCCTTGTTCCTTCCATGGTCAGCAATTTTAGTTTAACATTCCTGTCACTCTTAAGTTAAACTTTGATGAATGGATTTTGATTATCCTTTCTAAACTGCTTTTCACTGTTTCTTTCCAGTGGTGGTGTGCCATTTCCTGATAGCTTCTGCCTCAGCTGTCTCCATTGCTGATGTATAATGCATGCCACTCCTTTGTCTCTCACAAATGCAGGGAAGGGACTGGTGGGAGATGAGTTCTGTGGTTCATTTAGTTCAGCAAACTGCAGTCAACTCTGGCCATTGCCAGGTAGCTGAGGAAGTACAAGAAATTGCTCGTAAAACAGAAGGTAATCTGCCTTCTAGGTTTGGCTTACTCCTTATCCCTAATTGGTTTACTGTTCCATCCAAATTTTGCTAGCACTCTATAGTTCTTTTTTTTTTCTTCTAATTGCTTCATAACACATAGAAAGAAAATGACTGAGTATAAGTACTTGGCTTTAATCATGTGTATGCTTTATACAAATTAATTATGTGTCAGATGTGAAGTGTCTCCTTTTATATTTTTAAATTTGTCATGTTTTCATATCAATTAATGACCTTGTTCTGGTGTCATGAGGCAGGGAGAAGGAAAACCTTTATTTGCTTTCTCCATAGTTCATCATAATGCACATTTGTCATAGTTTAACCAGGACAACATTTCTCACTGTCGGTCTGTTCTTTTCAGAAGCTAAGTAATTTTATTTAATCCTTTCTGATTATTGTATATGAGGTTTCCATATTCCTTCTGATCATTTGCATTGCTTTTCTCTGAATCCTGCCTAGTTCTGCAGTATCCTTTTTGAGGCTGGTTAATCAGAAGAACATAACAGCATTCCGGGTGAGACTCCACCACTGATTTATATCATGGCATTACAATACTTTCTGTATTATTCACCATCCTATTTCTTATCCTTCAAAACATCATGTCTGCTTTTTTACCACAGCTCAGCACTGAGCTGAGGTCTTTAATGAGTTTTCTACAGCGATACCAGACTATTTTCCCTAGTTTGCACAGTTAATTTAAGATGATGAAAGTATGCTCTTCCTTTTTTCTTCTGTCCAATAAGGGTTATTTTGTATGTACTAACATTGAGTTTCATTGCCTTTTTGGCGATTGCTTTGGTTTCTCTTGTAAACTTCTCACAGTCCTGTCTGGACTTGACCACCCTAAATAACTTTGAAGCACCTGCAGTTTTTTCTTGCTTACTACTCAGCTTTTGTTCCAGTTATACTTAAAAAGAAACAAACAGCTTGATCTTATACCGATCAACTTACTTTTTCAGTAAAGAAAATTGGCCACTTATTACTGTTTCTTTATTTTTGTGTCTTAACCAATTTTGATTTATGACAGTACTTCACAACTTAAATATTTAACATACTGTTTTTCTGCTGACATTTTGAAAGGGACTTCACTGAAGTCTGACTTTTTTTTTTGTCTTTTAATTAAGGTGCCAACCAGGTCATGTGTTCTGTGCCCTTTTGATTTGTGACACATGAACTCCTGCCTTCTCAGACCGTTGCTGAATAAATCTACTTCTCTGATTGTCACCACTTTCTCATCTTTTTCAATGATGGAAAGAGTTGTTGAGTTCTTGCAGTGTAATAGCAGAGTAAGTGACAGTCATAGGAGACAGGGCAAAGCATTGTTAATAACATGTCACTCACATTGTTTAACATATTTTTAAAGTCGTCTGATGATGCCTCCTCAAGCCATTTGTCTCAGATCTTAGCCTGTTCTCCCAGCTACAAAGTTTTCCTGAACATCTGAAGGCTTTCCTGTTACTTAAGGCTAAACACTGCTGCAGAAGCCTAAAACAATGGGTCCTTTGCCTGTCCATCAAAGACACGGAGGACAGGTTATTCCTTCTTTTTTTGCATTATCAGAGTATCTGTAGTTTGTTTTTAGATTTCATGTTCATTCTTTTCTTCCTCAGGGTAAACATTTTCAATCTTCTTTTCACAGATGATGCTATCTAGGTTTCTAATTATTACTGTTCCATGCTGTACCATTTCCAGTTCACACACAACTTCTGTTAAAATGCGGTTCCACAGACTGGACACGGCTGACGCTTTTCCAGTGCTGAGCAGAGTGGAAAGAGGTAGTCACATAAACCACACAGGAGGGCAGTTTCAAGGATCAGAAAGCAAAACCATTCTGAGTGTCAAAGAACAGGAAAGCCCCAAATCTGCGGTTTGTTCCGCTGACGATCCCAATATTGATGTTCCCAGATACCTGGCACCAGCTGACTTTGAAACTCAGTTTGTCTCCTGGGACTTTGCTGATCAGGAATGAGAAGTGTGCTTGCTGGGTAGAGGTGGCATGAATAGCCTCAGCAAGTTTGGCTGTCTTTACTTTTATTTGGTGTTTTGTATTATGATTTTGTTAAACATCCAAGCTGCTGTTTTCATTGTAGAAGTATTACTGCAGTATCATTCCACATTGAGTTAAGAGTCCATGTTAAGCCTTTGCTAACTGTTGCTTTTTTAACAGTTTTCAAGGATGAGATTATGAAAGAGTCTGGTTTTATTTTCTCAGTGGGAAGATTCTTTGCCTTCTCTGTTTGGGAGGCGATGACAGTTGAGAAAAATCTTGGGCCCTTACCTTCACTTGTGTAAATTACCTGCTTAAACTTTTTTTCAATGTTTTCATAAATAACTAGACTGCAGTTATTGACACACCTACTATATATTTTTGTAGAGTAATGCAGGAAATATGTGAAAAATATAGCAATTACTTTACAGCTCTCACATAGTTAAGTTTGTCTTTGAAGAAAAGTGAGAAAATTGTCATACAAAAAGCTGGTTTTATGTGGTATAGATTGGAAGGAGGATTAGATTGTGATGTATTTCTGGCTTTGTAATTTTAAATAAATGCCAGAATTTTCAGAACCCTTGGAAATTCACTATATATGTTTGAATCAAGCTAGAGGAGTCCTATAGTTCAAACAGGCAGTCTGCAAATATAAATGCTATATGCTGTCTGTGGAATATATTGCATTTTGACGAAGGAATGGCGCAGCAAAGAGTCAGAGTTTGTAGAGTGGTATCACAGGAGTGGAGCCCATGGGAAAAAGATAAATGAGTGAAGCAAAGAAAGAATGCTGCTGTGATCCTGAATGATGGGCCACTTGTGTGCGTTATTTAGCCATCCAAAGGTGTTCTGAGTGCTGCAGATGAATACCAACCCTTACCCAGCCAAAGCTGTCAGTTGGCCCACACAGTAAGGAAGTAAAAGAATGAGGCTGCTTTGTTGAACTTTCTGTTTCTCCCGCAGCTCTTAATTTTTTAAGGTTTTTAAAGCAAGTTGAATTGAACTGAACAGTGTCTTGCAGGTGAGAGGGCAGTGCTGCTTTCTGCAAAGATTTTATATTTCTTTGAACATCCTTGGTTTTTGTTTGCTTTTTGGGACATTATTGCACACTGACCAGCATTCTTAATTAAATGATCATCAGTGAATGACAGCTGAGAAGCAAAAAAAGTTCAGATTAGGCCGTCTTTGCCTTGAGTGGCACAGTCCTGAATCTTATTTGTTGCTCCCCATTTGCCGAGCTTTGTAAAGATCCTCTGATACTTCTCACAGCATTTCATCTTGATTATCTGCAACACAGTTGTGTCATCTGCAGATTTTGCTATTGCATTGCTCGCAACTTTTCTTGAGTGACTCATTTTAGTATGGAAGATTGGATGTCCCACCTTCAACTTAATAACGTATTGTTCTTTTCTATATGCTTTGCTTTCAGATTCTGTCTATATCACGCCAGTGTTTTATCAACAGCTCAGCCTGTATGAAAGCTTCTTCTGATGACTTGTATAAAGTTCTTCTTAAATGTTTACTTACCAAATTAGTGTCTTGCTGCCATTCAGATCTTGTCAAGGGTTTTAGGATTGCCAGAGGCTAATTAGCCTAGGCTGTAAAGTTTCACCAATTGTTTTTCAGGCTTTCTTGCAGGGAGGGGGAGGAGGAAGTATCTGTATTGAAGTCTTAGGTATGACAGCAATTCACACCAACATGCCCAACCTGAATTAAGTAGTACTGATGGTGATAACCACATAACTCTGGTAGTGTGGAGCTGAGCACGCATGCAATGTATGTCTGGAAAACTACAAAAACCTCAAATGACCAGCCAGCAGGATGCAGTTCCCTACTCCAGTTAGTGCTCTATCTATTTCCAAGCCAGCTAATTTCCCTACAGTTGTAATTAGTCTTATAAATGCAGTCTAAATACCATGAAGTGTTTTGATAGCACCATCAGAGGATTTGCATTAGGACAATGAGATCAGATGTGTATTTTTTTAACTATGTAGTTATTTTTGGGAAGTCTGTACTATGGTTCTGCCATCTGTTCCACAGACTTGTAGATGGTGCATAAACTTGGCTAGGTAGCTACTGATTTTCTGCATTTCAAAGAACTGTATTACACCCAAAGTATTCCTATTATAGCACAGATAATATAGGTTAGATGTCCTTTGCATATGCTACACAGTACATATTTGTTCATTATGATAAGCTGTTTATAAGCTATTTGTGTTAACATTTGCCATCTGGTTTGCTTCTTCCATAGTTTTGTGATGTGGCTGTCTGGGAATTAGTGAATTATTTTACCTGGCAGCTTCATCATACTTGGTTTTCTGTGCATATGTCTCCACTCCTTTTTCTAAACATATCCTGCTAGTCTTGTTAGCTGCTAATTGTAAAGATCAAAAAATTGATTTTTGCCACCTATCAGCTCCTACTAAATATGCATAGATTTTCAAAGATAAAATTCTTCCACTTTTCACCAGTCTGAACACCTATGAATTTTGGCTGTCTGTATTTATTTCTCACCCTTAGGACAAAGTTTTCTGAAAGGGGACATTAATGCCTAAGGAGCATACTTACACAACACAGCTTGGCAGTTACACAGGTGATTACTATAATTAAGAAAGGAGGGTCTAGTGCATAATGCACAAGCAAACACATTCAGAAGTAACTGCTCAGCACTGTATTTAATTTTGTGACCAGACCCAGCCACTAGCGTTTTGCATAGCTCTGAGTTTTCAGTGGCTCTGTGCCAGCTTACAGCTGCTGTAGATGTGACCCAAGGTATTCAACACTTATTTTTTCAGGAGATAACTCTGACTTATGGACCCTGCTGATCTCCCTCTTTTCCTTTCCTACAACTAGCTTTGAGCAACTGTCCCTGTCAGACTGGTCTCAAAACTCACTCCTGTGTACTAAAAGCCCTTTGTAATTATGGCACAAGACAGTGCTGGGCTAAGGACGATAGCCTTTAGGATGTCATTAGCATAGCAATGCCCATGATTACCAGCTTGGTATGAACTAGAATGTTGCCTTGAAGAGCACAGTGCTAATGCAGTACACTGCTTCTAGCACTAGAGTTGGCACATATGGAAGTATTTAATTTCTGTCTGCATGGCACAGCTTTGTCTGTATAAACATGCTTCTTGTACCTCTCTGCTAACCTTGCTTTTAATCCCTGGATCAGTTTGTGCTTTCCAGCCTTCATTACTATCTTTTCCTCTGCCTCTCCTGGGAAGATCATCCTTTCAAATCCTGTGGATGAACATGGAAAAGGGTTTATGCTCTCATGTGTAACAGCCATTTCATTCTGTTCAGGCAGAATCCATTCAGCTGCTAGTATTTTTTAATCAACATATTCCAAAGTAAATCTTACTGCAAATGCTTAAGATGAGGATACTGTAAAGTTCAGGTGTAAGATGCAGGAGAAAATGCAAATGCAAAATCCATGTCATTACAAAGGAACTCAGAAATAAGAAATATCCATTCAAAAATTTTTTTGTTTGAGCAATTACTATTTCAGCTCCGGGTCTTCTGCCATGATGTGTTCCATGATAACACCAAATGAAATTACCCTTGCTTCTTTAGATTTTTGATGAATACAGCTCACACAACACCATTTCAAGTCTTGGGCCTATTCCTTTTCTATTGCACTATTATACTCACATGTCATTAGTCTGAGTGGATGCTTTTCTTTCATTTTATTCTCATTAAGTTAGATGTGTCCCTGTTTGTAAGACCAATTTGGAAATGTGAGGCAGAATTTCTCTCTCAGACAAATGCGACCGTCTATTCAGAAAGTGGAATGGCAAGGTCTGGGGCGGGGGATGAACCGATAGTTCAGAAAAAAAATTTGTTCTCAGTCAGGAAGATTAATCCTTCTTCCTTAGAGAAAAAAAATCCCAATTTGCTTATTGTATCTGTGCTGACATTTGTTGCTAGACTTCTGGTCATGAGATGGTGACCAACAAATCCAGGTAACAGATAACTCAGATTATGTACTAATAACTACAGTAGTAACTGGGGACAGTGTGGAAATAGGGTAGAGAACGTATCTGAAGATGGACTTGCCAAACTGGGAGAAGCGGCCCTTGTGGGTGCTATTCAGGTTTGTGAAAAACCAGAAAGGGAAATTTCTGAAATACTGCAGTAATGCTACAATCTTCTAGAAGTGGCACCAGTGGTAAATGCAGAAGGGCATGAACGAGGGAAGTTTGTTGGACATTATTGACATGAGTATGACTAAGCCCTTCAAGAGGGCTGGGGTATAGTAGTTTTACAGAGTGGCAAAGGGCATGGTAGCCCCATGAGTCACCTACCTTGTTTTAACTTACTGCCAAGTTCATACCTCCTCCTTGTTCCTGAGGTGTAAGCTAGATGTATTGCTGGTATAAACTGAATATTCTGTAGTAATGTATGCTTCTGTAAAACTGTTTTATAATGAATGGGAGAAAAATGACTGGAGCTTGCTGAACGCATGCTTTATGCAAACAGTCTTTTTCCCAGAATGTTGATAGTCTTCTGATATATCCTTGAGCTCTTCATGAGCTCTACAGTGATTTTCTCCTGCATGGCAAAAAAACCTACAGGCCTACAGAGGAATTTAACTTCTCAGCTAATTTCTTAATTTCATCACTCATATTTAAATACATACCTAATGGTATCTGTTTGGATTCTGTAGTTAGGTTTTGTCTTGCAAGTGTCATTCGTGTTTGGTTCTAGCTGTACCGAAACAAGGAAAACCAGTGAGCTGATGCCATTTCTGTGGGTCAACCCTAGTGTACATTCTAGCTATGTAAGTGGGTCTGTTTTCCTGTAAATTTAATTGAAGGATGTATAAGTATTTTGAACACATGCCAAAAATATGAGATGAAGTTGCTTAATTACATTAATAAAAAGATTCAAAGATGAATAATGAGTTATAAAGCTCGTGAGTGCATACACCTACATAGCTCCAGCATCTGCCTACGTTAGAGTATGTAGAGGGCCTTACAGATGAGTTTATTTTCATCAGAATCAGGTGAGTGTTTTCCATACTGAAAGCAAACTGAGATCTGAAGAGAGTATCCTTCATTGCACATCATGGCCAAAGTCTAAACAAATAGAGTATATCTCCTTTTATATCTGCCAAATTTTACATGAATTTAATACTAATTATTTCAGTAGCTGTGAATCTGCTCAGGCAAGAGAAATATAAGCCTTTAAAAATTTTACATTGAAATTCCACTTGAGCCAAGCAATCAGAGTAACTGGTTTGAACAGCAGTTGGCATCAACAAGTTTCTGGATAAAGCGTAAAAAGAAATAAATTTAGAATCATCAATTTTGCAGGTTTTTAACATCTTGATTTTGTATTGCACAGTACTGTGAACTTACTGTTGTTTCCCTCACCTTCAGTTCTCTCAATTTTTTTAAAGACTCGCTGCTTCTCTTATGTTTAAAATTAGGCTGTATTTATTTTGAGAAGGTAATGCAACTTCTGTGCTTGTAGTGTGCTAGTTATGGCTATGGGTGCTCTAAAATTAATGTAATAATATTATTTGTCCATGGAGATAAGCATAGAAAAATATACTAGATTTTTTATTAAAATATGATGCATTGTTCCATTCATATACTCTCATTCGCTAGGAGTAAAAACTAGTTTTACCACTTTTTCCACAAAGAACTACCTGCATAGAACAGGTTTTCTCCTAGCAAGCAGAGTTACTCCTGTGTCTTACTGTGATGTTTATAATACTGTGTGTTGGAAGGGCTCATCATTCAAGCTAAGCCAACTTGTTACACAGGTGGAAGATCAATTACGTAAATTTTGTTCTGTTTCTACAAACATGCATTGCTAGAGCACAACTTATACTGACTGTTGGTTATGAAGGCCAGTGTAATAGGACATGGATTCCTGAATCAAGTATGAGAGATTTCCAGTTTTGCGCTAGGAAGTGCATAGGCCAGGTTGTCTGCTGGTGTGAAATGCTACTGAAATCAGCAGTTTTAACAACCTACATACGTTGACTCCCACAGATACAGGACCTCTTTATTTTGGCAGCTGTCTTCCCAGAGGTTTATAATACCACTGTTGCTATTTTAGGATAAATCCTAGACAAGCAGAATCATTTAAAATCAGATAATTATTTAAGACTGATGATGAATTAGGCAAGCAAGTTAAATTTTTTTTGGCAAACACATAGTCTCATTTTGAAGAATGCAGTTTGGTGTTGTTCCAGTGCAGGCAGCAGAAGACCTGCCTCTGACTTTAACAGACAAAACATTCTGTCTTTATGAAGTGTATTTTATGTAAAATCCTTGAAAAGTCAGAGATCCATCTGAATTTTAATTTGGAGTATCTGAGAACAGGCCAAAGTCAAAATATGACCGGGACATGAATTTTTTAACAGCTCCAGTAATCGAGGTACTTCCTGTAGCATAAATTCATGGCTGTCCTAGCTTTTGTCATCAGAGTTTGCAGAGGTATTAACCTGACAGTAAAAAGTCTTAGGGTGGTGTTTGTGAATGCCACTTCTTGGGTGGGAGGAAGGTCAGAAGAAAGTATTTCCATTGATAGTGCAAAACTGTATTTAACTAAGTAATAGAAGTGTGGAGTTTTAAAAATAACTTTTGTGACTTTTTAAAATGTTTTATTTAGTATGTGTGATCAGAAATTTTTGTGGTAAACCACAACAGGTCTTTGTAGTTATGGCTGGTCTTATATTAATGTGTTATAATATGAAGCTCCTAGGTAGCGTTGCTGCAGAAACCCAGTGGGCTGAGGCAATACTTGGTCCATCTGCACGTGCAGTCAGCTTACTGTATATTTGCTGGTGGACCAGACCAGGCTTCAACAGTGATTAGAACTCTGTTGTGTTTTAACTTATGGAAGGTAGGGAAGACTGCAGTGGAACGTATAGTAAAACAAAACACAAATCTGGGGGAAGTGAGATACGTTGATGCTGCTGCTCCAGGGACTACTAGTGCATTTCTATTTATTGTTTGCAAGGCTCTTGATTTCTGCTGCACTCTTTTGGCTGGACAGGACTGACTGATTCTTTGTTAACAAACAGTTTTTACTGTAGTTCTTAAAATTACCAGGAAAATAACCGTAAGAATGGTTACCTAATCAGGAAATGTTGTGTTGTTTGGTCTTTTTGTAGTTTTTTTTTTTTTTTTTTAAGTAACAACTGGTTCTGTTGTTTTTTGCTGCTGCTACAAACACTGTGCTTCTACTGTAATTAACATTTGTTCCTTACATACAGTGTCACTTTATAACAGACTTTACAGTATGTTTCAGTACATATATATTTCAGTATATATTCTGTTGCTTAGCAGTTTATGTGCATAGAAATGTCAATACATTTAGTCAAAATGCGTGTAGTGGTATACTTACTAACTTGGAGCTGCTGGGAGCTGGTATTCTTAATCAATCATCTGGGTTGATGTATGATTGTATTTTTTCAAAGGTGATATAAGCATTCTAAACTTATGTCATCTCCTGTAATGTGGAAGCTCTTTTTTCCATCAGTGGATATTGATAAGAAAATAACTTTTGAAATTTCTAAGCATATTAATCTAGCCTTTGTGAAGAGGTGTTCTGTATCTTTTCTGCCAGGGCTTTGCAAAATGTACAATGTAATTTTTCTGCTCATGACGTTAACAAATTGTACACTGGATATATTCAGGTAATAGCCTATTATGATAGAAGAACCAGTGCATCTGGAGGCTAAAAAAATTCAGGTGAATTTCTGTTCATGACCTGTGCAGCCACAGGATATAAGTGGTGTCTAGAAAGATGTATAATTTAATATTTGTTAAGCAAATGCAGAGTTAAATATCTTGCTTGAAGTAAATGGAGTGCCAGTAAACTCACCTAGTATACTGTGAAAAAAAAAAAAAAAAGCACAAATAGACAACACTTCGAATAAACTTTGTCAGCTCTTTATTCAACAATGCTTTTAAAAGATCTAGCATAGTGATAATTTGAAAATTATTAAAGAGCATTTTTAAGGGAAGGGTCTATTCCAATACTTAACTTGCTCAGAGTTTCAGTATTTAGCTCTTATGTGAGTCAGTTCAAGCAAAATATCTAAGTGACTACTTGCATGGACTTCACTGGGACTGCTCAGGTGCTTCAAGTTATTCCTGTGTTAACAAAATTATCTAGATGGACGTCTAAGCCCTGAAATCTAAGCTTTTAGCTGGAGCCTTAGGGCTCTAAGGCTAAAATGAAGCTTAGAAGCTCATGGTTTTTAATGAACATAATTCCATTTGCCTTAATGGGTAATATGCTATAGCCTTGCCACCTGGGCAAAGCTTGTGCCTTGCCCAAACAATTAAATACCATAGTTTCTAGATACTTGCGCAAGACTCCATAGAATCTCCTGGACATTCAGAATACTTGAACAGCTCTCACTTTCCTGTCTCATGGCCACAAACTTCACTTGCATTTTAAATTAGAAATAATCTAATACTTTGTGAATTACACAGTGAAAAGAGATCCACTACAGTGGCATATTCTGTAAGTATTAGTAATATCTTACAGCAGTCTGCCTTTATGCATCCTGTTCTAGCTGTGCCCCATTCTGTTTTCATCATGAATTCCCTTTACTTCCCAGCACGTGGTCTGAGCTCCTAATGGAGTTAGACTGCATCCTGTGCACCTATGTATCAAGTGTTCCCTACGCAGCTGGCTTATCATTTCCCCACTGAAGTTATATTCTGCCAGGCGTCTTGCAATGATGCGTTCAGTGCCCTTTTTCCCAAGAACACTTTTAAGGCTGGGCTTCCACAAGGAGGAAGCTCTCTGTTAATTAGGTATTTGGGGAATAGGTAAAAGCAGGTTAGCTAGAGTGCAAGGATTGTCAATTTTCTGTCCTCCAGCCCCTGAAGTATTAGGAAAAGGCAATGTAATTTGAAATAATCTCAATTTTGTTTGCTTACCTTCATAAAGGACTTTCCCTCTTGCTATCTATGGAGTGCTTTGAAAACATGCATTGACAGGATAGAGTAGATTTCAGAGGTAAAAATAAATTCACTACATACATGGTGAGAGACAATCCCATGTGTATTTTTTTTATTTAACTGAGTACTTACCATCTTTATTTGAGTACCTCAAATCACAGGTCATGGGAATGTGGTTGGACCACTGAAGGTTTCTAGTCAAACTTTGTGCTCCAGGGAAGACCATCATTCACATTAGGTCAGCCATGGCTTTGTCTGGCCAAGTCCAAAAAACCTGCAGGGATGGAGATTCCACAACTCCTTTGGTTGCCTGCTTTTGTGCCGCTCTGCTAAAGGGTATCTTTAGAACAAGTAAAATTCACAGCTGTAGTTTAAATACTACCAAGTCCAAAAATATCCCTCAGAATATAAATCAGGTACTATAAATTCATCAGCTTTCCAGTTTGGCATAAACCAGTGGTACTCCTTAAGGAAGTCCCATCCTCTACCAATTCTCCTGTGTTCATTCTTACTCAGCAAAAGCGAAAGGTGACTTTTCATCTGGGCCAATTCTCCAACCTGTGTTTGTGTTGATGTGCAAACACTGGTGCTGTAATGAAGCTGAACAGGTGGCCTGCAGCTCGAAAGGAGTAGGTGGCAGAAGGACCAGGTCAGTTTATTTTGGGAGCAGTACCAAACTATGCCAGTATAAAGGGCTTGTGGAGTACAGTCTGATAAAACAGTGAAACCATGTTGTACAACGTGGCAATGGGAAAGCTTGCTGGATGATGATTGATGCAGTCCCATTATCTATTTCAGTTCTAAATTCTGACAAATTGTTAAGAAACTTTAAATCCCGTGAAATAATATTTGGTTTACAACTGGCAATATCAAATGTTCATTTCTTAAGTAAGTTTAGTAGGGGTGGAAAACATGAATTTCAAAGATGTAGAAGATTTTAGGTACTGGAAAGAAAAGTATTTTATTCCCCTGTTCCAACACCAGCATGTATTGCAAGTATGGGAAAGTCAAAATTGTAAAACGAAATGCTGGGTTTGTCCTGCCTTTTTTAAACAGCAATGCCACAACAGAAATAATTAATTCTGAAACCTCTTCACGGTTTTTGTGCAGCTTAGTATGTAGGTCTCTGGAAAATTTTCATATCCTGTAGGAGAGTGTCTTCCTCTGACCTTGACAAATTGATTTATAAACAAGGAATACAAGTTGTAATATGAAAACCACCATTGCTTTATACATATTCACTTATAATAGCTGTGGTATTACTTTTTGTTCTTAAATTAATTATAATTCACATCTTATCTGAATTCAGGAAATAGTCTTCAGACTGAAAAAATTGTCAACTCTTTTCTTGGCATCATTTGATGCCTCAGAGCAAAGATGGAGTAAAGTGTTTTCAGGAGCATTTTAAAGAGTGCAAGCATTACAAGCCAAAAACTAGAAGCTTTGGTGATGAGATAATCACTATTTTCATATTTACTTGTGGTGTAGCAGTCACTGTGCCCTCTGCATTTTATTCCTGGAAGAAATGACAACAATGTGCCACAATTCATCAAGGAGATGTGCATGTGTTTTTCCTCCCTGTGAAGGTACAGAGCCTTTCTCACTGGCTTGGCAGCTGGATCTGTAGTGCTGCACTCTTTTCTTGTTACTATTCAAGATTGCAGACTCCAGTTTCTATAACTGATTATCTTTATGGATGTGATTCAACTCTTATTGAAGTCAAGGGAGAAATATGACTGGTTGAAAGGGATTTATTGCTGTAAATTAACTGTGTGAGTGCATGTGTTTCCAAGGATAAAGCCTATCTGAGAGTCCGCTCTGAGGGTGGCATTCTACAGGCCTTAATTTAAAATCTTAATTGTGCAACTAAGCAGACTACATACTTCAGATAAACATGGAGAACATCTGTCTTGTTAAAACAGGATTAGAATCCGACATAAGATAGACAGCTTATAATATTTAAAATAGAGTAATAAACAGATTGTATCCTTCACCCTAAAGTAGTGTAGTTGTGTTAGTACAGGAGACCGTGTTATCATTGAGGAAAATAAAATAACATCAAATCACCAGGAGAACTCTTGGTAGTTTACAGTAATAAGCTGGCAATATTTAGGTTTTCAAGCTGTATCAAAGCAATTCCACAGTCAGTTATTTATGATTAGATCGAAAAGTGTTTGACATCTGCTGTGTATTCCAGAAGTTAGTGGCATTTGCTTTCTACAGGCTTGATGTTCTCGTAACGATGTTCTACCATGAGTATTTCTAATCAGATTGAAATGCTGTCAAAACAGCTGAGGTTGTATTAGTTCTAGACAGTATTATCTCCAGGAGTTATGTGAAGCTAGGTTTCTTCATTTTAGCAAGTCAAAACTAGACTTTTTGAGAAGAATGATAGTTTTTTAGTAAAGGGGTATCACTGCATTTTAAAATTAACTCTTTGTTAAGGAACAGGCGTGCATGTTCTTTGTTACCTTTATGGAGTGTATTTTATCATAATTTATGAACTCAATATTTATACTAAAACCAGTATAGCGGGGGAGTTTTCTGACATGGGGATTGCCTCTGAATTAGTAGTTGGTGGAGAATGTCTTTAAATAGACTTTTGTGAAAATACCAGAATATAAAAATGTAATCCATATATAATAACAATGTTATGTAAAGATTAATAGATTTAAAAAACCTTAAGTGGTTAAATTGATCTACCTACTACTCTTTTACATGGGGAATTTCCTATGCACATGGTGCAGTTGACCAAAGTCCAAATTCAATCCCAGCACAGGAGATAAACTTGACTTCAGTAGGTAGAACAAATGTCATGGACAAAAGCTTTATGCATTAGCAGCCTTAATGCATGAGCTGGACCTAGGCAGAAAGGGCCATGAGCCTTTGAATTTTTTTAATGATTACAGATAACAAAGGTAATTACTATATACTTTTATCTCTTTAGCTGCCAGATGCAACAATAGCACTTCACTTAACAATGGCTTTAAGTGAGAACAGAAATGGTATAAAGAAAGTATTTTTCTTTGTTTCTTGGCTTCGTAGCTTGAAAGAACTAACTACCTTAGAAGTTTAAACTGGTGGGAGACCAGCATTGTAAGACGAGAGAAATATAGAGAGAAAGCCAAGCCACAAATAACTGCAATATTGTGATCCCTTAAGCCCCACAGTTAGGAAAGGAAAAAAAATCTCCTTGCTGAGAATTCAGAGAGGGCAGAGGAAATAAAATGGGTGAACCGCAAGATGGAAAAGCGGTTCCAGACTATGATGTTCTAGTGACGCAGACTGAAAAAGGTGCTGCGGCACAACTGCACTCTCCTGAGACCTGACAATAGTGAGTTCTATAGGAGGAAAACCACATGAAGACAGTGAGTAAGGGAAACTTTAATACTGAACTAGCCTGGAAGAGATTGCAAATGCAATCGGTTTTAGGAAAGCAGTTCTCTGTCTGAGTGGAGAACAATGAGACCTTATCCTCAACTGAAATGACGATAGAGCATGTACTGGGCATTCTGCTGAACAGCTGACAAAGTAGGGGGAAAAGAAGGGGAGGGGAAAAGGTAAGGATTCGTGTAAAAGGTAAAAAAGCAGAGTGCTTGGGTGAAAGTAGAATGGTAGTAGGGGAAGTTTAAGGCATATGTTCACAATGGGCATGGGTAAATGGAAGATAGTGGCTGTTTCTCATAATGAAGAATGGATCAAGTCCTGGATCCATTAGCTATAGATCTATCAGAATTGGTGTAAAAACAGAGATCCCAGATCCTCTGTCAGCCTTTTTGAAGGATTAACCTCTACTAAGTGGTTTGTAATAAATCCGAAGAAGTTAATTTTTTTATTTTCTTGATCAAGAGACATGCCTTGTTTAAGTCAGACAGCCTAAATCACAGAGACTGATAAGACATGTGGGAGCCATCTTTTTTCCGTTTGTCTCTATAGAAGATAATTTCCATAAATGTTGAATACGATTCTTGAATAGGATTATTGTAGGAGAAGGCTGGATGGTAAGTCATCACTGTAGATGCCAGTAAGGACTTTGCCATGTGGTTACTCTGAATCTTTTTTACAATGACAGTGAGAGATGGGGAACTGAAGAGTCTCGACCAGATTCCCAAGCTGTCAGTTTGTTCTGAGATTCTAAACTCAAATCCACATAAAGTAGTTATTAAACCCAGTATGGCTCCCTTATTTTAAAGGCACTGTCCTGTAACATATTTTCTCTCTTTCTGTTCCTTTCTTGATCACTTGAGATCTTCTTTTTGGTTCTGGTGGTTAGAACTCACCACAAAAACTTAAATTGTTAAATTCTTTGTGTAGAATTACCTCTTTTCCTGAGATGGCAAACTTACACAGAACTAGGTATGACTTATTTGAGTATATTCATACTTACATCCTATAATGCTTAAGCACTACTATGAGTGTGTATGATTATACCTATTAATGAAATGAAAGGTCTGTGCATGACACCAAGGAATAGTTCTGTGCTTAATACTTTAAATTTGGATAAGTTCTTAGAATCATCAGGATACACACAAGGAAAAAACTGAATCTCAAGTGAAACAAAGTGTTAAGAATGCTCAGTTCTGAAATGAGAGATTTGCCACAATGCTAATGAAACATAAGTTTTAACGAATGTAGTTGACATTGATGATATATTACTCAAAACTAAGTAAATTTCTGTAAAAAAACTTTAATTCCAGAAACCTTTCTATGTTTGAACAACAGGCAGGTACTGTTGCCTAAACCAATAGTTTTTCACTAACAGTTTTCTTTAAAAGTGCATGAAGGAAATAGTACTTTCAATTTCAGGTTGGTCCTAATGCAATGATACATTAAAAAATTCTTACCTTTACAATTCTTCCATGCAAGCAAGCAATTTCCTCTTATCCTGCCACATACAATGTCCCTTGTGATCTTGTAACAAACTCCAAGTCGGTCTTTTCCTGATTTTGCATTTTCTATACCCTCCAGCCATTCCCACTGTTGCTGCAGTGGAGAGGTTGTGTGATCTCTGTCCCCTGATCAGGAAAGAAACCATGAAGACAGCACACACTGGAGGCTGGGGTTTGGCATCTGAAGATCACTGACTTGGTCTTAAACCCCCCCCCCCCCCCCCCCCCCATGATTCCTTCTTGATTGATGCACTAACCTCAGGCAGGATGAACAGAACAACTGTGGCCTCTTTTTACATCTGGGTATGGAAATAAAACTACTGTTTCTGCTGTCATCTTCACATTAAGGAAGCCTTAGAAGGCCATGGCTATATCACCATATGTCTAAGTGTCAGATTTAGCTCTTTCCTTGGTACCGGGCAGATCTAGGTCAAAATCTTGGGCCGTGCTTCTGTCAAAGCTGGGGAGTCACATTTACCATCTGTGGAGAAATCACGTGAATGTCTCTATACCTCTGCAAGGAACCCTCCTAATATTCTTTCTCCCTTTCTGGTCAATTAATAAATTTTCACATTTCTCCATGTAATCCCAATCTCTCCATGGAAAAGATTGGTGTCCTCTATTGGGAAGCCCACTTGTATCAAGAAGAGACAAGCTGATCATGCCAGGTGAAAGAGGAATGCTGGTACCTTACTGAGAGGACTACACATAGCAAGATATGGTAAATGAATTGGAATGATCACAAACTATATCGCAAGCTGATGTCCATTCACACATCATTCACACACTTCTAAGGTAGGCACACCACTTAGAGGTTTGATCCTGAAGTCTGATCCTCAGGTGAGTGGACATGCTTGATTCAGCAGTGAGCCTAAGTGTATCCTCAACTGAAAGACTGAAACTTTAACTCAACTTGTTTTGTGTAATAAACCCAATCAGTGATATAGGACTAATCGGAAGCTTAAAGCTATGTATGTGTGCAATAGCTTTGCTGGATGTGAGTAGTCTAGACTCTCAGGAGTTAAACTTCAAAATGTTTAACTAACGATAAATGCAAGTCTAGGTTGCAAATACAGAAGGATCAAGCCAACATGTCTCAATAAGCAGGAAGAAAGAGAGGAATTTTTATCACATATTACTGGGAAGTTTATGTATATCATTTGTTCCTTGTTTGGTTACCAGTTAGATTTCATAGTAAGTTATTGCTAGCTTTATCTGCAGTGGGTTTTGTGTTATGAACACCTGTGCTTACAAATTAGGTGCAGTATATATTAGAGGTTATTGATGTAATGCCAAGTGAAATAAACATTTTCCCTATAAAATATATGTATTATTTGGTATGCAATTAAATTGCTTAAAGCTAAACAAAGTTCATCTCATGTTTGCTCAGTCTGTGATAGGAAAATGTTTTGGTTTATTCAAATCTTATTAAACTAATTTAGTTAAATCAATAATTAACATACTATACAAAGAAATAGAATCAATAATATTTTCGTCATTTTAACTGTAATTAAGTTTTTAGTCCTTGTTTTTACTCTGACACATTTAATCCTGGTAAAGATAAAAGGAGCCCATTTTTGAACCATTAATTTGCATTTTTCTCAGCTGAAATGAATGGAAAAGCAAATATTTGGCAGAAATCAATATCAGGGAAAATGATGGGAAGTTTAAATCACTTGACATAGTATCTGTTTATCATTCTGTATCCTGGCAGCCAAAGACACTTTAATGAAACTCAAAAAGGAGAAGATACGTACTAGGATAGAATCTTAACTGAGCTTCATTCCCATTGTAGCAGAGGGCACAGAGATTGAGAAAAAGGTAACCAGTATTTAATTTTAAAACCTAACAGGCCAAATAGGCTTACACAGTAAATATGAGGAGTGCCTATTAAAACTGTTCTTGGAGGAGTACAGGGAAGAAATCCTTTCATGCCTAGTGCACAAGGAATCCAAATTCTTTGGGATTTACAAAGGACAGCAGCCAAGGAGTTACTGTGAAAAGCAAGCAAGTCCCATATTAAATAAGTGCTCATCTGAGAATGAAACTTGTAAGGCTGCATAGAAAGAATAATGTCTAATATTAATCTACATAAAGATGCTGCATACATAGCAGAGCACTTAAGGGCATTTTAATTGAATGCAACAGAGGGACTCCTGCTGATCTCTGTATGCTTTGAGTTCAATATATCACTCCTGAAAAAAGGTTTCCATTAGGTGGTGTTCACTTACTTTCTCATAGTTTTAGATAGCATGACTCACTTTTGGAATAATATAAATAAAAATTGTGGAGCAGGGATTTCTAACTTGTTTAACCATAAAATTAGTTTAATAAACATTACAGCGAACCAACAAAGTTTCATTTTAATAGTTAAGAACCTAAAAAGTATTTAATTATGCGTAGTCATTTGCAATTGTGTTAAATGTTTTAATAACACATAAAACTTGTCAGCACATGTTAAATAGCAGGCAGTTTATTTTAAAAACCTCTTGCCTCATGGCTTTCAGGATGAAGTCACATATATAGATATTGTTATACTCTAGAGATGGTCTGTGTCTTTTGATTGGCAGTATTTTCAGTTCTAAAGCTCTTTGCAACAACTTATGTAAGAAACTTCACACAGACATCTACTGCATACAGCAATACTGTGGGTATTAAGCAAACCTATGCCTTTACCCTATACAGTGCAGGGGCAATATGAGGGTAGGAGGCTGTCATATAAGATGGAATTCAACAATGCAGAGTAAATGCTAGTGAGGTGAATTAAGTGAAAATAGCTCTCTGGTTTCATAGTACACATATTGCTTGAGTCCCAGTCCTGTGGATGTTAATTTATGTTACTCACATGAAATTCCAGACAGAAACATACAATTTCCTCTCTATCCATCCAAATATGTACATGCATAGCTGTTTATGTAAGTAGTTTTGAAAAAAAAATTCAAAAACATGTAAGTGAAATATTACCAGAGATGGCAAGAATGGTAATAACTTAAATTCCTCAGTCAATTCCTGAAGTGATTTGAAAAGAATATCTGGAATTTAAGAAGCTGTTCAATCTCACATAACTCAGGCAGACTTCAGGCACTGTATGTGATTTTCATGGCAGTCTTTATTTCATTTGTAAATGAACCTACTACACAAGGTAAGAGAAACTTTCCTGAGAAAAGCAAACTCCTCATTCTTCCAGGCCTCTGTGCCTCTCATGCATGCTTCTCTTATTCTTCCCTTTTCACTACACCTAGAGAAAGCTTACCATGATCTCGAGCTTTTCTTCCCATCAGTGAAATCTCCTCAGAAATTAACCTTGCTACTGTGTTATTTAGCTTGAATTTCATTTTGCGTCATCTCACATTTTTCACTATATTGTTGTCAAAATTAAATCAACTGAGAAGTTCCTTGGCTGAAGTTTTGTTCCAACTGTTCTGACTGTCACCTTCTAATTTCTTGCTATCAGTTCACAAGAGTTGTTCCACAAGAATTATTAACTAATTCCTCCACAAGTCTCGTTTCTAGTAGTTCAGTTAATGTTTTAAATCACACTGTAATTGCAGTTGCATAATAGCTTTAAATAGCCATTCTTAAATCGGTTCATGTTTCCCAGGCCCATGAGGTTAAATGGTTGGTATGCCTTGTGTGTACTTATTTCTCAGATCCCTATAGTAAAATTTAAAAAAAAAATATATTTTTCCTTTCAATATTTTGATACTTATTGTCAGAAACCAGTCCTGAAAGTCAAGTGCTCTCATTTCTGTATCCCAGGTCCTTGGGCATTGTCTCTCTCTGTTTGGGTATGGCAGTCTCGCTGTGTTACAGCCCTGCTTAGGATGTTTCATGGGCTGGGAATGCAGAACATGTGGTTTTGGCTGGACTCATTCCTGAAGTAGCTGAGACACTGTTGCATAAAGTGCCAGGGGTATTATTCTGCTGTATCATCCACTGACCTCAGAGACAGAAGTACTGAACCATTGCTCCTATACAAGTGGTAATGCATATGTTACGGTTTTGCTTGGCTGGAAAAGTCTTTGGGCACGTTACAGTTTTGTCCTGGCAGAACAAAGCATGACATGTAACAAGAGAATTGGATAATTTCTAGTCTCTGTGTGTGCGTGCTTTTTTTCCTCCCTAAAGAAAAAAATGGAAGACAAGCAGGGGCTTTACACATCATTGCGACTGTTCCTTACTTGGAGCTGATGCAAGATCCACTGAAGTTAGTTTTAGGACTTTGTTTTACTGACAGGTCAAGTGCTAGAACATCCTTAGTGTGAATCGAAATAGCTAATAGTGCTCTAGTTCCTGAGCTTCAGTAGGTACAAGAGGGGACAGGATTTAAATTTGGCTGACATGTGTTCTTGTGCTGCCCATTCAGTTTGTCCTTTTCTACCTACTTCATTTTCCCCTTCATTTTCCAAATCCAGGAAAAGAAGAACTGGAATAAATAATATTAAATACTATTTTTCATATTATTTCTTACAGTCAGTTGTTTCCATCTACTGCTTGCTTTATTTGTCATGTTAGTGATTTATGAATTGAAAATTCAATCACAATAGTTTTCAATAACCGTTGAAATTCTTTTAATCTCCAGTGGCACTCTGAAATACCTCTGAATGCTGCATAACTCTTTGTCAGTTATCTTGTGGTAAAAAAGCATTTCGTAATTCTGCTGTCTGCTTGAGAGATTTAAAGAAACAATCTTGTTGGCTGCTTAATAAATCATGATGATGTAGATCTTGTGCAGGTAATAGTAATGAGATAGCCTATTAATTCATTTATACCTGTAATGGCCTGTCCTATCAGCAAACAAAATTGTAGAAAATATGCTTATATACTGTTTAATGTTTATACAGTTTTTGTGAACTGTAGTTACAAGTTTAGTCCTTGAATTTAGCCTAAAAACTGTACTACAGTGTAGTGTGAATAGGTGGTTGATATGAGAAATTTGTGGTTGCACAAATGTGTATGAATATACGAAAGTGCTAGGACTGTTCTCTAGCACTAGTTTAAATGGAACAGCCCAGACCATATCAGTACAGGCAAGTAAATCCTTCCTGGGATTGTTCACTGAAACTGTCTAATTTATGAGCATACATGTTGACCGTATGATCAAGCTCTTGTTTAACACTTGAATTCTGCTCTGAGCTATTTAAAAGTTGTTTCATTAGCAATGGATTCTGGCATTTGACCTGGTCCTATCAGCACTGGAGACTTACCAGAAAGTTAGTTATTAACTTATGTTTAACAGAATTACAGACAAGCTAAATCTCCCACAACAGCATCACAGAAAAGAAAGCAGTTTAAACTACAGAAAGTAGCTTTGGGTAAGCTCAAAAAGGCAAGAAGCAGGGGATTTAGGACTTTGCTTTACTGACAGGTCAAGTGTCTTTAGAAGAATGTTTGAAGAAGAAAATATTCAAAGCAGTAATGATTTTCCCAGCAGAGTCTGGGTCACGCAGTCAGCCAAAGAACAATGAATCAATACAATATATCAAGTTCTGGACAACATAAGTAAAGGAACTCTTGCAAATGACGTCAATCAGGATTTTGACATTACGGTGATTTAAATCCCCATTCGGCACATGCTTAACTTCAACTCTGTGAGTCAGTCAAGTGAATGAGATAAAAATTAGGCAGATTCTGCAGAAAACTGGTCAAAAGCACCATTTATTTTCCTATTAATTAATTATATCTTAATTTCCTCCCCACCCCCTTATTTAAAATGCAAGGGCTTTCAGGCTGAATGTGGCTAAGAGATGTGCATTTTTTCAATATAAATCTGTGTCTTCCTACACCCTTATACACCACATATACACCCTCATGCTTATATAACATATAGAAGATTAACATATGTACACCAAGGGTATATGTGCATGATGCATATTTTTTCTGATAATGAAATACAACGCCCTTATGTTTTCATGTTGTGTTAACAATTTCTCTGTCATGCCAGCTTTGTTCTCTGTAAGACTAGGAAAGCTGAGATTTAGAAGGGAAACCCTACTAAGAAGCAGTTGAGATCTGGAACCATGCGGCTTCAAGCACACTTCCTACAGTGCATCCAGCACAATGTATGCTAAATTTATGTGGTCTTTGGCTGGTCTCTTTAATCACACCTGGGATTTACTTCGGAGCAGGAAGAGCAGAAAGTCTGGCATAAACAAAGTGCTGCTTGTGCCTCAGACTTCTCTGTGGACTCCCATAGCCTAATGAGACTCCACTTGGGTCTGGTTCCAAAGCTATAAATTCTTAGATCACTGTAGCAATCAACTCTAAGGAAGAGTGACTTTGAGAAACTTCTAACTACAGCCATACTACTAGTGTGGTGCAGTAGCTCTCATAATCAACTTATAATTTTTTAATTTTATTTTTTACTTGTTATTTATTTCTACTTTTGTTACTGATCCTATTGAAACTACTCTATCAAACGGAGATCTTCTGCTTTGTATAGCAGGTACTCCTGCTGAGTGCTGTGTTTGAGTCACTGCTTCTTTGCTTTTCTCAGCTGGAAGATGTTCTTTGTGTTATCTCATAATGACATGCCCTGCTGACTCATTTGATTCAATCTTTGGAAAAGGACACGGTTGCTCTTTCCAGTTAGTAAATCAGAATGTGTTGGGCTGAGGGATATACCCACTAGCTTTGTAAACAAGGGCTGCTAGGCTTGGATTTTTATCTGCTTTTAAACCCAGTTCTATGTCTTTAAATACAGGGTGCACTAATTTATGTCCAATTATTGTCTATTAGATGTTGTGCGCAAATAACCTTGTGTGGCTGTGTCTAAAGCTGATCTTTTTGGTCATTGCTGGAGTGATGCCCAAGAAGCAGGACAGAGGACAAGTAAAATGGCTTTGCTCACAGGAAAATGCTGTGAAACAACAACAAGATGCAGGAAGGGAATTCTCAGCTGCAGCAGGTGCCTCAAACATCATGACTGCTCACCACTGGAGATCCAGCTCCTGCTGGGAGCATACAACTGAGTGAATTCTCTCAGAGAGAGCCCAATAGCTATGTTTCCTATGGCACAGACAGTTACCAACACTATGTAGCAATGTAGCTGTATGCAGTAGTACAGAAAGATCGTTTGGATGGGCTTGTGACGGAATGCCACCTAAGCAGCAGCAAAGTTTTCTGCGGATGAGTTTCTTTTTGTATAGGTGGCCCATGTATCTCAAGGTTTGAAAATAATACTTTCCTGTGGAAGCTGTTAAAATAAAGCTAAGACTTGAGGGGACTCCAGCTTCCTTTATTATCCCTGAAATTGTCATTGATTCAAAGAAAAACCCAAAACGTTGTGGAATTTTTTTCCCCACACTTTTGGCAGTACTGCTGAAGTTCTCAGTCTGTTAAATGCCTGGAAGACCATGTAGATACTACACATAATTAGGGCAGCCACTTCTCTTTGTGCCTAATCCAGCAACCCAGTACGATTTGTGCAATCTAGTATGGCAAGAATTAACATGACACATCTGAGGAAATGTGAGACCAACCACACAGCTAATAACACATAAGATTGTTGATCAAATAAAAACATCTGCAAATGTTATTTTTCTTGTCTCTGATTAAGCATGACACAGATTAAGGCTGAAAGGCTTGTAAATTCTAGGCACTGCCAGCCCTTAAAAAGATGCGCAGTGTGGGTAAGAGGAGATAATTAGCTCCTTTCACCTGCTTATTTTTGCCCACGGAAGAACTAGGACAACTGCAGCAAGTGCCACCTCCTTCCTTCTAGCCAACGATTCTTCAGAGCAGAAGTGGGTAGGCTGAGGACTCTGCAGATGAAGGCCATGCACCAGAGCACCAAAGTTGCACCTTTTCCACCTAAAGAAACATTAAAGATACCCCTTTAGCTAGCTGAAAGCTCAAGGATACACTTTGCAGAATGCTTCCTCCCCTATTCTTAGTCTTGGGGACCTTCTAACTCCAGGCTGTAACTATTGAGACTGAAGCTTTGACACCTATAAGGCAACAGAAAATCAAACTCTGAGGTAGTGTAATAAAAAGGATCTCTTTTTCACTTTGGTTTTTTGGTTCCCCCCCCCGGTTTGTTTTTTTTTTTTTTTCCCTTTATAAGAGGAGGAAGTAGCTGGTATCTGTTCTGTGTGTGACAGAGATGGTCTCTGCTGCACACCTGCTATTAAGTGGCTATGGGAGGACAGAGGTAGAAGGCAGCATGCTGAGCTCCAAGGAACTGTGCTAGAGTCCATCTTCACACTGGTGCTTTAGGATAATGACTTTTTAAAAAATCTGTTATAGCTCTTTGCAGCAGACTAAAAGTAATGCTTCTACAGAGCGTGAGAGATGCTGTAACTTCTTCTTCCGCTGAATTAAGAATTAAAACCACAATTCTTATCCCTCGGCAGGGTGTAATAACCTACCAGTTTACCTGGAGCTGCTTTACAACTCATCAAAAAAATTAACATTTAGTGGCTGAAAGAGGTTTTTGTTTTGTAACCAAGTGACCACGCAGTCACTTGGCTACAAAGAAAGAGAAATAACTTGGATTTTTAGCCCTTTCCCCAGGAATCTTTGCATATTTTCCAAAGAGTTATGGAAAATAAGTTGATAGGGTCCTCATGGAGAGAGTTTACCTAGTGTTCCTGACAGAAATGCATATAATCCCTTTTTAAAATCTGCCAGCACCAAAAACTTCAATATCTCCTTGTGCAACTTATTCCAATACTTAACTGTCCCCAGTGTTAGAAAGACTTCCCCAGTATTTAATATGAATCTTTCTTCCAACAAATTATTTCTTGTTTTACCTATTGTGGCCATGGAAACATACTATGCCTTTTCTTTTTGCAGTGAATTGGTATGTTTTTAAAGATTATTCTCACCTGCAGTGTGATACGTTACGGGTTAAACCTAATCCTGTCCTTTCTCATGCTTATTGTCTCTATAGCTCTGATAATATTAATTCCTTTCTTGTGGGTCCTGTGCAGCTAGTCCACAGGTTTTTCTGAAGAGCAGTTCTGAGGACTGGATGTGCTATTCCAGCCAAAGCCTGACTAGTGATCAGGAAAGCAGAAAGCAGCACTTTTGGATAAACATCCGAGTATGGTGTTTGTCTGCTTTTTGTAAGAGCATTACTTTGTTGACTCATATTCAGCTAATGATTCACTATAATCTGTTCTTGGAGAAAACACATAAACAAGGTTTATCTCTAAGGATAATCTTATATAAGACAGTTCTATATATTGAGCTTTTTCACTTCAAGGCTTAGAAAACTTCTAATTCATGGGAAATCTTGATGGTATTTAGTTTTGGACTGAATGAAAAAAATGTTCTTCTCTCAGTTCAGGTACAGGACTCAAATGCCTGTAGCATTGCTTAGTCCTTGTGAGTTACATCACAACAAGCATTATTTTTTCCTTATATAAGAGATAATTTTTCAAACCGGATGCCACCCTGCCTGCTGAAAACACTCTGTTAGTGAGGGGGCCGAGTCTGGAAGCTGATCATCTTGTTTCAGCCTTTCCTTTTCCTGAAAGCCTGGGAAGGCAATGAACTGTGGAAAACATGCGGACGTTTGTAGTCTAAACTTTACAGAAAGAGTTTCTTTCTTCAGAGCTCACTTGTTCCTTACATTAAGCAAGAAACAACGGCAGGCCTGAGACCTTCTGCTTGCTGCAATGGCACACACTGACGTTCCCAGCAATACAGGCTCAAGATCTGACCACAGCAAGCCGTACTGTGCAAGGCTGAGCTTGGAGAGCCCAGATGTCCGTGAAGCGATGGGAGGATGTTCCTCCATCAGGCTGCTCAGTAGTCACTCAGAGCTAGCAGACTTGGGTGTTGCAATGCTGAATGTTGCAGCACCTCTCTCTAGGGGAATCCACAACTGTAGTTACAGTGCACAACAGGATTTTAATGACTAATGAAAGAGGGAAGATAAGAGATCCTGTAAATCTTCGCATCTTAGTTGCCTGCTTCAGTAAAGACTTATTTAACGCTCGTTGCAACAGGGAGCGGAACTAAATTTTACTGGACCAATAAATATTTAATTCAGTCTTAGAAGGCAGGAAAAAATCAAATGGGATTAAGGGAGCTACACATGAGAAGACATTTAATCATTATGCATGGAGCGTTGATCTTGGTGGGGAAAATCAGTTCCCCTTAGGCACAAAAGGAAATTGAACCTGGTTTGACTGCACATGAGATGCACATGAGATGCACATGAGACTGCAGATGAGATGAGTGCTTTAGTCCATGATAAAGGAGGAAATGCTATCTTCTAACTGCACTTACTAAGTGTATGGATCCTCAAAAAATGTTAATTAAATGTTTCTCAGAAGTGAGACAGACAAGTTTCAGTTGTGAAGGAGGTACCTACTCAGAGAAAGAGGTGGGTAGATTTGATACTATTTTTTGCCGTTTCAACATCCACCAAAAATTTTCAGCCTTGGGACTTCATAAGCTATGTGTATTTCTACGTAGTAATCTTTATTAGATTTCTGTAAACTTGCCTGGTGACTCTTCAATTCATGCAAACTTTCAGCATCCTAAACTTGCTTTGGCAAACAATTCCATGTCTCAGTTACTTATTTTTGTGTGGAATCACAGCCTTTGTTTGGAACATGGTTCTTGCCAGGTTCACTTTATACTAATGTTAGTCTGAACTTAGGCAGGTCTGTGCATGTGCAGCTGCAGTCACCTATGGGACTGTTCTGGTAGAGGACCCAGGATTGGAGCTCAGAATCCAAAAATCCTCAGTTTGAGATTTAGGAAGCTCTTGTGACAATCAGATCATTTATTTGGCTAAATCCTTCTGTGTATCTAGACCTTGGCCCTCAAATAAATGTGTTGAAGTTGACAGGGCAATTTGCAGGTTTGCTATTTTTATTACTCCCAGTGACACTTGCACAATTTCATCCTATGTAATTTAAATTGGTTTTGTTTCCTGCTTATGTCAACAAGTCGGGGAAGCCTGTAACACCTAGTAAATGCATAAAGGTATATGTATAGCAAATATAACAGGTTTCTAACAGTACTTGGCATGCAGGACAGGTTTTCCTGTCCTGCATGCCAAGGGTTCACCAGTAAATTAACACCTGCCCTTTCATGAGAAGTCATCATGAGGGATTCTGAGAACACAGTACAATTTAGCAGCATAAACTGTGGACAAAGCCGAGCAAGTTTTGAAAAATATGCCCTATTTTACTTTTACAATTTTTCCATGTTTTCCATCAGAGAATCTATAATTAAGTGTAAGATCTGACTATTTGGAAAGTTAAGTAATGATCTCTGAAAGTGTGTCCTGATTACCTCATTCTTCATGCAGAAACCAAAGGCAGATAAAAGGCAGTTTATAGGCAGCCAGCTGTTTCTTCCTCTCTTTTCTCCCTTTCTTAGAGATCATGCTAAATCTTATTACGGCATTAGCTTCATATTTGAAGCTTAAAAAACTAGGTGTTTAAAACTTTAATCTCCAGAGCCGAGAGTTTGGAGCTGTATTGATCCAGTGAGGAATCCTAGCAGAGCTTTGCGCTCATGTTGCCTGAGCACTTCAGTTCTCAAGTTCTATGAAGTGTCTCAGAGTTTTTACTTCCCTTTTAAATCTCTCCAGAATTACGTGAGCTACGGAAGTTTTAAAATACCTTTCTTATACACATACAGATTTTTCCAGATTCATGCTCACTTTACATTGAATGTTAGCAAGAGCAGCAAAAACAATGAAAATATTTTATTTTATGATGTCCAGGAGCTGTTATCTTCAGTTCATATAGATAGGGTCGCTGGGGACAGTGCCAGGACTATTAACATGAAGATCATTTTTGTGTGTTTGCTTGATCATAAATTACCAGATACTCTTGGCATTGTAAAACAAGTACAGACTCAATTTATTGTGCAGACATAATTTTCTGATACACAACCTTAATCTTGAATAACAATCCTAACATTGGGGGCATTCTTTTGAAGTGTTTGAAGCCTCTATGTATTATTAATTTTGCTTTATTAAGTTCACCTTGTCAGCTAATTCAACGTCAGTTCAGAATGATAATTGGCTATTAAAAATAAATTCTTTAAATCTGGATAATAACATCCTGTTTTTTTCAAGAATCAACAGGTAGCTTCACAGGTCATAATGATGTACTCAGCTATCCAAAGCAACACAGTAGATTTGTGTGAATATTGTACTTCAGGCACTATGGATATAAAATTGTTAACCAAAAAATGGTAGTAAACCTGGAAAAGAGTCCAGAATTTCTGCCTGAATGCACTAATTTTATTGGCAATAATTTCAAATATATAGAAAGTACAGAAATACCAACATATAGGAAGTACAGAAGCAATCAGTTATGATTGTTTAAGCTAGCAAAATGTTTTTTGTTCAGCTAACCTTCCCATGCTTTCATGACTCAAAGGTGGCATAAGCTTTAAGTGCTGTATTGATTATTTCTATTTATATAAACTTAAAGGGATATCTGGAAACTGGAGATTGTTTTGAGTTAATTTGGGATTGGTAATGCTATTATCAATGTAATAGTAAGACCATTTTTTTATTAAGAGAGTAAAATTACACCTTCATGTCTGTAATGGTGAAAATAGGTTTCTAAAGTAACTTATGATGGGTAGAGAATTTTCCTGTGATTATATTAATCCCAAGAGACTGTGGTTTTCTCATGACTTAGGAGAGGAAGTTTGTCTAATCAAACTCTTGTTTGGCAAATGCATAATCAAAATGAGCTTTGCAGAAAAAGCATATTGAATCCTTCAAATGCAATCTTACTTCAATTCAGAAAGGTTTTTTTTCTGTTTTAAACTGAGAAATCCCAGAAAAATTCATAGCTTGATGCATCTGAGACAAAAAGAATTTCTGGTAGACAAAAGTACATCTTTTCAGATCACCCTGTCATCTAAGCTGTTTCTTCTTACTATGTTTATTTTTCTGGCAAACCACAACTAGGCAACAACATACTATTTGGCAATTCAAGTATAAAGAAAGAATCCAGGAAGCAATTGTGGGGAATAGGAGGATGTGGTGTGACAAGTTGTAATTTAGTTATGGATTCTAATTAATTTTTTGATAGGAGATGCAAAACTAATATTTGACCACTTAATTTGTCTTGCAGGCTTTCTTCTTACTCATTAAAAATGTGCTTTGTATTTTCTTCCTGGTGCAGAGATACATGTAATTGTATGTACTGTTTATATTAATATAGTATCCAGAGATATATTTTGCATTTAATTACTATGTTCTGAACCTAGACAAACTTTAATACACTCACTAGAATAGTCTTCTCTTTATACAGGCAATAGAATTTTGTGCCCAGATTAATTCGATTGAGTGTGTGAGAGGGGAAATCATTGGTAAATCACAGGAAAATCACTAGCCATCATGACAATACCTTTATTAGATATATTTTTCTAGCATGCAGACTTCACTGCTGGGAAATAGCTGGGAATATTTCCTGCACACAGCATGTTTGCTGTAGCAGATAGGTCAGAGGAATCAGGTGGATTTGGGTCAAGGAAGTATTAGGCAAAGCAGGCAAGTCGGGTGTCAGGACCAGGTGTCATTCTCCTGACAGCACTGAAGGAAGTCTGATGTGAAATTGCAGAACGGCTGGGCAAGGGCGTTGTGAACAGCTGCAGCTCCAGAGCAGGGTGCAGTGTAATTCCATCTGCAAAGGGGCTGCGGGGGAGTGCAGGGATCTACAGACCAGTGGGTCCTGTTTCCATGCCTGATTATATGCTGATGTCTATAATAAAGAGTATGATCAGTGTGTGTGTGAGCGAACATGGCCTGTTGGGAAGGAGTTATCACGGCTTCTGCAAAGAGAAGTCTTGCCTCGCTGGCCTGCTGGAGCTCTTTGAGGGCATCTATCAGCACAAAGATAAAATGGACCCAGGGATGCACTTGGGGTTTATGCCATAGATTATTAAAGAAGTCAAGTTGCCAGAGGGCTGGAGGAGGTTCATTCATGGACTGGAAGTTGTGTACAGGCTAGAAAGCAAAGAGTAGGTTAAACTTAATTTCTGCTTAAGTCCTTCAGCCTGTACTGTTTCATGTATTTTATACTTTATGCACAATTTTTTCTTTATGTATTTAGAGACTTTCCAAAGGTGGCTATGGCTTTGGATGCTAATTTTGCTTCTGTATTATTAATCTGGGTCCTTTGAAAATGCCTTGAGATACCTGTGCAGATATCAGAAGATACCCATGATCGGTAACAGCCTGGTCACAAATGTTCTTAGAAGTGTTTATTTAGAAGTAGCTTGGTAAAATTGTCAAAACATATGAATGCTCCAACATTAAATACAGGTGTTCAGCTCCCCATTGTATAGTTAAATAGGAGTAGTTAAATAAAAAAGTTTTTTTTAATAAACTATACCAGGTTGATCCTACAGCGTAAAATGTTTTCTACATCTTACTGCTTTTCCACTAGGTCTCCCATGCTGCCAAGTACGGATGATGATGGTGTGAGTTCATGCTTTTATGAGGTCCAGCTAAGTTTTCCCAGGGTTTTCAACAGCTGCATCATTCAATTTCAGTGCAATTTTGATGCGTTCACATAAGGGTAGCAGGGAACAAACAATATTCTACATTGCTGTAACAACGTGTGTGTCAGGTATGTAGGTTAGAAAGCAACATGTGCACTGTTTAGAAAAGACATAAAATGTTCTTCCAGTGCTAGCATAGCTATCAATATTAAAATATTAATATTAAGTTAATATATTAAATAATATAATTTACGTTAAAACATCAACAATTGTAATTTATGCATGACCTTTTCCTATACAAAGTCACTTGGAGCTCTTGGGTGGGGAGGCCTTTTCCTCTATCCTCATCATAAAATTAATTTACTTGAAAATTTTCAAGGCAAGTACATTAAGGCAGTGTTGTAGCAATTAAAAGCTTGTATGTAACAGAGACTTGAAGTTACCAGCTGACATAGTTCCATGCTGCCAGAATGTTGGTTTTTTTCCATCTAGTACCATTTTTCAGTAAAAACAATAAAGCAGTAACAGAAGCTGGTGCCTGCCAAGAGCTGAAGGCAGTTAACTGTGTCTTCTGCTCTGTAGCACTGCCTGGGCAAGGCTTTCAGAAGGGTTGGTGTCATTGGACTTCCAGCTTATCTTCGTCTCTGGTACAGCAGCTGACTTTAATGATCAAGCTGTGTCTGGGAGAAACAGCAGGATTTTGAGGAAAGGTATTTTACAGTGATAAAAATGTCATGCATTTAGCAAGAAATGTAAAGTTTTTTTCTTTTTCTTATTTTTCCACTGCAATTTATTGCAATTTGAGAAGTCCTTGGAGGCACTTGTTTTCAGTCATCGAGGCACTGGGTTTTACCCACTTCAGGA
Organism: Falco peregrinus; assembly: GCF_023634155.1. NCBI lineage: Eukaryota > Metazoa > Chordata > Aves > Falconiformes > Falconidae > Falco > Falco peregrinus. The sequence continues at coordinate 70,204,515 of NC_073739.1, forward strand.
AAAATACCAGTGTTTTGACTGAATTTAAATTTGAGGTTAAGGGACTCAAGAAATGAGAGATTGTTTTCTCAAGTAACGGAGTAGGAAAGTGATCAGTGGTGTATCTCCTGCTTCTAGTCTTTCCTTGTTTGTGAACTGGCTGGACACTGTACCCATTAAATTGTTTATGGCAGAAAAGTTCAAATGTGTTCTTATTAAAATGCAAGTTTCTGGTGAGAGTAGGAACACGAGTAATGCCACAGGTAAGATTATATTTTTACTTATACCAGTACTTTACCCCAGTAACATGATTTATAACCATTTTAAGTCTCATTGACTTTGTCAACTGGAGAATAAAGGGATACAGTGAAGAATCTTGTCTACTTTTATTTAGAAGTGTTGCTTCAGAGGTGTGTTTTGAGGATTTTATGTATGAAACAATAAGAACATAACAAAATCTGAAAGAGTTATTTATTCTTCATTTTTCCTTGTTGTTCTGAATAGCATTTCAGTAGAGTTTAGTTTGTTTCCATATCAGCTAAACCATGGTATCTTTACAGGTAAATAAACTTTGCCTTTATGTTGTTAAAACATCACTTCTCCTAGCACTGAGTTGGAATCACTTACATAAATATTGGCCAGAACAAAGGCGGAATTCAAAGCCAGTCTGAAGTAACAAGCAGAGGTTACATCTATTGTCACTAATTCAATGTTACTTTGATTGCTTTCTGGCATTAGGGTTCAACCAACACACAAAGCCCATGTCCATGACTCCTTTCAAAACTCGTTGCCCATATGCCACATGCCCATTGTAGATGGCTGGCACTAACTCCCGATCCATGCCTGGGAATTATTTGAGAGTGTTGGATCATATTGAGCAACTGATCTCAGGGTTTCCCTAATGATAGGTGGTTGAGTCCTACCATCCAGGACATCCACAGATAACTGTAAGACTGAAGAATGGCAGCTGAGGTTGGGTTGCATTTTTGTGCCAGCTGAAATATCCCAAAGCATGGGGATTATCTAAACTAAATTAGAAACTTTATACTAATAAACTTTAAACTAAAGTTAAAAATACAACTGCAGAGAGAAATGAAGGTTTTAGATTCAGAATGAATCTTCATAGGTTCAAAATTACCCATTAATTATAAAAGTGTTCACATGACTTCAAGTAACAGTATCTCATTCAGGTACCCCACATAAAGATACAAGTAAGAAGGTACTCCTTTCATTTCCTCTTTTAATTTTCTCTTTTTCACTGAGACAATTTCATGTGACTTCCCCTAATTAACTGGCATAACTTCCTCCAATTATCTAGCAAACCATGTAGTTAAACTCATTTGAAGATACTGATAGACACTAACCTACACTTAATTTAAGCATTGCAAACAGTGCAGCTGTAGCTCATAATTGCCATACTAATTGCAAACATTGAAGTATTTCACTGTTCAGCAGACATAGCGATCTTCCACACATGAACCTCAGCTGATGGGAAGTAGGTCCATAAACATCTGTCTGTGGGAAATCTACTGTTGTATGCACAAAAGACCACATGAACTGAAACCTGTAACCTTTGAAATTTCTGGAATAGAAGTTACTGATGAACACTAGGGGATGACCAAACCCTCTTCTCAATGCATGTATGTCTCATAAAATTCCCCCATGATTTTTTTTCCATATCCCAATAATACTTCTGCAGAATATATTTAGAGTTCAGAACAGGTTATTTCACACATTAATAATTAACATCAATAAATATTGTTCAAGAACAATTAATGACAGATTCAGGCTCTGATATTCCATGAATAAGTATGTAATCCTTTTATTTTGGGCATAGAAATAAGGCACAGATTGTGTAAAATGGACAAAATCAACCAAATTAATAATTTACAACACATAAACAAAAACCCCAGAAAAAAAGTAATTTTCTAGCACATGTGGCAGTAATTAACTCTATGTTTTGGCAGTAGCGGTCCTTGCTTAGCAACTGTGGAATGAGACATTCTGGATATTTTCCCAAGTGATCTGAGTTCATTTCAGTTATCTGGAAGTTGATAACTGTATTAGGATACCACTATGTTTACACCAACTTTCTTTAATGCCATTTAATCTTTTTGTTTTAGCTTTTAAGGCCTGACTTTGTTCCCACTGAATTCAGACACACACACACACACACACACACACATATTCCGCAAACAAAATATGTGATTTCATTTGGGCTATACTAAATGTTGCACAACAATATTTATTTTATATTTGGGGTTACAGAGAGGGTAACCAATTGTAATGTTGGACCCTGATCCTGTAAACCCTTATACATGTCCATAGGGCTACTGACATCAATGGCTTTACTCAAGTAAGGGTTGCTCATAATCACAAAAGATTGCAGGATAAATTTCTAAAGGGCTGTAAGCTGAATATGATGTCATCTACAGCTCTAGAGGGGTTTCAAGCAATATTTAAACTCTCTGCAGCTACTTTTCCTATTGATTTTATACCATTCATAAAATTAAGATATGTGTTTAGAAACATTAACACTTTTATGTTTTTTAAAGAGTGGGTCCTATCTGGCTAATGTTGAAATCACAAGAACGTGCATTGACCTAAACCGCTGAAGGAGTGTCTTCTGGTACAGAGAAGTGCAGGAAAGAAACCCTTTAAGCTATCAGTGACTTGCTCCAGAGTATCCTCATTTAATAAAGACAAACCCAGCAAAATCCAAAGCTAAACCACTAATTTTAATAATCTAAAACCATTATTTAGCTGGGAGCTGAGCACTTTCTGCAAGATGTGGGGATTTCAAAGTCCTGTTGCAGTTTACAATCTCACGAGATGCTCAAGTTCCAGACATTGCTAAGTTATACAGCTCAAATAAGCATTTACTAATTAACTTTGAGGTGGGTTGAGCACTTTTCGCAGGGGATTGCTTCTGAAAGAAGGTTGATTTTTGATTAATTGTTTTATAGAAATTATCTGCATTTACAGAAATTACTGATTTTTGTCAATAAAACTTCCAATCCTTATTTTAGTTGAGAATTCTTAAGCTTAAAAATGTCAAAATATTTTTTCCAAGTATTTTTTTAAAGCTTTTGTGCTGGTTTTTGGAGAGGAAAATGGAAGGAACTGTTTTACATTATGGCACAATACAGTTTTGAATAAAAAGTGTATTTTGGAATTACTGTTGAATCTCAAAATTGGTGTTAAATATAAAAGAATAAAACTTGAATTATAACAACAGAATTTGAAACAAAGAACTAATATAAAGTAAGTCTATATTTTGCAATAATATTAATTTAAAGGTGCTGTGGAAATCACAGTTTCTCGTAAGTAAAGCTCTTACAAAATTTCTCCATTCTGAGTTCACATGAGAGGCACTATTTAGCCGTGTTGTTTATGGTTGCTTCCAATTTGCCTTGTTCTCATCAAACTGTATGTCTGTTTCTTTGGTGTCTTTTGAACCTTGTATAAGGCAGCCCTCATTATTGTATATTGTTTCCAGAAAGTTTTGTGATACTGCCTAGTCTGGTAGCCTGTCCGTCTTTGTTTCCATCTTCAGCTCCTATGTTTACTTTTTTTTGGAACTATAGTCACTTAAATTATAGCTTTAGAATACAACTTGGAAGTATTCTACAAATAGAGCTAATCATGTTCATGTTAAGAGTTCTGTAACTCTGACAAAGAAAACGTCTCATGTTTTGGTATCCTTGCAATGCTGGTAGTTGAAAGAAAACTTTCATTACTACAGCCTTTGAATCTGTTATTGGAGTTGCTTGCCAGTCTTTGTAGCATGACAGAACAAAATCAAATCCATGTTGTATCTGTTGATTTAGGACTTTTATGAATTTTCAGGAAAAAAAAAAAAAAAAAGGGAAATTTTTGTCAAGGAAAGAATGTTGTTAATCAGAAACATCAGGCATGACCAGTCCTTACCCGGAAAGGGTTTAGGTGTAACCACAGTGTGGTATTTTTTCATGTCAAGACAAAATTTAAAAAAAATATAAAAGCAAGAAAAAAAGTTCTGATTTCCTTTTCCTGTTTTGGACATCATTTTGAGTGTGGGGAGAATGCCATGGAAAATGTAAACATTTCAAGAATTTAGAAATTGGAGTACATTTTACATGAAGCTGATATGACATTGCTTTGTAACTCTGAACCTAACTGTTCAGCGTTTAGTTCAAAACTCCTAATGCAGGTATCCAATAAACATGAAAGCCGAGTTGATGGAAATGTCGTAGCAAGAGAAGTGTGTGCCTTCAGGAAGGCAGGCAGAGAGACTTCCCTGTTTGGAGCAGTTCATCTTCTGTGGAGCTTCTGCTCAGCTGGCTTTGCTGTCAAGCACTTTCTCTGTTTCTTGGAACATCTGAATGGCGAACACTAAATTATGATGTTTAATGTGTTTTGTATACTTTCTGTAAACATAATGTAAAAATGTAGTTTATGGTTTCCTATGAGCAACATGACATTTACTATTTGTTGACAAAAAGATAGAGACATTAACTAGAGCATTTACAAAAAGTAAGCTTTAAATGGAAGAGGTAATCTTTCCTAGTTAATGCACCAGGCCGGTATTCTGGAGATGTGGCTCTGCTTGTAGTTCTTCCAGTAACTTTTATGAGTTTGGACAAGTCTTTTCATGTCTTCCCATCTCTTCTTTACCTTATCTTTTGACACGGTCTTGAGAACATATGTACAAGCAAAAATGCTTTAACCTCATCTGTGCTTTTGGATGCTGTTTTAACAGACATGAACAGTGGTTGTACTTCATTCCTGTGTGCAACCACTTCAACTTCCCTCAAAAGTGTGTGTCCAGGCTCCAGATAGAAAAATAAATATGGTTCTATTTTCTTTACTTATATTAAATGATTAATTAAAGAATTAAATTAAATTAAAAATAAACAGAATACTATTGATACAACTTTATTCTAGCATCCCAAACAAGATACTGAGGAATTCTTCAATTGTCTTCCTGAAAAGAGTTTCAGATCTTGCTGTTTCTCACCCTCAGAGAGCCACGGATTTAGGATGACTGAACATCCTACTGAATGCAGCTGGCAGCACATGTGCCTGGTTCCTGTGGCAGTGTTTACAATAGGTACATATGTGGCAGAGCACATGGAGAAGCACTAGCGTGAGCGCTGAAGCTACTGCCGCTGATCTTCAGAGCTTTGCAGTTCACATCAAGGATCAGACTACATTAAATGTATTTCATGCACTCAGCTTTAGCATTGCTTCCCAAGGAAAAGGAAGTGGTTATTAGATCCTTGTGAAAGAGGGAAAGAACTTGTGTACTGCATGAGAAAGCAGTGCAGACTGCTGTTCCTGCACGCTGCTGGACAGAGATCACCTGCCACTGTTGGACAAGAATTTGGGCAGATTGCAGGGACTTTACACTACCTGAGATTCTGCTGTGATGACTTAATTCCAGGGAGGCGCCATCTCCTTGTAGCGGGATTTCAGGGAACAACATAAAGCTAGCAGCAGCTTACTCTGCCCATCCAAAGAATCTCAGATAATGGGCCCTCTGGGAGACGTGTGACTATTTCCCTTCTCCATTTTCAGGCTATCTCTCAGTACAAATTATGCCATTCGACAAATGAAAGACATCATTGATGACTCAGGTTGGGAAAACAAGATTACCAATTCAAAATGTGCTATTTTGCAGAAGGTGGGAAGAAATGATTACATCATTCAGGATATTGGGGCACTTCTCTCCCATATTGCATTTCATTTGTCATGACAGCTTTTCAATGCCAGCTTAATCTTGCAGCCCTGTTGTGGGAGCTGATATCCTGTAAACTTGGAGCGACTTAATGGAACACGAGGCACAATGTGAGGTCTTTAATTTAAAACAACATGTACTTTTCCTTTCCAGTTAAGGATTTGTTTCACAGATGTTTTGTCAATATTTGAATAAGAGTTTGCTACCAACCTTTTGGGTTTTTTTCCCCTCTCCCCAGCAAGTTTCCTCTAAAAGTAGTGTACAATTATAAAAAAGTGCATGTATTTGTGCAAAAGGAGCTGGGGGCCTGGAGATTACATTCAATTTGGATGCAACAGAGGAAAGAGAAAGAGGGGGAGCATGCCTCAAGAGGGAAAGTGTTGTTAAGTGGACTCACTAGAAAAGTTTGCTTTTTGCACACTGTAAGTTTTGAAGGAAGACTAGAGGGTGGAAGCCTTGCTGGTGATTCAGAGTACCTGGAAGTAGAAAGAAACCTTGCAGCTCCTTGATGTTTATGCAATAAAGTCCATTGCAAGACTGTCTCTCAGCTCCAAGTCTGCGCTCTCCACCATGCCTTTCTATGGATGGGTGGGTTCGTACACATTTTGCTGGCTTGAGGTGGCCCTCTGTTGCGTATGCTTTGTAGCTTGAATCCATTCAGCAGCATTCAAGCAGGACAGGCAAGTTCATCTCTCTGCTGGCTGTTCAGGCAGCCTGAGATAGTTGTTTGTTTTTTTTTTTTTTTTTCAGAATTAGGGTGTACTTAGGAAAGATTAAGGGTTAGCTATCTGAAAATCAAGCACAGTAGTAATAAGGTCTTAAGTAAATTTAGTTCTCAACAACTTACATCTTCAGGTTTCCAAATCTGACCAAACGTTGAGTTACAACCTGGAAGAGAGCTGGTGTCTGTCGGTTGGTTTCCAGTGCTTACTAAGAGGCTGATTACCTAAATGTTGTGTGCTGTTTTCCACTTTTTTTTCCGGTATCTCTATTAATCTGGGTTGGTACATGCATACAAAGGATGTAAGCCAACCTGTACAGTTACATTACCAGTCTCATTATTCCATACTCATAAACATGTTACGTATTTGGATTTTTTAGAGCAGTTGTGTGTTCACTGCAAAGCCTTATACTGCCTTTTCAGCTGAAACAGAGGAATCATGATAATAATCATAGTAAATTCTGATATGTTTTGTGGTTTACACAGATTGTCTCATGATATCAAGACTCACGTATTTTTCATGTGGTTTTGAAATCTCAGCTCTCATTTCATAGAAGGACATTTTTAGCTCTCAAGATTGTGAAAGCAGAAAGAGGGGAGAAAAAACTGTTACTATCTCATTATCCAGGAGTGATCAGCATGAGCTTTGAACTATCAGCTTTTGACAGTATGCACTGAAAGTAACATCACCAGACAAGGTCAGGGAAGCATGTTATTTTGTATGGTGTCACAAGATCCTCCTCTGGTCTCAGTCTTGATGTGCATAAGGCATGACAAAGCTTTCAGATTTGTTACGGACAGCTGAAGCACAATGAACTAAGCCTTTTTGCAGAGTGGCAGTGCAATAATATTGTTAACTGTGTGATTTGCATTTATGGCAACATGTTGGCTTTTGTGAGAGTATTCTGTTTTGCTAGACTGTGAAGCATGTTATTTGCCTCATCTTGGTTTTTGGTAATTACAGATGTTTCTGTGTCTCTGGATTTTGTTAGATTCATGACAACTGGATAGCTTCCAGCAGAGGACTGAATGGTGGGAAGATAACAGACAGTTATATTTCCTCGGAACTGTCAAAACTCTTTTAACTTTGCTCTCATGGAAGTTCACAAGTTGTTCATGAGGGGAAAAAAAATAGTGTAGTGGCTCATATGTCTACTGTCAGAAGAGGATGCCGTTTCAGGAAACTCTTTTTGTCTTCCTGTCAAATGCTGTAGGTCCTGACTTTCAATTTGAATAAGAATTTTGTTGGGTTTTTTTATATGCAAAACTGAACGTTATCATTTGGACCATGGGCACTTGCCACATCAGATTTTGATGGAAAGAGATACAGCAGCTTTCTTTCACCAGAGCTGTGGGGCTGCGGGTGACTTTTCAGCTCTTTGCAGACTCCACAGCCTAATCCTGCTGCTGCTGGCCCTTGCTCTACCCCTTTTTCCCTAATCCATGCTTCCACCACCACCTTTTTCTCCTCCTTGTTTGCATTTGCCAAGCAGCTACTTAGGAAATCTCAGCAGAATTTGAGATCTGGCCCAGTGTTTCAGCTGGTTGATGTATTTCAGCTGTATGGGAGATGATAAGTCAAGAGCCTGAGAAACAAGGAAGTGGGGAACCGAGCTTGGTCTTTATGAGCAAACCTTGTCAACATAACTTGCCAGATGGTGCTGCTTAGAGGGTTGAGTTTACTCTGAGAGCAGGACAGCAAGGCTGCTGAATATTTAAAGGTACAGACTGTTTCCTTACAGTTTCCTACTTAAGCATGCATGTCACACTGCCTGCAGGTTTGCAGGGTTGTGTTGGTTGCAGAGACTGTAAGCTAGACCAGGTTAAAATAACAGTACAAAGCTTGCACTTAAAATTCAGGGAACCAATGACGTCTTTTATTATTTATTAAGATGACAAAATTAGACCTTTCCCAATATCTGCAATCATTAGGAAAGCTTAAATAAATAAATAAATCACAGCTGGGTCAACTGAAAAGTCAAATGAAAACTGCTTCCACTGAATTACGTATACCTTTCCCTCCTGAACAGTGAGGGAATGAGGAGAAAATTGGTTTGTCCTATATAATTCACACAGGTGAGCTGGGATTGTACAGGACGTGCATCTTGAAGAGCGGCATCTTCAGTTGACAAGATATCCTTGTACAAGAAAACCAGGAAAATCAGGAAAAACAAAATCTAAAATCAGTTTGTTAATATGTGCAAAATGTGTGTTTCCATGGATAGAAATAAAAATGGAACCAGAGCTGATGATAGTTAATATTGGTGGGTCAGTTACTTTGCATACCTCATGATTACTGAATTAATCAGCTACTCAGGAAATAATATTATGTTGATAACATAGCAGTCACATGTTCCTGTATCTATACATTTTAAATGAGGTTGTGCGAATTTATTTGTTGGGGGGGGGTTTGTTTGTTTGTTTTTATACTTTTAGTGTTGGCTGTGCGGATGGTCTGCAAGAGATTAATACTTATTTGCAGAAACGTATAAAATTATAATTTCAGTTAAAAAGGTCTAAATCTTTTCAAACATGTTCTAGAACTAACTAGCAAATAAAAATTGGATACTGTATTCCACTCTCCTGCTTTTGATCCTGGTCAAAACCAAGAAAAATAAAGCAATTTTCATTCTTTGCAGCAAAAATTGATGAGTCTGGTGAAGTTGGATAAATTTGATCTGCTGACACACAATCTTTAAAGGAATAGTTCATTAAAAAACCGTCATCAACAAAACAACACCCCCCTCCCCATCTTCTCAGCCTGTAGTTCATATCATCAGAAACTGGAGTACAAATAAGCTTTTAATTAGATTTGGTGCGCTTTTGTTAAATAAATAAATTTATTTTCCATTAGTGTGTTGAGTTTTCTTATTGATAAGGAGTGTCAGAGGGCTAATTAACTAAGCAAATATTTTCATAATTAAAGTGTTTTCATGACACCAAAATGCAGTAAAATTAAAAAAAAAAAAACCAACCTCTTCACATTACAGAAAATTCAGTGGTCTACAGTAACATTGGAAAGTCCCTCTCTGAAACCACACTATCTCAGCTGTGATAGTCATCTCTGCTGAATAGTGTTTCTCCCCCTCCCTCTTAAATATTTTAGCCCCCTGTGAAACTCTGTGGCTGCATGTGAGAACACTGTGTGGTTGATATGATGTGCCTAATCTAACTGGCAATTTAGGCATTTTTCTGGGAAGCAAGTATTTAATATCTTTCCATGAAGGAGAAAGCTGAGACCCACAGATTTTCTTGATTCAAAATATCTGTTTAAAAAAGGCCTTAAATTCTATTATGTTTGTTCAAATGATTTTACTACATCTTTCATCTTGCAGACTAGGAATAACAGAAAAACTGTAAAGGTTAATTCTTCACTAAAATTACTATGATGCTAAGTAAGAAAGTTGTTAGCACTCCCATTGAAAAATAGTATTTGTCTTTTCCTTGTGTCTTTTGCTCACACCAAAGACAATAAATCACAACACAACCGTCTGTCAAATATGCTTCTTAAGGTTTTAACCTAAACCCAACCATATTTGTAAACTATTACAAGCTAATTTATTTTATTAAAATGCCAGTTGAATACTAAACACTACAACAGAATTACTAATTTAAATAAAATTGCTTATATAACATTTTAAAAGCCAAACAAGTTAAATGGAATAAGTTAAAGCATCAAGAAATCTTTCCATTCATCTTTCTTATAAATCAATACATTAACTTAAAGTTCTTATGTAGTGATCATGTTGAGAAACACAGCGGTTTTGTGTAAGATGACTATGACATAGATGAGTATCTAAATGTATTATAAGAATTACCTTGGTGGCTGCCAAATTTAAAGCCATTGAGGATCTAATTTTATTTCATAATTGAAGAAAACTGCAGATGTGAAATTACTTCTGCAGTATAATATACACAGTAAAAGGCTTTGGACTGCCTTAAATGCAAAATGTCTCTGGAACTCTGACTTGAAGTAGGACTGTACAAATGTAATTTGTCCTAGAGATTATGAAGACTGACATTGATTTGAAGAAGGCATTACTTCTGTATACTAGATACCTTGTCACAGATGCTTACTAGAAGAGGAGAACTGTGGCCAAAGTTTGGATTTTAAAAGAGTACAGATGGCTAAAGTGAGAGGTAGACAGACTGCCAGTTATGTATTTGAAAGTGGAAAAACCCTCCAAATGCCTTGGCTAAGAGGCTAGCTATCACAGCATAAGCCTTGCCATGCTGTGTCATTCAGAGAAATTTTAAAACAAAGATAATCCTTGAAGATTTGCCTTGTATATATCTGATCTTACCTTGATCTCCTTCCTCTCTATGGCTGCTTGAAATAAAGAAACACTGAAGAGCACCACAAAATGGAAGATACAGTCCATGGCACTCTGACCCTGCTCAACATACCTGGGCATTACAGCCCAACGGGCAGCAGTGAATTCAGCACAAGCTTCAGCAATCTTCCTTTAAAAAAATCTGACTGTAAAAGGATAAACACTATTATTCATACTGGGACATATTGTGGAGCTTTTGGTGAATCCTGCATTTTGGACTGGACATCAGGGTATTATGGCATCTGATTTTTCAAGGAATTTTTGTCACCAAGGTGCAAAGTGGTGGTGGCAATCTTAAGACCTTGTTGAAGTTCAATTTTCCAACATCAGCCTTTGCTACAGAGAAAGTTTAAAATTAATTTTAGATAAATAGGCTACAAGCTGACACGATGTTTTCAGTCTGAAGCTGAAAATTTCAGAACATGAACCAGAGGTTATAGTAGAACTTGTTTCATGACAGCTTTAACTATTCACTGCAATATCAGCATCCACTGCATTAAAATAAGAATCAACAGATTGGTCACAGTAATATGTTATGAAATTAACTTGTTCTGGTGTAAAGACAATACCTTACTAAGCTACAGAGACCAGATTCTTTCATCAGTATTCGAATTATCTTTAGGTTAAATGAAAATAAATGGACAGTAACAAAATAAAATTTTAAAAACACATTTGCAAAACAGTCCAGCTTGCACCCTGTTTCACTAAAATGCATGGAAATTTTGTCTAAGTATGGATTACTTTCATGAGAGGAAAGGCCTTGCTGGAAATTATCTTAAAAATATTGGAACAAGAGAAGAATTAAGAGTTATGGTCAGACGAGAAGAAAAAAAGTTATTGGAAGAAGTTATAGTCAGAGAGGGTAAAATATCCCAAGATTTCAAATTGATGAGAAAAATGTAGATAAGAATGTTTCTTAAGTTGGTATGAGCTGCAGAGAAGCAGATTTCTGGTCCAAATGTGGAGAAATTATGGAGAAACAGGAAGATAATACCAAGTACTTGAAAAGGAGTAGCATGGCAGAATAGTTCACTGATGGATTCTAGAGAAAGACTAGAGACAGTTTCTAAAGCATTAAAGACTTTTTAAAATCAGCATTTAATAAATTAAATGGTATCTCTTTATGTCTTTTCTACCCTTTTGCATTTCTAAACAACAGTTTTGCCATTTTTTAATGAAGCTATGGCTTCTTGTTCTACCAGTTGCGTACATAGACTGGGATCCATGTTGGTCAGCAGCAAGTTAGACATCTAGTCCAATGCTGTTTGTTTAGGTTATCTCCATAGTCTGTGGCGGAAGAGGGCAATCATACCTTTGAAAGATAGGGTATGTAGGGTGTGTTGTTCTTAGGAAGTCTCTACCCTGTTAACTACAACAATAGTTTATCCTGGATGTGTACCTTTCATATGGTTAATAGTTGGTGATATGAGTCTGGCCCACAGATGGGAAGACAGGCCTTTTGACATGCTACTTAGGACCTAAGTTATTATAAGTAAATAAAGAAGAGACAAGGGATAATGATGATTAACTGTAATAACAGTATGTGTATGTAGTTCACATACATGTAAAACTTGATGTATTTGTCTGTGACATGTGTATGTGGGTGTTTCATTCCACAATCATAACAAATTTTGGTAGAAAAATAGTTATCTCTGCATGTGACTTTTTTCTAGAAAGGCTGACCCTTTTGTTGTACGAAAGCCAGTAAGCTTTGGCTAGGTTTTCCCCGGCCATGCTGTTTTCTGAAACCCTGTATGTTACGATGTACTCGTGAAAGACAATGTGATTAAGTAGAACTTGTTCACAGAAACAGTGTCTCCTAATCCAGTTAGCTATTTAATTGCAGGTCTGGGAACAGCTTGCTTCTGCACATATTCAAATTTTAATTGTGTGCTGAGTACAGATCTTTGTATTATTTCTGAAATTCAGAGGCTGTATCACAATTGTACTTAGTCAGGGAGCTTACTGGAGTTCTAAGGTGAGTGCATTTGCATGGATGTTGAAAATAATAAAATTCAGACTGTGCTATGCAATTGAAGCAGTGAGCAAAACAAACTCTCCAAATATTTTGGAGAAGCACAAGTCCATAGAAGCAGAAGTCCATTTAACACCATGTTTTTCTCAAAGGACCTCCATGTATTTTTGTCTCCAGCTCTTGGATCAGGACATCTAATTCTCACATTCAATTATCCCTACTTCTGACTTACCCTAGGAATTTCTGCAGTCAGACATTTCCTTGGTCATGGCTTTGAAACACCAGTGTTTTGAATACCTTCTGGGTAGTCCTCTCCCTCACCAGCACCTCTTCTGGCTCTTGGTCCTCTTTTGCCATAGGAGCTTTCCCCCCCCCCCTTTTTTTTTTTTTTGCTGGATCTATGTCTAGATTCTGCTTTTAATCTTAAAACTTCATTTCTCACTGTGTGTTTACGTGAATGGACTTCTAGGTGGAGTTGCCTTGAGACCTCTCAGCCATGTGGGCAGAACTGAACTTTGCCACACAAAGAACGGCAGGCCATGGCCAGGCTTCTCCCACTATTATCAGGGAAGGAATAAAGCCAAGAGAGGGAGGGAGTGAAATCAGCTTTGGTTTTGCTACTTCTGCTGCTGCAGGTGCAGGCAAGAGAGAAAGAGGATCTTGCTTTTGGGAAAGGTCTCTGGGTTTCTCATTAAATCTTGATTCTGAGTTGTTGGTGGTACCAGGACCTGTAATCTTTGCCTTTCCAGTGCCCTGTGTGCTGTGAGTTCACGGCTGCTTTGCCACCCTCTGCAGAAATCTAGAAATCTGCCCAAGGTGAATGCCCTCACCTTTGTCTAGACCTAGCCCTGATCTCCCCTGTGAGAAACATGCTGTGCATGTGATGCCTGAATTCCCTTTGTGTAGATACATAACTGCGTTACCCTGGGAGGTATAGCTCACACAGCACACACAGCAGAGGTCAGAATATCTTTCTCCAACACAGTCAGTACAGAGCCTTGCCAAATTAACTTTCTTCATGGAAGTCCCTCAGAAAAGCTTGTTTATATTGAGCAAACAACTTTCTGGGGAGGAAAAAGAGAACAATCAGTTATTCATGCAACAGCATTGGTTTGGCTAGAGGAAATGTTCCTAAACTCTTACAATTGCTTTTAAAAGCTAGCCAGTGTGAAACACAGAATTAACATTACATTAAATGCAATTTCAAGTAGCTTGCAAAGAAGGATCTTTACCAAGGATGATTGTCTCCAAGCACTTGGGGTACCAGACAGGCAAAAGGAAGAAGGTGACTCTTCTCCGACAAGGAGCTATGAACTAAAACTTTGTCATCGTGTTACATGCATGATAGAAATGAAATCCAAAATATTTAGCCTACTTAGCAATTTTAAAAGTAATTTTAACCTGAGGCATATTTAAGATGATTCCTTCAGTCTGATTTCTTTTAACTGCTGTGTCTTTACTTGTCCTTATCTAATATGATTACTTTTAATTAAGGCAATCTGGATGTGGACTTGGCAGCTGTTGCAGTGGGTAAATCACAATCAAGTTCTTGAGTGCAGAGCTGCAGAGGGGAAGGAGGCGTTTGGGTGCCGATTCACAAATGATGCATAACATTCTGCATTTCCATGTGAGAGCTAGGTGTGTTGTCATCTTCTCCTGATAGAGCACATGGGCCCAGATTCATCTCGTCTAAACTGTGGCACTTATCTGAGGCATCTAAACTAGGAGCTTACTTAACGTTGCCTTCGAGTCTAATTGGAGAGAAGCAAGCACCTCCAGAAGGTAATTCAGCTCATTTGGGATGTGGCTGATTCCCTGCAGGTGACCTTAGCTGACTCCTTTGGCTGTGCAGAAGGCAGACAGTGACCAGTGTGTCAGTTCATGTGCCTTAGGTAGGTATCTACAGTTAGATGGGGAAATTTAGGCCAGCATACTCTGCTTGGTTGTGTTCTAACCCTCTGTTAGACTCTCAGGCTTTGTATATACTGAATGGAGAGACATAGGTACGTAAAGATGAAATCTGGAACAGCCAGTGTGCTCTGCAAAGAATTGCCTCAGCCAAGGAGAGCAGTGTGCATCAAGGTCACAGTGCTGTTAATAGCTTACGTAGCGCACAACACCCACAGCTCTAAATTGAGGCATGTTACTTTGCCTGTGCCTTGTCCATATAAACATGCACATTGCGTACAGTTTCCTACTGCTAATAAGAGGACAGACAACTTCTTTAGGTTTACTTATCTTCTTCAAATCCAGAAGAAAATCTGTGTATGACTCTGAATCCCAAACAGTGAAAATGTGCCAGGGTTTCTTCTGTATGTGAAAGTTCAGGCTGTTCTCCCAGGGAGAAGTTTTTTATGTATTTGTCAGACATAGCAATTTGGTCAGTGTTTCTGAATGGTTTACCAGCATACTACTCTAGGCTTGAGGAGTTGTACAGCAAATGAGGGCTACGTCCAGATGGGATTTTAAGTATTGCAAAGCTGAGGCTTGCTGTGCTAGGTATTCAGGCACATACTCTCTACAGTGGAGTCCAAAGCTGAAAGTGGCCCTTGGTGCCCTCTGCAATGCACAAGAAGAAAAAGGTTGCCTAAAGTCGGATTCATAACACAGCAGCACATTGAGCAGGGACCCATATGCATCGTAAGTGGGAAGTCTGGGAACCGCAGCGTGGCTATAGTCATTTGCTGTTGAATGTTGAAACAACAGTAGTATATATCCTAATAGTTCAGAGTTCAGCAAAGGATTAATTTTACTTCTGAAATGGCAGGCGGCAGTGCTCTTCCTATTTCCCCTGAGTCAGCCTGCGTACCCATGGCACTGGTGAGGCTGCTGGTTGAATGCACTGCCACCTTAATAACAGAGGCTTTAATTCTTATGTACTACTTAAGTACTTCAGCAGCAGGGGAAAGCCAAGGGGGTTCTTCCCAGAAAAATAAGAAGCTCATGGGATGATGTTGGAAATAAGGCATGAGGAAACAGAAGCCATGTTTGGTTTGTGTGTGAAGCTGCCATTTCAATGGCTGTACAATTCCCACAGCAGTCTTTCAGTGCCAGGAAGAGTGAGTGGGCGGCAATTTGGATGGGGGTGCTCACGCAAAGATCACAGGAGAAATGCTGGCAGCGGTTCCTCTCCTTTTGTTTGGGGCTGTGACACAAAGTGGATGTGGTAGGATCAGTATTCAGGAGGGAGTATACAAATAATCCCTTGACTGAAAATAGTTCCACCAAGATGTTAGTCATCTGGGGTAGGACCCAAACCACAGCATACTGATTGAAGAAAGCTTAGGATCTTGCCTAATCTAAAAAATGCGAAGCAGGAATAAGAACCAAGGTCTGTCTGTGCTGCTGCTGTGCACTGTGTGTGCTGTAGCATATGGCTAGGTCTGCTGTGGTTTATGGCTATGTAGACAATGTCATCTATGAATGGGACAAAATTTTCTTTATTTATTGCACAGCTTCACAATATGGCCTACTGTGTTCCATCATGGCAAACAGAAGTGGTTTTTCTAAGTATTTCTGTTATTTTAGTTAGCAATTTAGATTTAAAAGTGAATCTGCTGAGGTGCAGGAGAAATTGTATTGGATTAGAAGTAGCAAACCCATAGTAAAACAAAAAATTCATTAAAGCCCAAGATTAAATGTTTTTGAGAGTCTGATTGACTTGCAGGGATAACACAACAGTGTGTTGCCTTTGACATGGACTTCTTGCCATGCTGCTCTCGAAGACCCAAACCTAGACTTGAGTCTATACATGATACTTCTTGGGCCAGTGATCTAACTACAAGCGTCTATGCAAAGGAAACAGGACCTTGTTTTGCATGCATGAATTCATACCCTACATGCTCAAGCAAACAAACTGTTTTTGCTATTAGTCAAGTTTGGAATTTAGGTCTGGAAGAAGAACCTCACTCTTTCCCTATGATAGACACCAAACCAATATCCCCAAAAACATGCAACAGAAAGCAACTATCTGTATTGTGAAGCAGAAACCAGGTTCAAAGTCTCTTTTCTGTCTTTAACTGCTTTTAACTGTTTTCCCTTAAGCAAACTGGGCAAATACAATCTAGATGAGATCAGTGTATGCATGTGCTCAACTGATACTCGTTTTGACAGTATTTAACAATGTGTTGCTGTCAAACTGGGAGACCATTCCAAATCAGTCCCTAGGTGTCTCTTCCAGGCTGACATAAATCAATTATTTCTGTTCTGAAGTGGAAATGTCTATTCTGCACAGACAAGTAAACAAGCAGACAAAAAGGAGCAATATTAACCTCTTGGAGCTGTTACTATCTGTGTTGACTCTTTCAGAGTCAGTTGTGTCATCCATAGCTGCAAACTTCTTTTAAAAAATTGATGACATCCTGAGCATCTGCAGTGTGCAACAAAGTCTACAAATCAAACAGAATAAGAGTTCAATTCCAAAAAACAGGAACACAAATTATAGGACCAATGCAAATATGAATAGTCTTGTTTTGGTTTTCGAGATTTGTGTAAATCTGCTTGACATTTTGCCATAAAGCTAATGTTTGGGACTTGAAGTGTAGTCCCTGTCCTAGTAACACAGTAAATAATTAATTTAATAATGGAGGGAGGCTGAATAACTGAAAGTAATTGCTCATTTAATTATTGTTAGAAAAACCACCATTTTTTTATGACCACCCTCCCCCCCCAAAAAAAAAGAAAAGGAAAGAGGTGGATTAAAATATTTTTTGTTTTGAACGCTTCAGAAATCTGCTGCACCAGTCCCAGGTTTTGGAAACACATTTGAATTTTTAACAGGAATAAACAAGCATTGAGAGTGGGATTCTTGACTTGGCTTTCACTATTATGTCAGTCTGGGGAAAGGTGATCTCTACTGCTTCATTGTCTTTCAATTGTTTTCTAATGTTTATTGGTGTAAATGAGAAGAGATTTTAACCTTTTGTGAACAGTCCATGTGGTTCTCAGTTCTGAAGGAATGACATTGAAAATGTGGCATTTCACAATATTTTTCACCAAATTTCTCCCTTTTTCTAAATAGTGATTTCTGTGAGAGATAATGAGAATGAGTGGTTTTAAAACTTAAGCTACATGTATTGTCTCAGAAAGGGGTAATAGTCAATATTTCATACAAAAAAGTTTCCCAAATCAGTGATGGTATGCTATATGCACCTTGATGGTTCTTACAGCCGTACCAAGTAAGCAGGGTCTGTTAAGCTGCATGTTCCAGGCTCCTGTTGCCTGTGCTCTGCTCAGTGTGTTTTGTTGTAGTTTTTGGGGTGGGGGCTGTGTTTTTTTTAAAGAAGCAAACTTAAAATTGAGTTATATGACTGACAACTCATTATGTTACATGTATGTTTAAAGATGTCTAAAAATGTATTGTACATCACTGTAATGCTATCAGACCCTGGGGCTATGATATACTTTTAAAAGAACATTTGAATAAATCAGTATACTTCTTAAAAAATGATTAAGTAAATCAGTATAAAACATGGTTTTATCAGATTGGTGAGGCTTTCTTTTCTGGAAACATTTGCGTTAATTCACTATTTTAATTTGCACCCACGTAAGCAATACTACTTCTCTGAGAAGGTTGTTTTAATACTGAGGCAGCTCCATCAGGGTTATCTCAGTGTGAATCATATCTTCTTGCTGTTCAACTTAAGGATATATTTTAGTCATGTGGATGTTGGAAAAAATTGCTGGTGTCAGAAGGGACTTTGTCATATTTGCAGCACTGGCATGAAATGGGTACTGTTAAGTTTTGCATTAACCATCTGTGATTTAGCCGAGCCTAGATTGTTGTATTGCCAAAACCACCTTAAAGTGACAATTCGACATTATAGTGGAATTAAAATACTTATTTTATTAAAAATTCTGTAATGTAAAAAATTATGCAGTTCTGGAATTTAGTAGGGTGTTGATAGACACTAAGTGGGTGTATTTGTAGCTTAGCGTGACTGCAGATCACATATACGTAATGTCTATACGTAATGAAATGAGGTAGGTGTTCTGGCTTTGCCATTTTTAATTTCAGTGAGTGTTACTAAGCAGAGATATGGGTTGATAGTGGGTGAAAAATATTTTTCTGTTAAACTAAGGATTTAAATTTCAAAAGAAGATAAATTATTTGTTATAAATATAAACAGCATAGCTAAGAGAAGTGTTATATTTGAACACTCCAAATAACTGTGGATACTTCTTCCACCCACACCACCCATCTCTTGTGGGTAATTAACATATAATCTAGAATAATTTCCAAATACCTTTTCCATGTCTTAACTATGTCATGTAGACTGTGTCACAAATATTAGCTATCTTACAGTCAATTCTTTGAAAAATGTTAATTTTTGTCTTTCTCTAATCATGATTTCTTTTCACTGTTTGAAAAATCTATAGATTATAGATTGTGCTACATTGATTTACAGTAAATCTGATTTAGCAGACTAATCAAGGTATATACCATCAAAAAGATGCACACATTCCTAGGGCTGTAACAACATCTAATAAGACGTGGAGCTGTGCTTATGCAATGGACAGGTAAATTAGAGAAATTATTTGTACAAAGAAAGTTCTACATAGCTCCATAAGGTACAGATTCATCATTAAAATCTACTTGCCTTACACTGTTTTTATGCTTGGAATTTTATCATTATCAAATACATGCATATCATGCAAGACTTCTTAAATACATTTCGATGCATATTACTTAAGTAGAACAAGCGTGACCATAGCTGTTATCATTCCATTAGTCCTGAATTTATAATATATGGTTTCAAAGTTAATACATCTGAGAGCAGAATCAGGCCTTGTAAATGCATTTATAGTATTATAAAATTCCTTGATTAAATTAAGGGTCATGCTGTCCTAGCTTTTTGTTTTGATTCACCAGAGAGAGTTATTTGATCTCAAGATATTTACCTTCCCACTTTCCAAAACACAATACCATATGAAAACAAGGGTTCACAAGTATAAGGCTGGTGCCTGAAGGGACTTCTCTCTGTTTTGACTGTAAATACTCTGAGGATTGTATCTTAATGTATGTTTTTGTGTTGATATTGCATATTTATATTTATATTAATTGGTGTTGTGCTTTAGCCATCACAGTCTTGAGTCAGTCCTTCCTGACCTCTAATTGTTTCAAGTACCCTGACTCTCTGTGACCAAAGTCTGTGTGATTCTGTCCTCTGTATTGATTAGGACTAGATGGGAAGCAAAAGTAACCCAGGGTATTTGATTAGGGAAACTATTATCCAAACATTTTTTGATTATTCTGGAAAAAGAAATATTTTAGAGAATATCCCATTTCTGGAAAGTCTGAAAACATGGTTTTACCTTGAATTGTAATAAAATCTGCATCAAGATATTTTCATTTTAAGATATTTTAAGATTTATGCGGTTTTGCTGCTGCTACACTGTGACTTTGCAAAAGCTAAAATGATGAAAATAGGACTGGACTGGAGTGGACCAGTGTAATCAGAAAAGAAAATGCGTGTCTAAATTCAGCTTTGCTGTGCATGTTAAAAAAAACCCACGAACAACTGCTGTAATGTATTTAAGCTTTCAAATACCACATGGTAATGACACTTACGAAAGAATATTCAGAACAATAACAGCATCATCATTTTTTCCTGGAAGTGGTTTTGTTTGTGGGAGGCACAAGCAAGGCAGATCATAATAGATAAAATGAATAACAGAGGCAGGTATGACATTTTTTGAATGCTGGGAGAAGAGATAAGAGCAAGATGGAAACGTGCAAAATAAGCAATTTAGACAAGAGAAAAAAGTTATAGTGAAGGGCAGGTCTGTTCCTTCTTACTAGTTCTGAAAGACCTTTCCATTCTAAGAAATTAATTACCTTGTAAATGCTTTTGTATAGATACAGTATTTACAGATAGATGGAATTACAGCCTGAACACTTCATAGATTAATAATAATAATAAAAAAAGCCTTTGAAAACTTGCTTGAAAAGAATCATAGTCCCTGAGTATTGCAAACACAGTGGTAAAACTGGTGTTCCTTTCAGGTTTTAAACAGAACATGAATATTTTCAAAAATCAGGAGATGTGACATAGTGGTCACCAAAAACTGGAATGTTATTCTGCTAAGGGACATGTAATACTTGGATAAATGATTAGATATAGAATAAAATAAGAGTATTATATTTTCAGAGGTTGGAAATACCTGTTTTTTAATTTTCCTTGCTAATAGTGACCAGAATTATGTGGACTTCTTACAATGAAAATCTGGTTGAACATGACTTTTCGTGTTGAAGAAAAACAATGGCCTGCTCAGTTTTCTTCAAGTTTCTCTTAGTCTGTTCCTTACTTTGGGAACTGCTGTGCCATGTATGACCCAGGCTGAAAACAGCCCTTCAAAGCATGGGGCAACCTTGAGGAGATGCCCTGGCTCATTCTGTGCACTTGGGTGAGAGTGTGGGTGTGTTTGTGTCTGTCTCCGTAGTGTAACACAACTGTAATGAGTTTGCGATATGTGTTTCTGTGGGAAAGCACTTTAAAAATCAGATGCCAAAGTGCTTCAAATGAAATGCTGATATTTGTTTCCCCAAATAAAAGGAGACCTTTGTAGGTACATAGAAGCAAGGCTTCTTCCAATTGGGCTGCCAAACACTGAACACTGTTTTGATTGTATCAATATATTTAGAATTTGATTCTCCTATTTCACAAAGCTGTGAGATTGCCTGTTTTTGAAGTACTTAAATAATGATAATTTTACAGCTTTTGGTTTTCCCTACCTCAGTTTAGAGTCAGAAGGTGCCTCAGTAGGAGCAATGACAGTAACTTCAGATGAGATTAATACCAGCTGGTAATACAGTGATTCTCGTCAGTTCAAACAGAAGTAGCTCACAATCTGAAAGTGACAGAGAGTGTGTTTCTGAACGAAGGACAATGCATCTATGCAGCACGACATGTCCGGTACAGCTCAGTACAGTATAGGATGTTCCACGGTTATCTAACTGACAGTCTTGTTAATGCTGTCCGGTTTGTCTTCTAAGTTACCTATTCTGCCAGGGATGGGACTCACAGGGGCTGCTACATAAACTGAATCATAGCACCATGTGTCAACTTGTGACACAGAGAGAACCACCAAAATAGAAAGCAGACACTGCTCACACCCTGTTTCCTGGAGTGTTTGCGATGAGCTGTTCTTAGTTTCTGTTTGTCTTGGGGTAACTTACCTAAGCGTTGCTGACCAACCACTATTTTGAGCTGTGCTGAATCCTGCCAAGCTCAAGAAGAGGTGGATCTATAGGAAAGGAACAGTTTCTGAAGCCTAAGATCTCTTGCTGCAATGGAAAGGTGTGTTGGAAGTTCATGATAGAAACAGTTATGAGTTCTGTAAAGACCACCTCACATGCCTGAAGTTCCTACTGAACTGTACAAGATGTAGTAAAGTTAGCTTTGATCAAGTGATACATGTAATGACATTATGACATAAGTTCTGTTGCCTTAGCACACCTGCCATTTGTATCCTTTCTGTATTCCAGGGGTAGCCTGGACATAGTGACTCCTTTTGCTTTGCTAGGCTCAGCACTATGATGTAGTGAGCTCTGAGCTTTCAAAGTATGTTTCTGTAATATGTATGCCCATCAAGTAAGGTTTTCTACAGGGTCTCTGAAAGGAAACTTGAGAAGATGGCACTGAGACAGATGATGGAAAATTTGTAGGAACCTCTAGAACCAGTCAACAGAAGAATTCGCTCTGCTAAGATCTCCCCTGACTGTGGAGGTGTGGATTTGCCAGATCTATTGGCTGTTTAAATTGGCTTGAGCACATAAAACCACCACCTGCTGCTTTGGTTATAGATACACTTCTGTCTTGCCCTCAACATGTTCCTTAGCTTATGCACTTTAAATGAGGAGGCAGAGCATCTTAGCTGCATTTTAGGAAAGCAACACAGAGCTCAGAAACTCCCTTTGAACACTGCAGATTATGCAGAAGTCAGATTACAGCCATCTGTGTGTTTTACGCACCCTGCTTCAAGAGGGCTGGTCATTTTCCTAAGTAGGACAAAGGCAAATATAAAAACAGAATCTGGATTTATGACCTAGAAAACCAAGATGGTTAATAATGCAATCTTTGAAGCAATTGTGTACGTGTTAACTGGGTCATATAAATTTGTGGTATGACAGCTCATACAAGGAAGTTATAAATAGATGGCAGGAGGAAGAAATATAAGAAGTGACAAATAAGAAGCAACGCAGGCATAAAGGTGACCTTTTGATTCTATTCTTCCCTTTTTTTAACATTTTGTAGCAAAAGGCTTCCAAATCCCAGACCTTGATTTCATTAATGGAGAAAATGCAGTGACTTTGTGATGTTCACATCTCTGCTTATAGCAGATTCACTTCAGCCATATGAAGCTTAGCAGGGATGTGGAGATTCCAACTCATTGGTAGGAAGGGTTTTTCAGGGAGCTTAATGAGAGCAGCTCTTCCTCATTTAATGAAAATGTAACCTTTGCCATGTAGGTACATCAGTTCTGTGCTGACATTCCATTTGCTGAGCTGAAGACAGGGATTCTGAGATGTGCTAAGATTCTGGATGTTCCTGATTCCTCTAAGCAACTGGCAGATAAGAAAATTGAGGGTATCACCCTGTACGAAAATTAAGAGTATCACCCTGTATTTTCTCTAGTCTTTGGAGATAGTTAAATCCATAAGGATATTTGTTCCTATAGACATAAGGACAAAAATCAGGCTTTTGAGGTGTATTCATGCTGCTTGTGATGCCATGGAAGGGGCCAATTTAAAAATAGGATGAATACACCAAAGCCTCTAGCTATTAACATTTCTGCCTTAACTCATGGTGTTAACTACTTCACAGCCAACAAATTGCTATTTGATTTCCAGCCCCAATGATGACGGGTTTTTTACTTCTCCTTTTTTATGGAATTACCAACTTCTATTCCTGATAGTATTGTCCTGGAGATGGTTGCATGTTAGCAATGACTACCAAGACTTTTTTTGGAAAGGGTGCATTGGGTTTCACTTCTGTAAAGGATGCTCCATGATCTAAATATGATTTTTAATCAGTTTGTAAAACCACACCAACCAGCAAGATTATCTTCTATCACAACATTTTATAGTAGGTTTAAGTAAAAGATCTTAGGTTTCAAAAAATCTCAGCATTAGGCAGGAAAAAATTCTTAGGAGTTTCAAGTATCCTTAACTTCTGAAAAGTTATGTAGAAATATATATCTTTCATAAGACATTTTGAAAACTTTTTAGAGGTAGCATTACATATACTTTATTTCAGAACAAGCAATAGAGAAGGGTATAAAGCCCAGGTTTCTCATACAGGTTGAGTTCAAATATGATATATTAAAGTATGCTGAGTTATTGATGTTTTCACTTAATATTTTGGGAGGATGAAGGTCAGCTTCAAGCAGTGAGCCTGCACAAGGCCAGAGATTACTTAGCTGTGTTGATGTGTTTTACTCTGGCCTATTGCAGAGCTGACTTATCTCCCTATCCTAAAACTTTTATTAATTTTCTATCACTGGCTTGCTTTATTCAAAATCATCTCTAATCCTCCTCATCTCGTTTGTCCAATACTTGTGGGTTTGCTTTTCTTGACTGTCTTGAAGGCTTCATTGTGCATTTGGTGCAAAGCTCCATGTAACTCAGAGCCTATCCCTACTGTACACAGCACATTGCTTGCATGCCTGAGCTAAAGGAGCCCTGGAATCCGGAGGAGGATGGCCATGTCAGCACAGTGATGCCAAGCTCATTACTTGGGTGTGGTATCACACTGATGCTGCTATCCTGCTTCCAAGACTCGAGCTAGTAACCTGGCACTCTGCTATGCCATGTGGACAGACCAGTTTGGCTATATGCTAGCTCAGGATCTCTGCTTTGCACCCCTTGCTCAATACAGACACGCTTTCTGATTCTGTTCAAAGTGCTCTGCCCATCCCTAGCTCTACACAGCCTTTATTGTTAAAATCACGCTGATGTTAACTTTTGCTAATTATCCCATTGTTTGATTGAATGCAAATAAGTCTTTACTGGAATACAAGGAGGTGTTTTTACTTGCACATGTTCTCAGTGGAACACAACATGCTGAGGTGTCCTGGACATTCAGCCCTCACTGTTCCTGGCTTAGCTGCACGTTGTAAAAGCATTTATATAATACAACTGTAGAAAGAGAGAACGTTGCTAGATTACACACCAAAGTGATTCATCTCAGGTGCAGAACTTTGTGAAAAAGCCAAGCCAATTGTGTTATGACATAAT
This sequence comes from Falco peregrinus, assembly GCF_023634155.1. Classification (NCBI taxonomy): domain Eukaryota; kingdom Metazoa; phylum Chordata; class Aves; order Falconiformes; family Falconidae; genus Falco; species Falco peregrinus. The sequence goes on from NC_073739.1 coordinate 70,229,481, forward strand.
TTCTTATATGCAGAAATACTTATGAGTTGTTACACATCATCTTGTTATAGCACTGACAATTATCCTGGCCAGTGTGTCCAGGCTGTTTGATACAATGCAGTGCCAAGTAGAGAGCTTTAACAAGAACTTCTGTTTCATATAATGTGTGTTGCCCTCAGAAAATCTGTTATTTTTTTCTGTATTAACAGAAAGCAAGCAAGATGGGAAAAGTCCATTTCCAGAAACAACAAAAAGTCATCTTGACAGCTCCCACAGCCTGAATCCTGTGAGCTGAAGCCACTCAGCATCCAGCCTCCTAACATCCAGCCCTTGCCCTTGCTTACTTTAAATACAATGATGCATGTGTGGTGGGACAGACTGGGTGATATAGTTATGCGGATAAATCCACAGACTTCACCAATTCGCTCCTTCAGGCTGCACAATCATGTGCCTGACTGATGTATTCTCTACTCTGATACATAAATCAGGATAACCCTGGCCTTGCTCCTCTCCTTGTCTGGGTCTTGCTGGAATCACAGGGAGGAGGGAAAGACTGCAGTGGTACATGGAGGGTGTACAGTGGTACAAGGGAGGGAAAATCACTTGAAACTGAAGAACCTAACCTACAGCTGGGACAGCCATGGTGGTCAGGAGCAGCTTGATGTCTCAGTTGTAGGAACTGCTGATTTCTTAGTGTGACTCAGAGATCTAAATCTACATGTTTTACTGATATTGTTAACCCCAAGTAGTTCAGCTTTCTCCTCTTTCTCTCTATCCTGCATGCCTTTTGATATTTTTCCTTCTCTTTTTTCCACCATTCACTCACCACACAGCTAAATCAGCTCCAGAGCACCCTGTGCTATAGGCTGGAGTACTGTTTAGAATTGAGTTTAAAGATGCTTACTTGAACTTTCTTTGATACAACATGTATCTGTTTACAGCAGCATAAGCTTAGATACAGGCTAATTCCTTGCAAAGAAGGGGAAAAGCAGTGAATGCACTTATGGTGTGCTCTGCCAGTTTTCCTCAGGCATGACAGTCAAGTCTTTTAAACTCAGCACACCTAGCCCTAAGGCAAAACTCTTGAGCTTAATGATCACAACTGATGAAGTGGATGGCAGTCACTCCTTATCTATAATAAAAGATATTGCTAGGCACACTATATATCTCCAAAGGTCATTCGGAACCTACTTCTATGATGTAAGCCTAAAGGTGGAATAAAAGTCTTACAGAAGGCCCCAGAGAAGTCTGACTGCGTGGTGTCCCAGAAAGCCAGTGGTCAGAGTGCAGTCATCAGCACATCTGGGGACTTCCCCACTCAAGAAGACAAATGTTGCAGCAGAAATAATGACTTTCACTTAAAGCAGCATGCACATAAGGACAAGCACATGAATACATGTCGTGTGATCATTTTACACTGTCAGAGGAAAAATTAGACCTCTCACTAAAGTGGAAATTAGCCTACAGAGTGTTTTATTTTTCTAATTATTTCTTCCAAAATCCTTTTTGTGTCCACCATTTTGCTCCACCATTTAAAAAATGTGAACAGATTTTGTTTATTTTCTGTTTCTGGCAGTGTAGGGAAGGTGAAAATTAGCCCTTAGTTGAGATCTCGTGCCAGCCATGAATCTCAAGGGATGTTACAGTAAAGCCAGAATTGATTTGGCAAGTATGGACTCTACTTTTCACTGCATAAAACTGATAAAACCACAGTCATTGTTCAGATTTTAATAATGATGTTAAATAATAGAGAGGAAAAGTTTTGCTATAAATACACCTGGCAATATTCTTTTCACAGATTTTGGGATTCAAGGTCTATTGAATGCAATGGAAACACTCCATCTGACGTCCAAAACCTCCAGATGATATACTGTATTATTTGGACTGATTCTACAGCCAGTGTTAATCAGCTTAACTCTTCTGGCTTTAATTGCGCTAAGTTCTTTTAAGCCATCTGAGAATTTTGGGTTAGATCCAGTATGAAATTGAACTACCCACAGGTTTAATGCCAAAGTATCTAACTTCTTCAGCATCTGGCTCCCACAGTGATATTCTGGATGGAGCTGTGCTTATGTGCTCACGCTTCCTGCATTGTGTGGGAACAGCCAGGTGCCTGAGAACAGTGTCCCCAAACCCCACAAGCTGCTGAGAGACAGCCATAGAAAGTGTTAAGCGCGAGGGCATACTCTGTGTGTGTGTGTGTGTGTGTGTGTGTGTGAGAGAGAGAGAGAGAGAGAGAGAGAGAGAGAGAGAGAGAGAGAGAGAGAGAGAGACAGTGTTCTTGGGTCGTAAATATGAAGTTAATGTTTCAGTTATTCCTCAGGGGTTTTTTTTGGCATTGAAGGCTTTCACTGTACATTGTGCTTGGATTGTTGTTTATTATGTATCTACCATATTGAGCTTAAATGAATTGTAAAAGTTTTGGAGGCCATCTTTTATTTAAAAGAAAATCCCTGTTGATAGTACAGCAGTAAGTAAGAATAAAGTATTGTGAAGAATTGGGTTCAGAGTTTTTTGTTGTTGTTTTTTCTTTGTTTGTTTGTTTGGCTTTTGGGGTTTTTTTTTAGGTAAATATTCTCTTTTTACTTGAGAGTCTCAGAATAAGGGAAAACTGCATGAAGATATTAGCTGGTGACTCAGCTCTTTTTGTTGTTTTTTTTGTTTGTTTCATTTCTACTAGTACTTGGTCTTCCCTTGTAATACCATCTTCAGCATCATCCCACACCCTAGAACAGCATGCACACTTGCAGGTGTGTGTACGTGTACTGGCAGAAGGATGTCAATTGGGCACAATACATACTGACACCATGCCTGGCTTACACCATTAACATTTAAGTGGTGGTAAAAAAATAAATAAATATTAATGTCCTGACAGCACAGTGTGGGATGGATGTGGCATGTAGGAAGAACAGTCAGCAGCACAACAAACAAGGATATTTGGAAGTACATACCAGAACTGGATTCATGGAGTCATAGGGTTTCTATCCTTAATCTTCTTGCTTTATAAGGTGATTGTGGGATGGTTCATACATGAATCATGTAATGGTCTCATCCTTATCTGTTGGCAGCTTCTCTGAAGGCATCTAGGTTATTGTAGCAGAGGCCTTGCCTGAAAGAGAAGAGGATTCTCTGGCTATGCAAACCCTTTGATACAACCCAGTACAAGGACTTATAAGAGAGCAGGAAAAGAGGCTAGTCCAATAACTGGGAAGTACAGCCAATTCTGCATCATGCTGGATTCAAGCTAATTAGCTTTACTGGAAAAAGGGCTATTTGGCAATATGGCAAAATAGATTTCAGAGCCTGTAGTGGCTTTTCTGCATGGAACTGCAGAAATACAGGTTCAACGCCCTTGAGTTCTCCCCTAGTCTTATTTATATGGCAAAATATTTTCTGATTGCTTCTTAAATTTGGATGCCTAAGCTGTCTCAATGTGTCTTGCTTCAGACCTCCTGCAGTGGCCTTACTCAAATGTGTCATTTTCCAGCGAATCTGTACTCCTTGAAATCTGGCTATAGTCTCTTACCTTTCCTGCAGAGTCCTGTTATGTGACGGTAGCAATGTGTTCTCCCAGAGATTCCTGGGAACAGTACTTTTCAGAATTTACAAGCAATTGGTGTGGCTTGTAAACAATTTTTGGTGGGTCCACTGTAGTGCTGCATAACTACGAGGGCAACCAATGACCTAGGGATCAAGACTGCAGAAACAGTGAGCAAGATATTAGAAGACCATCTCCTTCTGATGCTCAGTTTAAGCACTGCAAGACTGAAAGAGTAGACAATGTTTATAAGGGAGGCTTTGAAGACTAGCATTTGCCTCGGATGCCTTTGAAGCGTGATCCATAAACACTGACCGCTGACAGCTGCCAATTAATACCTAAGTTCAGGTGTGATTCTACACTTGATCTTCTCTTTGGAACTATAGTATTGAAACCAGAAGTGGTTTTGAGGCCCTCTCATCTACTCAGGATCTTGAGCATGGAAGGAGTTTTGCTAATTTTTTTCTGAAGGTTGGTAATATATGGATTTCTCTCCAGTCACAAGGCCCTGTAATAAACAGCTTCTGGCACTTCCCTGTCTGGATCATTGCTCATGACAGAGTTTAGGAGAGTGTTAGACACCCAGCCCCAGGAAAGACAGTGCTTTTCATGTGTTTTGGTACTTCATTTTGCTGCCTGGTGAGCTAGAAATGCTTCCAGTTGGTGCTGGGAAGGACACTGCCTGGATACTTTCTTGGAAGTGCATGCACAAATGCTGCCTAAAGGAATACTTGGGCAGTTGTAGGTAGGTCTGATCTTGCCCATTCTGTGTGTAAAGCTTGATCCCAGATGAGATTACAGTGATCAAAATGCATGAGCCGCAAGGTCTGGCTTCTAATTCTCTGTGCCTGAGTGGGAAACCCCAAGCTCAAAGGTGGGCATTCAATATTCCTTTGGAACAGGCAAGGAAAGGTCATTGCAAAAAATAGCAACCTGCCAGTGGCTTATGCTGCTTCATTGCTGGACTGGAAAGTCTGGCAGAAGGGCAGCTGCAGACTCCAAGTTGCTAGGATTATTGCCAGACTGTTACTACCTGCCTCCTCCACTGTGGGATCACTGCATGCCTGCACGGTCCTTACCTACCCTGTTTGGTGTGGGACAGTTCCACCAGGGGTTTTCTACATACACTACATGCACCAATTTATGCTGTTGTTTCAGAAGAACAGAGTTTTACTGGGACTGCAGTAGGGTGTAGGTACCTAAATTCCACCTCTGTCACACTAACATTTTGTTCCGTGTTGGTTTTATATATAGCACCTCTGTTTTTGCTGCCTTGAGCACGCACAGAAATCTTATTAGCATTATTTTCCACCACTAGCCCTTCCCAAGGTGTGGAAGGTTTGCTGAAAGACCTCTGAGCATCATTCCCTAAATGCCTGAGTTGGAAGGCCTGTGTTAAAACAAATACGCAAAATCCTTCAGTTTGACCTTTGAAAACCAGAGTAGCAGGCTTTGTCGCTTGAGGCTACTGGAGATCCTACTATGCAGGTTGAGGGGGAGACTGAGTTAATGTTAAGAGATAAATATAACCATGAAGTAAACCAGTTCAGATAGTTTTCCTTCCTTAACAAGCTTATACACAAGTTCAGAGAGTCTCTTGAAATAGAATAAAATAGAAATACAATAGGAAAATACCCACACATACTGCCTTTCTGAATTTACAGGTGTAAAATATCCTGTAAAAGATTACTTTGGGTTAAATTCTATATTATTCTGTATATTATACCAGTTATGCTTATTAAATAAAAACATCTTTAAGTCCTCCCTTGGAAAATGCAGATTTCAAGTATAATTGTAGTTTTTGAAACCTTTCAAAACCCAAGGTGCTGGCTTTCTTGCCCATCCTTTAGCTTTCAGCCTTGAATTAGTTTATCCTCATGTCTATAACCAGAGCAAAGTACAAATGAAATGCTCATGAACTGTCTTATTCCTGGTTTGCATCCTGCACCACTCCTTTTCAGTCCCCACAACTTCCTTCCTAGTCACTCTGTGAACATAATACCTCTCTTAAACTCCCTTATTTGCTAGGGTAGTTGTCTTATTGTGAAAGACTAGATCTTCAGTATGTCTCATAGTCAAAACTTGACCCAGATTTTCAGGAGATCAAAGCACCCAGAGAGACTTCAAACTTTTTGTAAAAAAGAAACTGAATTGTTAGGGTGCTGTGACCCTGACTAGGGATGGGGCACGGGGAAGATGCAAGCTCCTTTGAAGATATTGTCTAGATGGGACTTACCCACATTACTGTGATACAAATACACAATTTGTGGTTGCTGGACAGCAGTGTCAGAAAAAAGTAAGGCACTGAAATTATTCAGGCTGACTGGTACAGTAAAAATCAGGGTTCCACAACTGGTTCTGCTATAGACATTCTCTGTAACTTTGGCCAAGTCACCTTGGTCATGATTTTGTGGACGTGTAATATTTATACCAGATATGCATTTACAAATCCAAGAAGGGTATTTATCATTAAGTTTTAGGGTCTAAAAATGTTTATATAGTCTTTCTCCTTAACCTGCCAATAATAATCTCTCTTTTTGCCTAGCCTTTGTCTATCTTGTCTGTTTAGATTGACAGGTTCTCAAGGTGGGAGCTGTACTTTATTCTGTCCTGAATTGCCAGTGGATGCCAAGGGATTTAATCTGATGCCTCTAGGCTCTTTATAATATAAAAATATTGTAAACAGTAGTAGAGAGATAAAAACTGCCGAGGGAAAGGTATAGGCCTTTCTTGTTGAGGGGATCTCTTTATATTACTTTTCATTCCTGTCTTTGAAGAAATGACTGCTTGGATTTTTTGAGACACACAAATAGGACATTGTCAATAGCAATATTTATATTTTATTGCTCAACATATTCACCAGTCTTCTATTGCTATAACTTTTCAACAAAAGCTGCAATTCCTATTAGAAGCTGTTAGTAAGGCAGATCTATTTTCAGTAAAGACATTACTTTCATATGTGTCCTTTTCTTATACAGAAGCTTTTGGGTATTAATAATTTCTTCATTCTTTGGGGTTTTCAGTTTGATTTACCTTTAGGATGACTTCAATGTTGGCAACATGTACTCCCCAAAATGATAAAGCTGCTTACTGTCAGACTGCAAAGGCTGTCCTGGCAGAACAGGGTAGTAGCAGAAAGACTTGGCGTGGCACTTCAGTAACCCTTAAGGAATTTCATGATATTCAAGATGGACAAGATAAGTCACCAGTGAAGTGTTGACAACCCTGAAATATTTAGGGTTATTAAGTCAAGTCTAGAAAGCATAGGCCTTGGAAAACTTTTGTAAGCTGCGGGAGCCAGATGAGACAAAGAATACATGCAATGTTGTTCTTTTGTTCTATTCTAGCATTTAAAATTGTTTTTAAAATTTCTTTTAAAATGTTTTTGTAAACTGAAGTTTGACTAAAAGGTAGCTGCAAGGCATAACAAAAAAAATTAAGATGTTAAAATTTCGGTTCTGTTTTTGTTTTTTTTTTTTGTTTTTTTTTTTTTGTTTGTTTGTTTTTTTTTTTTTTAATTGTAACTAGCTGTCATGCAATAAGAACAGTTTTTGCATATGAATACTAGCCAGGTGAAATTACTGGCTTGTATGTCACAATCCTGTAAAAGTTTTCGAAAGACTTTTGGTGTTAGTCTATTTTCGGACTGTGGAGTGAGGTTAGAGAAAGATTAACTTGCTTAACTAACCTCAAATTAAGCCTAATATAGACATAGTTTATTGCTATTTACCTTGACTTAGTAACAGGCAGGGCTTGCTGTCGATTATGACTGACCTCACAGTGGCTTCATATTGTAATCAAACTTGTTTGTAGCAACTTGTAGGATTTCAGTAAAACTGCTTTTGCAGCAGATGAATATCCTGGCTTCTGCCAGCTGCTGTGAAAGCTGACGTACTGTGCTGCTGTCTCCTGCAGATTCCTCTGAAGTTTGACAAATGGTTTCTTACAGTTGCTGAGGGTAAAATAATAAACACAATTTTCTGTACTGTTTTCATCACAAGTTGGCCCTGAAGTAAGCTGATAGAAGGTAATCTGTGGAAGTTTCTGACACTGATTCTGAACTGCAAAATGTCAGACCTTTAATTCATTCATCATACCTGAAACCTGATGAACTCTGTTAATTCTTAACTGTTCAACAACCGTTCTGACATATTCTGTATGTATTCTGTAATTTCCAGCTTTTTGTTTTGTGGTCATCAGGGAAAATTTGTTATAAAATAAGACTTTGCTAGTTAAGTATCCTTTGCTGACAGTCTGATCTTTCACACACATGAATAAATAAGTTAAATCAGTTTTAAGGGTATATCCAAATATACATAAAGATAAATGCATCCACGTTTAATTCAGGAAAGGTTTATAATTTGGACTGTTTTTCTTCTGCTGATTTCTTTTCTAGACTTGGATATAAGACACCCCTCAGAACAGTTGCCATTTTAGGAACCCTAACAGAAATGTTTTGTATTGGAGTTAAACATAGTAGGGGGCAGGAAAGTGCTTTTCACTTTGATATTGTCTATCTGCAAGAGTATCTCACAAGAAGAATATGCAAAGGGTAGCTTTAACTCAAAATTTTAATACAGACACCTCTTCTAAAATGCTTTGCATGTGACCTTGTTTAAAAAGGAAGCCTTTGAACATGCTGTTCAGTATTTACTTGTAAATGTCTGGCTGTTCATGTACTTCTGACATAGGTGCTGCTGCCTGAAGCCATCTACCAGAAATGTTGTGTGTAATCCAAGCAATGGAGAAAAAAATTATTTGCATTGAGACACTATTTAAAACCACATTTTCCCATTACAATAACAACTGTACATTGGAAAGAATTAAGTTTTAACCTGACTTTTCTTGCATTCCCCAAAATTTCTGTGGAGATGTTCTAGTTGTCCAGAACTACTGTAACCTGTGAATTTCATTTAAAAGCTCCTGTTAATCTTTGAGGGGCTAAGAAGGGATTTCTGATGTTCTTTTGTGAAGAACGTTTCACAGATTTATTATTTATAATCCAGATTTTCACTTTTTTTGGTGTGCTAAACTTCTAAAAAAGTAGTTAAAACCCAGGTGCCTGCATTTTTAACAACAGCTTTGAAATGTTGTAAAGTGGAAAAACCTTATTTCTTCTTCCTCAGTGTATACTTCTCTCTTCATGTGACAAGAAGCTGTGAATCACCCTGGGTGTAAATTCCAATCACTTGTCTCTGCTCATTTTAATACAGATGGCAAATAAGAGTCAATGTGAAATAAGTGCAGGGAAACAACCCACGTGGGAGAATAAAAATTAAAATTTACTCCTCTTCTGGCATCACTTTCCTGACCCACAGATTTCCCCAACTTTATGAATATGATGGTACTAACTGGTATTTGGAAAGTTCTTTAAGTATTCCAAGTCCAAAGGCCTAATTAACTGTTACAGCTCTCAGAAGGAAAAAACCCATGCATTGCATTAAAGCACCATTACCAGATATAATGGTACATAGTACAAAGACAAGTGGGATATTTGCTTTTTCTTGAAGTCATTCAATGACAAACATACTGATGATGTCAGCTGAGATCAAAGTCTATCCTGGAATTCACGGGCATGTTTATGTTTTGTAAGACTTTGACATGTTTTTTTTCTACTAAATTCACTTACGGCTTTACCTTGTAAAAATCCCAGATTTCCTGGTTTACATGCTCTCATTTAAAATGGGTTGTGCTTGATCCATCTGTTTGACGGGACTGTTGTGCTTTTGTCTTACTAGTAATAAAACTTCTGTGGGTAGTGTGTGTTGTTCTGGCAGTTGCAAGAAACACTGTCACTAACTCCTGAACAACAGGTCTTTCTGTTGACTGCATAAATTGTTCTTTACAGAGCAAGACAATGAAGATTTCCGATAGTCATAAACAGTGAATAAAAAGGGAAGTTTGGAGTCAAAGGGCAAAGATACACAAACTGAGATCAACATCATTGTGTTTCCTTCAGAGCAAGCATGCCACTTTCTGAAGTGTGCCATCTTCTAGGGACTGCAGACCTCAGAACATACCGCTGCCTCCTCCAGCCACCGGGAACTTATCTACATAGCCGAAAGGTCTGGAATTGCAAAACTAACTTATTTCAACTAACAAGACATTAATGCTAGCCAGCATTTAGCGCAGATGAGAACAAGCCTTTGTTTAAGAGTGTCCCAGCTGCAATAGCAACATTGGACTAGAAGTGGCCTCAGCAGCGAAAGGGTTTGGGCCTTGCATGCAGACGTTGGAAAAGTTTCTTGTGCGTCACAGCCTTCTGCAGCCCATTATTCATAAAGCATTTTCTGAAGCATTTTAACAAGTCAAGACCTTTAGTACTAACCTCCAAAAGTCACAGCAGAGCAGTTTGCAAAAGGAGGAGAGCAGGAAGGATAATTGCCAAGCCAATGTCCCTAGTCCTGCACCAGCAAAGGGTTTGTTGGGTGAAAATGCCCACAGGAGCCTAGGAAATGAGTGAGTCTACTCCTGCAGAATGATGCATCACAGCTTTCTCCTCTGCTACCATCTGGACTTGGAGGAATACTCCCTACAGGTTTAGCACTGAGAATATAAAAATACTCACTCTAACTAGGCATATAAGAAACTCCCAAAAACCTTCAAATTTCCTTTTCAATGAGGAGTGTTTTTCTGCTCTAGCAAATACCTCTGTCTGTGACCTGCCTTTTGCACTTCAGATCATAGTGGAGATACCACCCTCACATGTCCTCCACCAGAATCTCAGCTATCCATCAAATGAAATTTGTGATGTGCTTCTGGGTGATCTACATAAGGGCTAAAGCATTGTAAGGTACAAGTATTTTAACACAATTCTTCTAAGATGACTCATGATTAGATATCTGTCTTTCTGCATGAGCTTTGATCCTGACATTTTGAAAATCACATTGGATGTCCTAATAAAAAATTTTCTTAACAGTGCTACCTTTTTCAGTGCATTATGGTAATCATAGTTTTTGGAGCAACACTAATAAACTGGTATCAAGACTAAAACTTCCACAAGACATTTGCAAAGAGACTTGTTGCCTTGTAAAACAATAGTTTGCTGAAAGAATAGTGAAGATTTGTCCAAAAAAAATTTACTTGGACTATGATGCTCTGAATTCCATATGTAAGGAGCAGGAGACAGCGTAATGGAGCTCAGTCTAGGGGGGAGCATCTTTTCTAGATGCTTCCGATGCATCTTGTTTCAAGGCCAGCCTGCCTCAGAAACCATCTATCCATGTAGAAATATCCTTTGGGAAGCCAAATTGCATTAAAAGCATTTCTATTATCTCCTTGAGAACTTTTCTGAGTGAGGTAATTGTTCAGCACACTGTGCTGTTTTTAGGATGTGATGCATGGGAAAAAGATGAAGATTGTTTTGAGAAAACTGGTGGAAGCAGTTTTTATTTCTTATGAGAAAACATATAAAACACACAAACACATATATACATGTAGATATAAAGTCCACATTATTATTAGCATTTTAGAAGACATTAAGTCTTTGCAAGTATTTGAGATGAGTTTATAAAATGTGATGGGGGTGAGGTGAACTCCCTTGGGAAGAAACCTCCTACCCTGCATTAGCCAAGGAACTCCCAAGAAGGGCTTTCTAGTGCATCTCTGCCAGGGAGGTTTGGACAAATCTTAAACTGCCTCTTTCCAGAGCTAATGGCAAATTCAGTTTCTTTCCACCATAAACTTAGTACCAAAGACTTTCAGTGAAGACTGGAAGAGAAGGAGATACATCAGATTAGTGAAAGAGGGAGAAAAGGTCTCTAAATTTTAGGGCTCAGCTGCAAAGAAGTTGATGTTAGAGCTCATTTTTACTCTACTTTTCTCTCTAAAAATATTTCCTTTGGTGCTGAGATACTGATCAGTATGCTAGAAATACCACAGATAGTACTGGCACTGCTGACAGCGGTGGATCCAGGGAGACCCACAGGTTTGCAACATGCCATACCAGTGACAGAGCTCTATGTGGAAACTTGGTCATTTTTTCCTCATGTCTCCCTTCTGGCTGTGGATTTTTCCATAACAGTTAGAGATTCCAAAGGAAATAAGAACACAAGCAAATAAATGAATGGACTGTGGTTAGAAAAGGAAATGTTTATTCAAACACAAGAATAATACTAGTTGTAAAAGTCTGGATGCTTCTTCTATGTTGCTGTTTCTGAAGGCATCCGAATGGGTAATTACTAATGGTGAGCAGTATCCAAGAAGTCTTCAGTTTTATACCTCATTAATTTATCTGTTCTCAATGTGCTGTTGACTTTTGCTGAAATTCTATTGCTCTGTAGCCTTGCTCTATACATGGATATATGCATTCTAGTTTTTCAGATACAGACAATATTTCAATTAAAATTACCAGGAATCAGTACAGCACACATGCTTTATTTTCTGTGTCTACTAGTGCTTTTTAGGGCATACTAAACACAGCATATTACAGAACCATGTAGGAATGAAGAAGTTGTTCATCTGCTTGTTTTAAATACATATATATATAGTGTGACACTAAAAATGCAGTGTCATTATAGTAGATGACATACATTTTGATTATTGAAAATCAATCTGCTTTCAGCTAAATTTCAGTACTGTAAGACACTTCTGTTTTGTATGCTGGAAAGTAAATGACAGCAATTTCATTTTCAAGGAATAGCTAGAGATCAACTTGAAAGACAGAAACAGTTAAGGTTTAAAAGAAAAAATATTATTACTTTTCCCAAAATAAAACTCTTCTTGCCAATTTCTGTCACTTATGTTGGCCTCAGAAGTCATGAGAATGACATACACAGCCTGATATTAATAATAAAAATAACAATGCTGATGATAAAAACATATATAGGGATTTGAAAACTTTACCATTAACAATATGAAGCTGAGAACAGGACTGCCTTTATTACTGTGTATTTAGGGAGGACCACTCACCTCTTAGTTTATGTACAATTGTTTTAGGTTCAAAATTTAGCTCAAAACATGCACACAAAAATATTATTCTGCCTGTTAAGTGATTTAAGAGAATTCCACTTTCCCTTTCTTTGGGATGAATTTACTGCAATTTTGTAATAATTTTGTGTCTGAATGTCTCCTGTATTCATTTATTTTATTTCTTTTCCATTCTTTACCACAGTAAAGTTGGACAAGTGTTACTGTAAAAAATTTCTGTGTAATTTCCGTAGTCTTATCTGATGGTGGAAAAGGAGAGTAACTTCAGATCTTCCTTATCTGCAGGCCACTGCTGATGTGTAGCTTGAAATCCTGTAGGTGAAACCACCTGCTCTGGATGAGGTCAAAAAGGATCTCTGGTCTGGGCCTTCCAGCATTGCAGACAGTGTCTGAACCATCAGGGCATCTTCTCTCTGCCAACGTTTTTTGAAAAATTCCGTCTTACACGGATTAAAAAAATGATTTGAAATCTCAGCTGTTCTTGCTAAGCACAAAGGTAATGGATGAAGCTGAAAGATGGTTGTCACTGTTTCTAGCTCTGGCTCCTTATGCTTCGCGTTTTCCCCCCTATTACTTCTTATCCATAAAACAGATGAGGTAGCTTTTTTTTCTTTTTTTTTTCTTTTTTTTTTTTTTTTTTTTTTTCATGAATCTTAATTCATTTCAGGAATTAATTACATGACAGCTGTCTTGACCAAACAATTTCTGTGTCAGGCTTATGGAAGATAATGAATCATAGTAGGCATTTTAGATAATGATAAACATTTACATCAGCCAGAAATAACCCCCCCCCATCTATTTAAAACAAATCAAAAAATGTGACACCATTTTCAGACCTTTTTATTCTGCTACCTTCATGGGTATGGCAATATGGTCTAATGTGTTTTCAACATTTAACATGGGGTGAATCCTGTTTCAATAAAACAGATTTGATCATGTATCCTACTGCATAACCTATTAAATCAGATTTATGTAGCACAGCAGGAGAAGGCAACAGTCTTGTTTCTGTAACAATAACAATAAACACCTAAACTTTTATACATAAATCTTTGTCCAGAAGCACTTTAAGCAATGTGGCCAAAATTATGTAGAGGGATGTTTCAGTTAGGTCCCTAAATCTATGTTTAGGCATCTGCTTCACTTTCAGCTGCCAACAGCCAGCATTGTTTTCATGGCCCTGAAAAAACTCACTGCCAAAATGGGGCGGATTTATGTCAATTTTTGTGCAAAAATCCATCAAAAACTATGGCATAAGAACTGGCAATATGTTCTCACTACCCTGACATATGAATGTCTGGGATGTTGACACATGTTAATCTAGAAAATGATGTTACAATCAAAAACATCCCACCTGGCATGCTGGCCATCCTCAAACAGCAAGCTCTGCACTTCAACTTTGCTCTATCTGTTCATGAGAATTTGTCTGTTGTTTTAAAGTAAAATGGATCACTTTGTTTTGAGATTCTGAGTTGCTCTGACTTTGAAATTTGGGAGTGGAATGAAGAAGAGCAAGAATAGCCAAATACCATGTCAGTGTCTCATATGCTCTGAGATTGGATCCCCAAGGACATGCCATCCATCAGGTTAACTCTTTCACTCCCAGACCTTAATGCCAGCACAGTGGCAGTGAGTGGCAAGATTTAGCTCTCCAGAGATCACCACCATTACTTACTGATGACTCAAAGAGGTGCAAACTCCTTGAATCCCTCAGGGACCAGGGAAAGTGTGGCTGAGCATACCCAGGAAAAGAAACAAGAATTACAAGTTCCATGAACCTGCACAGGAACTTGTCACACTGGTTGAGCCCATTGTAATACCAGAGGGATAGTTTTTAGTACTGAAACCAAGTTATTAGAAGAATGACAAAAGCTTTTAAGCTGTACTTAGGCCAACTTTTCATATTAGGAAACAACAGTTTAGAAATAACAGCACCTCCACTTTTAAATAGTACTGTGGAGTAGAGTCCCTCAGTAAGGAATAATATTCAGGTTTATTTTATAACCAAATCATGTATGCAAAGTAACTTTCTCACCGGGCTGACTGGTGGGATAGAAGAGGATATTCTAGTGAAGAACTGAAGTTAAAGGTTAAAGATTTGAGTGCTTTTCATGCAACACAACAGAGAAATGTGCCAGTTAGTGTAGCTGAACATTTAGAAGAGGGAATCAATGTTCAAATCGATGTGAAAATGTAATTTCTTCCCAGAAAAGCCACCCTTGGTCTGGTGAAGCACAGGGGCTGAGTGCTCTGATACAGGGTCTCACAGCCCTTAGGAGAAGGAAGGGAAGCAGGGAAGATCCTGGGGCTCTAGTATTCATTGAGGTGCTTTTGCATGATCCCTGAATAGCCTGAGAGCAGGGAGAAAGACCAGGATTCCCCTCACAGTGGAGAAAGCACCAATTGCTGGACTGCAAGGCATACATCCTCCTGTACGGTCTCCTACCTCCTTATTTTCTTACTTTACAGAGGCATAGCTTTGCAGTTGAGAAAGAGGTTCCTCCACCATAGCAGGCTTACTATCTCATGCTGAACCCCTCTGAGCTAGTAAGCCTTTTCCCTAGTGTTTCACAAGTAGGTGCCTCAGAGGTGATTGTGCCTTTAGCATAAGAGGGAGTTTTTAACTGGGCATGTGACTGCATTGCCTCATTGGAAAAGGGCTCCCTATGCATCCACCCATTTCCCGTGGCTACATTTGCATACAGGTCGGATGTAGTTAAGAAAGAACTGCAGTTCAGGTGAAAAAAATCCCCCTGATAAATAATCATTTCCATGAAAGCAGGTGCATGGAGACAAGAAGGTCTCACAGTACTGCCATGTCCTTGCCATGCTGCTAAAGAACTGCACACTCCTACATACATCTTTTTTCCTTTTTTTCAGCATCAAAAGCCAAAGGTAAAGGTAAAGTTTCTGCATATCTCAAGAGTTCTGGTAAATTGTCTGATTCTAAGTACTTCAAGTATAAATAATAGCCCCACATAAAAAGCATTGCCTCAATACATGGACATAGTTGTAAGAAGAGCTGCATGAACATTCCTGAACTGCACAAACATTTATACATTTTTGGGTGTAAAATGGGACTTAAGGTAAAAACAAGGGGTGTTTACAAATTCCAGATGTCCCAACTCAGGACCTACAATAAAAAGAGGTTTTCATGCCTACGCAGTATACTACAGCTGTGAGCATTTTCATTCAACTGTCCCCAGCTTTATCTATGTTAAAAAGATTTAGAAGAAAGCTTGGCTTTTTTTTGGTATGCTGACAATCAAGAAAGGCATGTGATCTTCTAAAAGTGACAGTCCTTGCAAGTTTGTAGCAAATACGGATTTCATTTTTACTATTTTTAGCTGGCACAGGGTAAAGTGATCCTTGCAATCAGTATTGTATGAAGTCAGTGGGAAAGATCAAATAGATTGCTGTGCAGGCTACATGTCCTTATGCTGGGATTGACGTCAGTGCTATTCATCATTTGGAAATGTACATTTGGTGTAGACATGAGTCGATATCTCTTTAGCTAGTGTTTAAAAGAGTCTGGAGCTGGACTTTATTCTCATTTGTGATTGAGAACTTGGTTTCTGTTAAGCTAAAAGGTCAATAATGCACTGCAGAAATTTCCAAAGAACTGGATGAGAAAAGTCTTACTTCAAATTCATATGCTATAACATATTAAGGAAAAAATTCCTTCAACTATCTGCTAATATGGCACATACAAATCTTCAGACTTGCACATTTATTGTAACATGTCAATTTTAATATTCCTGAGACAACATTAATCCACCTTTCTTGTACAGTGCCTATAGTCATTAACATATACTATTGTAAATTAGTAACAGACTAAGGAGTTTGTTTTAGACAAAAGAATAAATTAATATTACCAGAGTAAAAGCAAGAGTGCCTGAACAAATTTGATTGAAGGTCCTCAATGGACATTTGCATCAATACCTTTAGTTAAGCTAACAGCTGTTAATTACTAATGCCTTTATGTTCCCTTCTATGTATTGTCATTTATGATTTGTATTGTATTTTATAATTTAGGCTGCACTTTATCTACAGGATGGAAGTACTGTGGGAAAGTGGGGTCTGCAATGTCAAACTTTGAGGCAGCGTGAACAATAGCCACGATTACATTAAGAGAGGCTACTGCTCCCCGTGTCCTTACAGCACTCATGTGGAGTCTTCTTCTTCTCCTTGGCTTTAGAGTGGGAACAGGGAAATGAGGGAGGGATGCATGGGGGCAGGTGGAAAGGGAAAGCACTGCAGAGGGAACGAGCACTTACTAAAGGCTTTGCAGAAGCCCAGTCACAGCATTACTGAACTGTTTCAGTCTATGGATTTTTATTTTCATTAGTGCTGCATCCTACCTCTGAGTTACACTGGAATAAATCTTCAGTAACTCCACTGAAGTTACATTACTGTAAATTATCTTTAAGGGACTCTGGTACCGCAGCCAATATCTTTGTTATAGGGTTAGACTATTTCTGGTTGTGGATTCTGAATATGCATAATGAAGTACAAGCCTTAGATACTGTTCTTTGTGTTATACTTTATGCACTCATTTTAAATGTGCTTAAAATGAAACAAACATTTCACTGCTTTAATAAGAAAAGGTTTTGCACCTGAAGTTTTCAATCTGAAGTTCATTATCTAAATCCCTGTAAATTAATTGACTTTTTTTCCAGAGTTACTGAATACTAGGGTATGCTCACTGACTTCATACAGATATGAAGCAGCATATTATTTAAGTGTATACATATCTAAAGCCCAAATTCAAACTATTAATCCCTTTTAATACAACTGAAAATGCATTTATAATTGTAATTTCATTGACTTCTGATGTGTTGATGTCATAAGATTGATCTTGGAGTTAAAGGAAAAATATCAATGCTGTAAACATAATAGAGGAAGAATATTGAAGACTAGGGTGCTCTTTTAATGATATTAGGGAAAAAAATGACTTTGTTACCCCTAATTTATAATATAGTTCATGAAGTTATCATTTTCTGAGGCAGCCAAAACCTTATGTGTTTCTGTCTGTTTTTATTATGATAAAATTGCAGCTTTGTTTTTGATGATGAAATTCTGCTTTACAGTGGCAATGGCTTCTTAGGAAAAAAAACAATCAACAAGGTGAGGCACAGGCAGGTCTTAATGGAGACAGGCTGTAGACCTGTGTAACCTTGCTTTGGACCAGTAAGTTTTGCAGAAAATAACAGTAGGTTCCTAAGTAAAATACTAGTTTCAGTTGCAGTATGTTGCGTGCTGTAAAGCGAAGGCTCTCAAAGTCTAACCACTTCCTGTATTTTTATAGTTAACTTTGTCACTCAGGCACTTCAGGAAGCTAAACTACAAGGGAAATTTCTTGTTTTAAAAAAATACAGTGTTACTCCACCTTGCTGAAATGCATGGAATTGTGTTTTCTTTTCCAAAGACCCCAAAGTTTGATCTGATGCATCTCAAGCAACTCTGTCTTGAAAAATCTTTTGCAGCCAGACCTCATTTTGCCTGAATATCTGCCATTCTGCTTAGAACATAAGCTTTTGGGTCTTTATCTGCTTTCTTCCCCTGTTCTTGTACACTGACTTGAAGCGTGGATCTGACAACTGTCTGGGATTCATTTTAATTACCGTGGAGCAGGGACCTTTGAGAGGTTTCTGAAGATAAAACTCAACCGAATGAAATGCCAGATACCATAACAGTTGGGAATTATGCAAACGTAATAAGGATGTGTTGAGATTTTTGGTAATATGCAAATACATGTGTGACAGTGGTACAGAATTGTTGGCACATTTGAATAGCAAATAGTGTTTGGTTATCTAGATTTCATGTGCACCTTGCACTTTCTTGCATCTTTGCTGAAATAGAAAAGCTTTTTGGTTCTTCTACTATGAAGGTTAAGGCAAGGAAAAACTCCCTTTTAATTACCAGAAACTTAAGGTGTTGGGCTTGCGTATAGTTGAAAGGTATGTACAGGAGGGTGAAAAAAGAAGACATCTGCTGGTATTCCCTTTTACAGATAACCTGAGCTCAAATTGTGGTTCAGAAAGGTGGGACAGTTAGCAAATGATCAGCTAATACACTCTTTAATTGACTACTCTCTTACTGTGATGTGAAGTCCATGGGAATCTCAGACATCTTCAGTGAGACTTGGTATAGTTAAACCAAAAGACCTGGTGGCTGAGCGTGTTCTCCTCCCCCAGTGGATCTTTTTCACCATATTTATTGCATTTCCATGTGTTGTCACTTTCTCCTTCTGGCTTATTTCTCCTTTTTGCCACAGTCCCACAAGTTCAGTTCTGCAAACCCTTCTTGTGTCTCTGGCAGTTTCTGGTTTGAGTATTTTCTGCTGTGGACACAGAAGAAAAGCCCTTTGAGAAAAATGCTATTGCCAAGCAATGAAGGATATTAATCGTCCTTCTTTTCACAGTCTCACCTGCACTCTTTCTTCCAGGCTACCCGCTGCAGGACAGTTGCAGGAGTTCCAACCCCTTGAACAGCTTCAGACAGTTCCTGCAACTCATGTCAGTCTGTCTTTCCCTCCAGAATTGCAACGCCTCAGGCCTAAGATGTTCAAAATTCAGCTCTGGATCAGCAGTAGTTCTGGTAAAGTCTTAGCTTGTGTAGTAGAGGAGTGTGAGACGGCACCTGGAAAAGTGCTGCCTTTCCAGGAAGGCACAAGATAAATTTCAACTGTGTGGCAAGTTTTTGTTGATGGTCTTTTAGTGAACATCTTCCTGCTTTTATAATTTTCTTTTTCTTCTAAAGCCTTTTTCTGAAGTCCCCCTAAAGGACACTTGCTATTGTGGTATCATACTTACCGGAGAAGTAAAAATAATGTATAAAATGTTTGTGGTACTGTGGTAAGAAGCTACATCATAGCTGATCTCTAAGGTGTGTGAAAGAATACAATTTTCATGCTCATAGTTTCATTAAGCATTGCACTTGTAGACGGCTTTTCCTGTCGTGGCTTAATTAAACAGAGCTCTCTGACAGAGGTGCACCAACTTTTGTGGTGTCAGTTGAAAAGGCAAAAACACTGAACAATGACGTTTGATTGAGCTGTAAGCCAGACATGCATGTCTCAATTAAGTGCTGATTTGAGGAATGGAAGGTTGTTGACTTCAGGGCTGTAGAATGTGTTCTTATTTTCTTTCTTTTGATGTGGACTCCCAGTGAAAAAAATAAGAATGGTGCAGAGGAAATACACTGTAAATATTATGACTATGCTCATAGTAGCTGTAGAAGGAATTCACTGTGTTCTTCCTTTCAGTGTCATTTGTGGTCTCCAAAGAGCAAGGAAGTTAGCTGATCAAAAGGCAAATGAAATGTGCTCTTCGTCACTATGTTAGCAAAATAATCTATACAGCGTAGCTGTGGATAGTCTTCAAACAAAGCAAATGCACAAAGGCTTTGTGGCAGCATTGCGGACATGTATAGACACTTGCCTGACCAGTTGATCTTCAGATGCATCTGCTCTGGGTCTGTGAGATTACCTGGTTTAAAAACGTTTATTAGCAGGTATTAGAGATCCACCCAAAATATCACATGTTGCATACATTCAGGTATTTGTGACATTTTACTGTAATATGGGAGGTTTGGTCATTCCTTACCAAGAAGTAAGGGCCTACCCAAACATTCAGTCCTAGATGCCCTCATTGTACTGGGTGGTAATCCACCTAATGCTTTTAAACATTGAACTTTGAAATATTTAAAAGGATATCTAAGCATCAGCTCTGCTGGCACGGCTAGGAAATTCTTAAATGAACAGCAAAGCAGAAGTGTTGAAAACTTGACATCAGATTTCTAGCCATGTTGCACTTCTTTTGCACAGCTGGGCACAACAGAGCTGGAAAGCCAGTCAGACTGGCTGCTGGGCTATCGAGCAACCCGCGCGTGGGCAGGCCTGGCATGGTGACTCACATTCAAGCCTCCCTTTGCTTTAGAAGTGCATAGCTGACAGAAGTCTTAGGTGTTAAAAGAGGGTAGATTTAGACTAGGTACAAGAAAGGAATTTTTTACAATGAGGGTGGTGAAACAGTGGAACAGGTAGCCCAGGGAGGCAGTAGTTGCCCCATCCCTGGAACCATTCAAGGCCAGGTTATAGGGCGCTTTGAGCAACCTGATCTGGTTGAAGATGTCCCTGCTGATTGCAGGGGGTTGGACTAGATGGCCTTTACAAGTGCTTTCCAACCTGAACTATTCCATGATTCTATGAATCACACCCCAGGGGCTGCTGCCTAGGCCTCGGGCTTTTATTCTCGCATCAGGATATGGCAGAAATACAAAGTTTGCACAAATGTGCAGGAAAAATGACAGGTAGACAGATGAACTGAACTTGTCTGCACTGACTTGTCTCTTTTCTACTTGCCATCAGAGAAGGATTTGATTGCCAAGTTAATTTGTCTCTTTAACTGATTTTAAGAGGTCATAAATGAAGTCATTGCCGAGGATACAGCCATCCTAGGGGAATTAGTGCCAGAATCCTTCTTTCTATCCGCTGACTTGAGTGCTTCTGGAATAGCTGCCCAGGCCTTGCGCCAGGTCTGCCCATGCGTGGGTGTGTGAATGAGCAGGTTATTGCTTCAGTGGCGGGTGTGGGAGAGTCGGCCTCTGCCTCCCACTGAGCTTAAAGGTGTTCACCTTGCAGCACTCAGTTACTGGAAACTACATGTGCATGCACGCACACACAAAAACTCCCCCCCACACACCCCTTTTTTGTTAGATTTCTATACAAAGAGGTTTATATATGACTGGGCTTTTTGAGTGTATAAGGGAGTTTTTTGCGGAAAGTGTTAACCTTGTAGTACATAAAGGATTTTTTTGCAGAAGGTGTTAAGCCTACGTGAAAAGCTCATGGTCTCCCAGTGGCCTTATATCCACTGGATGATCTGTTCCCTTATGTGCTAATCTGGCTATAAGTAAATAAAAACGTTTGAAGCTGTTCTTTTTTCAAAAAAGTGTGTATAATGAATATATAATGTAAAAATTTATAATGTAATAGAGGACATATAACGTAATCTGATCTTGAACCAAATGTCAGCGTAAAGTTTTGATTTGTATGATATGTTCACAAGCCCTAGATAAAGTCCCTAAATGGCTGTATGACTAACACCATTCTTATTTATAAGTACCAGTAAACAAGGGATATCAGAAGTTTTTGCCTTGCTTTGCTCTTAGAGGTCTGTTTTCTGTAAATCATAGAAGGGCAGAAGGACAAAACTCCAAAGGATGAGAACACAGTTCCAGATGACAAAGTATCATGTAAAAAAGTTAGTGTATATGCTGTTCAACATGAAGAATAATATCTTGAAAATATACTGTAAAATAGTGTAGTAAGTCCTGTTATCTGTAGGCTACCTCGATTTCACATTTACAAGTAGGAAAACACTCTTATCTTAATACCTTTTCCTTATCCTAACACCATACTCTGAACACCATTAGTTTCCTCCAGGATTTGAAAATTCTTAATCTTGCAAAAACCACCAGAAAGAAACATCTCCTGTATAAATAAATTGCAGATATAGTCTACATCTGGTGGAAATGACTGAAATTTAGTCAGTGGTGCATGGAAGAAACATCTTGATATTAGTATTCCTTATAATGTCTCCTTTATCCTATACAACATAGAGTCAAGTTACTAATTTGGAGATTACTGAAGAGCAGTGAAAACTAATCTTGTTGATGACTGTTGATCGGAACAGCTATGTAAGAGTCTATCTGTTGAGCAAGAAGCTTGTCTTTCAACATATTCTCCAGTTTCAACAATCAAACCAGACTCTATAAATCTAATTTTTCAAAATGCATATTGATGGATGGAGCCGCTGTAAAATGAGGCAGTCAGCTTTCCATTCTTCCTCACCAAAAAGATTCTTTTCATGCAGACTCCTTTTTGCTTCCCATGCAAGTTAGATACGTCAATGCCTTCAATCCAGTGTGGACACTTAATCAGGGCCTAGACAGAATTATTGTCTCTGTGATTTTTGGGAGGAGGGAAATGGAAATAAACTCATATTTTGAACAAAGATCTGAAATTTATCCCTACACTTCAAAATGGCAGCAGCTATTTTCTACAAAAATAATAAAAACGAATGTGATTATACCCCATGTTTTCCTGCAAACTATTCCATGAACATTTTCAGCTGCTATTGTACATCATGATGGGATACACTGCTTGGTGAGTAGGAAGAATGTATATTCACAGGTGACGATGTTGTATGTGTATGAACTACTAATATATGAAGCTGGTTTAGCTGTTCTGTATTAAAGGTTATCATAATTTCAGTCTCATACTTTCCTTTAAAGTATCCTGGCAGTAGAAAACCTGTGCATGGGGGTAATTCCATGGCAACCCATGCAGAGTTCATCGTATTTATTTCTCATTGTCCAAAGATTGTCTTGCAATGGATGCAGAAAAGGGATGCTGTCAGGAGAGTGATATACCCCAAAGACTTTACGTGTGTCTCTAAGGGTGTTCCAAATTGTTCACAAGAGATATCCACCTCTCTCCTTTGACTGTAATGGGAGCTTCAGCAGCTGCCCAGACCATGTCTCCCCAGTGATGCTGAGCCATTTTGAATGCATCTCATTTTGAATGACCAGAAATGAACAAAAATGGCCACCTCTTACACAAACTGATGAGTAGGAAAATACTGAGGTGAGAGAGGGAGAGACAACTTCATGTGTTCATGTGTGTGTAAAACAAGGTTTTAAACCTAGTGTACATTCCGCTGGTGGAAAACGTTAATCAAGGTAGCTGCAGAAGAGGAAGGTGAAAACTTAATTTTAACACTAGTTCTTTCAGACAGGAAACAGTCTCAGGGACATTTTCAAAGAAGGTGCCAAGCAATATGCCTGTTTTTTGTGGATCTCCTGGTGACTGCAGAGCAGGTGCCACACAGTTGGTGGCTGGCTACAGAGATGAGGCACAATGAATGTGCTAATTATAAAGGTCTGTTGTGTCTTTCCACTTTGATGCATATTCTCCCTTGTGGTGTTTCTTACTATTTTGCTTATGAAGTATATTTTGTCATAATCATGTGGAAACAGAGTGGAATGTTTGGAAAATCAGAGCAAGTGCACTGCATGAACCTTTAGCATTTTATGAACTGGAGGGCAAACAGCATGTACCAAAATAACTTAGGAAAGCTGGAAACAATTGCCGGCTAGGCAACACAGACTAACAGCTAAAGACAGAAATTTACGGGATGGTACTCTACAGCTACAAAAGTACCTAAGTTTCCCAGCTGATATGCAGTTTCTTTTCTTTGTGATAAGAAGTTTTCCTGTTGTAGAGAGTCACAAAAGTTCTGTGAAACTGTAATGGGATCCTACACACAAAATATCAACTATATTTTCCAGGAAAAAATCTTCTGCAGTTTACTTGCTTTTTTTCAGCTGCTACCTCTGTACTTGTGAACAGAATTATTTGAAGAACAGATTTTTGAAGAACGAGCTCCCACTTTGACCTTGGATTTGTTTGTAGAGTCACATCTGACAACTATGGGAGTATTTGATGTTGTTATCAGAATTTGTCCATTATTTTTATTTTAAAGGTAAGATATATGAGAGGAATTAAGGCCAGAATTTTCAAAGTGCCAAAGTTTAGCTATTCCTGTGCGATTTACAGTAAGTCACTTTTGTACAAAAATGTGAAGCATCTTATTATATTGAGTGAGTCTCAGGGTTCTGTTGGTGACCCTTCTAACTTCCAAACCAGCTAAATATCCACAATAACTACTATATTTTCACAGCAGCTTAGTACCTCTAAGATTGTACTCAGAGTACTCGCATGACAGAGATCTAAATATTAAGCTCCTCCAAATCAGGATGCTTCTAAAATAGATTTAGTTGAGTCATTTGAAATCAGCCAGTGGAAGAAATCAGGTGTCTTTGTTGTCCAGTTTAGTACTAAATCCACTGACCTGTTTCTTCAGAAGTCCAGTATAGATTTCTGTTTGATAGTACATGGAAATGGTGATTTTTCACTTGCCACTTAGCTAAGCAGCAACTGTTAAAGTGTAAGAACATATTTCTCTATATTGATTTAGAAAACAGTGCCAGATTATGATTTGAGTAATCATGTTTTATCCAGCTGCCTTGTTCAACAAACATCCTGGAACTAATGAACCAAGCTTAATTTAGAAAATATTTGTTCTACATATAGCTTCTTTCCTAAACACATCAGCTTTGTACCATCAAGAAATTGGGCATTTTTTTTCATTCATTTTCATTATAGACAATATTGTACCTAGCTGTCCAACTTGCACTTTCTGTTCTATGCTGTACAATGCCATTCAAATCTCTGACAAAAATTAAAGTAAAATAAGGGTCACGGAGTTTTTAATTACAGTGGTTAGGTTCCCAAGACTCCCCTTAGTACAATTCTGGATTTTTTTATTCATTCTGTGTCTGCTTAAAGATTTTCTCACAAGCTTTTGAACAGAAGTGAGAAATAGTCAGATCACAGGATGACAGGGCTAGAATCCAAATTGAACTTGAAAAAATGGATATATAGTCATAAAAGTCAGGATTCAGAACTGTGAGTAAAAATGCAAAATATAGGTTTAAACAATCAATTGCACAAATAGAGGATGAGGCCAGCTATTGAGATTGCATTTCTTACACCTAGGAGCTGTGGTGGATCCTGAACTAAGCAAGAACATCAATATTATGTTCCTGTGAAAAGATAAGCACTGGACTGGGCTGCATAAAGCAAGGTGTGGGCTGTACTTGTGCTCTACCCAGCATGGTTAAGGCCTCAGCTGGATTACTAGGTGTCACAGGTAAGGGAGATTGAGACTTACTGAAAGCAGTGTGAAGGTCAGCAATGAGAATGATGGGGGACAAGGTACAACTGAATGAACTGAGGGATTTAACCTGAGAAAGAGAAGAAGCGAGTGGTGAGGAGCAAGAAGGAAGTAGAATGGCACTGCACACAAAAAGGTGATGGTAAGGTGAGCAAGATAATTTTTCTTCCTCTTCCCATGGCACAGATCTATATCCATGTCTGTATTTCTGATAATCTCTGGTTATGGGATATTTAACTGTGAAATTGCCAGAGCATCCTTAGTGGCTGTCTGACTTGCTTCCTTACTGACCTTTCTACCTGACAGTTCCCTCTAAAGAATATGATGTCTGAGGGGGTATAAACATGAGGGTTTTTTTCTCACTGCATTAGAAAACACTGTGACTCAGGCCTAAAGAATCAAATCCTTTTAGTCACAGAATGGATATAGAAAAGCAGCAGCATACGTTTTCCTGCTATAGGAGCGAGACATTAGACTCATGTGTGTTTAACCTCTGATGTTGCTCCTGACATCACCTGGATGTCAGCTGCAAGGGGATACCCTACACTTATCAAGCCCGTATTTACAGATTTTAAAAGAAAATAATGGATCTGCTACCACAGTTTTCTTCCTAAACAATCCCAGAAATACTGCATCACTTGCCTGAGCAGACTTGACTCAACATAAACAGGCACTGAGCCAAGTTTCAACCAGGGATTTAGAGTGAAGATTTCTCTTGTTCCCATAATCATACCAACTTTCTCTGAATTATGTAATTACTGTGTTCAAGTCTAACTGGTGTTGGTAAACATTAAATTATTCTTCCTGAAGGACAAAATGTAGAACTATCCACAATATTTTGTGTTTTGGACGTTTTCATATAAAATAATGATTTCAATGCCAATAGTCAGTAAACTTCAGTCTTCTGTATGAGTATAGGTTAAAGGAAAGTGAGTTTTCCAATACAAAATGCTCCTGTACAAAATCATGTGACATGGCTATGGGAATTCATGACACTCCTGGGTCTCATCCTTAGGGATCATCCTTAGAGACATCCTTAGGGGTGGTTAAAACACTGTCACACAATGTTAACATAAAAGCGAGATGTGCTTCAGAGGAAGACGGGTTGCAGCAGCTCATGAGAGTGTATCCCATTTCCTAGGAGAATTCAGTTCATGTGTGATGTGCTGCTGCTGTTGTCACTTCCAATGACTATTTTAACCATTGGGCAGGTTCAGCCACATCTGACGGAGGTGAAATTTAAACCCCATGTACCCAGCCCTGTGCAGCCTGCAGAGCTTTCCTAGCTGTGAGGAGTACTGCCTGGCTCCAGCCTCACCATGTTACAGCCTGTGCCTTGCACCAGGAGGCAAAATGAATGTAAATACAGGCTATGGAGAAGAGCTGGAACCAGGGCATTACCAAGCAACCCTGGGACACAAAGGTGTAGGGAATCAGGTTTCATCCGTGCTGCTGCTGCTCATAAAGCTGTTTGTTTTTCAGAGATCAGTCAGTGTACCAGGAAGGTCACGGATAACTTTTTTTGCGGACAGTCTTGATTCTTCCTTTCTGGAGGTTTTGGTTTGTATTCACAACAAGAAAAGAGAAACAAATCTGTATAACAAACTGGCAGATGCACATCTGCGCTTCGGCTCGAAAGCTGAGCAACTATTTATTCTAACATTGTGCAGAGCCAAACAAATGGGACTAATTCTCCTTCCCATTCTGGCCAAGCCCAGATTGCTGGGTTTGGTGCCAGAGGGGTCCTGGGGGAGACAGTGTCAGCTTCCCCATGGTCAGCAGAGGGTCCTTATCTATAGCATGGTCTAGTCCTGAAGCTGTCACAGCCCTTCCTGCTTCTGTGGGGAGAAAATAGCTGATAGTCCCTGCAGCAGCAAGGTCATGCTCTCTGGTTCCCCGCAGCTTGTCTGCTTCCCATGTATCTGTAAGCTCTCCAAGGCATTATTCTTCACCTTTATGACTGGTCATAAGGCTCTCTGGGGATGATTAGAAAGAGTCTGATTGTTTTAAGACCAGGTGCTGAGGTGTAAACATGCCCGTCATGGTGAGAAGGCTGAGGAGAGCGCAGAAGCTGTCCTGCTGCCAGTCCTCTGTAACACTAGGAGTCAGGGTGATCATGTGGTTATGAAGATGTATAGACAGGAACAAAGTGACTGAGATGGTAGAGAGGCTGTTCAGGTATCATTAGCCTCTCTGCTCCAGTGCTTCTGACTGTGCAGCTGTGGCAGTGGCATGTCCCTACCTCTCACATCTTTGGTGGGGAGTAATTCATTGGGCTAAGCCACTGTGGTGTGCAGATGAGTCTTTCTAGATGAAACAAACATGTAGGAACATATCTCTAATTTTATCTGCATCATTAGAGGTTGCAGTGATCTGAGCATCTCGCTGAGCTCACACTTGGGCCCTGATTTGGACTTCTATTGTACATACCGTGAGAAACAGAGCAACTTCTATGGCACTTCCCTTCAGCATAGTATAAGTATGAATGCTGTCCCCTGATAATCAATTGATCTGGTTTTAATTTGCTGTGAGCAAATCCCACATTTTTCTGTGGCTGATTTGCATCCTGCAGGCATGATTTCCCCCCAAACACTGATGTTGCAACTGGAATAGTGCTTAGACCATTTACAGAGCTCTTTTTCATGTTTTTTATAAACAGTCTGTGAACGGCTTTTCCTTTTCCAGTTTCACTGTCTGCAATTTCCAGCCACCCAAAGGGACCCTTCCTCTTAGTTAGGCTATTTATCTTCCCTTGAAACCTGGCAGTGAGCTAAGCTTGAATTTTTTCAAAATATTTCCTTTTTTTTTTTTAAGGAAATAAACCCACCGCTGTGAATATTGGTTCAGACAGGCCATAATGAACCAAATCTGTAAATCGCATTCAGTTTGTAAGGTATTACTGCAGAACTCAACTCAGCCTCTTCTATCTACCTAAACTCACTAAGTTAAAGAAAAAAGACTCCTGAAGACTTTATGTCCACTTTAAGGTAAGGCAGGATTAGGCCCTTTATCTTTTGTTTACTTCAGGTGATTTGATATTATTGCAGGTGAACTTGGAGAGCTCTTCCTCAAGTATAAACTTAAGGCACAAAAAGTTACCTTAAGCTGCAACATGTTTAGTATTTAGTTAGGTTTAAAATATAAGTCTTCAGTGGGAGCAAATGTGTTCATTTGATATTACTCTTTTCATTGTGCAGCTCTTACCGCTACCCTCTATTGCTGTCACTGCTAAGACTTATACCATTATTCTACCGATAAGCTTGCAAAATACTGTGGCCAGTATATGACTACATACATGTAAAGTATTTGAAATTGGTAAAATAGTCTTGAAAAACCTCATAAATAGTCTTAAATCAAACACAATGGAATAGATAGCATGAGATATTGTGTTTGCTGAATAGACTTTAACCAGTCCTAGCTGTTTATCTGAGAGATTGTCCTTTTCTAGACTTTGCTGTTGTATAGTGGTAGGCATAAAGGTGGTTTAGATAACAACGCTCACAAAAGAAACAAAGGTGGTAGCTATCAGGAACTCTGTTCCACACCAGGAACTGAGTTTCACAATACAGCAAAAAATCAGATGAGTAATAATACTGCTAGAATGAAGTCAGGAGCTGAAAAAATATTGTGAAAAGAGCAACTGTAATCATGATATACCGTTAGATGATTTTGTAAGCCTTTAATATTAATTTCCCATGATCTCTGAATTTATTTTTTCTTGGTATGACTATATGAAGGTAATACATTTTAATCTGATATAACTCCTTTCTAGAAGATTATTTTGAATGTTGAAATGGCTTGCCGATATCTGTTATCTTTGTATCAGTTTGCTAAATAAATCAGACAGATCTTTAGAAAATTAATACTATATAGGTGTGTAGGAGAATGAAATGTAGCTGCAACTTCACCGGCAGAGAGTGTGTGGGGTGTGGGGGTGTGTGTGGTGTGTGTGTGTGTGTGTGTGTGTGTGTACACATACATATATATATTTACCTGTAAACCTGTAAACATGTGTGAATTCTCCTTTACACACAAACACAGAAACAGATTTAACATTCTTGATTTTCTTCTTTCCAGCTGCATCTTCCCTGGCAACTTTCAGGTATCTCGCAGTCTAGTGTGGACCTAACTCTTTAGGGTATTTTATGTCATTGCTACTTGTTGGGAAATATATTTATGAAGGTGGATAACATCTTTTTGTTGAGGTACAACCCACTCTTCCCAATTTATAGCCTGGGTTACCCAGAATGAAATTTCATGCATCAATAAAGGGACTTCTCTAGTTTATGGGCTTTTGCCTGTAGATACGGGAATTATTTTGCAAATAACTGAATTGCGTTTCAATGACAGCACAAAAAAAATCTTGTCTAATAGAAAATGTCAGGCAGCTGAAACCTATGAGTTTGTACCAGCTCTCCAGTAACAAAATAATCTGAATGACAAATAGAACAATAGTAAATAACCATTCAGATGCTTATCTCGCATGATCATGAGTCACTGCACAAATACTTTAGACATTCATCCTTTTTCTGAAGCTGCTCAATTTATCTACACATGGTTTCCCAAGCGTCTTGGGCATGCATGGCTGGGAGGGATCTCAAGAGATCTGCTGAAGACACCCTCTTGCTTGGAAGAGGATTGACTATATTGAAGCCATCTATAACAGATGTCTGTCTTACAGTCCTCAAACGAAGGACTTTCTCCAAAAATTGTAGGTAGCTTTTTCCAGTGCTAGACTCTTTTTATTGTTAAAAAATTATTTTTGAAAGCAGCTCTTTTTTACAAAACATGTTAAATCAAATTCTTTTCCTATGCCTAGTGGGCATGAAGAACAATTGAATGCTATCACCCCAGTGTTACAAATTTTTATTTTTACTCTTCATTTTCCTAACTTGAACGGTTCAAGTATTTCAAGCTACTCATATGACCCTGAGAAAATCCTTGGAAAGTGAACCAGATTTGCTTTATTAGTTATTGTCCAGTTGCTGGTATGGTGCGTGTTAGGCCTGAAGCTGTTTTTATAACACAAAGAAAGAACAACAACTGATTTGCAGGAGCATCTTGCTTCATCACACATTGACATAAAATACACACATATTTTCACAACATGTGGATAACCCTGTCTAGCCATTTCATCATGGTGAACTTTGGGGACTTCAAATGAACTCCTTATATCCTGTTTCTTTTCACTTTACAGAAATTATATCAAGACTATCATGAGTAAGTTTCATCAGTCCCATAAAACATTGTCCTGAACTTAAACAGGTCATTTAATCAATGAAATGGAGCTCTTCCGTTATTTCAGAGCCTCGGTAGTCCGAGGTCCTCACCTTCCAACATCTCATGGACTTATCAAGGAACCTCTATTTAGTGGCTTTACTGTGCTCTTTAAGATAATAACTTGAATTTTCTCCTATTTATATGCAATTTCAATTATCAATAAGTTTTTTGAAAAGTATCTGAAATAAAATATATCAGGAGGTAATTATCCTTGCAGATCTAACAGCCATGATTTTATTTCCACCTAAAACCACGCACAGGAACAAAAATTCAGCCTGAAGCAATCAGTGGCAACAAGCCATGAGGTGTGCCATCTTAAAAAGGAATTAAGGTTATATTTTCTTCCAACTGATGTGGAGGACAAACTCTTATCAACTTCTGTAGTATTGGTTCAGGGCTTCAGCGAACCTATCATGGTATTAGGTAACATGGGCTGAGAGCCACACAACCCAAATATTCCTTCCTGAAACATACTTATTGCTGTGTTTGAATTCATGTTAGACTTTCCCTGTTGCACCATGGAGTCCACATGAGCAGCCCCATGTCCTGGCACAGGATGATGCTTGCCTGGTCCCCCTTGCTGGAGAGCAGGGACTTCAGGGGCTGGCCGCTGAGGAGTAAGGGGGCATGTGGAGAGGGCCCATGGCTCTCATGTGTGGTCTGAGCTCCTCCAGTCCCTGCCCCACTGCAGTATCACCTGAGTGTGAAAGTAGTGGGAAAGCTAAAGCACAAAACAGTAATGGGATCCCTTAAATGCATTAATTCCACATCCTTTTGCCATGTCCTTTCTTCTCTCTAAGAACTTTGCATGGAGTCAGTTCTTCTCAATTGATTCATATAAATGCTGAATAAATCTCAGCAGACTGTATTTGAATGGAAAAAGGATTGTATTCAAATTATTCACTTCAGGACATTCAAAACCTACTGTCAGCTATTACGAACATTAGCTTTGGTTCAGCACAGTGTATTGAAATGGGTTGCTGTGGGAGATTGGCTGTGTACTGTCCTGTTTGCTAACAGACAGGCATATCTTTATCTCACAAAATATCTCATCTTCCTCTGTGGAAGAGACATTACAAATAATCCTTTAAGTCAGGAATTTCCAATATTTAAAAGTGCTTTTATGATATGTCTTCTGAGGTTGCAGTCGAAATAAGAAACTTGTACTTGGAGCCAATCAGCTGCTAGAAATAGGTCAAATATATTTAATTTGAAAGATGTAGAAAGTTTCAAATTCTAATATAAAGCTGTCACGTGTGCAAGACTTAGATATCCCACCCTCTCCAAGTCAGGAAATTCAGACTGCAAGATGCCCAGCTTTGCATCGATTTCATTAACCTTTTAAAAATGGATCTGCTTCAGAGTGTTATGTGTAGTTGTCAGCCAGCTGCCTTTTAGTTCATAGTTTATCAACATAGATAGAATGAACATAAGTATAATGCACCTATTAGCTGATTTATCTCTGTAAATATTTTTACCGTGCGTAAACTGCATTATTTTTTGTACTAAGCATTGATTTCTATTTGTAAAGCATGAAATAAACTATTAGTTTTATTTGTATCAGCCTTCACAACAGCATCTATGCTATGCTTGCCAAAAGCCCCATTAAAGACGCAAATGTTTTGACTCAGTAGTTCCCGTGACAGAATGTGTACTGGTTCCTAGCAGATGGAGTTACACTGGTTACTGAAAATGAAACTAAACACACCAAGACCTACTTGTAAATAGTGTTTTTCATACGCTACCTAGGGTTTTTCAAAGTAAAGTTTCAGGCTTGAGCTCAAAAATAACCTTCCCGAAGTTCTATTTCCAATCAGATAGCGCCCACAGCCTGATAATTTGTGTGTGGAGGACAGATTTGAATGCAGCTTGTATCGGTGATTGTGTGCTTACTTGGTTCCCTCAGTAATATATGTAATAATTGCAAATTATGTTTATCCTAAAGCAACACTATTCTTGGAACTGTGCTCTATGTGATTAGTGAATGAAAACGAGAAGAGAGGAGTGCTTACTCTTTTTCCCAGTAGCAGGCTCACTACTTTATTTACCCACCCCAAAACCATGGGGTTGAGAGATTGGATTTTTTTACAGATGAAAACTCTGGCCTTGTACTTAATGTCTGTATTTTTCATTTAGAAAGGGATTTACCAAGCCAGCTGGTGGAGGCCGCAAAGTAAAAATCACTTTGATTTACACCAAAAATTCAATGTGTCTAGTAAAATTCTTCAAAAGTGTGGGAAACCCTTTGGACAGGTGAGATGAAATGGGCAGGAATTTACTTCATGAACAGCCTGGATCACAGTTTACTGAGGGCAAAGAAAAGAAAGTCCTTTAATGACTTCAGTGAGTTATACATAGGAATCAAAACCCCTGTTGTGCTCTGAGGGCAACCCTAGTAATAACACATGGGTAAAAAACAAAATCACAAATAAAGAGGCTGTTTCAGAAAACAAGTTTTTTGCCTTGGCTCTTTCCACTTATTGAAATTTACCTTCTCAATATTACCTGTGTTATATGAATCAAAAAATTTGTACAAATCTTAACAGAACTACACCAAGCATAGAGCTATAAATGATCATATTTGCTCAGTGTGCGTCTAGGTTCAAGAAACTTGCAAAACAGATGCTCATCAGGGGGAAAAAGAAAGAAAAGCTGATGCAGCCAACTCACAAAGTATCTGCTAAAATTTGATCATACATTGTAAAATTCTCACTTAGTTGTCAACTTGAAAAATACTGTGATAAAGCAAATAAACTGACACATCAAATGTCTGGAAATATCAGAAGTTCACAAGAATTAGGAACTTACATTTCATTGAACCAAATAACAGTAAAATGTCTAGCTCATTTAGCCTTCAGCCCTACCTTTTATTTCTGGTATTATGCATGAGGATTGTTTCCCTGTGATGATAACTATGCAGCACTGCTGTGTTCAGGGAACTGCAGCTATTTGTAAACCTGAGAGGATGACTTCCTTAGCAGGGTACAATTCTGGCAAACTGCACCACTAATGAAAATGAAATTAGATGTTACAGAGAACACTATGCAATCAGAGGAGTGTTTGTTCCTGGTTTTGTGCTCTAGAGGATAGTGAAGTTCAGGCTGGCTCTTTTTCTTAACTGGACAGATTCATCTATATAAATACTCTATTATAATTTTACTTTTTTTCAGAACGCAGTGACACAATTTAAATTTACAAAGTAAAGAAGAAGACTGTACATGTAAGCACAAAGGAAAATCCGACTGAAGTTTCTTGTTATTTACAGCTTGATAAAAGATAAAATCTTTATTTCTTTCCCATTTTTTTAAAAATCCTACATGCCCACATCATGCAAAGAGAATGTGCTGTGGAAATAAACCCTGTTAGTGAGAAAAAACATGTGCATCTTGCTCCCAGATGCTCGGTGGAGTGGAAATGCTGAGAGAATTGTTCCATGTCATCCCCCACGGAAGAATGGGGTTGCAACTACATGACCTAAATTGTATATTTGAAATGACCAAAAATAAAGATGGGATGTAGTCAACGTGAACAAGGAACAGGAAAAGAGATGCTTGGTTACTCCAGAGAACTGTCTTGGTTTGCTTGATCTCCTGCCTGAAATGTTAACAATAAAACACCATCTCACCAAGAATTCCTGCAGTTTCTTAAAGGTGGAGTTAAATAAGTTAAGCTTTTGTGAAACACAGTTATTTTCAGTTATCTTCTCCAGGAAAGTCAACTTTATTTTTCTATTTTGTTGTTTTGAAACAGTGTGATAGTGAGTCACGTGACATCTGGGTACATCTTACAACCCAAGGTATTGTTATAAATGGATCATTGCATAATGGCATGTTGATATGACATCCAAAACAGGACATCCCAAGACAAAGTGAGATTGTTTAGCAGAATACCAGTGGGAACTACATGCTTATAATAAAAATCTTTTTCTTTACAACATTTTTTTCAGGAAAAAAATACATGTTAGTTGCAATTGAATTACTACTTTCTATAGACGCTCCCCACCCTATTTCAATTGTTATAACATGGAGAGATCCCTCTGAAGTGGAAAATAACAAGCTTTGCTCCAATTTAAACTTTGTTCTGATTTTTCCTCCAGAAACTAAATATAAAAATGGTCTTTTTATGATCTTTCAGGTATAGAAGATTAAACATCTCCTAACTGAATGTGCCAGTCAGGGGTCCTACCTTGAGAAGCAATTCCAGTACAACACTTTTAAAAGAAGCTGATGAGCCCTGGACACAACTTAAGGCAGGAGGAGCCTTCCTAGATGCCAGCTACTGGTAACCACTGAAGGGCCAAGGTAGCAGTCAGCAATGCTGAGGTTACAAGCAAGATTCTGCTGTGCTCCTGTATCTGCTGTTCACCTCTTCAGCACCACAAACAGCTTGGTGACAAACACCAAACCATTTCCCCACATCCTCTAAGGGACAGATCAGCTGCATTTGCTTCTGGTCTATCTCTACTGACAATAATTTCAGCTCTTTTTCATTGACCATGTTGGAGCCTTGTGTGATTCATGAAGAGCTTGGACATCCTCAGGCATAGCACCATCTCTCAGAGGAGCAAGGCAAAAGGCAGGGCTGACAGCAGCTTCATCTCTTGATGTTCATTTATTTCTGTGTATCCACCTGACCTTAAAGGCCACTGGAAACAGTGTGGCCTCACTGAAGGGCACGAGCCTGGCCTAAAATCACAGCATTTTTTAATTTTCCTGAGATATTTAAGAGAATTTCTCACCAGTGTCTTCTGTGAAAGCAGCACAGTGTGGAGTCATGGAAAAATGCGAGCAAGTTATTTCTGACTTTTGCTGCCATCTCTGTCAGTGGCTAGCCTTAATCAAAATTTGTGTCTTACACAAGCAAAGCTATGTTACAAAAGCAGCACTGCCAGGATTTTTAATATGAGCAAAACAATGTAGTTTGTCTTATGCTTGGAAATAGTTGAGTCATGTTGGCTAAATTTTCACTTGAATTTTTCACTAGAGGCAGATAAGCAGATGAGAAAGTTTATTGCAGAGATTTTGTACTTAACAGCTTGATGAGCAGTGAAAAAAAATATTTCTTAAAGCAGGCAGGTATCAGGTGCCATAGGCTTTCAGGTATCAGAAAGACATCCTCACCTGTAATATAATAGAAATACAAAATATTATTTAAATATGATAATGATGCAAAATAATTGATTTTTTTCATACATCCATTTTACAGGAAGGATCTGGGGATCTTTGTCCTGCAGCTGGCACCTGGAAGGATCACTTGCATCTGGAAGACAGTTTGATAAGGTTCATGACAGCCCACAGAAGATGAAATTCAAATTCATATTTTGGCTCTGAGATTTTTACACATGGATCCTTACGTGTCCATCACTTCACCTTCAGTGTGATGAACCTTTGCTGCGTGGTACCATTAGCCCATGCATGTCAGCAGGTGTGTTTTAGCTGATTTCCTAGAAGAAGCCACTGACAACTGGCCACGGTGACTGACACAGCTGAGATGTGGCTCGTGTCAGAGTCAGAAGCCTGGAAGTGGCTGCTTCCCTGAGATGGGATGTTCTCTACAGCCAGATTTCTCTCTGGACTATTAATTTGGCTTCTGAATAGAATTTACTCCCCCAGTTTTCCAACTTCTACTTTCCAGTGAATGTTCTAAGAAAATAACATTTCATCAGGAATACTTTCAAAACTCGGTTGTTTTAAAAGACAAAAGGACTGAACAATGGTGGTAGGTAAGAAAGGTGCTGAAATCACGCAACGTTTTTTGCACTTACCAGGTCATTATGGCAGCAACTCTTACAGACCACTGGAAGGTAAGGAAAGAATGGACCCCAAAATGTGAATACTCTGCCTCTGTATCTCTGCCAGTCCTTACAGATGTTTCCTTAATCTTCTTCCTAAAGGCTGGTGATGATGATGATTTCTGTGTGCGCAGGTTCTGTATTCCAGTGCTTAAATGTTTTTAGGATTAGACAGTGGTTTTATCTGCATTTTCATGGCAGTGAAAGCATGGTACCTTTTTGTCCTGTTTTCTAAAGAGAAATAAGTCTGTTATGCTCTTCCTTTCCTGAGACTCTTTCCTGTAGCTGAAGGGATGCATATACCAGATCTGAAGCTTCTTTTCAACAGCCCAACCAACCTCATTTCCTTCAGCTTGATCCCACAACTCATGTTTTCTAGTCCTCTGAGTGTCTGACT
The DNA here is from genome assembly GCF_023634155.1 of Falco peregrinus. Classification (NCBI taxonomy): domain Eukaryota; kingdom Metazoa; phylum Chordata; class Aves; order Falconiformes; family Falconidae; genus Falco; species Falco peregrinus. Next base: position 70,266,194 of record NC_073739.1, read on the forward strand.
GCTCTTCTCTGCACTCCTTTTGTTCACACAAAGCTAGTGCAGCACCCCAAATGGAACATGGTGCTGGGGCCCTGCCAGTGCTAAATAGAGCAGAAGGTCTGTGTCTCATCTGGTGGGCTATGTTCTTCCAGCTCGGAGTTTGTATTTAATTTGCAGCATCATGGTGGCGACTCTTGTTCTACCTGTACCGTGTAATGACATTTAGATCCTTTTCTTCAGTGCTGCTGCCCAAGCTGGTAGCTCCTGTCCCCATGCAGTTGACACTTCTTGTCTGCATATGGTACCCTGCTCTTCCATGGTTTATCACAGGTGTTTTGATTTCTCATTGCCTACTCCAATGCGGTGGTGTTAGCTGCCTGTGTTTGTCACTGCACCTGTAATAAACCTGTTGTCTGTTCTGCCAGTCATCAGTAGGAATACCCAACAGGACTGGACCTCAAACAACTGTTGATCACCTTGCTGTTACTTTCTTTAGAAATACATACAACAATATAGTAAGTGAAATATTGACCTGCAATGCCTTCATCCCAACTTTTACAAAAGAGCACATTATTGTCCTTTTTCAGTGTTTTGGTCCAAGAATTTTTAGAATTAATCACTCACCCGTTCTGAAATTGCTTTGGCCAGTTATTTTTTGCATCTTAGTTTGTCAGGCTCACATAGTTAAAAAAAATAATAATCTGTTGAAGGACATGATCTAGTCTCTAATTCGCTCTTAGTGATTGTAGTCTGGAGTATTACCTGGTATATGTCAGTTATTAGTTGTTTCTAGTGAATATTAATAAAAGAAGACATTAGACCTTTGGCTTTGTCAGTATTCTCTGTCAGTAACCTTCTCTCCTGCTGAATATTCAGACAGTGCTCCCCTCGATCTTCTTTCTGCTTCCACAACAAATTTCTTCAGGTCTGTTGTTAGCCCTGTCTCCTTTAATGGGAGTCTCCTTTAGTTGCCCTTTCTGACTTTAACGGTGCCTGCTTATTTATACTTGTTCTTAGCAATCGGTCCTAGCTTCCCCTTCCTGCATATTTTCTTTTTGTGTTTGATCTTGGTGGAAGGTCTCTCTGCTCCTGCATCCATACAACTCCTGTGTAATGGGGGCTTCAATTCTGCTCCCGCTTCTTCAGCGGACTAATAGCTCTTCATAACTTCTTTATTCCTTCGCATTTGTTTCCCAAGCCTTAGTCCTTGGGCTTTTCACATTCTGTTCCCTTGGAGGCCATAGCTCTCCTTTGGCTATTCCTGTTTCTTTTTCTTTTCCTAAAATTAGTATTCTATTACTTTTCACTCAGTGTTGCCCTAGTTTTCTTCTATCCTCTGTTCTGGTGCAACTCAAAAAATCTCCCAACCAGCTATGGGTTTTGTCGTTTATGACAAAATCCCCAGTATTCTTTGGACAGTTTATGATTTACTGTACTTTGCTGACAAATATTCTTTTCAGATGTCTCATATTATATTTAACACCTGTATGACAGTGTGGCAAAGCAAGTATCAGAGTTACAAGAAGGAACATCTATTACATCTGGCAGCCATGATACGTAGTGGAAATTGGACTAATTTCTTGTGAGCAGTGCCACAGATTCAGGCAATTCTTTAACAAATATTGCAGAATAATACTGGGCAGAGTAACGAAAATTCCAAAATGAGACACAGTCTGAACTGAGGGGGAATAGGATCAAACACATTGCTTCTCATAACAATTCATGGTCAGCAGCTTTTAGAATAAGCTTTCTGAACCCTTGAAATAGAGGGCATAGGGAAAGGAAAACCAAGTGGTAATTTTGCACATGTACGCTGAGTAGTTATGGTGAAGTTCTGAACAGAGGGCATGAATTTGTCTGGTGTCACATGCCTGCTATTAAATCCTAGTGTATCAGAGTGCTAAAAATAGAAATGAAAGTAATTTTGCAAAGCCTCTTTAGTAGGTCATGTGTTTGTTATCGTATGTTGACTGAGACAATTGCCCAATGGTTAGTGGTGTGTGACAGCTGCTGGTTTCTAGTCTTACAGCTAATAGTGTTGAGGCATCACCACAGATTCCAGTTCATATAAACTCTGTACCTCAAATGATTTGCTTTGAAGGTGTATATGCTATAAAACCTAACCATAAAGAGGCATGATTATTAACATTAAATTTGCTTAAAAAAAGACATAAATTGAAGTGGGGGGAGGGTGAGTAGAAGTAATACTCTTTAAAAAATTGTATTTAAATTGGGAAAAAAATTTAGGTGCATTGAAATATTGATTATTCCTTTTGAACTCAGTCACATCTAATTGGAATGTAGAAAGTATTAAGCAGTAATTACAACCACACATTTTGCTAAGCAGTAACTGCCATTACTAAATTTATGTATTCATCCATCCCCTAAATTGCCGCATTTTTTTTTTTTTATTTTTAACTTTAAATTTTCATGGGTTTGTTTTTTTGTTTTGTTTTGTGGGTTTGTTTGCCCCACCCACCTCCCACCCTCCCACCTCCCCCCGGAATGAGAATAGTTTAATCTGGGAGGGGGGGGATAGTTACCATATCAAAGTAATGCTAAAGTTACTAAGACGTATTCAGCCTTTATTCTAGCTTTTCAAAACATTTTTGGAGAGTGGCAGGAAGTAAAATGTAATTCATAAATTATGTATGATGCACCTTCAAGGTGCCTAAATGGGAAGGGAAAGTCTGACATTTCTTTTAAATTAAATTATATAAAACACAATATTAGGCACTGGAAAAGTATTTGTTATTATTTCCTCAGTTACATTTAAATATTTATGCACTTGTATCTGTTTAAGTGGAACCTGTCAGCAACATCAGCAGCAGTTTTCCACAACCAGTGCAGAAAAACAGTATTTTTATGGGAAGTACATACGATGAAAAAATCAGTTATTTTAAAGGTTATTATTTTCAGAAGTACTTCATAGCAACCAGTAACACAGTATTCATGTGTAACTCCTAAAAAAACTTTCCTTACTACAGCTAACTGAAGCCATCGCAATCTTTAACGATTTTTACCCACATTAATGTTCTCAAGAATTAGGAACTGTAATTTCAGTTAAAGGTAGGGAACTGAGAAAAAGAGTGTTCAGTGTTGCTTTTATTTTATTATGATCTTTTGCAATACCTGGTATTTTGCTGGAAAAGTCCCAGGTCCTGGAAACAACATTAAAAAGATTGTAAATAGGAACTTGATCATGTGATGTGATGCAAAAGAAAAAAACAACCAATGCCAACAAAAAACCAGAACACAAATAACAAACAGTCCTTTTTTCTCAATTTCCTGATTACTTTTTTTCAGGGGAAGATGAAATCATGCTAATGAGTTTTGAAAGCTTTGCTGAGGCATCTCTTGTGATTGAGAGGAAAGATCAATAAGAAAAAGTCCCAACTTCGAGTTTGAAGTTTTTTTCTTCAAGTTTGTTGAGGCCCTGAAATAACATTAGATGTTTTACAATCTTGATTTCTAATGAAATCATGGGATCATAGAGTAACTTGTGCTAGCAAGGACTTCTGGAGGTTTCCTAATCTAACTGTCTGCTCAAAGCAAGACCATCTTCAACGTTAGCTGAGGTTTTTTCAGGGCCTTGTGCAGGTGAATATTGAATATTGTCGAGGATGGACTGCACAGACTCCTGGGCAACCTCTTCATGCCTAGCCATTTTCACTGTGAAAATTCATTTGTTTTTCCTAGTTGGAAAGGTGTGACTATTGCCCTTTAACTTCCCTGTCCACCTCTAAGAAGAACCTGTCTCAGTCATCCCTGTAACCAACTGTTTGGTAGCTGAAGACAACAGTTAGGTCCCTCCTTGGCCCTCTACTCTTTGGGTGAAGCAAACCCAGCTCCCTTGGCCTCTCCTGGCACGGCATGGCTTTGGTGTAGTGGCCCTCCACTGGGTTTGCTGTGGTTTCTTAGTGTCTCTCTTGCACTGGGGGCCTAAAATAAAAGTGCTGGAGTTTAAAATAAAGGTGCTGGAGGAGGGCTGCAAAGCTGAGCTGGTAGGAATAATCACTTCTGCTTATTTACTGGCTTTGCACTTGTTAATACAGTCCAGCAGGCAGTTTTCCTTCAGCAGACAGCTTAATGCAAAACTCAGATAAAGTTCTTTAAAGCTTCTACATCTCCATTTATATAGGGAACAAATAATGTTTGCAGAGCTATGTTTTCTCCATATACTCTAAGCAAAATTTTACATTCTTCATTTTGTTTGACAAAATAAAAAAAACCCCACCCTAATAGGTTAAGTTTTATAGCTTACCCTCTGCATTTATTTGCTTCCATTTGTGGGCTTTGGTGAGGAATATTCGGGTAGTTTGAATGTACATAAGCAGAACCAGATGCTGGTTTTAGCACAGCTGTATTTTTACAGACAATACCTAAAAACCAACCCAAACTGAAACTGCAGATTCCCCTGTTCACATAAAATAGGATAACCCATGACATCTGAAAGATATTAAAAGCCTTTTATTGAATTCTAACCTCTCAGCCACTGCAGATCATCTTGTCAACATCTATCCTAATGCTGGTTTAATCACAAACACTGTACTATGGACAGAAAAGCTGGATATATATTCAAGAAAAAGAATAGAAAAGTGTATGGCCAAGGTAAGATCACCTGATCCTCTAGATGTCCTCTGGATGTTTTAAAGGACGATGCAAGAGTTTTACATTTAGAATATGGAAATAAGTCTTATTGAAATGTGCATAATAATTCAGATTAAATTATTCACACTACATCATTAACCATCCGTTGAGAGGAATCAAAATTTATCTTTTCCTGTAATTCGGTCTTCAACCTGCACGTCTTTTTAGGTCTTCATTTCTTGGTGGCACTTATTGTCAGAAGTACCAAAACAGTGGCAGAAAGATATTTTCATATACTTCTGATTCAGCCAAGGCAGAAAACACTGAAAACATTGCAAGCGGTTCAAGTGTCTTATGAATTTGCCAAGTTGGCTGACCAAGAGCTGAGCTGATTATGCAATCTGAACCACTAAACACAGTGTGTTTATCACTCATTGTTATTAACAAATCACACTCTTGTTAAACAATCATTGACTCATTTAGTTGACACAGCTAGAAATTTTAAATGGTGCTTGTTAAGGCATTGTACCTCAATGGTTATGAAATTGTTTGTGACTTGCTTACCTTGACTATTTGTTGTTCATTACTTGAACTGGGTGATTTGTTACCAGACCTACACTGGTACAGTTTGCCCTTTTTGGCTGAATGGCTGAAACATCAAGATTACTGAACAGCTATTTGACTTGCACTATATGTTATCAGATGAACAGCAGCCTGTCCTAAAACTGATGAAAGGTCTGAATGTATTAATACTTCAATTGTGACTTCATAAATCACAGGCAAGTAAGCCTGGTGATTAAAGAACATCCAGCTCTGATACTCCAGAGAATCTTCGGAGGTTTTAGTTTTGTTGGTGCTTGTATTGGGTTTACATGGCAAGGTTCTGGTTGCAGGGAACCTGCAGGGGTAGGGTCTGTGAGAAGGGATATGGGGTTGCACCCTTGTGGGACAGAGCCAGTTCCAGCCAGCTCCAAGATGGACCTGCTGTGGGCCAGAGCTGAGACCATCAGTGATGCTGCTCACACCTCTGTGATAACATACTCAAGAAATTATAAAAAACTGTCCAGCAGCTGTGTGAGAGAGGAGTGAGAAAATGAGATAAAAACTTTTAGGGAGAACTGTGAGAGAAACATCATAGGCAGCAAGGTCAGTGAAGAAGGAGGGGAGGAGGTACTCCCAGCACTGAGCAGGGTTTCCCCTGCAGCCCAAGGAGGACCATGTCAGAGCAGATACCCACACTGCATCCTGCAGAGGACCCCATACTGGAGCAGGTGAATGTGCCCTGAAGAAAGCTGCAGCCCACGGACAGCCCATGCAGGCACAGGCTTTGGCAGGAGCTGTGGCCTATGGAGAGGAGCCCACGCAGAAGGAGGATTTCTGGTACATTCTATGTGGAACCCGTGTTGGAGCAGTCCCTTCCTGAAGCACTATACCCCTCGGAAAGGACCCATGCTGGAGCAGTGTGTGAAGAACTGCAGCCCATGGGAAGGACCCATGGGGTGGTTCATGAAGGCCTATATCCTGTGGGAGGGACCCCGTGCTGGAACAAGTGAATATTGTGAGAACAAAGAGGCAGCAGAAACAAATGACCACAACCCCCATTCCCCATCCCTCTGTGTTGCTCAGGGAATGATGGAGGAGGTAGAACAGTTACCAGTGAAGTTGAGCCTGGGAAGAAAGTGGGAGGGTGAGGGGAAGGTGGTTTTAGTTTTGTTTTATTTCTTGCTATAGTACTTTGGTTTTGTTTGTCAGTAAATCAAATTAATCTTCCCCAAGTCAAGTCTGGTTTTCCTGTAATATTATTGGCGAGTGATCTCCCTGTCCTTAACTCAATCCATGAGCTTTTCATTAGATTTTCTCCTCCTGTCCTGTTGAGGAGGCCAATTGAGAGTGTCTGGGTTGGCACCTGGTATACAGCCAAGATCAGACCACCACAGGACTCTTTCTCTAGTCTTATCATCAATGCTGACTTACCAGGACTAGTGGAATCACAACAGAAGAAAACATAAAATCAAAACCTCCACAATAATTTGTTCTCAACTTTCACACAGCAACTGAGGTAAAGACGAATATACAAATACCTAAGCATGATGAAACAAGCCAGTGTACCTGGGACCCCATATTTAGTTCTATACTGATAAAGTCAAACATGGCTGGGATGTTCTTGTTTGCTTGCTGGAGTCTCTGTTGGCTTTGTTAACAGGAGGCTGTGGGTTCATTTAGCTGGTACAGCCCTCACAATTTTCCTGACACCAACCAGGACGAGATCTGATCTCTGCTTCTCTGATCTGCAAAGCCCGTGCCATAGAAACTAGCTTCTAATAGCACCTCTACAGCTCAACGGAAATAATTTTCACCCCTGGTTTAACTATCCTGGAGAATGTTTTGGAGAACTTCACCCTGCAGATGCAAAGGTCCATGTGCCTTTCTGGATGGTGTGCTTTGATATTTGCCAGATGCTTTGGAATCATCCCTGCTTCTAGCCAGGTTACGGTGAAAACAGTAAAAGCATTTTGTATACATAGCCAGCATGGTTACAGAAGTTATGAACAAGGATGAACAGAAATAAAAGTAAACTGTGCATGTACATACTTCTCCAGGGCTTTTCTCACTGTCTGGTAACTGCTTAGCAAGCTGTTTAGCCACTCACCAAACCCGTGGCACATGTTACAATCACTAATTCCTAAACTTGCAGTCAGTGAAGAAAGCTGAAATTTCAAGGGGGGGGCAGGACTTTTTCTACCCAGTCCCTTTGTGAGTTAATCAAGGATTCATTCATCCTCAGATCCTTTGCTTTTCCAAACCTTTTCCTTCTCAAGCAAAACCATACTCCTTTTCTTAATTGGGAGATATATTTGACATAATTATGCCAGGATTCTTAACTATCTTTGTTCTTAATTAAACAATTAATAAATCATCCAATTTTATAATCCATCAACTTTTCTTCATGGCCAGGGGTATTCATAAGCTATTCACAGCATTCACACATTGTTCCTCATGCAGAACATGTAACTTTAACAAGCACAGTTACATGCAACCATCCAAGCAGGATTAATGCCTGTAGCTCATTGCAAGCTTTTATTCATGATGGGACCTGCCAATAATTAATACCACGATGATAATTCCAGGTGCCTCCACTTTATTCTCTGTGCCTACTGCGGTCTGGCCTGATTTCACCATGGTTGCCATTTCTGTCTCTGTTATAATCTGGGCAGTTCCTTCTTGGGGTTGAGCCTTCTTGGAGTAAATAACTAGTACCCTTGGTACCAGAAGCAGCTCAGCAACCTGATAGAGCTGCCCACACAGCTCAGAAAGTGAGGCCTTGTGCAAGGAAACTGGTGATTAAGGAAGCTGAGGCAATGGTATGCAGAGTCAGGCAGTAGCTAATAAATCTGGAGTGCTCCACACCACCACCACCAGTGGTGTGACAGCATCATGGGGATGTTTGCTAACACAGTCCACTGAAGACCGCTGCAGTATGTAAAGTGCAAGCACAAGAAGTCTAATGGTTTTTTAATCTGTGTTCTACCAAATTTATGATGAAAGGAATATAAATAATAAAATAAGTATCCCTTGTCATTTATGGATGTGTTTTTTTTGTTATGGAACGAGCTGGCTAATGAAGCCAAATTATTGTGGATTTTTTAGTGTCTTCATTACTCAATCATATGCACTCCAGCTATCCTTGTGAAATTGTATGAAGTTTGTTTTTGCAGACTACGTACATAAGGGACCTTAAGCAAACCGGTGCCTTTCATAATGTCCTTTCTGCCAGCATTTAAGATGCACTAGTGATTCATTTGATGGATCATTTCAATTGACTTAAATAAACAGACTTCCAGCAAAAAATGGAAATGGGAAAGCTCAAGCAGCAGCCTAGAGTTATCCAAAATGGAATACACTTTCATGTCTTTTCACCTGTAGGATAGCACCTCCTGGAAGTATCAGGAGATGTTAACAGCAGAAAAGTTACAGATCATACCTTCCTCTTAACTTGCCCACAGTTAACTGTTACATCATCACAATTTAAAGCCAAAGTATGACTAAGAAGTGAACTTTCCTGGACAGTTGTCTACTGTCTTTCCTATATGGAGATAAAAGTTTTATTTTAAAATTATGTTTGGCTTTTTTTTGTTCTTTTCAAAGCATACCTAAGTGGCTGTGCCTTCATGCACTGAGTTCATTATGTTAAATGCCAAGAGGACCATTAAACTGTGATTTACATTTTGCTGTCACATGCTAAAACCTCCAGCTCACTTCACACTCGAGTTTTGAACACCAGTGCTGTTCAAGTGGCAGGACACAGACCTGCCATTCACCACCAGCATCTTCCCCATTGTGCTGCAAATGGACACAGAAAGTGCCCAGGAAACATCTCTGGAATAAAAACATCTCTTTATCCCACCCTATCATGTGATAGTCCAATCAAGAAGTCAGGCCATGCTCTGCTGATCTGTCATCCAACATCAGAGATGATGAATATATCTGATTTTGGTCCCACATATTTTTCCGATTCTGCTGGTTCTTCAGTTCATCATACTCTAGTGTTAAACCTTTGGACAACTTCTGGTCTGCTTACTCAAAGTGTGACCTAAAAATACAAAGGTATGGACTAAGAACATTTCTCCCTCAGCTCTCTGACAATGCACAGCAACTCATTATTCATTTGCATTATACCGGCATGTAAATACACAGAGGGTGACCAGGGAAACCGGGACCTTGCTGCCTTTGCAGATTCCAGTGTGGCTGCCACTGAAGCATTGCTCTCTGGCCCATGTTTGTTGCCAGTGATGTCTGAGCATGAAATGTAAATATAAGTTAACCTATATAACCAGGAGTGGAAGGTGTGTTTAATATAAATTCAGCCAAAAAGTCCTCAGAAATGTTCTGCTAATTTTTTATGTTTCAGGTGATACATGCAAAAATGGACTGGCTCCACAGGCAGTACCTACATTGCTGCATATTTTGTGTGCTTGAAAATAGAAAGCATGCTCAAGAACACGACAGCGTATTCATGCAGGAATTGACCAAGCCTCTCATCACATATTGCTGCATTAGGTTTGAGGTACGTTCTCAGTTATTTGCCCTGTTCTCTGTGGTCAAGCTCATTTTCATCTACTAGGTTTAGTCTTACTTAGGTAGCAGTGGAAAAACAACAACAGAAATTTTTTTCCCCAGTCATATAAAATGAATATAGAGGGCCAAATTATCAGCAAGGAGAAGACAGCAAAGACAATTAAGCTAAGAGTTTGATCCAATACGCCTAATAGAAACTTGACCCTGGGAAGTGGATAATGTTGTACTGCTTAATGGGAGGAAATTAATAATTTGAATCATATTTTATCCCAAAATAATGTGGTTCAATAAAGAAAAAAAGCTTCTTTTATTAGCTCAACTGAATTATTTGGAAAGAGGTTAACTGAATAGTATATTACAGCTCAGTTTCAATTGATCAGATTTCAGGGTTGGTCAGGCTGAGTTTCTGTAAGGTCTTCCACACAGCCCAGCCTGGTTTTTTTGATAAATGTGCATTATTTCTGATTAGCTGTGTTTTAGCTATTGGTCTCTTTTCTCCCTTACCTATGGGAAATGAATGTACACCTGAGTGGGAAGTGTTATCTAGACATACAGACAAGCCATCTTTTTCCAGTGTAGGTCTAGGATAGGATTGGTCCTGCAGCTTCAGCATGGCACATTTGGGGCTTCTCTGCCACGGTGCCATGGCGTTTTGCAGCTGCATGGACTCAATCCCACAGTCTGCATCACCGCAGCTACTGCAATAAGCATCACTAGAATCAGGCCAGCCAGCAGCTGGCAGAGAAACGCCCTGCCCTGCTTACTCCAAAAGAGCAGTGAGGTATGGGCGTGTCAGGTGACAGCTCCTTTTCTCTTCACACAGTTGTTCATAGCTGTCATCACAGTCTCCTTCATTTCCCATCTTATGATATATGAACAGGCACCATAAGACAAAGCCTAATCTTGCTTTCTTCTTCTTTCCAGTTCTGAGAAAGATGCAAATTGAAAGGTTAAGCATGTGGAGTATTTTAAGAAGCATGTGGAGTATTTTAAGAGGAAATGTTTCAGAAAAGTTTGAACTGCATATGCTATCTGGTCCTTCCAGGTAAATATTTCACAAAATAACATGATGAAATGTAAAAAGCAGATGCCTCAAAGCTTTTAAAACCCAATATATTTAGACTTTATGTTCTGTGATAAACTAAAAATCTGTGGGTATTGTGATTCAGGATGAAATGACCCTTTCCATTTTTCATCTATCAGTAATTATATCTACCCACTCTGCAAAAATCCTACCATCCTCTTGACACCCTCAGAATGGAGCTCAGCAAAAAAACCCAGGATTTATACATATGTTTATAAAGACAAGCAGGAATATCAATACTCAGTAGACTGCAGATAGCAAAATACTAAGCTGAAAATATTAGGGTATGGCAAACCAGACTTTATGGTATTTGTCAGTTCTGCATTGTAGTGGGGAATGAAGGCAAAAAGAAAATGTAAAAAAAAGAAGGATACACAATTCCATTAATTTAATGATGTCTCATTTATTTCTGTAGTGCAACTGCATGTATTTTTTCTTCAAAAGCAACATTTCGGCTATCAAAGGCAAACAAGTAGCTGTTAGGATCTTATCAGAAGAGAATTTTCATGTCAGATAAGCAAGTGGTTTGAAAAACTACAGGAAAAGAATAGAGAATAAGATACAGCTGTCTAAATTTTCATATCTGACTTTGAATCTTTTGAATTTAATAAATAAATCCTAGAAGTCTGGATACAAAGGTTTTCTTGACATCCAGAACGAAAATGGAAGGAAGGTATAAACCAAATGAAAACAAAGAAAAGAAATTTAGGAATCACCTAAGGGACCAAGCAGAATCATATATTCACAGACATAAAAAATAAAACAATGGACAATTTAAGCCTTCATTATTACAGTATAAAAACCTCAGCATATTTATTGATATGCTTTTCTTTCCATAGTTAAATCAATAAAAAATGCAACCCATGCACTTTGGATGGGATTTGCCGTAACACATAAATACCCTAAGAAAGGGAAAAATAGTCTCCTATGGAAGTAAGAAATTTGCTTTTAAAAGATGCAGTCGGTTTCAAAATTTTCTTCCTTCAAGAATAAAAATCAAACTTAAATAAATTTCATAATGAACAAGAATTTCATGTTGACTCAGTTTTCCTTTTTTTCTCATGACGGAGAGTGAGAAGTTTTTTTTTACTCCACTTAGGAGTACAACTTTGTTTTGAAGCCACCACAAAAGCGTGGCAATCCAGTTAAGTTAAAGAAGATGAAATCATGCATACACATGCATATTCATGCACACATACATACACAAACTTATGCCACAATTGGTCAACCCGTGGAGCTCTTTGCTGCAGGAGGTAAATCTCAGTCCTCATGGCTGGTCACATAAGAGGGGTAAGTAATCCAGTATACTGTGTATATTAGTAGTTTATTCCTAAAGGCTTAAGCCTTTACATGAATGTTTCAAAAGTATTTGTGGTAGGCTTTGTAATGGGATACTTATGATGTTGGTAGAAAAAAAATGCAAGAGGTGGTATTGGTGTGGAAAAAGTAAGCAAGGAATGTACACTTCTTAGCATACAGCTTAATGTTTTTTTTAACACCTGTTGGGCTTTCTTGGATGCTAGGTGGCTTCACATTGAAAATTTGTGATCAAATATCTTTGTAGGTTTTTTTATACCCATTGGTTTTACCACCTTATTAATGTGTGTATCATGATCAGACTGGAAACTAGTTGCAGTAGTTCTTCATAGGAAGAACATTCTAAAAACATATTTACTAAAAACAATAATTAAATCCAAGTTATTTTTCCATTTTTGAAAAAAGCTTAGTTTTCAGAAATGTCAGGGAACTAGCTATACTATCTTCCAGAATGTTAAACACTGTTTCTTAATTATGTCTAAGAACACAGTTTTGAGAAGCTGGATCTGCTGCAGCTTATTTCAAGAGCAGATTTGCAGGGGACTTTGAAAGTGTCATTTTTTGCCAGTTTATGAATGCTGAAAAATATCCTATTTGATGGTTTACTTTGGAAATACTAGGATTGTTAGGTTTTTTCTACTTGACATTAGTTTATAATTTTAGCCTAAATGGGTTCCTGTTTATTTAGATCAGTGTAAACATGTTATATACTGAAGTGAGAGTCTATGGCCTTCTGAAACATGTCGAAACTCAATTTTATTGTCTTCTTTACCTGTGAGAAACTCTAAAGGGTTTTTAGGAATTTTACTGTGACCTGTCATGCCTGAGTTGAAATGACAAAAATATCAGTCACTCTATTGGGGCGGTTAAACAGTCAAAACCAAAGGATTGTGCACAGTCCAACTAAAAGTCAGGTTTCCTGTCAAATTGCTCAATTGTATTCTCTTCAGTCTATCATGACATCATCATTTAGCAGTTCCCCTGTCATCACACAGTCTTGGAAGAAAGACAAAACCTGAATTTATATTGCAAAAAACAAGCCAAGCAAAATGAAGATTTGTATTGGTTTGGGGAAAAAAGAAGAACAAAACAAGCATGTCTCAGAACAGCTTTATGTGTTGCAAAGACACAAAAGCCTGCCTGGCTCCAATTCTTACTTTTTTCTACTGCTGGAGAATTCCATATGGTAATGAAGTTGTTCCTATACAAAGTGCCCTAACTATGGAAGGAAAGGAACATATCATGCATGGGCAGAGACGTAGTGAAGTCAGCGAGTCTCTGTGTGGGTGTGCAACACATCTCAGGCCAGAAAACAATATTTCAGGGGCTGTTCAGGGACCGTGTTGCAACGGGGCCAGAAGTCTGAGGATGAGGGTGTGCTGGATGCTTCCTGCCTTTGATCACTGCACATCAGCAGGGGCTGCCAAACCTGAACAAAGAAGCAGAGCTGATCTAGACCAAAGCCTTGGAGGCCAGCTGTTGAGTCCAGAACTGTGAGAATGTGGGGAGTTTTCAATCTTTCTTTCTTTAAGTGTAGGAACTAAGCAAATTAAACCAGCAGCTAATGTGACAGCAGAGGAAAGAGGATGCAAATAAGAAAATTGGCTACAGAAGCTCAGCTACAGAGCTTATTGATGGAAATTATCTAGGTATGAAAGGTGAGGGATATCTCCCATGGAAGAAAACTGTTGAAAACTAGGAACACAGGCTGGAGTTGATGGTGAGTTTTGGATGGAGATATGAAGACATGATGGAGGTGAAAAGGGAAAATTCCATACAGACACTATAAAAATTACATCTGTTGATCTAAAGCACCTACAAGCACCCCATCAGGGGTGCTATATTTCAGTAAAATTTAATTTTTTTCAGCTCACTGCTCCTGGAAGGACTTAGTTTTGTATGCCACCACTTTTTATATATTCACAGTTTTCAGCCAAAATGTCTACATGTTCAGTTTAAATACTAGGCTCCTGTGCCAATATTGTCTTTTTCTCTCCAGGTTTCCCCTTCATTAAAAATTTACAGACAGCAAACATACTCTTAATGTTCATTCAGCCTTCATTTTCCTATATTAGTCAAGGTTTTCTAGTGTCTGCAATTGTGAGCTGAAGTCCTCTGACCACCTTAGTAGCCATTCTCTGTGTTTGGTCTGTTTTGAAATTTTATTGAACATGGATGGCTGAGGCACAAAATAAATTCTCATCAATGTCTGGCACAATATTTTTTTTTTCTTTCTGGGTAAATTGTGTGAATCTTCTTGCCTTTTATTATAAATGGATTACTTTGAAATTTTATTGTTATCCTGTGATCACCTCCTACCTGTGGGTTTCTTTCCTCTCAAGATGTTCCCAGCTGATCACAAGCCTCTCTTCTTTGGTCATGTACTTTATACACAGGCCTTGCATGTCCAAGGAATAATTAATTTCCTCCCATCTGTTACTCAAGTAAAGTGTGTAATTTGTTCCTGTGCACTCTCCTACCTTTTGAATTGAATTTGTTAATGCAAATATATAAAGGACTCTCGTGGTTTAACCCCAGCCAGCAAAAGCCACGTACACAGGCAAAGCAAAACAAGGAATTCATTCACCACTTCCCATGAGCAGGTAGATGTTCAGCCATCCCCAGGAAAGCTGGGCTCCATCATGTGTAATGGTTACTTGGGAAGACAAACGCCATAACGCCAAATGTCCCCCAATTCCTTCTTCTTCCCCCAGTTTATATACTCAGCATGACATCCTATGGCATGGAGTAACACTTTGGCTAGTTTGAGCCAGCTGTCCTGGCTGTGTCCCTCCCAATTTCCTGTGCCCCTCCAGCCCTCTGGCTGGCAGGGCTCAAGGAACTGAAAAGTCCTTGATTTAGTGTAAACATCACCCAGCAACAACTAAAACCATCAGTGTGCTATCAACATTGTTCTCACATCAGACCCAAACCACAGAACTTTACTACCTACTAAGAAGAAAATTAACTCCGTCCCAGCTGAAACCAGGAAAAAACATCAGTCATGTGACTGAGCCTGAGAAACTCCACTAGCACTCAGCCTGGCATCTTCTCTTTGGGCTGTACCAGCTGTCATTTCCTCTTTAGTATTCTCAGTCCCATACATCTGCAGGTGAATACAACACTCAGCTTCTTTCTCCTCTCCTCCATGTTCCTGCCTTCTGTGCCTGAGTCAACACCTTTCTGGCAGCACAGTTCTCTTGCTTTGGTTCCTCTGCAAAATACCCTTGTTCTCCTGCCCTTCTATCCAGAAGCCTGTCAGCTGTCCCCATTATTTCACCTTCTCATGCAACTTCATGGTAGTTGATTGAGTTGGGTGGAAATCCTTTCCTGTCCTCTTTTTATGATCCCTACGTTATGGAGGTCCTGCTATCTGCATCATCCAACCCTCTCAACACTGTCCCCACACCTGAAAAACCTGAAATTTGTTTTTGAATGACTTTCTGTTCATCCATCACCCACCTCTCTCATCATGTTGACAGTTTCAAAGATGACAAATTATGATATGGTCCATCAGATGTTCCATATCTATCCATAAGCAGCTGCGTGTTTACAACCTTATCCTCCCCGCTACCAGTAGACTGTTTCTCATCTGCTCTCTTCCTCTAGTCCATCTGCTTACCTGGTGACCTGCCCCCATCCCTTTCTGTCATCTCAGACATATTCTTTTCCATTTTCAGAGAAGTTAAAGAAGTTGTTGCTGATCTGAAAGAATTCTGCTCTCTTCTCAACTTCTATGTTCACACTCCTCCCCACTCCTTTAGCTTGTTTTAGTATGACCCTTCAGGCAGAAATCATTCCATGCATTCTCATTCCTTGTCAACCTGAAGTCCCTTTTCAAAAGATTTGAAACACAGAATCTATGATTTTAGAAAATGCTGTGGGCTAGGAGTAAGTCTGTCCTCAGCACAGGGTGGTTCGCCTAGTATGTCTGACTCAGAGTCTAGCAGCTCTTGGAGCAAATTGTCCTGTGTAACCAGGGTAGTGCAAAGGCAAGACTTTTAACCAGTTCTTCCCAATTCAGCAGGCTGGGGGAAAGGAGCAACAATCCTGTACCACTGGTTTTTGAGATGCAGGAAACACAGACCGGAGAATCTAGGAGCAGGTAGCCCTAACACCAGTGTGCCAGTGGGTTATGTAGCCTGCACATGTTGCAACTCTGGAACATCTTCCACTTGCTTGCTGCTATAAAAAGGGCATAAGAATGCATTATTGCAAACAACTTTAGGACTGAAACCACATTTTATGCTTTTGCTAAAAAATATTTTAAAATGTGATGTTTATGGTTGTGATTCTCTGTAGTTTTCTGTTTGATCTTAATGTTATTTGCATTATGAGAAACGAGGATAAATCCTTCATCATGGTCACCACCCATTCTTTGCTTTTCTCTTCTCCCCAGTAAATTTCTATTACATGTATTTGTTATGAGTCGGTGGACTGCTTAGCAGTCCAGTGACTGCTAATAGTTTATCTTTGCTTTATCCTTATGGTTTCAGAAAAGCAACATGGTCACTGTTGAGAACAATTACAATACTCTAATAAACTCAAGGTGAATGTTAAAGATACTTTGTAAGTGAATGCCAATAAATCTGTGATGCTGAATTCTCAGATGTTAGATCACTTTTTTTTTTTTTTTTTTTTTTCACAACTCGTTATCATCTTTCTAAGAATGGCTCTACATCAGTCTGGACAAATTTGAGTTTCTATGGGACTCCTCAGTGTTGTCAGTGTTTGAAAAAGTCACCAACTGAGCAAAGGCAGCCTGAAGAGACTGAGATCAGGCTCTCATAAGCAGGATGAACATCTTCAACATTACTCCTGTAAGTGAGAAAAATATGAATGCAAGTATTGTCTCCAGACCACTGAGACAGCAGTCTCAGTCATAACATCCCAGTGGCAAAATAAGAAACTTATGAAGCTGTAAATAAAAGCTTCTAAAGAATATGACTCAGAGCTGATGCAAAGATTTCTAATTTCCTGGGTGAATAGGCAGTTTGGTTTCAGCAACATTCCTTCTAGATCCACTTAGAATTTAAAGCTGTCCAGGTAGAAATGCTGCTGGAAGACATATAATCCAGCCATGTTCAGTAAAATACACATGCAAGTGTACCTGTCAGAGAAGGATTGACTTTCTCATGCAATATGGTAAATTATTCCATTACTTTGAGCAATTTTACCCTGTTCTCCTTTTTTGGCCATGCTGTCATGCTTTGTGTTACTCTGGAGAGTATGACTTTAAACTCCATCATCTATTTAATGTAACTAAAACAAGGCATGATCACTTGAGGAATACCTACTTAAGGAATATCTATTTAGAAAAAGAAAGTGTCCCGTTTTATTAATATTTCATCTCAGTCTAGAAGCCCTGATGCTGCAGTTGCGAAAAATGTCCAGATTATTGCAGACTGTTCGACACTGACTCATTTGGCAAAGTTTCCAAGAGACCTGAACTGTGATATTCCCAGAGAAGAATAATCAATCTAAATTAAATATTAAATAACATTATATTAAAAAATCAGGGGGGAGGGGGACGGGGGGACAGGACCAACACTAATGTTTGTTGTTACTTAGGTAAAATTTCTGATCAATTTGACAATCTCAATTTCTGTTTCTGAGTGTGATCAAGCTGCTCATATCTTAAAAAAGGATTTAGGCACCTCATTCAGATAGCTCAGAAAAATCTGTTAGGCATGTATCTATCACTTAAGACACATAAATATCTTTGTAAATCTTTTCCTAGCTATTTTTTTTTTAAAAAAAACAGAATTGTTGGTTTAACAGAGGATCTGGGGGAACTTCCCATAGAACTTGACTCCACTGCTAAAAAGCTGAAGAGCAATAACAGGCAAACACTAAAACACATATATTATTACCTGTATTGCTGCAGATGTTCCTTTAAAAAATTCATACAAAAGGTTTTGGGAGGAAAAGCAAGTGGTATGTTCAAGTATAAGGTGATAGGACACCAGATACAAGCAGTTTTTTCTTGAAGACAAACACTGTTCTTCAAACAGAACATACACCAGGGACACAGTCAATGCCTAGGCAGCCAAATGAATTTAATTTTGAAGTTACAGCTGAACAGCTACAATAGCTTATTCTTTTTAAAATGCAACCGACATACCTTAAATAGATATCATATCTAGGTGAGACAGCCCAGGCTGGAGTGAGACTATGAGGAACTGAACAGACCCAACACAGAGCAGATCTCCCAACGCATCTTCCATTTGTATCTCAGGAAAAGCTGGAGACCTTAGTTTTTGTAAAAGGGAACAACCTTATTTTCAATATGGTAGCTTAAAGTGTGGTCTGTGCAGGACATCACCTTTTTATGCAGTAAGGAAGGTGATGTGATAAGGGCAGTAGGAAGAACTTTACAAAAATGCACAATAAGTTAGTTTTAAATATGGCTACATTGCCATAGTAACCTGTAAACAACACTTTAAAGAGCAAAGTCAGCTATCCCTAGCTGTTAGTTGAATTGCTTTACCAGGAAAGTTTACTATCTTCAGAAAATGGACAAAGGACAGAGCTGAGAAGGAGCCTCAGTTTCTCCAGTTTCTCTGCATGGCACAGGGATCCTTGTACCACCTCTTTCCTTGACCTAACCCACTGACTGAGATCATTCAGGCCTTCATGCCTCACTGAAATTGAAATTAGTTTTGTGAACTGACCACCACTGTAAAAAAAAAATTAAAAAATTTAAAAAAATTAAAATTCTAACTTATGGAATTGTTAATACTGACCTCAATCCTACGTTAGGCAAAATCAGACTGAAGCCATTTTTACATGCACTATGATATGCATCCTGCAATTATGCTATCTTTTTGTTTTCTGGAGAAATTATATTACAAAGGATCTATTGAAAGACAGAAATGTTGATTCTTTCACTGGCTCTGAAATTTGAAAAGGACACTTATTGGCAAAAGATATGTTTCTGTGAAAGGTACACAAATGTGGCCATTTAGTAGGTCAACATTTGTTGGATTCTAGAAAGGCACAGGACACCTCCTTTATGCCTTTCCTTGCTGAGACCAGGAGTGATGTGTTTGGACTTACTGCTTGGAAATGGCAATTGGCGCTAAGGTCTTCAGTGCATGTTGGCTTGGCTGTCACAGAGGCAGGCAGCCTCCCCTACTCCTGCCACCCACACATGTAAACAGAGGTGAAACTAAAAACATAACCAGCAAGAAGTTACGAAAAGAGTAAAGGATAAGCAAACAGGCAAAACAAAAGTGGCCTCTGTGAAATGTCCGAAAGGTCACCCTGTTATCACAATAGAGGAAAGAAATCCTAGAGCTAATTTATTTTTTTAATCTTTGGCCCTCACTGCAAATTGATTCTAGATACATCTGTTCCTTGAACCATGAAAAAATCTATTTTGAGTGGTTTAGAAACCATTACTAAGCTGTAGTCAAACACAGCATATCAAGATATTCCTAATTTCTTATCTTTGACAGGACTACAGAGTTCCTGCTGTTCAGAAAACAAATGCCCTGTGATTTCCTTTTATTGCTTCTTAGGCTAAGGACGAGAGTTACAATTTCTTCTTCAACAGAAGCAACATGTTATACCGATATATGATTGTTTTTTTTCATGCTAAATGATCATTTTAAGCTTTGCTGAATGCGTTGAAGTGCTGCAGGCATTATTTCTGGTTTGTATGGAGGAAGCTGGTTGCCTTTTGTTTTCGCCTGATGCAGGCGTAGAGAGTGGGTAGTGGTTGCAGGGTTGCAGCCGGCCATGGGTACTTGGTGGGCTGCACCTAAAGGCCCGTTCTCACTCCAGTAACAAATCTTGGACACTCTGGCATTGAATTTAGGAATCTGTCCAAAGGTTTTGGAGAAATGAAGCAGAACAAGTAACAGGAGTCCAGGGCAGCATAATAAATCTTCATGTAAACATAACTACCCTGCTGCTGTATCTGAGCACAGTCATTTAGAGCCAGTTCAGGTGTTTCTGCCTAGCTCCATGCCATGCCATATGGTTGACTCATGCTACCTCTGAAGCAAAGCTTCAGGATATGAGCGTCACCTAACCATGATGATGAAAATCCCAGGTTACAGGCAGGGCTGAGGTGTCTCAGTGCTGGGAAACAACCTCCACTTCATCAGTCAGGACATGGATGGCTGGAGGCCTCAGCCTGCAGAGGCTGATGGACATGTAGTTTCCAAGTTGTAAGAGATCATGGCAACTGAATTTATACTTATGCAATCACTAGATTTAATTTATTCAAAGGACCATCCCGTTCAGGAAAAATCTAGCCAATAAAATAGCAGCCAGAGGGCTTTTGACTGCAAGACGTGGTGGGTCTGGATTAAAGTCAACAAACCAGAAACTACTGGGACCTTCTTTTTCTTGTTTTGGAAAATATCTTCACAAATTCTACAGGTTGGTGTGAAGGCATGGATGTGGAGTCCATCAGGAAATGATGACAGGACCAAGATCCCACCAGGTCTGTCTTGGGAAAAGGGCTTGCAAATTCTATTCAGAGCAGAAGGTGGCCAGAAAGAGGGGAAGGAATATGGTGCTGGAGACTGCACCCAAACCATGGAGTTTTTCCAGAGGGACCTTATTCAATGAGCCATGTCTGAGCCAGGGAAGAGAGGAGACAGATTGCTGCATGCTTCATCTGTCAGGAGTCAGCCAATATCCTGGGGATAAGGCTGGGAAAGCTTCAAGCAGCCAACATATCTCTCCAGGGCTTATCCAGATAAGCCAAACAAGCAGGGACTGGCCCTGCTCCAATAATTAGGTGTTACAGAGAATAGCAGCAACATTGTACCCATAGTTTCACATCCCACATTTATAAGGTCTGGCTCAGAACTGGTGTGAGCTCAGGCAAAGTCCATCCTGGCCAGGCCTCAACTCTGTCCACTGCATGAAATCAGAGCAGCTTTCAAATCCCTATGCAGGCAATAAATGTGAAAGCAGTCACTTATGATATTATGGCAATTCTCCTTTTGTAATGATGGAAGGAAGGGAAATAATTCAGTGATATGTACCAGAGGATAAGAAAGTCTCCTGCTCTCAAGTGCCGGAATGCAGGCTCCTGAAACCTGATGCACAGCAAATGGCATCACCACGTGAAACTCTGGCAGATAGCTCTTTGACATGTGCCTTGAACTTTCATTTGCTGTTGTGGACATTAAGAGAAAAATAAAATCAGTTAAAGCTATTTACTTGGCTCTTTTCCAGCCATGTTAACCTCCATGCCGAGTCACATATTGTTGATGTTTTTTTAAGCATAACGGCACCAAGGAAACCTGTTCCCTGCTGCCACAGCAGAGTGCTTTCAAAGGCCAGATTTAAACTGCCTGTTCCCGGGACAATTATCTGTGAATGCTTTCACTGGCCACGTGGAGGCAAGGAGATGCTGCTGCTCTCCATGCAACTGTCAGTAGGATTCTCTTTCCCCACTTCTGAGCAGATTCAGGCCTGATCCCATGTCATATCTTGGTGCTTAGAAAATTCCGTCAGCCCGACACAGCTTCTTGGCATATGTTCTTGCTGTGCAGACTGATTTCAGCTGTTTGACATTTAAGCTGTATTTTGTAGTATTTATCCAAATCCAAGCACATTCGCATTTACCCACCCGGCTATTTACCTACTTGAGAACACTGTCTTTAGGCCTGCTGTATTTACCAAAATCCAAGATAACCATGCTTCTAGCACAAGCCTATAGATTATGAAGGCTGATTTAAGAAAACAACCTTAGATCCATTTCTACTACAAACCAAAGCACACAACAACATGAACAAATGTAGAAAAATAAAGAAATCCTAAAGGGAAGTACCACAACAAATGGGCTCCAGTGGGGAGCTCTTTGATACCCAACATGATGTGTTCCTGGAAAGGTGCTGTTTAATAGTAATGTGAGATATCTAGAGTTTATGAGGTCACTTGGAAAACAATGCAACTTTTTCCCCTGGAAAAACTGAAAGGTTGTTTTTTTTTTTTGATAAAAGAAGACTTTTGTACAGACCTGTTACCGTAGTTTCCACCGACATTCTTGATTCTTTTCAGTTTACAAACAGATCCATATGTCTACATAAACACCTTTCCAACAAAACTGAGACCGTAATCATAGTATTTTTTGGAAATGGAATTTAAGTTTGCTCAAAGATATTCATATCCATATGTAAAGAAGAAAGCAAATGCTTTATGGTGTTAAGACAGAAACCAATGGATTTACATTGCTTAAATTAATCACAAAAGAAGCTGAAGAATTAATCTGGGTCTTCTGTAAAATCTGTTTGAGTCATGAGAATCCTAATGACTTTGGTGAGCATAACTCACATCTGAAAAAGAAGCGATTTTCCAAAATACCCAGGTGACACCAGCATAAGGCCTTCTACACTTGCTTTTAGTAAAGTGGAAGCATTTGAGCTCTGCTAGTGCAGAGGGACATACTTTACCACAGTGTAATTATGAATACCACTTCCTGAACACCTACGTTTCCTTCAGAGATGCACCACACCTCCAGAGATGCATCACTTCTTTGGATGGGAAATTCTGGTCATCTCATAGGCTGGGGTAAGACAGCTGGTGGCTGGTGGCCTGGTGAGCATTTGAGCTCTCCACAATGTCCTCACCTGGTGCCAGCGCATCGGGATGTGGGATCCCAATGACAGGTGTCCCAGCCTGCTGCTTGTCACAGTGTGGATCTGAAAAAACTACAAATGCATAGTCACGATCTTTTCCAGTTGCAATGAGGTATTTAGAGACTGGGGATGAATAGCACCCTGTATCCCACATTTACAAAGTATAGAAATGTTATTCCTGTTGTACCAGGAGTGTCTAGGATGTGCTTTTTGGTGCTCCTCTGAATGGTTGCTTTAACGCTAAGTAATAATGACCTTCACAATGCACAGCTCTGATTCAATCTCAGGTTAAGCTCCACATTAAGCTAATGTTACAGCATGAGGCATAGTAGCCTGTGTCTTAATATGAGCTGCTTTTAGATACCAAATATTTCTTTCTCTCTCTATTCTCTTATTTTTTTATAAACAAATTTCTTGTAGAGTAATGGGGACAAAGCATGCAGGGCCAGAGTGGCATGTGCTAAGGAACAAACCCTGCTCATTGCCATAGAAGGAAGTAGATGGAAAAAAAAGCAAAAATAGGAGAGAGAAAAGCAGCATAAAAGAGGAGTAGGAAACAAAAAAACTGAAGGAGTAATGGAAAAAAGGATTGGCCAGCACCCCACATTCCCTTATCTTTGCAACAAGCAGTTCATAAGCACATGCACGCACTTTACACGAACAAGTAGAGATCTGAAATAGAGATGCGGTAAACAGTAAGAACAACATCCCACTCATGATGCTTTCAGACACAGATGCCGTAAAAGCAGTTTCCAGTGACATCAGGGGCATTTGCTTGCACACAGCTGATGCAGACGCAGGGCCCCTTGGAATCCAAGAAGGAGAAACGTGGCAAGCAGAAGGGAAAGTGTCAGCCATAACTTCTCCAATTATGCAGCAAAAAATGTCTCTCTGAAACTATGCCAGGGTGCTATAAACCCTCCCCCTTGCCTGCGGTATCATCCACACCCCCTTGGGCTGTGCTGGGGGCAGGAGTC
The DNA here is from genome assembly GCF_023634155.1 of Falco peregrinus. Taxonomy (NCBI): domain Eukaryota; kingdom Metazoa; phylum Chordata; class Aves; order Falconiformes; family Falconidae; genus Falco; species Falco peregrinus. Next base: position 70,289,821 of record NC_073739.1, read on the forward strand.
CCCAGAAACAGGGCTGCCTTCAAAACAGCTCCTTTTGGTATGCACTGCAGATCTTTTGGGATCAGCTGCTCCACTACTTCATCTTACGCAAAAAAAAAAAAAAAGTGAAATGTAAACAGTTCTATTTCTTTTTGTTTGTTTCTTTTTTTTTTTTAATAATAATGAACAAGCTCTTTCTATTTCTTCCTTTTCCTTTTCCTTTTCATTTTCCTTTTAATATTTAAAATTAGGATATTATTGCTGTCTTTAGCCCTTTGAGCAGGAGGAGGAGCATCCTGATTGGTCTGCCCAGCTTCAAGAAGTTATAGAGGAGCTCCACAAGCAGGCTTCACTCAGAAGAAAGATAGATGCTACTCCACCATTCTGCTCAGGAGAAGAGTGAGGGTCCAGTTATCGTGTATCAACTTGCGATACTCAGCAGCAAGAAGATGCTGGATTGACATGCGTGAGAGGGTGGAGGGGGGAGTGAACTCCTTGGTGATGTATTCAGAGTGCTAAAAATCCCCTTTGCTAAGTCATTGCTCTAAGTGAAACCTAGCTCTTTTATTTGCCTTAGGCTTTGCCTGCATGTGTGCTATTTCACTGGCAAACCAACACCAAGCCTATGCTCACTGACCACACACAGAGGACCAGATTATATTTATACACTTACTTCTCAAGACAAGATTTAACTTTGAAAACCAGAATTCGTACTCAAGAAGATGTCTTGGGATTTTCATGAGCCTCTCCCAGAGGTCTGATGCTTTGATGCTTTCAAGTAACATTCTCAGCCCTTACAGGTTGCTGCAGGATCTTGTTTGTGTTTCATGGGTCTTTCAGTGATAAATGACGCATATAGCTCTGAACTGAAAGTAACTGGCCTTTCCTCTGTGCAGCTCCTGAAAAAGTGCCAAAGAACTTCACTGCTCCACTTTTCATAGCTTGACTATATTTAGTATGTGCTATACCACAAACTGTAATACAGCCAATGAACCTTGCCTTTTGTTCAAAAGATGCAGTGAACGCAGGCTATGGTCTCAATCAGGGGCACATTAACACTCTTCCACATTTCCTGCTTGTCCAGCTTCTTCCTAAACCTTCAGCACTGTTTCCCACGTAAAAGCAAGGTCACTGGTTCATGCACTATGTGGGAATACAGGAGAGAACTCTGACAAGACTTTTTTTTTAAAAGACATATTTCATATAATAGCCACTTTGTCAGACTTCTCCCCTGCAGTTTTCTCCCTTTACACAGAGGAGATAAGTGAATGGTTAAAATGTAGATTAGTTTCTTCATTGAACTGGGATAGTTTTTGAGGGCAATCACTACACACTGGTTTACCGCTTGCTGTTTTGTGGTCTTTCATATTGAAGATAATTCATTTTTGAAAGATGAAGCAAAAAATGTGCTTGAAAAAATGAAAATTGGGGGATTTTTCACCAGCGTGTTTTATTTTCAATTACAGTATATTTATTTTTGAAAACTGAAGCATTTGTGGGATTGTGTTCGGACTCCAATGGAACTCCAATGGAAAACAGGCAGTCTTTCTGTTTATTTAAACATCTGAACTTGACTTATTTCTTGGTGTATGTTGGAAATCTTGGTGTGGTCATGCTGCTCCTAAGGACCATCAGGTTCTCTTCTCTTTAGCCAGATTGTCCCAGAGCAAACGATCCCAAGTTCATAAATTATCATTTTATCTGTCTTGTGGACCTGGTCTAGGAATTTGCAAGCTTTTAAAATTTAGTCTTTAGAAGCTTTGAACCTTTCACAAAGATGGAAATGAAACATAACCGTGAGTTCTGGAATCTGGGAATTTTCAAATGGTAGCTCCATGAAGAATCTTTGCATGATCTTGAGCAGGACTGTTGCTGTTGGAGTCTGAACTGTCCTCCCATTCTGGAAAGCCAGGTTCCAGCTGACTCTGATTAACATCTCGTACTGCTTTGCAGATTTCCAGACCAATCAATAGAGGCCCATGGGTTACAATCCACAATTTTCGAAACTCAGCTATGAGTTTGTTTCTTAATTGCTTCCTTTAAGATCAGATTTTTAGAAAACAGTAGAAGGTTTAGGAGAATCCCTTATGTCTATAGCACCTTTGAACAGATATATTAAATTAAAATGGCAAACTGAGGCAGCTGACTTCAGAAAGTGTGATCTTATGTAACTTTTTAAGGTCATATGTTAGGTATGAGCAAGAGAAATCCTGGAAGTGTGGACAATATAGTGCAATCATGTATGGCCTGCCTTGCTGGTTTTTGTAGAAAGTGGGAAAGCTAGTAAAGTGTTTACTTCAGCACACTTTAGGATATTTTACAGTTTTTACTGTTTGTACCTGGAATTTATGCAAGGCCTTCTCAGAAATGGGTTCACAGAAGCAGATTTCTGAAGTGACATATTTGGAAAACACCTTGAAAATAATTACTGTGACAATTTTAGAAGATCTGCTAAGAAACTTAGCAGCATATTTCAGTGGCTGGCACTGTTTTCTGATATATTGGGAGTTCAAAACCTCAAAATTATACTCACAGCAGGAAGCTGATCTTTACCAGTCACTCCCAGCACCTCTCTCTGAAGCATGACCATTAAAAGGGCTGCAGCAGTTTCAGCACATCTGCACTTACAATTTTAACACCAAAATATCTCTCTTTTAATTTTGTCTTTAGCATTTGAAGGAATGTGCAAATAAAAGCAGATGTCTTTTGGGAAAAAACACAAGGATAAACTTAGGAACCCATCCAGATTCTTCAAGAATCCATATTTTCTCCGTTGAGTTTGGAGGGTTCGGCTTTTTGCACAATTCTATTAAAGGGAAACCACGATAGCTTTTGAACGAGAAAATGTTAACATATTGGGAACCAATGTGAAAATGATGCTGCAGTCAGCAGACACATGTTCCTCTTTTTGGAAATGAGATCCTGTCAGCCTTTGGGAGAAGGTGGTGGCAGCTCACTGCTGTCTGAGAGAGGGAGAGCTTTGACCTGTCCAGCAGCCACCCTTCTGGGTGACTCAGGAATTTTGATGATGGCTTTGGCATCGAGCCATGTTCATTCCTTGGCTGGTAGGAGAGCCTGCGTGATGTATGAAATTACTGAAGACGGAGAAGATAAAAGGGAAAAAGCAAGACTCTTTAAAAAAGGCTACAAATAAAAATGTCCCTGTAATCACCAAATAACTGTAAAGTGTCAGAAATTCCAAAAGCTGAGAGAAAGATGTTAAAGATGACACTGCTCAATGAAGAATGACATACAATTTCCAAAATATTATTTGCTTTCTTGGTCTGTATGGAGCTGGGTAAGCATACTTCCTCCCACTCTGTCTCGCCTCTTTTTTCACTTTCCTGACTGTATGTAAAAAACATTAGAAAGTTATGAATTAATGGAAATTACAGGAGAATGAATTAATGGAAAAGCTCTCTCTGTGGACTTCTGTTACTATACACAACCATGCCATCTTAGCAAGACATGAGTTATTCTGATTAACAATCTTCATCTTACTAATCAGAATGAGTCATTTAAATATAAGAGCTTGTAAATTAACATTGAGCCTCTCTCTACATTGAGCAGCAGCTCATGAAGGAAGCTCGCTATTCCAAACATCCCTGTACCAGTAAGAAAAGGGGAAGGGAGGAAATCTACAGACTAAAAGTTTACATTTAAATTGCTATTTTAGTGTATTTGTATGACTATATTTGATAGAAATATTGTTTTTAATTATGGTGTAGAGAGTTCTTTCTGTGTACACATTACTGTGCTTATGTAGATTACCAGCTGTGTCTTGCCCTCCTTGCTTCAACTGCACATATAAACTTTATGCAAAACTGTAGTGATCTTTCTAGCCTTCTTTATTCAGAATAATGGGGTGCATTGAGATATTTTTAAAAAGTCCTTTTTTTGGGTGCTAATCCTAATGAAATGCAGATGTTTTTTGTCATCCATTTTTGTCAGTGGCTACACTTCAGAAAGTTGAATCCACCAGAACTGTTAGAAGTATAACTACCTTATATATATTATAATTATTTTAATATAATTTATATATATCAATATAATTAGTATAAATAACTTATAAATAATAGAAGTATTCCAAAGGGCAGCCATTTCCAAGTGCATTTGGTCTGCAACAATGTTGGTTCCCATCATTTTCTCACAAGAAAGTACACAGTCGAAAGGCTGTTCATATTTGTGTTGTGTGATCATTTGGCCTTTCCCTCCCTATGCTTAAATAAGGTATAATTTTTAAATTAAACACATTTTTGCCCCATGTTACTAATTCCAGATGCTATGAATAAAACAATACCAGCCCACTGTAATATTTTTCATTAATAATGCCCTCCTAGATAACTAAATTATCAAGAGTTACTGAACTCCTTGAAAATAGCAATCTCCCTCTTTAATTGACCTCAATGAAAGTGGTTAAGTACTTAGTGAAGTTACATGGCAGTCAAGTTAAATGACAGTTGGGCTATTCTTATAAAGCTGATGAGTATTTTGCAACTGACAGGAAGAGGAATAAGACTAGATTGATCTGGTAAAGGATTTCCCTTGATGAAATGACATTTAATAAGCAACTTGGTTTGTAAGAGAAAGGAGTCACACTCAGATGTATTTCTGCACATCAGCTGCATCATGGCCATGTCCACATATGCACTGCTTACTTGTGGTAATGTCCAGGGATTTATATAAGCTTGGTGTTCTTTTTACTGAGGTTGAGCTAATTTGAATTACTTCACCTCAGCCTGGGTCAGGGAGCACCCACACAGACAGTTACTCCAGCTCAGCCTGCAAACCATAGCTTCCTAAAGAGTGACAGTGAAATCTGACTGCTTACAGCTTCGTTTCTGTGCATAACCACAACTGGACCAAAGCTTGTTTCCACTCTGAGATTTTACTTCTGAATGAGACCATTAGAAAGAGAAGAAAATGTCTGACACAGGAGCCTGACCAGACCTGAATGATAAAATACCTTACAACCCGGTTACAGTGATGGCTGTGGTCTGGGCTGCAGTGTCCTTATATACAGTAATTCCCTCTTATCATGTTGGATTTTACTTATGTACCAAAAAGGCTCCTTTTTGCTTGACACAGCACTTACCTGACGTGTCAAAGCTCTGTCCAAGGCTTGATAAGCCCATGGCAGCAGTCAAGGCACAGCTTAACCTATGGCTGATGACACACAGGAAAAAATACAGCATCAAGATACTCCTGATCTCCCTACACTGTTTCTGTGTGGAGATGGGTTGAATGGGGGCATACTTGTGCCTTGTAATCCTTAGCAAGTCCCTGAAGCACTATCCTTCCCTGGGCTGGCTGCCAGCCTGCTCTGGGCAGGGTGCTCCCCCACTCGCCATGCAGGGACATGGGATGCCTGCAGAGTCCTGGGAGCATGAAGACACTGTGCTGCTGCCGCCGTTCATCTGGACATTGCACCACCACTGGGAACAGCTCTGCAAGCAGCATTGCCAGAAAAGCACCGTCACTGCAGTCCCTGATAAATGTGAACCCCATGCTCATAAAACAGAAAGTCCGATTTTCAGAGCCATGAGCAGGACAAAAGTGCTACTTTCGTATATGCATTTAAAAAGCTTTCACGTCATAAGACAGATAAGCAGTGCCACAGTATGTTAGCAAAGACAGCAGCTGATTAATCGCAGGTCTTAACACATCTGTAACATAACAAATCAAAGTGACTCGTTATATAAACCTGGAATTTTTGATCCTTGTTGTTGGCCTGCTGTTACCCAGCTACTGCCTGGTGAGGGAAACAATCACAGGTGAGTGTGACTTCATCCAGCACCTTAATATATTACACATACAAAAAATATCACTCTTCATTTAGGTTCTGGGAAGTTGTTATTGTAATTGAAAGTACATGATGTTTTCCTATCACCCACACCTAGATACGTATGATCCAATCCAAACATGTATGCTGCTTTAGTGAGCTACTTGTCTTACATATAATTAGTATGCACCTGGTTGTGCCATCTTTCTGCTTACATCTACCAAATAAAAGATTATGCAGCCTTTCTACTGAAAGTGAGCCACGTGTTCTGTGATGTTCCTCTCTTGTCACAGTGGAGAGGGACAGGGAGTCACATCATATACATTGCAGGAGCTGTGGGTTTGCTGATGTTTAAATCATCAATAACTTCATTTGACTGTTGCCTGGGGTTTGTTTTCTCTCTTGATTTTCCTTATTTCCTTGAACTTTTGGTATTGGTAATCTTGCCAATATTAGGAAGGGAGGGTACTGAAAAGGTTGGAAGTTAAAAAAAAAAATAAATTCTACAGAAAGATAAATACCACTGAAGGCATGCAGAGATCTTCAGATAATTTTAGGATTTCCAAAATGCAAATCTATGTAAATTGATAGGAATTTCCCAGTGTGAGATGAATGAAAAAGTAGGAAGGACTCATGATTTTTTTTTATGGTAAAAAAATATTTGTTCTACATATTCCATTACTATCTCAAACATGTTGGCCAAGTGCACTACACTATATGCTGTTAGACATAGATTTTAATTAGATTACTTTTCCTCTCTCCCTTTTTTCTTTTTCATTTCGCAGTCTTTTTAAATCTAAGGCTCGGGTTTCTCTTAGTTTAGCCAAGTCAGAAAAATTAGTGCAACTTTTCATCTGTTACTGGTAGACAAAACTCCCTAAAATATATATTACACAGTGGAGCTAGGTAAATGGGTCTCATATGCATGACATTAGCATATTTGGAGTTTTCATTAAAATTCTGTTTGCTAAGAACTAGATCACTTCAATTTTCTTCCTGGACCAAACTTTAGGAAAAAATACCAAAATACAACTATGTTGAAACTGAACGAAATTTGTAAATTTGCGGAATTCATCTTTTGAAAGGCATGCTGCAAGATGTGTGGGACTTCCACAGAGAAAGAAACCCAAGAATTCTCTCTGTGATATGGACAAAACATTTCGTAGGACAGAAAGTGATAGGCAGTGCACTGTTAGGCACTTGAGAACTGTTATAATGTCTTGGTAATGCAAGCCCCAGAGTGCCTTAATACAGTTTTAAAATGGACCTGTGTTGCTATAAAAAGAGTAAGTAAAAAGGATAAAACTTCTCTGAATAATTTCCAAGTCTGCATCACAATGAGCTTATGTCATTCCCCATAATTGCAAAGCCATAATCAAAGAATAATGATTCACCACTAGGCCATCAGACTTCTTGAGTTCACAGGGCAGTTAGCAAGAGAGAAAAGGTTAAAGGAATTTAGGAGTTGTCCCACAAGATAAAAATAACCTCCTTCTAGTGTTTGGGCCATGGAGTGTGTAGTGCATGATACTTCAGAACTCTCATAGTACACAGTTATACTTAAGGTTAAAAAAAATATAATTCTAAGCAATTTTATTCTGACTCAGGAAGTTTTATAGCTGAGTAAAACACTAGTCATTCTGATTTTTCAAATGAATGTTACTTCCTTCAGCAGAAAATGTCTTTGCTTCCAGAAAACATTGCACATTTGAGAGCAGCTGGCTAGTATTGTGTGCCATGAAAGTTTATGACCTGTTCAGCTTTTACTGCATCATTGGTATACCAACTCTTAATCTTCTCATCCCTTTTCAAATAAATACCATGCCTGAAAAACCTCACTGGTGTGCATTTCTTGTTATCTCTCAGGCCTTTCTCAAGATTTCCTGAGGCTTTTTTCTTTCTTGAGACAAACTCTTCCCACTTACTTCCAGTGAATGACCATTCACACTCCACTCATACAATGTTTGATGTATTTGAGCCATATACATGTTCCTGGCACTGCATTGTTCAAATCCACTCACTGCCTGATTGATTTAATTGCAATTAACTCCTGTAATGCATGGAATACCATTTTCACTAGTTTTCAGAAGTCTTACAGAGTTTGAAGCCCAGATCAAGACATTTGGTGCCAAAATTATTCTCTAGACACCTTAAGCACAACTGGTTCAAGCTTTGAACTTAATTGAAACTGATACCAAAGCAATCTTCAAAGCAGAAAAACCATTGCAATAACGGCTGCAGGTATTTACTGTAAAAACATGTGTTCCCTTTTCCCCCCTCACATTTGCTTCTGTATGGTAACATTGCAGTACTCCACAACACTATTTATCAGTTACTTTTCTGGAATATGACTTTTACTATTACAAGGAAGTCCTGAGCTATGAGGCTTCTTTCAGTAAGTCTTCTTTCAGAAACTAGACATCTTATGTTGTCAGCCACTTATGGAAAAGTAGAGGAAAGAATTTCAAGACCCTTCTTCCTCTTTAGTTAATTGTACTTATCCAGACGACTGGTTGCATGGCCCACAGACTGATAATCCATTACTTGTTTCTTTAATGTTTCTACTGGTGCCATTTTCTTCACTGAGGGCAATTAAAGCCTACAAAATAACTGAACACAATTCTTACATTTTTCCGTCTCATGATCTATTAACAAAATGACAGCTGGCCGTTGTAATTTTATTTTCCCTCTGAGAGAAGCCATCGTGCCAGGACCTAGGACTGATGACACTGTAAACTTTTCTGGGTAGGTGGTCATTTTTTTCTGCTTAATGCAGCACCTGGCATGTGGGAGTCTGTGATGGTGGTCATGGTTCTTAAGTGCTATTATTACACCAAGTCTAAATAATGATGGAAGCTGTACGCAAAAGTAATGTTTTTTAGTAAGAAAGGTGGGGATCCTGCTGGTGCAGAGGGGAATTAATGTGATACCAGTGGCGTCAAAAAGGGATGGGATTTAAAGAAGGAGAACACTGTTAGCTGTTGACCAGTCCTCTCTGACCGGGGGACCAGAAGGAAGCTGGCATCATGCAGCAGCTGGGACTGTGGCTCCATGTGCCTCAGGAGGAGGAAGTGCAATGCAAGGCATAAGGAAACAAAGTACTTCTCATGTAGCTGTAGTGGTGCTGAAAGTATATGCTCAAGGGCACATTTGGCCAGATTTCTGGCATTTTTGTAGTGGAATTTGTACATGCGGGGTGAAAGTAATTTCCTTAATTATGTGTATGTCTGTGGACATAAGATAATATGGTGTATACATGTGATACACTGATTATTCCCAAAGATTTCCCGGTTGCCTTGAGAAAAGGAATGCTGCTACCTCAGTACTTCTAGTGTTAATAGCAGCAATATGACAGCCAGGGGCAGAAGATGAAAGGAAAATACATTAAGAAATCAAGAGTTGACTGCAGGAGGTAGAATAATGAGTCAACCATGTGGGAAATTAAGGTCATGAAATGCTTGCCTGCATCTTACTCAGGGACTTGCCTGGAAGGTTAGCAATGAAACCTGAAACTGTATGAAACTGGCTTGGTTTTATACTGCATTACAACTCTGAAAATCACAGCATATTTCTCAAAATAGGACACAAAAGGCCTGCATGAAAGCTGTGTGGTGCTATGACTCTTCCAGCCAGCAGAGACCAGAGCTGTATGTCCAGCAACTCAATGCAAGCACAGCTCGTGGGGGGCTGGCCACCGTAGAGCTGCATTTGCAGAGCCTGAGCTGGGAGGCCCTGCTGATAGACCACAGTGCTGTGTACTCATACCCAAAGAAGTCATGAAACAGGAGCCTGAAACTGGAGAAAAATACACAGTAATGAGATACTTGCATAAGTTTGGATGTGATGCAATAAGACAGCCTCAATAGTTTTTTTGTTCATTGGGTCCTACACCAGCATCTTCCAGTAACCTGCATCTGCTGGTTTCCAGTTTCTGGTATGGTTTTTTGGCAGACTCAGCTTCCCTTTCACTCATGAGGGATATTTGTTTTCTGCTGAGACCAAAAGACTCTACTTTGATAGGGTATTGAAAATTCAAATAAAAGAAACTCCTTCTCTTCCATGTTCAGAACAATCCTTAAAACTTTTCCTTTTCATCTTTCTAGCATGTCTCTTTGAGACCCAAGTCTGTTCCTTCTTCAAGAGCCCTTACTAGAGCTTGGGAGACCCTGGAAAGATGCAGAAGGTAGGGTTCATATCTCATATGCTGGACATTTCCAGCAAAAATATCTACCTTAAAACTGATGTTTAAGTTGTTCTCAGAGGGAAATTGGGCAGTTCTTGGGAACAATTGATTTGCTCCTAAAGTAGGCAATCTGAAATACGTCAATCATGGGCTGGAAGCATCTATTTCTGTCAGCTGACTACAGAGGGTTTCCCCCCTCTCCAACCCAAGAGATGTTTTCAAATGAAACCCATCTGCTCTCACTCTCTCTGGGTACATCTCTATTAGAAGTGTAGAAAAACCTAGCTTGTCTCCATGCAAGCCACCTTTGATTTGAAATAGCATGTATATGATCTTGGGACTCTGTGTCTATTCTTTGAAGGCTTACTGATCTCCCCACTCCCCACCAAATTTATTAGGTTGGGCACAGAATTGCACGAATTGGCTTTGTTGTGGGTCCACGTAAGTTGGGCTTTTGTGCTACTCCAGGAATATTTACTAGCACAGGTTGGCAGTAGCTCGAGCAATGTCTCCCTAGCACTTCACCTGTAAGACACAGACTTAAATAACCTCTTATTCCCTTCCTTGATTTCTCCTTCTCTGAAGATAGGTCAGAAGGAACGTATCATAACAGTCTAATTCTCCTGAACCAACTTTTCTTATCAGGAGCTGCAGTTCATTACACTGAGCTCAGGGGTATGTCAAGGTCGGACTTCTGGCTTTTCACAGATATAAGCCCTTTTTGCAACAGAGGACAGTTCTGAGCTTTCCTTGGCCATGGTTACATTATGCCTTTTTATTCTTAAGCAGGTTTGTGGTTTTTTGTTTTTTGTTTTTTGTTTTTTTTTTTTTTTTTGTCTGAGTGCTTTTTCTTAGGGGAATTAATTTCTTTGTAAATAACATGTAGAGAACCTGCTGGCAATGAATTCCCGAAGGCCCTGCTGAATGAGCCATAGTCTCCTATTATATGCAGACTTCCTGCAGATCTGGGCTTTTTCTTTGGCGGGTCAGCTTATCCTTACTCCCTTTTTCATGCATGTTAATGGTGTGGGAAAATAAAATCTCAGAGCTCAGTAGTTGCACTAGGTGCCCTATTAGTATCTTGCCTGGGCTTGTCGGGATAGTCGTGTAGGGAAGATTTCAGCTGTCCCATTATCTTCAACCGTGTGCTCTCTGCACTGTTCAGCTCCACAGACTCATGGTTTGCCTGGACCCAGCAAATGGTCACTCCTTTCCAGACACATCCCAGGGAGTAGCTTTAATGCCGGGGGGCTGCTGTGACCCTCCATCTCTTGCTTTTCTCCTGGGTAAAGAGAGCTCTGTAAGCAGGGATATGGCATGCACGACACAGGCTAGAGCTTCCCCCCACCAGACCTCCCACGCTGCCTGTGGGTGGGTGGGTGGGATGTGTAGTACCTTGATCAGGTGTTTCATTTCCCAAAAGTGGCCCCTAAGCTGTGAGATACAATTTCTTTTCCTTCGTGGATGAGAGTATTGCTTATTTTATATCTTACTACATTACATATATTTTTATACTCTCTCATTCCTCACTGTCTTTCAGTTCATAAAAGGAAAACTTCTAAAGTACTCATGTGAACACAGATGCACATGTACATATCTTAAAATAGTACATTCATGTGTAGGTCAGTCACTTTCTGAACAGCAGCATCTGAGACTTGAGTTATCGGCACTGGCACTCACAGTGCTTTCTGCAGAAATTGAATGTACAAATATAGTCACTGCCTGAATGTTCAAAACATTTAATGCCAACAATAAAGAAAGTCCCTCAGAACACCCTTTATTATTCCTTAGTTTGAGAAAGAGCATTTAATATATCTTAAAAATCTCCATCCTTTCTAAGTCTAATGTCTTTAATCTGATTTCAAGAAGAGTTCATAACCTGATTCCCAGTACTGGCTCAGCATTGCTTGTTCTGCAAACCACATAAAGGAAGTAAAAGTGCCTACCAACAGCACTCATCTCTTTAAACTCTTCATCTGCTAATAGTATCAAGAAGTAACATTTCAGATTATGCACACAGCTGCGTTTCCCCTCTGTCATTAGAATAGAAGCTTTCTGCAGTGGCTGCTGACAGATACCCGACTAACGTTTACACATAACGTTCCTTGTATGTATGCATTCCTATTATAGATCATAAAAAGGAGAAGAAAAGGTATAATCACACTCTCCGCTGGGAACCAGCTGATTAGAAATGCAAAAATCTTTTCAGCAACAACTCATCTTGACTGCTGGTAAAGTTTTGGGTCAAATATTCTGGGTTTTCATGTTTCTTGATTTGCAGAAGGGCCTTATCGCTATGACTCTCTCCCCCTCCTTTGTGTTCCCTCTTTTTCAGAGGAAAAATATTGTTAAGTTCGTTATGAAAAACTTTTTGGCTGTAAGTTTAGCCAGTCAAACTTATCACACAAAACATTTCTGTAGAGTTTTCCCCTTTGTTCACATGTACAGCTGTGAAGAAGGCTTTGATGCCAGGATCAGGAAGCATGAGATCATATGATGTTTATAGACCAGAATGGCATCAAATGTAGGAAATTGCCTAGTTATTTCCTTTACTAAGTACAAAACATTATATTCTTAGTCATTTAATTATGATTTCAAAAATGAATTTGTAATGGTGGAGGGAGGACAATATTAGTTAATAATTAGGGAAATGAGAAACCTGTATTTATTCAGATAAGTCCAGCCCTTCTGTTTCCTGGATGACAAACATTAAGGAAATATGATTCCATAACGTATGCTATCATATTTTAGAAATAAGGGAATGAATTGTTCAACTGTATGTGAAAAATATTTGGCATTTCGGTGGGATCACATTATTCTGTTTAGAGAAATTCTGCATCCTGAAAAGCACAAGCATTTTGACCATGATTCATTAGAGTACTAGGTTATATTTTTACCTGTAAACATATTAAGTAACACACTATAGACAATGAAACAAATGGAATATAGAGTGCAAGTGCACATTTCATTGAATTAGACTCTTTGAGCAGTTAGTGAATACTATGCATTTTCTCATAAAGCTTAATGCTTTATGAGATGCAATCCCAGTTCTTCAGAGTGCTTAGAGTTAATACTTTATATGGAATATATATTGCTGTATTTTAAAAGTTTTCCTTAAACCATCCCTTTTCAATTAAATGTTACTTATAGGTTTTGCTATATGATACTGTTATGAATTATATTAGTGCCATTACTTTTTTGATTAATTGTTTTACCTAATGCCCAGAAGATGCATTTGATTTCTGTTTAATCCCTGTTGGTCTGATTTTTTTCATTGTTCATTATCTTTGATTCTACTCAAGTCATGCTTACCACAACCCCTAAATAAATCTAACAAGAAAAGACATCTAAAATGTTATTGCTGGTATTGTCATTGTTCAAATAGGATGATAAAAGTGATCATACTGATAATGTCACTTTACCTCCAAGAAATTATCTCTACAATACAAGTAAGGAAGTGAGCTATAATTGTCTGCAAATCTACACCAGAAAAATCTACATAACCAGATCCATTCATTGGCAATCACAAGAAAGAGTCCAAGCTAAGCAGTCTCAAGAGCTTCATTATTTCTACACTGAATACAGAAACAGGAAATGAAGAGGGTGGTTATATAAATGAGTGTAATACTTTGAGTGGAATGAAATTCACATGATTAGGCCAAACATTATACAAGTAGATCTACTGACTTAATAAATGGCATACAGACGTAATTAGAATTTCCCAATCCTTGTTTATTACACTGTCCCCAAACAAGAGATCCGTAAAACAAAACCCCAAATGGTGAGATGCAGTTTGGTAACTTTTATGTGCAGTTTATATGCATGTTAGAAAAAAATCATGCTTAAATTCACATTTTAATAGGATTTTTTAAGAAGTTCTAGAGAAACTAAAAAGTTTTATAAAACTTACACATTATAATTTTATGTATGTATACTTATATCACCTATATACATGTTTTAATTTGGTTTTATAAACGTATTGCCACCATGATAAAACCTTTATATACAAATCAAAGGAATAGTATATGAAGCAAATTGTAATTAAACACTATCATTGCTGGACTATTTTCTTTTTCAGATTGTTTTTATTTGGGTTTTGTTTTGTTTTGTTTTGTTTTTTTTAACTGTGGGGTTTTTTTGAAAACTCCAAAACAGTACTTTGGTAATCCAGTCCACAGAAGGATTGATCCCATCTATGAACTCCATAGAAAATGCCTATAAAGAAAGAGTAGTCAGATTTTCTGTCATCTTCAACTTGGGAACAAACAGTACGAAGTGCTCATTAGTTGGAACACAAGGATTCAATAAAAAGTGGAGTTGGCCAGTGGGCGGCAGTTCCAGTATAGAACAAAATGTTGAAGTTTCAAAATTTGTTTTTATTCTGGGTTAGAATGAAAAAAAGAAACCATGCAAGCACTTTGGAAAGGAATTCTGTTGAAACATCCTTTTTAAATTGAAAAGATCTGTTTTCTTAGTTCATTTTTCTTTTTCAATGAAAATGAGCCTTAGCTGCTGTTGAAAACTGTAATGACCCAGTGACACCTCTGCAAAATACGGGCCTTGGCAAAACATTATAATTTAATAAAAATAGAATCAAAAGTAAAAGTATATGTCATCAAGATTTTGAGTGACTTCTAGGACAAAGCAACCAGCAAAAAGTCAGTGATAATGCTTATAGAATGGTAATTGTTAAGTGTTATAGCATCTTGGGCTAAACCTCAAATTAATGACCTAAAAATTATAAACTTGGTATCCTTTTCTACTTTAAGACAAAGGTGGACACATCTGGTATGTACATAGTAGTTACAACATAGTATGTAACTTCCATTCAAGTATTTGGCCAAAATATGAATGTTTTTATCTTCAACTTTTCCCGCATAGGGATGATATTACTCAAATATAAAGACATCATGATTAGAAGCTTATTTTATGACTTTCTTTAGCACTGATAAAGTGCTTATTCTTTCCAATAGATCAGAAGCCATTAATCATGATAAGTTAGTCACTGAAATCTGCTCACTGTTAGGTACACCCACTTAGCAACCTCCTGTAAAGAAGAAAGCTTTCCAGTAATATGTTCCAACATTTTGCATTATCTTCATGATGTCAAACAACTTTAGTCAGGCAGCATGTCATTTTCATATTTCTGACCACTTCTGAGCAATGACCTGAGCAGCATGGTGTCCATACGTGTGGATTCAACTGTAAGACCTATGACGTGGTGCAGCCCTTGGTGGTGGCAGAGACCCGTGATGTTTGTTGTGCATGATGGCATTCAGAGGTCTCACACCAGAGTCCCCAGGTGACATCACGTAAACAAGAGGTCCATAGGCCTATACCAAAGCTCCAGCTGAACATCTCATGGTAAAGATGTTGCTGTCCCCAGGTACACATTGGTACCCCGTGAACAAAGGAGACCTCTCTCCACAGGGCATCCAGGAGCCTGGGAAGACTCCCTCCTAACTTGGTAGTCTAAATTAGCTGCCTAAACCTAATTGGTGAGACTATCTCCCTCTGTAATTCCTAATACAATCACTCCATGCTTCCTTTCTTGTACCTTTTCCTTGTCGCGTGTTGTTGGCCTCTGACTGAAACAACAGAAAGAGAAGTAAGCCCTTGGCCTGCCCCATGCAGCCATTCCTTCATGCTCTTTGCTGGTGGACATCTTTGTTTTCAAACTGAGGGCACAGGATACCAATACTCAACCTGCACAGAGATCTGAGTAATTTTTCACCTCGTCTCTGTGTGTACCTGCTACCAAATGCTTCAAAAGTGCAAGGGTCCTTGCCACCACAGCAATTTCTTCTTAGCCTTTCTAATCAGAGGTGGCCTTATACTCACAAGTGTCAAGGGTAACGGCTTTTTAAACTATTTTTTAAAATTAATCCCCTCAACTGAGGTTGATGGTGTTCACATCTTGTATATAAATTATGGTCTTTCTCTGAATTGTATTGTCCTTTTGACCACAGTCACTATACCAAAGGAAGATGCAGAAGATACATGAAGAGGAATATAAATTTCAGTGTCACAGCTACAGCTCATAGCCTCAACAGCAGCTCTATGGAGTGTTTTACAAGAACCAGAACTTCAGAATCATTTCCTTTTCACCCTTTAGTTCAAAGACATTAAGGAAATCAAACCTCAGCTGTTCTTTCTAACCACATACTTTTGTGGACTACTATGAGTATTAATGTTTCCCTTTGAAATTTGTAGTCTTCTTTGTATGCATTTGTATAATTAGTGGCAATGATTAGACTTCACATTTTTTAAACCAACAATACTTTGAAATGGACCTTCATCACATATCAAAAATATTTTAATGTATTTAGTGGATTGCACAGTCCTTCCCAGGGCTTAGCCTGAGAACAGGGAGCGTAGGGTGGGTTCTTAAGTGGTTCTCTTTCAACATATATAGTAGGTGTTGTGCCTCTATAAATCACGTGGAGTACTTGCTTTTGTGTGTCCTAAAGAATGGGAAGGTGTAATTTTAGTCTGTGTAAAGCTGAGGTCAGCCACAGTCCATTGAGAGCTAACTGCTACAAGGTGAAAGGATGTATCTGGGTGGCACCTGGCCAGAGGGAATAAGTTTGAGAGAGAGGTTGGAGTTATTGCTACCTGTATGAGCTGCACATCACTTTCTGGTAAGAGAAAAACCACTGAACAGCACAGCATGAAGCTAATATACTCTTATCTGATTAAGTTATACTTGTGGAAAGATGTTGGAACGACATGGAGGCTGGACTTTAGAGAATTACACCACCAGATTGGTTTTAGACTAATTTCTCTATTTAGCTGTGACTGACAACAGTTAGCGATTTTGCCATGGCTGACATTGCTGGCAGTGTTATATGTCATCTTGCTGCATCTTTGTACACATTGATACCATAACCATTCTCACTTGTGTTTTATAGTGCATTTCAAAAAAAGCATACACCCCATGCTCAGAGATAACACATCATTAAGAACCATCTTCCACGTAATAAAAATGCCCAAGCCCAAGAAAGAGATTTAAGATACTGACAGAGTTTATGTAGCCACCACTGAACCCAAAATCTCTGTTCTGAAGAAAGTATTTTAATGTTTGCAGCTGTTACAGACAAGCAATATCAATTCTCTCATAAACTCAAATAAACTAGGAGTGTAATAACTGTACTAATCCGGGTCAGGCTTGAAAGCAGGGTAGCGCCAAGATGCTCCTTGAAAAATGTTTATGGAGGACAGGAGACAGCTGGTGCTGAAGGAGAGCTGGGGAGGGCTGTACAGGTCATGGCTCTTCCCGGAAAGACACATAATCGGTTCCTCTCCTTGCCTCTGCTGGAGCACGTGGCAGTGAGGGTTGGTGACCTTACTGGTGCCAGAAGGAAAAGAATCCTCAGGAGTATGTAGAATATGACATATTAACATACAGAAAGCTTGGATTAAAATGATACATTTTGAATTTAAACGTGTTTAAAATTCCACTTTAAGTTTCCACTGACAAGTCTTTAAATCATTGTCTTCCAAATATCATGTAATTAAGTCATTGTTAATATGCCTAACATTTTAAATCTATTTTAAAAAAAATACCATGCAGTAATACCAGCTCAGTAAGTGTTCAGTTTGTCCTTCATATCCAGATGATACTCAGTTTAACTTCACTTCTGGTGGCTCTAAATCAGGTCAGGAAAGGGAAGGCTTCAAATCAAAGGACTGACTGTATAACTGCAGATCATTCCCTTGTGTCTTTGTCCTGTGACTGTTTAATACACTTGGGGATGGGGGCCTGTGCTGAAGGATTAGTAGTGGTTGAGGATGACACGTGTTGTCACAGGTGGCACAGATCAGCAGCTCTCTAGGTGGTGGCTGTCCTGCTGTGCCAGTTGTGCACCCTGGCTCAGAGGGGGTTATAGCTTCTGAGTCACCAGGGGCTGGTGAGCAGTGTGATTACGGTGTTCAAGCCAGGGGTACACCACAAGACAAACTGTAGGTCTGGCATAGATGCTGCTGAGGATTCAAAACTCACAGCAGTGGCAGAAGATGATCCCACCGGATCTGCTGAGGCAAACGTAGCTGGGTCACTCTGGGTATGAGCTGTCCTATGGCCCCCACAGCATCCCCTGGCAGGGGACAGGGCTTGCTGGGAAGTGCTGTCAGCAATACCTACAGCACCCCTCCTCCTGCGTACAGGGAGAGCAAAATTTGTCTTGGGCTTGTGGCCATTAAAACATTGCTGGTAGGGCCATGGCTTTCTTTTGGGTGTGTAGGATTCTTAAGCAGTAATGCCAGAACAAGGGAGTAAATTGTGTTCAGGAGCCACCTAAATGTTATGTAGACTTATAGAAATAAGACTATTCTTTTGCCAATACCCATCCAGAATTTGTGGTGGTTTAAGTCCTGCTTACTGCTGTATGTGACTAAATGGCTTCACAGATTATGTTCTACATAAATTGTAAAATATCTACCATATCATCAATGTTATAAGATATAAGGAATAAAAATTACACATATGTTCATGTAAATGAATATAAACCATATAAGAAATTAGTATATATGAAAAGAATGAAAAAAGAAATTATACAAGAAATTTGTTGCATCCACTTAAAGTTTAGGAATGTCACACAGTGCTAGGTGTGAAGAAGGTGGAAGCTGTATAAATTATTCTCATAGCTTAGTTTGGAATGATTTTGTCATCACTGAACAAAGAACTAATTATAATGATGTTAATAGACACATTAAGCCTGTAGTTATTGCAATCTTTTAGGTAATCAGGTTAGTCCATGATCATTGCAAATGGAACTTGAAATGCGGTTAGATCTTAATATGGTTATGGACTGAGCTTCCCATCTGGAAGCGAAAGCAGCATATTGCTCTCTCAAAGGCATTTGATTGAGCAAGGCTTCTGGTTTTCTGCCTGTGCATACTGCTAAGCTTCCCTCCACACCACTTATTACGTATATTTGTCTTTAAATCCCAAAAGAAAGTACTTCCTATGTGAATGTTTAATCTCTTTCCAAAGAAGTTAAACAGGCATTTTAAAAGCATTTTTTCTATTCAGTTTCCATGACCAAATTAACTTGGACATCAAAATATACCATGCCAAAAAAGACATATATTCCCAGAGCATTACTAAAGAGGAATTAGATGCCTACATATGGTACCATGGTCTGTAAGCTCTTCACTTAATTACCATCTGAAGTAAAATGTTTTTAACTCTATAGTTACTCTAATTTTGATCTTAACATTCTCCAGATGCCTCTAGGCATTCCAGACCCATGTTTCCTCTATTACTAGATTGTTCAGTAAAGGTGACAAAGTAGGAGAAACACTGAATAAACCTCCCTTATAGCAGTTGCAATGCACTCACAATAAGGTTGGTTGGTCAATGATATTGCAGGTGTCCAGTTCCACTGCTTGCTTCTATTTGAGTATTTTACCACTTAGGTAGTCCATGTGACAATACTGGCAAAATACGGACAATTTACTGCTTTGTGAACAAAGGTATTTAAGAATTTTTCTGAATATTGCACTGGAAAACAGTAGAATAGAGACAATACTGCCTGACTTTTGGGAAAAAATGGGAAGGCATCTGGGCTGTGAATGTGCATGGATTAGGACAGTCCCCAAAAGATTTTCTGAGGAGCATTGACCTCAGCAGTTTTCATCTCATGCTCCATCAGGGAGACTGCTCTCAAAGAATAAAACTCAGTATATTGGCTGTTCTGAATACAAGTTCTAGGCATCCATTTTTCTCAGTTGTCATACAAGAAAGCAGATGGTTCTGGGTTTTGCTAAGACGTTCTCTTTTAAAAATCTGTTGTTTTTTTTTTTTAAACTAGGTTTTCACATGACTTGTCCTTTCTAGTGAGACAAAATCCCTGAGCCTCTTTTGAATTGCATGAACATGACAAGAACCATGAAATAATTTAGGTTGGAAAGGACCTCTGGAGGTTGTATGGTGCAATATCTTTCTCAAAGCTATCTTGAAAGTTAGATCAGGCTACCCAGGGCCATATTCAGCCAAGCTCTGAACATTACCAAGTACTGAGAGCCCACAGCCACTCTGGGAAACCTACTCACCTGCTTAACCACTCTCACTGTGATGTTTTTTTTCTTTGTATTTAGTTGGCATTTCCTATGACACAACTTCTGATGAAAGGTATACCGCCTGTCCTGTTGCTGTGCACTCTTAAGTTATGTCTGGCTCCTTCTTTTTTATAATTTCTCTTTTCCCTTTGTATGGTTGAGGACAATTAGATCCTTGCATAGTCTTTTCTCCACAGAAGAGAGCTAAGACAAGCAAATTTAGCTCCCTCAGCCTCTCTTTTGGTCTGTTCACTTCTTCAGCCTGTCAAGATGCCTCTGAAAGGCAGCCCTGCCCTCTGGTGTGTTGACCATGCTGTGCATTTTGGTGTCCCCTGCACCCTTGCTAGGGTGCACTCTGTCCCTATGTCCATGTGGTTCATAAAGATCTTAGAGTATCACACTTCTATTAGGCCATAAGAAGACCAAGTGAGTCACCACTTGGACTTCAAATCACTGATCACTACATGCGAGTCTGATGGTTCAGTTTTCTACCCACCTGCTAGTCCACCCATCCAGTCCAAACTTGCTGGTTTGGCTACAAGGTTATTCCTGAAAAATATGTTGAAAGCCTTCCTAAACTCCAGTTAAGTGACGTCCACTGCTCTCCCCTTGTCCACAGAAACTTCTGGCTGAAGGCAGTCAGGTTAGCCGGGCATGATTTGTCCTTGGGAAGTCCATGCTGGCTGTGCCAGATCACCAGCTTTTTCCTCTTGCTCTCACCTCACTGACAGCTGGCTTTGTTTTAATTTAATTAGTGTCTAGAGTTTGGGGTGTCCCTAGTTGTCTCCACTTAAAGATTGCCCTGTGATTAGT
The DNA here is from genome assembly GCF_023634155.1 of Falco peregrinus. NCBI lineage: Eukaryota > Metazoa > Chordata > Aves > Falconiformes > Falconidae > Falco > Falco peregrinus. The sequence goes on from NC_073739.1 coordinate 70,310,640, forward strand.
TTATTTATCTGTCCCAGGCTCATCTAAGTAGGAATCAGGCCTTCCATGTGAGAAAACTTGTCGCACACAATTGCACAAGGTCCTTTACCAGAGGGAGGTTGAGGTTTGTGAGGCTGCTAGACATTTTCTGACCAGAACGGGTTTATTTTGCTATGACGTAAATATGTAAGGTGAAGGGCATTTGAAAATCTGGTCTATAAAGCCATTCACTGCTGATGTAATGCTGAAAAAGATGGATGAAGAAGCCCTGTCATGGTTAGTGTAATTACCTATTCAGTTTCACATATATGCAAATTTGCAAGCTGCAAAGCAGAGCCTGAAGACCTTTCTGATGGAAACTTGTATGAGCAATAGGACCTGAAGCAGACTGAGGAAGCTCAGTTTTGTTCTGATAACTGCTGTACAAAGTGCTCTTCCAACAGAGGCCAGGCTGCGAATGCATTAAAGATATCACTAATGTAGATTGGCTGCAAATCAAACAGCTTCATCACTCGTTACCTTGAGTAAATCACTGAGATATGTGCTAAGTAAATCTGTTGCTAGTATTGAAAGATTTATGAGGCAGAGGGAAGAAGGCTAATAGGACTAAACCCCCTTAGTACAACTCCCCAGTATAATCTGTCATCGCAGAGTGGAGGAGATTCCCTAATCAGACTGAAATTGTGCCCAGACCTGTCTGGCACATATCTTTAGGCATCCCTCTTGTCTTTTGTCGTGAAGAAAACAGATTATTTCTGATGATTTTTAGTTTCTCATGTAGGTAATTTGTAGCCATTGATCATTTCCCTCTCTCCCTTACCAATTAAGCCTAACATTAAGAGTACACCCTACATTTTATATATTTCCATTATCTCCCTGTCTTTGAACTCTCACCTGCAATACACCATATTTTCCATCTACAGTGGAATTCATAACAAAATAGAAATGCTTTACAAGTGTAAAAGTGACAAGATTTGCTGAAGTTAACAGGTGAAAGAAATAACAAAGATCTAACTGTTGACCTCCCACAACTTCACATCCTTTTATCCTTCCTCTAATTTGCTGTTCCATCTATAGATTAAAGTGTTAGAAAATGTTGGAGGAGGAATGACTAATCTGTTTCGACATTTTACTATACGACTGTATTTTACCATATGGCAGGTAGAAGATGGAGCACTAGGCTTGCTGGGGAAAAAAAGTGCTGCAGTTTAACACCAGCTGCATACAGGGAGCTGGCAAATACTGTTACTTTACTGCTAAGAGACATATGAATACCTTTCTTTTTATTGTTTCTTATTATTAGGGGACAATTCAGTGATAGGGCATGTGAAAGTACTGTATTTTGTTGGAATGGGATGTTTTAATTCTATGTGTTTGCCATTATATATAAGTATAAAATTCCATTTGCTGTTTCTAATCATCTTAGAAGGACAGTTTAGGAGGGCCTGAATTTATTAAAATTATTTATACTGCCAAATACTTGGATGTAGATAATATCTTTTGATGGACTCAGGCTATTGTTTATCCATATTTTTTGTTCTCAGCGTCTGTGAATTCAATACTGAATCCAATTAAGGACTTAGGAATCCAAGACAGAGCTTTGGTGGACCTGAAGCTTCTAATGAAAATACCAGCTCCTGTACCCCTCTGCTTAGTGGACACCCAGCAGTATCGGGACCTGTGTTCACACAGTGGTTCCCTGTACAACCTGGCCTTTTCTAAAGTGCCCCCAGTCCTGTTCTTACGCCTTTTCAGGGCTTTCCCACATGAGAGAGGTTGGTGCCTAGGCCTAACACGGATTTAAAAAAACAGTGTAAAGGCAGCTTTCAGACTTCTCATGGCAGCTCTGGCCCTGTGCAGAACGAGGGGCAAAATGCATGAGCCTCCAGGCTGGTAGTTTCAACGTGCAGCAGGAGGAGAGGAGGTAAGTTTTGCTGCTTCACTAGGTGGCTCTGGTAAAATCCCGTGGCTACTGAATGCAGCAGAAATGGATGGGGAGGGACAGGGGTGGCTGTGCTGATCAGCTGGAGGTGAGACAGATGGGCTTGAACGTCCCTGGACTGCGAAGACAATCAATTCATGCTTCCCAGTTCCACAGGTGCTGCAAGGACTGGGCTTTCATGCAAAACAGAGGCTATTTCTGCCTGTCTGCAAGCGAAACAGCACATCCCATTTAGACCTTTGAATGAAAAATACTATCGCTGGCCTTCACAAGAGGATCCAGGGCTGCACCCCCTGAGCAGCTGAGCACGCAGCCTGCGCGGTGTCCCAGACTGAGGGCAGGGTGCAGTGCTGGACCTGTGCTCAGCTGTTTCTGCTGCCAGCCCTGGCAGAGCCCCACTTGGTGCGCAGGGCTTTGCATCACGCTTCCAAGGCTTACAGCTCTGCATGTGCCCCGCAGCAGCTGGGCACCTCACAGAGCTGCTGGTCAACGAACTTAAAAGCTACCCCACCTATTTTTATTTTTTTTCTTTTGCTTAAGTGGACAGAGTCCTTATGACCTCCGAGAATCTAAATTGCTCCATACAGTAAATTGCTGTTTGTGTGGGAACATTAAGAATTTTTAATTATAAATCAAACTTACCACAAGTTGGAGAGAGAGATGAGGAAGCTCGGATGACTCTTGTGCCTCCTTCATACATAGGGATTATCCTGATTCAGCAGCTGGTGGTGTCAGAGACTCTTTTACACGAACTTCAATATATTAAATATCCATTCTTGTAATTTTTCCAAAGATTTTCTGAGCAATTGAGATGTTTGGCTGGTTGTTTTAATTTTTGTAAGGCCAAATTTGTTCCTTGCCCATGAAAAGTCACATCCATTTGTTTTGGGCATGTCCACACAGAGATACCAACAGCCTTGGTTTAAGTGCTAGTTAGTCAAAACCAGGTAAAAAGTAAATACTTACATCATAGAGGACCAGGTGTTGTAGCTATATTACAGCATTACCTGACTTGATGATAGGGTTTTTTTTTTTAATATTGTGACCATGGGTAGAAGTGATGAGTAGTAACAATTACTGCAGTTGGATGACACTCCTTGTAGCATGAATTTTAAATCTTAGAATATTAAATACTTTACACAGCTGTTAAATTTTCCCTTGTAATTGTTTGGAACACACAAAACAGAACACTGTGGTCCAAATATACTTATCAAAATTTTTCCAAACAGGCAGTGCTGTTGCATTATAAAAAAATGAGTTAGGCATTGCGACTTTTAACTGTTACCAAAACTATTACACCAAAACAGATCTATGACACTCAAAAAATTTCAAAGAATATGAAAACCAGAAAAAGAACATTGTCAGGTGTCAAGGGACTACTTGAAATGACTGTTACCTTCCTTCCTGTATTTGGTGGTGAAATACTGTATATGGCTGCACGTGGACCATGGAATATGCTCACATCCCTAACTAACGTAGCTGCAGCTGGCATTGCCATTCTGTCAGCAACAGCGCAGCTATGGCAACATGTCTCCCAGGTCATGAGATGACTTACAGATCGTGGGATTATTTTTGAATAATACACTTTTTCTTCCATTACTTTTTTGTTTCTGACCCATGGCACCACAAGATTAGCTCCAGCTGTAGACAGACAGTGTTATTTACTGGCAAACCCCATGCCAGTTGACAGCAGTAGTTCTGTATGGAGACAGGGGCCAGGTTAAACAACGATTAAGCTACCTATACCTTATGGTCATTAGTTATTGAAGAAAAACACATGCTGTAAACACAGCAATTCTTTTCTGACCACACAAAAAAATGCCATGATTACAATCTGGGGAAAAGTTTGATGGTTTTGTCAGTGAAAAGCACGGTAGTCGCCCTCCATGGACACAGGTCAAGAGTGGACCTGCTGTCCTCAGTTTTGTAGGAAGGGTAGGTTGAGGGTGAGGACTGGATGATAAGGAAGATGTGCTCCAACTCCATGATCCCTGTAGAAACTGGGAAAAAGGGCTGAGCCATTGACACAAATCCTGGATGGGACAGAATGATGGGAAAGGGGAACAAGGAGGGAGACAACCAAGTTGCCTGAGAGAGGGACACACACACACACAAATCTGGACCCAGGATAAGCGTTAGGATCGTTCAGTTTAAATTAGGAGCAAACCAAGTGTGAGTGAAAGGAAGAGGGCATGATGCACTGTGGATGAAGCCATGTACTGACAGAGGTGGGGATGACTCAGCCAAGTGCATGACTCAGGTGCTGGGAACTCTGACACTGACTCTTCACTGTGATCCTGGGCAAGTCTCAGCTTTTCTCTGGGTCATGCCCGACCTCTGAGTAAGCAGGTTGAACTCCCACCACAGTCAATGCATCTGTATTTACATATGTTGGCCTCATATTTCACAGAATGCTTCATTTTATACATGTGTAAATGTCTGTTTTATTTGAAGACGTGCCAGAATACCAACTTCTTTAAAGAATTTCAAGCTGGAAATATCAAGTCCAGAAGGGAGTGAGAGGGAATCATCCCAATAAATGTCACTATCAGAACTAGCTACAGGACTTTTAATCCTGGCTAAAATCACTGTTCATGTTTTCAAATATAGTGAGCATCAGTTCCCTACTCTGAAGTGAAGTGCCTCAGGCACTCGACACTTCTGTAAATCAGACCACACTTTCCCCTTCTGGGGTGTTAACAATTCATTAAACCACACTGTCTAGTCTCAGATCAGCCAGCTGTTCTTCTTTAATTAGTTAGTTCCCTTAAACACCGAAGACTTTTTTTTTTTTTTGGCCAAATTTTGTGCCTTCTGATTATAAACCACAGATTTAATTTTTTTTCCCCCAAATAACATTTTCCCTTGTGAGGATTATTTCACCTACATATATTGCCACTGGGCCTCTAAATCATGTCCAAGATAGCATTGATCCCAGCAGAAACCTAAAAACTATGCACAGCAGAGCTCATCAGTGAGATTATACAATGAATTGATGGGAAGTGATAGTGTTGCTATCATTTCTGTATCTCATAGCTAACATTTATGTGTGCCAGCTGAGGCATTTTCATGTAATTAATTCCTTTCTGTAACAGGGACCTAAGAGAGAAAAAAAAAATCTTGGTCCCTCCAGCTCTTTACCTATGTCATAGAGTTGTTGTAGGTTTTGAGTCTTAAATTTCATTGGCAATGTTGGGCATGGTTCCTGGTGCATGGCTGTATCTGGCATGTGGCTGTTCAGCTGGTTGTGGAGTTAAGAGAGCTGGACTAGGTGACACAGGCATCCTCCAATCTTCCGTCCTAAGATCTATGATTAGCTCCAAGTAGCCATTGCTTTTTTTTTTTTAAAAAACAAACACCTGATTGTGCACCCGAATTAATACAAATAAGTCAATTCCTAGCTTTCCAAGCTTAACTGAACTAGATGCAAATAATTCCCAAGTCAGGGCAAGATCCCATGGGCATCTGAATTGATCTGTGTTGCATAAATAGGAGCAAACACGTTACCTTGAGAAAAGAGAGGCTATGTCAAACCAATAAACTAAAAAAAAATATAAATCAAATAAACTAATAAGTTAGTGTGCTTTTCACAGTTATCTGAACAACACAGTAAAATGACTGTGCTCCCAGAAAATAAGTTCACATAGTTATAAGAATGCCATCACAGAGGTGACTAAGCGCTACCTCAGTGTATGAACACTAAACAACAGCGATTCCCAAACTGACCATCAGGGAAAAAGGATATCAGAAAGGAGGCAGCTTGGCAAAGTAGGAGAGCATATAAAACAGTGAACTGATGTGTTTGAGTCAATGAAACACTGAACACAGCTGACTACCATGCCCAAGAGATTAGCAGGAGTCTGGACTGTTCTGGTGACTCATTCTGCGTATGTAGAGGGTCGACTTTGGTGGTGATCCAAGAATGTTAACGTTTCCCCATCTTTTTTTAATGTTAGGATTTGCTACTTCTCATTGTCTGCTGCCTTCCTTTAGCACTGTATAAACTTTAAGTGCCAAATCCTAAAGACAATAGCAGTTCAGCTTTTACCTCTGTAAAGTTTTTCTCATCTAATAAACTTCCCAATTTACATGAACATCAGTATATGCAATGTTAATATGCACTGAGGTGCTGAACTTCCAAAGAATTTGAGGTCACAAAATAAAAGAGCTATTGAAATTTTCATAACACTAACTTTAAAAACAAATAAAGCTTGCCTTCTATCAAGTTTGATGCAAACCTGGCATTCAGTCCAGACAATCTCAGATTTGCAATTCTTATTTGTTTACAATGAATAAGCACTACTTCTTGGAAAGCTTCAGACAGAACAGTGTTTCTAAGATTCATAGACATTCAAAACATGGGGTTTTTTTTTTGCAAACAATACATGAAACTTACTGGTTTTACACAAGTTAATTTGAAATCAGGGAAGACGGAATTTTTGGCTGACTTATGCACTGAAATTTATATTTTTTTTCAATCAGTTTCACATTCACATCTATCAGAAAAGCAACTGGACTACTATGGAAAAAGCACTATGTACACCTGAGAGTTACTTGTGGTGAATAATGTGGTGCTGCATGAAATGAAAATGTTAATTTAACACTTTTTTCTTCTAAGATCAGCAATATAGAGAGCAGATTGTTTGCTCAGATTGTATGTAAACACTTTCAGGTGACATTTATCACTGCTTACTGCAAGTTGACAATAATTTTGTGCTGCAGAAAATATTTTTTGACTCAGATACCCAAACATTCCAACTCTGCAGAGAAAGAAAGAGAGAGAGAAAGAGTGAAAAAGAGAGAGAGAGTGAAAGAATCAAGTGAGATTTTCTAACATACATACAGTTCTGCCCTAGCTATTCCACTGCAGCCTGCAGAAGCTCACTGACATCCAGGGATGGAGAAATAAGCCAGTGGTGAATCTGTTAAAAATCTCACCCAGCTTTACACATTTGTGACCTTGACACATTGGCAGTATCCCTTCTGGTGATGGAAAGAGTGAAGAGGTCATCAATAGGTTACAAATGTATTTGTGTAGATGTTTTAAGAGGGTAATAAATACTGCTGGCACACAGAGAAATTACTTGTTTTATTTTACCTTGTAATGTTATTGAACTGAAAAGCTTTTCTTCTCTGGTGGGACATACTTCAGGACTTGGGTTTTTTTGTTGGCAATCATTGAAGACAGTGCTTCACATCAGCTACTCTGGGAGCAGTTACTTTTATAAGTCTTTCTGCTCTTCAGATAATTAACTTGGTGGCTCAAGTGTAAATTGGAAAAACCAACAAGAACAACAAATCAGCCAACCAAACTAAACTTTCAGTGCTTGCCAAATGCAACTCTGAAGGATTTCAGGTAGTTTGGGGGAATTGTTTGAATACCACAGTTTGAAGACAACTGAAGTAGTAATGTTCCTGGATTAAATGCTGGAATAATTTAGAATCAAATAGTCTGAAATAATCTATATGCATCCTTTTTTACTGTGTTTAATTAGAAAGAAACTCAGAGAATTACTAGAGTGATATATACAGTTGTGGCCCGGGGGCAGGAGCACCTTCAGTGCACATTGCCTTGGTCCCTGTCAAAGAACTTAGGACATTACAGAACAGAGCCAGCCTGCCAAAATCTGGGACTGAGTAAAAAAAGAAACAGGGGGGCATTGTTTTAGGTGTAAAAGAAATCACACGGTGGCTGATCATAAAAGAAACTGCAGAAAGGTCTTCAGCAGGTCACACCTGTAGAGCCTTGTCTCCTCCCAGGACCCCTTATCTTCTCTCCCTGAAGACCCAGGGTCTGAAGGGCCAGAGTGAGCCTGTACCAAGGATCATTTTATGACCTTTATGCTTGTAGAAGGGCACCGTATCCAAAATGCCTTTGGAGAGTGCTATAAATCCTGTCTCCTTACGTTGTTCCCAGGATTTCCTTGGAGACAAATTGTCTTGGGAGGACCCCGCCTTAGAAATTGGGAAACACAAGCCAGTCTTTTAGGTCACTTTCTGGATGTCTTTAATTTATTAGTATAAATATCCTAGTATGTCATGTAGAAGGTACAGAGCTATCTCAGAAGGCCTCTGTCAAAATAGTGAAGGGTATCCACACAGGAGGTATTTTATGTGGGTAGAGCTCCAAACTACCAGTGCTTCCTAAGCTGGATTTGTTTCTGTACTACTATTAAAGTTGAGCAACAGGGTTTTTCACATGTAAAATGTAAAACCTTATCAGTGCTGTCCTATGCAATATGCTGAGTGGCTTACTGCATACCAGGTAATTCTGAACATTCAAGAATTTAAGAAGCAACTCTGCTCTTCTTTTCTTTCTGAAACTGTTTGCTTTACCACCAAGAGAGCTGTCCTGGAAGTCAGGGAATTCTTGAACATCTTGGCAACAAAAGAAGCAAACAGACAGAACACTTCTGCTTCCACTCAGCTGGCAGTGGATCTGAGTGGAAATATGACCAAAAAAAAAAAAAAAAAAAAAGAAAAAAAAAAAAAAAAAAAGGTGCCCACATGGGGAAAAAAGGTAGAAAAAAGTTGAAAAGGAGACCCCCCTGCATTTCAAATTGGCCAAATAATAACTGAACAGAGATAAAGGATTGAAAAGATTTAGCATTTCTTAGTTGAAACATTATTATTACTAAAGGTAGAGTCAAAAATCAAGTAATTAGTGAATCAACAATTGCAGCTAGAAAGCAGGGAAAAATCCTTCACACTGTAATTGGATTTAAATCCAATGTTTCAAAAAAATTCAAACCTCAACAACCAATTTACATTCCACGGGTTCCAGGGTTGGGCAATACCTTTTTTTCAGTGACAGAGAAATCTAATTGTAAGACAATTTACTTGTTTAAGTTACATCAAGCAGTGTCCCCTCTGTATAATAAGAGCTGTTCCTCCATAGCACATTGCTATAGGAATAACTCAGAGCAGAAAATGCAAAAATACTTATCACAAGCTCCATGTAAAATGCTGAAAGTTATAGCAGCTGTTTGTGTACTTTGATTTTCTTCTGGTCTGGAAAAAGAAGAGAGTCAGGATGAAATTCTGAAACTATGTAAATGCTGAAATTCTGTTCTTATCGTGCTATTCAGCTTTTGATTTCCTCTTGAGGCTGTATTGTGAAACTACAGTCCAGCTTTTAAGTGACAAAGGCCCGTCATCTTCTGTGGTCAGGCTAGCTCATAGCTCATACCCTATGGATTTTGTTATTCACCTATTCAGTGTGGTTACACATGGAAGCTGAAGTTGTTCCAATCACATTCAAAAAATTTGAAACAAATGTGTTGAAGTAATTTTAATTCTAGAGGTTTTGAAAGGAAATTGGTTTGGGAAGTAGGGTGGAGAGGATAGAGTAGATGCATTTTTTTCAGGATTTTTTTTAAGGAAGATGCCAAATTTTCTGTTGGTATTTGGTTTTATGATTTTCTTTTTCTTTTGGCATTCTTCTAATTTTCTTTTTCTCTTCTTTGCTTTCCCTTTTCCTCCCTCTTCTCCTCTCCTGAAAGAATAGAAGGGATGGAGAAAGACAAGACCAACAAGAATTGGCAGAACGATGAAAGATGTCTACCTGTAACAAACTGGCCGTGGTGACTGAATATTTTCAATGGATCATGTCAGAGTGTGTTTCAATTCTGGTTGATTGCATAGTGAAAATTTCAGCTTTCTAAAAGACTTGCATGCTCCTTCAAATGCCCATAAGATATGCTGTTCTAATGTGGTCAGCTCTGGAAAATCAGGTCACTCATAGTGTGACAGAGTCTTCCCCTTGCAATATCTGTTCCTCTTTTTTTAATGTGGATATGTAAAAATCTCTGTTTTCATGAGCGAAAATACATTTCAATTTTCAAAAGGACAGGTATTAGTCAGATTCATGCAAACTTTTGTTTTGTAACATCTCTTAAAAACCAGGCTCATTCACTCTGGACAACAGACTGTGAACTTCCTTGTTCTCATTCTTGATAGTGAGCTTTTTTTATTTCTTTGGCTTGAGGTTATGCTGTGGCTGTTGGTGGTCAATATTCTACCATTTATGATGCCAGCAAGAGACGTCATTTATTTGTACGAAGCTTTGTATTATTTGGTTTGATAATTTATTAGTCAGCTTACTGGCGGCTTCAGCATTATCTAAGTGCCATAAAGTTTAACTGGGTGCTATTTCCTGTACTTCTCATTGTATTTCTCATGCGTGTTTATGAAAGGTAGTTCCATCTTTTTATAAGTGCAAGAACATCCCTTGACCAGTTAGACATGGTATAAAGCTGATGGTAAGCAGTCTTCAGACTCAGAGATTATCATTTGTTACTGTTAAAAAATTACTTTACAACCACAACTGTGATATATTATAGTTGCAGTATAAAGCAGGAGCTGAATTCAGTGACAGTGGAATAAAACAGCAAACCGGAGGCAGAGGAGCCTTCATTGACTTGCATGATGAAAACTGTAGAATCAATGTAAAACAGATTTAATAAAGGATTTGTTGACGGCTACATATGCTACCATAGGTGAGGCATCAGGCTGTCCGCTTTGAAAAAAGCAGCAATTATCAGGGATGCCTTGTATTCTAAATGGAGCAAAATTTGCCTGTGTTATCACTTGAATACGTTTGGCTCTCCAAAGGTACCTGGGACAGCAGTGAGATCAAGTGCCTCTCAGGTGAGCAGAAAGGTTTTGTCTCATGGATGGCAGTAAAGTCTGTGCTGGAAAGGCAGTGTGAGGTGGTTAGAGATGGCTAGATAACAGGAACTGAGTCAGTGTGCACACTCTCTACTGTAAATTAACCTCTAAACCAGGGAAAACATTTTCATGCATTATACATTTCTGAAAAACTCGTGAGTCTGTGCTGCATCCCGCCAGCTAGGCAGCTTTACAGTTTCCTCCACTCCTGCTGTCACAGCTACATGGCTCTCCACTGAGCTTCTATCAAAAAAGCCAGATCTAATTTATCTTCTTTGTGGTTAATGGAAAAACCTTCTCTTGTGAGGGTTTTGGAGGTCAGCTGTCCAGTGAAAGCAAACAGTCCTCTCAACCCTGCCACCTCTGGTATGACCTGGGCTGCTCCTCCACTGCCATCACTATTCCTGAATTCTCAAAGGAGCAATAGGCAACTTGTGAAATGGTCTATTGCCTTCAATCTTCTTGGAATAAGAAAGGGTGAAGGAGCATGTTCACCAGGGCTGCAGAGGACTGCCAAGAAATTCCAGGTATCTCACAGACAGCCTAAAACTATATACATGGGCAATAAGCCTGTGGTTTAGATGATATATCAGCCCTTTTCCTGCTAATCATCCTCAGCACTCTTCTTGTCAAGTCAGGGGGGTGATCACTTTACAGTAAAACCATGTTCATTGACTCATTTCCATGCAATGCTCAGGGAATTCCTCAAGAAAGTAACCATTTCACGGTCAATGTGGGAATCTGCTGTGAGTCCTTTGGTCTGGAAGTACACATTACTTAAAACTGACAAAAGCAGTATTGGAAGAAGGAAGTGAATAGTCAAAATTATTAGCTGTCATACTCCATAGGCAGGGAAGACCCGTGTTTACAGTGATTCTCACCACCCACATCTCTTAAAGCTGGCAGGGTGTCTGGGATGAGCAGAAATGATGCGCTCAGGTTACAGGAAGCTGCTGAAAGTGCTTTTACCTGTCTCTGAGTTTGCTCAGTCAGAAAATAACTTGGATCTAACCTGCCAAAGGACAATGTTTGATAGCTTCCCTGGTGTGTGGTAGCAAAATAAAGATTGATTGTTTCCACTGCATTTTTAAAACAAGTATCTGTGATCCAGGGAAAAAAATCCTCCAGTAGTCCAAGTGATAGATTATGGGAATTTTGTAATATTTTGAAGAATCTTTCCTAATCTCAGTGGTTACTTAATATTTATAGAGCTGTGAGTGAGCTGATCATGTGCTGGAAATAGTGCTGCTTAGAGCAGGAGGTTGGACTAAATGTTCTTCAGAGCTCCCTGCCAAGAAACATTTCTATGACTGTGAATTTTTGCTCTCCCACAGCAGCTCAGAGCTGTACCTCACTCACACACCGATTGTGCCAGCTCTCCTGGCTACAAAGAGGAAATCAAACATTTGCTCCCCTGTCCCATAGGGGCATGGGGAGGAGGAGTGTATTTACACAGTGGTATGAAAATGTAAACTAGGTGTCACGGGACCATTGCTGGGTAACAGCCTTTGCATTTTGGACTGGCTGTGTATGAGGAAAATCATTCGTCCCTTCCTTGCTTGGTACAAGGCCCTGAGATAAATATGGTTGAATTATTTATTCATTTGGACATAAAGTGGTTTGCAGCCTGAGAAGCTGCTCAGGGGCTTCTTTTCAGTTGTCCTAAGGCCAACCAGCAGATTACATGAAATAAAGGTGAGAGGGTCCTATTCTGTGCAGGGTCTGGGGGTGAAAAGAGGTCCAATTTTAAAGGCAAGGTCTGCCACACACCCACAGTGGGTTTTGGAGAGCTCCTTCAGGCCCTCTTCCCACATGTGTTAGGAGCCAGGCTGTGGAACATAAGGCATGTTTAAATAACGCTAATAGTGTGATTTGTCTTCAAAGGTTACACAAGGCTACTTAGGGCAGACAGAATTCAAATGTTTCTGTTGCCAGGGGGCCTTGGTTAGGAGAGGGTGCCCTGGGTGACTTCAAGGGGACCATGGAAGTCAGAGCCATGCTGCTCAGCTGCATCACCCGCTGTGCTTGGCTCCGCTTCCTGACCCATGTGGCTTTTAAGGGTGGCTGCAGACTGGAACTACACTGGGAGCCCAAAAGCAAGAGTATGATACTGAGAAGCATATTTCCCAGTTTTCTACTGCAGAACTTTGGACCTTGTTTACAGAGCTCTGAGGACTTCAGAATCTGGTTCCCCCCACATTTTTCGAAGTAACTGAAAAAGTCTTTGGGCGAACAAACACTCCTATCCCATATATATTTTCAGATGAATGTTGCCCCATGTCCGCAGCTCCAGATGAAGGACACAAGGTTTGGCTCTGCAGGAGACTTTTAGACAAGACAGTGGGATGAGACACGCCATTTTTTGAGAGCAGTTCTCATTGTTTCCAACAAGGAAATGAAATGAACGCTCAGTGGAGGAGTGTTTAGTACTAGGTATGAGGAAATATTGTTCTAATAAATTCCAACCTTTAAACCCTCCTTGACTCTGCTATTTCTCATGATAGTTGTTTATTGCTTTTTAGACAAAAGGGCAAGCTCATACCATAAATATGTTCCTGGAGTGTTCTCAGCTATAAGCAAGTTTCTTAACCTAATTCTGTTCTAGTTCTCCTCTAAAGCAAGATCAGCCACAATGATGATTATTCCTCTGCACTAAGATTTTCTGAGGCAATGTCTACATTTCTATGTGGATTTTTTTTTTGTTTGTTTGTTTGCTAGAAGGGGAGAACATCAGCTTCACATGGAGATTGACTGTAGCAATCTCTTTTTTCATTTCACTCCTTTTATTCTCATGTATTTATATTGCAGCAGCACCCACAGGCCTTAACTAGGGAAAAGTCTCCATGGCACTAGACAGCATACAAATACAAAGGAAGGTAGTGAAGAGCTTGCAATCAAATAAAGCAATATTATGGTGCCTTTTCTTTAGCTGCAGGAGAAGAGACTAAGGATTCAATTAAATTAAGATCAAGCTTAGCCCAAATCTATGAGATTAGATTTGCAGTCTCTTCCTGACACTCTATCTCTTAGAGAGCACTTGCACTAAATAAACCATATTATGGATTATGAGACAATATAAACTATGTTAATTCAAGTGAAAAAATATCAATATAAGAACTAAATAAAACATTGTGTTTGTCTCTGCCTTTTGATAAATCCAGTTATTTGCTTAATCTTTTCCACGTGTGACGGTTTTTTGCTCATTGCAGGTTTTCTTCATGTAGATATTCTTTCAGAAAAATTAAAATGGACGAGGATCAGCTGAAATGAGGTAAGCCTGTTCTTGGCTCTGATGATACAGAAGTCACCATGAATATTTTTAGAGTTATATGACTGCTGTTTTGGCTATATGTGCATCTGATGTGGTGGTATCGCGACACCATGAAAGCAATGCTAGTGATGCATTTTGAGCATCTCTCATGATCAAAACAGGTTAATAGGGTGCAGAACTACCTGCTCATATGTCTGTGAGGAAGGCCACACTCTATACTGTAATTCACAGTTAACTTGCCTTTGAAGAAAGTATCATAAAATCAGGGATGTATGTTTTTTGGCACACTTCACCTATTAAGAACAGCATTGTATAAACAATGATTATTGGACATGGAAGAACAAGAATTCGCTGTTTTATGACAGAGATTCTAATAACAGAGAAAAACCTGTTCTGTGTAAGCTAAATGAAAGATGTGCCACACAGGCACTTCTATTATACACGTCCAGTAAAACGAAAATACACAGGAACCTAGGTATTAACAAAACAGAAAATGCCCTGGTGATACAGTTAAATATATTCCCAGTTACCAGTAGGGACCTTATAGTCTGTGTTCATAAACATTAAAGGTGTTATTAGCAAAATATTATGTTAATTAGGAATAAATAAGGGACATCTGAAGACATATTCTGAACTTGATATGTGGCAATTCACGAAGCAAGAAAACTGTGTTACGGCAAAAAGTTAGGACAACCAAGAATAAGCAAACTCTGCTTTTCACGAATCCTTCCCAAATGAAACTTGAGGCTTTCAGTTTTGTGTTAAATTGCCAGAACTGGGAATAAGGGAACAGCAGTATAAAAGGTCTTTGCTTTCATTTGTTGTTAAGGAGCTTAATTAAGATTTAGCTTTTGATTTATCGCTTGCACACTTAGAGACCCACCCTGTGCACAACTAGTGATCTCCTTCAGAAGTGATGAAGAGCCAGAAGACACACATCCTGCTCACCTCTGACTCTCCTCTGTTCCTATCTGCAGCCTCAACAGCTGGATATCTGCCTGTGTCAGACTTTCAGCCACTCGTGCCTCCCTAACTGCCACACGTGCATGACAGCAGCACAACCAGAATGGCCACAGATGTTAGTCAGGATCAGAAATACTTTAGACAGCAACACTGAAAGGAACGATCTAATGTTCCCATCCCTTTCAACAATGACACAACATGTGTGAATTACAACACTACGAGTTGGACCTTCAACACCTTCAGACAATTTTGTCATTTCTCCTGTGCAAGATAGATATGATCATTTGTTCCATCTGGATGCACATAAGTCTATGGGGCCTGATGGGATTCATCCCAGGGTACTAATTGGGCTGATCATAGGACCTCCCTCCATTTTTTCAATAGTCTTTGGAGTCTGAAGAGGTCTCAGTTGACTGGAAGCTGGCAAATGTTGTCTCAGTTTTCAAGAAGGGTAAGAAGGAAGACCCTAGTAATTACCAGCCTGTCAGTCTCACCTCAGTACCTGGTAACATTATGGAGAAGGTTATTCTGGGAGTTATTGAGAAACAGTTAAGAGATAACTCAGTCCTTTATCATAGCCAGCATGGGTTCACAAAGGGAAACTCCTGGTTCACCAACTTAATTTCCATTTGTGACAAGGTCACCCACGCTGACCAAGGAAAGCCAGTAGATGCAATGATTTTGGATTTTAGCAAAGTTTTTGATACTGTCTTTCAGAGAATCCTTCTTGACAAAATGCCCAGCACACAACTAGGCAAGTCCATAATATGTTGGGTGAGCCATTGGCTGATGGGTTGAGCTCAAAGAGTTATAATAAATGGGTTACATCAGGCCGGTGGCCAGTCACCAGTGGGGCTCCCCATGGCTTGATTTTAGGAACACTGCTCTTTAACGTTTTTGTAAATGATCTGGATGAAGGAATTGAATGTTCATCATAAACTAGGAGGAGGTGCAGACTCCCTTGAGGGTACACAGGCCTTGCAGAGAGACCTGGATAGATCAGGGAGCTGGGCAATCACCAACTGTATGAAATTTAACAAGAGCAAATGCCAGATTCTCCACCTGGGACAGGAAAATTCTGGTTATACATAAAAAACTGGGGGATAGGAAGCTGGAAAGCAGTTCCACACAGAGAGATCTGGGGGTCTGGGTTGCTGGCAAGCTGAACACAAGTCAACAGTGTGCTCTGACAGTCAAAAGGGCTAACCGTGTCATGGAGAGCATGGAGCACAGCATAGCTAGCCAGTTAACGAAGGTGACGGTCCCAGTCTGCACTGCACTGGTGCAGGCCCACCTTGAGTGCTGTGTGCAGTTTGGGGTGCCTTGATGTAAGAAGGAAATCAAACTATTTGAGTTTGTCCAGAGGGCAACCAAGTTGGTGAGATGCCTTGAGGATAAAGACTCATGAGGAGTGGGTGAGGTCACTTGGCTTGTTCAACTTGGAAAGGAGAAGGCTGAGGCATGCCCTCGTGGCAGTCTATAACTTCCTCATGTGGGGCAGCTGCTGATCCCCTCTCTCTGGTGGCCAGCAACAGGGCACGAGGAAATGGAATGAAGCTGCATCAGGGGAAGTTCAGACTGCACATTAGGAAAAGGTTCTTCACTGAGAAGGTAGTCCATCACTGGAGCAGGCTCCCTAGGGAAGCGATCACAGCACCGGCAATGTCGGAGTTCAAGGCCCATTCTCCAGATGCTCTTCATCATATGGTTTAGTTTCATGTTAGTCCTGTGAGGAGCAGGGTGTTGGACTCAGTGATCCTCATGGGTCCTTTCAAACACAAGATATTTTGCAATTCTATGTTTCTATCCTTCTGTTTGTGAGGCTCGCAGTCCACTGCTGCCTGCAAGAGGTGCTTAGGGGGGGCAGGGGTAGACACAAGGCAGATAGAAGGAGGAAATCCCTCCTGACATCCAGAGAACAGACACCCTGCTGTTTCACTCTGAACGACAGAGGGATGGCTGTCTTTGTCTCTGCCCTGTCCTGTCCTTTTTTCCTAAGCCGGTGCAACCTGAAAGCAGGCTGCTTACAGACCCCTCTGTGAGTGCTTCAGCCAGCAAGAGGCAGGTTAGGCATTTGGAAGGAGAAGCAGCTTATTCTTACAAAGAAAACAGCAGAGCAGAACTGAAATGGTGGCAGGATCCTGACAACCATGCTGGGGAAAGGAGGTATTGTGGGATGTCTACCTGCCCTAGGCAATGCCACCAACATCTGGTGACCTTGAGAATATCAGCCCCTGTGCTACCTTGACCCCACATGGTGCTCAGGGAAGATACCTCTCACACTGCCTCCTTGCAGATTTGCTGGTGCTTCTTGAGATTCCTCCAGCCTTCCATAGTGTTCACAGCTGCTGTCACTGCTGCCCATACTGGAGAAATACCAGGGACAAAAGGAAGTGTGGCTAGGCAGGCAAAGAGGTGAGGGTGTAACACATGCAGGAATGGGCTACAGGTTACACTGCTGAAGCAGGAGATGAAAAGATCCCAATATTATTTGGTTTTTTGTTTGTTCCTTGGCCAAAGAAAGCCCTTGGCTGAGATGAGTTGTCCTGGTACGTCATATGAAGCTGAAGGGGGAAACTAGCACCATGTTCTACTCCTACCATTCCCTCAATATCCCATTCTAAGTGTCCTGTCTCTTTGCCCACAGGGAACATGCTGGACTACAACTCACAGAGTTGTTACAGGTATCTCTGCCTTTGGATGATAAGGCTATGTTTGGAGAAGAATGGGGTGACTTCAGGTTTCTGCGTGTAGCTATCTAACAGCTGTTTTAGATCTTATTTTCATGATGACCCTCACTGGAATTTTTGGAGTGACACGACTCAGCAAATACTGATTTTTCTCTTGTATACACAAATAAATAAAGCAATATCAAGTTTCACCAGGGAGTGAACTTTCTGCTACTGTCAGTAACACCTCTGAATCTGTTCCAGTTTTGTTACTGGCTTCTACTGTTACTAGATAGATCTTTAAAAATGTGAACCAGAAAAGGCTGGATGATGTCAGTCAGATTGCACTGGTGTTGGAAACAGTACTACTCATCATATATATATATTTTAATGATTTTATTATTCAGTTCAAGGTTTGCTTTTTTAAGAAATTATTTGAACAATCAGGAGGATGTTAACAGCCTACATGACTTGGTATAATGTCAAAGTGCCTGGCTGATTTATTGCTGTGGAAGACTCAGCTCAAAGCTAATCAGTAGGTAACAAGGAATTTCTTTCATTTACAGGAAAATGTCACAGTAAGCTTTAATTAAACAGGAAGTCTATGAACAGCTGCTAATTCCCCCACTCCAATTTTTTTCAGTGTTTGTCTGGAAACCTGGTGTTTAGCTGATACAGATATTCTAGGTCTAAAAATCATATTGTGAATGGTGATGTGAATCAGAAAATTAAAAGAAACTTCATGGATAGGATGTATATTCATCATGTATGTATGTATACGTGGTGTGAATATGCAAGCAACTGGAGAATTATGTGTAAGGTAAATATTATGATACTGATCTTCTGTGTGTTGGGCATCTTGACCTAAGATCAGTATGGAAACGAGGCCAAATCCAAATCAGAACACAAGCACTGCTGGTTTAAGTACAGAGTTCTTGGTGTGCAATCTAAGCTCCCAGATTCAGCACCTGGTGTTTACAGCAAGAACAAGTTGCCCCAGGGCAGCAATACAAAAACCTGTGCTTTGAGAAGTTGCTGCCCAGAGCTGGCCAGCAGGAAAGGCTGAGGTTGGGGCTGTGCCAGATCATACCACCTTTCTGGTATCTAAAGTGGCTCTAGACTTCAAGATCTTCCTCCCTGTGGGATGTAGACTGCAGCAATATCTTCTGAGGAAATGCCTGCAGTTACTCTCTGAAAACATTAAAGCAGGCGAGCAGTCATCTTTTGTGTAACAGGAGACTGCCTGGGGGTAACTTTCCTGTCAGTGGACCCAAAGGGCTCAAACCTGCTGTCCTGCACCTGAGAAGAATGTTCTGCAGCAGTCAGTGAGGCTGCTTTGGGTGGGACACACTATATACCAGCTGGTGCTTGTGCTACCGGCCAAACAGCTCACAGGGTCTGGAAAGGAATATTCAGAGGGAGCCCAGGGATCCTCTGCAGGCATATGCTGAATCCTACAGGTGCTTAAACTAACCTAGAAAATATTTTGGATTTGAATAGAAGGTTACAAGTAGATGCTGGAGCTGATTTTCATCTACTCCTTATGCATTACAGCTACTGATGTCAGCATATAAAGTCTGCAGGTAAAAACAGCATCCAGGGCTCCCACATCTCACATAGGTGCCTCAGAGGTCCGAATTACCCTTCTTTTGACTTTTTTGTTATACAACCTACTATCAGTAGCTCTTACCTTATTGCATGTACTGCCCTTTGGGGACCCCATTCTCAGTCACTGAATTCTCCTTGGCCCCACAAACCCAGTGTGCTAGTCTGGACTCCACTGGGGGAGCAGAGCAAAAAAAAAAAAAAAAATTTAGAACTTTCATTGAAAGTGAAATTAACATATCGTTTTACTTTTGTCTGATGCTGCCAAATTTGAGACGAATTCACTAATAATTCTGCTCTATCAAAACCTGCACATTTTCATAAGTAAAATGTTCTTTTTGTTGATGTTTCACTGTTTATTTTTTTCCTGGAAAACCCATGGAAAGAAGTTAGATTGGTTCTGAAGTATAATGCTTACCATCTAAAGCAGAACAAAACACCCACTGCAGTTTATTTTTTAGAGATTTTTGGAAGGTAGAGAAAATGAAATGGGAAGGTGGTGACTATCCTGCCAATCAGTTGACTTCTGATAGAAATGGAGAACAAATACTAAAAATCAAGAGACAAGGTTATGACATGTTTATTTAATATGCTAGTTTGGTTTTTTTTTTGGTAAAAAAGAGACATATAATAAATTGGGGAGCTGTTTCTAGTTGTAATAATGTATAAAATAGTAAATAGTAAAATAGTATTATATTATTATAAAATAGTAAATAGTAAAAATACTATTAAACTGTAGCAGTATAGCCATTATATAGTGTATCACCCTAACACAAAGCAACAGCTATTAACATAGAAGATGCAAAAGATGATAGCTTAGAAAAAGTACACAAAAATAGACAAAACCCCCACACTTGTGTCTTGTAAAAGCTGAAGCACAGAAATCTTTTTAAAAGTCTCATGAGGACAGAGATTCCAAAGAATTTACTTAAGGTCACCCTGTGTGCAATAAAGTGTCTCAGTTCACAATGTTACATTCTTTCTAAGAGCTAAAATAACAGAATCTGTGAGGAAAGCTGGAACAGTTTGTCAGAGCTGCCACTGGAGCAAAGAGCAGTTGGTGGGGCAGTGTGTGTGTGTGTGTCATCTACTAGAGCAGAGGCTAGTTGCTGAAAACAACAGCATCAAGAACCTGTAAACCTGGCAAAGGATTACAGGCTAACAGCAAAATTCAGGATGATTATAACTACAGCCCTTGACTGTGAATGATTAAATCAAAGGTAAATATTTTTTGCTGTTTGAAGTTTAAAAAAAGGGGAAAGATGCTGATAGTTTTGATGTAACCCCAAAATTAGCTTTTTGTGTTCAGGGTTATTTGTAATTCATAATGGCTCTGCTGAAAGAGCAGTGATCTGCAAAGAAATCAGGTCTGAGTTTTGCCAGGAAGCTTATGCTCATTAAAGGCCTTACAGTGGAAGATTCAGCTCCACAACTTTACCTTTTGGCACTTTTCAGTAAATAAACTTGGATAGTAAAAACTAGTCCTGATGCTAGGAAAATTTGGTAAATGAATGAATACAAAATTACTCTGAATGGTTGTGGTAATTTTCCCATACTGCTCTACTGTAGCAATTCATGTAGATATGAATCATCTTGGTAGATGGGCACAAACTTAATTTCAAAATGCATTTTTAAAAGATCTAAAAGCATCCAGTTATTCAGAAAGCACTGTGAAACAATTAAAAAACCCAACAGTATCTGCCAGCTACTGGATTCCTCACTGCCATCTTCACCTACTTTTACTATGAATGTGTAGTAAACTAAGTGGACACTCAAACAGAGAAAGCAACGCTATAGAGTTAAGTATGTTTCACGGACTGTTCCCAAGCAAAGATTTTAAATCCTTTTCTACACATAGAAATCAGGAAAAGATAACTCTATGTGATCACACAGCAGCAAAAAATACGACCAACTCCACTGAAAAAAAGGGAGTAAGTTAAGGGAGAGTAAATACTTGCCCCCTGTATTTGCTAACTAGTCTTAAATTAGTTTCTTACATCAGCTTTTATGCAACTGAGAAATAGGTAAATGCAGCAGTCTGCAAATACAACATATACACAAAGACTCAGTTACAGCTCAGAGCATGAGCATGTTTAGTTTGTTTACAATAGGTGTATAGCACCATTTTCTGACAATTCTTTGCAGGGATGTTGATAAGTACAGAAATTAAGAAAGGTGGTTATCCTGCAAGCAAGGTATGTTTCCAGAGGCTGAATATGCTGGTGATAATTGAGGAAGCAATGTGAATGTATTTTTTTTTAAAACAAATTAATTGATTGAAAATTAATGGACACAGTTATTGAAAATAATGGTACAGGGACCTTCACCTCTCCTCAGTGGTACAGAGTTGCAAAGAACAGCTGTTGAGACTCAATGTGTGCACAGGCTGGGCATGTCCACCAGACAAAGAGCATCAGCTGGCACATCTCTACAGCAAGGAAAAGAGATTCACCAAGGCCAAGGAGCAGTCTGGGGAAATTTGCACAAAAGACACCACTCTTGCCACCTTTCTTGAAAAGGCAACTAAAGCCCTTATGATCATCAACTTCCTACCTTTCTCAGAAGCTCCCTTTCTCATTTGCACCCTTCCCTCAGTCTAGATTACACCACTCTGGCTTTGTAGCATTCATTCATAGATGCTTCCAATGGAAAACCTGTTACTAACCCCAAAATTATTAAACCATTTCTTCTTCAGGAACTGATCAATCCCTTCTATTATATTTCTAGCCCCCCTAAAATCCTGTAATTAAATTGTTAACTTTGAAGTACAATAGCTGAATTTTACTACCGCACCACAAGTTTCAGAATAACAACCCCCACGTCTTTTGAGAGGGATGCCTGCCCGGTGAAGTCACTTGAGAGCACAGCCAGAACTAGAAGTGAGAGCAGCTTGTGCAAATGTGTCCTTGCTTGTGAAATATCCCCTGTGCCCTCAGACCCCAGTTCTGCTAGATACAGCACACAGAGCTTCGGTGCCTGGCTGGAAACATGTCAGGAATCCCACCAGCTAAAACCACTTGCTTTAGTGTAAAAGTGAAGACAGCTTGCACTAGCAGGGACAGAGAGCTTTAGCTGGTGTAAAGCATTCATCGGCTCCATACTCAATTGCCTTCACTTCAAATTTGGCACATGGTCCTTTTGGCTTTCAAGAAATAGTAACAGGGAAAAAGACCCAATGAAACTAAAGAATTTGTAGACACTTTGAACAATAGCAATAAATGGGAAGGGAGAAGTTGTAAAAGAGGAAAATTAAGCTGTAGATATTTCACCAGTGGTGACTTCCTTCCCCTCTCTGCCCTCTGCTCCCCACACAGAGGCTCAGACACAGTCTCCACTTTCCCCAGGAGGGCAGAAGATTTTGCAACACTCCTCTGCTGTGGTGAGCTCTTACTGACACAAACGGTGCCACCAACAGCCCGCAACTACAAAGAAACTTCACACAATCAAGGGAGAAGGAGAGGCAAATCAGCTGAGCTAACAAATATTTGGGACCATCACATTTCTTTGCTCGGAGTGCATGTGTACTCCATTTGCCAGCTGGCCCACGTTCACATTATTTCTGAACAATTTTCTTTGATAGCTCTCTGGACTCGGTATCTCCATCGGTGACTGCAAGTCTCCGTAGGTAAAGCACCACCTGACACAACTGATGTGATGTGAGTCACTAGACAATATGTAGAAAACAGGTTTGAAACTTCAGGGGTCTTGAACCAAAAGACCTGACAAAATTAATCATAGACAAACAGAAAAAAAATCCCTTGTTTCTTCTCATCCGCATAGTCACGTGATGTAGTAACACCGAAGACGTGCTGTGACCACAAGACCAGATGAACCCTGTCACTTTGGTAAATAATGTAAGGAAGGCTTCCTGGTAAAAAAAAAAAAAAAAAAAAGCCCAAACCAAACTAACTTATCAGAGGCACCTCATGATTTTCTGTTAGCTGGTAAATAGTATTCATAAACAAGAGAACGAGCAAATAGGTTGAACAGCCTACTAACATGCTATGCTCCCTGAAATCTGAAGAAGGGTATCTGTAGCTGCTGATAATAACATTATTGACACATACTTATTGTTTTAAAATTAAGTTTGTTCAGCTAAGCATTAATTTTGTGATATAATGGCATATGTGTTTGCTCCATTTTCCAGACAATACATTTTCCCAAGGGTACTTTGTTTAAGAAGGGTCTGTGTAATGAATAGCTATGACTTCCCCAAAATATTTCTCAAAATTTTTAATAGTTAAGTTTACTCAAAGTTTACTATAAGAAAAGCAATGCAAAGAAAAAGTCTTGTAGCCTAAGATGTTTTAGTGAAGTGAAAGATTTTGTTGTTGTTGTTGTTATGAAGGAAGTTGGAAATTATCACGTGCTCTTCCCAAATGTATAATAACTCTCTCGTACCAGAAAGTCCTGGCAGTTCAGCTCATGAGAACCTATAGTGGAATTTCCAGGGGTTTAAAGATTCATTTTCCCCCAATAAGCTCAACAAAGACTTTCCCAAATTCTCTGAATTCTACAAAGAGATAAAATTAATGTGCTAATCTCATCATCCTCAATTCCCCAAAGATTTTTGATATTTCCTGTAATATACTGGCTTGCAAATATTTTCACAGAAGCTCCTATCAGATTTTTCAACCACATCTATGCCCAGCTGTTGCTGCAACTATGAAACGTAGGACAGCAAAGTGACACTTTCCCCATTTTGGAAATTTGGATACCTGCACTTCTCAAAACTCAATATAGATTTGGTTCAGACTCACATAAAAGACTGCACTGAAGTTCTGGAAAACTCTTAGCCAAAGCTGAGCTCCTCCCTGTCCCTTTGCAGCTGAACAAAGGTAACTCAGGCCAGGGAAAGACGGGTGTATGCTGCTCAATGACAGATATGGGCTGCAGCTGGGGCCGCTGTCGTGGGGCCACACAGTGCAGGGGGATGTCCTCTCCTCTGATTTGGATGCTTCACAGCACAGGAACTTCACTCCTCAGGACACCATTCCTGAATTGCAGTGGCTTGGAAGCGTGAAGACATTTCTTTCAAAATCAGGGCCACATTTCTTCTTGTTTCATGGATTTATCACTGTAAGACTAATATGGCTATGTCCTTAGCTCTGCAGCTGGAGATGTACTTGATGATACCCACAAAGTGAGCGGCTGAGGTGGGAGTTCTTTCCAGGGATTAAAAGCAACAACATGAAAATGTTTTATCCCAAAGTAACTCCTCCTAGCCTTAATTTCTATTCTGTTCAAGTCAGAGATTTCCACAATATACTTTTTAAAAATACTATTGAATTGTTTTTGTCACATCTGTACACAATTATGTTTTGAAAGATGCAGGATTCATTCCTTGAGTTTTTTTGTTAGACAGACAGAAGGACTGTAATTTCTTTGCTTCATCTAGTACCTTGTAGAAATGAATCACATCTCTCACCACTTGCCATGTGATTGGAAGGGAGTATGGTACACCCTTATCATTTGTCGCATGATGATAACATAACTTCCATTATGCAATTACAAAGAAAACCAGGACAGGGTCCAACATGGACAATAACCAGTCACTCTGCATTGAAGAGTTGATCCATATCTTTGAGATCCAAATAATTCCAGTTCTTCTGCTCTAGTTCATTCACTCTAAAGAGACAAAAGCAGTCCTTCAGGCTGACTGTATCAGAACCAACAGAAGAAACAGTCTTTCAGCCTACTTCAGTGGTCACAAAAGGATGTGGATTGTTGCATAGAAGTTAAAAAACTAATAACTAGTAGTGGTGATCTACAAAAAGTCTAAGTCTCAAGGGATTAGTCTTGTGGTTCTTGGACACCCAATATGCTTCTGTGTGGGGAACCGTTGCTGGATGCATGGGTTACATCTGCAATGTGATACCTTTATCTGGCCTGGGTAAACATGGGGGCTTCCTTAAGGAGTTTCACTTAGTTCAGGTTACATATAGATCTCAGTTGCCTCACAGCAGGAGATGCTGATTCTCTTTGTAGTTGAAGCCATGGCCCCTTCATTGCACTGTAATGTTACTGAAAGGATAGATGATATACATGGAAGTGCTAAAATACAGCTGCAGTCCTTCTAGGACAGTTTGCAATCCTGTACCTGCTCATGCTGACCACCCAAGTGAGGGAGCTGCAGGTGCACAGCCAGCCTCACATTCTTCTCCTTCTCTGACATTCTGATCCATCAACCCTTTGCTCACTATGGCACATCTTCAAGGGGAGCAAAAGGTAGCAAAAACTACTCCCTGACCAGTATTCAGCATTCTTTCTGGGGATGCAGGCATGTAGGTTTCAGCTCCCATAGACCAAGACCAGAGCCGAGGCTGGATCTTCCCCACTGCAAAATGAAGGCTCTAATTTGCTCTGTTATAAAATGTTAAAGGCACAGTGACTGGGTTTTTTTGAATGAATACTTTTTGGGGTTTAGAGCAAAGGTACTGCCCTGGGAGCAGATACCCAGCTCATGATCCCAGATAATCAGAGCATCCCTGACCTGTCCTGGAGCAGGCAGGCACTCTCAGCAGCCTCAGGGCTACATATGGTGGTTTATTGGTTTATGTAGGTTTGGGGTTTAGCATTAGAGAAAAAAGGCCTAAAGCTTCAAGCCTGCAACATCCATTTGAATCCTGGGGTTTTAGTTACTTGTAGTTAAAGATATTCACAAAAATTATTTTCATGCAGACTTCACATTGAAATCAGTGTTGCCTTCTGACTCTGTATTAACAGACAGTTTCTTCCATTTCCTGTACTTTTTCTTGTGATAAAACAGCTTTTGAAGGTGCGTTTGGACATGTAACCCTAGAAGATGTGAGTGTAATACTGTTCCAGAAATCTGGCTCAAGTATCAATGTTGGCAACCTCTGATTCCCTTGAATTTAGCCCTGTAGGATTTTGAAGAAAAGTGTGGGGTTTTTTGTTTGGGTTCATTTCTTGTGTTTTGCTTTATGCAATGCCTAAGCCAAGAAACTGGTGCAACAGGAAGCTGAAAACTTCAGGGACATGCCTTGTTATTTGTTGTGATGCCTTATTGTAAATAATTAACATATTTTAATGGCTTAAAAAGAATGCAAAAGCATCAGTTTTCATTCATAAATAATAAAAAAGGATGAGGAGGAGTGAGCTGACAGGAGGATATGAGATAATAAAAATTAAAGTTAATAAATAATGCCTACAGTGTTAGTCATCAGTTTTGCCTTGCACTTCCCATATGCTGCACACTGCAATGCCTTACAATTATTTTGAAATTGCCTTGTTTTATGTGGAGAAAAGCATGGATTGTATTTAAGCACACCTTCAGAAGGACTCACTTCAGGTGGGAATTAAACAGAGGGGGAAAATTGTAAACATTATTTTCTCTCACAGTTTCTTTTCTATTTTTATTTAATGTGATATGATCCATAAATATTTGATGGGCTATGGTTCAGTAAATGTCATTTTCTTGCCTCTGGGAGGTACTTTGGGAGTTGATCAAAATGATATATAGTCTCTCTGGAACAAGCGGGACACAGACTGTGTATCTGAAGGCCAGACTCTAGGGTTGTCAAAATGAATCGCAAAACTTCAAGTGTATTCCAGGATTAAAAGGGGCAAGCTGTTGGGGAAATCTATGTCCAGAATTTATCAATGCTGCTATATCAGCAGATCTTTTCTGATTTTTCATTAGCTCTTCACTTGCTGATAGTGCTCTAAGTTTAAGTAAAAACTGTAGAGGTGTGTCTTACAGAAAAAAAAATAATACTTAAAGTGACTATGGTATTTCCCACTGATGTTTTAAAATGTCCTCCTGCTAAGACACATTTTTTTTCCCCTCTTACCTCAGCGATGTGCTTACAATAAACTAGGGCAGGCCTTCTTCCATGGCTTCATTCCCTTCCCTGGACCATGCTCAAAGGGTGAAAAGAAGCTCTGAGTGAAAGAGGAGGCAGCCATGAACTGCATGCATTTTATCAAGCCCTTTTTAATTTTTGGTGGGCTGTGCAGCAAGCATTGGACAGCGCCAGCTGGAATTGAGAGGGTGGAGGTTGGTGCTGTCTGTTTCCAGAGTTTCGTGGTGAACCACTCCACCTCTCTGCAGAGTTCAGTCAGACAACAAAGGAAGGTGCAAGATGTATTTGTTGCCTTTTTTGTTGCTTTCTTGTGCTAACTTGTAAACTTCATCCCCTCCCCTCCCAAGAGATACACAGTACTGTGGCATGGGACAAGCAGATGACACGGGCAACAGGCAGCCGGGCAGCCTTCCCAAGCAGAAATTCTTGGGTTTTAGTGGAAATGTTTTTGAGTTAAAGTTCTCAGTTTCCAAAATAAGAGCACTGATGAAGTGTTTTCCCATACAACTGTGGCTGCCTCACTAAGGCAAACAAGACCAGAATTCAACAAAGGCAGAGGAAGAATAATAATATAAGAGATATTGGCTACCATCCTACACACTTAAATGTGATTTTTCTTTGATGACATTTGTTGGAACTCATTCTATGAGAAATGAAAGCAATTAGCAATGGAGAAGACCTATTTTAAGGCATCTTACCTGGCTCCTCAAGACATGAAGTTGTCCCTACAAATGGGTGATTACTACAAAAATGTTTTGATCCGTGCTTCCTGGGAACTTCCTGGTGCCATTGGAAGTGCTGATACTTGCACTTGCTTTGTATAAAAAGATTGTCAAACCAGTTGTCCTGTCAACTTGGAGATGTGAATTTTAACACCTTCACCCTGAGTAGAAGTTGAATCTAGGGCCCTCCACTCCTTCCTACATGAGTCCTTCAATTACTAGACTATTAACCTAATGAAGAAAAAAAAAGGAGATGCTGAAGTAGTACTTTTCCCTTAGCCAGTGCCACACACACACACAAAAAAAAAAAAAAAAAAAAAAAAAAAAAAAAAAGGACCACTACTGCCTTCAATATATTTTGATATATTTTGTGCATCTTCGTTTTTGCCTGGGAAAGCTGCCTGGGTTTCAGCTCATGGGGAACTCTTGAGGAAGGAGGCCAGGTTTGGGATGTGGCTGGGATTAGGTATGATGGTGGTGCCAGCCACCTCAGCCCTGTCAAGATGCAGGGCAGTTCTGGACACGCTCAGAGGTGCTAGAGATGCTGAGTGGGTTGGCTGTAAAATCACAGGTTAGGGCCATAGCACTTAAATTTTGCTGAAATGCCAATTTAGAACAACAAAGCTTTCTAAGAGTGTTAGGGAAGGAGAAGAATAGGGAGATTGAACCCTGGTTTTCCATAGCTTTTTGTTAGCTTAAGACTAGACTATCAAAAGGTATTGGTTGTTTTGCTTGGCTTTATAGAAAAATACCAGTTGGATTGGTACATACCTGCCAAATTCCTTATGAATAGGTGACGACATGAGTTGATTTGGAAAGCTTTGTATTAAGGACGGTGATTTTTCAAAATTAATTTCCTTGTGACCCACTTACAGTATTTCACATACTTTTCAGTCTAAAACTGCTTAGGATCACTTTAGTCCTAATGTTTTTAAGCATCTGTTGAGCAGTGCAGTACATATCTTTGTCTAATTTGGAACGAGTTTCTAACAGCAGTGCTTTGCACCCAGCCTCTGGGACCAGACAAAGGCCATTTCCATCCACTTTCTTGCCTTTGGCAGCAGACAAATAGGTCAGTATTTCAGGAGAATGTGATAAACTCCAGAAGTTGCTTTTGTTCAGTCGTTAATGCCTCGGGGGAAAATTTTTATCCCTGGAAGCACAGAGACAGACAGCTATAACTAGATTAAGGGGGACATCATTAGTGTTGATTAAGTGCACAATATTTTATGAATTGTCTGTTTAGCTTTTATACAATGGGACCTTATATAAGAACGCACTTTGTCACATTGGACAACTGGTAAACAGAACTGTCCTTTTAGCCTTCAACATCCGTTTCATGCTTCATTATCCACCAATGTCCTAAGCAAAACTAAATAATCCCTTCTACTCACTTACAGAAAGTCTCCTGTGGCTGTTTTTTTTCTTTTTGGTGAGCTGAGCTCACCTTTGGTGAGGTTTGGGTGGCATTAGCAGGTGATGCAGAGCAGTTGCAGCCCCCCCTACACAAGTCTGTGATGACACGAGCCAAGCGTTGCCTTTATAGCCAGCACCAGTAACACAGCATGGAAAATGACAGCCTTTTCACCAGCCCAGCGTTCTCACACAAGGTAGAAGAATGCGAACAATAAAAGGAGCTCTAAAAATCCCACCTTTTACAAGAAGGATGTGTTAGCGCAGGCCATATGGAAGGCTGCCATGAGCCACTTTTTCAGTGAAGACCTCTCAAGCCAGGCAAAGGGTGTGTGCAGTGTATCCTGGGGCCAAGGCATGTCAGAGGCAGCACCAGCTCACAGAACACCACAGAAACCCCGGCTGCCGTGAAGCCTATAAGGCAAAGAGGCAGCACAGTCCCAGTTAGGAGACAGAAAGATGGTTACAAAGTTGGCTATCCAAAATGCACACAGAACTTCTCCAAAGAAGTTTATCAGTTATATGACTTAGGAAACGACTAAGGGGGGAAGGGGGGGAGGGGGGGAAATACAAGACCTAAATGACTGGTGATAAGCTCTCACCTAAGAGAGGTTTGGATCAGATCAGCAAAAGGTATTAATTGAATGGGGTCATGGAAGTCAGTGGCCCAGCATGGACTAATAGCAGAGAGGGCTTATTTCATTGATTTGGACTGTACAAATGCCTAAGTATGGCCTTGAAAGAGGAGAGGGGTGGGTTATCTTGCAGCTGCTAAGGGGTAATAGTATAAGCATAAGCAGTAACTGTGAAATAGAAGCTATACCATGCATTTGTACTCCAGCATATTTTACACATTGGCTTTTTTGGACTTGTTTGTGCAAGGGACTCCTGTTACAAGGGACATCCCCTCACCTGGTTGTCAGGAGCATGTAAGGTTTTTATTTCTTCCAAGGTCAAAGCCCCAGTCAGCAGGCATGCTGCACTATTAAAATAAATTAGCTGAGAAGAATGGAAGAACAGGCAAACTGAAGCTAATGTATATCTGGCAGAGAGGCACCATGAAAGCTGTGTATGTGTTGCCCATCTCCTCAGCATCAGAGGCAGCAGTCTGAGAGGGGGGGAATTTATCCCAATCTGAGTGTGTGTGTGGGAAATTTATCCCAAAATTGCAAGCAAATTATAAAGTTAAGCTAAAACACAGATATATGGGCCTTTTGCTGTTTTGTGCTTTTCTTCTGCTTGATGGGAATCAGCAGGGAAAAAAAATATTTCTATTTGAAAAAGTGTTACTTTAAGCAGTTGCTGGTCATGGAAACACAGAGTAGAAAGGCTTACAGATTTATCTGGCCAGAGACCTGGTTAGTAATCAGGGATAAGCAAAAATGAGAGGCTTTGAAGATCCCCTCAGAAGAAGGGAAAGAGGAGCAAAACCTTCAGTCCCCCAGCTCTGTGCGGGCATGCCAGCAGAGCAAGCAGCTTGCTCAGTGGCATATGAGGACACTGAGTTTACTGCTTATGAAGAGATACTGGAACAAAATGTCTAGTTCAGACCTGCTCCCAGATTGTGTTTTCAAGCCTAAAGGTATTATTTAGTTTAATTACATAAATTGTTTTGTAAAACAGAACATGAAAAGTGGTATACAAATGACTGAGAAGAGAGTATGAATGATCATGTTGTTCTGATAGATTAAGAGAAAAATAAAGTTTATTTTGGATAACGCTTTGAGAAGAGTGATCTTTCAATTTCCGGCAAATAAGGAAGGATGTGACTGCATCTTATTTGGTTATTCTTAAAAAACAGTTTAAGGTTTACAGACTTAATTTTGATCTCAGGAAAGTTACACCATGATTCCTATCCTTATCCATGTGCTTGGGAGATGTTCCCAGGTCAGCACTAGAGTAAGGCGGAGGAATGTGACAAAGATCATCTTCAGACACCACATAGCAATTTTGCCTAGTGAATTGTCCTGAACTTGGGAGAAGTGCTTTTATCTCAGAGAGCTGCTAAATGTCTATTACAGAACATGGAGTCTTCTTATAGCTACTTTATGTTAACAAATGTTTTTTAAAGGGACAACAGAAATGTCAATACTTCAATTCCCTGGACACTCTTCTTCATTCACATTATGTCATATTCGTATCAGGCTTGGAAAGTGCACTGCTTACAATTTCAGTTTTGGGATTAGTGCATTGAAAGACTACCTTCAGCACTTTTAAAAACAGCATCTTAAGAGGCGGAGGAGTTGTTAAAAATAACTGTTTGGGCTGTCCCAAACCTCCCCCAAGAGGGTGTGGTTATAGAAAAGGTCTAGGTCCATACTCAGATGAATCATAAATTATACACTGTATCTAATAGTTGGGGAGGGAGAAATGCAGAAAAATATAACCTCTTGAACCTTCTTTCCCCAAACAGCTAAAGTTCTCAAGAAAACACAAGCTATTATAAATATTAGTAACTCTCCTTAGAGCCTAATTTGCTGCTGAAATTCCTATTACAGAACTTGCTTTTCATGCATGAAAGTATATACAGTTTTGAATCAGGACTTTAGGGAACATATTCATTAGTGTGCAAGACAATTCTTGCTATAGATGATCACACTCAAAGGTAGGTAGGAAAGACAGCTTAATTTTGGATCTGGGTGCTCACCCAAGAAATGGATTAGCAAGTTATTATCAGCAGTAGATTGCAAAGAAAATATATAATCCTCCAACCTCAGGAGTTCATTCTGAGTTCATAAAAGCAGCATGGTGGGAGAGGGGTGGAGGTGGGGAATATCAGTTTTGATGTGCTGTTTTAAACGAAATGGAACCATGCTGTATAGATTACATTTACAGCCAAGGTGAAGCCTCAGGTTAGAAGCAATATTACGTTTAATGACTGTTCTCAAATGTGCATAAAAATCAAAGAGAAAATTCACAGCAGGCAGATGAAGGTACAAGTTCTGGGATGACATCCCTGACAACATGACTGCGATGCTGGCAGTTGACAACATGCTGCAGGCATGCCCAGACAAATGGGGAAAGATTTCCCCTGCATGGGTGGCATGAGCACAAGGGCAGCACTCTGGGCTGTTGACATTTTGGAGGACATTTCTCAGAGCACAGGAACTGGCAGCATGTAGTCTGCTTTTTTATGAACTACAGGTCTTATTAATAGGAGGGGATTTGGCTTATTGCCAGACTGGTAGAGTTTCTTCAAACAAAGCTATCTATGTAGCACATGCCAGATGTCAGACTATAAACATGTACATATTTCATCCAGATCATTTTGTAGCTTAAAAATATATGCTGCCCCTTAACATTCTGCATTTTTTTCATTCAGATACTGCATACATACACACACACACACACACACACACACACACACACACGTTTTCCATCTGTACATTTACTTTACTTCTTTATGTAATCTTGTATTCTTTGTCACCATTGCTGTTACACTAGTAAAGTTGGCTTCTTTGTTCTTAGCACCATATGAAGGTATTTCCTTCTAACGAATACAGAAATCATATTAACTGCTTTTCAGATCAGCTCTGTCTTGTTCTGTAGCAAGTTATAGGTATAGTACAGAGACTTATCTAATGCTGGCAGGCACGCAGATGCTTGCATTCTCAGTGACTGACCCTTTCAAAAACACAGCGAGTCATCCCATTAAGTGTCACATTTCTTAGAAACAGTAGGGTCATACATCTTTGGGAGAAGTAGATTCTCTCACCCTGCTGTCAATGCACTATTTTCCATATAGTCAAAGATATTTTAAGCATAATTGGAAGGAAACTGTTGGGAAAAAAATATTTAATGAGTGATCATTCCACACAAGTAAAGCGGAAAGCTACCGGTATGCATTTATTATTTTTTGGAATAACTTAACTTGCCAAGGGAGTTGGCAAAGAACTTGAGCAATATTTATCTTTAGGGAGTAATGCGTAATAAAGCCATTCCATATTTTTCATTGCTAGGTTTTTTGGGGTTTTGTTTGTTTGTTGGTGGGGTTTTTTTGTGGTTTTTTTTTTTAATTGGAAATGCTCAAATGTAAACTTCTCATAATATTTAGTCCTGACTTTATATCGCTGAGTCTGAGATGCATGTTGATACTCCAAAAGATATAGCCAAATACGAAACTGATGTGTTATTGAAAATACTTAAATTTAAAATGTTTTCAAGGCTGGAAATAATAATGCGTATCTCTGTTGTTGACCCCAAATCATGACTATAGAGGTCTTTCAATTCAATCATAAGAAGAAACTATCCCATTATTCTGCATGTCTTTTTCTGTAGATGCCAGTGGAAAAACTTCACATTTCTTCTCTTGTGATGGAAAACCACAGCTTTTAGATATTAAATACCAGGTGCATAGATACCAGGAATTTCTGAATACAACAGGTTTACTCCTAAGAATGATCCATAGACATGTGGAAGCCAGCACTTAAAAATCCCAGAGCCATTTTTAACTGATGAATAACAGCACATAGATTAGAAATCTCTTCAGAAAGTAATCCAATCAAGTAAGTCTAAGTCACAGGAGAAGAGATGGACACAAGCCACAGAGTGAAAGGATGGAGTCATGGCTCATGACTAACAATGAGCCAGTCAAATCCAAACACAAACATGGATTTTAAGTCCCAGTTTCACATGTTCAAAATACAGATTTTTGTTCATGCACATTGGCAATGTAAATAGTGTTCCTGAATTATCTTACTTGATAGGCTTTGACTATGGGGAGGTTTATGTTGTTCAGCCTGTTCTTACCTGGTAAATCACTCCTTTCAGTTGGCCACAGTGGGGGACCTGTGGCTGGACAACCACTTTGAGGGCACTGATATTCTGGAGGGAGTGCACAGGGGAATATGCAGTGTACACTGCTGCACTGTCTGTGTGAAGCCCTGTAGGCATTTTCAGTTTAATACATTCAGTATTTAGGTAATCTTAGAAAATTGAAATTATCTCACAAAATTTATTTTCAAGAGATTTAATACATTTTGACAGAGGAAAGTCCTCCTTTGAAAGCACCTTAAATAAATGGGATGATCTGGCTTGCAAAATGAAGTTCAGCACATTCATCTGGACTGCAGATTAGGAAGGTAGTAAGGAAAGATCACTACATTAAAAGGCACTTGACAGATTTTTACTCAGTAGTTAGTTCAAAATTATCAACTAGGAGTTAAACAATTAGTCATGAAGTAATGTCACAACAGGTTAACAAACCTAACCAGATACTAACAGATTAGTAACAGGTTTGTAGTGTCCTCTGCTCAAGCCTCTGTAGCAAGGTGATATACCAAGTTAGCATGTACACTCAACTCTGCTCCTCATTCTAGAAAAAGCAATAAAAAAGAAAACATAGTATGCAGCAATAAAGCAGAGGTACCATAGATTAAAAATCCAGTGTGGAGCTGCACCATGGCTGAGCAGTCAGCTCACTGCATTAGACCAGCTGCTTACACTCACACATGCATGTGTTGACCCAGGCCACCAGCACCTGAGGTTGGCCATGACAAATGTCAGTGGACCAGGTAATTAAAGTAAATAAAAGTGACTCTATAGAATAAGGGAAAGCAGCGAAAGTATTTTAGCAATTCCGGTGATCAAAGGCTTAGAATTATTAAAGTATAAAAAGGCTAGTAAGCCGTTGTTTTTCACAGATACCCATAGAAAAACAGTTTACTCTGTCTGGTTTGATGTACAAACAATTACAAATCTGTACAAAATATACTGGTGTTGGTTGTTTGGGTTTTTTTTTTTTGTTTGTTTTGTTTTGTTTTGTTTTTTATGCAGGCTTGTCTGCAGCAGCTTTCAGAGGCTGTTCACACTGAACACACTGACAGACCCACCACCTTCTCTGATGAGGAGAGGAGACAGAATAAGTTTGTCGCTGTCCAGTGCCATTTCCCAGCCTTTCAAAGGAACGCCTTCACCCATGCCCACTTCACTGCAGAGCCAGGCTGGAACCAGATACCTGGCATGAGGCAATTCATGGCAGCTTGATTCTAATTCTCCTTATCTGCATTTCTGCTTTTTTTAGGGCCCTCAATCTGTTTTGGAGAGGGAAAGAATGGACAAACCTGTAAGCTACTCCAGTCTGCTGACAAGGGTAACGTTTTTCCCAGTTCTTCCAAAGGCAACAGGTTCAAGTCACAGAGACAGGATTAATTACTGTCGCTAAGCATATTGCAGCAATTTCATTTATCTAAAATCATATTGGCCAGTGGCCCATTCACTGCCTTTCTCTCTGACTGCCCCTCCGAACAGAAAGAATACTTCTACTTTTTCTCACCTGTCCAGACAAAGTGCACTGAGGTTACAGGGTGGCACACTGCTGCTCTGAATGCAGATGGAGCGACATATAGTTAGAACATACCGACTATACTGGGAGTACAAATGTTCTGCAGCACTGCATGTGCACGCACATGCATACCCTGTTTGAGCAGCAACTATCTGCATATGTATTTGTCTGGCTCCAGAAGTTTTGTGATTTTTTTTTGCACAGGGCTGAAATAAAATTCTCCACTACAGAATTGCCTACAAAGAAACACAAGTTTGTAAAAATGTCAGATCATTTCTCCTTAACTGACTCTTTCAGGGGCTAAATTCAGTCTTTTTTGCTATGTGGAAGGAGGAAGGGAAACGGATGTTAGGAGATGCACCAGCTTGTCACTGGTAGTGAAGCCTTGGAAGGATGTCCCCCAGGTGTCCTGGGTCCAGCCCAGCCTCCATCCAACAGGGCATGCAGCCTACCAGATGCAAAAATGCTTTTTCTCAGTGGTGAGAGGCTGAAGGCCTGAGCACCCAAAGCACTGCTCCACTTCAGTCCATGCCTTTATCCATATGGTGGGAGCCCAGTGATGGGCAATTTGCATGCTTAATCACTGTGCTCTGGCATGTACAACTGAAGGTGCCACCAGAGTCACCAAGTCTAGACTCCACAATTGCAGATAACTGCGTGAAGTCAAGAAGGGTCACTGACAATCTACCTCACTCAACTCCCACAGACAGCAAGACACAAAATACCCAACATAATATTATAGGGAGTATATAGAATATTTCACACACACACACACACAGACCTCAAAATTTGTATCAGTTCACAAAAACGTCCACAAAATCTTGGACCAGTGCAATAATAGAGAAGAATGCCTAGATGAAATGTGCCCTGATAAACCCATAGTACAAACCATGTTTTGTATGCCAGACAAAGGGAAGCAAGTTACAGTATTCAGTAACCCATGCCTTTTGGACCTGGGGTAAACATCAAACCTGGGAATTAACAACAAATCTGACAACTGTTCTAAGCATGATAAGCAAAGAAAAGGGACACAGGTTGCAAGGTATCTCAGCAACACCATTACAAATGCAAACATATCCCTCCCACACCTCCAGGTACAGCCCCAGTTTTCCTGCATCCCTGAATGGAGGAATCCCCCTTCCTCCCTTTCTCTGGAGAAATGTGAAGCGAATTTCTTCCGAAACCGAGGTGGACAATCTCTGCCTATTTCTTGCCTGTAGTGTTCTCACACATACCTGCAAATGAGAAATGGAAAATTTACCCATCTACAAACTACGTCAGAATAGTTCTAGGTGCTACCAGCTGGAAAAAAACCCCCAAACAACAGACATCTTTGTGCTGAGTCTTAACATCTTCTATTTACAAGTACTTCTGTATTTTGTGGCAATTACAATCATTACAAGAGGTTTGCAAATAAACTGCACAGTTGTGCTGTTTGTGTACACATGATGAGACCTGAAGTTTAAGGGTGAAATTTTTATAGGGGTTTTCTTGCTTCCTTTCATTCAACCAATATCTACCTAATGTACAGACACAAAAAAGCTCACTGCAAGTTAACCTAAATTTAATTAGTTCTTTGTTCCTGTTCTACAAGCTGTTATATTCAGTTATTTATTGGTTACAAAGGACAATCTAAAAGTATTCCTGAACATATTCCACTTGTTATGCTGTCTACAGTACAGCTATGATGTTGAGGTTCTCTCCTTTTAGTTGTACACTGAAGTAACTCTGGGGGTTACAATAGAAGAACAAGCAGCATCCCGTTAGTCTATCAAAATCAACGTTCCAGATTAAAGTAAACTTTTCATGCCTCAGGTATCATTTACAATTCTCTCCAAGAATTTACTGAAACTTCTGTCTGTTTGGAAGCTTTTTCAGTTGCTCTGAAAATAACAATAAAGAAATGAAACTTCACCTGGGAAACAAACAAAGCTGCCAATGAGTTCATATGAGCACATCATTGGTTCTGCACTAAAGTGTCACCAGCACAGATGTAGAAACACAATTAATTTAATGCACAGTTTAGGAATTGTACATGAAATTCAGTCTGGCCCACGTTCCAAGAGAGATTTCTCAATGTCAACATTTTATTCTTTTTTGCAAAGTGAAGAATTCACACCCTGTTTAACGAAGCATCAGGTGGGAGCGCTGTGGAAGCTGTGGGCAGTGGAAGAAGCAAGGGAAAAAGAAAGAACCAGCAAAAGGAATTCATACAGGTTTCTCTCCCTTCAGACAAGACAGTGGGAGAAAATGGTTGCATCTGACATGTAACATATTCTAGATATTCCTTTCT
Organism: Falco peregrinus; assembly: GCF_023634155.1. Taxonomy (NCBI): domain Eukaryota; kingdom Metazoa; phylum Chordata; class Aves; order Falconiformes; family Falconidae; genus Falco; species Falco peregrinus. The sequence goes on from NC_073739.1 coordinate 70,348,276, forward strand.
TCTCGAGAGCACAAAAACCCTGGGCACAAGTAGGACCCTGAAGAGTGGCAAAACAAGGGAAAGACTAAGCAGTCAAGTCAACCTTTGTCACTGTCTCGTTTAGTATCAGTGAAATAAAAGTCCATTTGTTTATTGGAATGAGGAAAAAATGTGAAAAGCCTGTATTATGCTGTGTTAATGGCATATTTGTTGATTTAAACATAGCCTCATAGGGTAATCCTGCTTTGGGAGAGCTAAAACACTTCATTTTAAAATAGATTCCAGACCAGCTTCTGCAAAGGTATTGGTGTGTGAGCAACAGCATGGAATTAAAAAAAAAAAATAAAAAATGTCTAATTTTAAACTTTATTTTAGTATTTGTTTATTTCCTCTAGAGCCTGCCTCATGTTTTTCATGATGTGAATCTGGTCCAGCATGTTCCCATCTCTTGGTTACATTGCAGGTAAATAGCAGAGGTGGACAGGAAACAGTTTTCTATTGGAAAAAAAACCCACAAAACACAGCTGGGAAAATGTTTCCAGATAGAAACTACAACCAAAATGGTGGCAAAAAGATTCTGAGAGAGTAAGAGATGAATTTATTGGTCTGCTGCCACACTTTTTGAGTCCCTACATAGGAAAAAGGGTGCTCATGGGTAACCGAACAACATAAGATCATACAGGGAAACTGGACCCTCTGTTAGTTGGCATTAACTGACGGGCAGACATTAATGTTCTTGAGAGTTTTTCAACAGAAAACAAGCCTGTTACAAAATATGTGACCCACTCTGCTACGTAGTGAACACCTTTCTTTATGAGCCTTGAAAACAGACTCAGGTGAAAATCAATTTATTAACTGGTAATAAGCAAAATTAATGGATTCACTTCAGTGTTTAGATGCAAGGTGTGTTCAACTCTTGACCCCAGTCAGGGTTTCTTCCCTCCAGAGTATGTTCTCAGTCTGTATGTATACATGTGAAATGTCGAGTATATAAGCATTAGCTACAATTCATATGATTGTAAGAAGAACTTTCTGTACATCATATGGATAACAATAGTCATATCAAAGTAGCATGCAGTGGAACTGAAACAATCCATCACCCAATCAGACTAATAGGAAATGCTTAGAAGTGGATGATTTGACCACACAGAGCAGACCAGGTTGCAGAGCATCCTACACAAGCTCCAAGCAAGCTGTCAGGTCCTTGAAAAGCAGACCATGTGGAGCAAAATATGGACATCCTAGCAGGCTTGGACACACTCTGGAGATATGATTGTCCTATTGTCCATCCCATAACTTGTGTGTAGATCCCTGTGCTGCATTACACTGTTTTGTTCTCTTTCCCCACTCTGTAAGCTTCAATTTCCTGACCTCCAGCACAGAATTAAGCAACCAAGGAAACTGTTTCTACGTTAATGGAGAAGGAAGTTGGTGACAGTCCCATTCTGGGCAATAGGAAGTAGTTAGATATCTTACACAGGATGTAGAGATGTAGATCCACATTCTTCCACTGCCTGGGTGGATCTGCATTAATACCTCCATGAAGACTTGATTTTCCCCCCTACTATGGCAGAACTGTGGCAGAGCTGAGTTCCTTCCACCTGTTGTGTTGAACTTTCTCCCTCTTCCATCTAGAAAACAAATTTGTATTGAGCCAAAATCAAAAAGAATGACTATCACAGTTGTAAAGGCACTCATATAGAGAATAAAAAGCACAGTCTGAATTGAATCCATAGCAAGAGGAGAGATGAGCAGTAGCCTGCAGCCAGGTATCCCGTACCTTGGAGGCCTGGCTAGCTTTTCTGCAGGCCCCTCAGCCTCAAAGCTCTTCAGCACCGAGGTCTCTGAAAAGAAAGAGTGTTTGGAAGAGGAATAAAATATCATCTAAGCAGAAATCACCATGCTGTAGAGCATAGAGGCGAGGAGTTCACAAACACATGCCAGCTACAATGTGTAGTAGAGGTGGAATTTGTCAGCACTCCGTGTCAGCCTCAGAAAACTTGCATGTAGTTTTGGCTGAGAGTGTGCAGGATTATCCACTGTCACCTCTAATTTTTCCAGAAGCAGAGCTTTCCAGGACCCTGTTCTCCATAAGATAAGCAAAGCACCAACAGCTGTGAAATCTCATATTGACTCACCATTGGATGTATGATGGGTGACAGGAGTTGCTGCCTGGTTGTGGACCATGCTCAACCCAGTCAAATCATCCATATCATACCCTGTATTGAATGCTCATGAAAGGATCTAGATAAAGCTAAGGGAAAAACTTAGACTTTTCCCAGCCCTCACATCATTCTTAATGCTTCCCCAAAGCTGTAATATTTATGCACTTCCAAGGTCTCATGTTTGCTGGATGATATTTTCTGAATTTAGAGTTTGGCCCTGGGCACCACAGGGGCAGGGTGGACGTTAAAGCCTTTTGCATAGCCTAAAAATACCTGTTTATCAAATGCTGCCTTGTTCAGCATATAAGTACTTGCATAACCTGAAATGTTCCAGGTTAGGCTCCAGTACAAGAACCTGGATAAACACAGCAGTCCTCTGTCTCTAATGAACCAACAAGTGACAGCATTGGAGATTACAGAACTGCCCTGTTGGTGCCAAACACAGCGAGTTTCATGCCCAATCTTGCACTGCATTTAATGCATTGATGAATGATTGATCACAATGGAAAGAAGAAATATTATGATGTCTTTCAGCTGACAAACACTAATGTTAACTTTCAGAAATAAGCGGTACATCTAGTAGGAACAACTTATCTCAACCAGGTACACTAGAGTGTAAACACTGGGAGTTCAGCTCTTTCTTGGTATAGACTCTTCTGAATGACTGAAACACTTTCTGTTTGTGCCAATGGCCCATGTGTGTGCTGCAATTGGAATCAGTGAGCCGTTTAGCTGGAGCAGTCCTTCTCCTTGTAACTTTCTGTTACATTTTTCCTATTTTTAAATCATTCACTCAGGAAAGATTTTGGTTCAGATCAAGCTTAAAAGGTAATTTACTGCTTTACATCAGTAGGTAGATTCCTTTCACAATGCCAAAGTGGAACTCCTTATCTTGATGACTCTCTTCAAACTCAAGCTCCGTGCTTACAGACCTGCATGCAGCGGGGACCCTGCCACCAGGTTTCAGATGCCAGGGTAATACCTTCATTTAGATTTGCCTGACTGCTAACACTGTGGCAAGATCAACACTATTAAATTAGACAGAAAACCAGAGGAGGTTCCCAGGCAGTGGGACTTATTATCCACAGTTAAATCATCCTGGCACAGTTCTGGATGGGATGAAGATTACACTCTTAGATCATCCCCAGATACTGGTCAGTAGCTAATAGAGTCAGACCTGACACCTGGTTCTGATATAGGTACCATGTGCTGGAGCTTAGTAATATGGACAGAGTCAGTGCAGTTGGTGTTGATGTTAGACAAAAGACTTTCATGTGTTTATTTATTCGTATAGATGAAAAAAACAGATCCCAAAGAATATAGCACTGTGATCTGCCTTAGAAATTATTCTATTCTCATCAGGATCTTGTGAGGCCCAGAGCTAACTGGCAATGTATACAGCCAGGAAGGACTGCCAGTGCATTTGTGGACAGTATTAGAATGCAAAATTACCTTGGTAAATTAAAGTAGTATGTCCTGAGAAAAGAAAATCAGGTACAATAAACTTAGTCCAAATATAAAACTTCCTTTGTCAAGGGCAATCAGCTGTACCAGTTCAAGGTGGAATACAGTGGTCTAGGGAACAGTTTAGAAGAGAAGGGTTTGGACCTTACAAAAGATCATAAACAGATGTGAATCAACGGTGGCATACTCTTGTGAAAAAGGCAAACAGTTGCTCCATGAAGAGGAAGACTGTAAGACTCACAAAGTGATTTTACTTAGCTTTGGTAAACCTCCGTTTCAAATTTCTTTCCTGTACTGGAGACATCTAGGGAATTTCCTTCTTGCTCCTCCTTCCTTCCTTCCTTCCCCTTTCATACAAATGTGGAGCAAGTGAAGAGAGTCCAGAGGAGGAAAAAAAAAAAGTTTAGAGTACAAAAATATCCAGAAATATGGCCTATGTGCAAAAATTGAAACTGTCAACAGTGTTCAGTCTAGAAATGAATGTACTGCAGGACTGAGTGACAACAGTCTTCAGATATGGAAAACACAGAAGGAGGGGAATAACCCATTTTCCACATTGACTTTAGATGGGACCAAGCTTCACAAACCTCCTGCAGTGCTGTAGCACATTGTCTGTGGAGGCTGAGGATGCGCTGAGGGGAGGAGGGCGCCCATGTTAAGAGCAGGCTGGGCAGTAGCTATAAGGAGCAGCATGAGCACACTGGTTTGGGCTTGGAAGTGATGTTCTCTTGGGAGATTGAGACTTATTTTCTATGAAGTCCATACATACTTCCTCCTCATTGGTATAAGTCTGCAATAATGCTCAAACTGACACCTGTAATTCCTGAATCTGTAATTCCACTTGGACCATCTTTCTACTCAGTGATGATATATTAACAAGAATTTTTTGATACTTTCAGGAGGCTAATTCCTTAAATACATAGTATTCATTTTTCCTGATATTGCATAGTGTGTGGCTCAAATCATACATATTAAAAATCGTCTAGCATATACTTTCCATACAGTTACACCTCAGTTTGACATTTGGCTTCCCCAGATAGTGCAGTCAGTTCTATAGAGAAGATTCTTATTTGTTAATCCTTCAGTAATCAAAACTCTTTCTTCCTTATGAGAATGTAAAGCTTGTTTAGAAAGTTGCCTGCATAGAGCATAGCCCTAATCCACCAGGGATTTATCGACTGCCATTTGACAGGTAAAAAGAATTTAAAAATGGTGGGAACATCCTGAATATTGAAGAATGAGAAAAGCAATAGCATCTTGGGCTTTGTTGTAACCCTGTACTGTTATTTAAAACAGTAAAGCAAGACAATGTCATTCAAATACAGACAACAATGCTATAACATTTTCTGCTAAATCACAAGAGAAGATGTAAGCCTGCTGGGTTGTTCAGCTCTTCACAGATCAGGATTTAATTTTTTCGTATAGGAGGCAGGAAGGACTAAGAATACCTGAGAGACACACAGAGAGAGATAGACAGATATATTATATATTTCATTAGAAATGGAGAGCTATGAACTGTCAGTTACAGACTGAACCACACAGATTTCAGCTGTTCCCCAGGAGAAAGCCAGTGTTCTCCTTGCTCTGGTGTTTTGCCAAGCACAGGACCTGTGGGTCATGCACTAGGGTCTTTCTGTTCTGTATGAAACAATAAAGTGAAGGAAAACACTGAGAAACAGGTGAACTCTAAACAGGAACTTTAACTAACCATACCACATTTGGTCATATTTGTTGTTATTCTGACTGACTGCTGACAGCTTCTGAAAATAGACTGTTGGTTTATAAACTAATAAAATTGCAGTCTGCTTTTATACAGACTAGCTGGCAGATAAAGATCTGACATGTATCAGCTTCTGATGCAGGAAACTCATTGCATATCAGATACGGTAGCTCACTGTGCAATTCCTCGCATTTCAGCACCCACTCTATGGTTTTCATGACAAATTACTGTCTTTTTTTAAAAGAGTGCTTCAAGCTATTACAGCCTTTGCTGGGTAAACTTTTTGCACTGAGGAAGAGTAGAATGCTTGGTCTGTGTCAAAGCACTCAGGACTCTCAGCAGGGCTCTGAACCTACTCCTTGATCACTCACAGATACGCTGCATGAGTTAGGATAAATCATATGATCTGTGATATCTGTAAAACAGGAATAATGTTAAGTCTTATAGCCAAAGTGGATTTGTGGGGATAAATTTACTAGCATGATCAGGTCCTGAGACACTACAGAGCTCAAAGCATTATAAATATCTATACAGATATTTTACAACAGAAGCTGACCAGCTCCCCATGTAAATCTATTCTTGTGTGAACTAAAGGGTGGAACCGTCATTTTTGTTTGCCATAGAAACAATGGTGAAGCAGCAACAACGTTCAAAATATTTGCTACCTTCTGTTTCTTTCTTTATTCTCTCTACTTTTCAAGTCAGCCAAGAAGTTTATCCACCTTTCTTTGGACTTGCCTTCAGAAACTTTTACTTGAGATTTTCTAGTGAAGAGGCAGGAAGCATTTTGTTCAAACCAGAAATGTTCCTTTATTAGCAGCGCTGCTCATTAGGTTTAAATAACAGCCTTGGTGTTCAGTCAGAAAGGAACTGTTCTCAACATAACCCACAAATCTCTGAAAACAACATTTCTTTTTAGTTGGTGTGCCTGATTCCAATATTGTCTTGATCAAGAAGGACAGACATGACAAACCACAGAAAAGCTTTTAAGGTCATCTGTCTACTTTGCTTTGTAAGTAGGCTCAGAATAAGAAAGAGAATTTGTACTTAGCCTCATCATAATTATCACACCAATGCTACTTTCTCCGATACTTTCTCCCAGCAGGAGTCTCACCTGCCACTTTCTTACACATCCTTCAATATGTTCATGCAAAATGAGCAGGTATCAATCTATGTTCCATCTGTGCCCCAGGTATTGCCCTTCTCAAAAGCAGCTTGCCCACATTTGGTGGTAGAGGAGGCTGGACTGATGTGAGCAACCCCAAGCTGATTCCACTACGTGCCAAATGGGACAAAGAGATTTTTTCGACAAAGGCCTAACAGGAATGGGATGGGGATCACCCAGGTCACTTCATACAAGTCATTGCACAATCCTTACGTGGTAGCTACTTCAAGTATATCCTTAATGTAAGACGAGAATATCAGACATCTGAGACCCTGATAAACAGAGCTCACCACATCCTGATTTGTGTCCAAATTCTAGAGTTAAACTCTATTCATTGCTTTTGCTGTGGTTCCTTTATACAGTTATTGGAGGAAGAAAAATGTTGTTCAACTGACCTGATATTTTGCAAGGCAAGTCCCGAAATTACAAGAAGTTGAGCAACATTTTGGCAAAGTTTTTGGCATTTTCTTCCCTTTCCTTCATTTATCTTCAGCCAAAGCAGATATTCTCTGTGATTCCCCTTTTGTACAAACTACCATTTGCTGAAGGCGTCTTCACCTTCTTTCAACCCTTCCCAAACGCTGCAGCTTGCTTTTTGTTTAATTCTCTTTCCTAGCCAGTGTCACCACTCCCCCCCCCCCCCGCCCCGCGATGTTTTTTTGCTGCCACACTTTGTCCTCTGGGTTTTTTTGGCATTTCTCAAGACCTGCCATGGCTCCCCCATCCCTCCAAAGTTTTTAGCATTTATTTTTTTAATTGTTTTTCCTCCCTAGAGTGTCTCCTAAGACAGACTTTTACAAGTAAACGCCTGTGTTGATAAGAAGACAAGCAACTGTGGAGAAGGGACCCCTAACTAAAACCAGAAACTAGATTCTAGTTTCTCATGTAAATAATCTGAGTTTCTGTGTAGTTCTGAGAGTGCAAGGGTGATTTCCATATCTACCATCCTTTGAGAATTACATCAGTGAACAGCAATCTGAATTCCTCAGAAACTCTGTGGGAGCAAAGCAGATAGAGGCGGGAGCAAAAATATCAGTTATTCTGATCCTGGCCAGTACAAGCTGAAATGCTTTGGGGTGGATTCATGCCTCAGAAAATGGAAGTCATTCAGTGACACCTGAGTATAAAGAACAGACGAACAGACCTACACACTGAGTTCTCTTTTTCAGTATGTTTGGACAATGGTGTGAGTAATGGCCACTGTTGAAAATGCAGCTTATGAGAAAGGAAGACACTCACTTTTCCAAAGTAGCTAATGAGCTCTCTTCCATTTCCAGCAGGAAAGGAGCAACATCTGACATTGTTTGAAACAGAAAGCAAGCTGAAAGGCTAGGTAACCAGGTTTGTCGAAATGAAGCAGATATCCTTGGTTTGAGATTAATGTCAAACAAAGTCCTACACTTCTGTAAGAATCATTTGTGCGTGCAGATATGCATATACACACACACTTTAGGACATGCCTGTCTTCAATTAGATATCAGGAGGATGGGCAACAGTGCTCAGAAATTTGTTGGCATTTTAATAGTCTGGCTTCATATCAAATATGCCTAGCAAAAAATTACCAGGCAGACCAGGATTGTTTTCTACTATATCAGGCAGATACTTTAACTACTAACATTTAGTTTGGGAAGATCATAAATCTTCCCAGGTTTTATATATTTATATTTATTTATATACATATATATATACACTCACACACATCTATATAAAAATAATATATAATATAAATATATACATTTATATATTCCTCATACATAACTTTATCCAGAAGATATATGCGGAAATATCTGCTATATTGACCTATATTGACTGGAAGCCTTTAAACTGCCATTATTTCTACATCACAACAGTTTTTGGTACAATGTAAACACTTCTGAGTAATTACTTCTCTAGATAGCTATCTACCTGTGATGGATCACAGATGTTACAACTACAATTCAGGCTATTTATTCTTCTTCCAAGCCTTTGTGGTAAGTTTTAAAAACAAGATCATGGCATGAGTAAACAATTCCAGGTGCTCTTATGTTATTTTGCTTTACAATTCAACTGAATTTGGTTATACATGTTTTAAATATTCCTTCATCAGAAAATACAAAATTAAGTGTTTTCATTACTTGTTGAATTGTCCATGGAAGTGGCCCAAATGAGCACTTGGAATAACCAGAAATAACTGTAAAACCATAATCATGTGCTTTGACCATACTGAAACAGTAAGTTTCAGCAATTTTTCAAAAAATATGTCATGGAAACATTGCTTTTTTATACCCATTTGAATTAGATGGGAAGTTTTAATTCCAAGATTTGACTATTTGTTATCAATGAGTACCCTATTAACACCATATAAATACTTAGAAATTCTATATTTCAAAAGCTCATCATATGTAGCAGCTTAGGTGGTATGATTTAAAGGGAGTTCCATGGCTTTTTTACCCTTTATCTTCTTGAATCCCAGTGCATTTTATGCAAGGCCTTCAAAATTGTCAGTAGGGATTTACACCAAACAGAAGTTCCTGATGGTACACGCTGCACATCAATACCTCACTGCTAAGAGCTTCACGTCACACAGCATACGCCCTGAAGAGGCAAAAAGGCAAGCGCTGGAAGTGATGAAAGCTGATAACAGTTCTCCTGGGTATTATACTGCTGAGACGGGGTTGGGCTAAATGGGAACCAAGGCAACCTTGTGATCTGGATTTTAACAGCCCTTACTTGCTCATTTTTTTCTATAGCAACGGTTATGGATTACATGATAGTCCCTCAGGGAACACTGCTTCCTGATGCTCAAGGTCTTCCTAATGCACAGAAATTGCATTCAGTCTGCTCATAAGCCATAAGTAGCGGCTCCAGTGAGTACCCTCTGACAGTGGTTATATATATTTGTATGCACACATAGTTCTGTTCTGCCATGTATGGAGCCGTAGAGTCTGATTTATTAGACAACAGGACTAGAGAGTTACAGGAGAGCTCAAGAACTCATGAAATGTCCTGGTTTATGTCTGGAGTAGTGTTCAGCCAAGAGGACACTCTCTGTAGAAAGGCTTTCTTACAAAAGCCACTCCATACCTTTCTGCAACTCCCCAGAACTTGCTATGTTTGCTGAAAGACAATGACTGTGTGTTGTTTGTCTCTGGGATCTACTCTTCACTTGTCATTAGTATTTTTATACGATATTTTAATCTACTATCTAGTTAATTTACTGAAAATCATAAACCACTTTACTGCGGAGCTTTCTTATCTCTCACTGGAGGGACAACAAAGATGGTGTGTCTGAGAAGTATCACTGAGGTTCACCCTATCAACCTGCCAGGTGATAGTTATCATCTCCTAATACACTGCAACTCAACAGAAAACATGACTATCTTCTTAACATAACCTTAGTTCTGACATAAGCCGTAAGTCTCCTTTCTAAAGCTTAGAGTGTCACATCCAACAAAACAAGCTTTTTTTCATCAGTACTTGCTGTTCAAACATGTACAGAGAGGAAAAAAAAGAACAGTCTTATAACGAGATATAAATTCATAGAAGGAAAAGGTGAGTTATTTCACTGCTTTCCAGCATGCTGGGTTCAATTTTTATCTCTGCTCTCTGAAACTCTCTTCTGCTAGTTCTGTTCCTTGCCAAAGATTGTGAGTAAGATACCCAGAGAAATTATCTGTGTAATGAATTAAATGACTACAGGTCCCTATTTTGTTTTTTTTTTGTTTGTTTGTTTTTTTTTTTTTGTTTGTTTGTTTTGGTTTTTTTAATGCTTTTCTATGCTTTGCTGCTAGTTTTGCTTGGAGTTTTGGGAAAACCTTCAGCTGGAAAATTACATATCTTTCAGAGTGAAAGGATAGATACCTTTTTCCTTCTGCCTCTGCACCTTCAGAGCACTATCGGCACTAGCCGGAAGTATCACCACATTATGCCTCCTCACTTTTTACTTTTTTCTAAATTAATGTGTTGGCTGAAACAACAGGCACTACTTAAGGCAATCCTATCCGAAGTACAGAGTGGAAAGAAATGATCACTAGCAAGTCTACACAGACCAGGCTTGTATTCTGCATATCCTTATAGCTTCAGTACCTCTCAGCACACAACTAGAGTTAATAAGGTCTGATGACATTTGTGTGGAGAAAGGACAAGAAGCCATGGTCACAAATGGCAGCAAGGGAAATTCCAATCAGATATATCAGATATCCTTAATTTCCAATCAGGAAAAAGTGTTTCACAGTGAGTGGTTCAGCACTGGAACCAGCTGCCTACAGAAGCTTCAGGAAATCCATCTCCTGAGGTTTTCAGACTGATATGACTAACGTGAGCCCTGCTCTGAACATCAGAGGGTTCTGAATTAGAAACCTCCAGAGCCCTCCTTTCCCACCTGAATTACTCTTTTACTCTTTGATCCTCTTATTTCAGAATCAGTCTGTGCAGGTGAACAGGACAGATTGCAGAGCTAAAGCAAGGACTGAGTGAGAACAGGTATGCAAGAATAAGGCAAGAATGTTCAAGACATGCCAATGGCTTGCAAAAAAGACTCAGAACTGGAAAGAGCTTGGGATGGGGGAAGGCGGAGGCAGGGAAGGAGATAGCAAATAGTCTTCCTACCACTTCCTACCATGGGGCATCCGATCCCAGCATGAGGGAAGCAAGGCAAATGTCAGTAGAGACCAACCCCACTGCAGGAACCAGCATACATACTAATTACATGTATAAAACTAGCTCTATCTCAAGACCTTTAACTTGAACAAAAGACTGGTGGTTTCTCAATAAAATCAAGAATGAAAATGTAAACTAAAAATCATAGACAAAATATGGGAAGCACAGCAAAAGACCCTCTTTCTACCTAAAGCTCAGGATAAAGATTGCATAAGAAAAAAGTATGTAAAAAAAACAGAGAATGTATTTCAAGGAATAGTTCAAGCATATGAGGACAAAATGAAGCACTAGAAATGTAAAGGGCAAACAGGAAATTTCCGTAATCACATTTTTGGTAAGAGTCAGAAGGGAAATCTTAAAATAGTGAACACAATGAAGACCAATGTATTTTATGCCTTCAGTATGAGGACTGACAGGGTAAGAAAGCTAATACAAATAATATGAATGGCAAAGGGGATAAAAGTCAGCCTGGATCAGGAAAAGAAGAGAGAAGAGACTGTTTCTATGGTCTTCATGTTTGAATTGGGTTGGGTGGGAATGAAAACATCCTAAGGCACTCAGGGAACAATTTATGGCTGGGTGAGGTTCCAAGATGTTGGTAAAGAGCAAATGAATGGCTGGTTTTGAAAAGTGGGATGGGAACAGCTAGGAGACTGATGACTGGTCAGACTAACATGATTTTTTTGGAAAACATTACCATAAAAATTTGATCCATTATAAGCATCCCAAAGGTAACCCAGAAATAAGTAACAGCAAGTGCTGATTTGTCAAGAATAATCAAGAAAATCTTGTTTGTATCTATGTCAAAACAACAGCTTTTGAGAAAAGGAGAGCTACACACTGCACTAACTAGGGGAGGTTGTATTCTGTCTGCATCAACTACATTAGTAAAAATCTAGAATTCAATATTTATTAGGCAAGAGTTGGTGTTAATTGAAAAGCCCAGAGGAGTTATCATGGATTTTCTGCCACATCGTGTAGTTATTATGAGATAGGATTCCAACAGAGTCTGCCTGGGATTTAACACTGGCCAGTGTTTCAGTTATTCAAATTCAACATGATCTTGACAAATCAATTTATGTGAGTAAGTTACAACATCCTATGCAATACCATACTAGAAATAATTGGGAAGTGAATCACTGACTGCAGGTTTTTGGATAAGGCATTGGTTATTAAAACTGATCATAAACTCTGCACAAAACAGGAAAGCACCCCCCAGACTTATTGAAATGTCCAAACAGAAGTTTCATATCCAAGGCAGAGGGAATAATCCTTTCACTTCATGGGGTACAGACAAGTCCTCAGCTATTTCCCAAGAGAAATGTAAATCAAGTGGAGAGAGTGTGGAGACAAGCTACAGACAGGTCAGAGGTCTGGAGAACATGCCCTGTGAGGAAATAACAGTATTTGTTTATTCTTAAAGAGAAGAAAGACTGTAAGGAGACGTGATAACAGCCTTCAAGTATGCAAAAGACTGTTGCAAAAGGGGAAGTAATAGTGTCTACTGTGGATAGAGCAAAAAATAATGGGCTTAAATTGCCAGCTAGTACATCTAAGTTAGACACAAAGAGTTAGTTTGTAACCGTGAAGATAGTTAGAAACAGGTTATCTCAGGAGTTTGCCAAGCTTCTCTGTCAACAGCTATAAGAACAGAGTCAGGGGTGTTTTATGACTGCATTAGGAATGATTTAGAAATAGCTGGTCCTGTCTCAGGGCAGAAAGATGGCCTCTAGAAATCTTCCTCAGCCCTCTTTTCACACCTTTGTTTTCTCTTACTCTGTGAGAATCATACAACTACCGTAGATAAACATCTTCAGCAGACACTTTAGTTTGTAAAACGGTTAATAACAAGAGGGAACAAAGGCAGCATGATTATTTGCTTGAAACCTGAGGCTCCAAAAAAACCAAATGCGAAAGGTTTTACTAACTTTTGGGATATCTTTTAGGAATGATCTCTCTGAGTGATCCCTCAGTCTCTTGTGAGACATAGTTCTGAGTATACCCTATGTTTACAAGCAGCTGCCAGATTTTGTATAGCCAAGGATATGATCTATATGATTTTTACAGGACACAACTGACGCCCTTTATTGTACTGTCAGGCATCAGAAAAGAGATAATAATCTAGCCAGTTTGTCCTTGTACAAGTTATGCCACTTATCAACAGGGATAATTATACTCAGTGTCTCCAAACTTTGTGTGTTCGGCTCAAAGGTAGAAGTATTGTTCTCACCTCTGATGAGAAGAAATCAGTTCTTAGAATCGGTGTGGCCTTTGGTCTGAGAAAACAGGAAAACCCTAGTCACCTTCCTACCACAGTAGAAAGTTATCCTGTAAACACTGTTGCTATGTTGAAAACTGGTATTCTTAAAATTAAATACCTTAAGATTTATAGCTGAACACAGTGCGTAACAAACCATGCCTTTAATGAGCCCACTTAATGGGGCCTTCTCTAACATGGAAAAGTCCTGCATGTCTGTGTTGAACAATTAAAACTGTAAACTAAAATCAAGTACCTGACTGCATGCAAGGTTTTCTTTAAGCACAGCATCATGGCTTTTCCTGAGCCCACTTGTGTGCACACAGATAAGTATATCTTGCAAACACCTGCAGAATCATGGCCAATGTAAGGAAACATGACTGTTCAATGTAGCATAGAGGTTATTGTTGTTTAGATGGATGTAATTGATAATAAGTACTTGTTAACACAAAAACCACTGTCAGCTCTGCAAGTATTTTCTGGGTCAGTAATTCATTGCTGCTAACTGTGGTCTGTGGTTTTTGCTGAATTTTTTTTTAACTGTGCAAAGGGCTCATTTTGCCAGCAAAAGAAATTAGGGACATCCTGTTTCTGTCAGGTTTGAAAGTGAAAGGCAACTCAGCTGAGTTTAAGACCAGAAAAAATCAATCCCATAGAACTAAAGCCTGTCATTTTAACAGTGGGACTCTGTGTTTTTGCTTTTGTAGTGGTGTCGTTGCTGCCAACAGTAAATTGTCATTTATTTGCCTTCAGATCTCTCCTCCAACCAAGTCTTTTGTTAAAAACTTTAAATTGCTAATTTAATTAGCAACTGGTTAGAGATCTGTGGAAGGAGGAGCTAGAGATCTCTCCTGGCCTCCCTCCACAAGAGTAGGAATCTGTAGTCAAAGAAAAACACATACCTCTTGGGAGAATGAGCACAGAAAAACAACAGGTCCAAGTACTCCCTTCCTCCTGCAGCTTTGAGCACACCTTCTGAAAACCTGGAGAGGACACGTGATTCCCCTAAGGGCTACAGTCCCGTCCTGTTGAATCCAAAAGGAAATCCTCATGGGCCTCAAAAGAGAAGGTTGAGCCCTCCCAGTTGGGAGAGGGAAAGAAGAATCCAGTTCCCTTCTTAGCAGGGCCATACCAAAATGATATAATTTTTAATCTGGGGTTTCACTGATCCCTAGAGCACTTATCACAATTCCAGCTCTCTCCCTGTGTTGCTTGACATGCAACACCATCTATTGCTACTTCAGGAGGGTTATTCAGCTTTTCTAGTAAATTAGGTCTAAAGGTCCTACTTCAAACCCCAGTACATTAGCCAAGGTAATGGTTGCTTTACAAAGAAACCTTCTAATGAATTCCATGTGCAATGCCAAGATGCAAGAAGCCTACTACTCACAAGCAATGTGCTATGAGCAGCAGCCATCAGCCCTCCAAAGAAACTGCTCTGCTTGCTGTTGTCATCACTTTCAAGGGGGGCCTTGCTAACCTGAACACCTCTTTACAATGCAGCTACAAGAAGGGTGTGCAGAGAGCTTCATTTTTTATCACCTTCATTTCAAAGTTTGTCACCTGTGCTTGGAAAGGGCACCTGGCTCTTTTAACAAACACACACTTTAAAATGTGACAAATATTAAATACTGCAGCAACTGTTCTGGAAAGTGTTACTCTGGGGTTAGCATAACAACACCCATGTCACAAGAGGGTGTTTGCAGACATGCATTGTATCAAAACCAAAGTAGAAGCAGCTGAAGTCTGTTTTCCATATCATACTCATATATACAAATTCGTTGCTTTTCTAGTTTCTCCATTCTGAGTATCTCAGAGCATTTTATAAACAAGCATCAATATAATCCAACCCACTCCTTGCGTTAGTTATGTAGTCTCCTTACATTAACCTGGGTAGGTACATGACTAGAAAAAATGTGTTCTTCTCCACCTGCTAAGTACATATACATTAGAGATGGAATCTCTCTGCTAGGAGGCTGCTAAGACATCTAGTTTATTACTTTGTCCAGAAAGCATGCATTTCTCAAATGCAGTATAGTTTCTAATTTGAACCTGGCCTGATTTTTCACAGCTCTATCACTAACACTTATATCACCTAGTGATACTCTAAAATGAACCCTTGATTTTTTGTTTCACAGATTTCTACTGTAATATTTTGCAGTAGAAGTTAGTGCCTGCGCAAGTACAGCTTTTCTGTTGTCAGGAGCTAAACTTCCCATGCTTTGTCACTGAGATCTCCTTGAAGAAAACGGTTTTGCAGCCACCTGACTAGGCTATTTCTGCATTATCATATCAATCAGAATGTCATGGGTAAATAAACAAAAGAACAAACAGTGACAAGAAAAAGCTGGTTTAGTACAAAGAAGGGGGTGTGTAGTTTTATATTTAAGTAATGATTTATGAATTGAAAATATTATCAATGGGAGCCTTGAACTTCAGCCTGTTGCTAACATATTCCAGCATCTGTGTAATTGTGATAACGCAGTATGCACCTATCTTTGCATGGTATTTTGCTCAATAATCAGATACCTGCTATGAATTGCTGATCTGAATACCTGAGCTGTGTCACACTGTACTTGTTATTACGTCTTCCTCAATACAGCAATATCAATTCATTTGGAAATTATCCAGTGTTTGGAGGCAAAATATTTTAAATCAGCTCCTCAGCAGATTTTAAAGACCAGTTTAAAAAATGATGGTATTTATCCGAGTATGGCGTTATGCATGGAAGATACTATTTAATGTATACAGCAAAGAGTTAAAACCAGGTAAAACCCAGAAATAGTAAAATCAGGCAGTTATAGACTATGTCTTTAGTTAGTTCAATGGAATTAGACATCATCCAGGGCTTTTACTCAATTCTCTGGGAAGGTGGTAACAATTTGAAATATATTTAATTAAAGGATATTAATGCAATCTGAATAGATTACCAACATGTCATCTGATACTTCAGCTGTGACACATACAATATTCCGCTGTATTTTCAGATCTTCCCTGAATCTATGGGAGAGCTGTTTCTATATCAGGTTTCTAGGAGCTGGGCCAGGCAATTGTCCTGGCTAGTTTGCATATACATTTATGTCTATCAGCTACAATGACACAGCAGATGGAAAGACTTGAAAGAAAAGCTAATATTGGTTTTACCTTTCTAAGCAGCAAGGATATTAACAAACTGATCAGGCTGCAAAAAAGACCACCCCCTCCAAAGAAAACCCTTCTGTTGCAAAAACATCGTGGCAGGTTTTGTTCTATGAAATCATGACTTTGTCATCCCAGCTATCGTTTTGAATTCCCTTGGTTTTGGAAACTTCAATCTAAAGTATTATGGAAGAAATTCTTGGCAGTAACTGCTATTAATAGAACAACACCTTAGCATAACAACAACTTTAGTTCTACTGATTTTACAAATGACAAAGTAAAAGCCAAAATAAAAACCAGAAAGAGTTTCCATTTGAAGTACATATCTCACAACCACAGAGATAAAATCATTTGGAACTGCAATGATAAGAGCTTCCTGTTGCAGGCAATTTTTTTTTTTTTCATTTAAGAACATCTTGTGCTAAAGTAACAGAAGTTTTGTCAATGATAATAAGTCTCTATTTTCCAGTCCCACTGCAAAAAGCAGAAACATTCTACTTCCTGATTTCAACCACAGGGGCACAGAGGCAACCCTTCTAAGAGAGGTTTTTCCCACAAACAACCCTCATCCTAAAAACATTTTAATGGCTTATGGTAAATCAGATTGTTTTGACAATTAGCACATAGCTTTTAAACTGATTGCCTTCTTACTTGGTTTTCTGGCTTGTCACATCACAGGGCTTTTTTTTCTTGTAAGATAACTAGATATATGTCTGGCTGGTGAAAAAGTTGACTGTCAGGATAATGCCAGATTATGTTGAAATTATCATGGTGAGGATCATATCTTGCACACTTCCTGCTCTTTTTTCATTCATGAATCACTTTTTTTTCCCAAAAGATTTTTGGATCCCCTTTTGTGTGTACAAGAACTTGCCCAATAACAAGGTGCTTGTTCAAGTCTTTAGTAAACAAGCACTGGCATTAATACCAAATGTGATATAAGGAAGTAAATATGTTTTAATGAGGTTTCACATAGAACATCAGGAACTGGAAGAGCAAGAAAAATTCCCACCATTTGTCCTCTCTAAATGGTTTACCTTGTTCTTCTTTTCTTTCTTTTTTACATTATCCAGACTTCTCCAACGTCAAATTAATGTGGTTTTTAAATTCCTTTTAAAATTTTATTTATGTTATACATAGCTGGAGATTTTACTTCATGTGTTAACTGAGGCACTTGAAACTAGATCTCATAAGTAAACTTTCAGAATTGTTCTGGAGAACGGCAAGAAAACACCATGGTTTTGTGATCATCTAGACAAAATTGTCTGGTCAAAAAAGGGGGAAGTTACTGAAACGTCCACATTCCTCTCCTAGGCTGACTTCACACTGGCTCCCACTTGCTGGCAACGCTGGCTATTTCTGGCAGACTTTTTTCCAGCAGTTGTCAGGTTGAGCATGTATTTGGTCTTTTGGCACCTCTTGGATAAAAGTAATGGGATGTCCTAGACATTTATGGACTCAGGAATACCCTAAGGCAATCAGGAATGTTCCCCAGCATTACAAATGAACTTGAAGTAACCACAAAATCTCGGCTGATTTAAGCTATATCATTATTTGCGTACTTGTATGGGATGGAAAGCTTCAGATTCTTTTCTTAAAATAATCTCCGCCTCCTTTTTCTGAACATTCTTTGATTCACCTCATCTGCTCTAGCTCTTAGACTATGTGGCATAATGTTTACACTTCATCCAGTCACCTAAATAATCTAGGCTATTTTGAACTCACCTTACACTTCCTCATCTGTTTCACAAGGTTAGTATCTGTGAACAGGAATCTTGCCATCACCAGACAGACCATTTATTTGTGCCACCTGGGATCAATTTAGTGCATTATTCTGAAATGACTGAAGTCTATTATGACTACAAAACAGCCTTTTTGTAGGACTGTAATCAAATACATTCTCTGATAAGCAAATACTATACTGACATGACTCCATGGAAGGATTTCATCTCTTTATTAAATAGGTCTTTGATGGTGATATAATTTGAAATAAATGCTAGGGTTTTTTTTATTGCTCAGTCTAGCAGGAGCATTTGTCAAAAGCTTTACACACATGGATTGGTACAATAGTTGCAAATTTTGCATCTGTACCTTCAGGTAGATATAAATGCTCTCAGAATGAAGTAGTGTGATTCTGATATAAGATATTTTTTCACATCACCAATACACATTTCTGAAAGTCATGCCTGGCAATGCCCAAGTCCTAGAGGATTTCCCTCTTCACTCATCCCAAGGAGAATCTACTCACTGCTGCTATGGTGGGCTTTATGCAAAGCCTGGAAAGAATCTCAAAATGGGCTTCATGACAGCCATTGCGGGGATCAGGGAGCTTTTTAATATCTACTCTGATAGAGTAAATTCTGCACAGGGTCTGCACAGAGGTCTTTCCAGGGCTTTGGTGCCCTAATCCAGGTTAGGCATCCCTGTGTCCTAGACCTTTTCCTGTAAATGAAGGCCTTGCTTAATTGCTACATGTAAATCACTCTCTGCATTGAATTAATACGTGACAAAAAAGGTGGTCATTAGAGTAGTCAATCCAATGAGGCTCTAAGAAAATTGTGTTTAACTCTGTGCTTTGCATTAATACGCCTAAAGCTGCAGCTACAAACTGGACAGAGCCCTGTGCTCCAGTGCTGAGAACTCCTTGCTCAGAAGGCACACTCCCAGTGTCAAGAAACAGGGTCTGAAACCTGGGCTTTCATGCACATCAGTCCATGAGAGATAGGGACTCTGGTTTCCTGCTTGCCAGGCGAGCATTTCTAATAACTCAGCAGTTATTATACTGGGTACGGCCAGTCACACTGCTACCGCCTCCTGACAACAGGTGAGCCCAGCCTGGGTCTTTTAAAAGGCACTGGCAAATCTTATGCTCTGGGATGGGTTGAAGGCCAAAATCCTAATGGATGTCATTGACTCCATTACAGTGATGGCTCAGACAGCTAGCTCCGAGAGGTGGGGCATGCTGTAGATGTGTTTCCTGCCTTCTCACTGCAACCAGGTGCCTTCACAACATTGGAATTCTTATATTGCTGACTTAGGTGGCCCCATCATATTCAGACACCCTTTTTAGAGCCAAAGCTACTCGTATTGAGTTATATATTGTCTGATTGGAGCAGGTTTGTAAAATACATGCATTGCAGCACCTACAGTTGTGTAGGGACATGCTACCACCATGCCTTGCCATGGGGTGCCTGAAGTCTGAGCCAGCTTTGGCTGGACTCACAACCAGCTACGACTCTGTGGCACCGTGTCCAGGAAATTAAACTTTCTTTAGAAATGAGGTGTGTTAACCTGAGAATAGCAGTTCCCTGGATTTTGGCATCCAACAAATATCTTTGCTGACTTGGTAGTATGCTGTATAAATCAACCTTGAACTTTAATCAGAGTTGTGCAACGGGTGAAGGCACAAGGCATGTTCAAAAGACAACTCTAGTTGCTCCACAGTGTCTCTATGTAAGAGCTTTTATTTACCATAGGTAAGACTCCTTACCATAGTTTTATTATAGGTGGCAGTGCTTGCTTGCTCCAGCTGCAACCACTTCCCAGAGAGTACTGAAAGGCACACTGTGCCAGCTGCATTCAATAAAAGCACTACCTTCTAAGCAGTCTTGATGGTATTTAGAAGCAAAGTACTTTCTCCTCGCTTGGAAATGCCCATATGGCTTTTAGAGAAGACAGATGGGAAAAAAATAATCTGGGCTTTATGTTGTGTTGATTGTATACAAAGGAGGGAGTGATCTGGGGACCCAGTGTTGTGCTTCTCATAGGCTGTGTTTCTGCTAACGTTGAGCAAAGCTCTCCCTGCATTGGGACTGCAAGGTAAGTAGATGTGGCTGGGCTGGCTTTCCACACTGTTCAAGAAAGAGTGGTGTGCTACTGGTGAACCACACAGTCATGTTGCAGGAGGTAACAGCCAGCTTGAAATCGTCACCACTCCTCATTGCCCGGGGACAAATTAAGGTTGGAACATGGGACAGCAATGGAGAAGAAAGGCTGGAAGCCTGGGTTATTCAGTGCTGTAGTTCCCTTTTTTTGGAAGGTGAACCCAGATTTACATGCAGCTACATTTGTGTTTGACAACTCTAGTTTAACTCATATATAATAGACAGTGTCTTCTAACAAACAGAGCCTACATGTATCAGCAAGATTTCTATGAAACACTCCTCCCATATACTCCAAGTATTCAGAAAATAATTTGATTTAAAAATCAATAGTAAATTTAAGGACTGCCATGTTGTAAACTTCTATTTTAAACCTTAGGAGCACATATAGTTTGAGCTCTCAGCCTTGTAATAGCAAGAGCTGAAACACTTAAGCAAACAAACCTAGATTCTCTCATGATCACCTGACTACAGATGTGTAACAAGAAAAATCCCCACTAAATTATGTCTTAAGCTCAGAGCCCTTCATTAATCAGAGCTGGCTACCCTCTCACAGTGTCTATATATATAGTAGATCTCCCTGCCAAACTTGCACTCTGAACGCTTCTTGCAAAATGCAGGGCACTATAAGCATGGCCCTAGCAGTGCTGTTTCTTCTCTCCAGTTGTTATAAGAGGAGAACATATTTGTTTAAGTTTGAAAATAAATTATCTGATTCTTTTGTTCTCTGTTGATTCCTTTGTATGCTAGGACCAACTAGAGGGCAAAAGAGGCAAGTTCTATGGCAGCTAAAAAGAACAACATAAAAAAAAGCAAAGAAATCTGCATCCAAAAAGCTAAGTATAACCTCCTATTTGACTTATCTGTCTTCAGAACATATAATTCCCTTTTAAATTCTAAAGGCTAGGAAACGAGGAAAGTTTCAAACTCAGTTTTCCATAGTTTAATATGGGAACTTCATGACAATAACAACCCCAAGAATTCACCACATGTGACACCTAGTGCTTTTCTCCAAGCCATTGTAGTACTAACAGTGAAAAAAGAATTATTAGCTACTCTCTTTAAATGGACAAAGATAAATGGATGTAACATAACAATTATCATACAAGATATAATTTCACTCAGTAATGACACCTGGATGAAAAAACAAGCATTAACATGAATTGAACTGCTTGCTAAGTTACCAACCTAATTGGACACATACACACAGTCTCAGAATATTAATAGTTTTCCTGTGAATTTTTATACTCAAAGACTTTGGATAAAGTGCTGGCAGAATGCCTTTCAGAAACACCACAGACTGCACAGCAAAACTAAGTAGCTGTTTTTTAATTCATTTCCACCTTCCATCCAGGAGGGAACTGGAAGTGAACGGCTGTGTATAGCAGAAAACCACTGGGAAGGCACTCTGGGATACAACCTGACCCTGAGCATGACATGATCTTGACCCACCAAAGGCAATTAAAACCAGGGAATTGCCTGTGTGATTACTCTTTGTGATTGTTTCCTGAAATAATTATACAAAAATAGAATTCAGACACACACTACTTGCCAACTTAACATTTTTAAAGCTGAACATGAAAGGCCTCACCTTTCCTGAATTTGCTTCCCTTCCTGCTCAGGGGGAATCATCTTATTTTCCACAGAGCAAGTTCATGAGAGCACAAGCATCCCAAACAGCGCGTATCAACTAATTCAAAGACTATGCACAAGTACGCAACAGGCAGTTTGGTTTGCAATCTGCCTCAGTCACTTCTGAAAACATGCCTCAATATGTCCATCCATCTAAGGTTATAGGGGCAATACCACAGGAGGCAGCACTAGCCAACCCTCCAGGGGTCATCTTCAATAAAGTGAGTCCAGGACAGAGTCCATCCACTTCGTACTTCCAGAGTGACGTAAGTCGTCAGATATGTCTCTCATGACTTGAGAGGATAGCAGTTTTATCTATAAACACAAACCCACCACTTTTTGTCACTCTGAAGTGTTCTGCAGTTGTCTTTGGGGCTGCTATACATATGCTTATGTAAACCCAACCTGACTAAAGAAAGTCTTTGTCACTCACTGCAGACTGTCAAGAAACTTAAGAAGTGATTAATTTCTACATCCGGGCTGTCCAACCATGACCACACTTCTACTGTCAGTAACTTCACAAAGTCTCAGAAATTCTTCAGTAGTGAGTAAGATCTGGGACTCACATCACTCCTACCTCCCAGCCCCCATCTGAATCAGCATCAGCTTCTCTAAACCAGCTTGGTTCAGCACCAAACACTACATGTCCTGATTGCTGGGAGGAGATTTCTACATTTCCTCACAGGTCGGCTTTTCCTTTCACAAGGAGCTGAGAGATTAAAAAGCTGGTGTTTAAGGAGCTTATTACTCCTAAAAAAAAACCCCAAACATCTTTCCAGTGACAATGGCACAAAAATATCATTGTATCTAAGTGGAAAAGACAGAGAGATCTGGTATTAATGCATAAAACAATCATATTTGTTGGCAATGGGTAGCTGACCTTGTTCTGTACCTCTTCAGTTTCTTTGTGGCTTAGATGCCTCAGAAATGACCTTGCCTTTTTTAGGCACCACAGCAGCTATGGTTGGTCAGGTTTTCTCAGGGTAGAGCCTGTTCAGTGAGCTACGTGCCGCTGGAAAACAAAGGACTGACATCAGCTTTCCCTAAACCTGGGATTCACTGGAGCCAAAATTTGACAGAGACAAAATTTACTGATTCTCTGTTTACAGTGCAAAGCTTGACTATTGGCTCAGGTTTCTGTCCAGGGCTGGGTAGAAGAAAGTTCTCTCAGTACTTGCTTTTAATCTCTCTACATATTTTTAGAGCGTGTTCTGAGGGTCCAAAGCAAAAGAGCTAAATGCTCTGCCTTCCCAGAGTCTTTTCCATCTCCTTACTCTATCCTTAATCGATTGTAGGCTTGCCACAGGAGGGAATGCCTTTCTCTCATGACTGAAAAGAACCTCCTCCTTAATGTATCACAGGAAAGAACACTGAAAATAAATCAGTAAATCAATAAGGCTAAAATCTGTTAATATCGTTCAGACCACAGCAAAATAAAATGCTGAACAAAAATCTACTTCTGAAATAGGACTTGGAGGATATATCCTAAGTCTTAGTGCAGGTATCTGTATTTTATGAGATTTTATGAGTTAAAAGAAATAGCTCCTTTCTGGAGTCTCTGAAACTCACAAACTCAGAGACTGGCGCCTGTGAAAATCCCTTTGGGATTTAGAAGTGCTTGGAGGTCGATTTGTGTTTTTTTGTGGGTTTTTTGTGTTTTTTTTTTTTTTATAAATAAATTAATTTTTATTTTCTCCAGAACATTTTGAAAGGTTTAGGTTTATTTTTTTTGAGGTCAGTGTGGGGTGCAGAGATAAAGTAATTTTGGCTTGCGGGGGACATCAGCATGCCAAGAAATTTCTCCAGAGACGTTTTCCCTAAAGAGAGGTTTGCCAGTGGTATAAAAGCAACATAGCCTTTACCTAGCAGCTTGGTATCACGTCTTTCCTCTTCCTCTCTGCTTGGGGTTAGCATAGCTCAGCAGAGGTTTAACCTAGCCTAGCAGTAAAGTGTTCACAAAAAAGCTAATCTAATCACAGTCTCCCAGAGTCCTGGTCTTGATTCTTGGATCTGGCACGGCTCTACACGGTCAGGGAAGACATTTCAAGAGAAGTTTTCTGAAGCAGCCATGGAAATTAAATATTCAAGTTTAATTGTCTCTCATTGGTATATGGAGACATAGCTAATTTTTGCACCTCTGAATATCTGGTTTTACCTCTGCCTACTTCCCCATTTTGAAGATAGGGATGGTAAGTTATTTCTAATTTCTGTGTCTTTTAACTTTAGTTTTAAGATCTGAGGTAAAATGGTTGCTCTTAATTTTCAACAGTGAAAAGCATTATGCCTACCCTTGCCCTCCTCATGCCACCTAAGACAACTCAGTGCTCCTGCGAAATATTTTTAAACATTTATTGGTGTCTTAGATTTGGTAATTTCTCTGAAGATATAACATATGGCACCAAGGTCTTAAATAACTTCTGAGGATAGGGGCAGGTCACAACACAAAATGAGTTTTTCACTTTTTACTGCAAACTTGATTTGAGGTGACTGAACAAGAAAGATAGGCTTATAAATGAAACTTTAATAGGCAACAGGGTAAAACAAATGCATGTCATTTAAAACCATTTATTTATTTAAAGGTATCACTGGGCTAATGACGGGGAGCACTATGCTGCTCAGCAGTTCTGCTCATTGCCTGAAGAGTTATTTGCATGCAGTCCCACTGACATCTGCTTTTGGAGTAAGATGCTCATTGGTGTGAACAAAGTACAGAATCCGATCCTCCCTGATTCATATACATAAAGAGGAGACACAGAGAACCCTTCCTTCCTGCCATGCCAATTTTCAGTGTCTCAGGTTCTGTGCCATTGGGCACAAATCTGTTAGCACATCAGCACTGATGTGGCTGGCCAGCCCTGAGGGCTGATACTAGTTGGATGGTACTTCTCTCCCTGACAGATCCTCATTCTGGGAATTCAGTTTGTCAATCAGATGTTATAGAGAAAACATCCTAAGCTCTCACAATCTGTCAGATAAACAATTTAATTCTCTGTTAGTACTTGTTTGTACATTTCTAACCTTCCCTGCTGCTGCCTTTCTCCTTCTGGGTTTGGTTTGTTTTTTGGTTTCTTTTGTGTGTTTTTTTTTGTTTTGGTTTGGTTCGGGTTTTTTTGTGTGTGTGTGTCTCAGTTTCACATAATCCACCATGGGAGCTTTGAGGATTCTGCACCAACTAGAAATTGTCTCTCAATTGAATTAAGCACTTCCTAGCAGAGATTTCTTCATGATTTCATTTGTAAAAGCCTTATTATGTTGGCAAGTTTTGCCACTCAAGTGTCCATAAAAATTATACAACCATTTAAGAATGATTCTGTGCTTATCTCAGATGTAAACATCATGTTTCATTGCTTTTTAGATAAACACTGCTAGTTCAAACTAAGTTTTTGTTGGAGCCATGTATTAAAACATCGTTTACAACAATAAACAACTACAGCATTACTTTTGTTCATGGGTGCTAGCCAGCACAATCTGGCTTTACCATAATTACCTAGACTTTCTGTGGTTTTTGTTCACTCCCCCAAAATACAGGTAAGGATAGTCAAAGAGTCCCAATCCATTGCAGTCTTCCTTCATGGGAAGGAAAGAACATTTCTATGCTTGCAACGGTACTTCCCCATTTTCGCCCCCATCTTGGCCTGCTCACGAGCCCCTGCAGCTGAAAGAATTGCTAATTCTTGTCTATCGTAAAGACAGGCAATTTTAAATGGCTTAGGTAACAGGGAAATTTTTCTTTGCTGCTCAATAGTATGCTACAGCAAATACGTCAAAGGAAGCGCCCAAGTATTTAGAAGTTTACTTTGACTCATCTCTTAGCTAGCTAGCTAAAAGCTAATGCTAAACAAGATAGTCTTTTGTTCCACTCCCCATCAGCAATCTCAATAACCTCAAAGGTTGGTTCTAGTCTGTTTTCCGTGCAGAGTCAACCTCAAGGATTTTAAAGCAGTCAGTTCTGGTTTGTTTCCGTGTAAGGATCAGATTGATGCGTACGTACAGTAACACTGGACTCTACTTTGATCCTTTAAAATCTTAAAGTGAGTCAGGAAGCTACAAAAACAAATATCATCTTGATCACCAAGAAATAGAAAATTAAGGTCATGTTGTCTACACTAGAAATCCCAAGGACAGAGAGTGTAGTGTAGCTTTTATTCTAAAATGCTACATCAGTGTTTCTTAAGGCAATTTTCCACTGGCTTGTCATAACTGTGTCTCTAATAGAGATAAACTAATCTTCTGGATAAAAATAAAAGCAGGAAGAACTGATGTAATTCTTTTTACAAAAATTAAATTAAGTGATTTCAAGGTATTAAAATAACTACAGTGCCTAAAATTTTTGTCAAGTTCAATGCCTACATTCCTGTAATTACAATCAGAAGCACTGCTGAAATAGGTTAAACAAAAGTGTTTCCCTGTGATTTTTCGACCCAGTTTTCACAGCAAAGAGGTCATGTTACCATTAGAATTGCCCCAAGTGAGAGAAACCAAATTAACAGCCTACTGTCAAGAAAAATCTAAGCCCCTGCTTATGGCTTTCATCCCTGCTTGTCAGCCAGGAGAACCTCCAGACAGAGTAAAACTCTGGCTTTGGGGAACTTTGTGCTATACTCACTAATGTCACAGAAATACAAGTTTGAGGCTGATTTCCCAAACTGTGCCTGTGAATTGCAGCTGTGCTTAGAGCTCACTGCTTCCTTCAGCTTCAGGAGCAGAGGACATGCTCTCAGGAAGGAAACTTTTCTTTCCCAAACAGAAAAATATTAGTTGACCAATGTTGTGGGTAGGGAACCTGCCTGCAGTTTCAATCTGTGAGACATACGGGCTGACATGGTCCCGTATTGACATGTATTGCCCAGCATGGCTTCTCAATGCCTCATCCTTGTGAATTTTTGCCGTTGGAAGGAAGAAAATAAAACAGAGAACATTGGTGTTAGAGGGAATATAATACTTATAAAATGTCAACAGAAAGAAAAGAAACTGTTGTCTGAGTAAACTGCTAGATGAGTTCAGAGCCTGGGTGTTTGGTGCTGAGCTTACAAACTGGCAGCCGTTGCTGGTGAGGAGCTGTTACATCCTTGTCTTGCACTCCTGGCTGTTCAGCCCAACATAAGCTGTCTTGACTAGTGTCTGACTACTTCAGAAATGAAAAATAACTTCTAACATATCTTCAAATCAGACAAATGGTAATTTTGCATGGTTTTACGGGTGCCATAGGCTCAGGAATAACTAAATTCTTTTGTTTGCAGTATTCAAATTTTTATTTGCACTCAGGAATATAAAGCATTAAACCCAAAAGCCAAACACAAAATGTAAACTCAGAAGGTAAAAACGGAGTCCAACTGTTATCTGTAATTCTTGGCGAAAAGCTAAGGAGGGAATGGTTAATTTTGGACTGGCTTGTAAATAAATTATGTTTAATAGAAAAAGCTCATACTCTTACTCCATGAATTATCAGTAAACCTATACTTTCAGCCTGGAGGACTGATCGATTGTCTGAAAGAAAAATCAAATAAATATTCATAGCATTGGTTATAAAATTCTTGCAGAAGCAAATTAAGCAGGCTGGCAAGTGACTTGCTGTTTTCAATAATGCATTGACTCTGGGGAACCACGGGGCTAATGCTCAATTGATTAACATATTAGTAGCTGCCAAATGTCTTTTCTCAAAGCGCTGGGACTTTCTGTATACATACCAACTCGGGAACGGACATGTGCACAAGCTTAGCATCTCAACTTCAGCAATGAAAAGAAAACTCTGGGAAAGAAACCAGCTTTGTTCTCATCTATTCTGAAGATTTAATATGTTCCCTTGTGATTTTTAGAACTCATTCATGGGCATGTATACATGGCTACATCTGGAAATGAATTGGTCTGTGCTTAGCAAATAAAGCTATTAATTGATTGTCACATTGTCCCTAGCAGTCACCAAATGGACACGTATCTGATATGAAAATGCTGCCCTTTGAGGACCAACTTTAGCAAGGTTAGACAGTACTTGTGAAGATAATAAATCTGATCAATCTTTGTACGATAATAATTCACTTCATGTTTTCATCCCAAAATGGGGCTGTTATGTGACAGTTACAGACTTGAGAAGTAACAAAAAAATTAAGAAAGGAAATATTTTAATAAGACCATCTACCTGGGTCAATGTTTTCTATTTCACTTATGTAGCTGAAAAATCTTAAAACCCAAGGTTAGGTACTATGAAAAGAATAGATTTCATTACTGCTTCCCCTCCTGCTACCCCCGTTCAAGGATGTTAAAGGATAAGGATATAGGATTTACTTTCCAAATTTAGTCTTTAGTTTAAAGAAATCAAAAATGTATATGAAAACCTTTACTTTTACCTCGTTATGGTCCTTCATAAACTTTGTCAAACTTTTTAGAAAGTTATTGTTTAAAAAAAATAATCCCAACAGGTAGATTTTTCCTGGCTATGGTCTTTACTAAAAAGACATCATACAGTAGAAGGAAAATGGATAAACCTGCATTCCTACACCGTTATCACCTTCCCTCTGATACCAGCTTAAAAATAATTTTCTATATGTTTAACTTCTTTTTTCCTCTCTTTTGGGATTTTGTTCCACCCACTGCACATCAGAGTTTCTGTGCTGTCTAAAAGATCTAAACATCTCCACTTTTTTTTTTTTTTTAAATAAATAAAAAATTCAACTCTATACTGGAAATAAATTATTTACTAAAATAAATCTTAAGTTGCCAAATGCCAATATAAAACCTTAATGTCTGGTCTGATTTCACTCATCTCCTGAATACAACGTTTGTAATTACTCCAAAATAACTGTCATTAGCCATTTGGAAAGAGCAGAGTAGATGTATACACTGCTGCTTTCCCACCTGGCACTCTACTTGCATCTATCTGTAAAGCTCTGCAGTCTGCAGCCCTTAAATATGAAAGCAGAACCAGAAAAGACAACACACTGCAGTGAGACCAAGAGAAACTGAATGCCATACATCAGCCAGGAGCGAATGGTTAAATTCTTAACACTCGGAAAAGTGTTGACACTAGTTCAACTCTGGTGTCAGGAAAACAAAAGAAAGGGAGAACCATAAACAATGGTCTTTCCTTTACATAATTTTCACTGTTAAAATTTGATGTTAGCCTCAATCTACAAAGCAACTTTCACCTGTCTTTCCTTTTTCTTATCTTGAATTATGAACTCTTTAATGCATTTGAAAATTAAAAAGTCATGTCTCAACAGGGGGAGACAGCGCAAGTCACCAGCTGGAAAACACAACTGGCCTAGGTGCATGTAGGAAAAGGCCTTGTGTCAAGTACTGGAACACCAGCCGCAGCTCTACAATCCTCACCTGCCCTCTATAGTTTGTGATGAGATCTCACACCGCAATAGGCCGAGTTGCCTGAGATGTGAGTTTGCAACCAGGTTTGAATGACTGTAGAGAGGCTTTTTTGCTACGTGGAACAGAAATATATCACTTGGCAGTCCCCAGTTTCTAAATGAACGCCTGTTGTTATATGAAAATACAAATGAACTTTTCAAGCCAGAAACACTGATAAAATTTGGCAGATTTATCTTTGATGGTGCATGGGCCACTGGAGTGAATATAATTGCCTATGGATAACGAGGAAAGAGATTTTTAAGCATCTAACAGATGAAATAAGCTTTATAATAAATGCCAAGTCTGAATTTGGCTCACAGGAGCTGTGCTACCAACTGTGAACAGCATCTGCCTCACTGCAAGCTCCTTCCTAGAACAATTTGCAGCCACATGGACCTGTATGTCAGGTCGTTTATTCTTAATGTGTAAGAATAGTTCAGCTTGCTCCCATTAATTTCCACTATGGCTTTCCATGCTTTTTTGGTCTGTGTTAGGTATTATCTACCACTGGCATATCTCAATCCATTTGTGTGCTTTCTCTTGGTCATTTCTGAGTTTTCATGTGGTTATGACATTTGTTGGTAGATGAGTCACTGCAAGAAGTACAGTGTGTGCACTGGAGTCAAATCAGGAAATGACAGCTGCAGCCGATACGAGAGGAAGATACCAATTCTCATGACACTAAATGAACTAATATGGGGACTGTTCAGTTAATTACATCAAGATAAACAGAAAACAGCCAACATATGCAAAGATTAAGGCATCAGGCATGCTCATCAGTCACCACTCCATCTCCAAAACAGGATTACCATGGCTCTGTCTGGGATTTCCAGTGCTCCTGGAAGTGGAGGACTTTTGGGAGGACTCTGCGTATGCAAACATGTTTAGTGCTTGAGCTACAGAGCCAGCATTTCCTGGAAGCATCTTACTCCTCCACTTTTACATAAGGTGAATTGCTGTACTGATGCAGATATATATGACAACAGCAGATATTTGGGAGCTAGGGAAAAGTTACTGCTTTGACACAACCACTGTGCACTGCCGTAATTAAGTGAAAACATCAAAGTCTTCCAGGGTCTTGGGAAACTCAGACATGTGACAACACTACTTGGGAAATGAGTAATCCCTTGTGAGGAAAGCAGTGTTAAATGGGATGGTGTACAGAGTGCTTTCCCCTTTTTCAATACACATGACTATCCTGCTGCAACACAAGTCACTTTGGATATATCTATGTTTGTCAATCACAGTGATATTAAACACTGAGCTTTGCTTGTGCATGCTGATTAGCTGTTAGCCCTTTTTCATGCAAAGCCTGGAAAGATTTCTCATAACAGCTCTCCCTAAGGGCTACTTCCTAGCCTTCATGGAGACTGTGGGATTGGCTCCCTTTAACACAAAATCCATAGTCCTTGAACATTGTCTGGGCACACTCTGAACCCTCAAAACTCCCATGTTCCCTTATGCCACAGCCCAGAGTTATGTCATATGTGTGCTCTTTTTTTGTGGTGTAACACCACTGCTCTGGTGGCCTGCAGCACAGTACTCATGTTTTCTCATGAAAAAACATGACGGACAGCTTAAACTGGAAAAGCACACATTAACTAACATGTTGGACTGCAAAGCTGAAGAGATCCAGAGGTTGTGTTGCATGGACATGGATATCAGCTGCAGAAGGTGTTATCCCTAAACTGCAAGGATATACAACAGTTGCACCACTCGGTCTTAGGGTCACAGACTGCTCCCTGGCACCTCTTACTTAGCGGTATCCTCTGGGCAGAAATGTACACCTTCATACACTTAGAGTTCACCTACACCAGCAAACTAATGTTAAACAAAACACTGACCAATTTATGTCCGTATGGATAAGCGCTTCTCCTGACCAAAGCATGTGGTCCCTTTTCCATTCTGGGAATCGGCTGGGCT
Source organism: Falco peregrinus (assembly GCF_023634155.1). NCBI lineage: Eukaryota > Metazoa > Chordata > Aves > Falconiformes > Falconidae > Falco > Falco peregrinus. Next base: position 70,379,594 of record NC_073739.1, read on the forward strand.
TAGATTGTTCCCCAAACAGTATTCCAGCATCAGCAGGAACCACTGGTACCAGTTGGTGCCATTCCAGGCAGCATGTTAATGGCAAGGATAACATCATTGTGGTGCTCATGACCTGACCCTGCGGAGTTTGCCATTTAGCCTGCAAGAGTATTTAACAAGTCAGTGCAGGTGTTCTCCTAGGTAGAAGCCAGGAAATCCTGTGTGCTCTGTCTTCTTCAAAGCCAGCTGGTAGTTTCTATTCTATCCGCAGGCAGATGTGGGTGTGCAAATTGATTAAGCTAAAAAATTTCGTTGAACCCTTTATCTCTCTTAGTGATGGGGTGTGTGTGATGTGCTTGCCAGAGCAAATTACAGCTGTAACCCAGTCAGTCATTGTCAACACATAAAATATTTGGAGACTTTACAATTGGAAAACCATCTGGAATGTGTTGATTTGTACTTGCTTGTTTTTAAATTTTGCTTTGAATGGCTAATGGCTAATATCTAATGTAATCTGTGCAGTGGAGTGCCACACAGGTTTCACCATGTGACTGCATCAGGCTATTTTTAACCCTTGGATACTGTCTCAAAGCACGATAGGAAATAAATATAATCTAGGAACTTGTAATTTAAAATGGAGTGTGCAGATTCTGAACAATGAAAAATCAATTTAACTCACATTAACCTAATGCAATAGAGAATAGACAAGAATATAATAAAGTCAATATCCTGTTTTAATTTTTGAAACCAACTCAGTGTATTTTAAGGGCATTTGAACTGTCATACTAACAAGCAGTTAAGCAGTTTTAAAGTTTGAGACAGAAAAATGCAAAGGAAATGGGCCATAGGAAAATATACAGGATGTATTTTGTGGTATTTTTCAAGAAAATTATGATCATTTAATAAATCAGCTCACCTTCCTGCATAACGCTGATCAAAACCTTCACCTGAATTATCGTTGTAATAGACAGAGAAATAAAAAGTCTTTCTTCAGCAATGTACTGTGTATCACCAGTGATCGTAATAACCATGTGAAGTTTCAATCTCTAACAGTTATAAATATGGCTATTATGATGATTTACTTAGGTCATTTGACTGTGGTCCCTTCAGCTGATAGTCATTTCCTTATGATCCGTAACCTAATCATTTTCAGAATTTCTTCTGTAAATGACATTTTTATGTATTCTTCCCTATATTTTTCACAGAACAACTACTACATGTTTATTCCTTTGTATCTCAGAATAAAATTTGTCCTGATATTGCTGTGGTTCTCAGACAGATGTTCTCAGACAGGTGTAAGCACAGTGCATTCATCTGCTTTTATATGTTCTCATTTTATAGTGGATTAAGTATGGGTGATGTTTCTTTAGATGATAATAATTAATCATTCAGGTTATGGATGATGTGATAGATTTAGCAAATGTCTTTGATATTACCATTATTCCCACACAGTATTTTATAAATAAGTGTTTATGGGTATTCCATATAGGAAGGGGAATGATGCCATTTATTTACCAAATAAGGGCTAGTTCTCAGTTGGCTTGCTATTTATGATGGCACTCCACGCTCAAAAGCCTTCAGAAGCAGAACCAATATACAGTCTTGTCTTTTCTTCGATTTTGTTTCTGTGCTCAGTCATGTTAATTGATCAGTTTTCTTAACCCTCTTCTGAACCAGAAATGCTCTGGTTCAAAATCACACACATTTTTTTTAATTACTTTTTTAAAACAAATTTTGTTGGTCTGACATGAATACACCATGGTAGATTTAAATAATTCCTGTTTTGGAGTGAAAAAGCTGTACCTGCTCTGTACTTGGCTCCAGGGGACACAAGCCAATAAAAAGGATGCTTCCCTTCTCTCTATACGTAGTATTCTTGTCTACTGGACAATGACAGACCTGTCTTTGAAAGTTCATGTAATGTGCCAAGTAGAGAAGCAATTACTGGCAACCTTGTTCCTCAGCACCTTTGCAGTGGGAATTTTGCTACAGACAGGAGTGGGGATGAGACTTGGCTGGAGGGATGGCTCTGTCACTGTTAACAGGAGAGAGACACTCAGGAACTCAGATCCACTCCCTCCGTGCATGATGACAGAAACACTGATTACATCACTGGATAAATAAAGCAGAGAATCCTTTTATTTTCTAACACCTCTTTCTTCTAAACTGCCACCGCTGAGGGAGGACAAAAAAATGTTGAACCTCTCTGTGTTCAGGATGTTTTCTGTTTTGCTGTGGAGCAGCTGTGTTTTCCTAATTCCATCCATGAATAAGCAGCTATTTACTTCATATCCCCACTCTATCTTAAAATTAATCTCTGATCTTTTATGGTATTTTTACTGTAATATTAGCGTTGTGATATTTACCCAGTGGATATGGGGTTCCCTAGCATGGGGGTGTTCAGGTCCAAATCTCCCCTCTGCCTACAAAGGCTCATACCCACTTTTCAGATTTATAAAGTGCAGCCATTTTGAAAAGGGATCTCTCTGTTACTTAACTTGCCTGTCACTACTGGATTTAGGTCTCATCCGAACGATTATCAAAATCACTAATTGTTAAAAGAATATTCTCTTAAACAATCTCACCAGTTGTCATGAAGGACAAGTCACTATTTTCTATCACCATCACTAGGCTTTGTCTATTTTTAAAGAGAAAACACATGAGATTTGTTTTGTTTCTTTTTTCCCCTAAAATTGGTACTCCTGCTGAAGTAGTCTGTTCTAATTAAGAAATGTCTCTTCAGTACATTTGCACTAAAGACAGTATGTTCCAGACACTATTTTCTGTGTCTTGAAATAACAGTGAGCAGATAACAAAACTGCAATGAAATAAGTTAAGAAACTGAAAAATATTTTAAAAGACATGTATTTTTGCAGAATGCAATGTCATTAACCGATCTTTGGTCTTCACATAAAAGGATAGTAACTTTTTAACTCTAATAGCTCTATTTTATTAACCTTTAAGTACATGACACAGCTCTATTTTTTTTTTTTTTTTAAGAAAAAATTAAAAATTTTTTTCAGCATGCCCATTGTTTCCAGATAATATAGATGGACGTAAATGACTGTATATGCAACCCTGGTGCCAGATGAGTCACGCAGAGAGCATCTGTGGAGGAGGTGAAACAGAAGCTTCACCCACTTGGCATCTTCCCAAGCTGAGGAGAGCTCCAGCCAGCCTGTGCCTACTTGCATGAGTGCCACAGGGAATAACACCCCAATGGTGCCACACATGCATGTTTCTGCTATGGCTTCCTTGAGGCCACCAGAAACATTTGTGGAAGACAGCGCCTACCAGTGGACCATAAAACATCTAGTGTTCTCCAGATTTACCATCACTTGTCACCAAAGAGGATTATTAAAGTGAAAAAAAGACTTTCATGAAACACTCCCTCCACTCCTAAGGGAAATAAACAACAAACCCAAAACCTAGAAGCAAACTCTGAATTGTAGAACTAGATTTTCTCCTCTAGAGCTGAAGAGAAAATTATCATAAGCATCTCTCATTGATCTGAAATAAAATCTTTCCTTAAGAAATAACACGCTTTCCTCAAGACCCGATGTAAATCCTTCTTAGACCATCTTGATTTGGGATCCATAAAAATGAGGGCAACACCAACTTGTTCTGTGTTCATCACTCTTCTCCTCTATCAGAATTCATCTCGTAGTGCCTCATCCTTTATCAAACTATTGGGAAAGGGCTGGAGGTGTACCCATATGAATTACAGAGCTGGAGTCCTTCCTTTACTCCTACTCTAACATAGCTTGTGAAGTACGCTGGGCTTCTCACTTGTAATTAAGGCTATGACCAAGTTGCTGTCTTGTTATAAATACAGTGTCATTCCACTCCTAGGGCTGTGCAAAACTAAGTAAAGACATTTTTAACCCCTGTATTTGAATGCACAGTGATAACGGGAGCAGGGATCAGACTATTGATTGGGTAGATTACAACTAGGGTTCAGATGTCAACAAGTTAAGGGTAACTTGTTAGAAAATACATGGCATAGCCAATTTGGTTTGAATATTTTTCCTTCTGAAGCAGATGGCACCAGCAAAATGCTAAAGTATTGATAGAAAGGATAGAAATGCTGAAGATGTTCATTTTTGAGACAGGTTAATGTCTGCTTCAGTCACTGTAATCTCAGGAAGGTTTCAAAAGTGCAGAGTGGCATGCATTGGAGCTTTCCCACATGATTTTTCATTTTGAGTTATTACACAGCTTTGGCCTACTCTTAATTCTATTTAGAATAAAGTCTGAGATGAAACCTCACTGCAAACTCATATAATACTAACATTCTGCAAAGCGGGTCAGTGAGAGGGGAAAAAGGAGCAGACAAGGGATAGATAAAATGTAGTGAGTAGGGGAAGAGATAAGTAAAGAAAAAAGTAAGGAATAGAAAGGAAAGGATGAAAGCAGAGACTCCAGGGAGAAAGCCTTGTCAATATCTGGGCTGCAACTAGCAGAGTCCCTGGTGGGCAACTCTGGCACTGCCATATGCACAGATAAGGTTCGGAACTTACTTTCTCATGTGCAGACGCCCTACAGGTTCTCAGTAGAGCCTGCTGCCTCCAGTGCTGTGCCATGCACTGTGTGGTGCTGCTTCTGGATGGAAACTGGCTCATTTTCAACTGCATCACAGAGTGAGCAGCTGAAATGTCAGTCTGTCTGAATGGGTGACAAACCCATAGCTGACATCCCATTTTTATCATCTATTTAGTTTAAACTAAACTAGCTCATATCCACTCAGCCCAAGATTCCTAGGACAAGATAAGGTTTTCTTTAATTACCTAAACCAAGTGAGCAGGTTGTTCCAATGAATGCATATGCCAGGGGTACAGTTTTGATCTCCCAAAGTGGCATTTCCAATCACTGTCTTCCTTCCATGACTCTGAGGAGTATTTTGAGCCATCTCTCTGAGTCCAGAGACATGTATTCCAGTAGAAATTCCTCTACATCCCTGCTAAAGCAATTCTCACTGATTTAGTTTTATCTGCTTTTTTTCCCTTTACGACTCTATTCCACCACTATGACCATTCTTTCCATATCTCTTGAAAAGCGCATCCACTGCAATATCAGTGTCTAAGTCATTATTGGTATTTTGCCGTGCTATTTTGCCAGACAGTCATGGCTCTGCCTGAGCTAAGCTGCATAGTTCAGCAAAACAAAAAACATGATGAAGCATTTCTTGTGTCAGACATAAGACATAACAGCATTTATTATACAGCACATTTCAAACCAGAGACAGGCAGTTACAGTTTTACAATCTAAAGTCCTCCAGACCACAGTGTTTTAAAAAATGTCTTGAAAATATCTTCAACACTTCTCTGAATTTAGTGTCATTCCGGCTTAGGATTAATTTCTCTGGCTGTGTTTCCATTGTACCAAAGAGAGTGAATATTTTTCAGTAAGTTATTGAAATTGCAATGCCTAAAGTTTATTTTAAGCATTTTAATCTGACTACCTGACACACAACTGGTGCAGTTAACATCTAAATACTGATTAATAATCCTGCAAGCATATAATACAAGTATTTTCTGAAAACAGGTTGGTTGGTTGGTTGGTTGGTTGGTTGGTTGGTTGGTTTTCTCCTCAATACCCCCTTGTTAATTTTCAGCCACGATCAGCAACAGAAGTGAGGACATGAAAACTCTACTTAACAGCAGAAGTCCAGTTCTGGAGGTGACTACCCAGTTTGAATGGAGCTCTGTGGTGGAATATTATAGTCGGTGGAATATTATAGTCAATGGGAAATGAGAAAACAGTAAAAATGCAGTCCAGCGTACCACAGAGAAGGCATTCAGTATCTTACATTTAGTGACATGATTTTAGAAACCTGGTTGCTGGTTTTCACTCAAAACTCAGAAGACCTTTCTCAGGTTCTTCTCAGGTCAGGTGTTAAACATCGTGTTAAACTTGCCCACAATGAATAGCCACAGCTGCTTCATGAGTAGATTCATAAATTCAGCTGAAAAATCACAAACTTTAGATTGAGTGGGACAAAACTGCACTCCTGTTTTGCCCTCAGTCTTAAGCTAATTTACAGATCTTTGCCCAGGTGTTGATTCAAACCATTTTACTTTCATTTCTCCAGTTTCTCCAATGATCATTTATCTGTTGATTTTACACAGGCACGCACTTTCAAATGCATTTGAAATTAAGAAGAACTCAGATACAAAATCTAACAAGTGAGACATTATATTATGGTTCAGAATTGGACAGTGGTCTGGCTACAGTTCCTAGTTTGAGTATTTCATTAGAAAAACCCAGTTTATGAAGAAATATTATGAAAAGTACTTTTATTTACTGGTATCACTGTTTAATTTAACAAAGAAAGCAAACAGTCTTCATTTTTTTTAATAATTTTTAATTCATATAGCAGTCGTTTTTACAACATATGTTCTTCCATCTGAATCATTCTCTAATTTGAAACCACATACATTATTTTTAACACACATTTTCTGCCAGCTGTACCAAATTCTTCAATGATTTATTTTTTATCATTAAGCCATATTTAATATAAGGATCAATACTGCAGCTACTCCACACCAAATGGTGGGGAAAATGTGGCTTCACTAGCACCTCTACTACCCAAATTGCATAGTGTCCTGTTCAAGAGAGAAGCAACAAGTCAAATCAGTGCGGGTGTTGTAAGTAAGATGTATGATGTGGCCTGAAATCAGCCTCTGTATTTGGTTACCTCTGTTTTTCATTCTGTGTTTGGGAAGACCTAAGGAGGCTGTACCGAGCCCAGTTTCCAAACCTCTGTCTCCACCTGGGGCTTTAAGGAATTCCATGCTTTTTTGAGAAGTACTTGCAATAAATATGCAGGATATTTACCCCAGGAAATGGGTATGTAATAGATGTAAATGTACCAGGGCAAACTCACGGTCAGTGAACAGATGGATATGACTTAATGTGTCCAAGACAACAGTCACTTCGGGGTTGGAGTGCTTGAGCTTCTCTCCTGTCAAAGTCCTTCCTGAATATAGTTTCTGGAGGACAAGACTGATAATTTTCCAGCTTGGCTTATTTACCTTGGCAATAAAAATGCTTGCCACTCAAGACAAAAGAAGGAAAAAAGGGGTAAAATTTAGTAAAATTCCATTTGGCTTTGATAGGGCTGTGATTTTACCACAGACTCTGGTTCTGGCTTTGCCACTTCATCTCTCTGCCATTGTGTTAAGTGTCTAGTACAAATCATTCATAGGTGAATAGGTGGCAGCACAGTTAAAGTTTTTTCTCTGTCCCTTTAAAGTGTTTTCTCTCTCTCCCTTTAAAGTACATGCACTTCCATAGCAGTACTCTACAAGCAGAGTAAGGAATTTGTTATGCATAAAGATAAATTCAGTCTAGGATCTAAGAAACATGTCTGTTGACTGATGTTTTAAATCATTTTAGGTATTACTATCTGTACAATTTTGCCACAAAGTAAAATATCTTACAAGCCCTAGTAAACTGCAGTTATAAAGTAACGATGTACGACATGAATTGAGGTAATTTAGAGAAGTACACTGATTACATACAGGAAAAAATACCTGTAATGAACTTGATATTTCCTACTCTGAAAGAACAAACTGCTGTATTTTTTTCTTATTTAAGCATAAAAATAGTATCAATAGCTGTAATAAATTTTGTTTTAAAAGGGAAGGTTCTGATGCAAGCAACAATGCTTTACACAATGATTTTTGTACAGGAATGATGATTTCTCAAGAATATTAATGCATGTTCTTTTTCTTATTTAGGCTTATTTCATGGACTGACAAAAAGAAGACCTGTCATGACTGAATAATTTGTGTATTCTCTCTTCACATAAGCAAAGCAAAAAGGTGAGTGAAAAGAACAGAAAACTGGGCTATGTAAGGCTCTCTGGCATCCAAATCTGTTCCACATTTCATGTACGACTGCAACTTCTACCATTTCATACAATATGAACCAAAATATTCAGCTGTCAAGCAATAAATATTGGAGTTTGAAAAAACAGATCCAAATTCATCAAGCCAATTTCTGTTCAAGTCACGGTAATTTTAATATGCTAATGAAATTAATTTACTGATGGAATGTAGTTAATTTGGTATGTTTCTTTTGCTACTGATATCCTGCCTGTGTGCCCATTCCTTCCACAGCACAGTCAGCAGGGAATTCAAGGTAAACACCCATTACCACAGCAAAGTGCCAAGACAAACTGAGAAAATAATTAGTATCAGGCAAAACTCAGACAATCTTCAGGCCCTGTACATTCAAAGAACAGCCTCCAGCTTTGTATGAATTACTTCAGGATTAAAGCAGAAACTTGTTCCAATAGAAATAAAGAACACAACAAGGAATGAGGTTACGAGTCCCTGCAGAGAACCAGCACCTGCTCCCAACTGCTGGAGTGCAAGAAACAGGAAAATTATGTTTATTTAGACCACTATGATGAGACTGAATTGTGGCTAAGCTTCTAAATGTTATTCTAATGATTTAATAAGATTCTCTTCATTAGGCTAGCTTGTACAATCAGGAACAATACATCCAGTTATTCTTCCTGCCTTCTGTGGAGGCATTTAAAAACAGTGAAAAGACTGGAATGCAAAGAAGATGGCTTGGCTTAGCTGCACTGAATATTGAAATGGGAAGATGGTCATCCAGGCCCACCCTGGTCTCCCTGGAGCACAGCAGCCTTTCACTGAACCGTGCTCTGATGTAGCCATTTCTAAAGCCCTTGATTGCGGTGGTACCTACATGGCTGCACAAACACCTAGAGCAACAGTCCTTCCACTCTAAGAGCAAAAATTCCATCCTGTAGGCCTTTTTCCTTTATAGTCTGTGAATGCTGATCAAGATTTAACTGGTTATGTTGAGAGAAGCAAGCGATTGTTTACCAGCTTAGCAAGTATGTCCTGGTATATCAATTTGGCACTCTTAAATTTCTTCCTTCCTGTTTGCTACTAGATCACTACTTATGGCATAATTCTGTCCAGAATCAATTCTTCCATTAATTTCCAAAATATTGGCTTAAATATCAGGTGCTTTAAAGCAACAAATATGTAGGTTTTTGGCTCTTAATCTTGACAGAGCTACTCATTTCCACTGCGATTTCTGGACTAATAGCCAACCTTCCTGGAATACAAATGAATGACTCTAGGAATTTTCTTTAGTAGCTATCCAGGTCCTTTTCTTAGACTATGGATATTATAACATAATTGTTCTCATCAACAATCAAATATGGCCTTCCCCAACACATGACTTCCTTGATTTTGAGATAGGTTAAATTTCACCATCTGAGCATCTTTACATTCCCATAGTGGTTCTAATAGTTTTTAAAGAGTGTTTATCTACTTACTAAGTACTAAAAGGAAATTTTGATCTTGTATGATCATTATGAAGTGAAATGAAAGCATTCCTTCTCTCATACTCTTCATAAAAGCTTGCATTCTTGCTAAAGCGGATATATACGAAGTATTATTATATAAAAAAATATAATGTAAAGAACTATTCTACAAATTGTAGAATGCTTTACAAGGATTATTTTATTCTATTTTATAAGGCCAGAATGTAGTAGAAAAAAAAAAAAAAGTTAAACTGAAGTAAAAAGTCGACTTGCCTAAAATACCAGCCTCCTAAAGCCAAAGTTGCAACCCAGCCCACAGTGAAGTACCCAAGATAACAGTAATGTTTTACAAATTCTTTCATGCTTGGACTATAATGAATGACAAATCTCCTAAATAGAAATCTAGCTGTCCTCCCAAATCAGGAAAAAAACCCTACAACTCATGAGAATTCTGGCTCCAGCACCTGGTTTGTAATGAGATTATACATGCAAGGCACACCAAAACCAGTGAGTAAGGCCTGCTGCACGCCTTCTTTCCATACACCATGGGCTATTTGGACACAAGCTGGCAAGACACAGTGATTAATCCTAAAAAGGGGTGGTGGCCATCTGCCCTGTGATTTGGTTCAGAGCCCAAATCAAGGTGTGAGCAGCAACAGTAGCTCACGAAAGGTGCAGAAGTACAATGCCTCCAACCATGTGCAACTATCAGTCCTGATGTTCCTGCTATAGCTGCTGGTACAGAAACATGCAAGTTGACATTATCCTTTCCCAGTCTCACATCTAGCAAGCCTGAGCTTTGATTTATTCTGCTGTCTCATATCCTCGTTCTTTTTCTTTCATATGTCCTTTAAAATTGATCTCTGCATCAAAATCTGCCTCTGACTGGACCTTGTAATGTTTTCTGGGAGGCTGAAGAGCTAGACCGAAACCAGAGAAAGAGGATCAGTGCACTGGTTATTGCCAAGGTTAGGAAATGCCCCTCCCCTACAGTTTGGAATCACAGAATTACGGATGGAGACAAGTAATAGAAGGGTCCTGCAGAGATCACCTGGTCCTGCCCATGGCATCTGGCCAGGTGCCTGCCCAACCTGTTCTTACAAACCTTCAGTTGTGTAATCACTGCAGTGTCCCCACAAAAGGTTTCCACTGCTTTTCTCTGTTCTCCCAAAGCTTTTTCCAGTGTGACATGTGAATCTCCTCTGCTGCAGTTTAGACCTACCACATCCAACTGGGACCCCAAGCATACCTGGAACAGTATGTCTCGTTTCCCTGCACCAATCTTCTACATTCCAGAATGCTTCTTACATTTTCTCTCTGTCTTTTCCCTACGTTAAACAATCCTACTTTCTTCCATTTTTTTCTCATATTTCAGTTTTTTTCATGACTCAAAGTGAGAGTGATCTCCTTGGGAGTGTCCACTTTGTCTATGTATGTTTTTAACAGCAAAGCTCAAATGGGAATACACCACTCTAGCTGACGTCCTGTGATGGCCCCCTGTCCTTACCGCCTTTGAGATGAAAAATAAAAAAGGTTAAAAGAAAAGGATAAAAAATTAAAAAAAATGTAGGACTAAAAGGCACACTTGTCTGGGACTTCAGGAGACTGGCTATGCTAACACACAGTCACTTCATGTCTTTTCTCCACTTTCTTCCACTCAAGATGTATTCTGGTTCGTGATATGCTACATTATATGAATTGCCATTTATGTATTCTCAGTTTTAAAATAAAACAATTATTTGAGTTTTGAAAGGTAGACTACTAAATTAGTGTTTTCTTAACTTTCCTGCAGAAGTCCACAACCTTGACCAAGCAATATAACTGAAAGTGTTTCAACCTAACACAAGTACTTCAGGGTAACAAAATGATAGCAACTAAAAGGCCATTAAGTGCTCTGCCTTGGAACATTGCTGCATTGGCTGCGTCTGCAGCAGGACACACACTCGTGACTGCTCCAGTTGCTTTCTCTTCTGCATAGGTGATAAGAAATTCAGCAAAATAATTTCTGCCCGTAGGAATATGCAGTTCATTGAAAATAAAACAGCACACTGGAACATGCTGATTGATACTTTGAATCTAATCATATCACAACAATGTTGCTATTTCAGTAAAGGAAAATATGTGTCTGACAATATAAGTATTTCAAATTGGCTATTGATTAATATTTGTATTGCATTAATATTGCAAAAACCCCACAGCATCTGAACAATGAACATGGACAGCTTTTATCTTCCTGAAACTACATTGTTGATCATCATCATCATCATCTGATATTCTCAACATCAAATGCTCCATGAGTCATAAATTTTAGTGTTTGGAAGGTTTTGCTTCACTGGAAAACTTTACTTTCTCTTCCAATTTAAACTGGAACAAACATTTTTGAGGTGTCTGATTATCCACAGAATGGAAATTCTGGTTTCCTACCATCTTGAATACTGTGCTTTCATAAGAAAGCATGTCATTAGAAATTCTTTGTGTTTCCTCTTGAGTGTCTAGTGTCAATTATAAGGCATGATATACATTTTTTTCTCATCATTGTGCACTATTAATTCAATGTACATCCAAATACATTTCTATATTTCTGAAATCCAACTTTCTATCTCTGCAGACAACCATGATGATATGTTATTTTGATCATGTTTGTGACCAAAGTTATTGGCATTACAGAACAGCATAACCCAAGCTATGCCTGGGCTGCCATATGGCCGCACCCTCCCTGCATGTCAGCAACTACATTTGTGTGGTTGCAACATAAACCAGGTTACGGTGTTGATCTGATTCCCTTTTTATGTTGCTGGGCTACTTTTCAGATGCTAGAACTACGTGAACAAGCTGACGTGTGTAGTGACATGAGACTATACCTGGTGTTACTATTTGTGTTTACTATTCCCATCATACACATCCAGTCTCACTTGTAAGCTCTTTACCTGTGAAATAACTGGGCCAACGCCCCAGAAATCAAATGTGTCCTAAATACCAGGGAAGCTAGTCAAGTTTTGTTCTCATTCAAATTTGCAGTAAATCTATTCTATGGAAATACAACTATAAGTATACCTTCCTTTTCAACATAGTCTATCTTAATGAAATGCAGATTAAAAGTAAGCTGTCAGCACTCCCTCATCTGCCATAGGAGTGGCTGTTAATCTTTTTCCGTTCCCATCAGTCTGATCGTTTGTTACTTTGTCAAATATACGGACATCATGTATTCAGACAAAAGCAGCTCCATACTGTGTGGTTGTACCAATAGTTTCCCAGTCCTTTCCTCAAAATTTGCCCCTTCTCAGATCTGAGCTACATTCAGTCCTGCTCCACATCAGCTAGACTTCAGCTTATTTCCTAGTGCCCCTTCAGTTTTATTCCTACTTGCTCCTGTATTTTTTCATAACCATTTTATTGAAGATCTAATTTGCCCAAATTACTCAATCTCTGTGGATGCTCTGTCCTGCTCAGTAGGATAGTTAAGCTGAAGTCAATGAACCTACTCTTCAGCCTGACTGTAGGCACATGGCTGAAACAAGTCCAGAGAGCTCAGCATGTCTCAGGGCAACCCCTTTTAGCACTACCTTTAATACCTAACACGCCTGTTGCATTTCAGTAATTGCTGAGGGGAACAAATGAAGGGGCTATTTCTTGTAGCCTTCACATACCAAAACTTGCTCTAAAGCCATTGCAGGGAATCTAAGCATGCAAGGCAGCACAGTACTAAAAGCCTTTGCACCGGTACTGCCAACTTTCCAACATCCGTTTCTGATTATCCAACTGTTTTATATAATGCAACAGAGGAAAAAAAGATATTGGTTCATTTCCCTATAACCAGAGGGGAAATGATGGAACATTTATTATAGTAATTTATGTCAGTTGTGTATGCATTTAAACCAATAAAATATCCTGCCAAATATTCCTCCAAAGCCAAACTGGTGTTCTTAAGGAGTGATAGAAGATTTCACTGAACACATATATAATACATAGTTTTTTAAACAAAGTGTCTGTTGAAGAATCCAGGTATTCCTTTTGATGTTATATAATGACTGAGAGTTAAATATAATACCTGGCTCTGTCAGTGTTTGTTATTAAACCCTTTACCAAAGGCTTCCATCTTGACTGAATTTACATTGGACCAGAGCCTGAGAAAATATAATACCTCAAATATAAAAAACTTTTCTGGGTCTGGTGGGGAAAGTGTTTCTTGAAAGCATTTTTTTTTTTAATTTAGTTGTGATCAGTATAAATTTACATTTAGATTGTTCAACTTTTTCTTTCTAAAAGAGAATCAAGCAAACATTATGATACCTGTCTCAATCTTCTAACATACTACTTTTAACTCAGAGCTAGTATTTAGTGCCTGCTGTTTATCAAAACATAACTGTCATCAGAGAGGTCCCACCACTCAAAGAGATGCAAAATTAAATGTTAAAAGCAGGTTGAGAGATTGAGCATTTCTTCTTTAAGAAATATCTTATTTTGCCCTGAAAGTGTAAAATCACTTAATCATTGAAGAGACAATTTAGAATATATTGGGCAAAATTCTGTTTACATTTTTCACTGCTTGATTTTCCTGTGACTTATGGCACATGAAGTAAATTGCCAGCAGTACCAGTGTTTTCTGATATTTTTTCTCTGTTTTGGCAGTTCGCATTGAACAGGATCAAAAGAACATCTGTTAACAGTGACTCAGTATCTAAGAGCTAAATCCATTCCATTGTGCAAAATCCAAGTAAACAAGCCCAACACAGAAGAGCTTCCCTATAACTTAAGGCAAGAAACTTATTTCTTCATTGCTTTGATACAAGTGACCCATGAATTCAACTCCTACAGAAAGATTCTCACCATTGGGTCTCTTCTCTGAGGTTTTTCTATTCTCAGAGTCTCCACCATGCTTTTATGATTATTGCCATCATGGCTGACACCCTAGGAACTGGGGTGGAAATCGCTTGGATGGAGCTTGAGCTTCAAGAGATTCTCATCTGTTATTTTTTTGGCATGGAGAGGGACTTTATAAAGCCCTGAGGCAGTTTCACTGTTGTAGGTAATTTATACATAATAACTCACTTGCCACTTCTACTAATATTATTTGCTTATATTTGTCCTCTTTGTCTGCTTTATCAGAACAATCCTTGCTTGCACAGACAAACTGAATGATCACTTGTGTGGAAAGGCAAGGAGGAGTTGGAGTCTTATAAACTATTACCACCATAACTCATTATTTATATTAACTTCTGGCTCCATCTAGATAGATATTTTGATGTATTATGGGATGTGTCCAAGGACTCTCCCCCCTCATCACCTGAACAGGCACCTTTCTGATGCACCCTATTCTCCCTTATTTATGTACAAGAAAAGACTGAGAGAAAAGGACAGGTTTGTTCGGCCTGAGCTAATTTAATTTTTGTTTTCAGCTGCCCAGTTGGTCATTATAGAGAAGATTGAGTCAGACTTTTCTCAGATGCGCATGGTGAAAGGACAGTAAATGGACATAAGCTGCAGCATGGAAATTCCTTTTATATATATTTGGAAAAAAACCTCTTCATTGAGCGTGATTAAATGCTGGAAATTATTATTTTCCAGTAATCGTTTTCTGTATGTTTTTTGTTAGCACATTCATTTTATTAGGGTAGAAGATGCTTATAGATTTCATTAAACATGCCTTTTCTTGAGAAGAAACAGGTAAGTATTTTTCTAGTAACAGAACTATAAACAACAGAACCTATGATCCATTCCTGTTTTTGAGAAGACAAGCTACAAATTTTCTTGACTAGATGGAGCTTCCTGTAGGAAGATGAAAGGTCTTACTGCAGTGCATTAGAACAGCTGTAAAGTAGCCAAGATGTGATTGGAAGCATGAGTAAATGAGGAGGGGTCACTGAGCACCAGAATGGATTATTGTTTAACCAGGGAAAGATGCCACATTGCTCTACTCATCAATAGAGTTATACAAGGGCTTTGTGTCCTGTAATAGTCCCACATAATTTGTAAACTCTGGGCTGAACAGGCCAAGCAAGGGCAAGCACTTCCACCAAAGGAGACAGCTATGTGGCAGTGAATTGTTTGTGTTTTCCCTGCCCACTCCGCCAATGTAATGCAATTTGCTCGGGCTCAGCTCTCCCAGCTTCTTTCCATTCATGAAGTGATTTTAGCAAAGCAGTAAAGATAGCAGTGTGATAGGATAAGATATACAGTGACTGTAGTGGCAAGGTAGTAGATTACATAGTTGCCTTTTTATTTTAAATTAAAAAATAGATCCTTAAGGGAGCAAAATTTTCACTGATTTGTTAGCAAACAGTGCATTAGCATGTTTCTTTCAGAGGCTATTTTGCTTGCTTGAAAACAGAATCTGAATTTTTGCTTTTAGTGAGGTATCTCTTTAAGTTAGTAGAAGCAAAAATGACCTTCAAGATTCACTTTCAAAGTAATCATTTCAACCAAAGACAAGAAATGCCTTCAAGATTCAGCTTTATGCAAGACGTGGCATTTGTTAACTTGTTCTCCAGTTTTTCTTTGATCATAGGAACCGCTAAATGGAGAACTCAGAGTGCCTTTGGATGAACATGCTAATACACTCATGTTTTCTTCCAGATAACTTCTTTAAATTGTCCCTTAGGGGACAACTACTTATGCAAAAGAAAAAAGAAAAAGAAAAAAGAAAAAGTCTTCTGACATCCAGCAGCTTCTAAATTTATAACAGTAGTTAAAAAACTAAAATAATTTTAATTGGTCTTGATAGATGATATACAATAACACCCAACACTGCAAGATGAAACACATACTATACAGAGTAATTTGAGCACTGAGCAGACCATGTCTAAACTACTGTATCAAAAAATTATACATTTCCTGTTTCCACTGGGTTCGAAACTAGCTGTGTGCTCTGAAGGCATGCCAGAAGTGATAGAACATTACAAAATCAACAGTAACAACAGCAAAAACTCCCAACCTCAAATCCTTCCAAATACATGGACACCACAGACCCTGCAAACTACTTAGCTGTAATTCCCTTTCATAAGTTTGAACTTGGAAGAGCTAACCACAAAAGCTGTTCTTGTTGCTGTTTTCTACAGGCAAAGGGAACCCACCCCAGCTTCATCCTAGGAAATTTCTCCACAGCATTTGAAACCATTGGTCATCCACTCCTGACATCATCCATGCATCTTAGCTTTGCTTTTCCTGGTTGGTGATGGGAAATGGGGAATTATCTACATAATCCCAGACTGGTGGATACTGCTTTCCATGTTCTGTCTAATAACATCAAGGTTGACCTCACAGCTCAAGTGTAACCGGATATGAGTTCATGAGATGCAAAGACTAAATATGGAGAATTACACCTCAAATCAGAATAATTTGCAATGCTATCAGCATGCATGTTTTCTGATGATAATTGCAGAAACACCCTGGAAAAGTGTTACGAAAAGTATATATTTACTGTTTATCTATTAATAACACTGTTTCCATTCTGGGAACAATATGTAGATTGTTCTGCAGAATACCTACCTGTGACATGTAGGAACATATTTAATGAGTGTTATTGCTATCATTTCTCACTTTACTAAAGCACACTTTAATGCAGAAATCTTTCAGGACACAAGGTTAGACATGGCGCATGAACATTTCTCCTGTATTGGAGACCCATTTGTAAACAACAAAATTTTACCATTCCCTGAAAACAAGTTGCAAGGTTGGATCTTCTACAAAGGGTTGTATGGGAATGAGGGAATTATGTTCTGAAAATGAAGAGTAGTTAAAGAAACTGAAGGAGCCAGACCTTGCTCTGGGGAGCAAGCAGAAGGTGATACTCTTGGACTGTAATTTGTTCCTATCCTGTGTAATTGTAGAATGAATTTACAGTGTTTTGGACTGTATCCAGACTGTAAACTGTAGGGTCCGTGTTTGCAACATCTCTTATGCTCTGGACTGTAACAGGTCTCCCCGCCACCCCACCACCCACCCACCCCCACCTCCAGACTACATAAATAGGCTTTAGCAGCTGGCAAGAGAGCCTTCTAGTTTAGACATCTGCCAGTTGCTGCCCAGTGACCTTCTTAAAGTATTGTGTACGATACAATACACACAGAAAAGTGTTATCACCTGTTGCACACATTAAAGAATTTCTTATGCTTTTCCACAGCTCATTTTGTGTTCTTACACCCCTACTAATTCTGCTGTTCTTAGAGTCCCTGTCCAACTCACATATAACTCAGGAACAACCCACTCAATCTCAAAACACCCCGCTCTACTTAGTAGTACAATCTGTTACTACTGCCGTGAGCCAAGCAAAGATTTTCCACTATTTTCTTGTGCTTGCTGGAACAGCTGCATTACTATCTCCTGATCAGAAGTATAAACCGGGCATAGCAGAAGAATAAGTTTGAAAACTACTCTCAAGCCTTAATTTATGTGGAGTGGTCTGTAAGGTCATTGTTTCCAAGCCAAAATGTAATTCACTGATAGAGAGTAATTTATTAGCCTGTTCAAATATCATTCTAGAACTGTTTTCAAAAAGTCAAAGGTTACTTTTAATGCCTATTTTCTCATCGTGGGCATAGCTAGTATTCATGTTACAACATTTTATTTTAAAATCTAACATTTGTATGAGTGGTGAGATGATAGAGGATGAGGAGTTTGTAGAAAGATGTACCAGTGGAAATATTTCATCTTTTCTGTGGTTATTTGTTGCAATTGTGTTAAGCCTGCTGAATTCTGCAGATTCAGCCATGCAGATATTGCCTGGGAGACACATACCAAATCAGTCTGTTCATATTGTCTTTGGAGGCTCTAGTTTGAAGTGAATTAATTTCCTTTGCCACCCCAAAACACCTCCTGTGCATCTTTATCAAAGTGTTCTAGAGGGATATCAAAAACATCCTTGGAAGCTCTTAAAAACAGTAATATTCAGCACCTTCCTAACAAAACAAAAACAAAATAGTGAGGTAGTGAAGGGATGTGGATATAAAATTTCTTCATATTTTTTTGGATATGGCACATGCTCAGGAAAGCAAAGAATCTTCTTATCTTGATCATTTAAGTTAGATGCTGTACGTTTCCCTTACTGCCTGTGATGTGGTCTTCACTAGCCCCCAGCCTCCATGAACACCAGTCTCACACTGTCTCCTTGGCATGCCTTCCCACCAAGCACACAGAGAATGTTTATTCAGAGGGTTGAGGTAAAATGTATCTGTGATTTAGCTGGTGGTAGACCACAAAACAGGAAACTGATGGCAGAAAGAGCCACTTTTCATGCCTAGGAGCTTTTATGAATATGGAAATAAGGATATTTGCATATTTTTTTCCCAAACTTTCTACAGGATAGAAACAGAACTGCTGACTTGCTCAACTTAGCAAAATGCATTCTCATTTTAAAGCTAAATTATAAGGTAGAAGAGGAGTTTGAATTATCTTTTCACTACCTGAGCGTTTATTCTCCAGAGTTTAAGAGCAAACACAAAATCCCAGGGTATTGCTGCAGTTCTTTAACATCCTTATTTGATGGAAACGCATTTGAACAACGTACTCAATGATAAATACAGCCACATTATGTCTTTTTCATCTTAAAGGATGCTGATACATTTTAATTAGGTCAACACTATGAAGGGACTAGGTCTGTAATAAATAATTTCATGATTTTTGCATTAGGCAGCAGTCAGCTATTTTCAGAGATTTGAAAAAAAATATAGAGGTTTTTACTACACCAGAAGTTTTCTGAAGGCGAAAAGGAATATAATTCATTCTCTGAGGACACACTATAAATTCTATTTTGTTCCAAGCCCCAATACTATAAGAAAAAACTAGATTCAAAACATTACCTACTAGATTCATACATAAGTGACACAGACAACAGATTACACAAGCACAGCTGAATGCTTATGTCAGCAAAATAAGTTTATTTTCAAGTACTGCCACGAGATCATCTACCTTAGTTTTCTGTTTGCAGATAGCCAGGATAGGACAACTGCATTTTGACATGTAATCATTGATACGCAGAAATGCAGCTTCCATTTATCTCAGTGTGATCAGGAAGCTCTCAGCACTTTGAATGTGAGTATGCTTACAAAAACACCAAAACAGAGATGAGAATGTATATGTCTAACTTTAGAACATTGCATATGCAGTTTTGGCGTTCGCTGAGCAGACAGCTTGCAGCAGTTTTAGATGGTATCACCGTTTACATTTCAGTTCCACCCCTTAAAATAAAAGGCCAACGCCTTTTTGAGGTTCATGCCGTGATAAAAAAAAAAAACAAAACCAAAAAAAACCCCACACTAATAAAAGAATCTATTCAAAATAACACCGCCAACGCAGAAAGATTTCCCTCCACCATGGCAATTTGTATTTCCATATATAAAGCCAAGTTCTGCTATTTTTAATCTACTGCTAGGAAGCCATACTAGGCATTAAGCAAGCAGGCACCATAGTTCCATGAGACAGATTTTTTACATTACTGTGGATCTGTCAAAACAACACTGAATCTATTCCTCCAGCAGAAATGCCCTTCAGAAACATGGTCCAAGAAAGGCTGCAACTGGGTGTCTGTCTCTTGGCAAACTCCTCCTGCCTCTTGTGAATGTCATAATATGCTACTTAATTGTGAGAGAAAACAAAATTTATTGAACACTGAGCAACACTCAATTTGCCAGATATTATTTCTAAGATGATTTAAAGCATGCTAGCATGTAGCATTATAAATAAATGTGTCTAAAAATCCACTTTTTGTTTTCAGTTATTATCTATAGTGCTTATCTGTCATAAGTGATGGATCACTGAGGACCTGTCGGAGTTGAGCTATTTATCAACAATAAAAAGTGGGGAAACAGCAGCATTCATTGAGCACAAGCTGCTCTGTTCTAGCACTGTGGTGTACAAGAACGAAACAGCTGATTATGATGACCATATCTTTCTTCAGAATCTTATTCTGGACTTTCATATATTTACGTGATATGAAGCTCCATCAATTCTTAAAAAAATGTTGGAGATTATGTTTATGGAAATGTTTTTCTGAAAGGGTTTCTGTACATTCTGGTTCACACTGAGTTTTTTCCAAAGTAATAAAAATCTGAATTATGATTCATCTACAGATGCAAAAAAAAAAATTACTGCCTTTTAAAGATGCTTTTATAATACTCCTTTAGAAAACTAAATTAAATTTCACCACAGTGCTCAGCTTTCATTAGTTGGTATTTTTATATAAGAATATAATCTTAAGAATATTTCCCTAGATATGCCTGGCTTGGATGTGATCAGAAATTATCATACTATATTATCACTGTGAGAGTTTGACTTTCATCCTGTTTCACACCTTGGGTGATCACAGTCTTGAAGGCAAAATCTGGTTTCATTGGAGTCAATGCACAGATGTGAACACAGGGACAGAGGTTTCAAAGGGCCACATTCCTATAATTCTGCCAGCATGTATGGACAGCCACAACGGAAAAGGTGCATGACTCTATGTCTGTCTCACCAACCAGCATACTTGCTCCATTGTGAACCATAGTACGAGGAGTTTCAAAGGTCTGACAGTCAGAGATGCTCAAGATACCATGGCCAGAGCTCTGCCTGAGTAGGGTGCACCCCATTACTGCTGTATAAATACAGCAGTTTTCTCATGTCACTCTTTGGGATCTTGTAGGAGTTTTCTGTAATACTCCTATAAATCTTTAGCTAATGGAAAGGGGTACCAAGGAAAAAAAACTTTTTCAGATGGCTCTGTCACCTAGGAAGGTAAATTCACATAGACTGTGTGATGCACACCCCAGGTGGACACCTGTGCTTTCTGCAACTGGAATTACTACAAATGTACACAGTACAATCCCTTGTCCCTTTCTGAGAAATACCTAACCCATTCCAGTACTCTCAATCCTTAGCCTTCTTGGGCTGTAGAATTCAGGACACTTCTTTCCTGCTAGTGGTTCTTCCCATTCTTGATTAGTTTTGTGACTTTGAACAAAACCTGTTTCTCTTCTCTCCTCTTCCTCCATTTAAAAAGAAAATACAGAATGAGCTTTATTTGCCACCTGCTTTTATGAAGTATGTTGGCTTCTGCAGTTAGATTCTCATGGCTGGAAAATCAGAGAATCATGGAATGGTTTAGGTTGGAAAGCACCTGTAAAGGCCAGCAAGTCCAACGCCCCCTGGCAATCAGCAGGGACAACTTCAAAGAGATCAGGTTGCTTAAAGTGCCCACAACCTGGCCTTGAATGGTTCCAGAGATGGGGCATCAACCACCTCTCTGGGCAACCTGTTCCACTGTTTCACCACCCTCACTGTAAAAACTTTCTTCTTTATATCCCATCGGAATCTACTCCCTTTTAGTTTAAAACCATTACCCCTTGTTCTATTGCCACAAAATCTGTGAATGGACTTTGAAAACTCCAGAAATCCTTGAGGTTCTGATACTGAAAGTATCACATTATTTTATATGCAGTACCAGCATCCTTATTTGTCAGACTCAATGTTTAATAGAATTGAATAGTTTAAACTATGTAAATAAATTAAGAGTGATCACGGAAGAGTGCTCAACACAGCAACAACTCAGTGGAAGTGGGCAATTGTTTTGAAAAAGAATCTCACTACCAAGAAAACCCTCTTCTACGTTCTCCACTTAGCCTTGGCTGATATCACATGGAACTGTGACCTTTATTGAGGCAGTTCCAGATTTGTGCTACAAAAAATGAAGCTGGCAAGCAAGTTCAAAGGGCGTGACTTTTAATGAATGCCTTCACTCCTTCTGCTGCGTATGATCCCTTCTACAATGATGACAGAAAATATCAAGACCTACTGTTTGGCTCTGCAGCCAGTAGTTTTGATTTTTCTTTGGCATCTGAATTCTCTGTGGGCTTTAGTGTGGCTGTGCTTGGCTTCACAGAGTTGAAAGTGCTTTTCAGTTTCTTAAAGAAAAAAAACAAAAACAAAACAAATGCAAGTTTCTTGCCAGGCAGATTTTTCCCCACTGAGTTCCCACAGCTCTAATTTTAAATACTGCAATATTTCCCTGCAGAAATGTTATGGATTATTCTATTAAACCAACTCAAAAGTGGTGATGAATGTTTCCTTGTGCAGCCATCCTCACCATCCTATAGAGAATTTTTCACTGCCATCATCTATCTTCTTCCTGCAACCAATCTTTGGCTGCAGCATGTTGTGACAGTGTTCAAATCCCCTGGCTGCTCTCCTTCTTTCTGTGCTTGAAAAGCCATGAAGACAGCAGCTTTTTCAACAGACACGGTGGATGTGAACCCCTGCTTTTCACCGTTTAGGCATCCCTGGCTTTAGACTAGTCTGTCCCACATATTTGGTTGTATGCATAAACCTTTGTTATGACAAGAGTACTTTTTGAAACCAAAACTGATGGCCTAAACAACTTGGCTTCAGCCTAATGAACATGTTGATCTGCTTATAGACTCCAAAACTAAAGAGTTTATTTGTCCAAGCACTAAGGAAGTCAAAGGGAAAATTAACTAATACTTGGAGAACTAACCCGTAAAAGACTTCTACTGCTTGTTCTTTAATTTTCTCCCCCGCTCCAGAAAAACTCACAAGTATCCTGTCTTCATTAGGACAGCCATATAAAATGCTCACTACCCAAGCAGGCTGTGGGTGAATTCTCAAAACCTAAGGCAGACAAATATTTGTGTGCTGTTGCTGCAGCCTCACAGAGCAGTGGCTTCTTCAAGCAAAACAAAACAACTTCAATTGCAGTGAATGTAAGGCCAGGCCATGGGAAAGTTTAACTGCTTGGAAAGTAGACAAACTAAACTCTTTGAAGCCAATCAAATTCCTGTTAAAAATAAATAAATAAATAAAAAATAATCCATGGTATAAAACCAGCTCTTGCAAGTCTGGGAAGTACAGCAAAGGCAGTAGTCCCTCTTCCCTGCTCCTGAGGCTCTTCTGCAACGCCTTGGGTTCCTAGCCAAAGCCCCAATGTCTCCAGATACTGGCAGCCTCCAAAAGGCTGCCTTACAGGTCTGCGTGAATCTGTCTAATACTGCATGGGTTTTGCAATTTTTAGCTGATACTTTCGGCCTCTGTTAAAGTGTAGTGGTAGGCATCAGATTTGAATACTCAGTCAAGGAGATTTTACCTGCTTCTGAATTGGTGTGTTCTGCCCACAATCCCCAAACAGGTCCGAATGTCAGTGTTCCCTAAACACAAGACTGGATAGCAAACAAGGACTGGACATGCTTCTTTTAAACCACAGATCCTGAACAAAGCTCCTGCCTGCCCATCTCTCCCCACTGAAAACACAGGGAGAGCCCTAGGTCTGCTGAGAGAAAGAGCTGTGAGCATCCTTTCAGTCACTGTTCTCCAAAGAACTGATCACGGCTTTGTGATCATGATATCAATGGTATCATCTCAAAGATGACTGCAGGGTACCAGAGATACCTGAGTATACTTACACTCTCAAGACGGTGATAAATGGTATTCATAATGGCAGTTGCTTGTCACCTCCACAATGAAGAACAGGATATTCCTTTTTTATACAGACTATATACCCATGCATGCTTGAGCTTCAAATGTATTCAATATATTTTTAATTACCCATTATCTTACTGTGGAAGATTATTAAAATATGCTTTGACCCTAAATCTGAAAACAATACTATCTTCCTGAAGGACCTTTTGATAGTATATACATAACTATCTTGGTATGAACATGCATGTATTTAGAATATGGTCTCAAAATCCCACCTTTCTATCATAAACCTGAAGTGGAGAGAAAGTGAGGCCTTGAAAATTAACTGAGAGAAGTTAGAGTTAGTTGAGATTTGTTAGCAGACAAAATCATAATGAAGTTTATGTAGGAAAAGGCAATCTGGAATCTTACTACTGGAGAAAAAAAGCTGAAAAAGCTATTAGACAGAAAAAGCTATTGGACACAAACCAGAGGCTTTGGGAAAACTGTGGAGACATGTTTAGCCTACATTTTTTTCAACCTCTCAGGACAGTGTCTAACCACTCTATTTTTAAAAAACTTAGAAAAGACCTTTATATAGAGACAGGACAGTCTGGCTACTTGAAGAAGCTTCAACTGTATCAGAAGGTAGCACCTCATACTCAGAAATCTTATGTTTCCTCTACCATGTTTCCAAGATAGTTATGGGTAAAGATCATAAGCAGAACTGATCACTTTCTTTAGTCCTTTGGAGCCTTTTCAACACCCTGGGAAAAAAAAAAATCTAACCCCCTTCCATTCCAGCAAATAACACATTTGGGCACTAAGACAGAAGGGATCATTTTCATCTTTATTTCGGCAATAGATTGCATTTTCAACTCAAATATCTTAAATGAGCCACTAGCAAAGATATGCACTCTTGTCTTAGGTGATGCAGGCATAGAGGGTGAAAACCTGGCCCATAAATATAAGCCTAATTTCTTGGTCACAGCAGTAGGGTGCCATGTTCAGCAGAAACATTTATTCATCTTTATTAGCATCTGAGCAGGCAGTTTGACTGATTACCATGCTGAAATATGTCACTGATCTTCAAGGAAGGTCCATGAAGTTTGGAGTTCCACTATCCATTTGTGAAACATTGATAAAAACAGCTTCCTGATCCTAAATATAATACAGTTTCAGAATGATATGAGCACATTGGAAATGTTCAAATCACGCTGTACAACATAAAACACAATTCTGCAGTTTGGTCTTTATTTTCCTCATTGGATTTTTTGTTACATCACAAGGATACCACCTAAGATCAAGCTTCTTTAGGACTTTGGCTGATGTTGTGGCAAAGATAGGTGAATACTTTTTGTGCCTGCTGTCTGGGTTAAGTAGCAGACAGAAGGTAACACTAGATCACCATTTGAAAGCCACTACTGTGGGATGATTGGCCTGATCCTGAAATTCTAACACATACTGGTTGTAAATGGGGTTTTCTATACAAGGCACACACTGTATTTTTAAATAGTTATTTGCTACCATTGTTCTGTACCATATTGGGAAGCAAGAATTAATTATAAAAAAGGAGAGAAGGAAATAACTCGTATGTTGGAGAAACCCGGTTTCAAACAGGTTAGGTCTGTAGCCCATTTCCCCCCACCCTCATGGGGTTTTTTTGCCTCCCTTCTTTCTGCAACTCTGTATCTGTCCCATTATCATTCCCACGTTTCAGTACTTCTTAGCCTTCACATCTCATCAGCCTCACAGGTCTATCCTTCACTAGTTCACCACATGGAGGAGCCTGCCTACTTCTGCACACAGGTTTACATTTTCAGACCTGCCCATTGCAGTGGTTTCATTGCTGGCTGTAGCACTGTGTGGTGGTCTAGCAGCTTTTTAGAAGTTTAACAGTTCAAACACCCACCATATATGCACGGAGCACCCCTCTAGTGCATATGCTGTGAGGTTTGGTGAAGCCCATGTCAGTCACACTGTCTGCAACACAGATCTCACTTACATATCTATCAGCTTGTTTTGGAATAGAAAAATGAGAGGACCTATCAGCAAAACTGACTAGAAGAGCTGATAAAATGGCATGGAAAATTCCACATGGGTTTTTGTTGAAATTTAATTTTCAGCTAATCTTTCAAAATGTAGTAAAAAAGTAATTGCACAGGCACAGTATGTAAAAACTTCCCAGCCAATTCTAAACAGGTTCCCACAAGACTGGTATTTGCCTTGTACCTGCAGGAAATGTTTCTCTCCTAAGTGTATTTCTACTTTGACTAGAGGGTAGAACTAAAAATAGTTATCAAAGACAGTTTGTTAATGTAAAATTGATTGCTTCAGCCTTACTTCTGAGTGTTCACAGGCAGCAGAATTAATTTTTTGCTCTTTTCCCAATAGAAGCCATTCAATCACCTTTCCACCGTTCATTCGCCAGAGAATTCTATATAAAACAAAATAAGTTTGTGAAGAGAACTTTAAAAGATCTCAGTCTTTGAGGTGAGGCTTTACAATGACATGAGGAAGCTGAAGAGACCCATTCATGCAAAAGCATGCATAACTCAACTAAAAGTTTAAACTATCATTCTGTCTGAAAACTGAAGGCACATCTTAACTATTGACAGCAACATTGTCTGGAGTCACCAAAGCCAATATTAAAAATTATAGTTCAGATAGAAAAGGGAGCCTAATTACAACAACAGATTCATCTGAAGCAAGGTTATAAATGAGTTGCCAATGAACTCCATATTCTTGCCATGAACTTGCTTGGTTCGCAAGTATCTGTCAAAGAACATTTTAGATAAAATACAGTGCAATTAGCTGAGATTACCTTAATGTAAACAATTTTTGTGTGACCATGATTTCCTCCCATGTCACTCCTTTCTTCCTCTGCACTGATTTTCAGCTGTCATGGTTTAACCCCGGCTGGCAGCTAAACCCCCACGCAGCAGCCACTTGCTCACTCCCGCCTAGTGGGATGGGGGAGAGAATCAGAAGAGTGAAAATGAGAAAATTCATGAGTTGAGGTAGAGACAGTATAATAGGTAAAGCAAAAACTGCTCACACGAGCAAAGCAAAACAAGGAATTCATTCACTGCTTCCCATCGGCAGGCCGGTGTTCAGCCATCCCCGGGAAAGCAGGGCTCTGTCATGCCTAACGGTTACTTGGGAGGACGAGCGCCATTGCTCTGAATGTCCCCCTTTTCCTTCTTCTCCCCCCAGCTTTATATGCTGACCCTGACATCGTGCGGTCTGGAATACCCCCGTGGTCAGCTGGGGGCAGCTGTCCGGGCTGTGCCCCCTCCCAACCCCCTGTGCCCCCCCAGCCCCTCGCTGGTGGGGTGGGGTGAGAGGCAGAACAGGCCTTGGCTCGGGGTGAGCGCTGCGCAGCTGTAATGCAGACAGCCCCGCGTTACCAGCGCTGTTTCCAGCACAAATCCAAAACACAGCCCCACACCAGCTAGTATGAAGAATACTAACTCTATCCCAGCCCAACCCAGCACATCAGCACTGACACAGAATCAAAGCAATAAATGTTCTCACTGCTGTAAATGTATATTCAGTGCAGTGGCACTTCAAACCACTGTAATTTTCTACTTTCAAGAGCCCCACATTTCAAGACCTCTATTTTCTAGTGGAAGATCTCCAAACACTTCCCCATTAAATAAAGCATGCTTCAACAAAGAATGAAGCACAGCCTAAGCCAGCTTTCCATCATTTTTGCTTGTAATTGTTTAAGAAATTATCATGTGGTAAATATTAAGCAGCCACTTTTGGTCTTAAAATCAAACCAAATCATCCTGAATACATTTTCTTAGCTCAAGAAAGTTTAGGCCACCAAGTGTGTTCTAGGTTAGAAGCACAGACTATAAAATGGCCTTTAATTCGGCAGGGATGGTAAAGCCAAAGCCATTAAAAAGTACAGCCCATCGAGCATTTTCCTTATATTAATTCTCTGGCAAAAGAACAACTGTATTACTCAGAACTGAACTAATCCTGTGTTTATTAGGTTTGATTTCAGACTCAAGTATACATTAATAGTGAAACTTCATCAAAGAACTTAATTTCAGAGAGATATTTATGGATATATATGAATCATGGGAAAATGAAACACACTCCTCCATGTTGATCTCTCACAGGGTGAGAGGGATAGGTACATATGACTCAAGTGAAGACAGAGCAGATAAGGGAGCCCTAGCTTTAACTGGGAAAAATTAAATGAGCTCTTGAGTTCATTCACTTTCTCATTGGAAGCTGGATGTCTTCCATTTAAATCAAATAATTTTTCCCAATAAATGTTTAAATGAGATGATGTGGTTTGCCGTCTTGACAATTTTTGTAGCTTTCTTGCTAATCTCTAGAATGTTTGCAAGATTGCTGTGATAGTGAAAAGGATTTAAAAAAAAGAAGGTCTACTAAAGTAGGCAAATATGGATCCAAGCCAAACAGCAAGGCAACATGATTAAATACAGTATGAATGGCAATCACTTTTATGGAAGAATAATAGCAGAAGTAAAATTTGTATGGTACGTTAAAGATATTTATCTGAAATCTGAGTTTCACATGCGAGCAAGGAAATACTGCAAATCTGCCCCAGCCTTAACAAGGACAACATTGCCAGAAGACCCTTCCCTCCATAATTTCATAAGGAAAAAAACCTAGGAATATTAGTTTTTCAAATTCTTTTTGATTTTTCTCAGGAAATATAGGAAATGTATTCTTACAGACAACCTTTTGCAAAATATCTTATTAAGACAGGGAAACTGAGACATCATCTCAAAATGTGCACCCTCCTACAAAGTAATTGCCACAGCCTGATTTTTAAGTTCCTATGCCATATAGCCAACTACAGTCTTGGTTCAATTCCCATCATAAAGAAACATTTTATTGTGGCAGATCAATGGTCCATTTATATCCAGTGTTCTACCTCTTACACTGACAATAGGAGACACTATTTAGGAAGAACATATGAGCTTCATTGATGCCAATGGTCCATTCCCTCATGCTTGCCCATTATTATGATTAGGTATGTTAGAGAAAATGTTTATTTTGGACCTATTGTCCAGAATTTTCTTATCTATTTACAAACTTTTTTTTTAAAAAGAAAATCTGTTCTAAGTCAGCCTTTATAACACACATGTCATTACAGAGCTGTTTTTAAGCAACGTGACATACATACATATATGCACATATTTTTAGATATATAAATATGTTTGTATGTGCAGTACATCCTGAAGAGACCTCCACAGTATCCACATATCTAGGAATGATATATTAGAAAAACAACTCATTTGTTCTTTGGCCATTTTCCATTTAAGCACAATACTATTTAAAGCAGGAATTGTTTACAAGACGCATAACATTTCACAGGTACTGTTGCCTGCAGCAAGATATCAATCACTTTTAAG
Organism: Falco peregrinus; assembly: GCF_023634155.1. Classification (NCBI taxonomy): domain Eukaryota; kingdom Metazoa; phylum Chordata; class Aves; order Falconiformes; family Falconidae; genus Falco; species Falco peregrinus. Next base: position 70,408,664 of record NC_073739.1, read on the forward strand.
ATAATAAAAGGGCATGTGTCACAACTGGCACTTCTTCATTTGAATGTCTTTGAAATAAGATCTGAAACTGTGCTGCTGCTTTAGTGGGTGCAATTCCCAACTTGACAAGGCAGCTGAAAATAAACCCTCAAAGAGCAGTCATTAATACATGCTATCCTTTTATCAACATATTTTCAAGGTCACCCAAAAGTTTACAAGTGTGCTTTTCTTATTTCTTGAAGTGAAAAGTCCATCTCCAAAGCTATCTCCCACACTTAGAGGATTATCTTTGAGGAAAAAGATAGAGAGCAAATAGGGTGTTAAGTGGTGAACTAAGAGAGGTATACAGTTTCTATGTCTAACAGGATTTTTGCCTGGGAGCATGTAAAATCTGTTGCCAATTCTCTTTTACTTTGCATGAATAATCTTGTTTCAAAATGAAAAGATATCTTGGCACTGCAAGATATTTCCTTGGACTTCCTTATTTAGTACTCTAAATTTTATTTTTTTTTTATTCCCCCCAGCAGAACTATGTTTTATGGAAACAAACACTAAAAACCCTACAGCAAGTTTCTCTTGCAACAGTTTTAGTAACTGTAAAGTGATCATGAAAGCTGTATGTAGAAAGAGCACCGAAAAAAAGAACAAAATATCCTCACCACAAAGAAACTGGTCAGGAGCTCTACAAGCATGTTGACTGAGGAATATACATGAACAGGCAGAAAAAGTGCCGGTAGGCTCATTAAGAAAAGGGGAAACCTCAGGAGCCAGAAAATCCCCAGAGTCCCCAAGGGTTTATTAATCTAATCCAAGGGTCCTCAAACTACAGCCCCGGGCTGGATACAGCCCCCAGGGTCCTCAATCCGGCCCCTGGTATTTACAGACACCCCCTGCCCCCCCCCCGCCTGGGGTTGGGGGGTAAACCAAGCAGCCGCAGATGGCTGCCTGCCACTGCATCTGCGTGCCGGACCCCTGATTAAAATGTTTGAGGTCCCCTGATCTAACTACACTTTTCAAGTCAGATGACTCGTGCTTCTCAAGGTGAAGTTAGCTATTACAACTGGATCTAATGACTTTCTACCACCAAACCCAGAAAATTCCTTTTCTTTGCACTTTAATCCCTAGTTCAAGCCCAATGTTCCTACTCCTTCCCTCGCACTCATTCTTGCACTGGTCAGTCCTCATGGTGAGCCAGTTCACTTGCTAACATGTCAGAAACCTAATCCAATGCAAAGAGAATGAAGTCTTTTCCTGTGTTAGCAAGCTAAATCAGCTTACAGTGTGGTCAACCGTGTCCCAAAATCTGTGCAAAGACAGAGACAGGGCTGCACAGGAGGAGTGAGGGGAATGGGAAACGGAAGGGCTTCTGCTTCCTGGCAGCTATGAGCAGTGAGGATGGCCCAGCTGTAACACTTAGTCACATCCACAGGGTCTTTAACTCTGCAGTTGCATATTTCAGCAAAGCTAGAACAAAGCACGTAAAAGTCATATATCACTTTCTCTACCATGACATAAAATCACAATCTAGGCTAAAAAATAGATTTTAAAATCATGCATACTTGTATTTGTATTCTGAGTATGTGCTTTTCATTCTACCAGGGTTTTTTTCTACCAACATCAGGAATGAGTTAATAAAAACACACACACACACACACACAAAACCCAACAAAGGCAAGATTTTTACAAGCCTTGAGAAACCAGAAATTTTGTTGGCTTTTTTTTTTTTTTTTAAAAGACTCAAGCTAAATATCATGACACCTATGACAACATGTGTAGTTTACAAGAATGCTTTTTCTGCTCTACATTGTTTTCCATTGAATTAAGCAAGACAAGAGTTTTTCAGTGCTGCCCTTACCCATTTACATCAGGCTGAAGAAAGTTTTACCTCCTATTATCATTTGGCCAGAACAAATGCTTCTGTAGAAAGCAGTTGAAAAGAGGAGGGATAAGGGCTTGCATTTTTCCCTCTTTCTTGCTCTCCATTTTTCCTCTTTCCTGCACAGCCAGCCTCATTCAAGTCACATTTGTAAACAAACATACATCAACATACAATTATGATGAGTATACAGTAGAATTGCCTCTGATTTGTATCAAAGAAATGAAAAGAAGGCTATATATTTCAGGGGAAATCACATACCAGTGTATTTTACTTTTTAAACTATCTTTTTTTATAGCTTAGCCTCCAGATGGTGAATGATTGTTTGCTAGGCTAAACTGATAGACAACAACACTAGTTTTTAATTACATCTTTGAACATACAGTGTATTGAAGTGGAGGAAATGAGTTAAAGCTAAAAATTATTTATTGCAAGAAGCACTTAGTATGAGACTGCAGATAATTACAGGAATGTCTGCTTCTGGACTGAAACAAATTGCCTCATTAGCTCAGTGGTAGAGAGATGGTCTCAGAGACAGCATCAGTTGGCTCTCACAACATGTTTTCCTCTTTAATTAGTGAGATATCAAGCAAAACTGAATTGTATCATTTCAATGACTGCCCTAAATGAACCCTTGGTACTAGCAGTTAAGAAACTTTACCACTGAAATACCATATTTTGCATTGTAATTTACTAAACAGAAAATGTATTTTACAGCCAAGGGTTTAATAACCTTGGAGTTTCTAGATTAAGTCTCATGTAGACACTCAGATACTAAAACTGAAGCTTCATGGCATTTTTATGGTTTTCTGTGTGTGAAATCTAGTTTTTTAAGTGGTTTTTCAAATTCATAGATTTGAATTTCTGTATTTGTAATTACTTCAGCACTTCTAGTTCTCAAAATCTGAGGCTGACTCAACCGTTAGGTTAAGGCATGCAAGATAGGAAAGGATCTGTGTAGTTGCAGACAGTAATACTATACTATCTTGTTCATATAGCTAAAACTCCACTTCAAAATTGGTAAATGAATTATCCCCATTCCTTCTGCAGAAGGCTATTTTAGATGTGATGTCTAAGATCACTCTTATTTCCTGCTACATTTATTCACAGACAGTTCATAAGTCATATAATTTAAGATTAGATTTCATTTCCCAATTCCAGTTCAGAAGTAGTGAAGATGCACAAGCACATACACAAAGCAAATTTCAATAGCACTAGAGGCAAAAGCTCAAGGAACTATGAACAGCCCTTAAAGAACAAAATATAAACTTAAAGAATCAATACATACAACAAATACAGGGCATGAAGACAAGCAGTCAATAATTCAATCGTGAATTTATTTTTTCTTCCAACTATTCGTAATAATTTTAGGAATGACTGAGTGAAACTGATCTTACTTACTAGATGAACCACTTTAACATAAAGGTGAGCAGACGAACTTTCTTACAGAAAAATACATTTTTGAAACCTTTTGGGGATATATTTTAGACACATGGCTGGTATGTACCTAAGTGTAGAGGGACATCTGACACAGAGCAGATGTCATCTGAACCTTTTAAATGTCAGAGGGAGCAGGATGGGTCTGGATTGTAAGTGTCCTCCCCCTTGAGCAGCTCCACAGTGTATCCGTTCCCCTGTGTGGCAGAGGCAAGGTGCTTTTATACAACCCAGGGAAAACGCATTTGTATTGATGGGACTAAAGCCAAGCTTCTCCCAGTTGTCTTCTGCTTCAGAATAGATCAGGAAAAAGAAGATTAAGAATCTGTTTATCATAATGAACTGGAAGCAGTACATCACTACTCCCTCCTCCAGTAGTGATGAATGGGCTCTGCTGACCTTGCCATACACACACACACTCAAGCACAACCGATCTCATCGGCCCCAGGGCACACACTCCTAGGGCGTTGTGCAGGCAAGCATGACAGGGTCATTGCTCTCCTCTTTCCCTAGGGACTGAGTTGTTGATCCCTTTTTTTCTTTTTTTTTTTTTTTCTTTCTCTGCTGCCCAGTGTCTCAGGGAAGGAGAAACCCCCTTTTTCGATAATTCCCAACATCCTAAGTAATCTGGGCTCAACTCAAATTCGGGGTGAGCAAGGTTTCACCACTTCATTTTTCCTCTCTCAGTAAGATATTGAGAGATGCTAGTTCCGAACACCCCTTCTACAGGGAAGCTCAAGGGTTACAGCTCGTTCTGCTTTCTGCTTATTGTGTTTGAGAGGAGGAGACTAGCTGATAAGAAGGGATGCAAACCTTTACAAGGTGCTATAAAACAAAAAAGCAAGCAAAATACCACACTATTAAAAAAAAATAATCTGAAGGGTTTTTCACACTATTAAAAAAAAATAATCTGAAGGGTTTTTTTGTTGGTTTTATTTTTCTCTCCATTTCTTATGTACTGACTCAGTTTGCCCAGCTCTGCTGATGTCCTTGCATTTGAAGACTATTCATAGAGTTAAGGAAATGAAGACGAAGTACAGTTGAAATTTCCCTTTTTTGAAAGATCATAAATTGCCTATTTATAGAAGCTGCCATTTAGGCAAAGGACCCCCACCTTCCAGAGTGATTTTATAATACATACCAATTCCAAACAACAACTTTAAGCTGCCATTTAAAAAATCAACAACAAAAAAAAAAAACCCAGAAAAAAGATCAACGAAACCAAACAACTTCATTACCTTTTAATTTATATGTTTTTTCTGATTAGATAACCCATTTTCTAATACCTGCAAGGCCATGAGAATTCTGGTGGGAAAAAAACACACAGCAGCAGCAACAGGTCTCCTCAGCAGTGAAGTGCGTTACAGCAATACAAAGCAAAGAAAGCACTTAACCAACATCGCCCAATACTAGGGAGTAACCAGGGTACCTTTTCATGTACTGCTGTTTGTAGCCCTACTCCTCTGCTAACTCCAGGGCAGGAAATTTGACAGGAATCCTTCCATTTTTCTCTGGAGACTAGGAAGAATCCTTAGGCAGTAGGCAGCACTTCTACATGTCAATGTAACAAACATCATTGAAGCCATCACTAGAACACTTAATAATTTTGCTTCCATATATCCTTAACAGATTTGAGGATGACATTTGCATAGCTGTCACTGTACCGGTATGTCTGTGCAAACACTGGAAAAATCATATTTCATATTCCAAAGCATTATAAGGCCATTCCTATATATTAAAAATTGTACTATTTGGAAAATTCTTATTTGCCATCTGTTGCTGCCACGTAAATGCAATTCCAAGTTTTATTTTAAAACCATAAAGGCTTACAACTCACCATTAAAAGTAAATGCTGAATTCCTCACATAAAATATCCCATGGCTCTGGAAACAGATGGAGCTTTAAGAAAATCCACACGGAATGTTAATAGAATAGTGAGTGTTGGGAGCACTGCTAAAGTGACTTACAGAAATACTTCTGAGTTCAGTTTCACCTCTTACCCTGGCTTCCTCCTGGCAAGCTCCAAGTCACTTTTTTTCTGCCTCAGTTTGTCTGACTGCAATATGGAGAAAATAGTCTGCAACTGATGAAAATGAATGTAGATGACGCAAAATGCCAACAGTGCGTTTGACACACCTTGGAGGAATCAAACTACATGAAACATCCTGCAGTGGACTTGCAGTCTAACTGAGGTGCAGGTCAGAACAGTCTTATCAACATACACAGAACACAGTAAACTTGAGTAAACCAGATACAATGCAGAAACCATACAGGGGCATACAGATTTTGTAATGATCCATGGAAAAATTAGCTGAAGAAGCTGCATGGTACTCAACCCAGGATTACTAAAAATAATTTTAAATACAGCAAAATCTGCTTCTTCCTATTTCAGGCCTCACTGCATGCCTCACCCTCCAGCTTCAGCCAGGAAGCTGTGTAATAGGTTGGAGTGTCTGCAACCAGCCCTGTTGACATGCCTGCAGATATCATAACTGTAATGAGGTGAAATGAGTATAGAATGTAGGGTTTTTTCCATTCTACTCATTTTTTACATAAAACTAAGATGTAGAATGGCTTTTTTTGTCCATAAAGATTAAACTAGAATAAAACTAAGATGTAGAATGTCTTTTTTGTCCATAAATATTAATCTAGAATAATTCTGAAATAATTTCATTCCCTGGTGTCACATTAAAAAAATCATATATCCTTTTGTATGCACTTAATAGAAGACTTTGACCTTATTAAGTGTGCTTCTTATTGGTATCTGAGTAAACTTTCCTGTGACAGATATAAATGTCGCTAATGAGATTTTAAAAGGTGTTTCTGAGTAGTTCGTTTAATTAAATTACACTGGCTTAAAGTGACCTTTAAATGCCACTCTCTACTGACTGTACCTTTACAATTACTTGTTATCTATCTACCATTTTAGAAAGAAAACCTCATGCTGAATAATAATGAGAAAATAATGGTCTTTGTCCCCTTATCTAATAAATATCATAGTGGGATTTCACACTCCAGCATCCCTTATTGAAGGGTTAAAAATGAGAGGTAAGGGGAAAGAGCATTTTTTACAGTTCCTCACTAAGAGAAAAGAAAAAGTTTAATCCCATCAATATCTGCTGCCAGACTTCGTAGGCTTTTCTCTCATTAACATTTAGAAATGCCTTTACTCTCAACATTAAAGTCCAAAATCTTCAAAATTACCAATCAGGCAGGCCCAACTGCCTTCTTACTTAACTTTATTTCATTTTGCTCTTTAATCTGTGTTCAAGAGTGGGAGCAAATTTAGTCTCTCTTTCACTGGAGCCCTCTGCAGCTCCCAGGCATGATGGGGGACAGTTCTGCTACACTTTCCCATCCTTTCCAAGAACCCTGTTATCCAAACCCATGGAGATTACAATCAGGCCCTCTGTCACCTTGAGATATCACAGGATATAGGAGAAAATGTGAGAAAAAATGAGAACAGCAATAACATATTTTTGTGGTCTTTCATTGCGTCGTTAGCAAGGTTCATGGGGCTTGCCCCAAACACCAGGCTAGGTATATACCACTAAACAAGAGGGGACCAAGGAACAGGCTGGAGTGCTGTATGCATGATGGTCCATCCTGTTGGTTATCACAATTGTCAACAGAATTTTGGTTCATGTCAACAATCACACACCAAGAAAATGCCTGGGAAAGGTTTGGAAGACAGCATCCTCAGGGGTTTGTTTCCAATAGATGCTATGGACAAAACTGAAACTGATTTTAATTCCTTCCTCTAAAACAGTGCCACGATGGTATCTGAGCCCCAATGTATACCACGGTGAAGTAAAGAATGGCAAGTTTCCTTATTGATTCCTGCCTTGCCCTGGACTGCAATAAATGTATATGTCTGGAAACTTTTGGCTCTGACGCAGGCTAACTGTTAATTGAATAGTGCATAACCTTTAAAAATAATCTACTTCAAGTGATGAAGTCGTTCAGGGGTAGTTATTTTTCTCTCCAGAGCATCTGTTATCCTAAATACAATTAGTGTCAATACTTCATCACGTCCTTCCACTTTTCTCCACGTTATCATCAGCTGAACTTAGACTGCTAGAGTAATAGACAGTACACGTGTAGGAGAACAATGAATCTTGTCAGAGCAATTGAGCTACTGATCGGGTTATGTTTTTTCTTCTCTTAAAAGCTGATGGGCAGATTCCACCTTTTTATGACAGCAACTCCCATTAGCCTTAGTGATATTTGGAACCATTTGCTTCAGGACTGAATTTAATATGCAGACATATATCATCTGTGTTTTGACTACCTGTTGATAATGTATTGACTCCAGCTGAATACTCTTGCTGGCTTTAACTCTTCCCATGTGTGTTTTCTGGGTGTCCTTCCCTTAGCAATTGCATAAATATGTATTACTGAACAATTTGCATAGATCATCATTATCCAAATTTACTGAAAGTAGGACTGTAAGTGGCTAATTGAATCATGTTTTTCATAGATGTTTCATTCAGTCTGACAGACTTCATTAAAAATAGCAGGGATGGGGAAACACAAAAGTTTATGTTCTCTTACATTAAAAATGAAGACTATCAGACTCAAAAAAGTGGTCAGAAGAGGATCCTTCATTAAGCTTGTACTAAAAAATAAATGTGATTTTTTATTTCCCTTGCCACAGAAAAGCTTTACCTCTCAGCCAAGGTGATGAAATAGATTGTGCAACTGTTCATCTACAATGTGGAAAAGTTGGGTTTAAATAGTTTCTCTTAGTCTTGACTTTTTCTTCTCTTCTGGCCATATTGTATGTTCTGTATCAGAGGTCTTGCATGTCTCATAATCTTAATGTGCTCTGGTTCTTTGCTCTTACTGTTTGTAATTAATACCTAGCACTTTGTGTTTCACATGGCACCCGCAGAGAGTTACTGGTTGCTCCCCTGCCTTTGGTAAAAGGGAACTTTTAGGAGAAAAAAAATTTGGAGGCTTCTTTAAACTGTTTACTCTTTAGTAATAATTAATTTCTACACCTAATTAGTGACAAGGCCATTCATTTGTAAACTGTTTTTTGTTCATAGCCTATGATAAGGTCTGACATAAAAGCCAAAATCAAGTGTCACATACTTTACATTATTTCAGCAAAGGATCAATGTTTTCTTTTTTTTTTTTCCTATGGCTCATATTTAGTTAATTAATTAACATTAATAATTAATTAATGGGTTCTAATATAATGTGTGCTGGGTTTGGCAGGGATAACATTAATTTTCTAGCTAGTATGGGGCTAGCTATGTGTTTTGGATTTGTGCTGGAAACAGCGCTGGTAACGCGGGGCTGTCTGCATTACAGCTGCGCAGCGCTCACCCCGAGCCAAGGCCTGTTCTGCCTCTCACCCCACCCCACCAGCGAGGGGCTGGGGGGGCACAGGGGGTTGGGAGGGGGCACAGCCCGGACAGCTGCCCCCAGCTGACCACGGGGGTATTCCAGACCGCACGATGTCAGGGTCAGCATATAAAGCTGGGGGGAGAAGAAGGAAAAGGGGGACATTCAGAGCAATGGCGCTCGTCCTCCCAAGTAACTGTTAGGCATGACAGAGCCCTGCTTTCCCGGGGATGGCTGAACACCGGCCTGCCGATGGGAAGCAGTGAATGAATTCCTTGTTTTGCTTTGCTCGTGTGAGCAGTTTTTGCTTTACCTATTATACTGTCTCTACCTCAACTCATGAATTTTCTCATTTTCACTCTTCTGATTCTCTCCCCCATCCCACTAGGCAGGAGTGAGCAAGTGGCTGCATGGGGTCTTGATTGCTGGCTGGTGTGGTGTCAAAAAGGAGATCCTGTAAATACAGAAAGAGCTATGCAGCAAGCCAGCATTTTATGGAGATGTCCATCTATTTTGCAAAAAATAATGTTATTTCTAGAAAACAACCTTTGTCATTTCTGTAGTGCAACAGCCTACTTCACTTGGTAGTGGTTGTAAATTAATTTTGCTGTCTGGAAAATATTTGGAATTTCCATCATGTGTCTTCTGTGCCATCTTTTCTTCTGCATGATGGGATGACGATCTCTGGAAGATTTTCATGAACATGACAGAAAGAGCACATCCAGCCAAAGAAGGCAGCAGTTCTTTTGGACAGTAACCTAGCCATAAGTGCCCTTGGGCGGCACACAGAGAGCGGAGCCAAGGCATGGCTTTGCCTGATCCCACTTGCCAAATTTTTGAAGAGAATCACGAAGCAGGCCAAAGTAGGCCAGCTGTGCCTACCAGACCTGGTCATTAACTATTCACTAAGAGAAAGAATGATTTAATATCTTGAAGGACAATTTTCCTGCAACACTGGGTAACCAGATCTCTGTTTTAAGACATGCCTTATAATTCAAATGCAGAAAAGAATAAAGAAAATGCTTTTATAAACCCATAGCTTAGTGCAGTAACATCCATGCTAGAAAGATGACGGCTGTAGTTTCTCTGCCAGATAAAAGAGCAGCTTGAGCTTCTGTTATGGCCTAAATTAATGTTACAAGTACTGGTCTGCCTAGCCAGGATAATGAGAAAAGCAGTTTTGACCAGAGATGCTTCCAGAGCCCTGAGAGTTTTTGGAGAAGGTTAACTGTAATTTTAATGCTCTGTCACCTTCTGAAAAAACATGCATTTTTTTTCACAAAATTACCATCTCAGGAGGCTTAGCTAGAATTCTTGCTTCCAGTAGGTGCTCCACTTGGAGAACTAGGAAGGCAGGAACCCATCAGGCTTGACTGTGCCACAGCAGTGGGACAGACACAAAGGTCATCATCTGAAAGGACCATTCACTCAGGTTGTGCAAAGGATGGGTCTGATGGACCAGATGCATGTGCAGCCAGTGCCCAGCAGCCGGTTCCCTGCCAGGCGTGCCTGACAGCCTGCCCCCAGGTAGTCCTTGCGCTGTTCACAAACAATAGTCAAAGCTTCCTCTGCTCCTGGGTGCTTTGAGGAGAGGTCATGGACAGAAACACAGACATAGCCCACATCTTTACTGATGCTTAAATGAAAATCTTCTCTACCTCAAGAAAACAATTTCAACAGGATGAGTTCTTCCAAAGTGAAAACAATTCTGTATGGCAATCTACATGGTCTCCCCAGTACAATGAGTCTCAGCTCTGATGTGCCTCCACACCAGTAGGTGCAATTTGACACAGGTACATTTCATTACGAGATGCATATGAAGTGTGTCAAGTTTAGGAAGCATTTCCTATCATGCTCACGACTGCAGGATGTGCTTCTGTGACACAAATACCAGTACATATCCTTTCTGCTAGATTAGACATCTTTGTGCAGATGTTAAGCTGGTTGTTAATTGAACAAGACTTATTTATTTTCATATCAGTTCCCTTCCATCAGGAAATGTTTGGTTGGTTGTTTTTTTTCTCCTCTCTCCCCTTCACTTCTCTGTGTTGTAAACAGTATGCTTTCACTCATTTTATCTATTTCAATACTGTATCTTTTTCTTTGACAATTTGAGAGCTCTGTGTGTATTATCTCTCTCACTGCTGGCAAGTCATCTGCACATTGGTTTCACAAGAACTCTTCTTAATATTGCAATAACCCACCAGAAGAGAACAGAAAACACAACAGCTGATTTTTCTTAATCCTAGGAAAAAAAGTTATGATCCTAATAGCACCAAAGATCCTACTTTGGTCTATCACAAATATCACTACAAAGCATTTCCTCAAGTCAGTATGGCATAAGTCTTAGCAAACCAGCATCTTCATCCTTGTTCAGTCACAAGAAAAATGGAAAATAGTTTTTTTTACAGTCTAAGCTCTGGCCAAATACAAAGTATTAGGAGTATGTATCCAAATGCATCATATTTCTTTGGAAACATGGAAATCTGGAGTACTATTAGAAGTGGTGGTACAAGCAGGCTGCCAGGTCTGCAGGTTAGCTGTGTCAACCTGCCTATTTGCCTGCCTGCCACTCAGCTGGACAGCCAAGGGGCAGCTCTGCCAGCCCCCAGTCTCCCAGACACACAGAGCTCCTCAGTCCCTAAGCACTGAGGCTCTGCAGCCTCCCCTTCCAAAACAGACAAACTGAAATTTCATTGGTGCCTATAGGTCAAACTGAATTTTGCTTTCTTTTCAAGAACTGCGTTGGAGACCATTCTCACTGGGAGAATCAAACTTGACTCTTAAACTAAATTCACTGGGACATCATACTATTGGCAACCAAGACATTATTCTGGATTTAGGACTGATGTAACGGGAATTTCTGGTGTAATCAGACTGATAGGTGAAGCTGGGAATAGATATAAATTAAGACATGATAAATGTTATGGAGCAGGTGTGCACAGACTGTTCCTTTTCCTTGCATATCCCTACTGCTTTTGTCTGTTCAAAGGAGCTGATTTGCAGAAGAGACAGGACTTGGATGTGTTCTCTACAAAAATTCTCAAAGCGGGAAAGGGACATCTACTAAAAACATCACGTTGTGCCATATTTGTTAATTATATATCTGCTACCTTAGAAAAAGCATTCCCCAAATACTGCCTATAATACAAGTTACTCTGTCAAAAAACAACCTAAGCTTCTGCCAAAAATAATTTACAAGGTTACATGTCACCTCCTAACACATTCCCCAGATCTCTCCCTAATAGGCTTTTATGCCAGGACATAGGACTAAGGCAAAACTTACAGATGTATTTCAGATGCCCTTACCTGGGCAGGTCATAACATGCAATAAGATCATAAAATCCATTGCTGGAGGAAAAACATCTTGAAAGTTTACTGTGTGAAGAAATGTGGTTCCCCAGCTCACCACACATCATTAAGCTTACTCAGTTTCACATTATAAATTAAATGAGTGTTGATATTGACACTGGTATATTTCTTTTTTTTACTTTTAGTGCCAATACAGAGTGTGGAAAGTGCAAATAAAGTTGTTTCAAATAAAGCATCACCACTATTAAAAGACCCAAGAAGGACTTGTGTCTAGATGGAGTTGGAGACATATATAGGCTGCCTGACTTCTCCTAGGATTTTATACTATTGATGAATTTTACAATACCTCTGGTCTGGCTCAAATTTATTTATTTTTATTTATTTATTTATTTATTTTAAAAAATAAAATTGTAATATCCTGAAATGGCGTTTAGGCCATGTCCTTCACATTGAAATCATCTGATCCCCTGCCAAAAACCTAAGTCTGTTTATGTTTGCTCTAAGCAAAGCCATTGAAAGAGTGGACAAGAAGTGACTAGACACAGAAAAATTAGAGATCTGCAAGTTCTGGAGATTCAAGAGCACCTTGGAACACTCCACAGAAAGGCAGGAAGAGTAAATGTGGTTTCTTTTTCCTTAATCTCTTCACCGGGTTTTTTTTCTTCTGGGTAGACATGCTCTGGCTTTGCACCAGAATAAGGGTCTGTTTATAAAATGCGAAGTTCTACACCTTTCATAGAAACATTTACAAAATCATAAGGATGATCATTATGTCACTGAGAACTGCAGATGGCACCAGACAGGTTTAAGCACAATGATGGTAGCTAGTGATGCTGTGAGCAAGTTCTGAGGCTGTGACAAGGCAATAAATTGGCCACCCAGGAACAATGCAAAAGCCACATCAGAATGGCCTTGCAGCTGAGCCCCTCATCCACATCTCTCAGCTGGGCTAATTAGCTCAGCAGTCATGCCATAACGCTGCTCCAAACTGCTTCCCATTCCGAGCTTGGGCTATTTCCACTATCTCATACATCTCTGCTGAGCTGAGGAGAGGCCTTCAGTGCTGTTTCAGTGGGGAAAGCAAGCTGAGAATACAGGGGAATATCCCATACACAACCAAGGGTCAAATTCTTCCTGAATTGTTTACAGTCAGTTAACATCAGAGATACGTCTGTCGCTCTTTCCATCCAAACTGTTTTTTATAATGTTGCTGACAAGCACGTCTAGCTGTTACATAATGAATGGTCTTTTCCGTCATTAAAAAGCAAATTTAAAAAACACAGCAAAGTTCCTTTCTGGATATATTGTTGCACAAGCATGCAATTCGTTTTTCAAAAGCTGAGAGAGAGAGAAAATGGATTACTTCGTACATTTTTTTTTTTTTTTAGTCACAGGTTTATCAGCATAAGACTAATGAAAAGAAATAAAATATGTTTGTAATATTTTGGAAAGTGCAGAGCATGTCAGTGAGGTGAGTAGTTTCTTAAGCACAAGTTTGCCAAAGCACAGGCTGCAGGTACTAGAGAAGACAAAACAGACTTCAAACAGAAAAGCATGTCTAGTTAGTAAAATTTGTTATTAATAGGAACAGCACTGGAATAGCAGGCAGAACTCCATGTATAATGGAGGCTGTTGCTTGGGAAGTCACTGCAGTTCCCACCAGAGTGCTGTTCTGTTTTAAAGTACTATGCCAGGCCAGCAGTCAAATGCAGTTTTGTGAAGAATTAAGATAAGCTAATATTAGAATATTAGTTGTTTGCATTGCAGGATATGTGTAACCAAACAAATAGAGACAGATGAAAGTTCATTTTCCAGTGTTCTAAATCAGATAGCTGTGGTCCAGGTCTGGTCTGTCCAGCTAGGTCTGGTCCAAATGATATACAGCCACACTAGCAAAAACCCTTCCCCAAATTAGCATAGCCTACTTTTTGCACAATGCTTACAATTTCCTTGCTAACTGCAAAGAGGTAGATCTTTTGAGGTAGACCTTCACTCATCTGGATTGAGAGCATTTACTTTCAGGTATTCACCTTGCTTGGGATACATGCTCTGGATAGTTTTTGTGCTTAGAGAAATTACAGTCACCTATTGTATATTCACATTTTAGAAGTCCTTAGTGTAGTCAGTACAAACTAAATCCTTCTGAAATCTAGAACTTCTGTTGCAGATTTATTTCTGTTTCTTTCCATGATTCTATTCCCTAGCTTGTTGTTCTAGTCTATCACTATTCCTCTGAAACAATTTAAATGCATTGCTTTAATGAAGAGGTTATCAGTGAAGAGCAGGAACATGGCTACAAACTGTCTTGCTGGGGAACAGATGTCATAATTCGTAGTAGCATTTTTTTTCTCTCAAAACTACCCCCTTATATCAATCTATCTTTCTGTCTTTCCCATAGTACTATTCCAGGGTGATTTTCCAACTACAATAACAATTTCACTTGGCTATCATGTCTTTGGTGCCTTTTCAGAGATAATGGTTTATTTTCCAGCTAATTCAAATCCCTTCTGTACTCCTTTCACCTCCTTGCACTAGTAAATGTTTTGGTTCTTGCTGACTACACCCAATTTCTATTTCAAGTTGATAGTCAATTTCTTAACTGTAGCATTTTCAAAGTCATAACATTAGCACTTATTTTTCTTTACTTTGTGTGCATTTTGCTTTCCGTCAATATTCCTCTGTCTCATGCCAAATCCTCCTTTACTCAGTGTTCCCCTTCCTGTATTTAATGCCATCAGTGAAGTTTATAGAAGCAATCTGCTTGCTTCCACCATTTCTTTCACAAGTCTCCTTTTCTGTTCCAGACTCAGTCAGGATGACTGGTTTCTGGGCAGCATTCTTCACTGATTCCTTTATTTTTATGATATGCCAGGAGTTATGCCTGACAGCAGAAATTCCCAGAGGAATTCTAGTTAACTGGAATAAAAAACCTGTGGAGACAAAGAACTGAATGGTAAACTACTCTGTATGGAAGGAAGAAGATTACAACATTATGAAATATTCCAATTTAAGGCTAAGTATGAGTCTCGATAGATTAGTTTCTTAAGGTACATATATAATTTGGATTGATATATGTATTTTCCTTTCATAAGACTGTAGGAAGAGTCCTGATGTGTACTCCACAAAACAAACAAACAAAAAATCCCGAAAAAATAACCTATGTAACAGGCAAAGGAGAGGAAATTTTTTCTTTACAATCAAAATTCTATCAAGATAATATTATGGCACTGGACAATGAAGATCTACGCAATGTGACCATTCTTTTTGCTTCTTTGATCACAAGTAAAATAATCACATTTCAACCATCATGATATTAATGTCGGCATCACTACAGAAGCACAGTGGGAACTATTTGCTTTTTTTTTTCTTTCTGGTATTTTGGACTATCTACGGAGGTGAACGTATGCTTAGTTTTTAGCTTGTATTCTGAATATCCTTACAATACAGATGAAAGATAATTTCCCAGCCATTCCACATTCCTAGCGAAATACTCTGTATAACGGATGTCATGGACCCTCTCTGCGGACCAACTAAATCACCCTCTGTCTGTACGATCATGAATCACTTTTTCTTCTGTTTTCTCAGCACACAAGTATTCTGGTCCCCACACTGACTGCAGAGATCAGGCAGAGCTCACTCTGGCTCTTGCGTAAAAGGAACTGCCTGTGAGGGGACAGCTCGTGAGTGATTGCGGAGGGGAGTCGCGGCTGGGAACATGGTCTGTGAAGAAGGGGACTCACCACGGTGTGTCCAGGGGAATGACAAGCTTTTCCGCCAAGACTGTTGTTCTTGATTACTGGAACAAATTCTTGGGGCTTTGTCACTGTGGCTAAGTTTGAGTAATATTTGAGTGAATCTATTTTGAATTGGAAACTGGACCCATTCTCATCCTTTCTATGTAAACCTGAAGTTAAAAAGATACGCTAAATGTACACGTACCCAGAAGTGCTAGGTACAGATTAGGTAGAGCATATGATGTTTTAATCTCATGGTTATAGAGCAGGCTTTCAAATGCATGTCTATTCAAATATTTGCCATATAGCACAATCTGATTTTTGTACCCAGAGACAATTAATATGCAGCTTAGATCATTAACAGCAAAATCAATCCTGCAGCTGAAAGGCAATTAGGTATTTCAGGAGTATTCCAGACTTTAGTTTTGCCAAGATAAACACATCACAGTGGGGAAATCCATTTGTTGTTTACACTATATAGAATGCACCTCTTTGGCTGAACAGGATCACTGGAAAGATATCATTGTCAAGATAGACTTATTTAAAATGAAGAGACTGGATGATATTTTAATTCTTCTCATCTTCTTTTATCTATCATGTCAAGTATCCAGAATCTACGCTCTCAGAATAAGGTAGTATGTCATTATTAAAAAAAGATGTTTTCACTTTCATGGCTGTGATTTTATGTGCTAAGAGAAATTCAAATATGACCATTATTAGAAAACCTTTCCTCTTTTTAAGCATGCTTCATTTAATTGAACTAATTGATAAGTCTTCTTTTGTAAAGGAATAGTATTCATATAGGCATAATACCATCACCATAAAAAGTAAATTTATTTATACATATGAGTTTCTTCTTTCTATTGTGTCACCCTAAAGCAAGTAGACAGAAAACATTGAAGTATTTTTTCCATCTCCCCCACAATTACTTGACTTAATACAGCAAAGCATCAATACAGACAGACCATACAAAATTTTAGATGGAGCAGATCCTTGTGAAATTAAAAGTCACAAGCTCTGCCACTGGAGCAGGATCGCTTTTTGTGTTTGTGCAGGCTGGGAAGTGACGGGCTGATTATCAACCCCACTCAAAAGGAAATGGGGACTGAGCAAAGCCCTAAGCAGCCTGTGACTTTTCTATAGAAAAGAAAATATTTGCTGGCTGTGACACCTCAGTGAGGTGTCTGTACTTCTTGTGTAGATGTCAGAAAATACAGTAAGTGCTTACAGTCTCACTTCTAACAGTAGTTATATGGACTTCCTGTACTTTTTAGTTCCCTTTTGCTTAGGGTTAAGGAAGTTTTACTATCAATATTGATGACAACAAGACTGAATTGAGTATTTTACTTTCATTTATGGGGGCTAATGAAAGTGACTGTGGCAGAGTCTGTCAGCTTTGACAGGACTCAAACTTTCTTCAATGAAATGTATTAGTAATTGTACTTATTTCTCAGATTCTTCCATATCTTTCACACACATTTCAGTATTCTAATTTCATATCATTGAAAGATGACAAAGCTTAGGAAACATTTGTTTCTGGGTAAGTATTTCTGACTCAGTGAAAAACTTCCTCTTAGCCAAACATCTAGCTTGACTGGAATGATAATATCTCTGTATTTGACATGGTTTTGCTCTTAGTTTGAAGTATTCTATCATGACAGAAAATAAAGTAAAATTCCATTACTGCAAACCAAATCTTTGGGCCCTTTCTTGATTGTTACCTGACAATGGGTGTGTTTAAGTAAGAATTGATAAAAAGCCTCAGGAATTTAAAAGCTATATTTATTTAAATAATATAATGTAAGTTATTGTGTAAGTGATTGTTAATGTGCAGCACTATTTTATCTGTACTTGCATTTTCTCTGTGGATGATATGCAGGTAACAATGTGACAGAAGCTCAGATAAATGTGATTATACTACTTCCTTACTACTGTTGCTACTTAGTGATAAAGATGGTGTGAAAAATCCACCATTACTACTTTGCAAATCCATACATAAAAAAATGACAATAATAAAATGTTATTTAGTTCTTTTTGCTTCCATTTTATGGTATGCATGCATTTCCCCATTGCTTTTATTGTCCCAATTCAGTGGTTAATGCATCACTTGGTTCTAAGAGGGGAATACATTGAAAATAGTACTTTATTAATCTTTCTTTAGATGAAAGGGGGTATGGAGACTGAAATATAACTAATCCTTACTATACATTTGAGAGAGATTGTTGAGTGTTGATCTTCAGTGTGTAACAGAGAACTAAATGGAGTATTACCTTTCCATTTCTTCTTTCTATCCAAGATGGACATGAACAAGTCTTGCTATACATACAAACTATGTTCAGGAAACAGTAAATACAGTTAGACCTACAAATCCAGGGACAGTACAGCAAAAATGTAACAGCATTTTACATGCACACACAGATCTCCCTCGGATCACCAGAGTACTTGGCTAACTTCTCCTGTTTTACACTGAAATACCCCCTTGTTACATTAGTCCCAGGCTACAGTCCACGAGTTGTGCTAGGACACACCATGAATGATGGATCAAGTATGCAGAGTTAGAAGCTACTTTCACTTTGTTTCGCTGTAAAATATCTTGAAACTTACTGCACTTCATACATTTCCATTTGACCATTAGTCTTCCACTTATTGACTTAACACACAGGGCACTGAGCCCTGGCTGCCTGAGTTTGAGGAACGTTGCCCATACAGCTTTTTCACTCTTGAAGGAAATTTGTTGGCATGTCACATTTCCCTGCCTTGGGTATATCTCGAACTAACCCCTCACATGGCACTTTAGTAGAACCCAAGTCCTCATGCTGTCATGGTTTCTTAGGTGGTCCCCTCTACTACGGTATCTCCAGCTACTGGTCTAGATACCGAAGTCAAAGCTGCTTTAGCAATACAGCCACTGGCTTACAGAAAAAATTCTGTTCAGTGGTGGCACATTTGAGCTATAGTATTTACCCAGTTTCCAGTATCACAGCACAAACAGTGGATGTAGCATCCCCAGTGAACTGATGGGGATTTGAACGCAGACAGCAACCTTAAAGGAAGTTGTTCATGGGAAAAAAGGAAACGGTGATTTGCACAGATGGTTTCTGAGCTGTGGACCAGGTGAGCTACCTGCTGACTTCAGCTGAATAATCCTTCTTACACGGTAGGAACAGTTCCACAGTGCACAGGGCTCAGAAGCACCCAGAGAAGCACTGGGTAGCTCAGTCACAAAGCTGAGGAAATACCCTCTGGTGGGAAGGCAGCAGCCAGTGGTGGAGCTGTTTGGACATGCTGCTTCATACCAGTTACCAGAGAGAACTGACATTCAAGATTCCTACTTTGATGTCAGTCCTGAGGAGTTTTTAGCTGAGCTCAAAGGAAAAAACAGCCGAAAACAACACACTGTTCAGGCTTAGGTGAATATGGCAGCCAGCGGGTGAATTCCACTCTCTGCTAACATTGGTGAAATCCTCTTCTCCTCCACAAAAGTCCTCTTTGCTGAATTAGTTTGGGTTTTATAATTGCTCTGCGAGTGTAAAGTTTAAACCTTTATGCATTTTCCTGAAATGTTTATAACTGGGAGCAGCTGCATGCACTTTACTTGCCACTCTTACAATAGTGCATACATTCTGTAACTGGTGCTCTTCCCTTAATGCTTTTTTGTCCACCTGAAAGTGAGAATATCCAGAGACCTGTACCGCGAGTAAGATTACTTGGTCCAAGCATAGGCAAAAAGGGAGAAAACACTACTCACCACAGTACATCAGCTTCTGAGTGCCACAAGGCAAGGCTAGAAGCAACAGCATCCCAAGAGAGGCATGGGAGAAGCAATAGCTCCTGAATCCAAATACAATGGGAGTTTCAAGCTGCTGTATTGCAAAAGGAAAAGTACCATGGATAGTACAATCACCTGAATTCTCTGCCAGGCTGACTCTCCTAGACCTATCTGACTTCTAATCACATTTCACCTCTAAGACATGAAACAAAACATAATCTAGCAGTCCGCTGAGAAGATAGGCTGGATTGGGCTGGTGGCCCATGCCTTGTTACCGTTATGTAGTACACCGAAATCTTTTGGAACCATAAATCTCATAACACTTCCAGATACATAAACTAAGCACTTTGGTAGTGTTTGTTCTTGCTTCTTTAGGGAAAGTGGTTAAGATGACAGGTGGGGGTTTTTTTGTTGGTTTTGTTTTTGTTTGTTATTGGTTCATTACAGTATAATTTGTGGCAGAGACTTTCAGAATTTTTTTTTTTTTTGTTAGATATATTTATTTGGATTTCAGGTGCCTGAAATGACTCAGTTTTGTAACCTTCTAAAAACCCAGAAACTCCCTGAAAACGTTGCCATCTTGGTTTTTTTAAATAAATCAACAACAGCCTAGGAAAATGACAGATTCATCATGCCCATATTTAAAAACAAAAATCATTAGCCTCAAGCAAGTTTAATTAAACTTACAGAAGAGTTTACAATGCAGAAGAAATAGGTCAGGAAGGAATAATATAAAACAAAATTACTTCTTGAAAGTAGTCCAGGAAAAGCAAGGCAAGTCTGAACCCAGTCATTAATGATATCAGGGAGGAGATGAGACTGTGAAGGGTAACAAAGTCATGGGAAAAACAAGGACATCTGTTACCCAAACATAACTGCAGGGCATTCCTGTTGGTTATTTTGTGAGGAGCATTAGTTTTCCACATGCAGTTTGTGGTACAATGAAGAGGTTAAGCTCTAGTCTTGGCCTTTTTGCACATATTACTACTTAGCTAGTAAGTCTCTGAATAATACAAATCATACATGCACTCTTTAAAAAGCTTGGGTTTCTGGTGCTTGAACCAGAAGTTCTAACATAGCTACTTTGCAGTGTTGAATGCTCATTCTGAATAACAGAGGTATGAGTCGCAGTGACTTACCAGGGTTAGTGTCTAGAATTTTATATCAGCTAGTAGTTTGGATAACATCTGCAGGGTCATTCTATAACCAAGATCCATAAAATCAAGTGGGTTCATCTTCTCCATTTCCTGCCTGTCTTTTGATGATATTTCAAGAATTTTAGTTACATCAGAGCAAACTTCCAGTAAGGAGCAACTTTTCCTTGTCTCAGCCCCAAATGTAGGCTTTATCAAGTCTTCCCATCTCATAGAGCAAAATATTATTCTTACAACCAAACTACTTTTCCTAAGATATTTGTTCTGGAGTGCAATAATCTTCAAACGAAAAAATGAAGACTTCCAGGGCAATAAAATCATCCCCAAACTCTGCAAAAGGAACTTGTTAAAAAAAAAAATATAAATAAATCAAGTGACCTCAGAAGAAAATTTGCTTGACCTTTGTGGTCATTCAGTCACACAGGACATACTGCTAAGTGCTTTCGTCAGTTCTTTGAACTCATGTGTCAATTGTTTCACTTTCTCTTGGATTCTGCAGTACTAAATGTTTTCCACTCAAGTAACATGGTAAGCCTTTTCCCTCTGCAGCTAAACTTCCCCATTTTAAGGGTGCTGAAAAGTAATCTCTGTTCTTCAGTATGTGCATGAGTTCTGCTTTTGGCTTCCTGATGTTTCCATCCCTGCTGGGTACTGTGAAACCTTTTCTGCTACTTCTAGCTCCTACCCTCTCAGTTTGGATATGGCTTTCTGCTGTTATTATTAAACCACTAATGCCATAGCTCTTAAATTACGAATAGATAACTTGATTTCTTTTTCCTCTTTGAACCTGTCTCATACTGACCCATTTGCATTCCTTAGTTGTTTAAGCATGATACAGGGGTTCTTTACAAAACAGGCTCACTCACATTTGTACAAACTGATTCAGAGCTGTGCTGCATGTCTGGCTTTGTGTCAGCCTGAATCCAAACTCAGAGCAGATGCTGAAGACAAGCCCTTGTGGCCATCACAGACCTGCCAAAGACAGTCACAGCTCTCCCGTGGCACCTCAGCAACATGAGCAGGTGGCTGCAGGAATTCAAACATCTGAAGCAAAGCCCTCTAAGCAGCAGACATGCATCTGCTTCTCCACAGAGATGAACAAGAAATTGCCAGGAGATACGTGCAATCCCAAGGCAGGACAACATTTAAGGAGGACAAATTGCAGGCAGATGGCTGCAGTGCAGATAGTGTGAAGGCAATCAGTAAAGACCAAATAATCCAATTTACTCCCAGAAGAATGAAGACCAAAAAAGGGTCTCTAGATAGTAGCCTGGGGAAGCCACAAGGCAGCTAGACTGTACTGAAATGCCTGTCAATTCTTGGAACAGTGGAGAGTTTTCTCACACTGGAACAGCTGACCTAAATGATCCGGACTCTTCCCACTACCTTAGGTAAAACAGAAATAACACTGTTGATATTTTTATTTCCTGCACCTTTCATAATTATAGCTGTCACAAAATTAAGTCTTTTACAGCAGCAGGATGGGCAGTTTTATGAATGTCAAGCAACAATTTAGGCTCATAACTTGGGTCAAACTGTGCTGGCCAGTAGTCCCAAGAAAGCAGGTTTGGTTGGCTGGTTCAGACAGGACACATTTGTGGCTGAAAGCAGTACCATCTCATACATCAGCATCTCTTCTGATGGCCAGTGTCTGTCCAGGAAAATGCTACTTATTTCAGTTCCTCTGTGCTGTTCTCACACAGTAGGACATGCCTATCATGATCTGCCATGCTGCAGCCCTGACTGACATCTTAGGCAGAAGTCCTGCCCTACTGTGGGTCTGAAGATCCTCTCCAGGATTCAGGAACAAGTATGAAACTGCAGGAAATCCGTCCCTGCCGCTGCCCTGTAGCTTGGCCTTTGTGGAGACTTTGGGGCCTCCAGACACACTTCAAACAAAAAAAACCCCAAAACAACAGAGGCTGTGCCTGCTTTCATTCACCACCATTGTTGTTACTGCTGCCAGGGAGAATAAATGTATATGTCCTTTATATAGAATCACAGAATGGTTGGGGTTGGAAGAAAACTCTGGAGGTCATCTTGTCTAACCACCCTGCTCAAGCAGGGCCATCCAGAAGAGGTTGCCCAGGGCCATGTCCAGATGGCTTTTGAATAATGTCCTGTCACTGGGCACCACTGGAAAGAGCCTGGCTCTGTTGCAGTTGTACCCTCCCTTCAGGTATTTATACACATTGATAAGATCTCCCCTGAGTGCAAGGTCTGCATGCAGATGGTTGCCTCCTCTACCAAAACCTCACCACATAATGGGAACAGTCTGCCCTAATGGCAGACAGTTTTTTCACCTCATTAATTTTTCTCCCTTCTTCTCTCACAGGAATTGAAGGAGTACACTTAACCAGCTTTGTTTGCTTACCCATCTAGCCTCCTTTAGTAACTTATTAATAAAAAGACCATTCTATCAACCCTGCTTTCTTCAGTGAATAAACTGGCCGTGACATCCTGTTATAGGCACTGAGCCCAGAACATAATTTTCTTAGGTTTTTTTCTCCTTAAGCTGCCACCTGAAACACCTCTGGTCTGCAGCGGCCTGACCCCAGGGTCTCTACAGGTCTTTGTTCTCCATAGTCACCTTCTCTTCCAGAGCCCCTAAAGCCTACTCCTCTACTCAGCCCCAGTAAAGAGCAATGACAAGGAAAACCATGCAAGAAGTTCCTCAAGTAGCAAGGAAATTAGTTGATATATTCTGTGATGGCAACAAGTAATAAGCTTTATTGGGGCCAGAGACATGATTTTGGACATGGCCATCTAAGTAGTTGCAATTGTCCCAGAAAGAGCTAAATCCAGAGGCATATGGATGGCCACATAATACACAGACATTTGGAAAAAGGATGTACCATATGTGACACATGCATTGGAATACCAGTAGAGACAGCTTTCAAAGTGGCTGAATACAGCAGCTTTGCTTGAATGAGATCTGTATTTGCATTCTTAAGAGGGCAGGAAAATTGAGAAGAAGTTCTACAAAAAAATAGGATCTCTTATGTGCCAGTAGAGAATTTTACCTTTAGCTAATTGAACTACATGCCTAGGACCTGTTCCCACTGTCTCGAGGCTTGCCACAGTCTGCATATTGAAGGTGACAGTGGCAGGATTTGCTGACACCAAGGCAATGCAAGTCTTGAAATTAATGGAGGAGAGGATATGGACTTTAATGATACAGGCCCTGGTACGAAATGCCAGCATTTCAATTCTTCTTCTGAATTACCCTGTTGAGTATAATCACTCTAGTTAACTCTGCCTACTTTGAGAATAAATCAGCTTTCTAAATTCTCTGCAGCTGGTGAGTGCTCACTTAGTTTTCTTTCACATTTGAGTAGCCTGCTTTATTTATTTATTTATTTTATTTTCTTACTTTCTTCCCAGAATGCATACTGCTTCTAGGAGTGCTGTAAGACTGATGAAAGAAGAGATAAGGTGTGACTGCCAGTCACAGTAAGCGCCTAGATGACTAAAACTTAAGGCTTCTGGCAAAATTAATTTTGGCAGTGTTTTAACAATCCTCCTCACTTCCCAACAAGCATTTCTGATGCTGCATAGAGCAGAATTAAAATAACAACATAATCCTTGATCAGTATTGCTCACTTTCATGTGTGTATTTTTTTAACAATTACAAATAAATCCACTAGTACCTAATATATTTCCTATATTTGCATAGGAAATAACATGTTCAAACTATATCCTGACTTTCAAAGTTACATAGAAACTTTTCTAGCTGACTAAGGAAATCATGTATATAAGAAACAACAACAGAAAAGCAGCATTGTTGGAAGTTTTTAAGCTCTGCCATAAATAATCTCTTCATTTAAAATGGGCTGTTTAAAATAATTGAACCTGATTTAGTGTTGTACATAGTGCAAATAATTATATAGATTATTGTATATTATACAACAATCACAGAAAAACAAGACTATAAAACTGTCTAATTCTGATATCTTGCACAGTACTAATCCTAAATTTAATCAATTTTTTAGAGCTTTTTTTATTTTTCCCCTACAGAAAAAAAACCATCTAATTTTTATTGCCAAAGATCCACCAACACCATTAGCAAGG
This sequence comes from Falco peregrinus, assembly GCF_023634155.1. NCBI lineage: Eukaryota > Metazoa > Chordata > Aves > Falconiformes > Falconidae > Falco > Falco peregrinus. The sequence continues at coordinate 70,433,348 of NC_073739.1, forward strand.
TCTTCCAATGATTACTTAACTTTTTACTCAAAAATATCTTTTCCCCTCTGTAAATGTCAAGAAACAATTTACAGCTCTTGGATTTTGTGTCTAATAGATTGAAGAGCCCTCTCTTAACAAATTTATGTTCCAGAATCAAATACTCATTAGCATACACTAATCAATTATTCATTATTTTTAAATTTAATTATTTTTAAAAGATAAAAGGCAAAGGATTCTCAGCATTTCTGTAGATGTTTTTTCAATTCCACCATTATTACAATGGTTTTTCTCTGTTGATTGATAGCCTTCCAAGGCTGATGCTAAAACTGGATGCAACATTCACAAACTATGTGTTATGGCTGTGAAATACAGAAGTTATGTCTATGACATTCAATATTCCTGTTCACACATTTCAGGATCATATTCTTCCATCTGATCACAGCTTTCATTGGGAGGTCACATTCGGCTGAACAGTCATTAGAACACTCAAATTCTTTTAATGTATCACAGCTTTCCAAAATCAGACTCTTAATCTTTTATGTATGGTCTGTATAGCTTCTACTTAATCCTACTATTTGAAACCTAAAATATATAGAGCTAGAAAACTAGCCCTATTCAAACTAATTACAGTTACCTTGTACAGATAACGCTTTATTGGTATTAATTTCAAGTTTTACTCTACTTCAGTACTCCAGATCATAAAAATGGTAATAATTGTTCCATGGATAAGTGTAATGTGGCTGGTCCTTCCACCTAGATATCAACCCACTGATTTCCAGTCCCTCAAACACCGTTTGGAATCTCTGTTGAACATTGAGTTCACCTGGATTGCCAGGACAGTCAGAAGCAGATTATGGTAGAACATGAAGAAGGGCAAGTTAGCTTAAAGAGATGGAAAACTTTTTAATGACACTCCAGAACTAATTTTAGATGAGTAAGTGCAGAATCTTATCAAGTTAGCATTAATTATCAAAGCAAAGTGTAAGTTCAAAGCAGAAATCATTGGAATATTCAAATTGAGACACAAAGATATCTCAGTCCTGAGCAGATATCAAAGAACTGCTGTACGTTAATTAAACAAAGAGTAATATTGGCATAGGTATTATGTCATTTCTAGAATCTCCTTTCTAGCTTTTCTCTCCACTTTTTCTCTTATCTGCGCAATCTTTCCTCTTTACCAAGTTCTACCCATGCCACGTCTTGACTATCTAACACATAAATGAAATATTTACTGCTGGTGTTTACAATGCTTCTAGCTGTCTGGAATAATAACAATGTTAATTTTAAGTGATGAATCAGAGATCAGATGTTAGTCAGCATATTCTCCTGCTATTTGCAGAGCAATATTGGTCTAAAGTCTAAAGCTCATTTCCTGCTTGGTGGTAATGAAGCATCTGAACCTTGGATGAACCTTAGTCTCAGCTCCAAAGGGTCATTTGTAGAAGAACCATCTTTCTCTGTACATTAGAAATTAATAGGCTGGATATATGTTAAAAATAAATCTTTTGGAACCAAGTATTCCCAACTCATATTGAAAACATGTAATTTTCTCTGAAGTATTTCAGTGACAGGCACAATAAATATGACTTAAGTACCATTTATAAAGTGTATCTGTTCCATGAAAACAGTTTTTTTGTTTACTTGTTGGGAATTGAAATCATGCTTCTAAACCACAGCTTGAGTAGTCAATGTCATCTTTCTCTTACAAGGCTCACAAAAGCCAGTTTTGTTAGTTGGGGTTGGGTAAGGCAAACATACATGCTATGAATACAGCAACCAAAAATGAAAGTAATGTCAAATCCCTTGCACTTCTACTACAAAAGTCATAACTACATTATGACAAGATGGCTCAGTAAAGTACAGGAACAAATAATAGTCTATGACTTTCATGCAGCACTGCATAGATTCTCTTCTGTGACATATTTCAAAACACATTCTGCTGTAAATGCATTCAACAAGATACACTTAAAATATAGATGGCAAGGTTTATATTGAAGAAAATATTAAATCACATGTGTCTAGATTTAGACATTTAACTACACCGTCTTTGAAATAAAAAGCAAAAATCTAAAAATACTCCTCAAATAAAAACATTTTTGTTTAGAAATTTCAGGTTGACACAGGGAAGAAATCTTAAGGATTTTTAAAATCTGCATTACAGTACAGATTTTTTAAAAAAATTAATCTGTCAAAAGTATCACAAAAGAAACCACAGTAATTTTTTTCTTCCCCCAGCACGGGCTAAATAACATGATAAACTTCACTGTATTTCAGAAAATATTTTTATTTGATGGCATACTATATAACTAAAAAAACTTAGATATGCTGTAATTTCATTTTTCCTTATGGATTACCTGTTCCCAACATGTCAGAGGAATTTTCTGCTTTCTTCTGCAACTTCTTCTTTATTTCTCTATTCCTAACTGCAGATGATGCATAGTTATCCTTAGCTAGAACTATTTATATTTAGGGTTTGAAGAAACAACAGTGTCTTCATTTATAGTTGGTTAATGATGATTGCCACAGAAGACCACAAAGCATCTTCCTTACAGCCATCTACTGTAAGACAGGACAGTTAAGAGAAATTACTATAATTCTACACTCCCAAGATTAATTTCAACCCAGGTGTTACCTGAATTATTCAATATTTTGATGAGAGAATAATGTGATTAGGCAGCAAAGGCTATGATATTTTAAAGTTCAAATGAGGAGATGAAAATAATTTAGGCTTCTGGATAACCGAGCTAAGCAGAGGAAATCAAAATGGTATGCTAGGTGGGAAGATGGTCTGAGCAGAAAAGCAATGCTGTTGAACTGGCAGGGCAACAGAACTGTGCTGCTCTGGCACATAGGGGTAAGAAGCAATGTAGTCTGACAAAACACACAGCAGCTTAGAAAGCACTCAATGTTTTGTCTCACCTCTGCTCTTTTAGGTAAATTTTGGTTTTGTTTGCCTTTCTTTCTCAAGCTGTTGTCCTCAAAAGTATTGGTTTAAAGGCAAATTAGCCAGCTAAGGAGATTCAGTGCTATGAAATTGACACTGCTTCACACACCAGTAATGTTGATCATCAATCAAAAGTATAAAAGTGGTAATAAAATAGTCTTAAGGTGGGCAAATGACCAAGACAGGGTAGCTATTTCACAGAGAAAAAGAGGAAAAAAAATCTTATAAAGTAATTGATGGTTGTGTTACTCATCTTTTTATCTAATGTATGTCTGATGCTTCATTATAGAAAAACATTGCAAGGAAATTCAACCACTATAATTGTAAAATATTTAGCAGTTACAAAAGCTTAATAAATCCTCTCTTTGTATATAAATTGAATAAATAAATCTTACAGGGAAAAGCCAAATACTTTATTTCTGGCTGTCTTGTGCAGCACTGTTGCTCCACGTGTCTTTTGCCAGTTTGCCATTACAACGATCTCTTTCCTTTTCTAGAGAAACAAAAGGATAAATGAATGTATCAGTCACATTTGTGTCCCTTGTGTGAGGGGAGAGGATAGTGACCACAGCACTTCTCTGCTTAGTCTGTTCTCTGGATGCTTTAAAACATTATTTTAAAACTGCATTTAAACTTTATTCTTCTCTAGAAAAACAAAAAAAAGCCCGCTTCCTTATAGACATCCAATTGAAATACAGCACAGGAAGGAAACAGCCTAGTAGTATTCAAATTTGTACATGTGGAAATCCAAGTCACATTTATCTCAAACCACGGAAAGGGGTCAATTCAAGAAGTACTAGGAAGAGAATGCCAGAGCTCCAGACAACAGCATGAAACAAAGTATGGACCAGCTCGAAGCCATCTATGAACCAGGTTTTCACTTTTTTAAGTGTATTTTGTAACACTGAGAAGAGAGGTTGATACACCAGAGGGTCATGCTGCCACCCAGAGGGACTTCAACAGGCTGGAGAAATGGGCTTGACAGAAGCCTCACAAAGTTCACAGCGGGAAGTGCAAAGTCCTGTACCAGTACTCCAGACACAGACAGAAAATAGGAGATGATGTTCTGGAAAGCAACTTTGCAGCAGAAGGCCTCGATGTCCAGATGGATGCCAACACTCTGCCCTCAAGGCTAATAGTACCCTGGGCTGCATTAATAGAGGTGTTGCCAAGAAGCTGAGGAAGGTGATACTTTCCATCTCAGCACTGGTGAGGCCACATCTGGAGTACTGTGTCCAGTTCTGGACCCTCCAGCACAACAGAGAAATGAAGATACTGGAGACATTCTAGAGAACAGAGGCTCACCCTGCACATGAGGAAACATTTTTAGTGTGAGGGTGACAGCCCTGGCACAGGTTGCCAGGAGGGGTGGTGGAGCCTCCATTCTCAGAGATCTTCAAAAGCTGTCTGGATGTGGTCCTGGGCAACCAGCTCTTGTTGACCTGCTTGAGCAGGAGTGGTGGCCAAGGGGAGCTGCAGGAGTTCCTTCCAAGCTTAACCATTCTGTAATCACCAGGTAACAAAGTACAAGTCCTTCTCCTCTGACAGTCCTTGGAGAAGGGGGGTCAGGGTACACTGTTGGTGCTGGAGAAGTTGGTTACCAGGATTGCCCCACCTGTATTTCTCTGCTGCCCAACTCTGCTGGGCCTTTGGGCTCAGGGGCACCAGCCTCTCATCACCAGACCTTCCCTGAGGTCTGAGGCCTTCCCTCCTGCAAGGGCACACAAAGGTGGCCAGTGTCCTGTGAGGCTATTTAAAATTACCTACCATGACACATGGAGGAAACAAAGCAACGTACTACTTTAAAGATGTCATCCAAACATAATTTTTCCTGACTACTGTGTTAGTCTGCCTTCTCCCTCTGCTATGAAGATGTGATTATGGTCATGAGTTTTTGCTGAACTGTTCACTTAAAAGTAAAAATGTTTTATCCAAATTCCAAAAAGATTCTGGAGAAGAGTTCTCAATTACGTCAGTGAAGAATAAATCTAGCTATAAACTTTGCAACTAGTTTCACATGATACTCTGCAAATGCTTCAGAGCTTCCTTTTCTCCTTACCTTTCATGAGAGAAATCACACTGAAATAGAGTGAACTGTCAGAGAGAAATGTTTTGGACTAGGTTCATATTTCCTGCAAATCCAGAGTTTATGACTGCACTACATTCAGGATGAGCTTGACCAGGAGATTGATGAAAAGCTGATTGTTAACAAATCAATAAGAAAATTCATGTTCTTTACATTAGCTTGAAGATCTTTATTTTCATGTAACATAAGTGCAACTGTGCTATCACAGCCTTCATCTCTGCTTGAGAATTCCCAGTATTTTACCACTCAGAACATATAAATCAGCTTCACTCTAGATTAGCTGTTCTGCCCAATACCAACAGCATGTTTATTTACCCACAGCTTTTTAACCTTGACATGACAGATATAGTTTAAAAAAAGAACATACAAGAAACCTCACTGTTCACTTGAGAACTTGGAGAAAATAGCAATCAGTAGACAGATGACCTGAGGTAATGACATTTGGTTGCAAATGTCTTTCTGGATACAGATAAAGTAAGAATTTGAGTCATTTATCAGAGTTGTGATTTCATTGACAGGCCAAAACACAAGAATTTCCCACATGAGTTCATTGGGTTACTTCTACCTTCTCTCTCACACTCTGCTTATGCCTCACAGAAGCAAGTCTTAGGAATCACCATGCTTTTCCTTGTATTATCACATTCTGCACAGATGACTATTTCCCAAAAATTCTGCGTGAAGATTAAGAAACTCTCTGAGGATAATTGTGCCCCAGAGAAGAGTTCACAGTTTTTGCCTCAGATAGTTCCACTAGAAAAACCAGTGGCCACTCAATAACTTCCTTCTGAGAGCCACTGTACTTTTCATGATTAGACACCTAAAGAGGCAATGCATTTACAGAGACCTCCAGGATCCCCAAAACATGTACTAGGAGCTAAAGCTCTTTTCATGCATTTGCAGGTCATGCTTTGAGATCATTAATCAGCACTATTCATATTAAAAAGAGTCCACAAAAGATACAGCTTCCCAGTTATATCCCATCTGTAGTTTTCACGGCCTCCCTGTTGGCTCCTACCTCTGGGAAATAGGGCCACGTTTCCTCCACAGACCATTGAGTGAACGCTCCAACCAACAGATGGGAATGTGGAAAGAAGGAAAAGCTGGCAGTGGAGTGTTGCTGGAGGTGCTATCCAGCTATCATGTCAAGGTCAGTTATTGGGCTGTGATGCATCCAACAGCGTAGTAAAAGGCAGAATACCTTCTTTACGAAGTACAGGGAGACGAGGTATGAGTTAGGTGCTTGACTGTATAGCACTAGGATTTGAACCATTCTAGCCTGCCCAGAAGCAGACCACCAACTCTGTAGGAAACTTTAAATGGAAAAAATATAAGCATCTCAGGACTCTAAATGTCTTCTGGGCTAGATTCAAGTTGCAAGTAGTTCAGATCTGTAATTTGGGCTTTGGTGTCCCCAGGTCTCATGTATTAAGTGTCCAAGGCTTTTAGGTCTTAGTATTAAGTGTGTCTGGCTATCTGGTCTCACTGATGAACGCAAGCTGACCTTGAGAGGGATACTTACTGGAATTTTTTTTTTTTTGCGTGACTGAAAACTTGGAATGCAGCTCTTCACAGTACAGTACATTTGCAGCAAGTTTAGACAGTCTAAAGCTCCTACAGCTGAACTCATGATTTCCCAAAACCAACAAAAAGAGCAAGAACAACATTAAGGAAGGTATTAGCCTTATTTTGACAAAACTGTTTGTTGTAAAAGACAACCTGCTGGCTATTTACATTTAGACGAGGAAGCCTTTGTTTGGGTTTACATTGTGTATCGTGTGATATCTTTATTTCTTCATCCTCTGAGCTCTTGTTGCGCTAAGGAACACTAAGGAAACCACTTCCTCTGGAAGTGGTTTATTATTGTTAGTTATTATATGCTTGAATATTAAAAATGAAGTTAAAAAAATAACATCCAAAATTACATTATCATAGTACACAAAAGTCTTGTCATTCTATTAATAAAGGACAAAGAAGTCAAGAATATTTTAAAATGACACAAACATTTGAATTACCTTGGACATACAAAAAAGTTTGCAGATCCTTCAACTAAGTTGCAGCTGACCTGGAAGGGTGTACTCAAACCTTTATAAATCCATATATTATGCTCACACCTAAATAACCTGGTTTTTTCATTTTTATTTTGTTTGGTCAGGCATGTCAATGTTGCATTACAGCTATGATATCCTGAGTGTCTCAGAAAATTTAACAATTCATTAACTTCCAAAAGCCATATGCTATCTAAAAGCAAAAGCATGCATTGTTGGTTTGTACAACACTTGTATATTTAACCTTGCTACAGAAATCTGGCATGTAGTCTTCCCAGGGCCGACTAAAAAAAATAAACCTTTGTACTTACAACTTGTTTCAAAAAATTGAATAGTAGAAACTTTCTCACTTTTTACAAGAAGAAAGCTAGACCTAATTTAAGGCCTGAAAGCAATGTGCATTATATATATTAAAAAAAAAAAAAAAAAGGAAAAAAACTCAGCCTCTCCCACTGACTTTAGATTACATTTCCTCAGTTTACATGTAACTCCGTAACCTCTATTTTCTTACCAGTCCATGAAACAGAGTTATCCTGGCTCTGGAATCATTGTTCCTATCTTGACACTGGTAAAATATAATTTTATTACCTTTATAAATAAACAAATAAACAACAAAAAAATCGATATTGCCCATATTCACCATGATAGAAAAACCAGCAGTGAGATAAATTTGAAAAAAACCAAAATCGTGATAGTCTGGGAAACTTTCTAATGGTAAGGAGAGCAAAGCTTTGGAGCAAATTGTGTGGGAGCTTATGGAGTCTGTCTTGGGAGGTCTTTGACATCTCTCAGTAGCAATTTCAGTACAGTTGATCTTGCCTTGTGGCAGAGGGATAGCTAAATGAAGTTCTGAGGTCCCCTTTAGCCCTGTTTCCTGTGGTTAGCAGTTTTCTCTTACAAACTCCCATTTTAAGGAACACACCATATGATTGTGCCACACTATCTAGTGAATAATTTTCATAGCATGTCCATTTAATGCATGTTTTGCAAAAGGACCTTGCAAATAATGCAGTTATACCTGGGCAATAGAACCTAAATTCACATTTACATGGATATTTTTCTCTTTCACGCAGGGCAATACAAGAAATGTGAAAGCTATTAGCAAGGAGCTGATAAAAGAAAAAAGATGTTGGGGGTTTTGATGTAATTTGGTCTCAACTCTTCCAGAAGTTAAATGTACTTTTGCAAGATAGAGTTCTTAAAAGTTTGGGGTTGAATTATAAAAAAAAAAAAAAAAAAAAAAAAAAAAATCCTTGAGGCCTAAAAATACTTTTTCTTAGATACTATAATTTAGTCTGTTACTTATCAGACCCACAGTCTTACTAAACTCAGTTTTGAGGAAGACTGTCACTCCAGAACACAAGTAGCAGGCCAGCTTTCTTCTTTTCCCTTTTAACCATATTTTGGTTCCTTGAAGGCATTAAAACATGGGAACAGTAGAAACCTGTTCATGTCAATATTGTGACAATAATTTCATAACTCAACTAGAAGGGGACCAATATAAATCAAAATCAGACTCTGATTTAAATTCTGAGCTCTCCCAGAAAATATGCCAAGAATCAACACAGATTTATCAAACACCATAAAAGGTACTTGTTTTCATTTTAAACTAATAAAGTAACGGTTTCCGGAAGTTAATCACAAGAAAGTTCTAAAACCTGATCACCATTAGGAAAAGAGCAGAGGAAAATAATTTTATATGAATTATTATTTGCCTAATATTAATTTTTCTCCCTGGATTCTCAAGCAAGTGTGCAGATAAGCTATCACATACAATCCCTCTGAAATCTGTACACAAGAAACTACATTTAGTTTAACAATTTTGAGGATGTTGTTGAAGTCTTGTGCCAATTTTGGAGACTGGAAAACCTGGCAAAACTATCCTGGGAACCAACTGCATGTAATGTGTTCTCTAGGGATAGAGGTTCTTCATTTGACCCCAGTTTTTGAGCAACCAGAAGTTGTATCTTCTGCCAAGAAACGAAAAATAGCCATGCACTTATTGAAGATTCTTTATTTCATCTCAGCTTGTATTTTTCCTCAGAATGGACATAAGTCTGACCTTGGGATATACTTCAAATAGTGTGTGGTTCCCATCCACATTTATAATGCTTTAATTACAAGCCTAATACCATTGCTTAACAACAAACCTATTTTCCCAATATTAAAAACAGGAAAGGAATTATTGCCTGTAAAAATGATTTATGAAAATATTCTAAAATACTTGATCTCACTTTAAGTTGTGCTACCCTGGCCTAGAATCTTGCCGCAACTTGACTAAGAATAAACTTTAGTTCCATGAGCAAATTTTTTTAAAAAAATCTACAAAGTTAATATTTATGGTAAGCAACTTGCTCTGCAGATGTTAGTTGGCCATCGCTGAAGACCTCGATGAAAATTCAAACCCAGACACGATATTTAATTCTACAATAGACATAAGACATTTAAAACTGAAAATATGACTCTTTTAAAAATGGGTTTCTGAAGAATGCTTTCCAAATCTACTAAGAGGAAGATGTGTTTATGACACACTGATGTGTGTGCATACACACAGAAATTCAAATAAACCTGGAGATCCTTCATTTTCTTCTTTTTTAAGGATCAGAAACTTCTCAGTCAAGACAACATTTTTCATTGTTTAAAGGCTGAGACTGCTCTGCGCAGTCCTTAAATTTTTGTATCTGGATCTCCGGATGTTTTTGGATCCTTCTGTTCCCACCCCATAATTGATTTACCAGAAGTTATCTGGCTTTGGTTGTCCAGTTTTCTGCAAATCTAGTCGTCTCCAATGGACATTCAGGCTATTGTAAGTTATCAGCCTTGGCCTGCTTTCTATATTCCCAGTCAAAGAAGTTCAAGCCTGAACAGACAAACTCCCTAGCAATATGTGTTTTTTGGGGTAGAGATAAAAGAAAGTCAGTTTTCTGAAAGCACTCCTCCTTTCACTGCTATTGCATAATTCTCCTCTTTCCCAGGGGAAGGTAAACAGTGAAAGGTAAACAGTTGTTTCCATGTTTAGAAGAAAAATAAAGAGCTATTAATCTCCAAATCTCATCCAAGGAAAACTGCTGCAAACTGAGCTGTCATCTCAGTAATCTCTCATTGTTTCCTTCCATTTCGTTTAACCAGAAAGAGTAAAAGGGCACAAGCCATGAGTACCTTCATGTGGCCACTTTATATATTTTCCACTTTAGTACTTGGCCTTCTTCCTATGACTGACTCTACAGTAGTTTTTTATGACCATTTCCCACTGAGGGACAACTCCACGTTCTCCCCTTGCTCACTAGTGGGATCTTGAGCAGTCGATATGTGAGATTTAGTTTAACTGAATTAAGACAAAGAAAAGGATATCTTGCAACTTTATTCTTCTACCTCCCCTTCAATGTTAAAGGCTCCATATAGCCCATTGAGCTCAAAAGAAGTTAAGCATCTAAATAAATTTGACATTCTGCTCTTACAGATGTCAAAAGTCTAGAAGATGCAAAGCAGAAGCTCACAGATATACTCACAGAATCATAGAAACATTCACTGGAAGGGACCCCTGGAAGACATCCAGGACATGCTGCTTGAAGTCAGTCTGCGAAAAACACCAGACTGGAGGTTTTTGAGACTTGGCTACACAAAGCCACAGCAGACCCGAGAATCTAATTTCCATGGCCCTGTGTGCAACTCATTCCAGAGCTGCACCACCTCCCCTTTTCCTAACAGCCAACTTCCCAAACAGCAATGTGTGGTCACTGTCCCCGTTATTCTGACTGCCCCTTCTCGGAAGTGTCCAGCTCTATTATCTTCATAATACTTCCTCAAGTTTCTGTTGGCTGCCATAAAATTGCCCCTTAGCCTCTTACGTGCCAAATTAAGACCAAGCCCAGTTCCCTCAAGCTGTCCTCATAGGTGATGTTCTCTAGGTCACTGGAGGAAAGACTTCAAATTTTGTTCCAAGGTTTCTCATCCAAATTAGAATCTGTATAAAAAGAGCCATTTCTGCAATCAAGAATTTCAGGCTTCCCTTTCTTATTTGTATTTTCAGACATTTTGTATAAGTACAGTGAACTGTTGCATCTGGATATTCACTGTCAGTGTTCAGATGGTATTTACCTCAAGTGATTACTTATGTGGGTACGCACTGATGCAGGAAAAAGCAAGCTATACCTGTGGCTTGACAATAAAATGTACCTGGAAAAAAAGGAGAAACTAAAATTTGCACCAAAGCCAGATACTCACAACTGACCAGGGTTATTAGTGTCAGCAAGATGGAAGGATGGAGGGAATTTGTCTTTGGCCCAAGACAACTTTCAGCAGTCCTACTCCTTGTAGGAGTGTAGAAACACTTCAGAAACACCTTAACAATGAGACAATGCTACATCTGAGTGAAAGAGTCACTTTCCTGAGGATCCCCCCAACATAAACAGTGAGCTTTAAGACTGCAACAGTCCCCGAAACACAGTAATGTAGTATACTACACAGACAGAACTGCAGTGTAAAGTCTTTTCTCCCTTCCTGGCACTCTGTCCTCCATGTAAATACATATTAATGCTTCTTCCTTTTTCCTTAATTATGCACAGAACCTTTGATTTTTAGGTGTTCTGTAAATTAATGTCACATAGCAAGCAAAACCCATTAAGGTTACAGAGCTCAAAATTGAAAGTGACATAAGCAAATGCCTTTGTAAATGATCAAAACATTTGTTTTACTGAGCTGGTAAGAAGTGCTTTAAACTAGAAATGACAGCGAGAAAAGTACTAGCAGCCCTGGGAAGCAGTGATAGGGTTTACAAGCAAAGAGCCTAGGATGATGGAAGTGGAAGGGAGCACATAATCAAAACAAGACTTCAATGGAGTCACCTCAAACATTTGAATGTAACCAAGAAAGTACCTGCAAGGCATCATGACAAGGAAACTCCCAGATCCTTTTCAGGAAATAAACATGCTTGGGTGTCTTTCTGAAGCACCCATACACTAATGCATGGAGCCTGGAGAATAAAAAGAAGTTAGAGATCTGTGTGCTACTGCATATATGGTAGCATGACTTGCAACCAGAGTGCTGCAATGATGAGATACAGGCCCTAGGATGGACAGGCTGGGAAGGTGAGGCAGGCCAGTTGCCCTTTATCTGACAGAACAGCAGAAGTGTGTGGATCTCTGGATGGGCATGGGTAACCCAAACAAGAGCTTATGGATAAGGATGAAAGATCAGACAAATATATGTGATATTGCACTGGGTGCCTTCTATAGGCTACCTGATCAGGAAGAACAAGTGGACGAGACCTTCTACATGAAGCTCAACGTGACCTGACAATGTGCACTTGCAGCTTAGAAAGCCAACCATATCCTGGGCTGCATGAAAAGAAGCCTGGACAGCAGGTGAGATGAGTTTCTCCCTCTACTCTGCAATTATGAGACCTCACCTGGAGTACTGCACCCAGCTGTGGAGCCTCCAACGTAAGAAGGACATGGGCCTGTTGGAGTGAGTCCAGAGGAGGGCCATGAAGATGATCAGAGGGCTGGAGCACCTCTTCTATGAAGCTGAGGTTTTCAGCCTGGAGAGAAGGCTCTGGGGAGACCTTAAAGCAGTCTTCCAGTACCTAAAGAGGGCCTAGAAGAAAGCTGGAGAGGGACTTTTCACAATGACATGTAATGATAGGCCAAGGGTGAAGGGCTTTAAAAAAAGGGTAGATTTGGAATAGATATAAGGAGAAATTCTTGACTATAAGGGTGGTGAGACACTGGCACAGGTTTCCCAGAGAAGGTGTGGATGCCCCATCCCTGGAAGTGTTCAAGGCCAGGTTAGAGGGGCTTTGAGCAACGTGGTCTAGTGAAAGGTATCCCTGCTTGTCACAGTGGTTGAAACTTTAAGCCCACTTCCAACCCAAATCATTCTATGATTCTACTGACAGCTAGAAGTAGCCTCACATTCACAGGTTCTGGTCCTCCTGGGGAGCTTCAACCACAGCAGTATCTGCTGGAGGGACAACACAACAAAGTATGAGGAGTCCAGGAGGTTCCTGGAGATTACCTGTGATAACTTCCTGACCCAAGTGGTAGAGAAGCCAATGAGGAGAGGGACTGTGCTGGACTTCATGCAACATACATGGTTATGTGAAGACTGAAGTGACCTTGAAATGGTGGAGGGGAAGGAGCAGGTCAGAAAAGCAGGACCACATCCCAGGACTTCAGGAAAGCAGAATTTGGCTGCTTCAAATATGTTATTGAAAGGGTCAGATGGCATAAGGCCATAGAGGGAAGAGCAGTCCAGGAAAGCTGGGTAATATTCAAGGATGACTTTCTTAAGTTCAAGAACAGTCCATCCCAACGAGCAGTAAGTCAAGCAAAACTCAGACACAAAACTCCTAGCAAAACTCAGACACAAAAAATGAGTATACAAAAAGTGGAAGCAGGAACAAGCAATACAAAGACACTGTCTGAACATGCAGAGATACAATTAAGAAAGCTAAAGCCCACCTGGAGCTGAATCTGGCAAATGATGTCAAGGACTTCTGCCAGTACTTAAAAGGCAAAAGGAAGACAAGGAAAACTGTGGACCTGCTACTGAATGAGGCGGTGTCCCTTGGTAATACAGGACATGGAAAAGGCTAAGATACTGAGTGCCTCTTTCACCCAAGTCTTTACTAATAAGACCAGCTTCTAGAAATCTAAAGCCCTGGAGACAAGGGGAAGTGTACAGCAAGGAAGACTTCTCCTTGGTGGAAGAGTGTCAGGTTAGGGAAAACTTCAGCAAAAGGCACATACATAATAAGCCCATGAGCCTAGACAGGATGCACCCATTCAGCTGAGGGAGCTGAACGCAGCCACTGTAAGGACACTTGTATTATCTTTGAATGATCATTGCATTTGGGAGAGGTATCTGAAGACTAGAGGAAAGCAACTGTCACTCATTTCTTCAAAAAAAGGCAGAAAGGAGGACCTGGGAAACTACAGGCCAGTCAACCTCATCTCAGTCCCTGAAGTTTCCCCTTTTTCCTCAGGGAAACTGATGGAGCAGCTAATTCTGGGAACCAGTGGCAGCACATGGAGGACAAGATAGTGATTGGGAGTAGTCATCATGGACTCAGGACCACTAAGATGGTGAAGGGACTGTATTATCTCCCATAGGAGCAAAGGCTGAAAGACCTAGGATTGTTTAGTGTGGAGAAGAGAAGTTTCAAGGGAGATCTTATCCAGGTGTACAAATATCTTCAAGGAGGCTGTAAAAAAGAAAGGACCAGGCTTTTTCCAGTGGTGACCAGTGACAGAACAAAAGACTATAGGGACAAACTGAAAAAACGGGAGGTTCCTAATGAATACAAAAAACCACTTTTTTTTTTTTTTTTTTTTTTTTTTTTTACTGTGAGAGTGACAGATCACAGGAATAGATTGCCTAGAGGGATGGTGCAAGTTCCATCCTTGGAGGTCTTCAAAAGACATCTAGATATGGTTCTGGACAACTTGCTCTACGTGACCTGCTTGAGCAGGGGTACGAGGCTGAGAGGACCTCCAGAGTTCCTTTCCAACATCAACATTCTGTAATTACATCGTATACTCAAGCCGCCTTGAGTAGTAGACAGCAAACAAAACAGAGCTCTGCAACTTTTAGTAAAAACAAGTGGTCCTGAACAAATCAGAGTCCTTTCAGAAATGGTACACAGATTCAGAAACTAATGTGATGAAAACTTGCCTTGAAGGTGGCAAAAGGATGAGTACAAGATGTTTCAAATTAATTCCTTTTGCACTTAGGCTTGCAGTTCATGAGGAAACATATTGCTGAAGACTCTTTAAAGCATTCTTCCTTTGTGTTCTCTCCTAGGCTTCAGCACACAGTTTTTGTTCTCACATGCTGACTCTTCTGCAAATCACAACTAAAGATCATTATCTTTAGGCTGTTTCATTTTGATTTTGTCCATCTTGTTTCAACAATTTTTCTCCAGTTTTTGTGTCCCCTTCCACTCTAAAATAGTTATTTTCCCCTTTGCTAACTTTGTATCAGCCATCACATACAAGAAACTGTAGTGGTGCAGTTTTGCTGTGTGGGCAGAGCAGTTTGTGAAACATTCCATGTCCAGAGCATGTATGTAATCAAATCCATGATAGAGTATCATTTAAGTTGATTTTAGCTGCCCAGTTGCCAGAAGCCAAAGTTCTGCACTAGATTCAGGGTTTCCAAAACATTATGTCAAAATTTTCCATTGGGACGGGAAGGAGCACTTTCCTGACAGAAAGGCCACAACACTAACCAAATTTCAACTCCTTGCTCGAAAACATGGACAGTACACAGTTAGTCAAAGAAAAGGTTGCCAGGGTTGTTTTAACATTGCAACACAATGTATTTTCTCCAGCATTTTCTTGGAAATGGCAAAACACTTTTGGCGGAAACTTTCTGGAAAAAAAATAAAGTGAGCCCAATATCATCTAATGGTAAATTTTACCTAAAATGTTGGTATTTGGCCAAGCTGCAAGTAAGATGATATGAAGGTATTGTAATAAGGAGGTTTGATAAATCTCAATAATAGTCAATGCTGCCAATCTCAGCAAAACGCAGTCCCATGTGAAGGCCAGGGAACTAATGATCACCAATAACACTGGAAACTCCAGCCAAGACACCGAGCTGAGCAGTAATGGAAACACACATAAGCTCTGAAATCTGAAACAGGCCAGAAAGCTGGTCAGTTTTAAGGAACTTTCCTGTCCTTGCACTAGTCTGTATAATGCTTTAGCTGCACCCCTATGCAGACACGTAGGTATACACATTAAGTTCTCAGACGACACTTATCTCCAGCAGATGCAAGTATTTCAGTCCTGATGCATCAATCACTAAACTGAGCTTAGCTGAGAAAAAATCCAAATTCAGCAACCATGAGATATGAGTTAACAGCAGAAATGTTGCTAGTGTTTGCATTCATAATTGTAGAGGACTATTCAATACCAATACATTAAAAACTTTTCCCAGTCATATGACACTAGGGCAACAAATAATGCCTAACTTATGAACTATCTGAAAATTAAAAAATAAAAATAAGCACCATGGAAGTGTAAGGTCTGATGCATAAGGTCATTAACTCTACAGAGTTAAGAGTGAAATTACAATGAAGAAACAAACATGCTTTATTTTAAAAAGAAAACCACAAAATAGCTTTTTGAGAATACTAAACTGTGAAAATCTGGACTAAAGAATTTTACGGGTTACTGTGGTATAGGTTTCTCAGGCAATCATACCCCATCTAAACTCCTCAACTCACGATGAATAAGGCTATTAATATGAATTTAGTTAGAACCAATACAATATCATAAATCAATAATTAATCATTAATTCTTAGCAATTTTTTAATGGAAATCATAGGCAAATTAATGTATAATTTAGGGTCTGAGCCATCAATATCTGGGTATATGATTCCCTACCCCCTTCGAAGTCTACACTTAAATTTCACAATTTAGGGTCTGAAGAGAATGAGTGGGTGGAAGTATACACTTCTGCTATGCAAGAGACCAGATCACTGGGCCTAATCATCCTTTCTAGCTACTGGATTTATTCCCTTAGAGATTTAACAGGGAGAGAGCACAATTTATAAGGCTATATCCCAGGTGTGGCATGCAAAGAGTAACCCACAGATGGCACAGAAGGTAAGTGCCAGGAATACTGAGTCTGCTGTACACAAGCAATGCAACTAATTGCTGTTTAGGCACTACTCCAGATTTATGTAACTACAAGGTTTTTATTCTGCAGCTGGCTCACTTTGGACTATTGACAGAGAAGTCCATCTTCAGGGATGACTCTGCCATGAGCAGTGTTCCTGCATGTGCACAGCATTCTTGGACAGACAAGCAGTTAGTGAGTGCATAAGATGACTCTACACTAGGTACAGCACCCACAGCCATGTGCAGCAGGACAGACTCTGCATCCTACATGCAGTAAGAGTGGAGATGCTGTGCAGATTCTCCTGTGTTTAAGCAATAAATCCAGGGGGTTTTCACCGCAGATGGATGCTGTTGCCAGGACCTCTCAGCCTCTTAATCGAAAGCACACCTGATGATACTGGAAGGCATAAAAATACTCCCCAAGTGACCTTCATTTACAAACGCTAGTCAAAAAACCTAATGTGGCAAGGCTAGGTATACAGCTGAACTTTGGTACCCAAAACATGTTCAAATGCCTATGAACAGCATTTATTTAGCAACACAAAGAGCAAAACTCACCTAACTTCATAGACACAAATTTCTTGGGTAAAATTCATGGAATAATTCAGGTTAAAGGAGAGGCTTGGCATCATCTCATCCATCCCCCTACTCCAACTAGACCCAGCTTCAAAGTTAGATGAGATTGCTCTAAGTCTCCGCAACCTCTATGCAAACCTGTCCAGGGCTTAGCCACCCTCAAGGGAAGAATTCTTCCTGTACACATATGGGCTGCCTTTGCTTCAGTCTGTGAGAGTTCTTCTCTGACAGCTGCACACCCCTGAGCAGATTTTGCCTCTATCTTCTGTATAAACTCCATCAAGTATCTGAACAGAAGAGTTGCTCCAAACCTTGTTCTCTGAGCTTCCCCTTGTACACCATGCTCCAAATCCTGGTGACTATCTATTAGGCTTTCTCCAGATTGCAAATGACTTTCTCATACTGGTAGTCCAAGACTGGGCACAGTACTTCAGATGTGCCCTCAGGACTGCTGAATAAAGGGGAATAATCACAGCCCCAATCTGCTGGCTACACTCTTGCTAACACACTGAGATATGTCATTAGCCTTCACAGTTGAAAAGACACATCGGTAAGCCACATTCCTCCACTCCCTGCTGCTGTCTGGCGCACATGCTATGAAGTAGGAATAAGTCCTGAGCAGATAGGTATCTACCTTAGACCCAAATTTTGACGCAATTACAGAAAACAAGAATTCACTTGCTTATCTAGCTCTGGGAGAGTTGATCTGACAGATTTGTTTGATGCAGCATGACATAAAACAGCTGGATAAGGAGGAATTCCCCTCCTTGTGTATACAACACCCTAGTGGTTAGGTGACGTGTTTTGGACACTCAGGCTCATCTCACTTGTGTATATCAGGGGGTTTGAACCTGTGCACCTTAAAAAGACAGCACCTGACCTCTTGCCTGTCCCAGGACAGGACCTTTACCAGAGTGAAAATAATTTGATTTAAACAAGATCTTTGGTGAAACAGGAAATGAAACGAAGCGCTGGTGCTGGGTAATGTCTGATCACTAGTCTCTATAGTTGCTCCCATTTTCTCACTCAAATGAAAATGTCATTGAGCACTGAGAAATCTCCACCAGATCTTGCTAGGAGGTAAGAGGGGTTACAAATCCCCCACCTTTCCATGCTTTGGCTTGAAAGTTTAGAACATAACTTTCCCATATTTAAAATGATTACACTTGTCATCAATTTATTATGCCATACCCAACCCTGACTTGGGACAGGGGTTGAGGGGGAGGTGGTGAGTAAATAAAAACCCTAACACTGCTTTACTTCATAGGGAAAAAATGTGTGTGGAAGAGAAAGCTCCTGGAGATGATTCCAGGTTATGAGATTTTAGAGAATACAGGTAATCAATCTGAATTTGAAGACATATTAAATATCTACTTTGAAAATACATTATTATTTGAGAAAAGCAAAAAAGCAAAGGAAATTTTAAGTTTTTATAAGATTTTGCTCATCAAATGTGTATTAAAAGTTGATCAATTAAGTGGGAAAACATCTTCAAGATATTCCTGCATCTCCTCATTTCATGTACTTTTTAACTTCTGGCCAGAAACTCTAACTTTATTATCATTTACTATCATTGTGATCGATACAAGCAGGATTTGAGTGAAAGGCCCTGTTAAAGATACAAAGTCTTTCATATATTTCACTAATGCTTCAGTTCATCTCAGTGGAAAATTCCAAGAAAAGTTTGAAATATGCAAACAAAAAGGAACTAAGGGAAAGAACTGATGTATGGATTAGAATACAGGAAGGGAAGGGCAGCAAAAGCAGTAGAAGGATGCATTTATCTCTAGGGTTTACCTTTGTGTAGATTACTTAGAAAATGTCCTGAAAATCCAGCTGTGCACCAGTTCCTCCTATGGAATCTAATTTAAACTAATGAGGACAACAGATATTTATCTTGGCAGCACATGCCCCTTGACATTATGTCCGACTCCAGTGATAATTATTTGATCGTGGCAGAGGAGGGCTCCCACACCCGCCAAGCACTTGCAACGTCAGCTGAAGTCAGCAGATGCTTGCAAAGGTGTTCTTAATCTAACCCAGTCCTCTTAGCTACCTGTAGGCAGAGGAGGGGACTTCCACCAAACTATTTGCACCTCTGTTCTTTACTTAGCCTGCAAAACGTACAATAGACAAGACAACAACCACCCATCACTTTCCAGTCATGTGCTGTGTGTATTAATGTAAAGGCTTTAAAACACAGCTATAAAGGTGGTCTCTACAGTATATGCTGAATAACTAGTACCATTAGTACTAGTACTAACAGCAGCTATGCAATTTAAGTGAGAAGGATTATTACTTATGTATGTTAATCCTAAACTGAGGTATGAAAAGCTTCTAGAAGCCACCAGATTTCCCTGGCATTTCTTGGAACTCTCTATATCTCATTCTGGGATTTTCAGCTTAGTGAGGGAAAAGTGCTTTGCTGGACTTGCACTGCATAAAAATTGGCGTTATATTTCCCCCACACGCCCAACAGTTTGCTATCAGTGCCACATTTATAGAGGTCACTAAGGTTTCAGGAGATTTAAATCTAAATAACTCCTCCAGCTCCGTTCCATAATTCTCAGGAGATTTTCTAAATACTAGACCCTCTAAATACTACCCACACACACCAATACCCTAAACGTTCAGCTGTAGCCTAATGTACTCATTTCCCTGAGCTAATGTCAATTATTCTATGCAAAAAGAATAGTGCTTGAGCAAGAAGATCTAAGAAAATACCAGAATATCCAATAGGCAGATGCTCAGAGCTCATCGGTAGGGAGCTCAGACAAAAGGGCAGCTGCCATTTCCAGGGAGACATTCCAGCTCCTTCGCTATCAGACGAAGGGAGTTGCTGGCTGTGAAGGGGTTAATGTGTTTTCTGCACACGAAAGTATAGGCACAAGCTCCCCTGAAGCTAAGCACCAAGCTAGTTCAGTATTTTGTACCTACCTCATTTAGGTAGCTCCCTCCTCAACAGATGGATCTTAAAGAGTTAAACCCATTCCATGCACTGACATGAACAGAACAAAGCTCAGCCCATGGGCTCCTTAGGTAGCAGGAAATGTGAGAGCTAAACCAAGTCCTTTTTTTGTTGTCCTCTCCAGCCCTTACTCGGGACAAGAGGCTGCCAGACGTGACTCTGCTCATCGTGAACAATAAAACTGTCAAGGACAATAATAGCCTCATGAGAGAGGATCATCCTTGCATTTGGCCTGGTCAACAGAAAATCTCCCACTAAGAGGTGGTAAACAGGGAATTTGGCAGCCACTTTGACGTGATGAAAGACATGGAAAAAGAACTATCTATGCTAACAGAGTATGGTAAGAGACGGAGTGAGAGGGGGACAGAGAAAAATGAAAAGTCACCATGCTCCAAAGCCTTACACACTCATTACATGCTCATTTTCTACGGTAATTAGCACAACATAGATACAAACCTTCAAATAGTGGGTAGATGGTTCAGCTAAATGCACAAGGGATATTATGCCACTATTAAGTGCCTGTATGTTCCACTGTGCATTGCAATGGCTATTGCTATAGAGAGGCAGGCAGCTAAGCCCTGGATAAATCCATAGCTGTCTGTATCTGGGATCTCAAAATAAGTTGCCAAGACGATTTTGTAGGCTCTTGGGTCTGGGCCTTAATACATCATGATTTATGGTTTGACTTGAAGGCAAATGCATTACCATTTCTGGACTATGTCTGACATGCTGAATGTGCTCATCTAGAAACAGTATTTTTAGGAAGAAATTGTTCCAGACATTTGGAAGAAGGCCTTTCTGCCTGAGTTTTCAATAGCTTGGTAGCGAGTGTCTAAGCTTTTGTAATGGAACAGACAGTCACATCAGTAAAGCATGTCTCAGAATTTGCCCTGCTTCAGGATTTTTTATTTACTGGAATCCCACTTTTACCCTGGGCAACGACATTTTCTAGAGTGCCAGACACTATTGACTAAATTAGTCTGAGGCAAATAAATTGAGCCTGCAGATGTATTTGGCTGCTGTGGTCAAGCTCAGCTGATGGACTTGGGGGTCTTGGAGGAGTTTTTTGGGGTTTGTGTGTGTGTGCAGGCAGTAAGGGGATCATCTGCATTTACCAGGCCAAGGTGCCAACATTCACTAACGTACTAATTTAGCTGGTCTGGAGAGACCATTTGTAAGAACAAGTGATCAGTTCAGATGCCCAATTTTTCTTTTTAAAGAACAGAACTAGTTTTCATCTGCAATTCTGCAGGTAACTAAAGGGAGTAAAATGAAGGGACAACAGAAATAATCTGGCAGAAAACAAAGCAAACTATTTAGACTGAAAAACAAAAACATCTGAGTAAGAAGACACAGAAGTAAAATACTAGTAAGTACAATGCAAGGAGGCTATAAGCATGCTAAAAACAATGATCAGTGAAACAACTGCGAGAATGAACTAGTTGTACACAATTTTTATGTTGCTAGCAACATTTATCTGAGACTTCATGCTTAACATTACCCACCAGCAGTATTTCTAGCTTCACAGTTTTAAGTTTTCTTCAGTTATCTTCATGTGCTAACATTCAACAGAGGTGCTTGTGGTTCCTTAGTTGAGATAGGTTTTTGAACAGGACCTTTTTGCTATTCAGGGTCCTACAGCATTCTTCTTCCTGGACCAGTCACCAGTACGTGTGCTTTTGGATAAAAAGGGGGAGAAGGTGAGGGAGGAAATCTAGAGTAATCACTGCATTTTAACTTCTTTTGACTCATTACTACCACTATACCTGGAAAAATAATGCTGACATCACTCTGACTTTCCTAACAAAATTCAAGTTTTTGTGACTACAGAGAAAAACAGCAATTAATATAACAGGTGAGTTCCAAATTTACAAGAAGAAACTGGGCTATCTTAAGACATCCCAAGTAGTGGTTCCTGCATGGGAAGTCACTGAGTTTCTTACCTCCTTGACAATTTACCAAAAGACTTTTCACACACAAGCAATTCAAGTTTTCTAAAATTAGCTTTTAAAAAGCTATTTTTGTTCCCACAGCTATGTCTTCATGAAAACTCAGTCTTACATTATAAGCAAAGGAATGCAATTCATACAAATAAGGCACATTAGAAATGAAGTTTGTAAAGCAAACTATAAGACAAGATTTCTAAAATAATTCCTGGGAAGACTGACAGTCTCAAATATCTGTAGATCATACCAGCCTTCAATCCTACCTTGCTCTGGTAACTTCCCCAGTTTATTGGGCAAGAGCAGACAGCTTTTTCTCCCATCAGAAAACTGCATACAGTGCAAGTTAAACAAGAAAGTAACTGCATTATTTGGATATATACTTTTTTAAAAAAGATATCTTTCTGCTTTTGCTATCAGTTAAGAGAGCCTACTGCTAATTGTTAGAGACTACTAGTCATTTATTTAAGTCTCTCAAGTGTGAGGAGACAGTTTTAGCTACCGGTACACCTACATCAATTGCAGGCTCTACACCAGGGATTGTAGGGATTCACTTTGTGACACCAGGTCTTCATCCTGATTTCCCTGCTCAGCCTGCTGAATTCAACCCTTCAGCTACGTGTGAATACCTCCTTCGTCCCTGGAAGCCAGCAGAACCTACCACCCCTGCACCCAGCTGGGAGACGGGAGGGGAAGGCTTTTGTTGTTGTTGTTGTTGTTCTATGAGAGAAAATAATCTGTGAGAACAGTGTGATACGAAGTTATCGGCTCAGATCAGCTTTACAGAAATCTAGCATGGCTAAAGCACCCTTACTCCCTCATAAACCATCTGCATAAGAGCTGTTTATGACTTCTCAGCATTGCACATAACCACATCAAGCCACAGCTCAGCCATTAGACTTTACCTCAGCTCAGCAGGTCTTGCCGAAACTGCACTTGTCAATGGGTCTCTGGGGAAAATGGGGCCTCTGTAAGACACAGCGGTAAGTTGGTGGCTTCCTTGCTCAGGGTTAGCTCTGGCTTCCATCCACAGGACAGCACAAAAGGGTGCTGTGCTAACTCAGGTGCTCAGATAGGAACTAAACCCCACACCTTCACCACTGGTGAACAAGAGAAACTCCACGAGTCTCCCCGCTCTCTGCAGCCTCCAGGCACAACAGCATACTTCCATCCAGCACAGCAAAGGGGCTGCTTCCAAAAGCCACTCAGCAATTCCCTTCTAAAACTTCTGCTTTCCTGGAGCATGTACATGTGTGTACAGCCCGTGTCCCAAAGCACAGTGGCAAAACAGTAATCTTCAATAAACTTTGTGAAACCCAGACCAGAGAGACTGGTACCTGCAGAGAGGAATTATCACCTTCCAGCTCAGCGATGAGCAGCTCTGCAATATTGACCAGACAGGGACAATGTAATCATCCTTATCATGCAGCGCAGGAGACGAAGCAGAAGGCAAGGGCCAGGAAGGAAGGGTCATATCCAGCAGGATGATCACATTCCCTGTGCCGAGCACGATATTCAGAACAAGCTTTCTGCAAGCCTTCTCTGTGGCATGCTGAAGTCAGGCATCACGCTCTGCAGCAATGTGTCACAGCCTCTCTACTTTTCTCTGTGCTGGATGTATGCAGTCAGGACACTGCTGTCACCTGTCAGCCCATCGCTCCTCGGAACACAGGGCAAGCAAGGCCCCACTGGTCAGTGCTGTAGGCAGACAGTACATCACTACAGCTTGTTAATAAGGAGGCATATTTTCTGTTTTCCCATTTAGCACTTCACACATCAAGTCCTGGTGGACACAGCTATCATGGTGCTGTAGGAGAGCTAACTTACAAGATCTTGCAGAAAGCTTGTCACCAGTAAGAAGGAGAGAGATGGCCCAAGGAGGTCCTGCACACCTGGCTGAGTGAGAAGATGCGCAGCAGTTTCTCCAATACCTCCATCTGGGATGGCATCCTGTGGCAAACTATGCCAAGTCTAGCCAGGATCTAGCATCCAATGTCAGTCTTTTGGAAACCTTTGGAGAAAGCCATTCTAAAACACCATATTGTGCAGTCATTAACCTAGGCTCCTTTAGGATTTATCAGCCACCGCATACCTTTCTTCCAGAAACTCCTCCAGATCTGACAAATAAGGTCCCTAAGTTTGCTGGGGTCTTCCTCCGCATTTGGAGGGCAGAGCAGTCAAATATGTTCACAGCAGGGCTCCCAAAGTGCAAGTTCAAGTCTTGCTTTGGACTTGACCATACTGAGTCAGGGCTGGTGTGACTCTTCAATAGGTCTGTTGACCTCAGAGTCTGTTGACCTCAGAGACTGGCAAGCCTTAGCTCATTGACCTTAACATATGAGTTTATCCTAATAAACTAAACCTGGCCAAGGTTTAAGGCTCAAGCCTTGACATGCAACTACAGCGTAATTGTTAACACAGCTCTTGACATAGTTGTGTCCTATGCTAGCCAGTATTGCCCCAGCAGTTCAGGGAATGGGAGCAGCCCTCCTCTTTTGCTGACAGGCAGTATAGACAAGGCCAGTGAGGTTTTCTGGTGCAATGTGGGTGGACAGGGTCTGCATGTACTCATACTTCTATACCCAAGATGGAATCCTAGCCCATCTTAATTTACTGGGGAGGATATAACTGACAGGAAGAGGGAGAGTGACTTGCCATTCCTCTGCTGCTTTGATTTCTCCTCCTCTCAGCTCTCATAACTCCATCCTTTTCTCTTCCTCCTCATAAATTTTCTTCCATTTTCAGGTTTCCTCTCTAGTATCATCAAATTCAGCATAATCTACTCCAACAGTTTCCTTCATGTTCACAAAAAGCAAAGCAAAGTCAATATCCTTCTGGGTTTTGTCCTTAGCACTGATTTCCAGGCACTCAGTCTCCCAGTATCACCTTATTCTTTCCCTTCTGCTGTAAGTTACTAACACCATTAGCATCACCACCCTCTTAACACTAGTAAAAGATAAACTCAACAGCAACTAAGTTGTAATTTTTTTCTTTTCTGTGAGCCAGTCGACATTTCTCTCTCACTTCTCCTTGGGCTTCAGAGGAAATATAAACTTTTCTGGGATGTAATGTAAGGCCTTCTTTCCTCCTCTACCCATCCTGTTCTCCTAAACCTGTCTTACAGTTTTAAAACAGACTGCAACAACTTTTGCAGTCAACACTTGGATGGTAGTAGAAGAGCTTTCCTGACGAAACAGCACAAATTTCCTGTCTGATGTGGTAGACTCTTCTAAGTCATATCCTAAACAACCTCCTTGTCCCTACCTGCAGCTTCTGTTCAGCTTTGGTTTATTTTAGTATAGATGTGTTCTTGAGTACTAGCAGATATGTGCTATATCTGACATGCAATGGAACAACAGTGACATCCATTGGCTAAAGTAAACTCAACCTAGAACTGTTTACTACACAAGAATTATTTTTAATCATAGAATCATTTAGGTTGGAAAAGACTTTAAGATCATCAAGTCCAACTGTTAACCCAGGACTGCCAAGCCCACTACTAAACCATGTCCCTAAGCACCACATCTACGTATTTTTTAAACACCTCCAGAGATGTTGATTCCACCATCTCCCTGGACAGCTTGTTTCAATGCTTGACTACTCTTTCAGTGAAGAAATTTTTCCTAATATCTAATCTAAACCTCCTCTGGTGCAACTTCAGGCCATTTCTTCTTGTCTTATCGCTTGCTAAAATGCAACAGTGTGTTTGATGTAAATGTGTGTTTGACATAAGTTATTCTACTACATTTTTATGTGATCTATAATTATCAATGTTTTAGGAGTGTCAGAAAAATTAAGCTAAGTTTCACATATTTCCCTCAGGTCCTTCCTGAGAAATGATCAGTAAGCTTGTCTTGCCTAGGGGAGAAATACACACTGGTTGGCAGATATTTATAATTTGAGAGAGCTCTTATTTTCTGGCTTATTGCAACACTGCACTCTCAAAAGCTCAAGCAAATACTAAAGACATCTGAAAACATTTGTAAAGTGCAGATAAAATTATCTGCCGCCTTTCTAGCTTGGTATGTACTGTCCAAGGGTTAGACCCTAACTCCATTCTGAGCTAAGGAAACTGAGCGAGCCCCTGCCTGGTCTCCCCCGCCCCTTCTTTTCTCCCCCCTTCTCCCTACCTCAGAAGACATTTTCTTTAGTAACTTCAGTAGCTTTTCTAGGTAAATGCCTCTAAGCTGCCCACCGTTTGAGAGGCTTTTGGCATCAAAACTAGTCACAACATTCCAACCACACTTGCGGCAAGTTCTAAGGACAGAGGTGGTATAAATTTCCCCAGTTCTGCTGGCCCACTCAAAGACAGCATGAATCACTTGGAATGCAGAGTTTGCTGGGAACTCCTGACTAGAAGGTTGCCCACCATGATACTCAGCAATTTATTTTTTTTCATGCTGCTATTCCACAAGAAAGAATCCTTATTTTTAAAGATACGACTTTTCAGAGATATGGTTCTTTTTTCTCAGAGGAAAGATTTTAAATATGGTTATGCTAAAACACATGGTATTTCTTTGCAGTCAGTTATAAATCATTCCACAGCACCCTCCATTATCCATCTTCTTCTCTATGCCCCAATCTGCATGTCATCAGCCACTTTTATCAGTAGCGCTATTATTATTTTTGGTATATTATGGTTAATATACCATATATTTTGGTATATTATGGTTAATATACCATAGGGTTAAAATGCAAAATGCAATTGTGACTCCTCACTGAGTTATAGCCAAGTGTCAAGGTCTGTTATGATCCAATTCTTAATTCACTTATACTAAGAAACTAGAAAACAGCAAACATACATAAATGCTGCAAGCTACTACATCAGATACTTCTCAGCACCTCAGTGTTACATCTTTGTTATTAACCAAAGCTTTCATTAAAGCAGAAGAGATTACATTTGTTTTGCAATATCTGGTCTCCACAAACCTATGTTGATCGGTGGAATTCCATGATTCTTCTTTGTTGTCTGAGGCTTCATTAATCTACTTGTTATAGTGTAGGCTCTAATTATCCTGGTTAGCCTGTTAACCTTTCCTAGAGCCTAGTGCAACACAAAGATTCTTCATTTTTCTCCTTTGAAAATCTGTGCTGTTCTAAGATTTACTAAAAATCAGTGGTAACATCCCAGAGATTTTTTGGGAAGCTCTTTTCAGTTCCTTCTATACAACTGGAACCCCCTCACAAATACTACTATTGATTGGGGTATTTTTTCTGAGAGAGAGAGGGAGAAACACCTGCAGTAGTTGTACTTCAGCAGTCCACATAATTCCTGTTTTAAATAAAAAATATATCCTCAATCATGATGTAAAAGAATATATTTTCCTCTCTCCTCTTCCAAACACACAGTAGCCCTCTGGTTAGATCCTTCTCTGTCTTGCTTGCAATAACTCTGATTTCTGAACACATCTGATTAGCATAGACCACCTTATTGTCTCTGCTGTTTGCTCTCTCGTTATTCATTACAGTTCTTGAACACAGTTTAATGTACAGTTTTGAGTAGGTAGTTCATGGCTCAGTACTACTATCATGAATACTGAAGAAGGAGAAGCTGTGCTGTCCAAGACCTATATCAGATGCTTTATTTATTTTATGAGTATTTTGTAAGGGCTTTACAAAGACTACTGCATAATGGAGATGATAACTCACCTGCAAGTAGTAGTTCTAGAATTTTTAGGAACAATAAATTTTATAGGATGACAAGGTGAACTGTTTTTGCAGGTTTCCCTTTTTTTTTTTTTTAATTTTTCAAGCTTCTTATGGGTTTAAAATAATTTCATTGTTTATCCTTGGTAATCCTTTGACTGACAAGCTTCCCTACTAATACCCTATAGCAGTGAAGGTAAAGAAGTGACAAATGTGACTCTCACGCTATTCCAACTTCTGTTCCAGTGTTAGCCTTACTCCCCACAGTGGAACACAAGGATGGAGTATCTCACTTTTTTAAAAAAAATATCATTATAATTCCTACTTTTTTACTAAGACTTTACTGCTCTTTCCTGCTTTATTGTTTATTTTTGTAAGAACTTTCATTGTTTCTTTTCTGTGTGTCTGAGGAGCTGAGGAGCTTTGGCTTGGAAACCTTTTTTTCTTGTTCTTCCTCAAGACACAAAATTACATGCTGTTTCATTTGTCCAGGTGTAATATTGGTTTGCCTTGAAACTGGCAATAGCAACTGAGACTTGTATAGGACACTGTTAATAAGAGTACAACAGACCTATTTGCATTATGACAGTCAACTTGCTAACAAATGCAAGCTTGATATAAAAATTTGGCTACAGTTTATTACAAACATCGAGAACACTCATTCTTAACATAAGATTTAGAAAGTTTTGATCTTGCATTGGATTCTAACACTATGCCAGTAGTTTCAAACAATCAAAGTTTTCTTACTAAAATTCTGTCAATGGCTCACATGGGGTCAGCAAGTTCAGCTGAGTTCAGAAAAGTAGAAAGCATGCTGTGTCAAATGCTCTGTTATGGAAAACTGACCTTCAAGAGGACATGAAATACATGTCCTGTTTGTTCACTTCGAGTAGATGAGGCAGAAGGGGTTTCCTTATTTGATAGGAGGCTTGAGGAAAGTGGTAAAGTAGAAGAAGAAT
The DNA here is from genome assembly GCF_023634155.1 of Falco peregrinus. Lineage (NCBI taxonomy): Eukaryota > Metazoa > Chordata > Aves > Falconiformes > Falconidae > Falco > Falco peregrinus. Next base: position 70,462,126 of record NC_073739.1, read on the forward strand.
GGAAATAAAGACAAATTTAAAGACTTTCTGCTCCTTAAGCATACTGTTCCATTTTGCAAATACTTTTTTCTGGAGAGTTGTTTTATAGTAAGTGCCTCATTTAAAATAAATCAGCAAATTTAAAACAAAATACTTAGATGCCTGTAGTAACAGGCTAAATCTTGTTGAAAGCTAAGTTAGGAGCACAAAACCCAGAGGAGAAGTTCTGTGAATCACACCTTTTCCTTTCATAAAAAACTGACAGTTATCCAAAACAAAATGTTATAGCCTGTTCTACCCAAACCTGTTTGTTTAGATCCACAAATATCCTGGCTAGAATCAGTTAGGGGTGTAACAGAAACACAGACATCTTTCCAGTTTGTATTTTAACTCACCAGCCACATCAAAGAAATCAATGATTTGCACAGCACTATTTGTATGACTGGTCTGTTACACGGGAGGAAAAGTCTGTTTATGAGCTCCTAACCAAGTGGACTGCTGTGAACGTTGATTTAAGCCTGAGTGAGAGCATTACTTGGAGAAGGACAGATAATGAGCAATGTCTTCCAGCTGACCACATGCAAGCTGCGCTGATGACACTTGAACCTGGTGTGAACCTGGATGTGGCTGAAGATCTTTACAAAGTACAAATGCATTGGAAGGGAAATAATTGTCATAGCACCTCCCCTCTGGGATTTATTTATCTGGCACCAAAAATCAACAGGCTGCTTGAATAAGGAAACAATACTCCTAAGAAAGATCATCCTCCAGATAAATCCTCAAGTTGGATCATTCCAGTTTTGCATCTTCACTTGAGAATGCAATTTTGTAACACACTTATGGGCATGCTGCAGAGAGAGATAAGCAGTGCAGGCAATAAGTGTTCTCTCTGGGTCTACTGGGACTAAGCTTCTTTCCCACATTCAAAGAAACATGCAGAGATTCAGCATGGAGCATAGCCTCCCATGGCCTTTTTGCAGTACCCTCCATTGCAAGTGCAGAGACCTCCCCAGACTCCAGCACCAACAGGTTCATTAGGAGGAAAGTGGGTCCTTAAACACTTGAGTAGGAACACTTTTATGAATCAGAGCCAGAGCGAGCAGCCAATATGTCCAAAGAGTCTGAGAAAACTCTCCTAGTTAAGAGAAACATGCTTTTAAATCATTTTTTATTTCCCTGATGTTCTCTTTCACTCATCTATTTGCTTCTTAGGAGGACATCAGGATGAGAACAAGATTTTTATTTAATGAGTTCATCTGATCCCTCTCTGATCTCTCAGCCTACATTAGCAATCCCTGGTATGAGGAACAACAATAACTTTTCCAGCAGCTGGATGTGTTATTAAAGATAAGCTCCTGCCACAGAGCAAGTTAAAAACACAGATGTTCTCTAAACTACACTGAAGTGTCTAAAAGATGTGGAATGACTTCCTGATTGATATATAAAAATAACATTTTTTGATTCAACCTTTAATTGAAGGAAACAACAAGCGTTTAACACTCTCTGTAGCTACACATTTAAAAGCTTTGCTTCCATACTTCTATATTCATTTACTTGTTCTACCCCTTTCACATAGGAGGATGCTATAATCAGGATGGGGCTTTTTTTGCTGCACACCCTCATTTTCCTCTGTCTTTGAAATGTTCTTTAGCAATATGAGAGAGTGTCATTACTAGATCAAAGAAAGCCAATATCCTTAAATTAGTTAATAGTTACACATACTACTGAGGATAAAATGATGGCTGAGAATCATGAAGCAATTAAAGGCAGAAAAATCTGATACACTCTCAACTTCCAAGATTAGAAACCAAGTAATGTTACTTCACTGCTATCATATACCAGTTTTCTTACAACAAAGAAAACCTGACCTGAAGCCCACAGAGCTCAAGCAAAAGGGTCTCTTGCAGGGGCCAGCAGATACTGAAATAGGCTTTTGGGCGCTGCTAAGGCTGAACAGAATAGAGCATCTGTTCTCATCTTCGGTCCAGATAATCAAACAGCATCTAGGAAACTTAATTCCTACCAGATCCCTGTGGGAATGAGGAGCTGAAAGAGGCAATATCCTAAAAATTTCTTCTGATCCAAGGCTCAGATTATTTAATCTCTTAGGGCAGAGCTGAGGATTTACTTCAGGAAAACTAAACACTCAGATAAAAGCACTGCAGAACAGGCTCTTTAGTAGTCAAAGCTTTCAGCTGCAAAAGGCACCAATGGAAAACCTCCCTTAGCTCAAGGGAATGGGAACTCCTTTTCATTTTGTGGTGTTTATCACTTTGCCAGTTCATCACCAGTTACTTGTGTTCAGAGGACTAGGCTTTGGGCAACTTCCACACTAAGAGACTATGCAAATGGGAAGAGCTGTTTCATTTTATCGGGCAAAAGAGAGGCTAGGAGCAAGTCCTTGGAGAAAAAAGGAAAATGGCAAGTCCCCCTCTCCTCTGTATACCCTCTAGGTTTCCAGCAATTTCTGGCCAAGGGAATTCTATATCTATGCCTTATTGGAAGGAAGCTACATTAACATGACTAATTGCTTGTAAAGCCTAACTTTTTTTTTGCCTTTGCAACCTCCTGTCTTGTGAGGTCTTGCAGTTTACTCACACGTGGTGTGAAGTAAGCTGCATTTCTTTGTTCTAAACTTGCTACAATATCTGAAGACGATTCTTGCACTGTGAGAAATAGCAAGAAGTTACAAGAAGTAGCATGAAAAAGGTGAACTGGCTTCACTGGCTCCACTATCTTCCTCTTTAGCTGTTACAGATACACTCCTTTTGTGTGAATTAACTGAACTTTGGTACAGGCAGATGCTCAGCAAGTAGGCCTAATCAAAGTTAATCTTATTATGTAAAGTTATCAGTAAAAACTCAGCACCAGACCAAAAAAAGACCAGTTTGCCTACAGCCTGGTCTCATAAGCAGGTGAAACTGCATTAAGACAACAGAAAATCTGACTATAAATCCAACACTATGCTGCAAGTATCTGGAGCCATCAGAGCCCCTTGAGCTCTCCCTCCATAGCAACTGGCTGCGTGGTAGTGATCACCCCTTGAGCAAGGATCCCTCTCAAGGTTACCTCTTGAGGCTGAGAGATCCTTTACCTGACACCAGACATCAGTGGGTTGGTAAGTGACATTTTTTGCATGCACATATCATATAAGATGTGTATAGTAAACTTTCGTGATAATGTTTGTGTCCCGTACTAACTTTAAGTGTAGTATATAGTATTGACTGCCAATCCATCTGTACATATGAAATATTTTAGATACCTAAATTTACTGATTAAACTCAATAAACCACTAGATCAGATCTGTCTGAGTGATCTGACTCTTCTGCAATATTAGCTGCCCTAAATAAGAAACCTACACTCTTTATTTAGTCCCTACAGTCTCCATAGCATGGATCTCATTTTAGGGGTTTTGCTAATCACAGCCTTGGACATTTATTTCTAGAAGCCTTCTTGGAGGACCACTTCTGCAGAGCCTGAAGCAGCAAAACTCTGCTGTGTACTGCACCGTCCTCTGCTCCTGCAGGAAAGGCTGACTGTACACTGTCAACCGGCAGCCAAAGCAGAACTGTAACGAAAGCATGCTCAGTCCCAACCACCCATCAACAAGTGGACATGGATTTGAACAAATCTTTCACCTAACTCAGCTTTTAGACAAACCCAGACTACAGGCTCAGCATGCATCAGGCACATCTCTTGTCAAATGCCACTTCCTTGACATTTCTGTCCCCACTGACAAGTTCTGCTTGTAAGCACACCAGGACAAATGTAAACTGTAACAAGGACCACTGTAAACAAGGACCAGCACTATTTATGCTCATGTAGCTGAGCTCAAAGTGTGTCCTTCCAACACATCACAAAAGCGAAGATACAGTAGGGTTTATTTTTGTGTGGTGTCAAGTCTTTGGAGTCAATTAGAGTTACTAGTATTTACAGATGTCAGAAAAAGAAAGGCTGAATAAGAATTTTTGACAAGGTCAAGGGAAAAAGGATGATTTGCATGCTGATATGCCTAGGGAGAACTATGTCTTTATTCCACAATGAAAGCCCTGCCAGCAGTGTGGTGGCTGATATAATGAATAGAAGATGCAGAGGCTTATCATGACTACAGAAAGGATGTGACCACAAAGATGGAAAGAAGGAGATCAATTAGATGAACCCAAGAGAGTTCCAAAAGGGCAAGCAATTGAAGGCAGCCATGCCCATTCACTTATAACGAACATTTTTAAGGAAGAAGTTGTTCTACAGCAGATAAACTGCAAATCCTGGCAGTGAAAGGCTGATATTTTTCCAAGCCTGGTTACCTCCTCCTACTGCAATTCAGTCAGGCAACTGAGCAACAGTACAAAGGTTTTAAGACATCAGCACCAGGGCTTCATATAGTAAGTGAAAACAAGTTATCTCATTGATATCAGAGGTTAAAGACTTAATCCACAGGGTGCTGGTGCTGGTCAGGCTCTTTGCTCTTTCATTTTCACAAAAACAGGCCTACCTGCAGGCTGTCCCTGCTGGGTTCCCATCCTCTGCTCACGTGAACTCTCCTGCCCATGTACTGAGTAGAGAGACAGATTAATGCATCCATTGGGAAGTGACTATACTTCAGGCAGTTTCTCAGTTTATTGACTTGAGTGAAAGCAACTCAGCCCTCAGTAGCACAAGGGTTAGGGCTAATGCAAAAGTGATGATAACATGGAAGCATCTCAGCTTACCTTCAACCTGACAACTCCAGCCTCCTCATGTGAAGTTTAGGGGGAGACTGATTAGTAAAACTTACATCTATGGAAAGTATAAATATCAAGAAATCAAGTTCCAGCAGAGCTTTCAAGGGCTTTCACAGAGCTTTAAGCAGAAAATCGTTCTTCAACTTTAAAGACTGAAAGGGTGAAGTGTGATCACTCTTTGTTACGCAGTCATTACAGCTTAACAAGAAGGATTCCTTCAGCTCAGACTCAACAAGGTGAGGAAGTTCATTATAAAAGCACTGAGACTGACAAGCAGAACAGAACCTGTTTCCCACTTAAGTAGAACTTAAGCTCAAAGGAGGAGATCATATCAATCTGGTTATACTAAGAAAAAAAGTCTTCCTATGAACTTTGGTAGTACAGTATATGGGAAGAAGAGGGAAAAGTTATCAGGCACTGCAACCTTAACAACAGCCAAGAGCAAATATCCTCTGTAGAACAGTAATGAAGTATGATGAAAGACAGAAGCAAACGTAGGAACTGGGAAATACTAGAACTAATGTTGCTTACAGGGCCAGTTGCTTGTGTTCAAGAAAGGTGACTTCAAACTTAACCAATACATTAGAAAGGTCTTCAGATCCTTTTTGGAGAACAGGGAAAAAAATTTTCTTAGTCCTGAAATTACAAGACAGGTCAGTAAACTTGAGATGACCATGAATAAGCTTGAGTCAGAAATCTGATGGGGAATTTAGCCATCAAATCATTTGGCTTCAACATAGAACTCAATAAATTTGTCATGTACTCCAATATTTTAGGGGGCTACAAACATGCATCAGGACAATTCAAAAATGTGCCTCTTTCAGACTGTCTACATCCTTCCAGTAACACACTTCAAGGCAAATGAAGAGTCATATAGTTGGTGCTAGCATCAAACAAACTTAAATACAAAATACATCTCAGTAAGGATCCCCCTCAAAAATCGTAAGTTTCTTCACTTCTTTATGTTAGTAACTAGCCCTCAAGATTTAGAGCAGATCTACAATGCTGCTCTTACCAAATTACATTTAAAAGGCCTCCTTAATTTGGAGAGTGCCAGAACTCTCTTACAAAAACGATACAGGATGTGGACACATACAACGGGCTAATTCAGACCAGGAATACCACCTAGCTCATTATATTATAGCTAGTAAGTCATCCTTAGGGAAGGGCTAAGAAACACTGTAATGGTCTTCCTCCAGCTTACTCACACCCACCCTCTGTCCCCCCCAAAAAACATTTTGGTTAGGGGTCTTGGGGTTTTTTTCCCCCCTCCTCTCAGCCTGCAGTCCTTTGTGGTTCTGGAACAGCCTGAGCTGGAAGTGTTATATTTGTGCTTAAAAAGAGTTTTTTCCTGTGTTTAAGATGAAACTTTTGTACATGTTTTTTCAAAGCTGTTCATCAGAGGAATGTTTGCAAAGATCCATTGCTGCCCACTATTAACAACAAGAGAGTAGGCTTGTTGGGTAAAAATTCAGGTCTGGGAAAGTGGCTGCTCTGTTCCCAAGCATTGTTCTTCCTTACTCTTTTACAAATAATATTCCCCTCTCATTTCCTTTACACAGTTCATAGTACTTCCAAAGTATCAAGAAAAGGTTTTAAAAGAAATTAGTTTCCATGATGAAAATTCCTCTTGAGGAAACACATAGAAAACAAGCAAAACTACTTTTTCTAGTAATTTTTCTAGATATCTTTACTTTTATCAAAAGTGTGGAATATCTGTGAAAGTTTTGCAAGACCTAATAGGACAAATTGTTGTGGGGGACACTTGAAGCTCAGTTAGGTTACAAAGTACATGAAAGTTTGGCAGTAACATAGTTATTAAGTTAGTTAACTTAGTTATGACTGGCATTTTTTTTTATTATTATTTTTAATTGTCTCATAGACCTCCGAGAAGAACACCAGGACCCCAAAACATTTAAGAGAAATAAGAAAGCTGCCCTTGACAAGACCAAGAACATTGGATATTTCACACAAGAGAGATTTTACAGGCAAAGTGTCATGGACATGTGATACATGAGACCTGAAGTTAGCAGAAGCCAGTTAAGCATAATAGCATTTAGCCACTGAAACAACCAGTTTCCCCACAAAAAGTATTTTTGTTATGTCTTACTGGAATTTGCTCCACGCCCTACTAGCCCAGCAGATCCCGTTATTACTTGAGCATCATGGCATATTGCCATGTCAACTTTCCCAGGCTTTTCTAAGAGAGGTTAGTTCCTGCTCTCTTCAAGACCTAACAAGCAGAAGATAAAGTGTATCTGCTTAAAATAATTAACCACAGGGTGTTTTATTATTATTATTTTAAAGCTTAAAGCTAGCAAAACAAAGTCAAGAAATGATTTTTTATTTTAAATTTAAAAAAGCTTTACTTAAACAGACAGTGAGAAGTGTTGTCCATAGAGGTTACACAGGAGGTCAGACTAGATGACAGCAGTCCATTTTGACTTTTGGTTTTAGAAACCAAAGAGACCTGAATCGAAGACACAGCTAACACCAGTGATGGATAAAGTAGACAGTTACCTGTCCAACTGCTTGCTTACAACCACATCATTTACCATGGAAACAGGTGCTTTGGTGCTCCCACCCTACCCCGTTCCCATTTAGATCATGTCATCTAATTGTTAACTACAAAAATTATTCCACTGTGAACTGCAATGTGTGTTACGCACAACAAGGTCACGTCTCCCAATAGGATGATTCTCCATACATAGTTAACACTGCCAAATGAAGTACACTGTTGTTTATTATTATTCCTCCAGAGCAAAGAGCTGTATTATAAAAACAACCAAACAACCAACCAAACAAAAAACAACACACACACAAAAACCTCCACACAAAAATACTCCCCAATCTTTTTTAAGTTTACCAGCACTTAGCATAAAGATTGGATGAATGCCTATTAAATTATTTTGTGCAACAACCAAGACTGGAGAATATGTTCTAGGAAACTTCTTGCAGGAATAAAAATATTACTGTCATCCCTCAAATTAAAATACCACCTTAACAAGATGGTGTTAACTTCAGGGCTAAGTCTTCAGAATAGCAGGGTTCTTATACAGTAGTTACTTATTTGGCAGTTAGCAGCCCACTTCATTTATAATTTACCCATTAAGTGCTAACTAAATACGGACCTAAAGAGAACACGGGCCTGAAGGAGACAACGATTCTTGGGACTTCCCATCTGTAAGATGTTAGTGGCATTACAACTCAATCAGTTTATCTTTACTGGATTCAGCAAATGGACTGAAAGTATTAATACAGCATTTCAAGATGCACTGCTACTAGCTCAAACTGCTGTGAAACTTGTCATGCTGATTTAATCACCTTGCTGCCCTGTGATCTGTTGAAGACATTGCATCACCCTTTACTGCCCTTTGAAGACATGCAATGTAGCAAGACCTTCCACGAACTCTTCCAAACATATTATTGTGACTCAGATTTGCAGTGTTAACAGAGCTGACCATTAAGTAATCACATAGGTTTCAGCTGTACACCAAGCAAACAGCAATCACTTCCTTCAGGATCGCATTTTTTCCACAAAATAGATTTCAGAAGCTGGAAGTGTTTGAATGTTGATTGTTTTCTGGTACTTGTGTTCTCCGGTAACATCCTAGTATAAAAGTTGATAAACTAATATAAAAGAGCCTAAATAAACTAGTTTGTTATAATTAAGAGTAAGGTTATTAACTGTCTTAGGTTTGGGTTGTGGTTTTTTTGTTGTTTTTTTTTTAAACCTATCATCTAAAGGGTCATCTTAAAGAACTGGATTTAGCAGAAAGTTTTAACTTTTAAAATAACCTGAATGCAATTACCATCTCAAGTATGGCTTTGGGTGAAATGCCAGCATTACATTTTGTGAAATGGAAATGTGCTAGGTTTGTCTGGGACAAACCCTTGTAGGTCACGTGAAGTATATCCTTTCCAGCCTATGCTGCTGGAAGCAGCCATGATTTTCACTGTCATTTTCCAACAATGCAAGTAAGCCACATGGATTGTGCTCTGGTTGCCAGCAGTACTTCGTGCCTCATGCTGAAATTCTTTCTCTTTGCTATTTCATGTCACTGGACAACAAACCACAAGAACTTCAAATTACAGGAATTCTTAGGGTTTATTTGCATTAAAGTCTTTTGCTCTAGTAACTTGAGGTCTGCTGCTTTACCCTACAAATCATTCCTAGTTTTCAAGCCTGCTGACTCACTGGTTCATACGGAATCATATCCAGTGGTTTTCGTCTTTATGTACTACTTCTTTGCCTTTGAGTCAATCTCTCAAACATTGTGTACAAAGAAATCAAAGACTGCTGCACATGAACACGACAAGCACGCATGCTCAACTTACCTGTCTGCATTCAGTTCCTTTCCCAGGAAAACAGGTTGATCTGAATGCATGAAAAACTCTGCATGTCAGTCCTGTTACCAGAAAAATGTCCCATCCTGCCCTCCTCCCCTTCATTTTTTTTTAAACCACATCCCATCAACTTTGGCACTTTCTCTTTCTTTTACCCTGCCCAGAATAAAAGTAGCTATTAGCACAGCCATGCAATGCTCCGGGCTGTTTACTCTTCAGTTCTCAAAACATCGAACTGTGTTGAGAAAACGCTGCGTGATGTCACTTCATTTTGCGAAAACCTTGGAGGTTGGATGTTTATAGGAACAGTGACCACAGCAACAGCTTCAGCCAAATGCAGTGCTGGCTGGAACAACACAAAGCTTTCTGCAGAGCGTCACCTAGGCATGCAATTGCCCATTCTCTCCACTTGTCCTTCCTGAGTAGGTCCTGTCAGATGTGCCAGACTGTAGAGTAAGAGTGAAGAATCTTTGACTTTTGGAAGCTCAGAATGGAGGTGATAGTAGGGTAGAAAACATATTTCCCAAACTTTAGCAGCTCAGACTTCATAGGATCATGGTTAAGAAATGCCCTCCATGTTCTGTGCTTTCTACTTTTTCTCCAAATAAAAGCAGGAGGAAAATTCTGCAACATACACAAACACAACTGTTGTTGACACTGGGTTTTAAGGACGTCTTCTACTGGGTGATTGACTTCAGTCCTCTTGTGGGACCACCTTTTATGTCCTGCCAATGAATTCAGCTAGTAGTGCTGAAGAACCTAATCTGAAGCAGGTGACAGGAGCTTCTGTACAGAGATCGGAAGATCAGAATTCCTTTTCTTTCTCAGAATAGAGAAAAAAATAAGTTGCTATTTCTGGTATTATTTATAAGCAGCCTACTTCAGGAAGGAAAGAATTTCCCTCAAAGAGCAGATTTGTTCTTCCAGGGTATTGCCCAGTTGTCCTCTGGCCAACATTACTCCAATCAGTACCACTTGACTCGCTAGTGTAATGCTTTACACCACTATCACTCATTTCAAAGCTCTTTAATGAAGTCGTAGTAAAGGAGCATAATTACTGTATCAACTCCAATCACAAAAAGAAGAAACATGGAGTAAACCATGAAGACTGGACAGAATGCATGTATAGCTAAGCGGAAAGATACCACTATGGATATACCAGACTGAGTCATCCCTTTTCCTATCTATCTACCATCACATGAAAATCCACAAGTTTCCAGCACAGCAGTTTTATCTGTTCGAATTCCTGACAAATTCTCCTGCACAAAGAGATGGAAAACACAGAGAGGATTACAGAAACATCAGCCTGGCAGAACCGGAGTTCTCTAGTCCAACCTCCTGCTAAAGACAGGGCTATTACCAACAACAGATCAGATGAGCCATAATGCAAAAATATCCACTCTGGACACCCAGAACCTCTTTGGATTGGTGACATGTTCCAGAATTGCACTGTCTGCCTACTGAAAAAGTTTTTCTGAATATCCAGGCAAAAACTGCCAAGCTGTAATTTGCTGTCCCTGCCTTTTGTTGCCCCATCTGTCATGGCCACATTCAGTTTTTTCATGTTTACCTGAAAGGAGAGCTATCAGATCACCCCTTTGTATCCTCCTCACCACATTAAGCAAATTCATCTCCCTCAGACTCTTCACAGGAATGTGCTCTAGACCTCCACCCAACTTACTGCCCCTCTACCTCTCTGTTGTTTTCACTTCCCCCCATTCCTGTGAAAATGGAGACCCAAATCCAGGCACTGTTCTAGCTGGACCTCCCCAGCACCAGCAGTGAGAGCAGAGCCAGGGAATACACGTTTTCACTCGCACAGTCTCATAATGGTAGACAGCAATGCTCACATCACAGACCCAGTGGAGAATCGGATGGGAAGCTTTGAACCCTCTCCCCAGCTTCAGAGATGTGTCAATAGAGATTACTTCTATAGATATTAATTTGGGCCAAAAGTATATTGTTACAGGCAATTAGTTAACTGTTGCAAGCATCATTCATCCCCTTTTGTCCTTTTCTTTCCTTCACAGAGATACCACTTCACAAATTATTTTCCCCTTCTAGTGTGGAAATCCATTCCCAGGGAATTAAGGGAAACAAATTACTGTCTATTATGATGTTGCAACTCCTAACCACAGGATTCAGCATAAAGAAGAACAATTATTAGAACATCAGGGCTTAACTAAACATTTCAGTATTTGGCAAGGCATTCTCTGAACCAACAAGGAAACAGACAGCCATGCATAGCATGCTCATACCTGGTAGCTATAACATATAATTTGAACAGAGTTTTTGGACTTTGAATTTTAGTAACATTAAATTGGCTTTTAGCATAGGTGCTGTGATACTAAAATGAAGCACTTTTTAAAAAAATGGGGGTTTAAGTAATTTGCTATTGTTAAAACATGTGCTAGTATACAGTTCATGCTTTGCACAGATCTTCACAATGGTTCATGGCATTTTTTTGATTGATCAGATCTTTATCAGTTGCTCTGGCAATGATGTTCAGTGAGAAACAGAAGTGCTGACCTAGAGGCCAGCTGATACCTCTTCCCATTAGGCTTTCTCCTGCTGTGCTTCAGAGTGAAGGTATAAATTCCATTTGCAAGATTCAGAGTTCAGCCTGCACACTCAGTCAGGCCAGAATAGGCCAAGCTTCAGAAGCCAATTCAAGCTTTCTCAAGAGAAGGGAGTAGTTTTTGCTGGAATGAGAAGTTTAATGCCCCTTAAAAAGCTGGAATGTGATGTCCTTTTGGGTAAAAGAGGTCAGGGTGCTCAGAAAAATAAGTAAGTTTTAAACCGTAGATATCAAAACCACACAAAACTTAGATTTGTCAGAACAGGAAAACAAATTAATTGATATTTACAAGCTGTGAAGTTCCCAGATTGAAAGGCTATGTACATGCAGAAACCACATATGACATACAACAGATAAAAATCTCATCTCCATTACTGTCCTTTCCATGTATCACCAAGTTTGCCACCTTTTTAATATTTAACCATTCATAACGTTTGTACAAGCTAGAGATCATTAACCAGCAGCCACTGTGTTTCAGATCTGCAGAGCAGATGGGACTTCTCAGAAGGAGTCACTGGCCCTGAAGCAGTGCCACCCTCCCAGGAGACACAGTCCTCTTCTTGCAGCCTGACTTCATGGTGTGGAAGAGATTTCTAATACCCCCTGCCTTCTTAAACCAAAAACACACAGCCCTTGAGGACTGGCCAGCCCTTCCCTTCTTTGACACTGCCACAGACAAGCTGGCACCCAGTCACCAGAGACCCAAGGCAAGGTAAATGCCATAGCCACACTGCGTGCTGGAACCTTTTCTATGCTGTCTACTCAGCTACAGCAAGAGACAGGGTGGAAATTTTACCCATGAGCTGGTCTCGGACCAGGCTTTCCTGTGATGGCCACAGGAGGACCTGACTCACAGCAGCAGAGCCCCAGGGTCCTATCTGCAGCCATAGCTCCACACCCTGACCCAGCACACCAGCTGCTCTTCTATTCCCACCCAGGCTCCAGCAGCAAACCAACATTTTACACACTAGAAAGCCTTTCTGGTTTGGTCTTCCATTTCCCCTTGTCCAAAAGGAACTAAAATAAATAAATAAATAAAATATTATAGTCTCCTTTTACTGATCTGCAAGGCATCATCTCCCCTTCCAAACTGAATAAAGCACAGCAGCCCAGCTCCACTACCTGCCAAAGCGATCCTTCCTGTCATCATTCAGGCCAAAACAGCTACTACCTCAGAGTTTTTTTTTCTTTTCTCCCTCTCATGCCTTCCTTCCCTCAAGGAAGATTTGCAATGCAGCAGTTGCAGAAGTGCAAAAGGAAAAGAAGGTCCCACCCCGCTAGGCTGTTCTCTACCCTTCTGCAGGGTAGGGATGCTCAAAGGGCATCTTCTGTATCTTCCTTCTTCAGAGAAATCAGAGGAAGACAATCGCACTTCCCTTCCCTCTAGGCCATCTTGTGACCCCCTTCCAGCTGGATCTAATACAGCCAAATGGCTTCGATCAGCTGGAGGGGCAGCTGCTGATCTATGGCAGATTACATGGGGCCAGCTTCTCCTCCAGAGCCAGCCAGCCTGTGAGCTCCCAGCAGCACCAGGCCCAACACAGATTGTGTGACTGCTGAAGCCAACAACAAATATTTTGTTCAGCATGACAAGTACATCTAATCAGCACTGCATTAAATCAACCAGCTTTAAGTGGCACAGGCAGACACATCCCTCTCCACTGTATGACCAGATTTTTGTTGTCTGCAGCAGGAAGTTATTAGATGACCAGTTAAACCTCTCAAAACAGAGTGTTTCCAATTAGAATAATTAAGGGGGGGCAAAAAGTTTTCAATAAATAATAGCGAGTCTTCTTTAGGAGTCATCACTGAAATTGGTTTGCTGTCCTGACTTTGGTGGAAGACAGAATTTGGTGTTCCTTCCACCCTGTTTCTAGCAGAGATGTGGTTTACAGTGCTAAAAGGGTTACTTAAACCAATTTCCAAGAGGAACAAATTACGCAGTAAGCATGATTATTTCCATAGGCATAGCTTTCTGCATTATTTGCCACCAGAACAATATTCACCAGAAGCAAAGTTTTAAGCACAGACCACATTCCAGTTTCTACCAACTTCATCATTCTCTAGATGATGCTGGGAGACAATCAGGTTTATATGGTCTCAGCCAGCTGCAAACTTCTCATGAGTCCACCAGGTTTTCCAAATCTGATCAATCCTACTTCAGTGCTGCCAAAGACCAAAGTTAATTTGTTGTAGCATTGCCTTTACCTAACCTCCCCTTGCACGCTGTCACTGGTAGTCACCAGTTGGCTCTAAGCAGTCAAAAAGCAGGTGCTAAAGGTGCCCGTAAAAGCCTGAGGTTTCTGACCGTGGTTTGGGCTGAGCAGAGCATGGAGCAGCTGGTGAGGTCATTGCTTTCCTGCCCTTCAAAAAGCATCAGTTGAACCATCTTAATTTACTGTGAGGTCTCTGACAATAAAACCAATCATCAATTTTGGCTTGCCTCAAAATACTGCACAGCAAATCACAGATGAGAACTTGCAACTCAGCTGCCTATACATTAGGGCTGAGCTGACACTTTGAGGTTGTAATCTCATCAGTCTCTGCAAGGCATCTCCACACAGGAATCAGAGCTCTAATAAAGCATTTTACAAATCAAACACACAGAGTTTGTTTGAAGTACTAGATAAGCAACCTTACAGCAGTCCCTGACATTTGTCACAGACCTATTTGACCCATTGCCACCCATGACCTAAGGTTTATGTTTCCTGGCATTCAGATTACTGTGCTTTCTTTAAATGGTACTATTCTCTAAAGTGTTAATTTTTCATTCTTTTAGGGTTTTTTATGATAAACTTAGCACATTAATTCTTGCCTTCCACACTTTTTTCCTAGTGGTGATCTCAGGGTTCTTTAAACATAATAAAATTCAGAAACTGAAGAGACCTTCTAAAGCGGATTGCAGTACATTCAATCCACTGTATCTCTGTGGATACATCAGACCCATCAATGTATGTCCTCGGAATTTTTTTAAGACTGGAGTGGACAAAGACTTGAGTGACCTGATCTGATCTCACAGCTGAACCTACTTCGCACTGGAAGTTGGACTGAAGATCTCCTGAGATCCCCTGCAACCTTGATTAGTCTGTGATTTTATGTCTTCTTTGTCACGGTCATTTCCGTGCCATCTGAGTGTCTTTACTCACGCATTAAGCAACATGACTAACATCTGTCACATATTGTTTGTTTTCTTCTTTCTCCCCAGGGAAAAAGTAGGCGAGGATCTGGTACTGGTAAAGTGTTTTTCCTTTGTTTGTTTGTTTGTTTGTTTAGCATGCATGTTGCTATGTGTTTATAACAGAAAACACAAGGTCAGACTAATTCTTCATGGAATCAGACTGGGAGGTTTAGTGAGTATAGTGGTCCTCAGAACAGGAGGAGCTCCTCAGACTCCTAGGTAAGACCTTGCTTCTTTCTTTGTGCTGCAGGAGCAGAGCTGTATATGGTTTTCCTCATGAATTTCTTTGTCTCAGGCTTAGGAAGGCTTTGAAAGTGAGCACTAAGATAAACTGATTTATAATTCAGCAGGAAAGTGGTACGGAGAGTAAGGCTGTGTCTAAAACATGCTCATGGTAACATGCTGCTGGAGAGAGTACTGTTGTGTTCTGAAGATGCCTGAGCACTGATATTCACACACGTGTCCAAGTCTATCCAGGTTAGAGAAGAAAAATATTTAAAAACTGAACATGGGATGATATATGGCAATTTGAAATACTCTTTCACACAGATGAAGAAAGAAAAAAGGACTGTCTATGCATTGGCTGCAAGTATGTCATCATGGCTGGTTTTGTCTACCATCCTCACCACTTACTGGCTCAAATAGATAGTCAGGAAGCTGTTTTTGCTAATCTCTTATAGGATTATGAGTGCCTGAAGCTTCCCTTTCTAATAAAATATTGGGTTTAGCTCCTTATTAAACTTCATCCATGGGGGCTGAAATTTCCCATATCTATGACAAATATTTTGGCAAAATTTCACCCATGAAACATTGAATGAGGCAAGCAAAGATATGTTTTGTCCTTGTTAAAAACATGGGCAGCTCCTCGGTGATAAAGCCCTGCCACCTTAGGGAGGCTGTAAAGGAAGTTGTCAGCCTTTTATTCAAGACAGATTTGGTTAGTTGGTTGGTTTTGCAAAAACACATTTGTATTTGAGGAAATTCTAAACCTCTGAAGAATCTCAGTTCATACACAGCAAGTAGTTTCTGTAATGTTTCTACCTGTGCTTCTCAGTCTTGTGTCACCAGAACACGGATTCACCACAGCCAAGGGTCAGAAATACAAGGCTCCTCCCAGCTTCTTTGCGCAAAGAAAAAGCAGCAAATTTATTCTGTGCACACTAAGTTCTCGCTTCAGGAAAAAGTGGATGAAGAAGCTGATTCAAATGCCAAAGCAACATTTAAAGGCACTAAACCACCAACAACTTAGACTGCAGAATGGTTGGTTTTTACACGGAGGCAAAGAGAGAGGGGATGGGAAACATGCAACTTGGATCAAGCTCAGAAAAATATGACATGTAATCCTTGATCCCAGATGACTAATTTTACATTTGGCTGTATGACAAAAGACTTCTTTAATAGGTCTTCATTATCAAGCAATTGTTATATCCTATTTGCCTAAGCTTATAAAATATCTGCAAAGATTTTGAATGGTGGTTTTATGGTTACATTCAAATCTTTGGTGAAAGTGTTGAACCTGACTGAATTCACATTAAACCGTACAGAACCTTCTCAGAAATAATTTGATCAGCTGAAATATCCACACTGATAACTACTCCTGGAGATGGTCAGTTTGTCAATTGTTAATCAATTTCTGTCTGCTTGATTAATACTCAACAGGATATTTTTATTATAATATCATGATTTATTAAATAAATCAGTATCCACACCAGAAGAAAAATAGAAGTTCCATGGGAAGCCTTAATTATGACTTTTCCTATTATTTTTCATAATTTCCAAGTTATTATTATTGTTGTTGTTATTATTGTTATTGTTAATAATGATAATAATTATTATAATAATGTTATTGATATTACAATTTGCCATTCCTTATCAAGCAACAATAGGGAAGTTATTATCTTTGGCTCATTTCCTTTCAACAGAGAGAGAATCCTTTAAAATCTTGTCTTTGCCATTTTCTTCTGTTGGTCTTTCAATAAGCACAGAAGAATAAAACCAATCAGATCAGAGTTTTAGCACTTTTAAGATTATGACTATCATGACTACAGGTTATTTCCAGTCTTGACCTTGGTAAGAAAGTTGTGAAATATTTTTTAAGTTTAACCTATTGTTAACAAAAACAACGCATGTTGTTCACTGACCAGTGAATGGCTGAAACATTTTCTTCTTTTGCCAGGAAAGTAACCAGTAGATTTGAAAGACTCTAAAAAGTGTTTTAGGAATTGCATGGGCCACCTCAATCAACCTTTTGAAGCCACTGTATTAAGAAAATCAAGGAAAACTAAAAGTTTCCCATTTTGTGTTTAACCTGAGATTTTCTCTTGGTTTTCTATAGAGCATCTTCAAACAGAACACTAATAATATTATAAAGACTAAGGAGATGAAAAGCAAAGAAGTGCCATTTAAAAGAGAAGTGTGTCTTGGGATTCAGGAAGTGCCAGACAAGTTACAGAGAAACAGACAGCAGAAATGATGGAGCAGTTTGAATCCACCATGAATGAAGCCAGTGGCAAGGTATAAAATAAGGCACAGGCAGTCAGGTGGTCCAAAGGAAATCCAAGAACAGCCTGTAGTAGTTCTGAGGCTCAGTTTAGAGTTCTCCAGGAATTCCAAACTGGGATGATGGGACCCACATGCTGGACCTCCTGTGCTCCTTAAACTTAACAAGTACAGCATTGGCAGGAATGGTAGCAAATCACAGACATAGTGGTTAAAGATGTGAATCAGCAGAGGCAAAAAAAATAAAAATTCAAAGCGAAGGACAGAGGTTGTTGCTGCACAAGCAGATGTGACTAAGAACATCCTTGGCTGGGAATGTCCTTGCTAACACCTGAAATGCTTTACCAGTTCTCTGAGACATCAGCACAATTCAGCACAATTATGCTTTACTTTTTAAAGTTCTAATTTTCAACTCTGCAACACTGATATACTACATGGCAATAGCAATACTACATGCACCCAAGCAATATCACATGGTTTGGGTGTATTGTGGTCCTTTGAATGGCTGGTTCCCACTGATTCACTGTTTACTAAAATTTGTTTTCCATCATTGTTCCAGAGTGATTTTCAGAACAACCGTTGTAAGGATTAGTTGTAAAATAACCACCTTGTGTTTATCTGTGTAATAAACTCTTGCAGTAGCCAATATCCAGTAACATGGAAAACCAGAGGAAATTTAAATACAGGCATTCCAAGGCTCACTTTCACAGCCTATGCTATGGTATGAACGACTGGTACCCTTTGGCTGAGAATCATCTGAATCTCCATTCTGAGGTATATCATAAGCTATCAAATCACACTGACATTTGTTTGAAAATATACTTTTCCTGGAATTGCCTTGAGTTCTTTCCACCCTTAAGAATTCCTAATCACACTGAAGCCACATTTAAAAGACAAATCTAATTTAAATTTTAAAATATTTAAATTACATCACATTTAAAATTATTAAATTAATTACTGAGGGTGTTTTCTATGGAAATTTTGGAACATTATTGTTTTTAACATTTTATAGAACTGCATAACACATATAACACAGAGCAAAAGGGTATTAGTCTTTACTACAGATGTGTCCCACACAAAATGTGAAGGTGTCTAAGACTTCAGAAAAGCAAAAAAGAAATTTGCTTCTCTTGCTTCTAGACATTTAGAAAAGATGGAATTACTGTTCTTACAATCATGGTGAGAAAAGATTTAAATACAGTTTACTGATTTCTCAACTTTTAAGCAAATGTTACCATGTAAATGATTGTTTGCTTTGTAAAAAACACAGTAAGTTTTCCCAAGCTTTTGCAGAAAAAACATGTAATGTATTATTATCTGAAACATCAGTTCTGAAAGCAATGAGAAGCTACTGACTTAATCAGAATACATATATGTAAATATCATTTGTACAATTGGAAAAAGGAAACACAGATGCAATCCTTCCTTGGACAAAGGTAAAAACAATAGGAAACTTTCCACTGTATCATTTTTACTATGGCTGCTTGCTGTGATGCTGTAAATTGTGTTGAGTGAATAAAAGACAAACTGATATAAAAGGTGAATATAAGTTCCATATTTCAGGCTGTGTTGTTCATTAATATGCTAATTTTATACTTTGCAAAAGCCTTTTTAAAGCACACTTCTCTAATACTGTGAAGAGAAGCCGAAAATCGGTGGACCATGAATAAAACTGAAATCAGTGGTGTTACTGAGGTTACTTGCACCAGAAAAAAAAAACAGGGTTCTGAAAGAATAGCTATAATAGGAGAGATTTTGTTAAACTTTACTCTATGGAAAATGTTGTCAAGTGTTCCAGTCCTATATCCCTTCTTGCTTTAACTATAGGTCACACTTCTGAAAAGATACAGTCAACAAACCAAAGTGTTCTTATTGGCACAATTAACAGTCCCTTTTTATTTTTAGTTCAGTTACTTAACAGGGACTGTAGAGAAATAGAGCACCTGGACCAAACATTCTTCTGAAATATTTATGATTTGCTTATTCAGAACTCAGAGTGTATTTTAGTTGCACACAAAGACAAGGGATGACTTTAGTATTGTTACAATGACAGCAGTATATTAGCATAGTCATATTTATATTGCTTCTAACTCCAAAGCAAGATTAAGATAACCTTTGTTTCAGCATCTGTTTAGGAAGCACAGGCTAAAAATATATAGGACATTTTGTCTCTCCTCTGATCTTCTTATAAATTGCTTCTGTACAAACACCCACACCTACACCCATGCTTCTTATCTGTGCAGTTATCACACTTTGATCAAATGTCACAGCAGTATAAAACACGACTTGTACTGAACATCAGGAATATTGTTGGTTTATTTGGCTTAGACTCAAAAAATCTGCTCTTGAATCTGCTTATTTCTGAATAGGAGTAGTCCCATTCATTCAAAAGTTGGACCTGAGTGTGTGAACTCTTGAAAACCTATGGTAATTAAAAATGATGAGAAATACCGATACCAACGTTGTAAATATATATGTATAATCTGCATTGTTCCTGTTGCCATAATCTGAAAGTAATTACACTGCAGTCAGAATGCCTGTCTCTGACTGAGCAGCTAAAAAGTTTGTTCACACAAAGGAAACAACCCTCAGCCTTCTCCTTATTATACTGAATAGAATCAAAAGATGCCAAAATACATTAAAAGAGTAACCCTCACTTGCAAGATAGATAATCCGTTATGTATCTGAGAGGAAAAACATTTCTGTTCGAAACAGAGCAGAAATTTCCTTTTAGCTCTAGCAATACTGCAAGATTGTGGAAAGTGCAACAAAATGAAAAACATAGATGCATAAAACCACAATTCTTCCTCCCCCAGTAAGCATGGGGCATTACAGGGAATTAAATGACATATATTGGTTTGACTTACAATTTGTTTGTATTCTAGTTATTATCACAATCTTTTTCAAACTCATTCAGTGTTACTGTTAATGTGTGGAAATAATTTTAAGGGTTTAAGAGTCAGTGTGCTCACGAGTTCAAGCTGAATGGGACTAAGTAAGAGAGTTACTATCACAATATAACATTTTGTGCAAAAGAAAGTTAAAGTGACTGTACATGTTATCAGGGCAAATCTTGACATTACAGAGAAGATCCCAGACTTCAGAATGTTGTAATCGCCAGCATTAGTTAGATGTAAACTACTGTGTTGTACATAATACTTCTTTCTAACTGTATCATCCATTGCAAATATCCCAAAATTCCAAGCCAGATATTCTAAAATCACAATCTATATATCATTTGTAACATGGAAGTGTATCCCTTTTTAACAATTGTGGTGTCATGTGATAGACATTTTCAAAGTTTTACTTTTTTTTTTTTTTGTTTTTGTTTTTTGACAGTGATGTCCCTAGGGCAAAGATTCAGGTATATATATGATCTTTGGTTTTAAAATGCAGTAGTCCAAGACTGACAGTAACAAATACACATTGAGAGCTTAAAATGACGATTTAAATTCCATTGGAAACATACACAGGAATTTTATACTTTTGACAGAGATTCCTGTCCCAAAATACATGATTTCAAGACTGTATCTTCTTCTGAGTTACTAACTCTATGGATGCTCACTTCAGAATATCAGTGAAACCCTGATAGCTATGACAAAGAAATGAGCCTGACATGCTGTGGCTTCTCTCATGGGATTATTCCACTGGTATTATTATTCACCAGACTCTCAGAACTGGCAGTCAGACTTGGGGTATGATCGTTCCAACCTCTGTAGCGCCACCAATTAGAAGACAATGTAACTGTCAGAGTCTGAAATTCTCTAGAAACATAAAACAATACTTACTTGGGATGCTGGTGAGACCATGCTGTGGCTATGCATAGTGAGCAGAAGGGATTTGCTTTCAGTCTTTTCCAACCTGAATACTGGACACAAAAGGGGAGTGGGTATGTGTAAATACATATATGAATAAAGCATCAGTACAACATGAACTGATGAGGATCAAGGACATCGTTTTGATCATGTTCATCCATTTAGATTCAATTACACTAATGAAGTGTCACGTTTCTTTTAGCTCAATGTGAGGTTTGAGCTGCTTCTCCCTTATGGAAAAATACGGCCTGTTTAAAATGAAGCACACTTCCTCTAGGTGCTGCTTTGTGAACTTTTTAGTGTGCTAGTTCAAAGAACAGAAATGCCTTTCCTGAATACTTTTACAAGGGGATTTATGTCATCAGTTAATGACATCCTCTCTGACAACAGCAAACCACCACTTTGGCTATTAGACTAACAAAAGTGACAATACGTTATGTGCCTAATGAGCTGGAAATACATTCTCTTTGCACTCCGCTTGCACTGCAATCATTAAACAGCTATCCAGACCCATATTTTTAGATGGACATTTATCAAAATAAATCTTACACAGAGATTAAATACAGTTTATCTCGATTTTACTAGACATTGTCTTTTTTCTTATTTGTATTGTTTTTTAGTTTCTAGACAAAACAATGCAAGCTCTAAGATAATGGGCAAATGAGTAAGTGATAAGTGGACTTAACAATAATAGGAAGTACCTGGAGAAAGGGAAAACGCTGTATAACTCAGACATTACTTAATGAATCTAAAAAAACCCCATGCAATCCACTTGAACAAAACCTTACAGCTGAGATGGGCTTTAAAAAAGGGAAAAGTAAGAAAAAACATAAAACACTACTCTGGGGCAGTTATGACTCCTCTGTTGAAGCAAAAAAGAGCTCGCACATCAGAGAATAAACAGAGCTGATTCAGTGACTTGTCATGTCACCCTGAATATGCTGATTAAAACCCTTGAAGTTATCAGTTTTCCAGGTGTGATGCTCATCAGCTATTGCTCAAGCAGGGGATTAGTAGCACAGTGTGCTGAAATAGTCTTTTCCATCTCATCAAATATTCACCTTCCTGAAGTTCACTTGCCCCCACCATCTGTGCTTATGTAAGCAGACAGTGCTTGCTCAGCTATCCCATTGCGAGGGTTTCCACAGGCTATTTCTATTTCCTAGTTTAGATAAACAGATTTGTCATCTCTGCTGTCACACATTCAACAGTGCTAATTCCACATAGATTATGGCAACTTTAAACTTTAGGAGCCATAGTTGTCTGACGTCCTCTAGCCATATACCTCAAAACAGTGCTTTCTGTATTAATATATTGATATGTTCACTTCAGTGGCATGTCACACAAAAGGTGACAACAATGTGAGGACATAATCTAGTATCATAGCTGCAGGCATCCAGCAACATCAGGTTTGTTTACTGATGTAGACTTTTTGCGAGTTGTTTCAGGAAACCAAACACTGCTTTAGACCATTTTGGCTTTTTTAGGAGAGTAAATTGGCATCACTACATTATGCCTGTGTTCAGAGAGTTTTCCATCCTCAAATCATGATCATTGCATATCCTTGCATGGTTCAGACTTGGGGATTTTGAAGCAGGAGTTTCTGCTTCTCTTAAAAGTATTCTTTAGTTTTTCCTTAAAAGTCTGTACCCACTCAAGAAATTCAACACCCTCATCCCATCATTTATCAAATCTCAGCCCTGATACTGCTACTGCAGTGGCAGTACTGTACTCAAGTACCTGTATCAGGACCTACGCAAGTGTCCAACTCATAACTGGATCTGTCATGGAGCTACTGAAAAGACAGCAGAACTTATAAATAGGAATCTGTGTCTCATTGTCATGGGTTAACCCCAACTGGCAACTGAGTACCACACAGCCACTCACTCACTCCCCCCCACCAGAGGGACAGGAAGGAGAATAGGAAAAAGGTAAAATCTGAGAGCTAAGAACAATTTAATAATTGAAATAAAATAAATAACAATAATAACAGCAACAACAGCAGCAGCAATAATATTTGTAATGAAAAGGAGGGAGGATAGGAACCAAATGTAAAGGGAAGGGAAAGAAAAAACAATTGATGCACAATATAATTGCTCACCACCTGCTGACTGATGCCCAGCCAGTCCATGAGCACTGATCAGCAGGCTTTGGCCAACTCACTTCAGTTTATATAATTGACATGATGTTCTATGGTATGGAATACCCCTTTCACTAACTGGGTCAGCTGTCCTGGCTGTGTCCCCTCGCAATTTCTTGTGTCCCTCCAGCCTTCTCACTGGCAGGGCTTGAGAAACTGAAAAGTCCTTGACTTGGTATAGGCATTACCTAGTAACAACTGAAAACATCTGTATCAACATTATTCTCACACCAAACCCGAAACACAGCACTACACCAGCTCCTAAGGAGAAAAGTAATTCTATTCCAGATGAAACCAGGACAACCATCAACAATAAAGTCCCAAAAATTTGCTTAGTCCTTCACTAACAGTCTAACTTCACACCATTGTGAGCAGCAGTAATGCTGAAGCTTGCTTTTTGTAGTCCGCTGTATATTTACTTACAGTGTATTCATCTTGCTGAGCTTCTCAACACACTCAGTTTTGCAGGGCATTTTATGTCTCAAGCTGTTTGTTTCATGTCCTGCCAAATCAGATGAACAACTGAAACTGCCCAGGCAGACAGCTGTTTGTGCAAGACACTGAGCTGGAACCGAGACCTTAAGGCTGGGATTCATCCCACTGATTTGAGATGTCTGCAACATAGATTATGACTTCTGAGATAGCTGTCCTCAGCTCCCAGGTGGAGTAATTCAGCTGACCTATTTCTAGACATCTGCTTTAGGGTAAGATGACTTAAGCTCCAAAAGTGTTATCTGTCCCTCCACTGAGTATATAAGAAGCAAAAGTGACTAACCCAGTGGGGGTTGTTGACATTATCAGACATTTTCTCCAGCAAGCCTTCTGAACTCAGCTATTCCACTCACTCCCATTTAATAAAACATGCTATGACAGGCCCTACCACATGATTTCTTTTCCCCTTCTTTCTAGAGCAGGTCATATTTATGTTCAGTTACTCCTGCACTGCGCACAGTCATTTCTCCCAGACTAACCCATATCTCCAGAAAAGTTGCTACTCTTTTATTCACTTACAGTATACAAAGTAGTTTTTATTGAGCAATATATTCCACCCCTACCACTATCTACTTCTACCACTTCTTTGCTCTTGCTCATCTTCATCTCCTTTTCCAAGTGGTTCACACAATGACAGGTAAAGAAAATGAGAGCACCATTTTCCTCCTGTCTCCAGTAAGGTGAACTGCTTAGCCTCGTTGACTTTCAGAAAGACTACCTCTGTCCTAAAATAGCTACCTGTCATATTTACAACCTGTGTTTTAACAAGTGTCTCCTCCATTGACAGAATAACAGCCCAGCATAACTGATAATGATTGGACTCAACGATCTGAAAGGTCTTTTCCAACCTAAACAATTCTATGATTCTATGATCTCCAGTATTCTGCTGTTTAGATATGTACCCAGTTATAAGATTCAGGAACAATCTAGTTAATAAGTTGTTACTGATCTCATTAAGTTTTCACTGTGATGTTAAAGATGGTGGAACATTTTCATTGAAAAAGGATGCAAGATTTTTAGACTGAACACAAATAGCCACAACAAGCTAACATCTATGTTGATGCTATTGCAGCTCTTCTTGCATTCATTCTTTTCTCTGGAACTTGAAATGACTACTAACTATACATTATTCAACTCAGTTATGGATACTATGAAGAGCAGATGTACAGAGACTTGAAAGAGAGCAGAAAGTTCTTACATTGGGAACATACAGGTGCAGATGAAATATGCACATAGCTGACGGCAATCATGACATATAATCCCCTTACTATACTGAAATATACTTGTTAGACTCTTTCTAGACTAAAAACAGAGCTAAAGCTGAAAGCCCCGAGAATACTTTGATTTCAGAAACAATTTCCATCTGCACCAAATACATGAGCCTAAAGAAAACAAGTGGCTCTATTTCCATAAATCCATTGCTCATATTAATTATTTCAGCACATATATTAGCCAGCTGTCACTCTCTATCCTAATCTTCACATGATTTAATCTGTTCTTAGAGATACTGGTATAAGCAGGCACACAAAAGGCAATGCCAAATCCCAGCATAAAATTACTGGATCATACACTTGTGTTGGCAACATGAAATTTACTGCAGGGCATGATTTTTAATGATGGCAATTAATCACACGGGGGGAAATATTTTCATCTTCAATGGCCATTGCACTCTCTGGTTTTCAGTATTTTAGAGAAGCACTTAACATCAAGTAAAGGCCCATAGCTCATATATCTAGAAAAATAGAAGTTATGATTCTTTTGAGCAAAAATAGCAATTTGCATTTTTTCAAATACTTTTTCATATTTGTTTTATGCTATCGCTATTTTCAAAGAGTTTGTAAGCAAAATCCATTGTAACATATGTTTTAAAAAAACAAATATACATGATAGAAAGTGGTAGGTAGGGAAAAAAAGGAAAAAATTCTATTGAACTTCACATGCATTTTAAGGGAATTAAATACATATGAAAGTTATTTATACTGTTAAAGTTGACAATGCAAAACATTTTACCTACAGGTGTGTTAAAGGCATGATCCTTCTAACTGCTACTCACACAAAGATTACTCTAAATCTTACTCAAGACTGTATATTTTTCATACAAGCGAAAGGTGGCCATCACTTTTGGAACTGAAATCATAATCCAGACCTCACCACAATGAAACCTAAAAATTTTAGATTTGTTTAGGAAGTAACAAGAATGCAAGTACAGCATTATAGGAATTGTATTTCAGAGCTTTATTGTATTGCCTGAGTATAACTTTGGGAATAACTGTATTTCTCACAACACTGCATAGCCCTGTGATCCATTTCTCTGAGATGCATGTCCTTTTCCACATTGATCAATGAGAATGTGAAAATGCAGTTCTTTATGTTTAAGATATTAATACACTCCTGAAATGTACCTGAGGAATATACCAGGAAAAGCATGCTTAAATATTACCTTGAGAAGACATTCATTGTCCTAGACTTCCAATCCTAGGAGTCCTGAAACCATGTTCAGTACTTTGAAGACTTGTCACCAGAAACATCTGTACCATGCTTGGAAGGAGAAAAGTCACCACAACACAAGAATTACAATCAAAGAAGGAAGTTTTATTAATGATTCTAACTTGTGGTTTAGATTTTAGATAATATGTTATTTTCAGTTTATAAATCAACAGCTAATTTTGTAGTAAAAGAGATGCCAGACCATGCCAGAGTACTAACCCATCTATGTGAAAACAGATACACTATTCTGTGCCCCTCCTGACACAAAATTAATCCTGGTTATATCAATTACAAGTCATCAATTAGAATGGCTCTGGTCCAGATCTCTAGCTGGGTAACAGACCTCCAAAACCTGAGATCTTCTAGAATGCATAATTGAGGATGGACCATTTTTTTCTTTAATTATTTAATTTAAAGCTTTAAATCCAGTCCTATATTGAGGAAAAATTGGTTTTTTGTACATTTGATATTACGTAAATTCAATCCCAGTTTCATTTAATATCAAACAGTGGTTGTGTTGGTTTTTTTTCATTTCTGCTGTCAATTTGCTTAATTCACAATAATGATCCAGAACATCAGAGGACCTAACAGGGTATGACCTCCTACACCTAAATGCCTAGCCAACTCTACATAACTTACCTTTGTTCATTTCTGGGAGTGGGAACAAGGATCTAATAAAGATGAACATTAAAAAGAGAAGATAAGAAATAACATGAAAGAAGGAAGAAAACAGAAAGGAAACAACTAAAATCAGGAGAAAAGATCTGATAATTGTGCAACAAAAATCATGGGTCTGAGGAAGAAAAGAGGGATTGGTTAATCATTAGCAGCATGGTCTGAAGTAAAGCAAACTTCATAGATACCAATGTTTCAGGCACAACCCAGCTTCTCTTCTGTGCCACTCCTCATTCCTAGTACAATCTCATCAAATATCATTCCAGATAAAGAGCAGCTTCAGAGTCAAGCATGAGAATGTGATGAAAACTCAAACAGTGGTAAATACAGACTCATCTTCTTTGCCAGTATGACACAATTCAGTAACACCTCACTGAACTGAGAGGCATCATGTATTTTATTTTCAGTTGGTAAACTATTACAGTTTAAAAAAGCTACCTGAAGGTTTTTTTAACTTGGTAATTTTTCCAGAATATTTTCAAATTTGGAATCATTTTCTCATGGTTATGCATGCCCAATTCTTCATAATCAGGATAGTAGAGTTCCAAATTGTTCTCAAACTCACAGCAACTGTTGGAATTTACTAGAAGTCACATTTCACGTTTACTTAGAACCATCAGATCTGAAGAACCAGTGGTGTATTTCCACACTCAAACAGATGCTTTGTCACTCTCATTGTCATACATCAAAAGCATGAAAACAACTGTAGTGTGTAAAATCAGACAACCTCCAGAAATGGATGTCTGAAGAACACATAACAACAGAGTAAACACTGAGTGATCCTTCCCGTTAATACTTTCCCAGGCAACAAACTTGAAAATTTCCCACACATTCATAAATACTGCTTTTAGCACCCTTGACAACATGACAGTTTCTTGTTTGAACACTTTATTAAGAGCACTGACAGTTGGAAAAGTGGGTGTCAGCTTCAGATTAACCAGATTTGTTTATCCACAACTTTCAGCTTGTTATCCTTAGAGCACACACAAACTTTCTGTTTTTATAAGCATCTCTCTATCAATTAAGGGACTGATTTCTTTACAAACATGACCAGCTTTGCTCACATGAGAAAAAGCACTTAATGAAAAATAGGTAATACTATTTATTATGTATTATTATGCCTCACATGTGCTGTCAAGTAAAAATAATATTGTCATTCTTTTCCTTTACATTCCTATTGCAAGGGCAATCAGCAGTAAACTCAGTCTTACTGTTACATATATATTGGAGTAGATGCCACATGCTGACATTTAGTCTACTGACAGTGGTCCTATTGAATGCAAGAGAACTAATATTGAGTAGAAATATCCATTATCATCAGATTCTGGCAGGGCAGTCACCCAAAACCGATAAGAAAACAAGCTGTGTTCTCAGCGGAAAAAACGAGATTTCCACACTTCATTCTTTCACCTTACTATTAGTTTCTGTTGAACCCCCTGAAAGCCTTTTCCAACCATCCCTTAGTAAGACACCTGTCCTGTTTCGCACAAATGACAGTGGGGTGTCTACTTTTGACCTGTCCTGTTTCCTATCATCTGTGAGTTCGATTCCTCCATACCTCTTCTGACAATGCACTGACTTTCAATGGTGTGTTTGTTGGCATGTAACAGAATAGGGTCCCTGTGTAAGAGTGGAAATCCACACCTAATGCTGAACAACTGGTCATATCCATACTTAAGAGCAGCTGAAGCACTAAGTAAAAAAGGTTTAACTCTTCAGAGCATATTCTCAAAGCACATCTCAAAGCACAGAAAACAGGGCAAGATACAGCCATAACTGGACAATGAAGAAATATGAATGACAGTGTGCTCTTCTGCCCTTGGGATCCAAAAAGACTCCAAAAGGGTGAGTACTGGAGCAGGGAAGGGAAGGAATCTCTGCACTCACATCATCTGCCTTAATAATTCCTTGACTGGAAAGTTAGCACTCATGATGATTAAAACATTTGCCCCAAATGTCCCAGAAAATCTGTCACAGTCAAAAACTGGCCTTGATCTCTTCAGTCCGAAGCCAGTAGCCTGCCCACTATGGCACACTACACCTGCTTAGTCCAGCAGGACAATTTTGGATCTGATAAAAAACACAGGGTAGAGAATATGAATCTTTTCCTGGACATCAGCTGCCAGCAGATGCTCAGCATTATGGTCACAGAATTACACAGATCTCCGTGGCAAGAGAAAGGTGTTACACAATGAAATGAAGGCAATTACCTTCACTGGAGGTAAGTTTGAGCAGTTCCATCAACCAGACAATATGAAAGTTCTCTTTCATACCTTTAAAGTACATAGGTGTCTCCATTTAAATAAACACAGTGAAAAGAAGAGGCTCTACTGATCTAGTCTCTAGGTATATGTTTACTGGGCAAACAAAATTTGTGTCAAACTGTTTGAAAGTTAAAAGCTCTTCTGCAGTCTCCAAGCCTAGGTCAAATCAAAACAGTGTTTGTGAACAATCCCCACAAATGCTGTGAATGTTTCTGTGGGGTATAAGAGCTTCGTTCTTCAAAAACAAACATTACAGCTGTTGTCTCACTATTTTCAGCAGTTCCTGTTTTCTTCTTTAGTCAACTATACACCATTTTTCCCTCCAGTCCATGTCTGACACACTGTGCCTGGCTGTGCAATAGGACCAGTAACTTGTCATTAATGGGCATGTTATTTAGGAAATTAGTAGATGCTTTTAAGATGAAAGAAAAAATATACCTCATTCTTGTAATGTTTTCATAGACAAATATGTCTTTAAGGCTTGGAGATTAGCTAATTTTCTTTTAATAAATGGTAGAGGGATGTTATATATATACCTGGTAACATGCAAAGAAGTTGGAACCAGAAAGTGCTGGAGGGTTTTGAAAGGAAAGAGACTACATCACTGGTGTGTGTGTACACCCAGATCCTCCTCCCATGCCTACGTGCTCCCACCCCATGCAGGGAGAAGCTGCAGGAGGACTACAGGACAGAGAACACGTGTTAATGCAGGTTTGGGCTCTGATGTCACTGGAGAACTATCAGCCGTATGATTTGTTTGGCTGTTCTTTGCAGCACTATAAAAAGTTAGTACGAATATCATAGGAAAGGCAAAATGGCCTGGTTCAGATCAAAGCTGAAACCATATAAAACTGGAATAAACCTGTGACAGATGATCTCCAGATGCTGTAAGCAGATGGTGTTGTGTTTAGCTCATTACTTGTGACGAATTTACTCCACGTTAAACTGATGAAAATGAAGTAATGATCTACCCTTAATGTAAATGTTACAGAAAAAAAGCCTCTTTCCCTCCCTCAAATATTCTTCTATTAGTTTTTTTTCATATTTGCTTGTGTTCATCAGCTCAAACAGGCAAAGCTAATGAAAACCACCAGAATATAACTAAAAATTTCTGAATGTTTACTGTCATTCATTTGTAGTATACTAAAAGTAGTATTTCTAATTTTGCTTCCAAATTCGTGTGTGCACTTCTCACTGAAATTACTATTCTGTACATACAGGCATAATAGCTGCACAGGAAAACACTTTCATGGCAAAATCCCTTTTCCTTGTAACAATGTATTTATATACAATCTAGAAAAATGTCGCTGATATACTATTATCACCTGTGTATCAGGAACCGAGATAAGTACTAGGACTGCAGTTTAAACAATAAACCTGATGGGATCCAATCCTTTGCAGGCAATGCTGTTCCCCTTATGGGCACAGGATGGGATGTGTTTTATGCAACCTGGTCTGAGGGGCTTGCTATCTGCAGAGTAAATCCTTGAGACTGATGCTAGTGTAATTTATGACAGCTGAGAATATTACCATTCCATTCTATAGCAAGCAGTAATGTTAATTGTATTAATTCCTAAAAGCTGAAGGAGGATGTGATACAAGCAGCATGACAGACTGCTGCTACCAAAGACACTAACTTGTTTTCTAACTTACAACAATATTAGTATGAAATATACACAGTAGCAGGAGTGGTTTTATTTTCTTGGTTTTGATAATGGCTTAAAATAACAAAATAGTTCTTCTTAGACTAACAGGAAAACTTCTTACACCATGGAAGATTTCCCTGGAAGAAGCATTCAATTCACAATAACATGACTACAGTAGTACTCACGCAGTGTTTTTTTCTAGCTGTACATAACAAGCAGTAGCCTTGCTGGTTGCCACAGCAGTCTGAATTATTAGTAGTAAATGGATTTCTAATTCATGATGCCAAGTCCATGAAGAAATATCAGTTTAAAAGATTTTAAACGGCATTTGCAGGTTTTTGGTGGTGGAATGGAACTATAATGGAGCCTTGTTTAAGCTCAAAATGTAGATCTAAATGGAGGTATCTGTCTTGACTGAAAGCATTTTTTGAGGAGAATAACCTCTTTATTTCCATGATGAAGACTGATTTGGTGTGTACAGTGAAGGCACTACTTCACTTTTTACTATATGAAAAGTAATTCTGGAGAGAGGTTCAGTGCTCTTACAGGGAACAGAGGTTCACACAGAGATGCACACAAGGAAATACTAGATATGATATGCATCACTGACTCAGGATTGCACCAGAGCACCTCCGTGCACTTGGGATTCAGTATGTTGAGTTCACCAGAGGAAGAGAACAAGTCCTCTGCAAAAGGAGGTTAGACATGTCTGTTAGAGAGGCAGATGTAGGTTTAGATATTTCCCACTTACATTGATTTAGATTCATTGCTCCCATATCAACACCATTTTTGTAAATCTAGACTATAGTTTAATTATACATATGTCAAAATGCAACAAAAATACTATCAAGAGAATAATAGCTCAGAATCAGGCCCTATTAGATTTAAAAAAATAAAAATAGAAGAAACAAGGAAACAAAAGAATAGATGTAGGTCCATAATAAAGTAAGTTTATAGCATCTTGTGTTTTAAATATTTTTTTAAATTATGAAATATGTTATAGACACTTTATTAGTTCCCTTAACATTCTTGGTATTGAGCTAAGGAATGTGTTGAAACCTGTAGATAATCTAGCTATAAGATGAGCTCTGAAAACCACTGACCCAGAATAACAATAAAAATATAAAGATATCTTAACTAGGTGTTCTGTTTGAAATAGTACATTGCCTGAGGATATTTCATTATAAACATAATTATGTCTGGCTGTAACCAAAAGAAGTCAGACTAAAAGGAGGTGAAAACATTACCTTGCCAACCTGAAGATTGTGTGCACCCTGAACATATAGAACATCTGATATTTATGTTTGTATACAATATAATGAGCTCTGGAGCCAGATGGTCTGATTTTGTTCATCATGCGGGGCTTCTGGGAGGTACGCATATAGATATAATAAAAGCCAGGGGAAAAATACATATACTTCAGGAGCATAGTTTGTACCAAGCAGAAGCTGAACTAGAAGATAAAAGAAGTCTTAAATGAGGAATTTGTGCAAAGAAATTCTGCCTTTTTGAGCTAGACTAAATGAAGTCTCTCTTAACAAGCAGAGTCTCATGAATTATAAACATATGCAAACACAAGAGTAATCAATTAAGGGTATGGCTTTAAAGGAGAGGAGATGAGGAAGAAGTTTCAGTTCTAAAACGTGCCCTATTTTCCCTTCCATTCAGTCTAGCCAAGTCTTTTCCATCTGTTCATGCACTACAACCCCACCTTTGCCCTCTGAGCAACGTCGTATTTTCTCATGTAACAGCAACTATCAAAACTAAATTGTCAAAGAAAGAAAATTACCACAGAATAGCAACCCAAATGTTCATGGAGAAAGAGAAAAAAGTGTTGTTCAAAAATCAAACATTAGACATTTCATGTGTTTCCAGACTAAGCACATACAATTCCTAGACAAACAGCATTTCCAAAACCCTCTGAGATGAGGTTTACTTTAACATGCTATTCACATCTGTAAAAAATACATTTGTGCTCCAAAGCATAGGTTCTTTATAAATATCAGACTTTGACTTCTCCTTTGGATGGTTATACATCCTTGAGAAGCCAGAAAAAGGGATTTAGTTCTCAGATTAAGAAACAACTCTTAACCTGCTAGGACGACAGTGTACTCTATTTTCTATGCCCCTTAGGCTTTTATGTCCTGAACTACCAACTAAATCCATTTCTGGAGTGTTGTTTCCCACAGGGCTGCGCCCACTTAGATCATACAGAAACTGCAAAGCTATGGAAATTCACATGATTTGGTATTCAGGTTATTTGGTTTCAGCTACTTCCATTTATTTTATCAAAAGTTTCTTTATCATGGCAGTAGGAAATACTTTTGTCATCACAGGAGATCATTTTCAAGGGACTTTATTTTGTTGGGATTTTTAAGAGTTGTTGGAACAGAGTATACAATGTTGTTGCAACACATTGTGGTCATGTCAATATTTCAAGGATTTATATGTGGGTGTAAGGTCTCCAGAGGATAAGTTCTGAGAACCTTTTTAGTTATAATAAACTGGAGAAGTGTAGCATTAAAGCTGTCCATCTCAAGCAGCCTGTACACAAGACCACAATCCTGCCTTTGCAAAACTTCCCTTTCTTGTATGAAGAGTATTGAAGGTACCCACCAGAAACCACTGTTTCGTGCATTTCTGTGCGAAAACTGATTCCAGAAAAGGCATAAGACTTGATGCTGCACTGTTTTATTTGAACGAGTGGTTTGATTTTTTGGTTTGTTTAGGCAGAGTTCAACACTCCAAAACTCACTGTCCACTCTTTCATTTCATCCCAGGTCTTCTCCCAGCAGTGCATGTCTCATTGACTTCTAGAAGAAGCATAAAGGATATTCCTAATCCTTCCATGGAATCTGCAGAAGGGGAAGTCCTTGTGAAGCTGTCAGTTAACACCACCATCTTCCACTGAGACTTTCAGAGAAGCGTGAACTTGAGTTTTTACTTTGAAAGGTAACTAGCAGTTAATTTTAGAAAAAATAATAAAAGGGAAATGTAACATTCCAGAGGTATTTTGGTGTGCTGTGCTAGAACTTTCAGAGATCATGGTTTGTGATAATATGAAATTAGCTTAACTGAATCGTATTTCAGAATTATTATTAAAATTGTCCGTATTTTGTCTGTAGGCATAATATTTCACTTTTGTCTCTACTGAAGTTGACTATTTATTATTCTCATTTTCCAAACCAGTTAAAAAAAAAAACAAAAACCACACGTCATTTTATACATGTGCTGAACAACTCTACTGTAAAGGTTCAGGAATTCCTACTCATTTTTGAAGAAGCAGGCAAGTTCCAATTCCTTTGGTATCTAAACTAAATTTGAGGCAGTATAATTATCTCTTTCACTGCTAGCTGGGTGATAAGAGTAGGAAGGGTGGTTAATTCCAAAGTAGCTAAGATGTCATGAAATTGGGTTTATTGTGGAAACTAAAGTACTGATTAAATATGGAGAAATTGTTGTAAGCCTACAATTTTCAAAGATTGTTGTATGTGTCATTTATATGCAATATATCGGGCTTGGTCAAAATGGGTTGCCCAAGTGATTCATAGTTGCCCATGGCCCTGAAATTCAGCTTTAGTGCTGCCTTTATACATGTGGGTGACAACACAGGGAGTTGAAGTCAGACCTCTTTTAGTACTCTGCTGCCTTGTGTTCTCATGAACGGCATTCACCAAATGATCCCTCAACTTTCAGTTCTACTCCTTCCCTGGTTATTTAAAGATTTATTATTAAATAAAAGTTTTTTCCAAATGGAAGACATGAGAATCACACTGATGAAGAATTGAACACTTTCCTTCAGAGTAATAACCCAGAAGCAGGCAAAGCTTGGGGCCTCATGCACAGATGCAAGAGGAAAATACATTAGTATCTGCTGATAAATAAATAAATGCAGATTTTATTTGCTTTCTCTAAAAATGAAAAGAATGAAGTCATGGAGTTCAAGACCATCCTAGAGCTGTTAAAATTGCATTGCCGTTTTCTGGTGTTAGCAATATTATCAGCATTCTTCTTATGCGTGTGTTGAGGATTCAAGCAATATATATGCAAATGAGCCTTTTATCCCATTTCTTACAGTAAAAGAACAGTAAATTTCAATCTAAAATAGAAAAAAAATTACAGTAAAACTAGAAAAATATGAAATTAGTCTGAACTTTCTGGTCAACTGGTTAAGTCAGCACTTACCAATATGGGAGGTACCAAAAGGATAACCCACATCACTGGAGACTTTTTATGGCTAATGGAATGTAAAACTTCTGTTCATATTGTTGCCAATGAGTGATCAGGTCTAATTGCAAGAGAAGGCCTCAAGAAGATAATAAAAGCACTTCTAAAGCCATGGAAATCTTGAGTAAATGTTAAGATAACATGGACAAAGTTTAATAAGAAAGTTTGGCTTACAATGAGAGCCGTTTCAGACCCTTGACACTACTGCTCATGTGGGAAAATAGTATGTATGGCTACAGATAGATACACCTTTTAGTCTGGGCAATTCTTTTTCATATGGTGGTATCCGTGACCCAGGCTAGGATATCAGTACCCTAGAAAGGGTTCACAGTGACAGGAGGAAGGTAAATAGAAACAGAGAAAAGAGAATTTAAGGCCACACAGAGAGCCAACAGTTTTTCATTTCCTAGTCAGTCAGGAGTGTACAAACACGTCAGTGTATGGTTGATGTACAAAATGTTTAGCTTATCTATAAATAAATATTACTCGGTTTTGCCATTTTTTGGTAAAGCCTAAGGAGCCTCATTCAGACTCTTGATCTGGAGAAAAGAGAACATAGGCATCAGCAAAATTCCCGGTAACTAATGCTCTGAAGGATTTTTAAGCAGGTGATTAAACAATCTCAGCTGCTGTTTTTTAAGGATAGGTTTCCAGCTTGCATGAGTTTAGGGAAAATCTTGAGCATATGATTCAAGAGTACCTTCAAGTTAAGAAAAAGAACAAAACAAAACCTCACCAACCTTAGGTACACAAATTACTATTTTTAGGCATTGTGGAGAATCTCTGAGATTGGTCTTGGTACATGGAGGGCTTTAACAGTAAAATGCTTGTGGTAAGCCGTTACTATCCACTGGTTACAAGCTAGGAGATGCAGTGAAAGTAGGAAAGTCTGGCAGGGAACCAGACCTTAGCGCTGGATGTACCTTTGGCAGCTGGAATACTTACTTGGAAGTGGGTCTTAGCTGTGGATCTGAGTTAGATTTTGCTGCCAAGTTTGGAGACACTTCCATGAAAGAAAAAGTAAGGAAGAGAGCCCTTTCCCTCTCCTTCCTTCAGGCTGATGTCACCTGGCCAGAGCTGTGAAATCAGAAACAGGCAGGGATTTGTTAACTAGGAAGTAGATCTTGAGCACTACCAAGAGAAAGGAAGACAGCCTGCAGACCAATGATTTGTTCTGTTGTTTACAGACTGTGAAGCTGTTGGAAGGGAAAGTGCAGGAGGTAGGCTCTTCTTGTTTGTTTTTATTTTGGCTGAAGCTGAATAAAAAGTCTCTATGAATAAATCTGAGATTCTGGAAGGACAATATTCTCTGTTGAACATGCAGCTCCCACTGAGTTTATGTCTATCTGACTGGCCCTGACTCAGACAGAAGTACTCCCCATCTACATGAAAACGTCCCAGTACCTGCTAAGGCAAGAAAATCTGAATATCTACCACTGGCACGTTACCAAGAGCCAGAGGGCTACATCTAATAGCAAAACAGAAAGGGTAATCCAGCTCTCCTTTTCCACTAGAGTCTCTGCTCTGAAAAAAACCAGTGCTGTAATGCTGGGAAAATGATTGTTAGTCACCAAGGAGAAACTTGCTGCATTGTATGGCTCACCAGGAGGCCCCTATTAGAAACGTGCTGTATAAGGCGGCACAACTTTTCAGCCGACCAGATTTGCACTAAAGAAGGAAACAGAACATCATGAGAGTTAAGCTGCTATCATGCTAGGCAATTTGGCCAGTAAAAGGCTCTTCATCAGAAAAGTTCTTCATTTTAGCTTTCATTTGGTAAGGAATACTTCTACATCTGATCAACCAGACCAAACAAATCACTGTGTGGTTCATAGCCGAGAAATTCTTCCAGGAAAATCACCGCTTTGATTTATCCCCAGAGTTTTCAAAGGTTTCATAATGAGACAAGGCAATTGTCAGAACATTTCTGTTAACTTAATCTAGGATCTAAATCTTACAATTTATCCTTATTTTAATTTATTTTAATTTCATCTATAAAATTCTGTTGTTTATGTCTTATCCTGATAGCTCGAGTCTTAAACCAGAAACCACCAGCAAGGGAAAAAGGAATAACAAGACACGTAAATACATTATCTGGACATGCATTACCATACACCAAAAGACTCAAACTCCTGAAGAGGATAAAGAAATGTAAATAGCAAAGCAGAAACTTTAAAACAGAGTTTATTTCAAGGACAAGAAATGCCTGAAAACATCTAAGAATTTCCAGTGCCTCTTTTACTGTTATCCTTTGAGTACAAACTAAGAGCTGGGACAGCTAACATTTGGGTTATGGTGCTCACCAGAGGTGCTACAGCATTCATGTTGGCAGACACATAATCAGTTACTGCATGGTTGTCTTTGTTCAAAACTATTTCTGTCTAGGGTGTGTCTACTCTATAATGGCAAATAAGAGTACGATACCTGACATGGACACATGCAAACATTGGTGACCCTCACACCCAGATCTCAAGCACAGCCCTTCCCTTGTCTTCCAAATTAAAGAGTTAAACCACAAAATCGGGAATGAAATGTGATCATTTGGATTTCAGTTTAAATTTAATAGGTCAGAAAGCAAGTGCTTAACACTGAGGAAAAACAATAAAACTGAGTGTAAGAGTGGAGGCATACATCTTCCAAAATGAAATATGAAGATTTTAGAATATGACTTGATTAGATGGGTTGACTGCGGTCAGGAAAGAAAAAAATGCTGGCTACTCGTGGCAAATAAATCAGGAGAGTAACACCAGAAATCAAAAGTAAAGAAAGCAATGCATAGCAAAAAATGGCATTTCAAGAGGAGTGAAAATGCAGGAGTAACATTAAGAATTCAGGTGTAAATCCCTGACACAGAGGGATAAAGAGCAGGTAAATTATTTAGGAAAAAAATATCTTGTGGCAGTGGTATCAGGACACTAAGCAGGAATTACGCAGAAAAGGTAGAACAGCTTATGTTTATTGTATGTATTTAAAATGTATGTATGTTTAAAATACAGCAAGGTACATGAAAGGAGATAAAATCCTGTCTGCCTTATGAATTATTAAGGAGAACGCTGTGCACAGCATCACTTTTGGAGATAAATTTCTTAAAATTGTGAAGACTTGCATTCAAGAATCCTAAAAGAGCTAGCCAAGAATATCACATTAATATTAGTTTTAAATGTATCTTACAAAACCAGGGACAGGTTGACAGCGAATGTGCAATTACTCACAGCAGCAGGGAAATGACCTAAATACTTATCACCTGGTTAATCCAGGTGAAGTAGTGATGAGTTAATATGCAATGCAGGAGATAAAAGATGAAAGGACGGGAATATAATTATTGCTTGTTAACATTGTGTTAGAGAAAATAGATCTTGTCAAACGAAACTGCTTTCACCAATCAGACTGCCGGTTTGGTTGAGGTCTAACAGAAGCAACATGCTTGGAGTTACAATAAGCTGTTTGACTTGGTACTGCACAACATTCTGGTTAAAAATAACACTATGCAATATTCTTAAGATGCCAAATAAGCAGTTTAAGAAAGCTGACTGATAGACATCAAAGTAGATGTCACTGAGAAATAAACATGGAATGGGGATGTTTTTCATTGACAAGGACTGTGGTTCTTCAATGATAATCAGACTTTTTATTAATAGTCTGGATGTAAATACAAATGTTTCTGCCAAAAAAAAGCATGTTCTCATAAAGATGGGTGTGCTGGTAATAGCATTGAGCTACACGGTGATGCTTTACTCTACTTGCCAAAGTGCAAACCACTGTGTCTCCCTGAGACCACAAGCATAAGGAGTCTCGGAAATGAGATTAAGAGGTTATTGGTCAGAAGGCTTCATTCTGTGGCTCTGCAGATTTGCTCTGACACCGGGATGTCACCCTGCCAACTACTCCTCACAGCAACGAGGAGGTGTGTCAAGACACATACCTTCATTGCTACAACTTAGCTTTTTATGACAGGAGGGGCTACTACAAGGTTTCTCTTCAGACTGTCACATGTGGGGAAAATACCCAAAGATTGACTATCCCTCTCCAGATCAGTGTAAGGTATTTTGTATATCACATCCATTAAAATTCCAGACTGTTTTGAAAATCCAGAGGTTCAACACACTAAAAAATTATCTCAAAGAGTAACAAGTTTCTGCACATTAGCTGTCTATCTCCTTTGAGCTACAGTCTGAACTTCTAAGATTTGCATCTCTAACTATGCTATAATCAGGACGATCTTAAGATCTGTTATTAAGCAGTGTCAGACTTTAAGGGCACAGTATTTTTACCTCAAGTCAACCAGCATTTTTTAGAGATGCCCTGATGAGATGGGGGATTGTATCTTTTATTTCTAGAAGGAAAAAAGCTTTATGGAAGGAAGAAAATAAGCCACATGTCTCGTTCCTTAGCGGTCAATAAAAACAAAGGCAAACATACTTTTCCAGACTTTGCTATTAGGCACCTTTTCTGATGGGCTGTCTCATGCTGACAAGCCAGACTACATCCTCTCCCACAGGCCATGTCTCCTCACTCCAAAGAAGGGGTTTGGCATTTGCTTTATGAACGCAAGACTTTG
Organism: Falco peregrinus; assembly: GCF_023634155.1. Taxonomy (NCBI): domain Eukaryota; kingdom Metazoa; phylum Chordata; class Aves; order Falconiformes; family Falconidae; genus Falco; species Falco peregrinus. Next base: position 70,501,732 of record NC_073739.1, read on the forward strand.
GCATGTGTCTTGGCTAACTATTTGTAAAACCAACCTTTTAAACTGCCAACTCTTTTAAAAGAACAATGGCTGAAATGAGCTCGTGAGAATGATAGTTTTGTTGTATCAAGAACACTTTTGAAAAAGCTGTAATTGCTGTCTGTTTCCTAGTTTGTAAAAAACAGGCCTGTGCGTGGATTTCTTATTACCTCACTTGCTATTTACAAACTGAAATGTAATTTCAACAGGTTGAAATCTTAAATTTCTTTATTTCCTTCAGGTAAATCTTCCTGTCTCAGTCTGAACCTAGATTAATTGTATTCTAGAATACAAAGTATTTATCCATTTGTTCTACCTTCTGTTTTGAGTCATTCAGACTAATGGGTATTACGGCAGGACTGGGCAGCTGCATCTGAAAATACTGCCTCAGGAGTCTGCCTGTTTCTTTTAAATGAAATAAAGGCAGCAAGGGATAAAACTGAAAATGGAGGCAAAGTAAATCACTGCCCTCATGATAGGAAACGCCTGCCAGAACTCTTATTTAATGTCTAATTGGTTTCCTTTATATACAATGCCCTAAAACTCCAACAATCTTCAAAAATGCATTTCTGCTAATCCTCATAGCTTTAAATAATAGATCTTTTAAATCTATTTTAAAAAGCAAATACCATAGTACATTTCAATCAGCAAACAGTCATATCAATTATAACAAAGACACTTCAAGTATTACAGATTCTATATAATCTTTCTCCTCTCTGGGAAGAAACCTGTATATAAAAATGACTTAACCACCCTTCAAAAAGAAGAGACAAAGAGAGAAAAAGCTGTACTAGCAAGTGCAAGGAAAGCCCTTTTCTGTGCTTCACCCATCCTGCCTATCACACTGTAAGTGTTAAGACTTGCTAACGAAACATTCACAAGCTTTGAAATAGAAAATTAGCACTAAAGTCATGGGGGAGCAAAAGGAAACACAATTTTTCCTTCTCCCAGTTATGTATTATTTTTGTTGACTTTTCAAACTTTCCAAGATCACGTTTATATAAGACAATATTTTGTTTGGGAAATATATCTTACAATCATGCTGCAGAGCAAGTTCTAATCATCATAGGGAAGAAATTCACTTGGTAACCACCTTGTTATCACTTTTCATGGAGGATATTAACATGATCAGTCTGTCTTATTCTGCATGGAAACTACTGTTGATAGCATGACTCACCTGTGATACAACTTTCAAAATTACATTGTCTGTATGATGATAATCATATTACCTGATGTTAATATATCTGTTCATTGAAATAAATAGCAAAGTTTTGATCACAACAGTTTACCTACAGAATCAAGTTATCATATTGTGGTTGCCAGCTTTTTGCACCACATATGAGATTTTTCTAACCCTTATGAAGAACATAGGCAAACATGTTATAGAGATGTGAGTAATGGATATTGGAACGTAAGATTCAAATTACTCATTACAACAGGTTCTGTGTGGTTTTGTGGTCACTGACTGTGTGTGGGCTAGTTGGCAGGGAAAATGGTTTTGAAAAGGACAAGATCTTCTAGATACAGCAAGTAGCTTACAGTCACACCATCCAGGACAAAACCCATACAGAATGTACAAGACCATTTTCTCAGGGATGAAGAATACTCTAATTTGAATTGCACAGATTTACACCATGGAGCACAAAACCACACTGTTACTGGCAAGAAAACAGACTCCAGGCTTAAAAATGTTTTTGCTCCTTCTAGTGTTGTTCTTGTTCTCTTTCCTTCACAATTATTTGGTATTTATAGTGTATCATTAGTGCATGCAAGGATCATTAAATTATGGAAGAGCAAGAGGAAGGTACTAATAAAGAGAAACACATTAGATCCATGCATGTGAGATGAAGAAGATCAAATGAGGGTAAAAAAGGGCTGATTTTAAATGCTTTTAAATAAAATTTTCTATGTGTTTAAATTTCAAGTGATTACTGTAGTCTAGGTGAAACTAAACACATATGGAGAAGAAAATATAATTGATGTTTTATATTAAAGTTCTTTTTCTGAAAGCAAACACTACTGTTAGTCCTACAGTTATAATGGACTATAATGAAAAATTCATTAACCTTGTATGAGATGTTTAAACACCAAAACTTGCTAATGAAGACAAAACTTGGAGACTGGAACTGAGGTTAGAGAAGTCAAACTTTGAAACGAAATGCAGTTTGCTAATTGTCAGAGTAATTGAAGATTGTAATAGCTTCCCAGGTAGGTTATAGATTCCAATTCATTGACAGTTTCAAAGCAAAACTAGTAATGTCACAGTTTCACAGTCATAAGTTATTGTTCATCATTAAACCAAAAGAAAAAAAGAAGACATCTATATATTACTATAATATACACCTGCAGATATGGAAAAAATATTTAACAGATTGGGATAGAAAGGCAAAATCAGACATTTTAGTGTAATTAAGTCTTTCCCATGAACCTTCTCAAAACTCTGTCAAAGTTTATATCTTCAGAAAAATAAAAAGGAGGCTCATTAAAAGACAGATCAACAGCTGCATAAAACTATATTTTAACACAGGGATGTCAAAATAATTCTAAAAAGTGCCTATTCATTTCAATGTACCTGCAACTTATACAAATATTCAGGTGACTCTGAATTTTAGCATAGAACGAGTTCATGTGTGTGCATCTCAGATATGTTTGTCACAAGCAGGGTCCTCCAGTGATCAATACTGGGCCCCACACTGTCCAACATCTTCATAAATGATCTGGATGATGGGGTTGAAAAGACTCTTACCAAGTTTGCTGGTAACACCAGACTGGGTGGTGAAATGAACATGTCAGAAGGGAGACCCATCTTACAGAGAGATCTGGGCAGGCTGGAAAAGTGGGCCAGCAAGAACCATATGAACTTCAACAAAGATGAGTCCAAAGTCCTGCAAGTGGGATGACATAACCAAAGAGCCCAGTACAGGCTGGCTTTGCTTAAAGGGACTTGGGGTCCTGGTGGACAACAACCTGAACATGAGTCAGTGCACTGCTGAGGCAACAAAAGCAAATTAGAACCTGGGCTGCATGGACAGAAGCATTACTAGCAGAGATAGAACTATGGTCTTCCCACTTTACTCAGCCCTTGTCACACTGTATCTGGAGTACTGTGCCCAGTTCTGGTCTCCACATTGCAAGAAGGATGCAGACAGATTGGAGAGGGTCCAAAGAAAGGCTACGAAGATGATGAAAGAGCTAGACAACCTGCCCTATAATGAAAGACTGAAGAAATTAGTTCTTTTCTCCCTGGAAAAGGCTCAGGTGATCTCATCACAGTATTTCAGTACTTAAATGTGGCTACAAAGAGGATAGAGGCACACTCTTCACAAGTAGTTACATGGAGAAGACAAAGGATAACAGGTACAAGTTGCACAGGGAGAGGCTTCATCTTGACATAAGAAAAAAAAATTTCACAATAAGATCATTCACTGGAACAACCTCCCCAGGAACATGGTAGAGTTCCCATTGCTGGAAGTTTACAAAATGGGATTGGGCAGGATGCTAGATAATCTCATCTAGGGTCTCCTTCCCACAAAAGGTTGGGTCAGATCACCTGTTGAGGTCACTTCCAAACTGGGCTATTCTATGATTTGGTTTGTCAAGAGATACTGTACAAGAATTAAAAAAAACCCCAGACCTTTTTTCTCTGTTTCTACCTTGAGACTAATGCTAGAGTACCACACTCTGCCTTGTGTCTGTATTTCAGGAACCGTGCTTAAGACCCAAAAAACTTGTGGAAAAGGTGTATAAAAAACTATCAGAACTGAAAAAGTTCCCTTAAAATGGAAAAAAAAACCCTAAAAAAATCTCACCCATTTGACAAAAAAAAAATCCTGATTATAGTATGCAAACAACTTCACTAGTACTGGGTTACAGTAATATGAACTGAACAGCAAAAGGTAGAGAGAAAACAATGCAGCTGTAGCTACAAACAAAAAATTGTAACCTGCAAATATTTTTACTATTGCAAGCAATCAGTCACTGGCACAGTTGTACCTTTTTGACTGAGTCCTAATCAGGACTGAATATACTTCCAGTGGACACTGGTGAAAATGTATTATAAGGAGCAACACACTGTATAGGTGGAATATATTGGCACCTGCTACGTAGAACAGACAACCCATTAATGGGTTGCCCTTCTGGCACAACACCGCGGCAGGTCTACCATACCCCTTAAGACCAGTTCTAGCTCCCAGTATTCCCTGCATTTGATCATAGTTCTATTATGTCCACATCATCTGTCAGAAAGCAATTCCTTACTTAAGGAAGTAACTAACAGATATAACAAGGAAAATCATGTGAAATGTAATCTACATGCTCAACCCTTAACCTTTATGAAAACTTCTACAGTGAGAAAACTCTAGCTAGAAAGACAAATTATTGGAGACGTACAACATGGTTATTCATTGTGCACAGAACAGCTTCTGACTGACTTCATGGACAAAATGGCCAGGGGAATGTGATGAACATTTTTTTTCTATCTTAAATGATAATAATTTTGAAATTTGACATCGTTTTCCTTCCTTGTCCATTAAATAAAATATTTTCATCTGTCCACTAGTAGACACTAACTAAAAAATATGTATCACCTGTGGGTTTGTGCTGAAGAATTATACAGATGCATATGGTAAAAAGCAAGCTAAGTAATGATTAACTCTCTGATTCTATAAATTAGTAATTCTGAATTATAAAGGAACAACTCACCATTAAGGAATAGCAAAACTAAAAGATACATCTCTATGAAGAGTCTTGATGCTTGGCATTGCCTCTCCCCCGTACTTCTGGATCATTTAGTACTAAATTCACACACTTTTTAAATCTGCCACCTTTGCAAGTAAAATCCATCTGACATCAAGTGCCTGGAATTCCAAGGTATGGAGAAATAAAATCATTCACTTTCTGGCAAATGGGAATAGATATATTTTAAATCATAGTCTTCCAGATGCAATGCTGCCAGGTATCTGTAACCTACCTGCACTGCTTGTTCTTTTCCTATGAAAAGCATAGGTGAATTCAGCACAGAGTTAGTACTCTACTTGTTGATGTAGTAGTGGGTCTATCTCACCATGCTATGTACATCTTCTTTAAGCAATGGTTGTTCCCTGTTGAATTAAATTGTGTCAACAGGGTGTCTGGTGCTGTAGGAATCTTTTATTAAAGAGCTGAAGATAGTATGAAAATATATTGCAACATCTAAATTACTGTATTATTTCCTCTTCTTTTATTGTGGTCTTACATCAATGTTTTCTTTAATAGATTGGCTTCTTGAGTGAAACATACTGAAGTACTCCCAAAACATTTCTATTGCTGAGTCTGTTTAGACAGAGAATCATTTAGCTCTCTCAGCTGGCCTCTCTACTACTTTATCTGAGAAAAGATCAGTGCTGTCATTTGAAAAGGTGCAAGGTTTTATATAAAATAAATGTTATTAATAGGCTTTATCCTTTACACCCTACGACAGCAATTATGGAGAGTCCTTCCTTGCCTACCATACTGTCAGTGTTTCCATTTGATAAGGATGTGGTACCTGGTGATTCCCAGCTATAGATATGTACCCTCTTAATTAACAGATGCCACAGCCAGAAAAGTCTGAGTCAAGGCCTAGGCATCCTTCAAAAGAAACCTACTTAAAATGAAGTATTTAGGAGATCTGTGTGGCCTCTGTTTACATAAGATGGCAGTTTTCTCTTCTGCCACAGAACTGTATTATCATTCTGACCATTCCTCATCAGATTTCCTTGCCTTTTGGTACTGAAGACTACAGTAATAGCATTCTCACAGCCTGTTCAATCTTAAGCTTGAAAATGTATTGCCTTATAATTTTATTAAAGGACCTAACTATCTTGAAATACGTATTTAGCCAGTTAATTACCCTGACTTTCTGCAGTAGTCACAGACAAAAACCCACACATTGCTCTGGTATTTTACAGAACTTTGTGATGAAATGCCCCACTCTTTCCTTCCAGAAGCAGTTCCATTAGAAAAAATACAGGCAAAGTGTAAATTGTTTTTGAAATACTAAGCACATCTAAGTACCTAGAAGGGCAGAATAAGGGTGCAATGCCTTGGTATAAGGCCCTGAAACTCACAAATACAATTTTTCTTTTTGTTATCTTAATCTGTTGTGGTGGGGTTTTTTTTAGCCACATAATTCAATAATATTGATTGTGCTTGCAAATTGACCATACACTGCTCATTACAGTTCTGCACCATTTTCCTCACGAAGTCTTGTTTGTAAAGGGCAGATGTTGGGGATGCATTTGGAAACACAGCCAGAATATTATCAACTCTTGTACTCGTAATGCTGCTTCTTACCACAGAACAAAGCACCAGCGAACATGCTGGATTTTGCATTTAGGAAATCCTACATAGGTCTGTGAGGAATGGGAGAAAATATTCAGACATTTTCAGGAACCATGTGGCTTCCAAGCTGCATTTATGACAATAATACTATCTGCTGAAAGCATCAGGTTCAGACGATGGCTGAAGACACCACTGCTGAGCTCAGACAGTGAGTTAACACAGAAGAAAGGGGGGAGGAAATATAGGTGAGATATGTCAGGATTTCTGCAAGGCTCATTTGAGTTTTATTTTCTGAGAAGTGTAAATACTATTACTACATGAAACAACCCAGGAGTGAAATCCTGATCCCATTATCAACTGCACGGGTTTTGCCACTGGATTCAGTATCTTGGGGCAGCTTTTTCATTCTAGAATAGATTAGAAAATGCGTGAGGAACAAAAACTAGAGAAAGAAGAAAATCTTTAACTGCCTTTCAAACACCTTATTTTTTCAAGCTTGTCTACAGCTCCATCGTTACTCTTTAGACTCAATTCAATAAAGCTAATATGCTTCAATATAAAACATATCTATGGACTTTCCCATACACTCACAGATTCACAAGGACTTCATATGGTTATCCCCTACCTGAGCTAACTTACTGTGGCTCCTCTGTGTCCCTTACCTGCATGACATCTTCCACAACAGCTGCGCTACCCAGCTGTGCAGTCCTATTCACCCTATTCCCTGTTGAAAGGCCACAGAAAAGCTCGCCAGAAACATTTTGCTCACTTACTGCCACAAAACTGGCCAGGATGAGGCTATAATGCAGGATATCTTTGGCACTGGTTGGAATAAGGCAGTTTCACTGTGCATGATTTTATGCTAACTTATAAACGCCAATGGAATCTAAAGATCAGGTATTGCACACTTGGCAGCTCTCTATCCTTCAGACTGGTCTTTACAATTTTTTTCTTTCCCTTGAGAGGAATAATAAAACCCACCATGTTTCCTGATGAGCTGGACGTCTGTGAATCTGTGACATTTCAACCAATGATTGTAGTAGGTCAATCACAGTGATTATAAATTTATCTCCACATGTGACAAAGATCAAGAAGGTGGCCCAGTTCTTGTCCTTTAATTGTATTAAAACATACTATAAGAATTGCAATTGGGGAATATTTTTTGTAATTAAAATTTTATTAAAACATGTTTAAAATCAAATCTGCAATGCTATAAGCTAAAGTTATAGACCTCATAAGGCACACACAAAAAGACATAGCTAGATGTAATACAGGAAGCATGCCAAGTCAGATAAAATAGGCAGGTCACTTGTTTGCAGTAAGAACACCCACAAAAGTTAATGTGATTAAACTCCACCTTCATAGGTACATAGACATAACAGCAAATACTGAGAAAGAGGAAGTTTAAAAGCTTACAAGTAGGATACTAGCAGACTGAAACTGTACTTTCTGGAATTCTCCATACTGGCTTTATGTTCTGCCGGTGATACTACTGCCCTCATGAAAGCAAAACTGGACCACTGAACACTGAATGTTCCTAAAAATTCCAAATTAGCTTACACCTGGTAAGCAGTAAAACCAAAAACAGAAGTCAGGCTGACAACCATTGCATCCTATTTGCTAAAAGCTCTTTCTAGAAATTTGCCAAATAAATCCAGGACTTGGGGTTTTTTTGATGCACTAAAATGCAATCAGTCAATTATACATTAATCCAGGATAGTTTGCTATTGCTTTTTCAACTTGTCTTATTTTTCTTTCACTATTATTTTTTTCAGTTTATTTATTTTATTATTCCTTTCCATTTTACCTGGACTTCTACACCAGAACAGACAGGACACCTCTGTCTGAAAAGGCAATGCTCAACACTAAATGATGTACCATATAGACTACAGATCTTTCTACACCTGACAGGTGTTTGACCTCCTGCACAGCTCCACTCTCTGGGACCCTGATGCCTCTCTCTGTGTCAGGTTTCTGCTCTGTTTTGGACACAGAAGAGTGTACGAAGGCAAAAAAAGTAGTTTTCCAAAGGATAACTACAATCATTAGAATTTTACAAAGCTAAGAGTTAATTATGTATATCAGAATGACCATGTTTTTGGATGGGCTAAGTATTTAAAATTCCCCAGTGCCTGAGCATACTTGTGCACTGGAGAAAATCCTAAACAAGTTAATCTGAAGCCACAGAAAGAAGCCAAAGAATCATTATTAGTTCTCTCAGCACGTCAACTAAATGTTACGGAGCATGCATGTCTTAAAGTGCATTTTATGACATTCTTTTTATCTGTCTTTGAGGGGGAAATGTCTAAATGTGCTACTTATCACATTTGGTCAAGAGCTCTATAGCTGTACAGTTGCTGGATGATGCGTTGCAGGATTCACTGCAGCAGAAACTCATTATACATATCCTTAATTTTTCATGTCGCAATACCAAGGAAATGAAACCCTGGTTTTGGTGTCATTAGAATTAGAATTCCAATTATACATTCCAATTTTCCAACATTTACACATTTTAAACATGTTTGAAATTACTTAATATATTATTAAAGACTTCTGGTTTTGTTGTTCTTATCATTATTAGGCAATGTAGCTTTCAGTGGACGTTTTGATTTCTAAAGAGATAAATGATGTCATTCTTATGATATCTGAGTTTCTAAAATTCACTCTTTACCTTGATCCAACAGAAGCAGAATTCATAAACCTTGTGGGTATGCTAGAATTTCTCTCTCAGAAGACACAAAGGGCAGAAGACTTTGAACCAAGCAGCCGAGTAAGATGGTTTGAATGCTGAATGTATATAGCATTCATTATTGTTAATTTAGAGTTATTATCTTTAAGCAGATGGTGGGGCAGCTATTTGGTGTTTTTTAAATTTTCTGTATCTGTATTTTAATCTACCTTGGGCAAGTGGTAAATAGTTTAAAAAACATAATGAAGCGGAACTGGCCAGGCCAAGAGATTAGGAATATTCTAAACAGCAAAAATGGATTGGTAATGACCCAAATTTTTTATCATCTCTGTGCTCATTCATGGCCTGCGTAATGTCATTGTGCTCTCTCTGCCTTCTTCTCCACATCCTAGAATGACAGCTGGCACCAAATCGTATTGTTTTTGTTGGAGAAGAACAGGTCTGAACACTGAGCAATCAAAAGTGCAGCATGTGGAGCAATCCTGGGAAGGCTGTACTAAGCATGTCTCTGCAAGCCTCTTCCTTTTTCCCATATTGTACTGCCTTTTTTTTTTTTTTTTTTTAATGGCCCATATCACATCCATCTGACTTCAGACAATAAGTTCCTTGAAGCAGGAATATGTTCTAATCATAAAGCACAAAGCACTCTATAAATTCAAGGATGTACTATGAAAAGTAACTGCACTGGTTACCAGTTACACTTTCTGGTTTACTTCAAAGCAGGAAAATAAAAAGACAGGGGGCTTCCAACACATTAGCTGAAATAAATGTGTTCTGTCCTTACTCTTGGGCTGTCATTAAGGAAAATAACCATAATTCTTTTGCCAGAGGGCTAGAAGCAAAGAAAGGGACATGTTGCTCACAGTCATCTTGATCATGGGATCTGAAAGCTCTGTGTGTGTAGCAGAAAGTGAAGATTAGGGACAACTGAGCTGTTACAACACAGTTGCTCAGAAGTACCCCTGAGCCAGCCAGGCTGCTGCCTTAAGGTTCCTTGCTAGCCGTGAAGTAACTCCGCTACCACCCTACATCCTCTAGGAGCGTGTCCTCTAATCCTCATGAAATCACACTTCACCAGGGCTGTGGATGAAGAGTGAAAGGAAATTGGCCTACAATGCAGTGGCAGACGTGCTTTCTCAATGCACCATGTGGGAAACTGCATCAGTTAAAATGAAAGAAAGCTCATCATGTTCTGCTTCTTTGTAATGAACATATTTTAAATGCTGTGCAACACCTAGAGTGTAAGATTGATGCTACAGAAGTTACGCAAATGAATAAAATAGCTGAAGCATGACCTAGAGATTTTGACATTAGAGAAAAATAAAGAAAATAATATGGGAAAAACAAGTTCCCATATTAACCACTGGGTTCAAGTAAAACAGTATACTTTGTGTCAGAACAAATTCATGCTGTCATCTCCATCTAAATGATAACGTGGGCAAGGTGGTACATGGAATTTACTTTAGTGGGAGACAAGACAATTATGTGAAATAAGTCACAGTAGTAGGAAATTACTTCTTAGGGAAAATAGTCTTTTTACCACAAGGCTCTAAAACAGTCTTTAGGTAACAATATCTATATGGACTATACTTAGCTACCCTAACACCTTTATGCCACATAGACATGTCTACATCAGAAACCAAACTAACCACAGCTGTTCCCTTAGAATGAAGCTCATGTTGTCTGTATATCCCTTCTCCTGTCCATTATCCCAAGCTGTACGTGCCACAGACTTTTTGTTCTTTTCTTTCTCTTCCATCTGATTGCATCACAGTTACACCTCCATAGTCCTGTGTTTCATTACATCTTATTTATTATGATAGATGCCTGTATTTGCAATTGCACCTAAAAGGTACTTAACAGTCATACAGGGGCTCAGCATGCTGTCTTCTGTGTGGGGGGCGGGGTGTGTGTGTGAAGTATTTCTGGTGCTTGAACAGTCTAAACAGTAGTTAGAAAGACTCTGTGCCCCAAAGGAGAGCAGTGGCAGAGAAAAGTCGCATTAACAGAGGTTTACCTGTTAATGCCAGAAGCAGCCTTGGCCCTTAATGTATGTACCCTATAGGCAGTTCAGTCTGACAGGGCTACAGATGGGAAAAGTTTAGCTGGGAGTGGCAGGGAAGGGTTAGTATGTGTGAGGAGCACTTAACAGTAACCAAGGTGAAGAGACCCAGAGACACAGCAGTGTGGAATTAAAGCTGTATATTACACTACACAGCATATGTCTACCAGCAATGAAAATGAGAAGCAGATAGGAAAACTGATTTTCATGCTAAGAATTCAGGAAAGCTGTTACAAAATCACATAGTGGTTTTAACTTCTCAAAGGCTGTTTATATAATAAATAATGGTTCTAGAAAAAGTTGTGGAAGGAAGCTTTTGAAAACCTATAGGGATGACCATCTGGATTTGTCCAGGGTTTTTTACATTTGTTTCACCAGAACAAATAGGTCAGCATAAAGGATTGCTTTATCTTAGTGTGAAGATGCAGGACTAGCCCTAATCTTTGGGGGCAGGAAAGAATTTGTACCAACCTCAGGGAGCCAAACACACAGTTCCAGTAAGAGACAGAAGGAAGCCCAAAGGTTAGTTTTCAGTGACACTAACATCACAGCTTCTAAGGATTTCAAAGGGGCTAGGAATGACCTGTAGTCTTAATCTGAATCTTAGGTAAGTGTCTTAGGCACAAAAAAGTGTTTGCTGTCCACCTCTCCTGATACATGGTGCCATTGCTTTACTGTGAGCCATCAGCAGCCAGCCAAAGGCTTGGAGTGCACCCTGCAAGCAAATATTTGCAAGAGTTGTGCTTCTGAGATACTGAGTGCTACATACCAACTGGCAAATTCAAAACCTCATTATGAACTGGTAAATACTACACTCCAATCCTTTCTCTAACTTAAAGCTGCTTTTCTCCCTTAATAGATGAGGAAGAAACGTCTGTAGTTAAGAAAGATCTCTGGTTCACTGAAAGGGGACAGGATGAGGGTTGGATGTGGCTACTTATTAAACATGAGATAATAACATTTTGCTGCAGATCTGATTAGGACTCTAAGGACACTGGCAATCTGAGTGGCTTAATGTGATTTCCCAGTACGAAAATGTACTAGGATTTAGGGCCAGCATTTCTGGTGTCTTGATTTGCTATTTTGTTTTCTTTTTCTTTCTGACTTGTAAATAGTTGGATAATAAGACAACCACAAACACTAATAATCAGTTAAATTCCATGTCTTTTGTATCATGGAACTTAAATTAAGAAATAAGAGCAAAGTACAAAAAACTTTCTTAAGGGTAAAAGTTTATCCTCTTAAATGCTCTCCATGGAGAAACTGTGTTGAGTCATCTTCATTATGGCACAACAGAACATTACTTCAGACCTAAAATGATTAGTGTTATGAGTCAGTTCATCAATTGTTTTAGATGTCAAGTCATGTTCCAGCATTGTCATGTAATGCAGTGGCCTTAACTACTCGAGGAACCAGGCAGAATGGCTAGACAAACAGACAAATGTAGCTCACATGTATATTTTTTTCTGAAAAGAGTTTGGTTTTTTTTTTCAGAAAAATATTTTCAGAAAAAAAAAAAAAAGTCATGTGATTACCAGCTTCGAGTCACACCTAAGTATCACCGCTCAGTTAAACACACCCCACCCCACCCCTCTCCCTTGTGTAAAACTGTGTCCTGCCTACAAGCAGGACTCATGGTCAAAAAGAAAAATCCTACCAGAATCAGTGTGCGTATTTCCACTAGCTGTCTCAAACCCTGTGGCAAACTTTGAAAATAACACTTGGGAAATAACAGATTCTAAGCAAAAATACAGTACACAACACCTTGTCACTGACATGTAGCTGCACCCAGCAAACTTCAGCAGGTATGGTAATTGAGGGTTACAACCCCATGATTAACGTCAGCTAGTTTTGAAGTACAGATTAGACTCTTTTCAGGTATTAAACCCTGAACAAAGCCTAATTTGCAAGAGTGCTCCGAGGCAGGAAAAGAGCTCTTGATCTCAGCGCCCTTGAAAATATGGCCTTTCTGATTTAAAAACACACATGGGATTCTGACCATAGTTCTGCTATGCTTGAGGAAAAGTGCTATCAAATTACTCATTAAGTTTAATATGGCTATTTCTAACATTTCAGAATATTTTAGCAAAACCGTGAATTTGCCAAGAACCCTGCTTGAAGAAGGCAACAAAGAAATGGGCCTTTCCTAAAAAGCTTGCTACCCCAAATCTGAAAAAACAAGCACAAATAATAAAAGCGTGTGAGAAAGAAGACTGCATGAAAGAGTATAACGTAAACAAAAGTATTAAAAGGCTGTGAGTTCCCAAACCCCACACATATAACTCTTGATAGAACACATCAAGTAATCTTCTGATTTCAATTTCTACCTTTAAAATAATGCATTTTCCAAGATGGACTACACAAATGTCTGAACAGTTATTTGCGATTTCCATTGCAGATGACTAAATTAAGGCAGTTTCACGTAACTGTTTACATTTGCCAAACCTCTCAAGGTAATATTCAGCTAAAGCAGGAGCAACTCAGTGCTCATTCGTAACATACTTCCACTCTTACAAAACCAGTTAGATTATCTTTGCAAGTTAATTTCAGTCATCTGATTTTTAGCTTTAGGAGTAAGGCAGATTCCATTCTCTTTGCCCTCTTTTACATTCACTTTAAAATAGGATGTTTCAAGTTGTTTTCTCATGAGTAAATTCCACTCTTTGCCTGCAAACCTCCACATACTGGGGTGTGTCTCCAGGTGAGGCTGAAGATTAAGACAAGAATTTGCCAGAGCCCCAAGGCAACAGGGTTGATGAAACAGGAATGTGTTGCTTTAGCCGAGATCAGAGCACCACTCTCTGGACAAACATTTACAGCATTTTCTCACCAGCACATGTTAGTTATTCCTGTATTGTATATTATTATTTGTTATTAACACACTGCATTGTTTCCAGAATTACTGAAAATGGGATGTCATATCTTCAGCACTGGCTACTTTTCTGCCAATTCTGCTTCCTTTGTGCTGCAATAATCTCAAGGCAGAGATTGGCAGGACTGGTAGAAACCACTGTCTTGAATTACTTGAGCTTTTTCTGCATGTTTAGTGCTATGAGAACAATTGTATCATCTGAAAGCCTTGGCAGTTAAAGTAGAGATTTAAAAGTAGAGATTTTTTCCCTTTCACCCTTGGAGAATGACAGATTGTCCTTAGTGGAATCAATTTATTTTTTTTTTCTTTCTCAGCCTGGTCCTAGGATATATTAAAACCAGATTGTTCTGCAGCTATAGGTGTTGAATGCTACACTTCTGAGGTTTTACTACATATATATATGTTTACTGCTGAAAAGCCTGAAAAAAACCCTAAGTTTGACATCTCCGACTGTACTACTAGTGGTATTTTTTTTAATCTACCATGAGAAAAATTAGAAGATCAGCAATGACGGAATGGCACAAAACAAAGAAGTCAGTTCAAAATTCAAGCTTTCCGTGGAATGAGATTTCTGCTGTGCAGGGTCCTCTGCTGAGCTATTTGTGCATGAAGGACAGCGGTACAGCAAGCATTCCCATGAGTACCACAAAAGTGTTTTGGAACAGATGAAAGGGATGGAAAATACCTTTTCAAGGATGAAAAATATGGAGGTGGGATAATGTGCTATGGGCAGTAGTGCATTACAGCATCACAAAGAACAGGCAATATGAAACACATAAAAGACAACATGAAACTAGGAGAGTCAATGAATGCACCATGGTTGAGTTCATAGGTAACATGAGATGGTTTGGGAACAAAAGAAAATAACAGGCCAGATCTTTAGTCACTGAAAATTCATGTAAACTCCTTACAGTCAAGGTAAGTATAACAACTCTCTAATGACCTCGCTCAGGATGTCAGAAAGATTGTATGAGACAAAGCCTTAAAAAAAGAACAAAGAACTTAAAGTTGAGATCAGTGGATGGACACGCAACAAGCCTCCTGGAAATGGAAAGGTAACACATACAAGCAACAGAGATAACCTGACTTTCCAGGGACAGTACTCATATAGCTCCATTCTAGTGCATTCCTTTGCCACACAAGCAGCATAAAACCAATGCTCTATCAATGGCAGCCAGCTAACATGAGGGATGTTTTCCATTGAGCATGGTAGGCAGCAATACTGAACAGATGTAATTTCATTTTCTCTTTTCTTAGGAACAAGAAGGATGAAAAAATATAACTGAAGCTGTCAATAAGACAACTAACATATTCCAGCTGTTTATGACTACCACCTCCAAACCCTGCCCTGCCTTCATCACACAGGGTTTTACACAAGTACTTGAAAATTTATAGACTGATTTATTGGGAAGACTTTTGAAGTTTGACTCAGAAAAAAGCAAACATAAACTGACTAGTGCCAAACCTTGAATGAGCACATAAGTAAACAATGAATGAAAAGCCATTTACCTCCAAAGATTACAAAAGAGGATATGAACAGGGGACTTAAAATAACAAAATGGTATTGAAATGAGGGGGGCAGTGGTGGTGGTGGTTTCAGTATTGTTTCTAGTTTCAGTAAAATTAAAACTTATTCAAATCTGTTTTGGCAGTTTTTACTTTTGTACAAGGCAGGAGTAATGAAAAAAGTATTTATTCACATGTTTACCAGCTGGTAGGTTTGTTTTCTTTTAAGCATAACAGAAATTTGATGCAATCCTTCTGCCTCTATAATGAGTTTAGAAGTGTCAGTTCTGCATCGTCGTCTGCGTGCGTATGCGTGTGTTCAGAAATCTACATTTTCCATTAGAGCTATTTTAATGTTTTGGAGCTGTATGTGAGAGGTGACCAAACCTCTTGTGCTCAAGTACCCTTAGCTCCTTCTCCTCCAGCTGAATCACACTCCTCTATGTCTCTGAGCTGAATCTGAGGTATTCTTAAAGCTCAGACAAGAACTCCTGAATACACCACTTCTACCTGCCCACATATCCAGCCATGTTTCAGACACCTGCACTTCTTCATGAACAGTGACAGAGCAACTAAAAAACCTTCTTGAGAAAAGGTAACTTCAGTAACAGCTTAAAACTGGGGTCTGGAAAGAAAGAAGCAAAGACTGCAAAGGAAATACAGAAACAGAAACAAACTGCAGCTGAAGCAGAATTATCTAACTTCATGCAGCAGTACCAGCTAGGCTGGATGAGATTTCTTGTAGTGGGAAAAGAAACAAAACAGTGCTGATTTACCAAGAAAAAAGAGCGTATGTATATATGGGTGTATGTATGGAAGCCCCTGCTGCTGTGTTGTTACCTTAGCTGCCCTGTAGACTCATATGTTATCTGTCTCTTTGACTCTAGAACCTGTCATATTTTTTACTTTTGGTTTTAACTCATTTACATTTTACAATACAGGTGAGAGAAGACAAGAGTTTTGGCTGTCACCTAGAAGAAGAATTCAAAATCCATCCTATTCAGATTTCAGTACTTGGGCACTGAAATCATGAACAGAGTACATCTAATCATTGGAAATACTCAAAACATTCACCATCTACAAGAAGAAGCAGGGGGAGAGACCTTAACAGAAGCAGGTTGTGCAGCCACTCCCTGCCACAAGAGTACTGGAATACCTCCAAACTGTTCTCAGCAGATGCCTTTGCAATATACACAGGCATACACACAGCAGCATCTCTCTTACTTAGAGAAAGCTGGTTTCAGCTAAGCTTCAGCAACACTTGTCAGAAAGCTCAAGTTCAAGCCTAACCAGAAGCAAGTAAAGACTTTCTCACTGAGGCAACTCAGCTTCATCCTTTTGCTAGGTTAAAGGTGGCCCAGATATGTCTCATTCTGCTTCCCTGTGTTTGCAGTGCAACTCACCTGTGTTCACGGGGCTGAGATAGCATTTAGGAATTTGAAAAAATAAAATTACATTATAATGATACCAGATCTCTAATACGAAAGACCTTATAAAGAATAATAATTTATTTTTTAAAAAAACAACTCTTTTTTATACTTCTCCTCCTAAAGGCAGCATGCGAATGCATATACAGATGCAAAGGGAATTAAAGATTTTTGTTTCTTCTTGAAAAGCACAAATAATTCTTAGGGAACCACCACACACTTGTACACATGTAAAAACATTGGCTGCAGTTCAGGCAGTGCTGCACTTGTTCCCAGAAATATCATGTTGGTGTAACATGAAGATCCCAGCAAGCTTCCAAAACCCTGCCAGATCCCGTAAGGTTTTTTGAAACAAGTAGCACAAATCTTTTAAAACATCTAAAAGTATGCTAGGATGTTTGGTCTTTATACTCTCATTGTGGATGTTTTTATAGCAGAGTCAGGGATATTTCAGTGTTTGTTCAACTTGTAACGCTATGCACTGACTGGGCTTCTACAGACTAGGAGAAAAAGCCAAACTTGGCATCCAGCCCTGCTCCCCACACAAAGGATACCCAGCACACACCATGGAACATGTACTGTTCTAGGAAATACGCCATCAAAAGATCCCTTGACATAGGACTGCTCATTTCCACAGTTTTCCTCAGAGCGCTGAGAAGGTTTTGTTACATCTAGGGTATATTTCCAGTAACCACAGAAAGAGAGTCTTCTGACCACGTTTTAAAAAACAGCAAATGACACTGAGACTTTTAAAGAATGACGTATCAGACCTTATCAAGGAAAAAAAAAAAAAAAAAACCACAAAGGAACAACCCTACACACACTTCCTTCCAAAAAAAAAAAAACCAAACAAAAAAACAAAAAAACCAAACAACAAACACCAAAACCCCCAAAAAACCCAAACCAAAATGAAAAAAAAAAAAACCAAAACCCTACAACACAAAACAAACCAGTAAGACCTCTGTAGATTGTCCTGGTGCTCCAACTCACTAACTCCTTTTCATATTTATTTACCTATGATGCTACAGCTAAATTAATCTCAACAAACTATATTTAAACTCCCTCCAAAATAATAAGCCCTTTTACTCCTGCCAAAACGTTGTGAGCCTTGCAGTTTGCACCAGCCAGCCTGCTTGCTTTATTCTTTTGGGACATGTGCTTTGCCGTCCTGCTGTGCATATCATCCAGAGGCAGCAGGAAAGCCAGAGGGGTGTGAAGGGACCAAATGAAGCTGCCAGAATCACAAAGCTCAGACTTGAAGAAACAGAGCAGGTTGTCCAAATATATTAGCAGTAACCTGTAACTGATAAAATGAAATAAAAGAAGAGGAGATAAGAAATATTTTTAAAGCATATCAGTAGGGTGTTACTAAGCAGCAGGTAGACACAAACAGTCATCTCTTAGGAGGTTGCAGAATATGCAGATGTGCTGCTTTTTCCTTTTGGAGAAAGGCAGGCCATGGTAAGGTATCTATTCATCATTTTTATTCCATGTTAAAATGACATTAAACATCACTTTTAAACAAGTTGCCTTCAGAGAAAAATCAGAAACAGAAATGGCGTAATGCCATGTGCTAGAAGGAGGAGGAAGTGCCAAAGTAACAAGTTGTCTTATTCTTCTTTAATTGGGACTGGGTACCAAATAAAGACTACCTTGTGCAATTGCCACAGAACAAAGCATTGACTCCCACACTGAAATTATCCTAATTTGCTTACAGCACCCTTGGAGCTAATAAAAACCTGACTGGACAGGGACCTGAGCAACATGCTTTAGTTGACCCTGCTTTGAGCATGAGGGGTTGGACCACACAATCTTTCAAAGACCTCTTCCAACTCAGTGACCTTGTCATTCTGTGAAAATATTTTAACTGATGGTTTTCTTATAAAATCCACTACCTGGCAACATGTGGTTATACAAGATTGTTTTCATGTTCAATACAAACCCCTAATAATACAAAACAGTTTGAGAAAGAGATCTAAAATAATTTTCATGGGTCAAGAACCTGAAAAAAATAAAATCTATATAAAAGTAATTTTTTTGTATATTTTCTGATCCAAGATCACAAGGTTTCTGACTCCAGATCTCTCAAATCTTATGGTTCACAACATTAGTACTAAGGCGAATTTCTCTGTAACTATTATAATTAGAATAGAATCAGAATTTTTACTTAAGAATGAATAAGGGAAATAGTTATATAAAAAAGTGTGTAGAAGACATGTAGGGTACTCCAAATCCTAAGTGCGAGCAGATGTTTTAAACAATGCTTTGTTATATGAGATTTGTTGTCCCTTATTTTAGGCTGTCCTCTGTAAACACTAGCCTTCTTTTAAAGTTAACTTTCAAGAAGGGAATAAGTATACCAGTTAATAGGACCCATACAATGGGATCACTTGCTTATTATTTAAGGATGGATGCTCCACATCTGTTCGACAGCTGTGCTGCTCTTCTATTTACTTGAAAAGCATGTACATTTGACAGTCATTCCCAGACTGTTGCCTAAAGAAGAGTTTTCTAGGAGATTTCAGACTGAATCTTTATTCTGACGTAGGGCTTTGCAATTCTTCACAAGCAGGATACTTCAGCTTAGAAGTAGTGTGTAGAATTTGTTGTAGAGCATATCCTTCTTTTACCCTGGTACCATACTAAATCAATTCTTAAGTTAGAAAAGGCTTTGTGGGAAAAAATAACTAGTAATTAAAAGCTGTTAATTCAAACCCTTAAGTGCCAAAGAAGCTCTGTATCTGTTCCCCTTGAACTGTGTAACACAGAAACTACAAACAGCATGAGAAATAGCTAGCAGAGGAGTGTCTATTTTCTCTGAGTTTTGAAGAGCAGTCTTTTATCTTTAGAGGCCAGATAGAAAGCAGGAAAGTGCTGGGTACCACCTCCTAATCTCAGGTGTTCAAACATCATATGGCCCCAGAACAAGTGCCTGTCTCAGATTTAAGATTCTAGGAGCTATATTTTCAAGTATTCTTTCACAAGCCTTGAAATTTAAAGGGCTCCATCTTTTGCTTTTGTATTTTGATTGCAATGAGCATGTCATTCTTCTTTCACCTTTTCTTCACACTCAGCCACTGAAGCTGTCCTGCCCAAAGAACAAAACCCTTACAAAGTTCTGCAAGGTTGGAGATAAGACTGTAGTGGGATAGATTACATTTAGTTCCTCCTTCTCAAGTCCTCAGCCTCTCTTTCCACCAGCAACAACCAAATATCTGGTAGCCATTCAGCCCAACACAGGTTAGTATCTTTTCTGCTAAAGGCCACAAGTTATGTTGAGTATGGTAGGATGCAATAACTGCTCTATTTACAAATATGTTAATAATAACATTACAGAATTTCTCCTTTTTCTCTTTAAACATTGATGCTTCCCAGAGTTAGTCTCCAGCAGTACTTCAGCTGCTTAGATTTCTCCATTTTCTGTTTCTCTTCTAGAAAGCCAGACGTCTTATTCAACTAAGAGATGCGACACAGCCTTCTTAGCTAGTAGCATCACAGGCATGGCATGGTGTGTAGCGTACACTAAATGATGCTAAAGGATAGTCATCAGGGCTGTCATATCAGAAGTCTAGAAAAAACTATACTATACAGGTGTCATTTGGACCACAACTACCAAAGCCAGCGGTTATCAGTTTCTCATTTCTCTGTGTGTGAAACATTTCTTCTTTCTTCCAGGAGTCCCTCCCTACTCCTGGATCCAAAAAGACAGCCTCTGCGTACAGAGATTATGCAGATATCTCCCACTGTATCGTTGCTTCTCTCTTTGAGAAATGGGGTCTTCTAAATCAGTGTGGAGACCTGTAAGTGGAAATGAGCTGTGGTCCACAGACTTACCTTGGTACCTTCTGCTTCCACTAATTTTGAAAAGAATGAATCCATCAGAACTTATATATAATTTTTCAGAGTTCACTGCACTCAATCCATGTTTTTTAAGACAGAAATATCATGTGAGCCATCTAGGACATCAGGATACTAATGAGACCACACCTTATGATAGGTAAACCACATTCAGTGATCCAGGCAGCTTACCTGACATCCCACTGATCATTCTGATGAATCAAATCAGTTTTAGGAAGTCTGTTGCATTCATTAATCTAATTTTAATTTCTGTGAATTTTGGTTAAATTAAAAAAATTTGAGCAAAAATAGATATCAAACAAGTTTGTATAATGACTTGTTTACAAAGTAAACAAAGTAATCATTTAAGCTCCTAGTGGTTACTGCTCTGATGTCATCTCATTACTTAAAACAGTTGCAATTACTAATAATTATCATCCTTTCCAAATTACAATGCTAGAAAGTTAAAGACAAAGTTAAAAGTTAGCTTTTTTGTGCCTGGAGACATAATGAATAATGGGCTTTTTAGAGTTAATAAAGAAATCAGAGAGGGAAGCTGTAGTTCTGCAAGCTACTTCACCATTTCCCCTGGCCTCATTTGGATTGGATCATACTAGTGTATGAGTCAGCTAATTATGAAAGCTTTCTCTGAAATGAATTAGATGAACCCAGCATCTTTAAAAGAAACATATCTTGTGACCTGGCAGAGTTCCCATCATGGACCAAATAAAGCCCACCCAGATGTGACCACTTCCTTTACCGTAACAAAAACCAGAGCGAAACATTGGCTAAGCATCTTCCCAGTATTCCTTATGGATAGGAAAGTAACCTTTCCAGTTTATCATTTGCTGCTCTAATGAATTAAATCATACATGGCACTAGACCCAGAGATAAACGAGTTTAATGTTATTGAGATCAGAGGTGGGTTTGCATTAAAATATACCTATTTACTATTGTCTTCAAAACATTACTAGGACTTATGGACACTGTAAGTATTCTGAAGTAACGAGTCTGACGAACTTAAAGGTTGTAAGGTTGCCCAAAGGCACTATTATCCTAAAACTTCTTTCCAGCTTTAGTATTTTGGAAACTAAATGTATCTAGTGCACTTTACTACCTGGTAAAATGACTGAGCACTTTGGTTATTGGTCTGATCTCAGATTCTTCCATGTCAGTTTCTAGATTCTGCTGACTTTGATCACCAGTGAACTGAAATTGTGCTATAGTCCACTGCTTTAAAAGAATTACTGGAAAAATATGAAACTTTAGTTGATTTTGCCTCTCTGAGTCAAACTGTAGTCTAAAAGTTTAGCTTTACAATTAACCCAAGCTATGCTATAGGTCAGTCACAGACTTGCAAACCTAACTCCCTGAAGTAGGGACTGAGATGATATAAATTATAGTCTGCACCCTAAATGAGCATTGAATTCATTTAGCAAGTCAGATCTGCAGTAGAACTGGCCAGTTATCTCTTTAGATCAGTGATATTACTCACAGATTAACATCAAGTAAAATAGCTGGGGAAAGAAGCAAAGTCAGAAGCAGAGGCAGAAACAAAGTGCAGGCATCAACAGCCAAGCCAAAGCACCTTTTCACTAACAATCCAAAGTTATCAGAGCAAAAGATGATACACCTCTGTATCTTATATAGCTACTTATCCTATATTATCTATATAGCTTAATATATTATTAGTGGACCTTTGGTCTACTAAAATTCAAAGCAGACAAGGCTAAGCTGGTCATATGGATCTCTGGAAATCTTGCTGGGAAGTTCATGCTTTCATTTCCTCTTCCGTTTAGAGGAAATAAGTGTTTTTAATGCATTGGGTTTTTTTCAGCGGGACCCCCACAGTGTGAAAATGCCAAATCAATCAAATCTCTTTTGGTAACTTAGACCACAAACTGAATTTCAAAGCCTGAAAGGATTAACTTTACTAAGTTAATGTACTAAGCATATGGCCAAACTGTCTTCTTTCTTATGCTAGTTAAAAATCAACAAATACTATAAAGGAAGGTAAAATCTGACTTCTTATAGAACTCAAAAAGTAAGACCTGTCTGAAAAGATTCTGTCCATCCTGACTAGTTTGTAAACATGTTCACCTGTATTAGTACTGCTAATCAGGATTTTATTTTTTTAAAAACATGACCATTTAATAGTTTTCCTTATCTTTTCAATCTTTTCCCCACCTAACAGCTTGGTCTACACTACGTATATTTTTCAGCAGATTTCATGCATTTATTGAGCTTTTTAATTTACATTGGAATGTGCATGTGTGTGTGTGTGTGGGGGGGGGGGGGGTTGTGTTCTTTCAAGAGATATCCCATGAGACTTACTGTCATAAAAGTCTGTTTCCTTGGCCTTGAAGTTATCAAGGAGAATGACACACTTTCACTGTTAGGTCACGATCTCTAGTGAAGACATTGAATAATATCTATCCCCTGTCTATTTCATTAATCTAAGTCTAAACTCATGCCTGTTACTGCTCTCCAAAGGGTAGTTAAAATCAGGCACTGTTTGCTGATTAAATGTTTACTTTTCAATATGTACAATGAATTTATTACAGCAAGATTTTTTTTTATATGGAAAATCCTATTTATGCACAATGTTTGTATGATTGTAAGTTCCTGTGAGGGAACATTCCCTGGTAAACTGAACCAGAGACCAAGCTGGAACTGAAACCATTTCAAATCTGATTACATCTGTCACTTTTACCATTAAGCATCATGAGCCTTGTAAACAATTTATTGCTTTTCATTATCATTCGTTATTAAAAAGTTCTTATTCAACCTAAAATTACTTTGTGCCAAAACTATGAAAGAAAAGAGGTTTAAAAAGTTTATTTTGAATAGGATCTAATATTTGAAATGAGTAGTCCCACTTCAGGATCTTTCTGTCTGAAAACTCAGTTTCCGAGTGGGCCCCTGGACGGTGTGTTGCCTTTACCTAGCTCATGCCACATGGCCTAGGAGTTACTGCACTTTATGAGCAACAGGATAGAGATAAATTTCAAGACTTCTCTAATTCAGAGGATTTGAATGACATTTCTTGAACACCAGTCTCTGGACACAGCTAACCACAAGCATTCTAGAGCAGAAGGATGGATACAAGAACCACGTTCTCTTTCCCAGAATGGAGATGGTACAAAAATCAGTGCATATTTGGAAAAAGGAAGGTTTTCCTTTCCAAATAAAGTTAATATTACAGAATTTAAGTTACTCTGCACTAGCATTAGAAAAGCAAAGTTCTTTTAGTATTTTGGCTATGATTTAATTTCTGCTTAATCTGGTTCCTATTAGGTCCACATTAGCTTTTTCTCCTCCTACATGATTTATTGTTCAACTGAATGCCCTTTTCTTGTTTAAGAAGAACCTTCCCAAGTCCTCTGTAATTCTGCTATTTAAACTTTATTGTGGAGTGGTGTTTTTTCCCCTAAAAAAATCCTTTTACACAGCCCTAGCAGTTTTTAAAGTTACAAATAGTCAAAAGCTAATTGTTTTGGCTAAATCACACTGTCTATCACCACCAAGACAATCGTGATTTTAAACTGATCACGTTTACACTTGTATCCAACATTATCCTGGTACCCCACTACAATTTAATTATCAGGGCACACAGAGCTGGAGACCATCTTGAGCAGCAGACCGCAAGGTACAACACATTGACAACTTTATATGTATGTGGCTAGGTGTCTAGCCGGATTGGCTGCCTGCCTGCACAGCCCCTGTTCTTGCTCCTCTGGCCAAAGAGTCAGAGCTTGCAGCATTTTTCAGCTTCCAGAAGAAACAGTAGCTATCTTCTGCAAGGCAAGGGGAGGATAAGTAAATCTGGTTCTCTGGGACTTCCCTCCAGCTGCTTCCCAGACCAGCCCCCTCTCTGCTCCCCCAAAACAGGAGGAACACTTGCTGGAGGCAGAAGAGGTGAACATAGACAGCTATGAGGTGCTTGTGAATGCTGAATACAAAAGTGAATGAGAAGGTGAGTAAGGAAGCAGCAGCAGAAGTAGATTCACAAAAAAACCAGAGAGAAAATATACACCCCTATCCTTCCTCTCACAGATCTCTGAAATCACCCATTATATTCCAGATCTCTAATGACTGGCCTTATAGTCCCTCTGCCTAGGCTCACTCGTCTCTCAAACATAACCCACCAAGTCACTAGCACAGGATTGATTTTGTGGGATGAAAAGTTTTGACACGGGTCTGAACTTGAAAAAAACAGCGTATCACTTGTTCCTGTCTTGGTACAAGTAATAGAGGTCACGGACAACCCAGAATCTAAAGCCTTTGTTTTTAAAGCAGAATCATCCAGTCTTCAGAAGCAGACATAGCATGGGTCCTCAACAAAAGTGACAGTAGGAATCTATTCTAAAGAGAAAAATATGGTATACCAAAAAACTCCAATACTTCTATTCACAGTTTAGTGCACCCCCACCAAGCATGTCTTATCTTAATCTTTTTATCTTCACTTGAGAACTTATTTCATACTGTGACTCTGGATGTCAATCACCCTCTGAGATCCAGTCTCAATCTTGTCTGAGATAAGAGAGCACCAAGCTTCTGCAGAGCCCTCTACAGACTCAGGCAGGTAACATTTGCTTATACTAGGTTGGTTTGTTCTAACAACAAAACCATAGTTACTAGAAATTTGCATTTTATTAAGTGCAAAATATCTTCTGATCAATCCAGGTACAGAGTTCCAAACATGTAGCTAGTATTTACACACGAATCCAAAGTCAGTTCAGTGTTTTTTTCTGGAAATGACTGTTGCCACACTTTTCTCCTCAAGCTTACCTGTTACGAAAAAAGTTATGGCTCCAACTTGTTTTTGGCACAAGAACGCTTAACTATGCACCTACTACCCATTCCATACTAGTAATTTCTTGCTGAGTTTTTCATGGATAAGGCAATAAACCCCCCCATAATATACCACTATTCTTTTGGTGTTTATAGCTTGGTGTCATGGCCATCTTCAAAAGAAATAGTTGTTCCAGCCAAAAACACGTATATCACCGTTAACATATTGAGGTTTGCCATAATGGAACATACACCAGCAATCTATTCACCTGTGGCCTCCATGCTCCCTTCTTGTAAACAGCAAATGCCTGTGTGGCAAAGTGGAAATCAAATTTGGGCATGTGCCTAAGGCACACTCAATCTCATTTTTAGAACACGTCTAAAGATTCAATCCTTAGACCTTCCATTCAGTTGGCACCCAATCTGAAAAGAACCTAAATTACCTGGGCATTTATTCACTTGCCACAAACACACCTTTATGTAAATGTAAGGATTCAGGCAGTGATACTGAATCTTGAGGTCACCAAACTACTCAGGGCATAATAATACACTGATCTATGTTTCTTGCAAATACTGATTTGTTAGTGAGGAAAAAAGTGCGTTTAATCCACCTTTTACTCAACAGCACAGTAATTCCAGGGATCACCTCTGTAGGAAAGACACAGGTTCAAATTCTCCTCTTCTAAACGGAACAGGCATTTGAACTTAGTTTTCCCCACAGACAGGAAAGGTGAGCTAACCTTTAGGATATCAATTGTTGAGACGTGGTCAGCCTCTTGAGTCACGTTGTTTCATTTTGTATAAAGCTCACAGGTATCTACAGAAGAAAGAATGACTCCGTAGCACGTTGATTAGGGCCTACAGCTACTGTGTGCCATACTGGAAGATATGGAAGACCGCATGAAGCAAAGAGATTTTACCTTGGACTGTCTACAACACATGAGCATAAAAGACTGAGTTCACTGGAGGACCACTAAGATGGTCAAGAGCTAAATCACATAAAATACGATGAGTGACAGAGAGAACAGGGTTTATGCATCCTTCAGAAGGGAAGCCTAAGAGGAGAGCATTTTACTGTCTATAAGTGTTCGTTTACAAGCCATGAACCCAGAGCCAGATTCTTCTTCTCAGAGGTGCACAGTGATAGGACAAGAGACCTTGAACTCAGATCGAACCATGGAAAATTCTGAATATATGTAAGGATTTGGTTTTTGTTTAAACCACGGGGGTGGTCAAACACTGCAGCACAGCCCAGAGAGGCTATGGAACCTCCGTCCCTGAAGGTGTTCAGTACAGCACTGGGCACAGCCCTGATCTCATCAGACCTGCTTTGAGCAAGCAGTTGGGCTGGCTGATCTCCAGAGATCCCTAC
Source organism: Falco peregrinus (assembly GCF_023634155.1). Lineage (NCBI taxonomy): Eukaryota > Metazoa > Chordata > Aves > Falconiformes > Falconidae > Falco > Falco peregrinus. The sequence goes on from NC_073739.1 coordinate 70,528,609, forward strand.
CAAACAAACTTATTCTACACTTCATATCCCACGCTGATCCCAGAGATGGGGTAGAGCCAGAACATTTTCCCTTAGGCAGGCTCTCCCTCTGCCATGAGGTCCTTTTCCTCCCCTCAAGACCAAGCAGGTCTCCATGTTAACCTCTTTTGCTAGGCTGGCACTCTCTGTTCCACCCCAGATCTATAGGCCCCTCCAGCTTTAAGGGATTTGTCCTTGCTGCAGGTCTTTTAAAACTCAAAGCTCAGAAGTCTCCCTTCTCATGTCCAGCTGCATTGGGAGACATTTATATCAACTTTTTGAGGGCCCTTCTATGCCTTACTGTCCCTGGCTTGCTGCCCTGCGGGGTCCACGCAGTCCCTGGGGAGCACCCAGCCCCTGCGCTGCCCTGACAGATTGCAAAGAAGCATGCCCAGAAACAAATCAGTATATAACGAAAATAAAGACAATTAGAAAGCCTATATAGTATATAAACCATGAACATACATATATGCATAAAACCCACACATATCAGCCATATCAGCCCCATGCTTCGACTGCGCTGCAAACCAAGTCCAAAGTGAAACATGGGCCTCAATATTTTATTACTATTTTTATATTAATACTACTTTAAGATCTTAATATTACCCCATTGAAGTAGCTCAGATTACTTATAAGCATTTAAAGACCAGGAACGGAGAGGGTTTAAATTCGGGGGGTGGGGGTGAGGGAAGGAAAGGAAAAAGCTAAAATAGAAAGTTAGAGAGCAGGGTACCCTGGGTTGTTGGGAACGGCCACTTGATTATTAATGATCACCATAGTATTTTTCCACAATTTATAATATCCTGGTGATTTTGCCTGCTACACTCAGTTGTGCTTCAACAAGATGTTCTTCACTTTGCATCTTTATCTGTCTCTTACCTTATTAAAAGCAAACGAGCAAGCCTGAGGCTTAGACAGACATTTACAAAGTTGGACACAAAAATCTGAGTTGTTCCCATCAAGCTAAGTATTACAGTAAAGCTTAACTTCAACACAAAGGGCAAATGTCTTTGACCAGTCTTCCCTAAGATAAAGTAATACATATATTACAATGTTCCAAAACAACACTGCCATAATAAACCTTGTCCCTAGAGGATGACAGAGAAAACAGGCCATGTATAACAGACTTTCCTTAGTTCAATTAAAGCACAACAGGTTGGTGAATAATGAACCAAAATGAACACTTTTCTTCTGAAAAGCCATAGGGGAAAGGCTCCCATTGTCCGTGTTCACAGTCTGGGGCTTCGGTGTGACTTTCCAGTTGTAGTCTTCTGCTTTCCTTGCTGTTGACCTTCAGTTCTCACAGCACAGAGACTGGAATTTAAAACCCCAATTTCAACATAGTACAGCACCTTGATTAACTCCCATGTCACACACCAAGCAAGGGATAACTCTTGTGGAAAATGTGTTCTGTCATTAAACAAGTTGAGAGAAAGAAGCCCAGCAGCCTAAGCTTCCCACTAACAGTGTTTTTAAACTCTCATTTTGCTTTGCACCTTCATATTTTATATGTGCATATGTCCATGCGCTTCATTGTAATAGAAATTACAGATGTCTTCACATTCAACAATATTTTCCAACATGCACCTGAACTGAAGTTGAATTAATGGTTCAAACCAAACCACTGTCACCTAAGACAAACCATTACTTCATTAAGTAGTATCCAAGGTGTGAACAACTAGACAGAATTCCAGAAAGAAATAACAGGCTGTTGTAATGGCCTGTTAGACAAATAAATCTTCCTTCACATTACTCCTGGCTCATCCACACAATCCAATAGTAGATGACAGAATGCTTTTCTCAAAAACTTCAAATAGAAACAAATTTACATGGGACAGGGGGAGGCAAAAATAAATAGTTTCCCTTATTTCACTCAAGCAAAATAAGGATTCAGGGCAGGAACCAGTGGAGAGCTTTCTGTCAGCTGTCAAAATAAAGCCAGGCTAGAACAGAGAATCGGACATGGGAAAAGTTTCTGTCAACACAGTCGAATTTTGGCAATATGAAGGCAATAAGTCAGTAACCCTAAAATAAAGGCTTCCTACTAAGTCTAACTATAACTCTAATAGATTGTATTACGTATAAACATCCACTACAAGCAACCTGACAACATTATCTCACGATTATGCACAAATAAGCTAGCAATATCCCCTTTGTCATGATCATAAAAAAGTCAGTTCTGGGTGGGAAATAATGAGACAAAAGAGACTTGACCTTGAAGAGGAAAATTGACTAAATTTAAATATTTTTCCTTATTCACAATGGAAAAAAACATGAACTGGTAAGGAAAGTATTTCATTCTCAGAGCCCATTTGAAAGTCTACCGAGAAATAAATCACTGGGACTCATCAGAATTTCTCTCAAGCCGTATCTTTTGGGAAGACTAGAGAAAAAAAACCCTAATACTTAAGCTAAATGAGAGCAAAGGTATCCAAAAATGTCAAAGTAATCCAGAAAAGTTGAACTGCTTAGACATAAGGTAGCACAGCAAATAATACCACCATCATCGAACCAATCAAAGAAGTGAGCACAGGACAGTTAGTGTTACCTTTGACAAATTAAAGTTAGAACAATCCAAATGTCTCAACCATAATCCTCATCTCTGATTATATTTAAGTGATTTCAGCTTTCAGTGTTGAGCACCTCCTCCCTAATTACATAAGCATGAAATGCCTGTAAAGAGCCAACCGCCATAATAAAAATGATTGTGGAAAGATTCGCCTGACTAGCCATGTGATGCAATGAGATTCTGGGGCTCCTGCTTAGGTGAGACTCCAGCAGTTGCTGCAAAAAACTGTTACATATCAAAAAAGAAGCTGCATTTGAGGTCTTCACAAACAGTTTTGTTGGGCAGAGAGAACCCTAATGAAGTTTCACAAAGGCAAGTGTGAGGTCCTGCCCCTGGTGAGGAACAACCCCACACACCAGCACAGGCTGGGGCTGACCTGCTGGAAGGCAGCTCTGCGGGGAGGGACCTGGGACTGCTGGTGGGCAGCAAGTTGCCCATGGGCCAGCAGTGTGCCCTGGTGGCCAAGGCCAGTGGGATCCTGGGGGGCATTAGAAGGAGCGTGGCCAGCAGGTCCAGGGGTGTTGTCCTCCCCTCCTACTCTGCCATGGTGAGGCCGCATCTGGAGTGCTGTGTCCAGGTCTGGGCTCCCCAGGTCACGAGAGACAGGGAACTACTGGAGAGGGTCCAGTGGAGGGCTACAAAGATGATGAGTGGACTGGAGCATCTCCCTTCTGAGGAAAGGCTGGGAGAGCTGGGCCTGTTAGCCTGGAGAAGACTGAGAGGGGACCTGATCAATGCATGCAAGTATCTTAAGGGCGAGTGTCAAGAGGAGGGGACCAGGCTCTTTTCAGTGATGCCTGTGACAGGACAAGGGGCAATGGACACAAACGGTAACACAAGAAATTCTGTCTGAATCTGAGGAGGAACTTCTTTACCTTGAGGGTGCCAGAGCCCTGGGACAGGCTGCCCTGAGAGGCTGTGGGGTCTCCTTCTCCGGAGACATGCAAAACCCTCCTGGGTGCAGTTATGTAACCTGGGCTAAGGGAACCTGCTTTAGCAGAGGGTTGGATTAGATCAGGGGTCCTCAAACTGTTTAAACAGGGGCCGGCGCGCGGATGCAGTGGCAGGCAGCCATCTGCGGCTGCTTGGTTTCCCCCCCCAACCCCCGGCAGAGGGGGCAGGGGGGGGTCTCTAAATACCAGGGGCTGATTGAGGACCCTGGGGGGCTGTATTCAGCCCGGGGCTGTAGTTTGAGGACCCCTGGATTAGATGACCTCCAGAGGTCCCTTCCAGCCCTGACCATTCTGTGATTTTTAATTTCTTCATCTATGTCTAAGCGTTGATGTAAAATCCTTTCTTACCTACAAAATAGATACACTAAGTACATAAAAGAAATAAAGTGTCATTTGTGTGTAATAAGAGGTTTCACCCCGACTTTATGGCCAGAATAAATTCTGTTCATCTATATGTCCTGTGCAACTTCGACATGATAGGTTTATTCCCTGTCTCCTTTTTTACATGGCTGAATAAGTGTTTAGCTGAATTAGTTCTCTAACATCACAAGAATCCCCAAGCACTAAAGATCATTGGCTCAGGTGGACAAACACAGACACTACTTCAGACAAACCAGTTTTCAAAAGTAATGTCCAGAAGATAGACAGCTGAGCAAGATAATTGTCAGAACTTGTTGATTTGCAATGAAGAAAAAGGAACTAGAAGTTAGAGGAGAAGGAATCTGGCCATTTCAAAGACTGCAGAAAGCATGTCCATACTACAAAGCCAAATTCAACATAGCTGTATTTACAAGCTCAAGAAGGAATTTCAACTGGCCTAGGCAGACTATCAAAACTGTTACAATGCTGTGACAAGGATTCTTTATTGGAAAGCATAGACATATGCTTGGACGGATTTTACTCAGAGAAGTGAGGTCACTGCAGAGCAGATGTCCCTTTGCAGACAACCACTGCCAGTGATGGCTTGAACCTGAATGTTCTTACTCACACCAGCTGCGTTCCCCTCCTGTTATCACTCGTTGCAGGGCAGCCCTAACAGACTGTAGGTACTATTGCTAAGAAGATAACAAGATTTCTTCTGCCAGTGATTTATCACTTCAGAACAATAAAATCTCTAAGTTTTCCTGCTCAGCTCTGCCCTGCAGAAGACTATGCAAGTCTGAAGAAATAGGAGTAGCAGTTATAGGGTTTAACAAAACACTCTGGATTACGAATTACCTTCAGAAATGATGAGACATAATAAAACATTCTTATGAAGAATTTAATTACAGTAAGACTATTTTGTATTTTACTACTACCTCAGCTGCGGTAAAGTAAGTCAGATTTGGTCTGCTGACTTAAAATTGCAAGTCAGCTGAAAGCTTTGTAGCGGTGTAGGTAGATCACAGTATGAGAGTTTAATTTGTTCTTGCCCGAGAAGCAAGAGTAGGACACAGGAAGAAAGGGTAAACAGTGTGAGTAAAGTTAGCACGGAGCACCCTTAGAAGTGTACAGTACTTCCTGAAGGCAACCATGGAGCTATTGAATGCCACCTGATGTAGCTTTGCACAGAGATGTATCAGAAAAAGCATTCCCCCCACCAAACCTCCCATCTCTTGCTGGGGTGAATGGCCAGATAGGCCAAGGTAAGGAAGAAGTCCCATGGCTTGGTAGGGCATGAGGTAGGGGGGATTTATATTAACAGGTGTTAAGAAAATGTTTAGCAAGAATCTCAATACAAATTTCTGCAATCATCTGGCACACTTGTTTTAACTGTTATGCCAGTGGAGTGGATTGAGAGGACATATTTCACATAACATTTGGTGGTGGTGTTAGCTTCCAAAAGTAATTTTTTTTACTAGCCTTATGCCTAAGTAGAAGATATATTCAGGCACTTTATAATTCATTATCAAATTTTCAGGATTCCAGCTATAGACTGAATGGTTCAATAGTCACACAATGACTGTTTTGATACATGTGTGTAAGCATAAGTAATGGTAAGAATACAGCAGCCCTGAAATTTTCAGGGTAGAGAGAACAGAGTATTTTTGAAGGAAATAAACTTCCCTTAGAACTTATGGTCCAGGAGAAAATACTACCTCATCTCTGTGTAAGAATAATAGATACTTTTCCAAAAGTCAAGCAAATCCAGATTCTAATCTATTTTCACATCTATCTATTATAATGCTATTTCATTTAAGCAAATGAAATAGCAAGGCACATGTCTAACAAAATTACTCTTTTGTGAGATTATTTTTTACAAGAAATGGGATGCTCTTAGTTTTCGAAATAAAGTCATCACTGCAAGGTACTCATCAAACCAACATGCACAGCACAGTGCATGGAACTCAGGGTGAATTTATACTTCAAAGAACAACGCTGTTTTATACTTTTTCTTTTTTGGTTTGCTGATTGTGTTTGATATTTTCCCTAGACTAAAACCAGGGAAGCTAAGAAAGTATGAGATTCAATATCATCTAGTGCTCAAGTTCAAGCTAACAGAAGACTTCAGGGTGAAGCTGAACTTTGTTGTTGCCTGCTGTGTGCAAGTTTTGGCCAGCCTGAACTAAGAATCCTTCTCTCCACTTTGCATCTCAGACAAACACAAATATACCCAAATCTATCAACAGCCCCAAACTGCTCCCATTCCTGAACTCAGCAGCTAGCTCCTGGGGTCCTTTAGATACCAGAGGGACAAACAGCAGGGTGCCTGGCTCTGGAAACCTACTGTGCAACTCATATTGCCCTGCTGTTTCAAGAAGCTTTACATCCCCACAGATAACCAGAGCTCCTCTGTTGCCATAAGCACCCTCTTATAACTATGTACTACAGTTTCATCCAGCCTTTTAATTCAAGACCCCAGAGCGAGAGCAATCGTAGAAACGTATCTTCCCTCCACACCGCCCCACCACCCCCATGCCACCCTATCCCACCCCACCCTCACTTGTTATAGCCAATATAAGTTTTCAACGCTCCACACAAAAAACAAAAAAGAAAGCCAGTCTTGGGGGTGGTACCATACAGTATACTGTTCATAAAAGTTCTCTGTATAGAAAAGGTCCTGTTTTCAGACAAGACTATGAAAAATCTTAAAGATAAACACCCTTGCATATCTGAATTCTTAGGGCAGAAGACTTAGTATTCTCATGCCAAAATTTCCAAAATCTAAAACTTAGTTTGTCCAGATGGAATCAAGAACTAATACTTTGCACAGAAGTTGGTACAAACCACAAAATGCAGTATGGTGATGAAATACTCATTACGTTATGCTTAGAAATAAGTGTTATCTTGAAAAAGTCACATCTGTGAAGTCCACACAGCAAGGAGAATGAACAGATTGTCCAAAATGAGAAAAAAAACAAACAACAAACCAATACCAAATCATTATCAATTTAAATCTGTCTCATAATTTCAGTGGGGGTGTGAAGGTCAGGGAATTATTTTTAACTCAAGTTTCTTCTTGTTTAAATGAAGTGATGGGCAATGGGGAATGCTTTCTTTCTTTTTTTATTATTTGCACCTTTGATTTTTTTTTTTAATCAGGACGGGAACTTTTAAATCATGCAAACATTTATTTAAAGCATTATTACCATTTTATTTTTAATAAACCTATATTTATATGTATTTATTCTATTCCCATTTTTTAATTCCTTGAGCTCAGAACAGTCTTAATTTTACAGCAGTCACATTAAAGCTTCAGGTCCCAATAAGGCAAAAACTGAGTTTAGAGTTCATTTGGAAATATGTAGTTCAGAAATATCTAAAGCCTTTCTCACTACAATAGCAGTTATGACTGATCACAAAAAAGATGGAAGGCAAGTATATATTTGTAAACAGTTCTGTTAGCATTGGTATGCACATTAAAGCTTTCTCATATTTCTTACTGACCCATCATTCGGAGTTAGAGCAAGTCAAAATGTAAGCCTTAATTCCTCTTGATAGTCTCACTTTTTCAAGTTGCTGCAAGCATTTAATTTGTGATGATTCCCCAATAAGAACCAAGTGTTTTTTAAAACTTAGTGAAAAGGGAGAATTCACTTTATTTCTCCTTTTGTAGCTTACAAAAAAAAATCCCTAAAACATCTTTCTCTTTTTATGCTTTTTAAGGTAAAATAAAAAATCACTCAGAACCAGCTAACATAGTATGATAAATGAGTGCCAGTACAAAGGTACAGTAGCATCCCTGATCCCTGACAAGATTTTTGAAAGCAAATGAACGTTTCTGCTTTAAGAACAAGCACGTGCACTTTTAACTAGCAGAGGCTGGTTTTGTGGAGTTTGTTTCAGTATGTGTTGGTGATGCCAGATTCGCAGAGGTTGCACATGTATTTGATTTACTTGGATTAGCCTAAGAATTTACCCTCTGAAAAATTCCACTGACATGAATGAAACTAAGCAGTAAAAGGGCAAAAACTCTCAAAGAATGATTTTTTTATTAATATACACATCTGCCAGTCTCCATAGGATTTGAGTCTACACCCTCCTCAGTTCTTTCCCAAGAGCTCTTACTCTGTTCGACTAAAAGGAAAATATTAAAATTATGAGATCAGGGAGCTAATCTCGAACTATAGAACAAAATCCCAGTTTAGAACAGATACCAGTGTCTGCAATGGTAGTGGTACCATCTAGTGGCATAACAATAGTTATACAACAATAACTGCACGCCATAGGTCAAAGGGTAGGAGGGTTTGAATCTATAGCTGTACTATTTGGATCCATCCAGCAAAGGGAAGCTCACAGCACAGTAATATTTAGGAAGTTCCATGAAATTTCTGACAGCAGTCATGTTACAGCACTAAATTGGTGTCATCTGAGAGAAGGATGGTTTCCATGCCGAAGTGGTGTTAAGTACCGGTGCAGTTTTAAGTAAGGGAAGGGGGAGACAATCATCCCAATTGCCTGCAAAAAGATTTGTTTAAACATGCTGCTGAAAACATTAAGCAGCTGATGAATGTCAGTCAATGTATTACGAAGTCATAAACTGCTCTGCTAGTCCAGTCTTGGCAGTTTTAAAAGCTTTATATCAAAGTCTTAAAGGAAAGCTTGTAGGTAATTGAAAACTGGAATTCAGTATGGACTGCTTGGAAGATGACTGTGTGGTAAATGGATTTCCAGACAAAAAAAATTGCAAAGATTTATTCTACCAAGGCTTTGGTAAAACATGAGATACATACAGCACAGGAAATTACCATTGCTGAAGAAAACAGGCATTAACATAAGAATTATTAAATGCATTCAGACTTGGAAGCAAGAGATGGCAATTTCCGTTGAGAGGAAAAGTTTGGAGTTTAGTTTGAAGCTTTTTTGCAAAAAGGATGATTATGCTTATGAAACTTGGCAGTACCACAGTGCAGATCTTCAAGTTTTCAAGACCTGGTGCCTTGCAGACAGCATTATCACTGTAGAGGAATACTAGAATATGAGAAAGTAAGTTGCATGATGTCAAAATCTGAACTGGTGGGAAATGGCCTAGAGTTAACCAAGTGCTGTGAAGATTCATACACACACACACAAAAACCCAACCAACAACAACAAAATCCACACACACACACCTGCAAAAAGCAGAGGAATAATCTACTAAAATTGACACCATCAACTAGAATTGACCAAGACAAAAATAAAGAAAATACACTGAAAAATATCAAATCAAAGGATAACTAAATCACACCTACAGATGCAGCACAGAAGATGGCAATTTTTTTTTCACAGACGGTAGAGTGTACAATATTCAAAACAGTAAAAGGTGTTGGTAGAAATCAATTTGAAAAGCTGCATATAGTTCTGACCTGTTGAAGAAAACACTGATTTAGTCTGCAGCAGGTGTTACTAGGACAATATCAGAAGGAGAAATAAATAGTAGTATCAAAAATAACAGCATTATAGGGTATAGTAGCTTTTTAAGAACATGTCAGAGGCATAAAAACCTGGAAGGAAGAAAAGCTGTTAAAATGGAAGGACAATGATGGCAAGTAACCAGGTAGGCATAGACCACTCACTAGTGCATGATGACTTGCAAATGGGTCTAATCCTCCAAGGACTAAGGTTGAGGACAGCCTTCCTGTAAAGCAGAATGGGAAACAATCTAACTAGCTTTAAAATGGAGCTGGAAGTGCTCATATAATAGAGCTGTCCATGACAGATAGATGTTGGAACTCCTGATCCAGGAAGTCTCTTCTCCTTATGCATTATATTTCCAGATCCTTCATTTTCATTCTAGATTTGCAATCCATTTCCAAGCAATATCTTGGAAAGAGTAATTCCAATTGCACAGCTTGAATCTGAGCTGGTCCTACAGCAAGCATATGAATCTCTGGTTCTGCTTATTAACTTTCAGGCAGCCACTGATTTTTATAATGCATTCATTTTTCCTCTGCTGATTTTTTTTTTTTAATAAGGTGATGTAGTATCCCTTTTACATGTTCAATTTACAGATGGACTGAGTTTCATCACTTAGATTCTTAAACGGGCCTTCATTCAACTGACTTGATCCTTCTTATTTGGAAATTCATGCATTATGCTCATACAGTACAGAAATTAATTGTACTAAAATTAGAGGTCACCATGAATCTGTCTATATGATTTTCTTGTGCATGATAGCAACAAGATTCTTCTTGCAGACTGTAATCAGAACAGAGAGGCAGTAATCTCAGACTACAGAGGTTTCATCATTAAAGAAATCTTTAAAGGGCAGCAACTTAATAGCCTCTGGAGCTCTAACAAGATACGTTCGTACAAAAGGACACAGAAAAACAGTAATATAAAGATCACTTATGCAGTCAGGATACCGAAACAAAGTATTTCCATTTCTCATTAAACAGTTTTCCATTTTCTCATTAAAACAAATGTTTTCATAAATGTTTAAATAAAATGTATAGATTTGAACACTAATGGATTGTTCTTTGAATTTTATTTTATAGCAATTCTATTGTTATAAATTAATTTACAGCAATAAAAGGAATTGGAATTAAGTTTTCCATCTGTATCTGGAAAACTTAGCTACAATTTTATCCTAATAATTAGATAGCTGCTTGTTGGAAGAACTTTTATATATCAGGAGATTTAAAGAATATGTACCCAGGATTTTTCTAATTATAAAATTGCTTTACCAGATGGAAACTAAGTAGCTTTTGCTCTCTATAGCACCTTTTTTTTTTTTTCCACTGAATGGAAGCAAATACTCCTTTCTACAAAACAGACTTAAATCTTCTATAAATACAGATAAAAAACCCAAAATGGTATCTTAGTATTTTGACTTACATATCAAGAAATAAAACTCATTTGTCATGTGCTTTTCCTTCCCCTTTATCCTCTTCTTGTGCAAGGAGTGCAGAGCTTTAGGTAGGGTCTTTTCCAGGTATTGCATGGCTCACACTGCCACACTTACCTATACCCTGGAAGATAAACCAAATAAATGTCTTGAAAAAAGATTAGGGCTTGTTGGTTTAGATTTTTTTTTCTTCTTCTATGAAATACCTCTGCCTTCCCCAATAGAAAAAGAGTTCAGGTGAGCTGGTTTTGTATGTCTAACAGGAACTAAAAGCAGAAGCGATAGAATAAATCACAGAAGAGGGTGTTTCCACAAAAATTTTGCTTACAGTTGGGTTTTTTGCCCCTCAGCTTAAGAGATTCTGTGACAAAAAATTTCAAACAGATCAGCACTTCAGTTTTTTCAGCTTCTGCTGTAGGAATATCAGGCCAGGAGTTGTTTTTTAGCAGAGCAGCTAGAGCTCTCTACAGCAACATACTGACACCAAGTGGGACTCGACAGCCTCTCCTGAAGGCGTGAAAGGTCAAAATGTGGCTCCCTGCCCTTTGCTGGGGAGCATCGTTTGCATCTATGGGATACGGCATCTACGATCAGTTCTGTCACAGCTGCAGTCGTGTCTGATTTGTAATTCATTTTCACGTGTGCTGTTCCCTGTTGTTCTTTTCTGCAGTTACCCAGCAGTACCCGCAGATGGTACTCAAGTTAGCAGTACCAGGACGGGCGTGCTGCTCCGCTACCTGCAGCTGCAGTCACTTTACTGCAGTTTACATAAACGTGCTTTGAGGCAGGTCGAACAGACTAGCAGAACTAGTCAAGAGTTTTAATTCTAGGCCGAAGAATAGTCTCCCCTAATCCAAAAACATTTACTTAGAAGTGTTGCTTCTGTAAGTTATCCACACAGAACTGAATGGATGCAGATTTGTTCATGCTCCTTGTTAACCCCTCCAGCTCCTTGCATCCCCTTCTCCAAATGAGCCAAGTGCTGCATCTTTCAAATTCAGACCCTGAGCCACATCCATTGCTGAGTATTAAACAGACGCCCTTTAGAAATGAAACATCATGGGCTTCTGTGTGAAGCCCAAGACCTGTGTTTAACCTCCCACTTCCCCCAGACCCTCCACAATACAACCTTTTTTTTTTTTATTATTATTATTTTTTAAATCTTCAAAGCTCCTAGTAACCATTACAGCACAACCAGGTGGGGACATGTGTTTCAGAACCTCTTTCAGATACTTTCTGAACATACAAATTTGTATTTATTTATTTTAATGTAATTCTGTGGAGAGCAACAAAACCTCCTTACTGACTAAGCCCTTTGGCTCTTGGTTGATTCATCCAGGATAGCAGGATCATTTCTCTATTTTTTCACACAGTCTGTAGGTTCTCTCTCTCTGTTTCTTCAAGGAAAGCTTTCTATATCTTGCTACAAACAGCTTACAAAGAAATTTCTGCTACTCTGAAGTAATTTAATGGAGATGAAATGAAATGGTGAATTCTTTTAGCTCAAACACTGTCCAGGGTAAACAGCCATTTGGCCAGTCATTCCTTATTTCTTCTAGGAAACTACGGAATGGTATGTGACATAGTTCACATAAAAAAAAAAATGTTGACTTAATTCACAGTAAGCATTAAAAAAGTTCATAGTTGCAGACCTGAGCCTCACTACATCAACAAATTTGTTCACATTGGCTGCTAATATACACAGCTTAAACAGTGCCACTGGCCTGTCTATTCCCACTGAATCTACTGAGGCGAGCTTCGAAACCACCAACAGCTTTACAGGCATGGGGAAGAAGTGGATCAAACGCACTTGCCAATTCATGCCACCACACTGCCTTTCCTCAAGCATGCCCTCTGTATGGCACAGCTGGGACTCCAGGATCTGGGTGACATACCCCACCAGAAAAAGCACAGCATCTATCTGGCTGCCAGCTTGAGTATACTTTCTGTCTGAAAATGTGCTAGCTCCAGTTCAAGAAGCACCACAAGTCACTGACTGCCAAGAAAGCATTGGTGTATGCTGCCTAACCATACTTTCTCTCTTGGCTGCTGTTGGCCATTAATACATACTGCTAGGTAAAACAGTATTCTTACAGGGGGTGTGCCCATCATAAAGGCAATGGAATTACCCACTTTCCTCATCAGGAAAGTAGTTATCACTTAGACTCCCTTTTTTTGTCTTATGACAGCAACGTTAGTTTCTATGAAGTATTATGATATACAGATGTGTTGGTCAAGGTATCTCTATTAATAAGACTCAGGGCTGAGATGGGGGACACAGCACATGGGTTCACAGTTTAAAGACTCCAGATGGGATTGGTTGGATAAACTTTTTGGAGGATGGGGGCTGTCAGGTTGGTTAAGAAGTTTAGTGAAGACGATTGTTTATGCCTTAGCTGCTTTTGTCTTCTTGTTACTCTTTTTATCCTGTTTGTTGCGGTGTCTACAAAAGTGGATAACACACTCTATGAAGAAAGTTCTTTTTGTGCAACAGGAAGCGGGGGAGATGTGGGAAAGGGTCTGAGAGGCAAGTCTCCAAGTACGGTCCAGCTGATAAGCGGGGATGTGCTGGAGCTTGTTGGCCATAAACCTTGGGAGGACGGCTACAAACCTCAGGAAGACAAGGCATGTGAATAGATAACAACCGACAGGATAAGTCAGGCTAAGAAAAGATTAGGAGATGAGGACAGATGGCCCAAAAGAGAAGTAACAAGTTTGTGCTAATTGATGACTGCAGAAATTTACTTAAAGTGTTCTTTGTAGTTAACCAATTAGGGATTGCCTAGTATGTAATGTGTAGTTTAAAGAACCAAACTGTTTAAAGCACGCAGCCTCTGAGAACATATATAAACTTATGATGGTATACAACAAATCGACATTTGCTTGCATCAAGCAGCATCCCGTCTCATCACGGCAGCAGAGAGTGGGTAAAAGCAGTCTATTATCTCTGCTTTAGTGCACAGCTAAGTTTTGCTACCTTTAATTTCCTTAAAAACTCATTGAAGGGCTTTCTACAGGCTGCAAATATTTAGTAATGATAAGAATATACAAATAAAGTGCTAATAGCTCTATGCACGTTATATACAGTACTGTATATTGATTCATTCAGCCAACCAAAAAAAAAAACCAAACCAACAACCAAAAAACAAACCCAAAACAAAACAAACAAAAAAAACACCAAAACTTGTCTAGGTCTTATTTTCTCATCTTCCAACTCCTTTCTTTAACCTTTTTTTTTTTTGCTGTAAATAAATGAATGTACAAATGAAATAGAAACATGATAACTACATTATTATTCAAAAGAAATCCAACTGCTTGTATTAATAACATCCAACCTTCAGCACAGCATATTTCTCAGACATCAACAACACTGACCACAAACTTTTCCATCCTTAAAAATCAGGATCTCGATGTGCATGTAAATAATGTACTTGAATTGAATCACCTGGGAAAGCAGTGAGCTTCGTGAAGCCTTTGCATTTTTACTACAGGAAAAAAAACCCCAAACAACCCTATCTGCAGCAGATGGAATCTGTAAATTGATCCTTCCACAGGTGCCACAGTGGGCCAGACCTGTAAGAATATTTAGGGATTGCGAGAGAAGTACTTTTCAAAATTGTAGCAACTATTGTAATTACCTAAAGGTATACAGAGAGAGATATCCCAGAATTTTCAAACACTTTTAGATATCTTAGTACCCTCATATACCACGAGCAGATTGAAGGCTGCAAAAGATGGAAAGCTGCAAAAGCAAAAGCGATGTAGCATAACTCAGCCTTTCACAACAAGCAGCTGGGAGAGCGTAGGACTGATAGGTGTAGCAAACACAACCTCTCCCACCTTCAGTGGTAGGGCTGGAGGAAAAATAAGTGCTGGTTCTGTGTGATGTTTACTGGTTTGAAGGTCAGTTGCAAGAAGATAACCTCAGCAAGCCACACTCTTGGATGAAAATGAAACAGCAGAACAAAGAAAGCTTCTCTTGTAATTTCAGCACTTATTTTATAACCAGATTTCTTGACTTTTTAAAGTGTTAGGAGATGCCATCTTGCAGCTGGATCTGTCTAGGTAAATCCATTATGGAGCTCTTGGTAAAGGCTTCAAGTAACTCCTGTGTACAGCACATAGTAGCCTGACTTCAATTTGTGCATATTTTGCAGCTCCTTTGCTTTTTAAGCACCAGAGTTAACAGGATGAGGGTCAGCTAATAAAGAAACTCTTAACTGTTTTCAAGCCTAAACTCTTTTAAAATTAAAGCAAATCCACTGTTCCTGTAAGAAGTTGCAAATCAGCCACAAAAAACAACACTGAGAATGTTTTTGCAACCCTAACCAAAGATTGGGCATACAGAGCTCGGTGTGACCAAGTCCTCAGTGGTGCTGTCTCTTTTCAGGACAGAACTAACACCTGTTAAAATCAAATTCTGACTTTTGTATTTGGGCCATCTCAACAGAAACCATGTTTCAGTCCATCACTGAAAAATTTTACTTCAGCCCTTACTGTGAGTTAGGTGAGCAGCCAGCAGCTGACATAGTCATCAAAGGCATTGACTGAAAGTCTGGGAATAAACAATCAACTCAAGTTTATTCTACCAATCTGATAAAGCCAGAGAGTGAACATAGTCTTGTGCTCTGTTGCAGTCATACATAAAACAAATAATCAAGCTGGAAAAATTCTCATGAGACCCATACATCTAATATACACACAGAAAGAGAGTGATAAGGACTTCTGAAATAGGCTGTTGCTGCCTATCTCTGTATAATGGCACACAAACTGTTGCAGTACAGTTTGGATAGGTGAACAGTAAGGGGAGTTAGCAACTGGCTGCATTGCTTGTGCCCTAAGGGTTAGGGTTGTGATCAGTGGTACAAACTGGTGGTGGCCAGTTGTGGGCCTAGTCCCTCAGGTGTCAATACTCATTTTTCTTAATGAGTTGGGCAGTGGGGCAGAGAGCAGTCTCAGCAATGTTCACAAGGTATTAGAAGGGACACTAGATACTAGAGGAAAGGGTTGCTGTTCAAAGGGACCTTGACAGGTAGGAGAGATGGGCTGATGGAAACCTCATTAAATTAAAGTCAAATGCAAAGCCCTACATGTAGGACGCAATAGCCCGCATAATGGTACAGGCTGGGGACTGACTGGACAGGAAAGGTTCTCAGAGCAGGACCTGGCAGTTGTGGTGGTCAAAGAGCTGAACATGAGTCAGTGGTGTGCCCTTGCAGCAAAGAAGGCTACCTGCATACCAGGCTGGATGAGCAAGCATGCAGCCAGGAGGCTGAGGAAGTGGTTATCCTCCTCGTTCAGGCCACACCTGCAGTACTGAGGACCCCAAAACTGGAGACAGTACAAGAAAGACATTGACATCTTGAAGCAAGCCCAGCCACCAGCTATCAAGATGGTCAGGGACTAGAACATATGACATACAAAGAGAGGCCGAGGGAGATGTGTCTGTCCAGCCTTGAAAGAGATTAATCTGGCTCTTCATGCTGGCTACAGCTCCCTAATGCAAGGTGGAGTTTAACTCTTCGCAGGGATAGAACAGGAAGCAAAGGACACAAGTTAATACAAATTCTGTATTAATATTCCATGTCAGGTACTAGTGTTTCGGTCTAGCTGGGACCAGTTTTTCTACTTGTATTTCTTCAATATTAGCAACAAAATTTGTATTATAAAGGTTCCACTTAGCAAAAGTCAGGCAACCAGAACCTGATTCTTGATTGAACAATGTTTTTTATTGTAATTACAGTTAGCTTATTTTTTATAAAGCACAAAATCGAGGGAAAAACGCTCCATACAAGCTCATGACAACATTCTTATAAGGACGACTCAGTCCAGTTGGATGTATGAAGTTTTCACAGTTTAATTAAGCTCTGGTCAGATGTAGCTATTATTCAACTAAATTAAAGGGTAGACCCAAAATCAATTTTTTCCTAAAAATTATGCATGCCATCTGCAAGAAAGAGGCCTTGTTAAACAACAGTGGGCTCATGCAGAGCAATCACATCTGTATCACAAGGATATTATTACTTTGGGAAACAAAGCAGAAAGGCCTGCTTTTAAAGCCACATCATCTATGCACACAGAACAAAGAAGGGAAGACCTTCAATACACCTCTGTTCAAGAATAACCCCCAAGACCAAGGAAACACTGTTGAACTGTCTTACTAGGGGCTCCCATGAACTCTTCCTTCGAGTAATAAGCTTTAACATTGAGAAAAGGAAATAAAAAGCACATCTACAACTGCTTTGGCTTTCCTGATAACGATGCAGATGTCTGGGGTCCACCTGGTACAAAATGAAATGATGTTTTGATCCTCAGCACTAGCTTCAATCATGGGTTTGCTCTAACATCCTGTGCATGTGATCCATTAGAGCTGCATTTTTCTCCCTCACATGCCCCAAAGACCTTCCACCTGAAAATAACAGAGCTTTCCATATGGCAATGTGTATAAAGGTGTTGTACTTTTGAATTGCATAAATATCTTTCTTAGACGCTGCTATGTGCACAAGGTGTTCTTCATTTTTGCTACAGAATGTATGTTTCACATCCAGTTCCTTCCTCTTTCCATTTATGCAGGAGCAGCAAACAAGATACCACCCATGTGGTTTGTGTTGCTGACCGGACATTTTTGTTTTGCTGCTGCTGGCTGCTTCAGTTGCAGCACTTGGCGAATTCCTGCATGGCTTTCCATAAAAGACAAAACACATGTCATTGTCACCCACTGCTCACACACACATTCTGCCTCACTGGGCCTGCAGAGGGTCTGTGCAATATCATCACAGGAGCACCTCTTTCTTGTGTTCATTGCCAGCTTCAGAACCCCTACTGCAGGGTAGTCCAAGTTTCATCTTTGAATGTATCTTCATTTCTAACATATACATGATTGTCATGCATCAAATAACAATTTCCTTCATAAGTAGGTTTGCTTGAGGAATTTAAGTTCTGTTGCAGCATTGCTTACATCTACATTCACAACACATCTAGAAAGAGTTTGGAATTCAATACCAGCCTTTATGGAATGAGCCTGTGGAGTGAACTAAGGAGCCCAAGAGCTTTCCCTGACTGCACCTACAAGCAGGAAGAAAGTCCTCGTCCCCAAATCTCAGTACATAGTATATCCCATGTGTGATACTCTTTGCTCAGGAAAGGAATTACATGTCTCTGTGAAAGCACAGCCTTTTTGTTGGATCAGTTAGAAGTATAAAGCACAGCTAGTTTTTCTGATTACAGCAGAAGTTTAAAAGTTACTACTTTCAAGAAACTTACTGTGCTGGTCTTTCAAAGAAAATGCAGCAGCTGACACCCATCACCAGCTCCCTATGACTCAGTCAGCTTCTCCCACTCTGGTTTATTAAAAAATAATAAGTTTTCCATTCTCATTTAGAATAACATTTTAAAATACCAGTTTAGCAACCTGGAGACCTGAAACACGGTTGAGCAGGCCAGATGAATACATTTGAACTGCATTTCTCTGAAAATCAGGTGGGAAAAGACTATTATTAATCCCAGCTCCTCAGTCTGGCTATTTTCAGACATGTTTGGCTCCTTGTTGCTGTAACAACATTTTGATTTCGCAAGGGTTTCCTGCTTCGTGTATTCCAGGCATAAACCAGAAGTCTTATTTACCACTTGCCTATACCCAGGAGGAAAGCTTTTTCTTTGCACCAGGTAAATACTACCTACTGTAAATGAAGATACACATACCCAGAAGTTAGGCATAGGCATAGGTAACTTCCCTACCTGTGTTTAATCCCCTGCTGGATTTAGCCATGCAACAGGGTAATATCTGTGTGTAACATAAATGGGGAAATCTATCTTTATTTCAGGGAAACTACTGCAGAAAACCCGCAGATAACAGGGACACTTTTCCTAAGAAGGTAGAATGGGTGGCTTTTGGAATACTTCCACCTCTGTAAAAAATGAAAGTACATCCTAGGTGACATCTAGTCTGTGCAGAAGAACTTGCAAGTGCATATGAACAAATGTGAAAGGACTGAAACATGAAGAACTGGGATGAGAAAAACAATCTTTGTTCCTATAACCATTCAGAGAGTCGGGGGAATTGGTAATACAAATTTAGGAAAAGAAATCTGAGCTAGCTAGCATTATTCCAGTGCAGTGCTATGACTCACGTAACTGGATATTAAACTCATCAGTTACAGACTATTTAAGAAAGACACTGGGGATATTATATGGTTTAGAGTTACAAACAATTCAGAAAGACAGGACCTTGATTGTATACTAATTCATTTATTAAATTATAAATCACAAAGCGGGATAATGCTAAGGAAATGTAATAGGCTATTAAATAGGCCGAGGAAGTAGAAATAGCAGTCCCCCTACTTGCTAAAACATTCAGGAAAGAATGTGTTAAACGGCAGAATGTCAGTTTAGGAGGTTTGGGTCCTGTGTAAGTACAAGTAGATTGAGTATATGTAATTATACTGATGCTTTCCCCATGTGGAAATAGAATGCAGTTCTGATTAATATACATACTGGGTGCTTTAACAGATCCAGTCTTTCAAAGATGAAGACAAAAAATGAATGGGAAGAGATATTTAAGTCCAGAAAACTGGAAAGAATTATCTTTGATGCTGAGTGGTCTTTCCAGTATCACAGCAACCATGATCTTGAATTAGTTAAGCATGCTTCACCAAAATGTCTATTCCACCTATTCCATATATTACAGGCCTCAAAAAAATACAGTGGTTTCTGCCAGTCTGATATGGGTGCAAATTCTTTCTTAACTCATCTAGAGATCAATTTAATTTCGAGTACTTGAGAATATATTAAGCATCTGTAAGGCCTATAACAGTAACAGCACCTTGCCAAATATCCCTCCTGTAGCTGTAGTCAGTTACTAAGCATTTATAGGAATATGCTCTTTGCTTTTTTCTGCAGCTGATAAACAAAGAAGAAAGAAGAAAATATTTCCTGCACCACAAGGTGATCAGTAGATATCCTGGGACTGATGCAGTTTGATTTAACAACCAGAACAAATACTTACCAGAAATTATCCAAACCTTCTTTGGGATGCCAGCAAAAATGTGAAAAGTACTTGGAAATTGTTAAAGAAGGCTTTCCTAGGTGCTCCAAACTGACAATCGTTACCAAATGTGGCTGTTGTTAACATAAACAACTAGAGGAATTAAGATATTTGTAACAGCTGAGTGTGTATGTGGATATGGAAAAAACTGGGCCACCAGAAAGAATAATATTGGTTAAAAACACAGATAAAGGGGAAGAAATCACTGAAACTCCTTGGCCAGTAAAGCTAAAGATGAAAGGATGGGATTACTTGAACTTACCAGCCATAAAATCTTAGCCAATAGTTATAAATATGGTAAAACCATTGAGCATGTTAACTGGTTATGGCCACCACAGAATAATCTGTACATCAATGGTTTTGCATTGAGCTTGGAGTGAAGCTGAATTTGGAATTAGTTCATCCTCCAGTGAAAACTGCATAATTTTTATTCCAAAAAAATTTGAGGGGATCTTAAGCAGTCTGTAAACTACATTTTTGTAAACTTGCAACATGGCAAGATAACGTCAACCACAGGCAAGATTGTGGAAAGACTGTTCCATCAGAAAAGTAATACAAGGTTATAACATGTAATATACAATGAATGCAAAAATCTTGCCTTATGAAAGCCCTGGGTAGCTGATATATCACAAAAAGTATCTGTCAAGGGAATTGGGTGTTTCTAATGAGATTAATTCAAATCAAAATCTGATAAAAATTTATAAACTCCTAGCAATATCCACATTTATCACTATAATTCATTGGAGAGGTAAATGACATGTGAACCTGTCAGTTATGTATTCTGGCCTAGGTCACCACTTTCATTTCAGCAACATCACTTTAAACACAGCTAAATGCAGTGCCATATAACTATAAACAGGCTGCAAGGCACACTGTTAGAGTAGAAGATTGTATCTTGGAAAGCAGCAACACTAAAAGACATATTGGAACATACGCTGCCTGTGCAAGAAGCTAAATGCAATTCTCAGATGCATTAGCAGGAAACCTGAAGGTGGGTGTAGGGAAATAATTTCATACAGAAATTACAGAGCCTCTCACTGGAATAATCTTACCAGATCTAGTATCAACACTTTCCTTTAATACGGAAACTGACAACTTGGAAATTTTGCAGATGGACCTGAAATAGTGATTCAAGGAATTATGATGAAAGACTGAGGAAGCTCAATTTATTTTGCTTGTTTAAAAGATGTTGTAAATTAGGTGGGGCAGAATACTTTCCAGTAAGATCAGAGACTTCTGTGGGAGAGTGTGGCACATCATGAAAGATTTAATCGGTCCAGACCTACAGTACATGGAAAAATTACTTGAACACCAAGCTTGTGAAAACAGGATTTTTGAACAATTTATTGCTTTCTAAATTTCTGTTGGAATTCCAAAATCAGCTGTGGATCTTTGGCTGGAACTAATCAAGAGGAAAATTCTTCATACTCCATGTAAATATCAAAGGAAGGTCCTTCTGACAGAGATTGTCTCTCTTTTAAAATAGAAGTGTACATTTTGATAAAAAAAATGAAGAATATCTTTTGCCTTTTGTCCTAGTTTTGAAAACATGGGAAATGTCACCAGTCTTCTATATTTTCAAAAGTTTCTTGTTTCACAACTTGAGAAATGGAAGAGAATTTTAGTGAAGAGTTTGTGTATATCAAATAAATTTCATACCCTGCTAGTATATTGTATTTATATCATATTCAGAACCTTCAGTCCTAAAATCAAAGCTCTCTATTACCTGAGTTAAAGGAGAAGCAGTTACTAGTGCTCATCTTCTGATCATTCAGGACAGGTCATTAGTGGATGCAAAAAGCACATTTGCTTAAACAAAACGCTATGTTACCAGCTGAGTACTGTTACCTTTCCAGTAATGGCAAAGCCATCCCACCCCACCTGTATCATTACTTCACTGGATTTGGTGACACAAATTTACTATTATTCTTGAAAAGTTCTTAATTTTCCCTAGAGCTGAATTAGAGAGTGACTCTAGCAAAAGAATTGCAAAAGCACGCAAGAAGAATATGAAGTCACTCAGTTTCGGACTTGTTAAAGAGCCCTAGAATCTTGGATTTGCAGTCAGATGACTGGAAATATAACCATAATCCACAGGGGAAAAATACAGAAGAAATCAGTCTTTTGTGGATGTCACAAAGGAAAATCATATAACTTTCTTTCATGAATTTCCCACCCTTGGGACTGGAAAGCTAAGTCAGGAATTAATGGTTTGAATTTGTGTATGTATGTCAGCAGCTACTCATTTAATAATCACTTCTGCAAGCAATGAAAGAGTAGTGTACATGTATACTCAGAACTACAAATTAGTTTGAACCACAATTTTGATTTGTTGGAGGCCTTAGTTGTCCATATACAGAAATATCTGACTTATACAGATGATTTTTTTTCAACACAGGGAAGATGCATTTTATGAACACATGCAATGTAATTTAGAAGTACATGATACACACCATAAATGGACTGTGTCTCTGCATACAAAAAAATCCATGTGTTCTTTCAGACAAAATCTGAATTGACATTGACATTAATTTTCATTCAACAATAAGGCAGCCTCTTTCCTGTTGCACAGCGACTACGAGTGATGCTGAGTCAGACTCTTTTTATCAGATACAGAGGCATAAATTCAGAATTACTTCAATTACAAATCAAAGTAACTGAAAGCAGTATTTGGTTTGTTGCACTTTTGCTTCTGAGAACTTGAAAGTACCTCATGAGTCCCTGAAAGCCTGCTTGATTTGTTTTCTCTAAGAAAATGTAACTGCAGAAACGTAAGATACAATTCTTCCTGAAATTTTTTTCTTGTTGGAATTCACAGTCTGAAACTATGGAACATTTTCTGTGATGACTTTGAACTGTGACTTATTTCTTTTTTTGTGGAAAATGCCAAATTTAACTGTTTTTCTTTTTGTATTATAGTGAGGTTTCTTGATTAACAGCTGCATTATCATATTTACCACTACTTATTTTCTGTCTTACTGAAACAAATACATCTGTGATCCTTTCTTTCTTCTTCTAAAGCATGTGTTTTTAGATAAGTAATGAAAGGGAAGAAGACACATATATTTTTTAAAAATCATGAAAATGCTCATTAGTAATCTTTGAAAGTGAGATAACAGGATGGTTTTCCTGTGTAGGAAATACCATAAAAGAATCCAGGAAAAATTATCCGCTGAGAGTGCAATCACATGATTCCCATGGGGAAGGAAAAAGCTTGGTTGTTTAAGGTCACAGTTCAAGGGACAGAGCAGATGATGTCTGTATCCCATCAAAGCTGAGAGCTTGAATCGAGCTTGTAAAACATCCTAAAATTATACTAGAGTGACAAGGTGTGACTGCATGGTTGGGCCACAAGGCTAAGAAAAAAAAACAAACATTTTTTGTGTCAGATTGTTCTTGGGGAAAACAAATTATTAATAATATACTACTGATTTTTGTAATCCAGGTTTTCAAATTATAACTGAAATATATTATTTTAAGGAGCAACATTTGTGCAACAGGCTGTGACAGCACTCTCAAAATAGAGACATGCACCTCCACTTTTCCAAATAGAGCATGTTAAGAAAACAGTTTCAGGTGGCAGCCATATGTAAACTTGAAGACCTCTTTTTAAATATCAGCAGTCTGTAAAAAAATGATTGGGAAAAAACAGGGCGAGTTATTTCACATGGTCGTATTGATATGGATTTTAGATAGCACTGAAGCTTCATTTAACAATACATTACAAAATCATAATTGATGACAATGTGGTGGTATCTTCAGTTGTTTAACAGTATAAACTTGCACTTGAATAAAAAACAAATTTAATCAGTATGCCTTGTACGAACTTCAGTAAATAAGAATTGGTATTTCCACTGAAAATATAACAACTGGTCATGTCCAGCCAGATCTGTAGCTGGTGGGCAGAAGCACATGGTTGTGGAGGACACTGGCACACATTTTCCTGGATCACAGACCCATGACCACTGTTTCTGGAAAGAAAAGAAGACCTGGGAAAACTTCAGTGTATAGCCTCTTTTCTAGTCTCGCAGCGCTGATTATTTCAAAACATTGCTATGTCTATCATTCTCTTGACCTGATACAAATTCCTTCTAATCCAGAGACAAAATTGATGTATTTGGATCCAGTTCCTTTGTTGGCCCTGTAAAATATTTATCATGGACTCTCAGAGCAAAGAAGAAAATGCAGAGTAACCAGTGAAGTGAGATGGTCCGTGCAGGAATAGTTTGAGCCCAGCCAACATCTCTCAGCCACTAAGTGCCTGTCTCCACAAATTCAAGTCTGCTGAGAGCAGTGTCCTCCGCCACATACCCTCTCCCTGCTTCCATTTCCCTTGAGTGAGCATAAGGGGTTGGTGAAGGCATGAAAGAAACCAACTACAATGTTAATACCTGGAATTAAGGATGTTGAAGGCTTAGTTTGTGATTTTAGCCAAAAGAATGTTGTAAAAAAGTGTAGATCTTACCTACATAACTAACGGGTCTGTTCTGATAACAGATACACTGGTTTGCCGGTTTCAGTTTTCATTTTTGCATAACTGCTAAAATATTTTCTTTCAGAACCTCCTGCCTCTTCCACCCTTTGTAAGTCCAGTGGTTAAAGCAGCACCCAGGGTGTAGAACAACAAATTCATACCTCCTCTGTCTGGCTTAGAGGAAGGTTTAGATTTCTTACCTGTCAGGAGAGCATACTAAATTTTAAAAAGTACAGTATGGAGAGCCTACTCCAGTCTCTCCCATTGAAGGCACAGCAAAATAAGAGACTGAAGCAGCACAGGAGAAATTCAGAAGAGGTATGAGAGAAGAAAATGCAAATGTTAGCCTGAAAAAGATTCCTCAGCAATCTTGGAAGGCTCCATTGTCACCAGCACATGATTACAATTGATGCCAGGGTGACATTGGCACGCATGCACTCAAACACATTAACTGAGGAGCTGGCCCAGTAGGCATAAGAGGGGATAGAAATTAACGTAGGGAAAGAACAGTGCATTGACCTCAGATCAACCACCTTCATTCCTTCTTTTCAGCATCTGGTTCTGGTCTTTAAGCTCAGTGGTACCTCTGCCTTTACCTCTCACTTTTGAGACTCAAATCATGATTGGTTAAGTGCAGGAGAGAGAAAATCATTAAAGCAAAATATATTTAACAGTGAACTGAAGAACATAGCACTGTCAATGAGGAAGGATTTATCTAAAAATAAAATATTCAGGTATCCTAGAATAACTTCCAGACTCTTTCCTTTTATACATGAGGACTACCAGCACAGTGTCTATACCTCAAGGTATAGTGTCTAATATACAGAACTAAATAAATGTTGGTAACCTTCAGCCTGACAGAACATGAATAGGAAAGCCTATGCTGCAACACTAATTTGATATATTGTTCTATATTATTTTGTTTTCTGCAGGTGCTATTGGCAGCTTTGCCAATTCTGAGAGGGAAATTTCCAAAAGCCACTCTTTCCCTGCCAGCACAAAGTTTATTATATTCATGCTATAACTTGTTGGCATATAATACTGAGTACTATGAATTATTATGCACTGACGCATATTTTCTTAATGAATGGGGCATGTTCACAGAGAATTAATACTGGCCTTTAATTCTCGTCCTAAAGTTCTTCTGAATTTGTGCAAAATATAGGAAATCAGGTTCTTACAGCAAGATTCTACTTACTTTACATTAACCATCTAAAACCTAGAAACTTGGTATAAGCCATTTATATAGCTTCCCTTTATAATTAGTGACCTACCCGTCTAAAAAGGCATGTAAGGTGAGTTTCATTCTACCAGTTCCTGCGCCCCTACAGTGTTGGTAGAGGAAACAACTAACAACTAGTTTTGAGTACCTGTTCTAAACTGCTAAAGCTGGGTGAGAGAGAACCCAGCTAGCTAAAAGCTGGGTAATATATACTAAGAGAAAACTGTAACATGCTAATTATACTCATTACCTTGGGATAAGACCGATTTTCTGTCTTGAGAATCTGTCGTTGTCCAGTAAATTCCCACTGAGTATGACTAGAAATTAATTAAGAAAGAACATTATTTGAGTTCATGGAGCAGATCCTCCCAAACACAGTTGCTTTTTCAGCAGACTGAAGAAGCAATGGCCAGTAGAATCACTTTTCTTGAAGTGCAGCCACCAAAGTATCAGCATTATACACACTGAAGTAGCCTGTGCAGTCTTTTGGCACCTAACAACAAGGATAGCATTTCCTTCATTCAGTTTGCAGAATATAAATACATTATCTTAGAAGACAGATCGCTAGTCTGGATTCTTCAGCTCCATAAATTATTGAGAGCAATGGGCAACACTAATTCCTTTTTGACAGTTCCCCACAACAAATGGTAGTACCTGAGAAACAGGAGTATTTGTGTAAGAATTCATGTCTACGTGCACACAGGCAAAGAAAGCAGCCAGTGTTGTCCACCCTGTGCACTCCCCATTTAGCCATCTGAACAGTGACAGAGTTAAAAAGGGCATTTGGGTACGAAAACATAAATATATACATCCAATTGTCACTTTTCATGTTCACAGATAGTTGCACCATGCCAAGGTGTATTTTCCTGATAGCTGAGGGCCTGTTCTGCTGTTGTACACTGTTCCTTTACAACCCAACAGAAGCTGATGACATAAACATATCCTCTTCCCAAACGCCTGGGTTGTGTGTGATTTAACCTTTAACTCCTGCTTGTTGTTAGAGGTTAGATGTCAAATATTTCTTGTGAGCCCTTGGCAAGGGTTTGAATGTGTTTTCGTCACTCTTCCCCTAAGTAATGTAGGCGGCAATCGGAGAAGTCTCCCTTCCCCCATTCCTCTGGCAGCTTCCTCCAAGCTCAAACAGGAAAGCGGGGACAATGCGGAGGGACCAGCCACAGGCTCACAGTAAATCTGCAACTGCTTCAAATGTCACTTCCTGTTTTTGCAACCTACAGAGGAATAAATACCCTCCCGGGCTGTGCTGTGTAGCAAGGCGCCCTGGCATGCCTGGCGCTGCCAGGGCTGGAGGCAGCAGGAACACGGCAGCACTGCTTAGCCAAGCAGCCTGACACCCCCAGGAGTGACACTCTTCCTCTAGGCACATATAAATGATATTTGAAATTTGTAAATGGGATTTTATCCCCACTAGGGCTGCTACTTTTGCCTTAGAAACTGGGCTTTGACAAGGGCGTAGTTTATATGCATATTAGAGGCCAATTTTCCCTGCCAATCTGTATGGAGTTTAATTTGTCAGAAGTCTGAGGCCATGGCAGTCCCTGCCACTTTGTTCTTTGCACACATCTATGTACCTCTTTTCAGTAATCTTGCTGAAAAATAACCACATAATGTTCCCCCTAATGTTTGGGGTGAATTTTTTGCAGCTGTATGCAGTCTTCATCTGGTTTATCCTGACAGCCCAAAGTGGGTTTGAGCATAGGGTGTGGATGGGGCAGAAATCGGTTAAGTCAACACTAGCTTAATAGAGGGCTACTTCTAGGACTGTGGTATTAGTGTAAAGGATATTTCAACTCTGTAAGGAGTGTTCAAGCTGTTGAATAAGAATTTACAGTAAGTTTTGGCACCACATGAATGCTTTCCCAGCCCCATGAGTTTGTAGACCAAGTTCTGTTGTTTTGGAGAATGCAGAAAAAAGCTCTGTGAAATACTTCTTCACACATCTAAGAAACAGGGCAGGGTGCAGTTCCATGACTAGCTGATTGTGCCTTGCAAGATTCAAATATACTTAATTCATAAAGCAATACACATGCATGTTTAATTTCAACCCGTGATCTAAGAACATCAGATCAGGCATAAGGGGGAAGGCAGTGCTACTGTTTTTGAAAGGCTGACAGTGGAAAACTTGTTGCCAAAATGAGCAGACACTAAGTCAGGAACTGTTCTGTAGAGTAAGCATTTGTCACTCACTGCCTAAACTGTTTTCAGAAAAATGCTACTTCAAGAAAATTGCTAAGTTTTCCAGATTTAGAAATACATTCAGAATGTTGTTCCTGGACAAGCCTATCAAACCCAGAAATTCACCGGAATTTTTGTTCTTGCTGCTTTTGTCTAAATAGTCATTAAAGAAGGAAAAAAAACACAGTGATCACATGAAAAATACTGATTTGGTTTTTTTGGGTTTTGTTAGAACATGATTGTTTTTCTGATATCAAAATGGCACAGGGAAGACTGGCTGGAAAGCTGCCTGGCAGAAGAGGATGTGGGGGTGCCGGTTGACACCCAGCTGAACATGAGCCAGCTGTGTGTGCCTAGGTGGCCAACAGCATCCTGACTTGTACCAGAAACAGTGTGGCCAGCAGGACCAGGGCAGTGATGGTCCCCTGCACTGGTGAGGCCGCCCCTCAAATCCTGTTCAGGTTGGGGCCCTCACTGCCAGGGGGATGCAGAGGGGCTGGAGCATGTCCAGAGACGGGCAGGGGGCTGGTGATGAATCTAGAGAACAAGTTGTATGAGGAGCAGCTGGGGGAACTGGGGTTGTTTAGCTTGGAGAGGAGGAGGCTCAGGGGGGACCTCATCACTCTCTACAACTACCTGACAGGAGGGTGTAGGCAGGGGGCATCAGTCTCTTCTCCCAGATAAGGACAAGAGGAAATGGCCTCAAGTCACACCAGGGGAGGTTTAGACTGGACATTAGGAAATGTTTCCTTACTGAGAGGTTGGTTAAACATTGGAGCAGGCTGCCCAGAGAAATGGTTGAGTGACCATCCCTGGGGGTACCCTGTTGTTGTGCTTAGGGACATGGTTTAGTGGTGGACTTGGCAGTGCTGGGTTAACAGCTGGACCTAGTATCTTAAGGGTCTTTCTAACCTGAATGATTTTACGACTCTATGATTCTATAAAACATGCTAGATAAAGCTTAGTTCCTGTTCCAAGGGAACCCAAGTAGGAACCTTAGAGATTCCTTCCCTTGGGGCAGATACTGATGCATACCCCAACCCCTTCCAGCCCACTTGCTCACTCTGCAAACACCCAGCAAAGTGTTTGCCAGGGCCTTAGAGCTGCCAAATTCCCAAGAAAGTTCCCTACCTCTCTAGGAGCAGCCTGGACTGGCTGCTTTGTGAGGGAGGGTGAGCTGGGAGCTGGGGGTACAGTAAGGCCAGTGGGACTGTGGCCTTGCAACAGCAACACCATCCCACAGTGACCAAACAAGATGAGCAGGGAAGGGATCTGTGCATTTAGGAAACTGAGGCCTTCAAACACAAATACCCTTCCATAACGCTGTTTTCCCCAGCCAGCCTGCTTTTCGGATGGCCAAGGCAAGCAATTGAGGCTTCCACTGTCCTCACGACCAGGACAGCCTGGTGGGACTGGTACAGAAGTCCAGGGCCCTTTCTCCTTCACTGACAGCTTCAACATTTTGGGGTTTTGTCCCATACTTAAACGAAACCAAATTTCAAAATACTAAATGCCACACCACAAATAGCTTTTTCAGAAAACTTTAAATTACATAAGCACTGCAGAAATGCAGCTAAGTGCTTGGAAATGGAGTCATGCACCATGTTTTGCATTCACATTTTCATTTCATATTTTCTACCCTATGATCATATTTTATTCCACTTTTTTAGATAGAGAGTTAATCCATTCTACCAGTACTCTTCTGATACTATTAGGACTAAGACTTCTTCCTGTGGGATAGGTGTTCATGTCTCAAATAAATCTATGCTGAGGATTTAGGATGAATAAAGTCCTACTTATATCCTACTTAGCTTGTGACCACAGCCATAATAATAAAAGCAGAGGTGACTTTATCAGAAAATCCTCAATATTGTGTGCTTTTGCAATTCAAAGCAGTCATCTAGAAATAAAAATCGAAGTCATGGAAACATACTAATGTTCTTTTTTTCAAAAATGACATGATTTGTCATGAACCATTATTCCTGCCAAAAATATTAGAAGGGATTTTTTGGAAGCCTGTATTGTTTCTTGCCAACTCACCTGAGTCTGGAGGTTCTGTGCTCTGAGACAAACTTGTCACCAAGATCCCACTAAAGGTAGGGATATCAAGGTTTACGATTCTTCATTAAGGAGCTGGAGACAGAGGTCTGCTGAAGGGTCTCAGGGTTCATGCTTAGCTGCAGAACACCTATGAGATACTTTAAAATAGGGATCCTAGGGTTTTGAGGCTTTCCACACCTTAGCTGGTAACCTAGAAAACTGTAAGATTCCCAAATTAATTTTGAACCCTAATCATATTAAAAACTTCTGCTTCCCAATGCAGGACCTTTCAGCTCTGGCTTACTCAGTCAGGACTCCAAAGCAGTGGAAGACCCAAGGGACAGCAATTGTTCCTGGTTTCTTTAGAAAGAAAACAAAAAGCCAAAAATGTTTACATTTTTCCATAATTACAAAAATCAGAAGTTTCCTTTCTGATGAGAACATCATCATTTCCCAATTTGTGTTATAAATACTACAGTTTCCTAAGGAAAAGAAATGTAAATTGAACTCTTCTTGGCTTATATGCTTTAGACATTGACAAAGTCTTTATAGGGTTTTTTGGAGGGGTTTTTTTGTTGTTAAATTTGGGGTTTGTTGTGGGGTTTTTTTGTTTGGCTTTTTTTTTCTGTGTGTGTGGGTGGTGGTTGTGGTGTTTGTTGTTGCTGTTATTGAGTAAAAATGTAAGGTAGCCAAAATATACACAAGCAGATGCATTGATATTTAGGTGCCCAATATGGACCTGCTGTGGGTTCCACCATTTTAAGTTGGAATTGCCCATGTTGTTCCACAACAATAACAGGCATATAGAGCAATCGAAAATCGGAGAAAAAACTGAAATTAATGCCTACAAAACTCATAGGAGTTATCTTTCCACTAAGGACAAACTTTTTGCTTCACAACAGGACATGTTTTTTCAACAACAGTTGATTAGCAAAAAACGTGTCTACGTTAGGTAGAAAAGCAAGGCAGCGTATTTTCCCTCTAATTCTCACTACTTCTAACACAGGTGTATAAATACCTGGGAATTTATGGAGATTGTCCTAATAACTACATGATACACCAATAACCCTATTCACTGGGCCTAATAGCCTGCAAGCATCTATTGCACAGGAATAATAGTTATGAACTGGAGTGCTCTATAGGTGTGCACAAACGGGCTGGCTGCCTTGGTGTTACTTCAGTGCTTGTGCAGTTACAATGACTATAGTTCTTTGTTTTTCTAGGTGCATTGCTTTGTTGATGCTTTGATCATAAAAATACATTAAGGAAGAAGGGGGTCATATAAGGCTAACTTTGAAGTTGGAAGTGTCCTACACTGTAACAAATATGTCTATCAAAATGTTGCAGCAACACATAACATAAGCAGGCATCAGAACCATTTACATAGGTCTTAACAAAGTTCCATCTACTTTGTGCTGCTCACATCTTTTTTTCTTCCCCGTAGATGAGAAAACAGCACATTTTTTCCTTGAAAATCCATATTCTAATTTGATCCAATATGAAACTTCTTGATTTAAAAAACCCAACAATGTGAGATGGTCATCCTTTGCTGTCACATTTTGTTGCTGTTTTTTGTCAGGCTCTGGCTTGATTCAGTCTCCATGTAAGCAAGGGTAAAACTGGTGCTTCACTTTGCACAGCAACTGCAATATTACAAGACTGAGATAAGAGCATCCAATGCACTTGTAGGGAATAAAGACAGGATCTGAATTCTTCATATCCCTTCACCTAAATATAAATCCCATATCTGACCTCTATAGTGAACATACAGGGAGTTTTTGAAGAATCTGAAAATAAGAATTGAAGTGTACCTGTCCAGTATGGATTATAGTGTCTTTGAAGACTTTTTATTTCTTATTTAATTGTTCATATCTGGCTTTTTCAGACCCACTAGGCTACCCCACAGGTACAAGAGGAAATGCAGAGATTTGTATTTTGTCAACCATTCATTTTGGTTTGGTCAGTCAGAGATCATACTTTCAGACATTCCCTTCAGACTATAACATGATCACCCTTCAAAATCAGAGGATTTAGAAGAACTGGTGATTCAAGAGGCTTACTGATGGTTTATAGGAATACAACCAGCATTTGCCAGGAATGCTAATTTTACTGTAGTACTCTCATGCTAAGAATCTGTGAGAACAAATTCACTATAATAATAACTATATTTTTCACATTATTTCCAATGGATTTAACTGTTCCTTTCTAATACACTGGTTTAAGTGCTGCCTAAATCATCACTGAGTTTCAGTGTTGTCTCATAGCAAATCCATGGTTTACTAACGTTCAGTTAGGCTTTAATTTAGAAATTCATTCAGGAAGTAATTGACATGATTAACTATTTATGAGTACTCACCTAGGCAAAGGTCTCAACTCCTGCTGTGAGGTGATCCATACCATAAAAAAATCATCACTTTATTCAACATTTAATCATCAGCTTTTATTGATTCAACCTGGAAAGTCTGTACAATTAATCAGATGGAAATAAACTCCTTTGTTTCTCACTTCTCTGACTACATTAGACTTTCCTGTTATTATTATTATGATGATACAAGACCATAGTTTCTTAGCAAGTATCCCTATGTTGATATTAAGTAAATTTAATTTCTTGATGTTAACTAGATTTAATTTCTTCATGGAGGCACAAAGATTAGTAATATTTTTTTTTGTTTTATTTAACTGTTTTGAACTGTTTTCAGAGGGGTAGGCGTGGCTTCTCAGGTTTCAACATATTCTGGAGAATATCCAAGGCCAGTCATAAACATAAACTAGCAAATCATATAATTTCCATAAATTATTAAGGGTCATCCTTAGCCAGTCTTTCTCCCCATTTCCATTTCCTTTTGACAGGAATAATGACTTTGGCTAATGACTTTGTTATGAAAAACTTTCAAAAGTATAGGAATGTGAGAAACAGAAAGCCCAGATCTGTTTAATAGACTAGTCATGGATTAAAGTCCAGCTACAGTGTAGTTTATGGGACAGACTGAATAATACCTAATAAGCACTTTTATAAACAGCAGTCAAGCATAGGAAATAACTTCTGAAAATTGCAATTTGTCATTAGCTGATATTAGCATTAAACATGAAGAACCTTGAAACTGTAAAAGTGATTTGAAACGATACCTGCAGTAGTATGACCAAACTTCTGCCAAAGTTGGTCTTTTGGGAATATGGTTTGCCTATTTTTCATTACCTTCACACAAAGAAAATAAAATGCAAACTCCAACTGCAACTCTCTACAAAAAGTAAATTACCTTACCGCTTTATTTGGGCTGCTAGCTAGGTGATTCAGTAGTCCTTAATTCCCTTGAGCACTTACTTCTGTAGACAAAGCAGGCAGTAAAACAAGAATTACTAGCCAAGACAAAAGTTTGAAAAGTTCCTGGCAAGACAGAGTAGGAAGAAGACCTTATGTGATGTAACTCAGCATAGCCCAGTTGAAATCACCAGCTGAGAACCTTTATTGCTAGGCAAAGGTTTAAAATGAATGTCTCAAAACATACACAGCCTTTATGCAGACTAAACTTTCTGTCAATTTAAACCCTAATATGGGTTTGTATTAAATTGCTTAGCTCGTATCAGTGGAGTTGCATGTTTTTGCAGGCATGACAAGCAGTTGCTGCTTTTTCATGGTCACTTGAAAGCTGTGAAGCTTCACCTAGTCTAATTATGAAGTTGCTTTTGTTTATGCCAGTACCTTTCAGTGGAGGCACATTACAGGCTTTGCCATTGTATTAGTTCAGCCATGTCTCACCAGATCTCATTTAGCAAACATGTAAGTTACATTGCCTTGCAGTCCACTGCTAGCAGCGTGTGAAAATGCACATGAAATGAATGGGGTTTCCTGGCTTGCCATTTTTTTGGGAGGGATATTCAGACCAGTATGGAGAGGTGGCCTACTGGAAAAGGGGAAAAGGTTTAAAAATACATATTATATTTATTTTAGATTTTAGTTCCTCAGTTCTGGCATTGGTAATATTCTTCAGGAAACTAAGTGATGTCATTTCCTTTCTACAGGCAAGTTACATAAATGCTGGAATACAGCCACTTCAAACAGATGGCAGTGTGTATAAATGCCAGAAAGTGAGAGCAACCATTTGCAGTAAAAAACGTTACCCCACACACGGTACAATGTTTGTTTTATAACCTCTCTCATGGATTTACATGGCTCATTCTTCTAATTTTTCCAGGCACAAATCCCTTAAGAGGTGGCTGTAGAATACCAAAGTAAAATAAATGAAAATTATATAAATAAAATAACTTGGACAGAATAAAATTTTATGTCTCAATAGATATCAGTCACAACAGAGAGCAGAATACACACAGAGCTCAATATCAAATGTTTCATTTGTTTGTTACTCCAGGACTGAACTTTAAGTAGTAAACCAGTTTAAAGGTTTCATAAAGCTTGGTAAGGAACTTTAACTGGAGATGTGACAAATGAATCCCTCAACCACAAATGCACATTTACTGTATCAAAAGAAAATCCATCCATAAGACAATGAGCTGAGGCCAGATGCTATACTCTGCCACACAGGAGGAGAAAACAGAGTAACTTGGTCCTTAGAAACCTAGCCATAAGGGCAGAAGCCAGTACTACATGACTAACTTTCCTGGAAATGCTCATGCACAGGATCGTGAGCAGCTGGGAGCTGCAGTGGCAGACATCAGAAAAGTGAAATGAGACAGCACAAAGGAAGGCACTATCCTACAAGATGCACTGCCACCCATCCCAGCAGACCTACAGCCAGTGCAGCCAATGGAGGTAATGCTGCTCCTCCCTTTCTTATGTCCCTCCTCACATTCTGCCATAGTGGGATGAGAAACTGGCAATACCAGTGGGTGAGCTGCAGCATCTGATGGTGTCAGGAACAGACTCAAGCAAACCCTGAAGGGATAGAGCTAACATGAAGGAATCAGGGAGTCCACTTCCAGGCATTACAAAATCCAGCAAAGGTTTCCAGCACCAAAATCTTCTGGGTTGATAAAACCATGCACTGAAAATAGTGGGTGGGATTGTTTTAAAGGAGTTTGACATTGTTCTGACTCTGTTAAAAGCTAACATAACAGGACAAGTGCCTGAATTCAAAAGGAGGGGCAGAAGGCAAAAGCACAGCACTTCTGAAGTTTCTATTGGCAGTTTTGAGGCTATTTTCTTTCTTGTGTACATTACAGGCAAAAATATTGCCCTGGTTCCACAACTGTGCCCTCAGTGTCATGCCTCTACCATGTGAAAGTTCACTTCTTGAACATGGCAGATTGGTTTCCCCCAGGTGGGAAAATCAGTGACAAAGGGGTCTGGGAATATATCTGCATTTAACTTGATTTACTCATTCACTGCAGCCCAGTAGTGGAGGCAACCACAAACCCATTACAGGCAATTTCCTTTTTCAAAAGTTTCCACTCATAAGAGCAGTGTCCAGTTCCCAAGAAGCTTTTCTGTCCCAGGAGTCCCTTCCAAATACAGGGAATAAAGCAAAAAGGAAAGCTTCTGCTGGATGCCACAGCTTATTTCAAGAACCTTTGCATAACAATACAATAAAGCATTTCTTCAGAGTAGGGAGGGACATTATCATTTGAACTCCTGGTAGTAATGATAAAAATAAAGTCTCATGATATTGCCAAGTATCTTATTCAGTTTGTTGGACAAGGGTTAGTGAGGTTTCCAGGGGGCTGCGATTGAAAGCAAAGGTGTCTCATTGTCCCTCCTTGCTCTCTGTTCCCCAGCCACTACAGTGTCTCAGGACTGATAGCTATTTTCTGGAATGCTTTACTCTGTTGTAGAGGCTGAAAAAAAGCGGCACTGAGAATGCCATGATCCTACCCTATAGATCCTTGGGGGCACCACGTGGGCAGTAGCTTGGCCTGGTTGCAAGGGAATGAAAGACATGGCCTGCTGGAGCATAACAAGTGAGAGAGCAGCCCACCTCCAGCCCTTTCCCTCTCCCTGCTCCCCAACAAGGAAGGCTTTGCACAGCAGCATCCTGCCCCAGAGGAAGCAACATGGGGCACAAAACCAGGAGCACAGCAGGGACAGGCAGCATAAGTCAGAACTGGATCAAGACAAGACAAGTGCAAGACAAGCCATGTGGCTGATATTGCAGATATTTCAACAGTATCGATGTCAAATAACATCAGCATCGCTTGATAGCACAGTACTTCTATGTCATGGGGTTATTGTCCATCCCTTCTGTAACAGTTACAAACTTGCTTGCCTGCTAAGAACAGTAATTGTGAGATTCTGTATAATAGCACCACAACTGCCAAGCCTGCTATGCAATTCTATTCTTGGTTCACATACTAGGATAACAAAGACCACTCTACACTACAGCAGCGAATAGCATCAACCTTGCCTTCAAAAGCAACAATCCATACTTAATACCTCAGTATGATATTTTGTCTCCTTGCACTACAGCCACACAGAAAGAGAACTATCTTTGAATACAGGTACATCAACAAAATAAAGTCCCAAACCTTAGCTTTCATTCTTTTTACCGGACAGAAACAGTTGGTCAGAAGTCCATAACTATACATTGACCTGTAACAACCAATTGTATCAAAGAGGGTACACAAGAACAGGGTGTCCTTTTACTTCTTTGCAGTAGTGATCAAAGCCAGCAGTGTGGCGTGAAGACCCTGCACACGCCAGTCTCGTGCTCAGAGGAGTGTCAGAGTAGGTCAGAGGAAGGGGGATTGGGGGTTGAAAAAATTCCTTCACCTTTCTCCAATTCCGTCCCCAAAGAACTCTGTGTTATAACCTGCTCTAGGGCTACCTGTGGAGCAGCAAAACTCAGTGTTATCTCTTGCTGTGGTTGCCAAAGCCAAAATTTAATCTGAGTCATTTGCGCAGTTTGCCTTATCATTCAGCACTGTGAGGGGAAGATCTGCGCACTCTGGGGTCACTCTGTGCTCACTGTGCAACAGGGACAAGGAATCACTTGGAAGGAGGTACAAATAGGTGCTGGGAAATGGCAGCTCATTTGTTTCTCTCATCTGCAGCACTGTCTTTTTTCATGTCCAAGGAGACTAGATTGATCCTCAGGTCTAATGCACAAGAGACACAGAAATCCACGGCAGTGAAACCATGAAACAGAACCCCTCAATACAACTTGCACTGTTAAAGAGCCAAGAATCAATACACTCCTCTGAGGAAACAGAACCAAACGTACCAGCCATTGCTGCAATCAAACCACTACTTTTTCACTACTATCACAAGTTCTTTACTTAAGGTCTTGTGACTGTTTAGAATGTCAAACGTCTCCATTCAGAATGTTTCTTCCTGTATTTTGTATGTATTTGATTGCAAAAGAACAGTTTAGAGATTTTATTACCTTAAGGTAGAATTGTGTCCTCAAATGTTTTTATGCTTCTCTTGGGCTCTGCTGCCTGAACTCCACCAATAGTCTAATAATTTCCATATGCCCATTTTTTTTGAAGAACACATTTTCAAAGCATCAAATGTTTTGACGGATTGGCTCACTGAGAGGCTGAATGCTGTTATACACATCATTTAGCATTCCACAGGGCCCCCACTGTTAAATTCTGGGAATGTGGCCAGAGCAACCTACCTAATACTGCACTAACTGGCTTTAAAAGAGGGAGGAGGGGGGAGAAGAAGAAAACTAAAAAAAGAAGAAATTCTTTACTCATTGTGCTGCACTAAAGCATATTTGGAATTCAAACATGTATTTTCTACCCTGATAATTTGTGTTTGATGTGTGTGGGATTAGGCTGCCACATAACCAGACTCACAGAAAGAATTTTTTGCATAAAACTAAAAATATATTTTAAAAGTGGTTCACACACTTCATCTAAAGCTGAATCTGGGGCCCCCATCTTGCAAGAAGTTAAATGCCACCTGAGAAGTTGAGCCTCCCACACACATCGAGCTCAGGTGAACATGACCATGTCCAACACTGTCTAAAGAACAAACCAATTCATTACAGAGCTTGACACTTCATTCAGAGTGTAATGGAAATATTTAAGAGAATGCAGCAAACACATATGCCTGTAATTTAACTATATATTATAAGTGCATCCAGGATTGGGGAAAAAAAAAATGCTCACACACTTACTTTAGTTAAGGAAATGTTCTAATACTTTTTTGAAAGACTTCAATCCCAACTTTGATTTTTCCGTCTTTTTGTAGTGACAATTTATTATTTCTTTCTTCAAATACTACTCTCAGGTCAAAACATTCTGGAAAGCAGGTGCAGTTCTGCTACTTTCTTTTCATGTTGAAGACCAGAGACTTGAGCAAACTGAGAAACAAATGAACACATTAGTACTGCAGCCTGTGATCCCCCATGCTGAAATCAAATAATGCTTAATTTTTCTCCTGTCAGAAAGAAACAAAGAAAAGAATTACAATGCATTTGTTTCTTTGGAAGGAGAAACTTCATGACCTAGCGTACTCATTCTGTGTGAATAACCCACACAAAATTCAATATCTAACATTATGACAAAGAAAGAGAGAAAAGCAGTGAGGAGGATATGTGTGTGCTAGGACATTCTGTACCTCTGCACACATGATGAAGGCAAGGCAGGGCTAACGACCCAGGAGGGTTCAACAAGATATACATTCAGGAGTGGCAGTTACTAGACATGTTCAGTAGCTGAAGTGGAAGTCACTTATGTAGTTACCATAAGCCATATATAGCATAATTTCTCTCACCCAAGCCAATTAGACTGCAAATACAGAAAGAATGTTATGTGTGTGCACGTGTGTGTTTGTAAAAGCAGCTTTCTAATGTAGGAATACATGTACCAGCAAGAGTAAACTAGATTTTCATATCTGTGTCATTGTTGCACCACTCTGTAGTAGTGTCACACCTCTAGGCTTACTTATGGAAGCAGTTTTTATTGAAGTAATACTCGGTCCAACAAGATGTGGTTTAGGAACAAAATAATACCTTGTAGATTAAATGACATACAAAATCTGGGGATGTTTTAAGGGCTGATTCTAGTACCTGCTCCACTTCAAATGCAGGCTATGGATGTCTGTTGTCACCAGCAGCTATGCCGACCTCTTACCCCAGAGGCTGTAATGCTGCAGGCTTTGCCTGTCACCAAGATGCTGAAGGACTGGGAAAAAAATGAGACCTTTGCAAACTCCTAGTAGTCTGTAGTGACAAATACAACACGTCTGGGACATGCTGTCAAGAATAAGACACCAGCTCTGGACAAAGATCAGTGGGGGGTGTATTTGTGCTAAAGTACAAAGGTATAAATGTGATGTTGAAACCATGTATTTGAATACATATACAACAGCAACAAACTGGAGGAGGTAGTATAAGGAAAACCAGTAAATTTACTGTCCAATAGCTTTTGTTTGTTAGACCTTCTTTACATTCTGCATAGTATCTTGCAGCGCCTTATATAACTTACCATGTGGCTGTAAAGGACAAAGTCAAAGGTTCATCTGTTAAAAGACTTTGGTACTAATGCCAGTTTAAGATACTTTTACCCTTCCCACCCATTACTCTTTCCCACTCTGTGGCACTCTTCTCAGTTGTGCTGGCACAGCTGTTTGTGCAGCAATGCAGTAAGGCACTGTGAACCAGCTCATAAACCGATCTCATTTTAGAAACACTCCCCAAAACTGTTTTCTGAAGCTGATGATCTCTCAGTCTGATTCATCAACAGCTGCACAAACAGTTGTGCTGGAACATCTGAAGGGGCGATGCATTAACTGGTATAATTAAACTAGTATAATTGCCAAAGACTTCATTTTCTGAAATCACAGCCTGCTTTCTATGTGTGGTAGATGTTTGTTCTCTTGAGAAACTGGTTAGTCTTTCTCCTTTGAGAACTGTTTGTGAATTACTAAACCAACATAAAGAGTATCTACATACATACAACAACCCTAAGGTTTTACTGTCACGTGTTCCTTTCTAAAAAGTCCTGAGACGACACCATTACAAACCCTGTTGCAGCAGAAACCTAGGGTTTAGGAAGGATACCTTTTCTATATCACTGATTTCCAAGGGCTGCAATGTAGAATAAGTTTTGCAAAATCAAGGAAAAGAAATGCAGGGAGTATTTAGGAATTAAATTCAGGGACAACACAATGTTACCTGGTTGCTCTGACCTCATTAATCCCAGTAAGAGAACATAACACTGATTTGCAGTTGGTTCTGCTGCTCCTGCTGCTATATCCAATTCAGAAGTACTTTGCTTAGAAAAATTTAAGGAATAACTTTGGTATTATTATTTTATCTGTTCTGTATTTTGTCAGAATACTTGTTCTCAGAAGAAAAAGAAAGCCTTAATAGTATATTTGAACAATCCACATACCACTAACAAGCATTGCCACAAGAAACCTTCCACTTACCCAAATGGTGATGCAGTCTAAAATTTATTTGATTTATAATGTTCTAGTGATAGACATAGGGGAGAGCATCTTAATCATGTTTTTTTAGATTAGCTGTCTACTCACCCATGTACAGCAATAAACTTTTTCGAGATCATCCTTTAACAGGCAGTTTTCTGTGGAGAAAAGATCAAAATAGTTATTCTCATGTAATTACAGAAAAGACCCAGAACATTTCCTTCATGTACACAGACTGCATACACAAAATCTGTATTTCAGATTTCCAGATGTGGTTTTTGCTGGCCTCTCATTTTAAAATACTTGTTCATTTAAAGTCCTGTATGCCATTCTTTGATAAAACAGGTTAGGTTTTTTTCATTGTATTTTAGCTGTTAAGAAAGCCAGTAACCAGAGATCTCCCTAACCACTGGGAAATTATGAAGACTCACAGAGTATGGCCTGTGACAGCTCTGGGATTCACAGACTGCTTTAGAATGAAAACACCCAGGACATCACACTGTCCCAGCTCTTAGTGGGGTTTGGGATTTTCCCTGTGGCCTCGTCTAAAGCCATGGCCAAAGACAGTTTTCCCGGTAACAAGACAAGGCGGGAAAAAAGGAAAAGGATTCCCAGTGTAAATGTGACATAACATAATTTATGGAGCAGTTTGTCGCGACCCACCACAGGGTCCTACATGCAGTGACAAAACCTTCAACATAGAAGATATTTTCCCTACGTCCAGTTCTGACTTTTTTAGGTTGTCAATTTAGCCCTCTTCAGCAGTCCCTCCTAAGAGGTGGGAGAGAGGATACTTATGCTAAATATATCATTCTGTACTTCCTCTCCATCAGGGTTCTGTTAGTGAATGGCCAGCTGAGACCTACAGCTAGCTCAGCTGCGCTCTAGGTTGCTACTGTGTTTGGGACTTCAGCTACCTCCAGAGTTATGTGGTTGGTACTAGTCCTTCTGTAGTCCATGCTCTCATATTTGTTCAACAAGGCTGAAAATGTGGGTCTGTGCTGCAAATTTAGTAACCATGCCTGAAGGAGTGAAAGAGAATTTTATTTTTTTTTAACTAAATATCCATATGATACAAAAATGTAATTAAGATACATTTAAGTATTAGCACAGGACATGTATGGAGCAATTATCTGTGTAAAGAGCTTTAACTGCAAAATCTGCAAGACAATTTTGT
This sequence comes from Falco peregrinus, assembly GCF_023634155.1. Taxonomy (NCBI): domain Eukaryota; kingdom Metazoa; phylum Chordata; class Aves; order Falconiformes; family Falconidae; genus Falco; species Falco peregrinus. The sequence continues at coordinate 70,569,877 of NC_073739.1, forward strand.
CACAACAATGCCTGTTATTCCTTCAGCAAATGCTGCTGCCATTCCAGGAAGCCCACATCACTTTTGCTGTTATTACTCGCAGTTATTTGAAATAAGACCTAACAGTTATTAATACCCAATGGGCTACTAAGAAGTAACACTTAAATCATCACCATCTCCTCTGTCTGGTACTAAATATTTCCTCTTAAAAGAATTGCAGACATTCATTTGAACTTCTCTGGGTGTTTAAAACATCACTTCTGTGTAGAAAGAACAGTACATTTCTAAATGTCTTTTGAAACAAGCAGAGAACCTGCAAGAAAAACCAAGCAGGATCTGTGTCCTCTGTGACCTGGTTTATCAGGGCGTTAACTTGGTCAAATTTAATGTAAATAATGGTGGTTTCCTCTTGCTGACAGTCTGAATGGTTTTGCTTAATCAGCACTAATAGGGAAAAGGGTAAGAGAACGATTAAATGATCAGGCCACAAAGGAAACCTCTATGTGTAATACTGCAGAGCAACAAGGACCTATCAGGGATGGTACTTGCTTATTTCTTGAGCTTGTTTAGCACTGGTGTGATCTTGGAAACCAAAGCACATGGAGTTACGCACACCTCATTCAGCTACCAGTACATTACATTGCCATGTGAAGATCCCAAGTTGGATATCATTTTGAAATGTAGTGAACCAGGAGCAGGTGAAGACCACACTAACAAGCACTGATAGAGGGTCTCGGGGCAGGAGGACCTGTGGCTGAAGGGGACCAGATAGCAGTACAAGCTGGCAGACACAGGAAGGGAGGCTGACAGCTCGTTGTGTGTCTGCCAGGAGACCTGAAACTTCACAGGGCAACAGCAAGGTGACCATGTTCCTCTGGGCACTGGGCTGGAATTGTACCTGCAGAGGTGGCAGGTTGGAAAGGTTTGCCCACATGCAGTCATGCAGACTCCACCATGCAGCCTTTGATTTCCATAGGAGGCAGTCATTAGTCTCAAACCATTTTCAAGTGCAGCATCATACTTCTTTGGCCCACTTAAGGGTGACTCAGTCATAGTAACCAAATTTGGGTAGCCTGAAATACTCATAAGTTGTATTTATACCAGTGGTGACTGTTTAATTTTGCTACAGCAGCAAGACACATCCAGGTGGCAAGGGAGAGTGGGCATAGTGGGGCAGAAGATATACGATGAGTTCAGATGAGAAAAAGGGTCTAGAAGGGTTCAATATTATCATAGAGGCTTTCAAAACCTGAAGCACCTTCCCGTGCCCATGACGTCCTTCTGCCTGCATGCTAGTGCTTTTAAATTATAAAGTATACTAAGATAAAAGGAAACTAGGACATGGAGGAAAATATTTTCTCAGCCATAAAGAAAGTACTACACCTATCCCAAAAGATCTGCTCAGATCTACCTAAACAAATCTGAACATGTTATGTTTCAACTGTTAAATACGTCTCCATCAGGACTTTGTAGACCAAGGCAAGAACTATGTCAAGGCACCTGGATCAAGATATAATTACCTTGTGACAAGGGCTGAGAAAAGCCTATGCAACAGAAATCCATCGCCAGAACCCAGGTTACCTGAGAATACTAACCACACAGGAGCATAGCCAGCCAAGAAAAGCTTTGCACACAGCAGTTCAGGACGGAGAGGAAAGGAGCAGGCTGCTGCCTGCTTATGCAGGGAATATGGTGAGAGAGGATGGGACTGTGATGCTGCTTTCAGAGCTCAGGTTCCCTTGCAGCTCCTTTCCCTGGGGCAGCCCACAGTTCCTGCCAGGCCCTTCTGTCTCCTGTCTTCTTCCAGCCTCTGTACACTCTCCTGCTGCCAGACTTCTGCCACTTGCCTGGCACTTACTTCTTCCAGCCACCACCACCACCATAGGCCTGCCAACCCTTCATTTTGAATTGTGGCAGCAGAAATAGGCAGAAGTCAGATATATTTTCTGATACTCATCATCTCCCTCCCTTACAGCATGGCTATTTTTCCTGAGCCCAAACACTGAAGAATGAATGATAAGGCTATCACCTTCCCATTCTTTTCTCCTTCATCTTTCTCTTACTGAGGACAACACAGCCTGCTTTTATTCCAGCCTGCAATACATGCCCTATCTATCAGAGTCCCACGATAAGAAATATAACCTAATTGATGATTTTTTAGTATTAAATTTGTATTTCCCAGCTGGTCATCCGGCAGCTATATGCCCTGGGTCTAATAATTAAACCCGCTGTACTCTATTACAGCCTGCCAGCAAGTGTCAGGGGTCCTGAACAACAAAGCCAGCAACATAGCTTTAGCAAAACTGGGCAGGAATATTCAGCCAGTTCTTTTGCTTGTCTTTTCCTCCTCCAATTCCCTGCCCTGATTCCCCTTTTGTTAGTTTTGGAGACACTCATTTACATACATGAACATGCTACAAAAACTGTTACTGAAATTCCACAGAGTTCTTCCTGGAGGAGCTGGAAAGAACTTGTAATGGTGCTGTGATGGGCAATGCTGTCCAGTTCCAGCCACCCTGGTGATAATTACAGCAAAATGAAAATTCATCTCCATCCCAAGGATGGTGCTTGAGCCACAGCCATCATTTTCACTCTTCACCAGTTCCAATGTCCAATCCACCCCCGACTGTGAGTCATCAAAATTGCCTTTAGCCTTCTCCATTGCTGGCAAACAGGCCAGATTTAGGCAGGCAGCAAGGCAGAAACACCAGGGTGTTGCAATACCTCCAGCTCTTGGTGTCTGAGTCATCTAGTCAGTGGAAAATAAGAGGAATGAAGTTTCCTATTGTTCAATGACATTGTCATTTAAAATGACAGGAGATACAGGTACTACTGAGTGCTGAAAAAGCTTTTGAGGTACTGCAGTGACCTGGAATATTTGTCAGTAGGAGGAAAAGTAACTGGCCAAGATAACAAAACAGAAGTACAGGAAGGAAGCCACTGGCCCAAGCCTCTTCTTAGTTAAATCGACAGAAAGGTTTCCACTGGTTTCAGCAAGAGGAATGTTTTATTACAATGGGTCTGAAATGTCTAAAAAATCCATAGATCTCATAAAACAACGAATGAGACTTCACCATTACTCATGAGCCAGTATAAATCCTGAACCATGGCACATGAGAACAGAAAGGATAAGGCATTTATTTCCATTTCTGGCCTGCAAGTGAACAGTGAAAGCAGCCTGGCAGCTTGCAGAGCCTGACATGATGGAGACAGGATGAAGGAGAGCTGCTCAGCCTGGCAGCATGTGGCCACCCCTTCAGCACCCTCCCAGCACCCTGCAGTTCACACGGGGAGAGCAACTGCTCTGCTCCTCTTCCTTCCAACTAAGGACCAGACACAAGCATTACCCCAAGAGATGTCTCTCACGGCACTGTGAGGTCCCAGTTTAGCATGGTACTGAGGCAGTAAAGGTAACCAAGAGATTAAATCTGGAATGCTGGCTGGATGTTCTAAAATCAGGAATAAGTCCATGTATGTCTACAGTGACCACCATCATTTAATTATGCATGTGTTAGAAGAACAAGGCTTCAAAAGTTCCCACAATTTTCTTTTGTTCACCTGTAGCAGTATAACTTAACAGTAGAGAATTATAGCTACTGAAGGACTTTGAGAGATATTTCAGTAAGGAAGGGACTACTAGCACTTTGTTTAACATTAAAAAAATAACATCAATACATGTAATTATCTACTCTCAAAATGGCAGTTTGCACCTTGTTATTTTGCTGCTTTTCTATTCACAGAGTTCACAGACTCTGCAAAAAAAGTTCTGGAAATTTTTGCACAGAATCCTCAAGAATTAATAAACTGCTACAGTAAGAATTAACTACCCAAAGAAGAAATAGTCACCTCCTTCACACATTATTTTAAATTATTAAAAAGAATTTTATAAAATGTTTTTCCTGTCACTAAAAGAATGCTGTGACTCAGCCAAAGCCATGCAGGACAGTGATATTTCTCTTATTTCATTTAATGTTATTCAACCACATTATTATGCTGGCTGCTGAAAAATAACAGGGAATATCTTAGGAGAGCTGGCACAGCATGCCCTGTAGGCAATGTTCTTCCTCCTGTCTACTGGAAAGAATCCCTGTTTAAATATTTAGAAAAACAAATCTTGTATTTTTTTATACAGCAGTGTTTATGCTAGCCTCAAGAGAGAAAAAGAGAAAGAAAGGAGGAAATGAGGGAGAGAGAAGAGACAAAGACTGGGGGTGGGAATATATTTTTTTTTAAAATACAATTTTTAAAAAGAGAGAAACAAAGATAAAAAAGTGAGAAGAAGATCAAGGTTGCTTTTCAGATTACCCAAACACATGGTATTTGTTTCACATTTTACAGTGTTTTTCACTGACTTGAAGGTGAAACAGACACCTTGGATCATCATTAGGACACAAATAATTCACATCTGAGTAGAAAAATTTAAAAATAGGAGAGAAACTGGTTGAAGACCTGAGAAAAAACAGGCTGGTGCCTCAAACAGCAAGATGATCACAGTAATATTCTGTGACTATGCCAGGCTTTGGGTCTATATCTGGAAGGCAGGAAAGTTCTCAGTGATGTACTGTGAGACTTTGGGTAATCTAATTGATCTCCCTCTGTTTTCCCATCTATAAAATGGAAATAATTATATTTGTCTCCTTTCAAATACCATTTGGGATTTGAAAAACAAATACTTTTTGCCTGATTCCAAGGGAACCGTGACTTCTATTCAGCCTGCATAAAAATACCTTTTTCAGAAGGGCAGAACTTGCAACAAGATTGATTGAAATCAGTGGCTGACTGCAACAGCTGATTCACACTGCAAAGTGTGGCCTCAAAAGTTTCCATTTGTGCTGTCAGTAAATAAACCAATTCCAGCCTTATCTGTGGCTGAATAAATATTATAACTTGTGTATACAATACATTGCATTAAAATAGATTTTATGTTGACAGCTTTTTGTTCCCATCCATAAAATATCAAATGGTGGTCGCCTATACAAAATGTGAAATGATACAGCATTGTTCTTAAGAGAATGATAAACATATCCTAAAGGAGATAAAAAATTAAGGCAGAATGGTCTCTAATGGCTAGTGTGTGTTTACATTTCTCTGCAACTCTCCAAGCAGGCTTTTTTTCATATTTATGTTCCTATAGATGCTCCATTTCCTATTGCATTTATCTGTTATGCTCTCCTATTAAGCTAAATTATGACTGCACTGGATAGGAGCTACTGCCTTAGTTCTTTTTTTTGTTAAACTTTTTTTTTTTTTAATGCACATAGTAAAAAGCAACCTAGCTGATGGCTGAATAGTGCTGCTTACACAAGTGGTGCAAGTACTTGAATGTTTTGCAGGCTTGGGTCCTAGTTTAGTTGGTAGTGGTGCCAGAATTTATATCCGTGATGGGCTGGGGTGTCTGCAAGGAGGTACTACTTGCAACTAAGGGTAGCCTGATACGCTGAACTACCTCGGTGCCCTCTGTACCAAGTAAGAGCAAGGCTGGCGTGGTTACATCTGAGTTGCTCAGTGAGGGTCTGACTCTCCATTTAAAAAAGCACCTGCCTCCACAGACTCTAGAGAAAGCTTAGGGAGGCTACAGGTGCTACATGGAGGTTAGCCTTAGCAAATGGCCCTCCAGCCACCACCTGGAGCTGTCAGACCTGGCCATCCCTACACCACAGCAGGAGTCCTCTGAACAGATCTTTACATCATACTCCACCAATTCTAGAAAAATAAAGCTGGCAGAGAATAATAATAATATTACTAATTAAGCCTACTTGTTAAGCTGTAGCACACACATGGAGCACACTCGTAAATAAGCTCTCCAAATATTTATTAACATGGCAGAAAGACAGTTCGCCACAGCATTGCAATAAAAAGGAGATCTTATTCTTGGCAGTAATGATATGTCATATGAGATACTAAACAGACATTGACTTTAACAGAAGTGATTAAACATCAAGGTTTATTGATTTACAAAGCAAATATTGGTGCAGGATGAAGGCAAGGTTAATAATTGCCTCAAGGGACAATGAATTTTGGTGACTGACAAAACTTCAAGTCAGCCAAGGCCTCCAGCACCCTCCAGGTTACAGTGGTGTAAACCCAGAACAGGCCTATTAAAGTAAACAGCATTGCAGTTTGAAAAGAAGACTGGGCTTAGTCTTAATGTATTTCCTCTTTTTCCTCAAAGCAATAGCATGATATCACAGGCACAATTTTGAAAGAATGTTAAAAACTTTAGTTCTGTAGCAGTTACCATTAAATAGAAAGAGAAAACATGGAATTAGAACCATTATAGTGTGATATGACTGAAGAATCAATGCAAGGAAAATTATTTTTAATTTCTGAGATCACAGCCAAATAATTAAATAACTTGTAACACAAATTAAATAAACAGCTAAATATTTTGAACAGGCATTAGTTGTAACAGTCACAGTTTTAGAAATCAGTAGTTAGCTCCTAAAGAGATTAAAACCAAGAAAATTTGCATTGAATTCTGAACCTCTCAGTCTGCTTGAGAATAATCCCACCAAACTCACGTATAACACTGTTGAATTCTGATTTTAACAAGTTTCCTACCTGGCCTTTTCTGTCTGATCAACAGTGATAATTTTACTTGCATATAAATAAATCTAGACCTCTTACAATTACCCAATCTGATTAGCTATTTTGTTAGTTCAATGTCATACGGATGATTTCAACAGAATTAAAGAGCAAAACAATGGAAAAATGCCATGACAAATGAGGCAATCTCATGTCTTTTCTGAAGCCTGCCTTTTCTGCCAGAGATGTTCCACAGGTCATATGACCTAAACTCTAATTTCACCAAAAAAACACCCCAACCCAAACACTTTAAATGTCCTTTCAAGACTTTCTCAGAAGCAAGAATTTCCCATCATCAATAATACATCAGGTTCTTGTGCAAAGGGCAGCCACGGAGGATTCTTGCAACATCAAAAACAAATCCATCCTTGGGGGATCTTTAAGGCATTTCAAAATATGTTCTAACCAAAACAAGCAGCACATACATGACAGACACACTTTATTGTCACTTCTCAGCCATTAGTCACTTCAGTGTGTAAATGTTTTCTCATGCTGTTATTGTAGTACCTGAATGTTATGGTGTTCTCCTAAGTTCCTGAAAAGACCAAAAAAAGAGTTTATTATGTCCCTTTCTTTACATGTAAGACTGATAACTTGATAAAGGTTTTGCAATCATTTTTCCAAGGACAAACAAGGAAGAAAAAACATCCAAATTCATATCACCAACGTGTATGGAGGACTTTGATACCAAACTGATTTGCCCTATGTAACCTCAAAAGGCACAGAGTAAGAATAAGAAAAAAAAGGCTCTGAAAGTATATGATGTTGGTGTTGGCAATGAGTATTGCTGAACTGCAGAGAAATACAGGATGCTTCTGCTGTTTCCTTTTTGCAGAATAAATTTACTTTTGGAAGGGTTCTTTTAAGATATTTTCTGCAAATATAAACTGATGTAAATGGGTTGTTTGCTAGTCTGATCAATTGTTACAAATAATTTATTTTTGCTGAATTAGGAATAATTGTCTCTGACAAAGGCAGATTTAAAGTTGCAAGCAATAATAAAGAGGCTGTGGCTTTTTTACATTGCAAAACTCGAGGTAGTTTGGATTGTACATAGAGATGCAGGCAGTTTGGCACATGCAGCCATGAAACCCTAAATTAATGTTTATTTATGCTGACAGACAATTGAGCAGAAATATTCCAACTTGAATTCAGAATTCATGCTTTTACTTTCAGGAGGAATTTGTTTATTCCAAACCCACAGAATTGATCCCAAAGTCATTAATCATGTTTTTCTAATAAGAAGTCTAATTGGAAGGAAGGAGCTGCATCATACTATGTTCTGATTCTTGGGAGCTTTTAGTAGTAAAAGTCTAGCAGCCAGTCTTAAAATATCTCAGTATTCTATTTCTCCATGGAATACCTTGAATGGGAAATGGTGTGGAACTGCACTGAAGTGAACTCAAGCCTCGCCAAAGAGAAGATTATTAGTTCACGACAACTGCAAACATTTGTAGCTTTGTAGTACTTTTGTTCCAAAGTGAACTTAAATTGCCTTAATTATCTTTGCAGCTGGCGGACTGATAGGCAGAATTTGCAGATTATTTATATTTGCCTCAGCTGTCTGACATGTAAGACCTGAACACATGCACATGGCTTGTGCAGATCAACTAGGCTGCAAACAAGCAGCACATTTGACATCTGAGCTTCCTCTCACTCATGAGCAATTTCCCTGCATACAAGCATGTCTTCCAGGAGGTACCAGCCCTTCTGTGTACTCACCAGACCACTGACATGAGCCTGATCTCCCAAATGCAAGAACAGCAGTAAGAGAAGTTTGGCAGGAATCAGTCATACTTGCCAACAACTCCAAAAAGCCACTTCCTCTTCTTTTTTCGGTGGCTTTGCAAGTGTCTTCATAAAAGGTGGGACTACCTATGCACGTTCTGCTGTGCCCATGAAGAGTGACCTGTTTGGGAAACCCCAGACAGACCATGGCTGCCCTGTATAATAAGTCTGAGGCAGCTTACAATGTGCCAGCTGTCTGGCATTAACTAATGTGCAAGAAAACTGCTTTGCACTACCTCCTCTGCAGAGGGAAGCTCTAGCGCCAAAACTGGTTTCCTCAAAATCCATACTTAGTTGCTGCCAAATAAAGAACAACCTAAAGTCTAATTGGTCTAGTGTTTCACACTGATGCACTCCAGGCAATTAAAGTTCTGCTTTTCAGCATGTCTATAAGCATTTATCTCAACCAGTCTGAGTCATTCAGCACTTATCTTCCCTTTGAACATAGATTTCTTTCATGCACCGACCTTAACCTAGGCACGATTTGGACACAGCAGAAGATTAAACCTGATGTCTCCCTCTCTCTCTACTAAACAACCCCTTATCCTCTACTCAAAACACGTTTCTGCAACAGTAAGAGAGATGACACTGGTGCCTGTCAATCAGAGGAGCCTGTCAATCACCTGGATGCCTAGCACCTGGGTGAAAGTCCTGTCTAGTTACAGGGGAAATGGCTGATATTACCTCCTGTTCTGGAGGTGTTTTTCTAAGAGGGGAAAAAAAAAAAAAGAAGAAAAAAAAAAAAAGAAAAGCTATGTTCCTTTTCTGAAAAAAGACTGTAGGCATTTAATCTGGGGGATGGGAATCCCAAGGCAATTCCAAGTGAAGGGAGGCTCTTTGCTGCAACACAGCACGAGTTAACTGAACTGTTGCCCTGAACAAAAGTGGCATTCAGTTCTCCTAGAGGATTTTAGGTCCAAGTCACTTGAAAAATCACCTCACATGTTTCAACTGTATTAGAGATATTCAGGCCACTGCCAGGGGAAGAAGCAAGATTACACAGAAGACCACTGGAGAGACAGATTCATCAGGAACAGTGAAGGAAACCAGAAGCATCAAAGCTTTCAGACCAATTCACCTTGCCTGAATGTCACCCTGGGACTGCTATTCTGTCCCTGGTTGAGGACAGCTGTTTCTTAGGAACCTCTGCACTGTCCTGTATGACAGGTGTATGTGCCCTAATTCAGACAACGCATCTTTCGCACAAGATGAATCACAACCCCAAATTTTACTTCTGTTTTACCCACCACACCTGTGTCAATGGACATATGAGACCAATTTCATTTGGTCTTTTACTTTCTAAGTCTGAAACGTCTCTAAACAAAGGCATAGACTACACACAGAAATTGAACATTTCAAACAGCTTCAATTTAGTGAAATGAAAACTACAGGAAAAAACAGAAGTAAATTATTTTAAACTGATCAATTGTTCTTCAGTTTATCAGCCCAGTGTTTTATCTCCACACAAAACTGTTGTAATAAACTGCTTTAGAAATTATTTTAGAAATTACTGCATGTGATGCCTGTATGTAGACTTCACATAAGACCTTTTGTGAATCATACAGTCTGTAAAATAAAAATAAGCAATTTTTCATTTTCATAACATAAATTTACTTTTTAAAGTTCTAAATCTGTAATGCTATAAAAAAGTCTGGCCAGAATCTATATCTCTTTTTTGTATTTAACAAAAGGAAAAGTATACATATTTTTGGAAAAAAGTAATAATTTAGAACACCTCTTATGCCAAAGCATAGTCAAAGTGAAAAAGAAAGGTTTTGACTTTGCTTTCTTCTTTGTTATAGAGTTTTCTCACAAAAGTTTTTAAAAATAATACCCACGTTCTCTGAACATGATGAATGAAAATTAAGAGACAATGTCCACAGGATTTACCACTATTTATTATAATAGACTCCTTTTGCAGTGTAAATGGGACTGGGTAAAGCTGAGGCATTTATGGAAAATAAATATTGAGACAAAGATGATGATTCTATTTCTAATGCTGGAGATGCTTTCCTTTTCTATACATTATATTATTTGTTATATAATACATGTGATATAGCTCTTTAAAATTTTATGTTATCCAAGTTGGCCCTGTAGACTAAGAACATACTATTTCCACTCCCATAAAGCCCTTTGTAAGTCAGTCTTGTATGCATAAGCAGTTCTTTTAGAAATAATAAAACATTTCTCCATATACAGACTAGCCCAGTGAGTAACAGTGTAACATCAATTTCCTGGGAGCAGGTTGTGCCTTCGAGATGCAGTTTTGCATTGCTGCAGTAAGGACATGCTTGATCCATCCCAGAGATCTCTGAAAGTGATTCTGTATCAAAGAGACCACAAACATATCCGGACAGATAGATTTATGCCATGTATTCTAACTGGAAGGAAGCTGCTGTGCCGCAACCAATCAGGGACAATAGTGTCCATAAATAAACAATTATCTTAAGTGAGCTTTTTTAGCTTTTGTAATTTAAGTTATATTCACTTCTATGAGCACATTCTTGAACTCTAATTGGATACTGGAACTAAAAGCAGGAGCATAGATTTTCAGAACAATAGGAACTTGGGACAACAGTTACCACAAGCCGGTCATTTACCCGCTAATTACAGAATGGTTGGGTTTGGAAGGGACCTCTGGAGATCTAGTCCAACCCTCTGCTAAAGCAGGTTCACCTAGAGCAGGTTGCACAGAACTGCACCCAGGAGGGTTTTGCATGTCTCCGGAGAAGGAGACCCCACACCCTCTCAGGGCAGCCTGTTCCAGGGCTCTGGCACCCTCAAGGTAAAGAAGTTCCTCCTCAGATTCAGACAGAACTTCCTGGGTTGCAGTTTGTGCTGTTTCCCCTTGTCCTGTCACAGGCACCACTGAAAAGAGCCTGGTCCCCTCCTCTTGACACTCGCCCTTAAGATATTTGTATGCATTGATCAGATCCCCTCTCAGCCTTCTCCAGGTTACACAGGCCCAGCTCTCTCAGCATTTCCTTCCCCACAGAGCTGCCCCCCAGCAGGTCAGCCCCAGCCCGTGCTGGTGCACAGGGCTGTTCCTCCCTAGGGGCAAGACCTCACACTTGCCTTTGCGGAACTTCATTAGGTTTCTCTCTGCCCAACTCTCTTACCCTGGAGATTAATGACATGATGGCACAAACTGCTGTTTCTTCCTTGATCTTAACCAGAGAGGAGGTTTTTGGTATCTTGGGTAACTCTGGTGGATGGTCATTATTTTCACTAGCTGAAAATAAAGAGACTATGACATAATACAGAATTAGGAATTTGATTGTCTATGAAAATATTCACATATGTTGTGTATATGACCTGTTACATCACAAAAGAACATGTGATGTAAACCTGAAGTCTCCCCCTTCTTGTCTTACCATCCTCAAGTATTTCTGCTTGTCATTAACACTGATTTTTGTAAGAAGATACAGAGGCCTACACTGTTGATCATCATTTAATGGTGAACCCAACTCAGCCGAAGAACAAAATCCTCACTACAGACCGATGGTGCTTTATGTGACTGTGTGTTTGGTAGCTTTTATTCCCATACTTCAGTATTCATCTAGTATACGGGCCAATGGTTTTGTATTGTATGACTAGCTGTAATGTAAAGATCTAAGCTTCATGAAAAAGATAAGGCTTTAATATATATCAGAGAGTTTTGTTTCTGCAGTGAAATGTAACCTAGAAGTTTTGAAAAATATCTCTGGGAGAGCTAGGAAAGAAAAGGCCTACAAGAGATCTGCACCTATAAGTTGCTTGGGAACTTTTCTATCTCAGCTGTAAGGGGAGATTTGGGAGCAGAAAGAGGAATCACAAAAAGCTTCGCTTATTTCTTTATTTCTCGTTTCCACCTCTATCTGCATTTTGCAATCTGCTGTCCCTAGTGGCATGGTCATTTCTGGTCTGTCAGACCCTTGTGCCTAACATGGCTTAATCAGTAGTCTAAGTTACTCTTCTACTGTAGCAATGAAAGAAAAGCAAGTAGTTAACAAGTGACTAGGAGCCTTTATAGTTGCTGACCTTCAATAGTCTATATAATGTGACTTTAGGCCACTGAGTAATAAACAGACTAGTGTAATATTTACAGACATGTCTGGAATGCAGTGAGTTCCTCTCTTCTCTTTCACGAAGCCATTAACGGCTCCGTGAGAAATCAGGCTACTGCTGTTCATGTTCCCCCAAAACACTTTTATCTCTTGACAGTTTATGCTGACCTTTCTATTTTGTTTTGATTTGTTGTTCCCTGATCTATTTCCCAAATCCTGGGTTTTACAAACTTTTCTAAGGGGTTAAACAATTTCAGCATATTGTTCTGTGAACTCAGTCCTAACCATGGATTCCCCAGCCCAGTGATCAGAAAATCTCTTAAGAGACAGTGTTTCTCAATCAGTTCCTTTCAGGTAGAAAGGACCATGTTATTTGTACGAACAGACATTTTCCTACTGAAAGTACACAACTCTCCCTCTTTCCCACTCCAGCAGCCAGTTTCCACTGCTTTGAAATTCTGAACTCTGAAGCAAATGGGGAAAATAGGAAATGTGTTTTGGAGAGCAGAAATGAAAACATATGGAGGAACATTTCTTGTTTTCCCTCTTTCTTTGCCTCTAAGACAAAATATGAATGTAACAGCAGCTTCTGAAAACCCCAGCCTTGCAGAAAGAAATGGTGGTCTTTGGCTCTGAGCTGTATCAGGTACAGAGGATTTACTTAGAAGAAAAGTGAAGAGATTATTTCCAAAGAATAAAAATCAGCACTTTTGAAGAAGCAGAGCAGATTCATAACATTGTAGAGTTCCATTAAAAAGTTTAGTAATTGTTTGCAGCTGCCCATTAAAGCTATTTCCTTTAAATCCCATGGTACTGAAGGCAGAAAGAAAGAGTCTTTATGCCAATTTTTATGCATCATAGTGTTGGATATATACTCCTCTACTGTGGTCCCCAAACCATTTCTGGTTTGTTTCTGGTTTATTCCTAATACAGACAATACACACAGCCAGTTCATGTTCCAAACCAAAAATAAGATCACGCAGAGTTAGAGTTACAGAAAATGGGTTAAAATCCTTACAAAACAATAGAGAAGTAGTGTTGGAAGTGCTGTGCACTGGACAGTCCATTAAACACTCAGTGTGTATCTGCATCAAGTCATGCCTACTTTACAAAGGTAGAGTTAAGCTTGGGTAGACTCCTTGTTATATAATACCACAGTCTGAGTCAAATCTGTGATGCAGGATCCAGAGAAACTTTCATTCCATGTTTTGATTTTAAATGTATGTTATGTTGCACTATGACTCAGCAAAGAATTTGTTCCATGGGTATATTAAAGAAGTGAAGAAGTGTTGCCCTCAGCTAAACTCATTTACTTTGTAATGTTTACATTGTGGAGATAAATTTGTCTTTCATTAGAATACTTCTACCTTTCACATAACTATTCCATGACCTAATTACCCACATGGACCTCACTTCCTTGGAAAACAACAGCATTAATTAAGAGAAAGCCTAAGGCATTTTGAACACAGCCCAGAGATGTTGGATCCAAACAATATCTATTTTCCAAGCACTATGTAGAATGGAGAATGAATGGAAATTTTTTTGAAGGAATTTCTCTGTGAGGTCGGCATGCAGGCGATAATCACGTGGTTATTTTTGCACAATAGCAAATAAGGAAATGTGAGAAATCTGTCTTATGTTATCATATTCCTCTGATATTGGACAAGCTATTCTTGGATTAGTTCAGCAATTTCTTTCCCTTCCATTCCCGCCCCCTCCATTTTTGCACATGTGCAATAAACATCTGTGTTAATGCAATGACACATTTCTCAGTTTGGATCCATTCCTTTCCCTTTTTAGGGAGAGCTGCTCTCTAGAGGACTCAACAAGTGGAAGCATGTTAATATTTATTTGCACATATTATAGAAAAGACAGTTTTTCAGCACTGTAATGTCACTGTTTCGATGACAGTGTGAGATACAGAGAGGACTCAGACTGCAATTAAAGGTCATTTCAATCCTGCCTAAATTCAATGCACTGCCAAATGTTTCTGTCCAACTGAACCACTGCAGATGATGCACAGTAAGGAGGCAAAGAGCAAACAGATATATCATAGGCAAAGACTTCAGCAAAGGAAGGGAAATAGCTGGAATCTTCTCAAAACTAATGTATCATTTGTTGAGCTAGACAATGCACTTTGAGAAGATTTATCTGATGCAGTGATTGGGATGAAAAAAAGCATCAACAGTGGAGACTCAGTTAAATACATTTTTCACAGCAAAAATTTGTCATTGTGTCCCACAGAATAGTTGCAATACATCTCATTTGGTGACTGCTTCCATACCAGTCATGCCAGGCAAATAGTAAGTCTTCCATTTCAAGTTGGTTTGCTCTGTTTTGTGTATCCTCCTTTTAGGTGTATCACCTGCAGCAGCGCAAAGGCTTCCTTCTGGAGGTGAGTTGCTGGGACCTCATTCTGTTGACTTTCAAGTCTGACGATTGTTTTTGTGCCGTGACATGGCTTTGAATATTTTTCTTAAGCCATGGCTGCCTTTTAGTCTTTCTCTTTGAACTACAGCTAAGATTTGAACACTAATGTTTTCTAGAAAACAGAAATGGACCTGAAATCAGGTGATGACTCTGACTTTAACTAGTCCAGACCTCTCATATCCTGTCAATTCCATTTTCAAATGACAAACTGGGATCATTTGAGATAAATTTAAGAAGACTGGCTTACAGAGTTTGTATTGTTTTAATGTTCACAGTGATGGCCTAGGAGTGTGTGTTTCTTTGTGTTCTCCCTTATTTCTTGCTTATTTTTTTAAAATACTTGAAAACAAAAATTGGGTCTTTAGTTGGTTCTCCTAAATTTTCTGCCAATTCTCTCTTTCTGGAAAGGGTTTTTGAACACTGTCACTAAAATTCCTTCTTCTTTCATTTCTTTGACTTAGGAGACACAAAAGCTGCACTGGTTCTGCAGTCTGCTAGACTATACTTCCAGAGACACCACTGCATTTTTCGTATGCAAAAATCAAACAGCTTTCAAAACAACAAAAAAAAGTATCCTAAAGCTCCAGACCATCTTTATAAAACATGCAAAGATGCATTTTTCATCTGCCTTCTCAAAAAAAAACTAAAAAAAAAAAAGAAACCCCTTCTTTCCTTCCAATGGTTTCAAAAATCAGAGTGCTTTACATTTACCTACGTTTTACAAGTAGAGGAAAAATAATGATTCATTATATTTTTTATTTCTATTATACCATTCTTCAAATGACTTAACGTACTCCCAGAATTATTTTACCATTATATCGACCACTCCACAAACCATTTACCCCATTATTGTCATTGTCAGAAGAAGAACCACAGTTCTGAATGAGCCCAAATGTCTTGCTAACCTGTCTGCAATAGTAGCCATAAGTGGATGGCTCAGGAAAAGTATAAAGGAAAGGCAAGTATACAGTATTTCCCATTACTGCTCTCCTAGCTTCCCATACTTTTCACTTCATAATCTTCCTGAGCTGGATGTGGTTTCCACATACTTGGTAACTCTTACTGGATTATTACACTGTGAAGTTGTCCAGTCATCACCTGAGCCCAGGTGAGCTCCTACCTATACCATACCATCCTCTGGTCAGGATCTCTGCAGTGTAAACCTTCTTTTGTCTGAGCCTACTTCCTGCCAACCTCACTTGAAATTCTCTGGTTCTTTACTAAAGAAAGAAAGAGTGGGATTTTTCCACCCTCCTCATGCCTTTCATGATTTTATAGACCACTAGCGTATCTTCCCAGCCGTGGCATTTCTGGATTACTAAGAAATTGTCCTATTTTTATGACAAGAAATACACACCTTTCAAATATTGAGTAGCCTACATGTCTGGAATGGATTTTGTCTCTGAATGTAAATGCTTCTCAGCTATCTGTGGAAGTTCATCACTTTCGCCCTCTGACTCCACCATATTTATATTCAACTTGCTTGACCCAATGTGTGTACTTAAGAGTTGGTCTATAAGCATCTATGTTTGCTTCTAAAGCCTTACTGAATAATAAATATACCTACAGCTTTCTAGGAAGCAAACAGAAGCTCTGCTGTGTGGTTTCAGTGTGAATTCACTTCATTCACAACAAAGAGTTTAAGGATTAACAGGAAACAAACCCATCAAAAATTTCCAGGATGGCAAAGTATGGTGTCTCTCATGATCCACATAAATTCACAATAAGCAGTTTCTCATATGCACAGGCAGGTTAATGTAATGCAATACAGAAAACCAATACCCAAAAAGTTACATCCTTACAGCCTCACAAACAACATTTGGACTGAGGCAAAAATTTCTGCCCTGTACAAGTGGTGGGTGTTCTGGTTGAAGTGGAGGAGAACTACACTCAAATGTAGAAATGCTGAATATGAGTCTTGCTACCTGCAAGGAGCAAACTGGACTTCAGGCTACTCCTTCAGCTGCACTTGCCAACACCTCCTCAGGCAAAAAGCTTTTTAGCATCAGTAAGTACTGAATTGCAAAACTGAATGGTACTGTCTTTTAGTAAGCTAAGTAATTGCATGTAGTAGTCTAACTAACCCAGATTCATGGCAAATGCAGAATTATTTCTTACATTTGTGATTATAACCTAAATGACACATTCTATCTAGCCACAGAGACACATAGCTGAAAGCTTTGGAATAATCCCAAGTATTATCTGATCCACCCAGCTGCATCTATCAGGATTTATTTCTACACTTCTCACACTTGTTCTCACCTACTTTTGAACGGCACTCAACTGATTCTGGCTGCATGGCACTTGCAGATAAATCTTCGATACTACTTTAGAGATGCCCACAAGAAGAATGCTATATGATACCTGTCTCCTTATACAGTAGAAATAATAACAGTCTTAAAAACACTAATTACTGTCTTTTCCAACATAGCCCTGACATCAACAGAGGCATGTAGGATGGGGTGCAGCTGCAGGTACCCACCATGCTGCTGTTACATGAGATGTTTTCTTACGTGTCATTGCCCACAGAGGGATGCTGCATGGGCAGTGACACTTATTACTGCAGAGCAGCTGCAGAGTTCCCTGCCACAGGGAGATTAAGCCTAGATGTTGTGAATTGAAACCCACAAGGCAGCAATATCCCTACAGCTGTGCTATCCAAGGCAGAGGCCCTTTATATTGTACCCACAAAGCCCCTCCTGCAAAAGCAGGAGGATTTGCTGCCATATGTAGTCTAAGCAGCTGGATTTATCATTCTATACAGAGAGAAACAAGGAAATCTCCAAAAGGTCTCCAACCCACCGAAAAAACTCAAAGATTTGCAGCCATCCTATCATAGCAACATTTATTGCAAAGCTCCACAAGCTGTGCAGAAGGCTCCAGCAGCTCCCACAGGCACAGAGCCCCCAGAACTAGCCACAGGTAAGTAGGTGTCATGCTAATGCTGCCATACTGTGTTCCTGATGGCTACACTGGTCCACCCTTCATCCCGGGAATGCAGCTCATTTAGGCACGACCTCCAGCCGAGTCAGACAGTCAGACCTGCCTCAGAATGCAGTAGGTCTCCCTCTTCTTCCCAGGCTGCAGATGGCTTTAACCCTTTCTTTACCAATAATGTGCCAATTTTTCTTTGATCTTTAACTGGAAAGGTTTTGCAGGGAGACATGTAAACAGTTAAACCCTATCCCTGAACAACAGAAGCCGTAGACACAGGACTCTGTAACAACTTGTGCTTAAATGTTGAGGGTCACCAACATGCTGGCAAAGGAGTGGAGATTTTTTTGCCCTGACAGCTACCATGGCTGGACACAAATGGATAACCACATCTGTTCAAACCCTACTCAGTTTTAACCTGTAGGGCTTTCTTCCTTTAGTGACATAGCAGATACTGATTCATTTTTATGAGGTCCATTTATGTAACTTTTGTATTGTTTTCCAATTACACCAGATTATAGCAGGATTTTCTCACAGAATGTCAATTACGTTTCTGTATGTATTATTGAATGAATGCAGATTACATCTGCTTTGTCATACAAATAAAAGATCACCTTGACAGACAGCACATAGGATGAATAACACAGTTAACAAATTAGTATTAAGTACGAAAACAAAAGTTGTAACTGCAGCTATGGATGCAATTAAATGAAACGCACTGATTATAATTTATCTTGGTTTATTACAAGAAAAGTTACTCTGCTTCATCTCATTAGTTATTGAATTTCAGTCACATACATATACATTAGAAGATTAGCTTTCCTATTATGATATGCAAGTTTCCATTTGAGATCATTGTTTCTTATTTATTTAAATTCTACTGACTATCAAACACATCTTTATTGTGTGTCTATACTACTGGTCTTCATTATCAGTGTAGGTGCACTACAGCTCTCTACATACACATGAACACATGCATACCTGCACTAAATCACGTCACTTCAAGCAATATGAGATTCCAGCCATACAGTTACATTGCTTGGGTCCTTTTGCCTGTTAGAAATGCACCTTTTGAAAAACAGAAAAGCAGCAGGAACAGGAGTTGCAACACATTGAGAATAGCCAGTAGTCTGCAATCAATATTGTCTAAGTCAATTCTCCTTGAAGGAAAAGAAAGAAGGAAAAAAAAAAAAAAAAAAAGAAGAAAAAAAAAAAGAGCCAGATAATTCAGAAATTTGGAACACTCAGTTCCCCATATACCAGAGCTGTAACACTGAACTGTGAATGAACAAATATTCCTGTTTCATGGTTACCTTACACAGTTTTCACTTCTCCATGAGCCAACTTTAGTCTCAGTCCTGGAAGTGGTGCATGAGTCACTCTGCACTTTCCAGGGCTAGTTGAATTCATACAACTGTAAAAGTGGGATCTAACCACTTTAGACCAAATTCTGAGGTGTGTCATCACTGGGGCATGGAAACATTCAAGAGGGACCTTGAATGTGGCTGCTCTGCTCCAGCCATATGGTGGGAAAGGTCTAGAAGGAGGTAATGCATCTCCATTACCTTATTGGGTAGAGGTCCTGTAGCTCCCCAGCAGAGAAATTCTGCCACACATGTACCATCTATGGGCCCCAGAAGAAGGGGTAGGACAAGGAGCAAGGAGGTGTGTTGAGGAGGTCTGGTGACAGAAGACAGGGGGCAGGGGCAGAAACCAGAGAAAGATCGTGGTGTTCCACAGAGCAAATTTTGGTCCCACAACAAAATCGGATGATTTGAGAACATGGAAATATTGTGGAATAAGTGAAATAATGAAAAAGAAACTTCCTTGCCCCTACCCACAGCCTCCCCTCACCCCAATTATAGCTAGTTAAATGGTTTCACAATACTTTGTGGTATAGCAATACTTTTGTGGTGTTGGTTTTGAAAAGAATTCAAGTATATCACTCATCACAATTACGTACTGATTTAGCAGAAAATCAGCATACAGAGTCTTACTTAACTTCAACTTCCCCAAGCAGACAAGCCATGGGGCCCCAGAGTTTGTCTTGTACCCTTGGTGGAATTAACTGTTAGAGACTTGGACAGCAGTAGAGGAATGCAAATGCTTCTTTCAAGTCAGTAGGCTGGAAAGAAAAAGGTAAAGGTAGTAAATGGAGGGCCACTTTACTCCCCATTCCTCTTTTCCCTCTTCTTCTGACATAGGCTAGAGCAGCTGCAAAATCACCTGCTTCTTGTAGTGAAGGATCCACCCTGACACCCAAGCAGAATTAGGCAGGGGTGCAAGAGACAGGGTGCTTCTGAGCCAGTTTCAATGTAAAATTGGCATCTAGATAAATAACACACTTCCTCTCTTACTCTTTATACTTGTGGACTTCGTGATGTATATATAAATGGAGAAGCCCTGTAAACTTCTGTTCCCAGTTCCCCATTTCAGCTGCAAGCTCCTGTTTTCAAAGGTTGGTAATTGGGTTACTCTTCGGAAACACAATACTTTGCTTGGATTTCATGCTTCTGTAAGTGCCAAGATGATAACAGCAAACAGCAGAGTGCATTACCTACAGAGCAGTGCATCCAGCTCCTTTAGCACAACCTGCAAGTGTACATCACCCCTCACCAGGGAGAGCTATGCTGTTATCATGGTTCTCCTGTGGCGTTGTCTTTTCTGGAACTACAGCTCACTATTACTAATTCTGATAGAAGTTTGGGGAGTATCAACTAGGAATTTGACTGACCAGTCACAGTATTTGACATATGGACACCACAGCTGACAGCAGAAATGGCAGCTTTCAAGAAGGACCTTTCACCAGCTGAGTCAGTGTGCTGGCCCAGCACACCTGCAGTGTAGATCAGGTTCAGTTTTCAGATTGCCCCAGCATCCTTGGCCACCACAAATTTTCCAGATCGATACATGCATGTAAGCTGCAACTTTTGCTGAATCGAATGTCAGGTGAATCCCATTTCAGGTCCGATTTGAGTTCATGGAGCTATTTATAACTCTTCAGTTTGCAGGGGTGCCATTAGGTTATTGTAACACTTAACAGCAGCTCTGACAACCCATGGATTGTATTGTCCCCTCTCATTGCATTCCCATGGCTTTTCAAATCTCATCATAATTCCTGTGCGTTTTAGCCTTCTTTGTGCCCCCTACTTCTTCTAATTTTCGCTCTGCTGTTGGCCTTATACTGACTGCAAGTTTTCTTCCTATCTGAACAACATTCATGTAGCATTTTTGTGGTACATAATTTGTACCATGTATTCTGCCTGGTAGCGTGTTACTCAGGTTTGTGTACTGAGATGCTGGCAGTGTCTACTCTCAGATTTGTTCACACATTGCCGTAATGTTAGGCACCTGCTGTCAGGATACTGAGGTATTTTGCTGGTGATGGAAGGCAGAAAATGGGGCTTTTTGAAACATTTTATCCTACCTACATCAAGAGGTCCCCATCTTTGCTCAACTCTCTCATTCCTGCCAAAATAATACAGTAAGTAGGTAGCTAGGCAGTTGTGATGGGAGCTGTATTTTGAATTGTTAGTGAAACTAATGCCAAAAAAAATAATGATCCACATATGCAAACCCAAGTATCATAACACTTTTACACATCTGTCTAGTTTTATCAGGGAGATACAGTAGCAGGGCTGCTGTGCAAGGGAGGGCGAGCAGGGAGCTGAGGGGCTGGCAAGGCAGGTGCGTGGCCTCACGGCAGGGGCCATTGCACAGGGCCCAAACAAGAGCAATGAGGCAGGTCCAGTGGCAGCAGCCAGGGTCAGCCACAGCCCACTGGCTGCTGGACATGTCCATGGAGATGAGGCAGGTCTAAGGCCAAGCCAGAAAATCAGACTGGCAAGGCAAGGTGAGGATCAGAAGAGCACGAGAGCCTGCCAGCACACCTGCAGGGTAGCTCAGGCAAGGTCCAAGAGCAAAGGGCCTGATCCTGACTGAACACAGCTGCCGAGCCAAGGGCCACCCCAGACAAGACTTCAGACTATCAACCCTTCACAGCAGCTCGATCCATGGTTACACAGCTGTGCTGTATCAAAGCTGACTTTGAATACAGCTTCCTAGGATGGGAGAAAAAAATTACAGTGTGAATTCAGCAGTCTGGCTGGTTTCTGGCAGGTATTGCTGACAGTTTTGTTTTTTTCAGTGTTGGTCCCCACACCCCGCAGCTGGCCTGGACCATGCAGGGTGATATCAATGGGGATACAGGACTGGACCTTAGGGTCCTGCCCGGCTGCAGTAGTTTTGCATTTGTTTGATGTCACGAAAGTTTGGAATTGCAACATCACCAGCATCAGTGCCTGTTACTGGTAAATAGGTAGAAATGTGAAAAGGTACAGAGGATATTTCCATGCAATGTCCCCACTGAATCCCAAACTATATACTAAATATGCTGAAAATCTACACAAAAATGTCTAACACACCAATGCAGAACTGCACTAGAGAGACCGGGTAACTTTTCACAGGTGTCTTTCAGAGAGTACTCCATTCCTAGAAGGGAGAAGATGCACAGATTCCCTATAATTTATATGCCTAGTTTACTACTTTCTGCCTACTTCTTTCCTATAAAAGCTACATTCATTTACCAGATAACAAGACAAGAGCTCTCAACCAACATAAAAAAAAATTAAAACCTAGCAACATTAAAAAATCTGTTTCAAAACATCTTTTTCTACTGGTGTTTTTTGTTAAGGACGATACACAAAGCCTGTGACGTTTATGAGAGGGGTATGGAAGAAGACATGGAAGGTGTTTTCTAAGCTCAAAACATTATGTGGTCCGTACAGCCTCTAAAGATTTAAGTGGCAAGTAGCTAGATAACATCTAAGAGTTAGTGCTGTCCTGTGTCCCGATTGCTTGAATGTAGTGTGAAACATTTAAAGGTATACTTAGCAAAAGTTGGAAAAACAAGACAAAAAAATGGGAGAGATGAAGACAGGGTGTTATGGTATACGGTTGCTGCCTGCTTTGGAGCGGTACACAACAAGGTGTGTAGGGGCAATGGAGAAAAATCTCCCTCCAGCACAGGCTATATAGGTTCAAAATGGGGACTAATGGGATCAGCTGAAGACATAACTCAAATCAGCCAGGTAACAGCTATCCCTACAGCAGCTTTTCTAATAACTACTAGGAACATTAAGGTGAGTTATCACCCCTATCCCAGCCTGCATACTTAAACAAGGTTCCTTACAGGAGCTATATCAGTAGACTCTAAAGTGCCTTCCTGTGAGATTTCAAATTCTGATTATCAGGTTCCTCCAAATTAGGGACAAATTCTATCCTTGCAGAAGATGGACATGCTTCAAAATGTCTGTTTGTCAGTAAAACAACGTGTGTTCTGCATGGGACACTCTTGCAGCAAACTTCATCACCTCCCATGCTCTGATTCACAAGGCTATTGGCTTTGTGAGACCTTGAGAACAGGAATCATGGGGTTTTGTACTTGACTCAGATGGCCTGATGTCAGATGACAGCTCAAAGTAAGAAACAGGTAGAAGACAAACATTTACTTGTTGTTTTCAAAATTTTTATATTTGTTTACTTTTAGAATTTGAATTTTTAAATATTATGGGTTTGTCCCTGAGAAATGGTTAAAAAGTAGTTATTTAAAATCTGAAATTGTCCAATTTTTTAGTTCATAACCAAGGCTAAACGGTTTGTACCTTCCAGATCTGGGGCTTCTCAAAGGCTTAAGTGGCACAGCCCCTATGTGGGGTCTTGTGAAAAGGCAGTGGAACACCAGAAAAAGTCAGAAAATTAATGGTTGCTGCATTTACAAGAGTCCACACATAGCAACCTCAGCAGAGGAACACAATCCACCCTTGAGATCAACTCTGTTGCAAATTAAAACAAAGTTTCCAGAATCACAGTGCTGGAGAAGACCAGAAGTCCAGGATCCCACAGTCACAGACAACAACATAAAAGAGTTTGTTAGTCCAGAAGGGTCCCCACAATCCACAAAATACTTCCCAACACGCTGTAACAAGCCTATGACCTATGGTGCAAAAGACCAAAATCCACAAAGACCCCAGTGTGCCACAGGAAGAGGGCAGGAATGATCCAACTCATCACCAATATCTTTTGCTTCTGCAGAAGCCATGCTCCTGGGAGATTAATATATTGTGAAGCTGCCTGCAGTTATGTCTTTTGATTTGACAATTATTAGTCAAATAAATTTACATTTGTGCTAGATACCTAAAATAAGCTGCAAAATAAACCCAAAATATTGTATTTCATTAGGAAAAGAAAATTAAATAGCCATGAGTAGCTAAACCTATTTGTGTTTTGTTTCAGCTTTGTTAACTACT
This sequence comes from Falco peregrinus, assembly GCF_023634155.1. Classification (NCBI taxonomy): domain Eukaryota; kingdom Metazoa; phylum Chordata; class Aves; order Falconiformes; family Falconidae; genus Falco; species Falco peregrinus. The sequence continues at coordinate 70,593,947 of NC_073739.1, forward strand.
ACTCTTGCTTCCCAAAGCAGCTGTGCATTAGCGTCTGTTAAAAACAGATACAGGTTTTTATACTGAAGTGTCCTTCCCTGTAAGTAGCAACTGAAGACAGCATTCTTCACCCTCTGTTGCAAACTGTATTTTTGAAAATCAGAAAATGTGTTTGACACAAACCTGTGATTTTCCTTTTCTATTTTTAATCTCCCATATTTCAAGTGAAGTCCAAATTTGGATTTTGCCCTCTCAAAATATCCTGTGAGCATCTGGTTGGGATGGTGGTTGGGTTGTTTCTGTGCCTCCTACATGATAAATGATATCCATGGTCACATGTAACCTAACATGTATTTTTGTTGCATTTGCAAAAGAAAGGCAACAACAACAATAGCAACAAAAGTTTGATTCCAGAGATATGTAGAGCAAATTTGGACTTGGCAGGCAAATGATGCTTTAAAAGTGGCCTGACAGACCTCTCAAAATATAATGAATGTGATGGCATCAGAATATGCTGAAATGGGAATTTTGGTTTGTTGCAAAATTAGAGTATATTATTTTCCCCTCATTGCAGTTTTGCTGTCTAGTATATAGGCTATGTTCTGAATAAACTCTGAATCCTGCTGTTCTCAGTAGGAGTTGCATATTACAGCAGTGCTGTTGGAAATCTTACTTAGAATGACTGAAATGTTTTTGAAGGGTGTCAACTTCCACGTCATCATTAATGTTTACAGTCTCAATAGCAGCTTATATTGCCATAGTAACCCTTAAAGGAACATTCCTAACAGAAAACGAAAAGAAAAGGAAGCCACATTTTTACCAAGGATTCGAAACACAGGGAATGTTCCTGGGCTATTTCAGTAATTTATGTTTTAAACAAAGGCGGCCTAAAGAAAAAGAGGGCCTGTCATATTAGCAAATCAGTCTTATACACTGCTGCATGATGGGATGTGACAGAACTTGGATAGATGCCCCCTCTTAAAAAATATAACTTCTGTCAGCTCTGATTGAAGCACGTATGGGAAGGGGTTTAAGAAAAGTGTGGCTTCTTGCCAGCAAACTTTTCTGTGAGGAATTCTATGGCTATTAGTACAGAAATAAGTCTACCATGACCTTTCTATTTACCTCTAGGCCAAGTACCGAAAACAGAGCTGTCTTCTAAGAAGTCAGTGCCATGCACTGTAACAAGAACATTGATATAGTAGTTTATGGTCTATGGCGTCACTTCCTCAGCATGAGCTACAGCACATGTGGTATTTTCCCAAGCAGAAGCAAATTGTGTTAAACCCCATACATTTTTATAGTCAGATTTATGTAGATGAATTTGTTCCATGTTTCTCTAATAGTTTACAATGTTTATCAAAAATCCAAATTTATTTCATAAAGCAGTAGTCTAGTAACTTGCATTTACTAGGAAAATCCTGAATCCATTTTACAAAACATTTGTCTCCTAATAACAACAGTGTGTTCTTATATTCCAGCCTGCTGGGATGTTACAGCTGGGCAGAGGCAATCAAATCTGAATGTGCTCACATTTGTCAAATCATCATAATTTTCTGACATTGCAAATGTCTTTTAACAGTTATGACAAAGGGAAGCACAAAGTCTAAGTTGACTTGTAAAAATATCACATTCTGAAAAGCAGCAAGAGGAAGCTTTTTATAAAAAAAAAAAAAAAAACTTAAGCAAACAGGAAGTTTAGAGGAATGAGCAAAGTCTAAGAAGTAACTGTCATATCCTGATGCTGATCTTAAGAGTACCCTACAAACTTTATTTAGTTTAAACTCAGAAAATGGCTTTGCCCCAACTTTCCTACCAGCCTGAGAAAAGCAAAGGCAAACTGACATGGTCAAAGCCACAGAGTGTCAAAGATCCAAGACCGCAGGTGCCTAAGATGAAAACATGTTCAGATGAAACAGGAATCATCTTAGGCTCTTAAAGCTCAGTAGCCCAAAGACAAGTCATGAAGGATCTATTCTTTTCAGACTTTGAACCTACAAAATGGGCAGGTGTCCTAGCAAAACGAGGCTGTGGAGCCTGTATAGTTTTCAGCAGTCATATTGATCTATTCTATTTCTCATCTTCTGTACCCAGTATTGTCAAACCTGGATCTTCAGTACCCAGATGGGCTCCCATAAAATTAATATTATAGAATCATAGCATCATAGAATGGTTTGGGTTGGAAGGTACCTTAAAGATTGTCTAGTTCCAGCCCCTCTGCCATGGACAGGGACACCTTCCACCAGCCCAGGTTGCTCAAAGCCCCATCCAGCCCGGCACTGGACAGTGCCAGGGATGGGGCATCCACAGCTTCTCTGGGCAGCCTGTTCCAGTGCCTCACCACCCTCACAGCCAAGAATTTCTTCCTAACATGTAATCTGCATCTACCCTTTTTCAACTTACTACACATCCTTGTAAAAAGTTTCTCTCCAGCTTTCCTGTAGGCCCCCTTTGGGTACTGGAAGTCTGCTATCAGGTCTCTCTGGAGCCTTCTGTTCTCCAGGCAGAACAATCCCAACTCACTCAGCCTGTCCTTATAGGAGAGGTGCTCCAGCCAGACTGATAATTTTTGTGGCCCTCTTCTGGGCTTGCCTGTCCTAACTAATACCAACTAAAAGAACAGCAAAGATCAGTTTCTCCCTCATAGGCAAAGCATTGCAAGGCTGAGCCTCCGTTTTCTGGTATGGGTCAGGAACATGTAACAGGAATTTGCATAATGTCAATTTCTGCAAACTAAAACCAAAGACATAACTTTGAGTGAAATATAAAAATCTTTAGATAGCAGTAAGGATGGGTCAACTTGAAAAAAATATTATTAGCCAAATTTTGTTTATATTAGAATAAATGAAATTACTCATACATGAGAAGATATGGGTCAGTGCCGATGGTTTCCAAATACATACCTGTCAGTGATGTGGAGATGTGTCTGCTTATTAAGGCTGGTACAAAGCTCATATTTGATAAGCTGATGCTAGAGACTGACAAACTGAAGCAAGAATAAAAAAAAGGAAAAAGCAACAATTTCACTGCATTCCTCATGATGTGCTGTTTACAATGCAGAAAAGGAAGATGCAAAAATAAGAGTTGTCATTCAGGCAACAAGGCTACCAAGAAGGCAAGGAACTCCTACAAGAGGAAGCTGTTCCAGAAAATCTTGATGAAGGACAATTCTAGCAGAAGGGGTAGTTCCAGAGAATTGGGGAAGAGAACCAGAAAACAAGCAAAGGTAGTACACACTGTCTCATGTGAAAAGAGCAGGAATAAATCTAAGAAATGCTGAAAAAAAACCCCAAAGTGAGAAGAAAAGCATAAAGGTAAAAGGCACAAAGAATCTTGGTTCTTCTCATATCACATGACCAACATCTAAATATCATAAATGTATTATTAATTTTCTACAATTTATCACCTCTATAACCTCAAACATGTAAATGAGATTAAGAGTATGAAAGAACACAATTTATCCAGGACATTGTTGGCAAACAAATGAAAGCCTTTACTCAAGCAGATTAATTGCAGTATTTGCACAGCAGACCTGACCTCTAAGCCCACTTTGAATGTGAAGTTACCCTGTAGTGTAAAATATGCCTCTGAACCCCACTCTTAAGTTCAGGCAATAAAAGCAGTTTGTTTATGAAGGGCCCTGTAGATATAAAATACAAATTTTATGTTCTATGTTCAGATGGAATTGGAGCTACGTTAGGTGTTTCTAACTTGGAGGAACAAGGCACATGGGCTAATATAATGAAGATGTGCAGGTAAACAAAACTGTTTAAATTGAAACTCTCCACAGGAATGCATTGCATATTTTCATAAAAAAATGTTTTTTGAAAGTACTTATACCATCTTTTGAGTATTGTTACATAAATACACCAGGGCTGGTGTTTCAGAGCAGTATGCTGCCCTAGGATGCACTAACTGAATCACAATAACTTAACCTACATAGTAAACACCACCTAAGAAAGATTTCTGAAAGTGCATGAACGCAAAAAGGCTGTAAGCAAAGTAGCTTCTTTACAGACAGCAGAAGAAAGAACCATGTGTGTTTCTTCTTCTGGATGACTGATCCCAAAAGCGTTGTTTCCTGGCTTTGACTATTTCTGAGCTAAACTCAAACCTAATGTCACAATCTCACATAGATATAGGTGACACCTTTTGGGCACTAGTTTATACTTGTTTGGGCTCCTTAGTTATGTACTTATGTATCCGGCCAAATTCAAAGGTGAGGCTTAATCCTTAGACTTTCAGATAGTTATATTATCTTAGATTCCCTTCTGCTTGGTCTATTTACTTTATAACTACAGACACAATTTTAAAAAATGCCATAGAACCCAAATTGGCAAGGATGTCTACACCTGATCATGTTACATCACATCAAATTCTGTGGGCTTTAATACATTCTTCCGGATTCACTTACATCTAAGTTGTGTACAATGTGTAATTTACGCAACTTCACATTACATATTGCAAGGGTTAAGGACAAGCTTTCACATTGACACATAAAGACTGGGATTTGTGCAGCACACCAAAGACAGGTTTCAATTAACTGAAAGGCATAAGACTAGGTTTTTAAAACTATTTACATGTCTAAAAATCCAAGTATTTTAGCAGCATTTGCAAAGACAACTAAGCAGGGCAGATGGCAAACTCCAGTTAACAATCTGTACAGGTTAGGAATTACGGGACAGACCCCAGAAGAGGCTCACATGTTTGGATGCTAAATATTATGAAGCCCAAAAGTCAGGCGCCAGCTGCAGAGTCAAAAACCAGAGCCAGAATATTTAACACACACAAACAGAAGGAGCTAAAGCCAGCCAATGTGAAACACTGCCAAGAGGGATACATCTGAAATTTTCCCTCTTCTGGACATAATACCCCTCCAGGGAAGAAGCACACAGTGGCCAAAATCCTTTCCTGTATACAGGAATGTATGTGCACATGCACTGTCATCTGCGCCACAGGTTCTGGCCACTCTTTCTTCAAGACAGAAAGTGGTCACCTCCTGCTGCTTACAGAGCAGTCTCACAGTCAGAGAACATGGCTTAGGTGTTGGCTTTTCCTCATCTTGACAGCTGCCAAACAAAACACTGTGTTTATTTATTTAACATGGGTGTGGGTGGTATACTTTTTCAAATGAGATAATATTGCTTACCAGCATATTTTTTGATCAGACAAATTCATGGTTGACCATGCTAGGAACCAAGTCCTGGGTTTCAATAATGGAAACATCACTTCTGCTTCAACTAAAATCTGCTGGTCTTCGAACCAAGCACAGCTATGTTAGGAACAAAGGCACTATGTAAGGTGCACACCATGACCATGCTGTGTGACACAAAGGCATGCCTACCCACCATGCCAGCACACACTCACAGATGGGCCTGAGGCAAACTATGGCTGCAGATGACAGGAGATCCAAAAAACTGCTGAATGACTCCACAATGTGTCGCTTGTTTTGGAAGCCTGCATTGTGCTGGTGACAGCATTGCATGGGTAGAATCTCAGGACTGGAGAGCTGTAGCACTGTAATGGCAAGGCATGAGCATCCAGTCTTAAAATTCACCATCTCCTCCTGAAGTATCCCTGCCTGAAGCATGTCAGAGGATGAAGTACTATGGGAAGTCATCTTTTGTCAGCCATCTATTAGCAGTCATCAGCTGAGAGAGAGGCTAGCTTTAACTGCTAGCAAGTACCATTGAGGGCCATCTAAAATAATTGGGTTTACCTTGTGTTGCAGCTGGTTAAGGCACAGACTGACAGAGCTGTTGTACCTCAGCTGAGGGGCAATAGCTCTTCCACTTCTCCTACTCAATCACTTCTAAATGGCTGAACATATTACCAATTTAAATCCCTGTGGCAGAGCCTGAGATGCCCAAACTTCGGCCTCAACAAACAAGCCTTTGATTAAATAATTATTCAAGTCTGTTCTTGATTCCAGGAGAAACTATTTCCAACACAAGTTTGAGGTCTGTTGATGATCCAGCATTTGGGCACCAAGGCTGTTAACATGTGCCCTGCATTTCCCAGAGATATGCCTAGAGCTTCACTAAACTGAACTACAAATTGTAATTAAAGATTTTTAAAAAGCAAGGATGCTTTTGCTTCAGATATCCTGTGGACTTTATCTTTAACTGAATTTATAAAAAGAAGTGGTCAGCAAGTCCAAGTCACATGAGAAACTTGGCTGAGAAGTTCAAAGGCTGAAGTACAAATTCTTCCTTCATGTTTCCTTTGACATACTACACCTTCTCCAGTTGACAGCAGTGAAGCTTCACTGAAAATGTACTTCATAGGACAGTTTTCCATTTGATTTTTACTCTGATATATTCCAAAGTAAGAATTCTCTAGGGACAACCAGAGCATCTGAACAACTACTTCATTCCTGTCAGCCTTTTTTTAACACAAGAACACAAGCTTGGAAGTCCTCTTACATTCAGTCACTCACTGTGTGTCTGCAACATCTGTAGCAGTGCAGGGAAGTGTACAAGAGCAGACAGTTTACCTTACGGCAAATTCCAAAGCCATACTTAAATTTCAAATGAAATTCCAGCATTCAAAGTGAGAGGTCTGAGGAAAAAAAGTCTTCATTCCGTCAGTGAAAAGTTTAACTATAGAGAAGATGACACACACATAGTAAAGCCCACAAAGGCAGCAACACACTGTGGAAGCACATTCTAATAAAATCTTAAAAGATTTCTTTAATAATAAACTATGCATTCCTGAGCACGCTATCACAAGATTAGTCACCATATTGCTTTGCTGCAAGCATACTTTTCACAAACAGTTATTGATACCACTGTCAAGGCATTCATGTGAGCTGATTTCTTCCGAAAGTCTCTGCACATTGGTGTTTTTATTTCACACTGCTTCCCCAGTTTCCACCCAGACTGGAATCCCAGTGATCCTAATAACAGACTGTGGTTTGAGCAGAGTTAACATCCAGAAAAATGATAGAAAAACTAAGGAGAAAGTTTCCAGCTGCAACTTCAAGACAATTTTAGACCTGCTGAAAAATGGCATGTGTTTGAAAAGTGCTTAGGCTGACACTGTTCTGTACAATAAGCAGTTAAAACAAAACAAACAAACAAACAAAAAAACCCACCCTAAAACCAGTGGGAAGGGCTCAAACCTACCCTGGCAATGGTAAGATCAGATACAAAAACTCTGAGAAAAATAGTCATCAGCCTGGAAACCATAACACTGCCTCTCTACTATAATATTTTAATAGTCATACTTAAAGTTGTAACAGCTATTGTGCATTTGATTCTGTTTTTACTGTAAAGAAATTTAAATCCTTTTACTTTTTACAAAGTGTAAAGCATGCCCTTTAAGTCCCACAGCACTGTAGAAATGAAATAACTGAATTCCTGTGAGCCCTTCTGCCTGGATTCCTCCTACATTCAGAAAGCAATCCTATTACATACAACTAATGTAACGGTTATGAATTTTAGCATTTAGCTCAACGATGTGGGACACCAGGAGATCTGTTCTAAGTTGAATTAGAAAATAGTCCAGTCCTTCAAAGCTTGAGAAATTTTTATTCTCTAAGAAATTTGTAAATTTTTCAAGCTGGTTATTAAACTTTTATCAGAAAAAAATTTTTCCCTGAGATTATTAATGATGTCCCAAGTGCTGGTAGATAGTGAAGACCTTTTGCTGTCTCTGTTAGTAGATGCATTTCCTTGCACCTCAAAAAGGGTTTTTGAACTGCTCTCTTTGGCAAATGAATAGCATATTCATATCTTCCAAATTCAACTACAAATAGTATAAATCATATTTGTAACCATTAGTGCAACTAGTCAAGGTAGTTCAGTCAAATGTGCCTGGGTTTTGAGTTGGGTAAAGCACAAACGGTAATTCTGCTTATGCCAGCACCAGGATGGGCCGCTTTATAGAAGTTGCTTTGTTACTGCACCATGTTTAAACTAGGCACCATGTCATCCTTCACGTTCAGCAGACTGTAACTCCCAGAAAGCACACTGAGCAAAGTATTATTCTTTAAAATACATACTGCCCCAGGACCAAGAAGCTCCAGTCCTGCTGGTAGGTGTTTAGCACAACATGTTCAAAACAATGTACCGTGCAGCGCAAGCTGTACAAAACCGACATTGTTAAACAGGAATACAAATGTCCCAAGGAATTCAGACCTAATCCTGCAAACACCATGTGTGTGGCCAGCAACTTAACTGTAGCAAATACCTCCTTACTTAAGTGGCATGCACTTCCTTCCGTGAGCACTAAGCTACTGTATAAAAATACATCACTCATGTCCTTTTTGGTTAAAATCAGAACTTCTTAAATGAAAGGCAGATACAGGCGAGTGAGATGCAATTATCAGCTTTTAGTCACCTTAGCCACATCGCTCCTACCACTTTTGGTGTTCATAAAAAAAGAAAAAGTGTACGACAGCACATAAGGGAAAGTACAGTAGCATCTGGTATCTTTGGATGTCGATGGTGACCAAATACATCCACCAGTTCAGTTTTGAACCCTGAACTCCCCGGTGGCAAAATCATTTTGTATTCAATTTAAAAAGAGAAAAAAAAAGAGCAAGAATTTTCCTGCAGTTTTAATAGATTTCATAGACATTTCTAAGTGTTCTGGAAGAAGAAAATGTTATTATTTCAGAGGGCAATATCACTGTTTTGAACAGAAAAATTTAGCACTGTTTTGAGAAAGTCAATGTTTGGCGAAGCGTACAGCCTTGAGAAAAAGTTAAGTTCCGCTAGGAAGGACAAAAGTGTGATTTTTTTTTTATCAGAGGCTCTTTCATGCAACTTGTAAAACAGCTGTACTGTGCTGGGAAACACAACATGGATAGGTGTTTGAAAAAAGATGAGTGGGAAGTACAAAGGTCAGATCTGGATGTGACCCAGAAACTGAACTGCACTGACCCAGTATTTTGGTTCAGCTACCCACAGATTTGGGGCGAGGGGCGAGGGTAGTATTTTGGTTTTGGTCGCTTTTGGGGTGGCGGTTGGGGAGGGGAAGTGGTTGTTTTGGACTTGGATTTTTGAACAGCATCACCGCACCCACGTTTATGCAGACGGGGTGTGGGGACCCGTTTTCTAGCAGCGCGCTCCGGGCCCGTTGCTGCCTCGGGAGCTGTAATACCCGTGCGCCGCAGACCGCGGCCCCTCCCGGTGCCCTCCGGGGGCCCCCACCCCCTGCAGAGAGGGGCGGCCCGCGCCCCTGCCCCCCGCCCCCGCCGCGGGGGCTCAAGCGGCGGCTCGCAAGGGGTTAAAGCTTGTGAGCAGCAACTCGTTGAGGAGGAGTAGCCAAGGCCAAGCAGCAAAAACATCACGGCGCATTCCTGGGTAGCTCTCATCTGCCAGCATCTGATTAAAACCGTATCTCTCGCTGTGAGTGGCTAACTAATCCGAAGGCGAGAGTACAACCGAGTATTTAAGCGGGCCCCCGGCTCCAGCTAGGCCGTGGTTCCAGCAGATCATGCACAGGGCTCTACGGCTCTTGTCTGTAAGTAGCTTTGCCCGCGGGGCTCGGCCGCGGCGAAGCCCCCGGGGGGACAGCGGGCGTTACCGGGGCATGGGGGGCTCTTCTGCCGGGGCGGCGGCAGCCGGTGCCAGTGGTGGGGGCGACAAAGGTGGGGTGCTGTGGGAGGGGTCCCCCCCCGCCCCGCCCCGGCCGGGCCGCGGCTCGGCTGGACTCGGCCGCTGCCGTGCCCCGCGGGCGAGCGGCGCTGGCGGGGCCGCGCTTGGCCGCTGGAGGCCGGACGGGTCGCGGCGCTGCCCTGGGGCGGCTGGGGCGGCCCGGGCCCCGCAGGGGGGGGTCTCGGCCTTGCCGCGGGGGCGGCGGGGCGCCGTGTCCCGGCTGCGGCGGGGTGGGAGCCGCCGGCACCCTGGGGAGGCTCGAGTGCAAAGCACAATAAATGCTCGTTTTCGGGTTTGTCGTTGGGGGTAGGGAATTAAGGAAAAAAAATATGTAATGGCCAAATTTCACCGAAATAACTGATATGAAGGAATATCTCTGGTAGCTGAGAGGATGGAAAGGCTTAGGCTCCTGCGAAGCAGGGTTGGGGGTTGTTTTGGTTTTAGATGGAGCATCCTTGCTGGGCACCCCTCTCTGTCTGCTGGTGAATGTCTTGATGCTGCTTCTCTCTGTGGGAGATGGGTGTAGTTAGTCCTGGACATCTCTAACTGGAATGAGTCTTCTACTTTGTCAGAGAAACCTGACATCTGAGCTGGTGAGACTCAGTCTAATGATCATCATATCCTGACACTTACGACTGTACTAGTGCCTTGCTCTGAGCAGTACGATAGATGCAGGTGTTGCTGATACAGCTGGACTTCACTGTTGGAGGGCTTTTACTCCTCAGATATGCTGAGGCTGGTTTCTTGAGCACTTAGCAGGGAAGCATGCAAATCCACTGGTAAGGTAGAGCTAACCTGATCTTTTAATGAAGGTAGTTTGCCTTAAAAGGCCACATTGTTGCCTAAGAAGTCTTCTGTAACTCCCATAAACAATGCTGCCCAAAATGGAGCAAATCTGAGAGCATATAGGGTTAGATTTGCCTATTCTATGCTAAGAAATGGGCATAGATATGATTAGGGATGGGAACATCTGTGCAGATTGGCAAAATAGAGATGCAGATTCAATTAGAGAAAAGTAAGTATGAAACTATGTATTCTAGCTGGCTTTGAAGAAATACCAGGCACTGGTAAATTGAAAATATGTCCTTGTGTCTGGTAGTGACCTGTTAGCTATAATGCTAGCAGTCTCCAGATCACCTTTCAGTAGGTGGGTGAGGTAGTAGGTGGCTAGTTGGAGAGGCAAATCAGAACCCAAAGAAAATCTTTTCAGCAGAGAAGGGGATTGCCTGAGGGAGACATCAAAGAATCACTGCAGTTGCATCCAACACAATGGTTCCTGAGGCATAATTTGGTTTCCAAAATTCCCTGAATGGTCTGAGGATGTGGTCAAGTCTCAAGTAGAAATTTCCATTAATAGTAACTCACTAGAGTTTGCATTTGGAGAGGAACCAAGTGGTAGAAATGTTTAGGAGGTGAGTGCTAAATGCGTGTCAGGTGAATCCTCAGAACAGAGGCTTAACTAGCAAACCCCATAACTTGGAGTATAGGAAGGCTCAGGGTAAAGTGCCATGAATGCCAGGTTCTCCAGTTCCTAAATTAAAAGAGATGGCTCTGCTGAGGGGAAATCTCACAGCATCCTGCATGCTTCTCACTGTAGACAAGAGACTAGGAGAATGGCAAAGCACTATGCTGATAGTCCTGAGACTTACAATATTTCTCATCTCTTGTGCTCTTACTTCACAAAAAGCTATTGACTGAGCACCCTCGTGTGGAAGGATGGGCCAAATGCCAAAACTCTAGCATCAGTTTCCTTTTGTGGAGGGGTTATCCATCTTAACATGTGCCCTCTGCTACATTTAGAAGTATCTGTATATCTGCAGCACATAAGCCACTGTCTCACTCAGAAGGGTATTACTTGTTAAAGTACTTGCATAACCCTATTACCAGACACTGCAGACCAGTAGCTGCTGTGGACACCTTGCTTAAGGCCTTTACTTCATAAGCAGATACAGAAAGAAGCACTCTAAAATAGTTGAATATAACGTATGCAAAGGTTGGCAAAAACAGCTCTTAGATTTTTGTCTCTGTGGGAAGGCAAATGTGTTTAGTATCAAGGGCTTTTGTCTGGACAGGATGTTTAGGATAAAAAACATAGCTTGAGATATGAAGTGAATGAAAGTGTGTATTATGCAGTAATTGAGCATTGCTTCCAAGCCTGCAGGTTTTTCTTTCCTATTGATGTTCTCTCCTGGTGAACTTTACAATGCTAGGACATTTGTGTGAGCTGGTAGGTTAACCCAGTTCTTGGGAATGTTTGTGGACTTCATTCAGCAAGGCTAGCAATATGTGAGCACTACAGAAACACTAATTTGCTTGGACAATGAAGCAATAAATTCCACATCCTGAGAAAGCCAGCTTATTCTGGAAACTACTGATGGTGCAGATCCTGCTTGTTGGCTGAATTCTGTCAAAACAAATATGACAACTCGTAATGGGTTTAAACTGAAAGAAGGTAAATTTAGACTGATATTAGGAAGAAATTCTTGACTGTGAGGGTGGTGAGGCACTGGCACAGGTTGCCCAGAGAAGCTGTGGATGTCCCATTCCTGGCAGTGTTCAAGGCCAGGCTGGATGGGGCTTTTGGCAACCTGGTCTAGTGGAAGGTGTCCCTGCCTGTGGCAGGGTCTTTGGAACTAGATGATCTTTAAGGTCTCTTCCAACCCAAACCAATCTATGAAATGATGAAGAGATAGTATGAAGGTAAACTGTAATCTGCAAGGGTTTTGGAGAAAAACCTAGATCGTGCATGGAGACTAAGAGATTATCAGTAGAATTAAGACTGTACCTCCTGGGGAGGGGTAGTGCTAAGATGTCTTAACCAGCTTCTGCTGTGAAACACAACCAACCATAAGCCACTACTCCTTTATTTCAGCATGGACTCCACAGAAATACAACTTGGGGTTGTGTTGGAAGGCTCAAATAGAATAAGTTGTCTGAGTACCATAACTGACAAAACAAACTGACTTTAAAAAACTGATTTTGAGGCTGTATCTCAGTTCAAGGGTCTTGGGTTATAAAGAAGCTGGATGAAGCATAGTGGCAGGCTTAGTCAATAAACAAGAGGTACTAGTTTCAACAGGATTAGCTTGTTTATACAAGCTGGGCAGCTGAGTGCTGAACAAAGCCCCTTCTCCTGTTCGGTTCTTGTCAGCCCTTGTTAATGGGGGCATAGAGCATTCCAGTTTCCCCTTTTCTGAAAGGATATGCTTTGCATATGCTTTGAGGATGAAGTATCTCAGTTGAACTGCCTCCAGATCTTTTTTACTCCTAGCTCTCTGTGGGATTTTTAAATATTTTTTCCTAAGAGCTTCTAATAAAGCTTCATAGCTGGTGCATGTAACCTTAAACCTCAAAGCTCAGGCTTTATGGGGCCAGTCAAGGACAGGCTGTTGGCCTTGGAGCTGAATTTCCTGCTGCTTTGTCAGTTCATGTTGCATCCTTAAGCAATAAGATGACCAGTGAAATACTTGATGGGGGTTATCACTTGAACAGAACAAGTTGGTCTGGGATAACAGACCTTTACCTTGACTGTTAGGTGGCTTCATGACAATGTCAGCTAGGAACTAGCTCCTCCAGCAAAGTGTACTCAACTCTAAATGAAGATGTGTTGCAGAACAGCAAGTCTCCTCTTATGAGAACTCTCATACACCTGCCCTGTGGCTAAAATGTATATGGACGAGACTTCCTTCCTAGGATGGGACAAGACAAATGGGGAACACAAAGTATGTAGTGTTAGTATTGTTAATGTGTGTTTCTACCTTACAGACATCTTCAGCGTTTTCTCAGAACAGGGTTATCTTTGCTTTAAGGGAGGGCACAAAGGTCACCACATGAGTGAGAACTAGTTTTCTAGTAGCTTGAGTAGCAGATCTATCTGCAAAGAGTTGCTAGCCTGGATGATGGAAGTTAAACTCCAGAGCAGGATGGAAGGCTGACACATGTTCATCAAAAACATGCAAGGATGGGGGCATCCCCATAATATGATAACAAGACTGTCAAAGAGATGGAAAGTTGGGGAGAGTCTGGTCATGTTTACTTTAGAGTCTGGATTTAGGAGCAATAATGTAGCCTTCCTTTAATGTACATCACAAATCTGTGTAACTGCAATTACCAACAAGGCAACTGCAGAATAGTCATCTCTGAAACTTGACTAGCTGTTTGGTAGGATAGCTGCTGAAGGAGTTGCAGTGGAGCTCTGAAAATCCCGGTTAATCTTTTTTTTTTTTTTCTCATGTATAGATCTTTTTGTACCACCTCTTTATAGAATTGTCTTGTTTAGTTTTCATTGCCTTTCTCACTACATATACAAGGGAGAGCTGGGGCCTTTGGTAATGACTAATAGAGTAACCCTTGTATTAGCATTGCACTTCATAATACCTGCGGACTGAAATGACTGTAGAAGAGTCTGCCCTCCTAAGGTGCAAATCAAATTTTCATCAGTCTTCTAATAGCACATGATGAACATAACTTGCATCTGTTACAAGAGAGAGTGCAGAGTGACTCTGACAATAACTGCTATAACAGTGTATGTGTTGAGAGGCACAGTGGTAGGGAGCTACGTGGAGGGTTCTTGAAATACTGATGAAATTAATGTTTAAGGGTGGGGTTTTAGCTGCCTGTGGGATCATCAGTAAGCAAACTGCAGTACTTGACACTTTGGCTCTGACTACATGGTTTTAGGTTGATGTACTGCTGCTGCATTCACTCAGAATCCCATTGCTCATATAGATACATTGGTGAACGGGTAGAGAACACCTACAGTTCAGCAGAGGCTATGCAGAACATACAGTCTCTCTTAGTACAGCTTGCACACACCCAAACTGTAAAAAAAAAAGTAACTGCCAGCACTGGACGTTTAACAACATGCAGCTGAAATAACCTATGGTAACAACTTCAGTATGCCTTAAGTTCCTGCTTTGAGGCACGGAGAGAGAAGCATGGCTGTTGGCAAGAGTCCTTTGATATAGTAACTAGCAAGAAGATAAGATAGTCCTTCTGAGCAGGAGTGTGTTAGGGATACAATTAGAAATGAAGTGTTTGGGGTTGTCTAGTTCAAACTAGTTTGCATCTGAATAAACATTAGCCACCTTGATTAACAACTGCTTTGCTTCCAAGTTGTTTGGTATATCCAGTGAGCCTCAACAAGTAGTATTGACATAAGATCAAGTGGTATGCACTGTAGGCACATGGCCTGAAATTCCTCATCCTGTGAGTAGGCAGGTGATGCTTTCCTGAGCAACAGCTAGAGCAGACAACTGAACTCTGGCTCAGGAGCCACTGATTTGAGGCTTCAGCACTGGAAACTGGAGAGTAGTATAGAGGAGCAGCCCCTTATCGTGCTGCAAAGCATGCTGTCTTTCTGGAAGACAGACATGAAGCAACTTCTTGTGGATAATTCAAGTATATAATCTAATAATAAGCCTGTGTTACCGACTGAATAGCTCTCTATCAAGAAAGAGCATACTGGAATACCAGTCTCTTCCTAGAAGAAGAACCTGGAGTTCAGATGCTGGTGTTGCTGGTACTGAGGGTGAAGGGGGTTTCTTAACCTACAAAATGAACTAATAGGTTGGAATACTAAACGCTGAAGAGACATCAGAAAGGCTGCTGCCAAAACTTGTTGCAAGATGCTGTGTTATTCCTGAAACAAATCATAATTTGAGATGGACTAGCTCTGTGTCTGGACACTACCTTTGGACACTGAAGTTCCTAGCTGAAGAATAACTCTGTCAAACAAAAACTATGACAGTGTGAGTTCCCTTCAGTTTAAGATTAAATCTTCAGGGAACCAGATTGCACTAGCTCATGAAAAGAATCTCACTTTCTTTCTTTAAGCAGGGGGCAATACTTGCTGATTTATATAATTCCAAGTTGTTAGTCAGGTACAGCTTGTTTAAACTGGTCATGACTTCTCCTGAGCCCTCTGTTCTAATATTCCTCCAAAAGCTGGATATATTTCCATGACAAGTGGAAGAAAAATCCAACATAGAGCTACTGTGGTAGCTGTGCTGAGAAGTAACTAATTATCTCATCAGAAATTATGTGCTCAAAAGCACAGTACAATGGCAAAACATCCTGGTCCAGCTGCACCACTTGAACTGAGCAACCTGTTCAGTTCCAGCTGCTAACTTAGTGATGTTCACTTGGCTGTGATTTCAGTGATTCAAGTGTACAGAAAACGCTTTAAGGAACTTAGTTTGTGTTTCCATGTTCTTGCTAAAACCTGAACAGCTCGGAGGAGACTGATGCACTGATATGATGAGAACAGACTGTTCTGTTCAACTGATGAAATAGCAGTTGGCAAATTGACTGAAATGTTAAGATGTCTACGTAGTTTCACAGGCATGATCCTGCACCAGCAACGGTACGTGCCAATGTCAGTAGCTGAGATGACTAGGGTACCAAGATCTTATCTACCTTGCAGATGGTGCTGAGGGAAGAACCGGCATGAGGGAGGTATTCCCTGATGTGTCCGTTACCACAATTCTATCCCACTAAGCAGATGAATGTTACCCTTCCCTGTTTCTCATTACTGGTTGTGTATGGTGAAGACACCTGGACTACGTGCTGTATCCTGCGGTGTCTAAGTACAGTTGTAGCTTATTCCAAAAGGGTATTCCTGTTGGCAGTAGAAGGCTATCTTAATACCTTGGCAAAGTATTGATCCATCTCATGGGTGGGAGGACAGAACATCGAATAGGGCTTAAAGCAAGCTGCATGAAAGAAGCTCCCTAAAGTAAAATACTGTTAATCTAAAAATATTCTGTCCAACAGGCCAAGTGCCTGGTTTAGCTGAGGCCATGAAACCAAGCAAATGATCTCTTCACCATAAATCATGTTTCTAACTACAGCCTAAACAGGACAGTTAAAGAGGCTTTTTGAACTTAAGCTGAGAATGCTGGTCTTTGTTTCCCTGCGATCAAGGAATCGCAGGGGAAACTGGTAGGGGCATTGCTAGTCTAGACCTTACTGACTGCATGAATGGCAGGTAAGGCAGGTCAGTATCCTTTTCAGTTATTTCTCTTACAAGACTAACAGAGGTGTTAGGCCTAGCAGTATAAGAGCCTGTATTTAGTCATCTTTCTGGCAAGTGATGCTGCTCTTGTGTTCCAGACATGGCATAAACTGGGGGGGAACAGTTCCCAAGCTGTCCATGAACTCTCTTCCACCATTGTCTTCAAGCAGGTATGTAAGTGTGAGCAATTCATATCAGGTATAACTTACTTTTAGGTAAGGCTAGTATCTTTCACATGTACTAGTTACTGGCTATGCTAGTTCCTAACAGACACATTTGATTGTTTTAATAGAGGAAACAAACTAATGGTAATGCTTGCATCAGAACAAGCAGCTGGAATTTTCCATCTAAATTATAGTAATCTTATGCCATGTTACAGAAGGTTTATTCAACTTGAACTCTTAGACACTGTCAGATGCTAGAGCAATGGGTATTCTAGTAATGAAACAAAACATTTAAGATATTTTATTTGACTCCTCAGCATGAATGACCCTGTTTAAAAGGCAAAAGTCTGAATAGCACATCTGTGTTTCTGATTTATTAATGCATGCCTAGTGCTTCTCAAGACTACTTGGGGCACTACCACTGTAGCAGGAGCTAGGCAGAAAATGTTAATAGTTATGCACACAGAGATTTGTTAGATGCAAATGTAAGTCAGTCATACAGGAGCCCACACAAATGCATTATTCTTCTAATATGGGTAGAATGCTGCTAGTCAGGATAGTCCATTATTAGTAAAAGTATCTGGCTTTACAACTTTGACTCTTGCTGGTCACTGTATGTATTGCTGTTTAACCTTTAGTCCATTTCCTCAAGCCTGTAAAACTGAAGTCTTGAGTTCACTCAGGTGGATAGCTTGTTTACCAGCCTTCTGAAAACAGCTCTTCTGTCAGGAACCTGATGGCTAGAGATATTTCAAAGAATACATTGTGCAGGTCCTGATACAACCTTCTAACCAGAAGAACTGGACTAACTCTTCCAGAAGGCATGGGCAAGGAACAACCTGTCTTGGAAGCACAGTCAGCATTTGAAGTATTGCTGTGTTTCCGGTTACTACCTCATCCTTGGAGGCTATATTGCACTTGGCAGTAAAAGCTTCTCTTGTCCTCTCCTGGCCTCTCAGATTTTAATTTGAGGTTAATATTTACATGCAATAACTCTTTAAGCTGAATCATGTACTTGCAGTATCAAGGGACAAAGAGGGAGCACAGGCTGTGAAAAGGACAAAGTATTAGACTGCTGAGCAGATGTTTCATTTGTCTGCTTTTCCCCTGACTTTTTTTCAGTGTCCCTAACCTCTCCGCAGACAAGCCTTCATCAACATTGAGGCAACTATTTGTCTGCTTAGGGGAAAAAGCATATCTGTTTCTTTAAATCCCCTGAAATACTGCAGCCATAATGACAATTCTCAACCCTCTATGCACATGACAAAAACATAATCACTAAGGGTAGCTGCTATGTTGCCACCCCTTGCTCAAGTACAGGATAGTTGCCAAAACATCTCTTCAGGGAAGCTGGATGTTGCTCAAAAAATTCTTTGGCATGTGCTTAACATCTTGCTAAGAAACAGGCATTTCAAGGATGACTTGTCACCACCAATAGGTCTCCTTGGTGTCTTCTCTGAAGTCTCTGCAAGAGTACAGTATGCCCAGAGACTGACTTTCCCAGGGTAGATGTGTGGCAACTGAGTGCAAGGCTTGGATGGAGAGTTGCCTGACCTGAGGCAGTAGGTAACAAGTCATACTTCGAGGCCTATGCGTTGAGAGCCTGACATGGCCTTTCCGTGAAGAGTGATCAGTACTCGCTCTTCACAGGATTGTCCCTATAGGAAAGGAGGAAAAATCTATCGGTGGTCTCTTAACAGGCGCTTTCTGAAGTAAATTGCAAAGTGGGTGAGCAAAATGTGGTGTATATGTGCCGATACAGGCAGGAGTCTGGGGTACTTTTCCCAGGGTGGCAACATCCATAAATCTGCCTGTAAGTCTACAAATAACAGTAAGTCTAAGGCTTTTTTTTAGATAGTGCATTTAGCATAGTAGTTAAAATGGGCCATACACTTGCATAGTGAGTAAGCTGTGTTGATAGCAAGATTCAGAAGGCATCACTTAACAGTCTCTTGGCATAGCTGATGTGGAAGTGATCTTGTTCTTCACTATGTCAGTATAACTGAAGGCATGACTGTCCTTGCATAAAAGCACATGCATCTCTAACACTGCCATACTGCTGGCTGGCTCTCTTCAGATGAACTCAGAGTGCAAATGCAATAGAACAGTCTAGTCTTTTGTTGCCTTACTCCTGCAGTTTAAGTAAGGAAATATTAAGGGACTGAGTACAGTGAAAGCTAGCCTCCATGCAAGGGCAAGAACTGTGAACAGAGGATTTTAACTCTTCTTTTTTTTTTTTTTTTTTTTTTCACTTGCATGTAGAGCACACTAGCACTTTCCATTAAGGTAAGCCAAACTTAAGTGTGAGAAAGAAAGACCTTGCACAGCTTTAATTCAGATTTAAAGCACAGAATCCAAATATATTACTCCCAGCTCAAGCTACACAATCTGGTCCCCATCCCGGTAAAATCTTAAGGTAAAGCCTAAGGCAAACTTGTGCTAGTCTTGTGGCTTAACGATGATGTCAAGAAGTAGTTATTAACATTATGAATGTGTATAAAGGCAGCCTTTGACTATCCTTGCATTCTAGTTTAAATAATTCTCCTGCTCCAGGGATATGATTCCCAAAGACAATGAATTCTTCAAAGGTGTGATAATGTACTGTGAACTCCTGCCAGGTGAGCTGAGCTGTACCAAGCCTCAGATAGGTGAGTTTGTCCTGTAAACTGGCCAGAACACCCTCACTAACCTTCTCCCAATTGCATTGCGAACACTGAGAATGGGCTTCTTCACAGTGAGATGGGGGGCATTTGCAAGGGTTCTACCAGATTTAAATGTATCTCTGCCCATCTTCCTTCATCTTGGGATTTTGTGCTGTCTGGCCCTATGCTAGTAAGTGGCCTGGCTTCTATAGGATGGAGGCAGATGGCAATAATGGAGGGACAACTAGAGTTTAAAGATGGCAACTGCACATCTGGATTTCTACCACTTTACAGTTGCCTGAGTGAGGTCTTACTTGTGCATATTTGGTCCTCCCTACATTAATTGCTTGTTATTGCCTCTTAGTTTTACTTCAGAGTGAGGTACTTACTGTGGCTGTATAACACCAGAGCTGGCTGTAGCTGTACCAATTAAATTGGGAGAGCGGGATCACTGACAGGCAGGGCTTGGTGCTTCAAAGTTGTTGTTTCTTCTTTCCAGCATGGAGCTGGGCAGAATGTCCTAAAGATGTGACTTGGCTCCTAGAGAGCATGTCTTAGGTCTGGTCTTCTCCAAGTCTTTCTTCTGTTTTCCAAACAGTAACGTTCCAGATGGGAGTGGGTGGTTAACTAATGATTCAGCCTTAACTCTGTCTGTCTTCTCTGTTTCTGAAGGACTTGATAAATGTAGGGAGATGCTCATTACGCTTAAGTCTAAAGACTATTGCCATCCAAAACTATACCATCAGGCAAGCTAGTCTAATTTTGGAGTAGAATTCAGTTGGCTTCATTGAAAACCACATATAAAGCTGGTAAAATGGACACACTCCTTTTTACCACTGTTATAAGCATCCTGCAAAATCCCTGTTGGCTGCTGTAGTTTTTCCTTTGCTCCTTTGTCAGAATGGGCACACAAGCTACTCTTAGGAAATGTTATCACTGCAAATAATCATGGCTTGCTATATAAACTCATCCTCTAACATCCTTTTCTACTCAAAACCACTTGAAGTTTTCACAGCAACACCTTTATTCCCTTGCATCAAATGTTTCCTAGCTGTGGCCAAATAAGTTCCTTACGGAGGAGAATAGGTATAGCTGCCAGAGATCTGTCCCATACGAGCACTTTTATCTCTGACTTATTTGAGCAAAGCTAAATGCAGTTCACAATCTGGTAAACAGCTAGACCTAACTTTGCTATATTAACAGCTATTTCCCTAAAGGCCTCCTTCCTGGCTAAATGGAAATGGAGGTCTTTAGGGTAAAATTCTGTCTTAAGACCTGTGTTCTTCCTAGGCTTAAGAATCAGTTAAGTATTGACATCCATTGCGCTGTTAATGGCAAGCTGGATGAGTCAGTGTGTAGCTATGAACTTGGTAATGAATTGAGGAAAGAGAGGATGCCCGGAGTAAGAGCAAAACCCTGAATGCAACTTCAGGGTAATGGATAAACATTAGCTGTAACCAAGGCAAATGAGGAACAGGCTTTTGAGAACTAAAGCCTCTAATGCTAGAGGATATGCAATGCTTCAGCGCTCCTATCTGGGTACATAGTGTGTTTTAAATGGTGTGCTGGATAAAACGGGTGTCCTGGTCTGTGCCTGCCTGCCTGGATATAGGGGAGCTTACTAGTAGAGGATAGCCCAGCAACTTCATCATCTAAACAACCTCTTGGCTTCTTTTGTCATCCCAAAATTCAAGGGACTGACTGAAGCCACTGCAATACCCTAGACAGCAGATTCATCAACAGTTTCTGTAGCAGATGTGAATGTTCGGTTCTTTCTGGCTGGGTATACACCAAAACCAGGACAGTACAGATAATCTTCAGAACTCCATAAAGACAATGAGTGCCTCTGTTCGATAAGTGTGAATGAATGCTTCAGCTGTATAGGAATAAAACGTAGTGATTGCAGATTATTATTTTTTTTCTCAGAGGCAAAAGGGTCTCATGGCATACAGTTAAGTCATATTAGTCCATAGTTTCTGTGAACTTGCAGGGTTATTTTTTTTTAAATCTAAGGTTACTTGATTACTGTTAAGAGCAGAGTGTGGAGTTCTAGTTTTGGGTTTTGTTTTGGATTTTTACCGGAACTGTCTGCAGCCTAAGGAATTTATTTGCTTTTACCTGTTGGGTGGTATAACATTCTGCTAGTTACAGAAACATGAGTTATGATCTAGTGGCTTCTTTTGGGTGTTCTGGTGTCACCTTCATAGGTATTTGGAACAGATCCTAGCAAAAGTTTCCAGTTTCCTGCAATATCTCCTATCCTCCTACAGAAATGAAGTGCTGAAGGAGAATAGAGCAAAATATTGGAGGTTCTTTAAATAGCTTTACAGAGTAAAAAGCTGAAGGTTGACAGATTAAAACAGGGTGATGCAACTACAACCTGTGGATGTAGGTCATCATGATCTACTGATTAGGTATTACTGAGATGAGGGTTTATCACCTAGTGGACATAACTTCATGCTTTCTGTAGCCTGAGATAAATAGGCAGCAAGTCAGACTTTCTATGTGGTCATTACTAAAACTTCTAGACATTAGCGGGCTTCAGTGTTCAGCAGAACAAAACTAGACTAATAGGTCTAATCAGAGGATTTCTCCTTCAGGGTAAAATGTCTGCCTACTGATAGGTTTTTTTCTTTTTTAAAAACTACAGCAAGCATAGCTGACCATCATCTGATCACCATGGCTAGTGAAGCCGAAACGGCTGCTATTAACAGCCAGCCTGAGGAACCAGCTTCACCAAAAGCACAACCTTTGAAGAAAGAAAAAAAGAAAGGTAAGAAATGTTTACTTCTTGTAGACCTTCTCTAATCAGTGTTCTTAATCTTTTGCACCTGTTTAAAACTAAGATCACTCTCACAACTTCGTTAAAATAACTCTGTGGTGTCAAGTTGACTGGAAGAGTGAATAAATAAGCTGGTAAAAAACATAACTCTAACTGGAAGGTAGGCTTTTAGCTCGAAAGGTGGTTTTGTTTTTTCTAGCTTTAAGTTCTAAAGCTCTCACTTCCACTTGTTTAATGACTAATTTGCTGAGCCTGACAAGTTGCAAAATACCAGAGAATTGAAAGCCTCTGGAGGAGGTGACCAAACCCAGGACCATCCAGATAGCTGTCAGTCTGAACCTGAACTCTCTTCCTCCATCTCTTCAGAGAGTGGCATGCTGAACACAGATACAGATTCTAGTCCAGAGAAGCTAGAAAACTAATTTCATGAGAATTATTCTAGATCAGATAACAGATTTATATGATGTAATCTATCAAATCTAACTACCTCATACAGAAATACATACATCTGTACACACTTGAAGGACATTGAACATGCAGAGAGGAAAAGCAAGCAGTTCTAAGAAGTGGGAACAGCAGAAATAGAAAATTAGCTACAGTACCAAGTGACTACAGGTGTGGGGATACCAGGATTTATTGTAGAAATGATGGTGTTGATAGAAGGTCCTGGTACAGGAACTAGGAGGCTCTTACACACCAAAAATAGATCTGACTACACCAGAACTAGGAGCTGACATCTGAAAGGCTTATCGAATATCTTGTGTGACCATGGGGAGTACCATTTCTGCCAGGTGTCTTTGCTTGGAACTTATATCTACTTGGCTGTTGCCTATAGATATTTCTTTATGCAGCAGGCAATTGTTTTGAAGTCCCCAGATATTAAGCACTGACTGAACTCCACTCTGAACTGAGGCCAGACTCTGCAAGAGCACTCTGACCTTAAAGGAATAACTATCTTGCAATGCACATACTGGAAGGGCTAAAGGTTATTAGTTAGCTACACTCAAGGGACAGGTTTCGTATGTACTTATATGGTGTGTATATACATGTCATTTTTTTTCAAAAAGAAAAAGGCACAACATAATCGTTTCTGTCTTTATGAAAAAAAAAAAATAATACACACACAAACCCCACCTTTTCTTTGTTTCCAGGGCTACAAAAGACAGATGAATCTCTTTTGGCCAGATTCAAAGGTGATGGTGTAAGATACAAAGCTAAACTGATTGGCTTTGATGATGTCCCAGAAGCAAGAGGAGACAAAATGAGTCAAGAATCAATGATGAAGCTGAAGGTAAGGGCTTGAGCTGGCATGTAAGGAACAACTTCTGGGTAGCCTTCAGAAAGCAAATCAGTCAATTTGGCACAACTTCAAATACAGCTTAATGGTAATATAGTAATAACAGCACCATCCTAAACAGATGTTACTTCTAAAGCTGCAACCTCTTGCTGAAAGGACAACGTTTCTCTAATAGCTTGGGAACACTTCTTTGGTCTTATTTAGGCATCCGGTATGGCTGCTAATGGTACAAACTTGATCATAAAAAGTGAGCTTGGGTTTTGGATGGCAGGGAGGGGTGGGGAACTCTGACCTCGTGAATTTAATACTGACCTCAAAGCACAAGTTGGCATCCTGCGGTAATAGTGACACCAAGAGATAAAAATAAGCCAAAGAGTAAATGAGACCCTGCAGCAACAAAGATGATTGCCTCTGGAATGCAGAACACATGCATAGCTTCAATCGGGTCAGGAAAGCTGTTAAAGATGCTGCAAGAGTCTTGTGAGCTAGGATAGGAAGTTTTAAAGCTTTTGCACATACAGAGGAAATACAACACAGTTCTGAGGTACCACTTCAAACTTAGTGAGGTGTATATTGCAGGAAGACGCTGCTCTTAACTGTACAGTTACATAGGAGTAACCAGATTAGCACTAGTACAGTCACAGCCATGGGCTCATGAGAAATGTAAGGAAACAAGTTAAAGATCAATCTAACAGAAGTCTCAATACTTTGATATTCATCCTCTTTAGGAAATGGCAGTGGCAGCCCGTTCCCAGGGTCAACACAAACAGAAGATATGGGTGAACATCTCCCTCTGTGGTATCAAGATAATAGATGAGAAAACTGGGGTAAGATACAACTTGTCCTCTTAATGTGATTCTTAAAGCAAGTGAGGCACTTGGAAGTTTGACCAATCTGAACTAAATTTCTTAATGGCATCACGTCCCCTACCCTTCCACATATAAAAATTGCCTTGTGAAATGGGTTGTAATGCTGAAGCCTCCTGCTACAAAGGTAGCTACATACTATTGTGGTTAGTCAAAGGCTAATAAATGTGAATCTGAACTGAAACCTTCAAACTGTCCCAATCATTCTAAATCAGAGAACAGCAGCTATTATGTCTTCAGCAATGTAAACCAATAGTTTGGTTTGTTTGCTTTTCCCCCAATTCTAGGTCATAGAACATGAGCATCCGGTAAACAAAATCTCCTTTATTGCTCGGGATGTAACAGACAATCGTGCCTTTGGCTATATATGTGGAGGAGAAGGCCAACACCAATTTTTTGCCATAAAAACAGCCCAACAGGTATGGATCAGACATCCTTTTCCACTTGCTATGAGTAATGCTATTGTGTAAACACTTGACATGTGATAAGGATGTAGTGTTTTGCCTGTAGCCCTATGAGGTATAGTGGAATACCAGCACAGATAAACAGACTTTTCTCCTGGAGGAGAGCAGTAGAAATTCACTATATCACCCAAGGCTTTTGTCTTTTTTCAGCTTCTCTGTAGTTCAGAATAAAATGACTCAAGTAGCCTTGCTTACTATGATTAACCTTGTTTAACATGTCCATGCACCATGGAAGTCATTAGTGAGATGAACAGAGCCTCTGACATGGGCTTTCCTGTGCAGTAGCCTGTTACTGTCAGTGAGAATACTGATTCTTGAGTCAAATAGCCAGAGCCTTACTCAGAATTAACAAGAATGGTGTTAGAACTCCAACTAATCTAGTTCTTCTGATGCTTTGTGTTGTGCAGCAGTGAAAACAGACTTACTAAATTGCAGTAGTGTGTTTTGGGCCAGAGAGTGGCAGGTCTGGTCCTCCTAGAGTTACTTCTGGGAAGGTTTCTGACCCTTGTGTGACAGGTTTTTCCCCCATGCAGAAATCCTGTGTGAAGGGTTTATCTCTCTGAAGAGAATCTGTACATAAGCAGTACTGCAAACAAGCTACTTGGAATTACTACTATTACGCAGTTTCCTAAATGACTTGAACTTAACTTAGATATTTATCATTAAGCTTGTTGTTAATGTCTTTATAGTCACTATAATGACTTGACAAGCCAGGACTTCAAAGTTACTAATTTCTTCATGCACATCCCTGCCTGTCCTCTGGGAGAACCTGTTGGCAACTTCAGACCCACTATAGGTGGGACTGAGCGGCTCCTTGTTGGGGTATGTTACTTCAGTAACAGCTGTAACACCCTCCCCTAAGCCTGTTTTATTAAATAACCAGAGTCCTGTGTTGTATCTGCTTCACTGGAATGGTAGGTTAAGTACAAAAGCCCACTGTGTACTCTGGAGTTGTCTGTTCTCTCGGAGCTTTTTACTGTGGGGTGCTTCTTGACATCCTGTAAGTTTAGCCAAGCTGTAGATGGCTCTTGACTTGCAGCTAGTTGTTTTTAACACAGGCTTGTCTAGCTGAGAAGTAAGGACTTCTGCAGCTCTAGACTCTGCAGCTGTACTGTTTGCCTCAAAGTTTAACCCTTCAAATGGCTTTTCCTGCAGTTGCATGTCTAAACCCCTTAATTAAGAGAGAGTGATGCTCAGGTGTAAACAGTGAGATCAGTTCAACAGATTCTGTGCTCGAGCCAAAGATAGTGTCTGAATGGGGCTATTTGTCCTACTCTAGACACTGACACAGGTGCTATATGCCTCAAGTAAAAGTTCCAAGTCGGTGTATCTGAACCTGCAACCACTCAAACATTCTTCTTAATGGATGTGCATGAAATGCAGTATGTTTCTAATTCAGACTAAATTTTCATTCTAATACAGGTACCACTTAAAGCTGGTGTATGCTTGACGCTTTTGAGGTGGTGATAAACTTGCTTTTTGCTTGCCTCGCTGATTTATTATTTTCATCCAAGGAAGGTTTAGGTTGGGCATGAGGAGAAACTTCTTCACTGAAAGGGTTGTCAAGCATTGGAACCAGCTGCCCAGGGAGGTGGTGGAATTCCCATCCCCGGAGGTGTTTAAAAAAAAATAATACATAGATGCAGTGCTGAGCAACATGATTTATTGATGGACGTGGCAGTCCTGGATTAATGGTTGGACTTGGAAAAAGACCTTAGAGATCATCTCACCTGAATGATATTTACAATCCTGTTCAAAATAAACAAAGCTGTAGAAGCTTTCTTGAGGTTCAGTGTTGGAGTTGGTAGAGAACAGACGGATGCAAAATATTTTTCATCTCATGAGACTACCAGAAAGCTTGGATAAACTGCCTTTTTGAGGACACATGATTAGGACTTGCCACATACTTGCTAAAAATCTTGTAGCATGATTTCAAAACCACAGTAGGCTTAGCGCAAATACAGCCACTTCCCCTGCAGAGTTAACAACAGTTCTAAGCTGGCTGTGGCCCATTACCATTGGATTCTACATAAGCTGTCTTGTATGGAGGCAGTTCTTTAAACTCTTGCTTTTCCTGTTACCTCAACCTTACTGTTACATCATTTAGGAAAATCTGGCTTGCTCACAGCTTGCTTCAGTAGAAGTCCATGGCCTAAAATCTACATTCTTCTACAGGCTGAGCCTCTAGTTGTGGATCTTAAGGACCTTTTCCAACTAATTTATAATATGAAGAAGAAGGAAGATGAAAACAACCAAAAGGTGAGTAAAATTATAGAAATTGCATTAGTCTGCATAGAAATAAAGCTTGCTGCAGCTATGACTTGGCTTTTAGGCTCTAAGACTTTACACCGAAGTCTAAGTCTGGGATCACTTGAAGTTATTAGTTGGTAGTTGTATCAGCAGTTTAATTACCTCCTAGGTCTGGTAAGCTCTCCAAAGTGAGAGGCTTTGGATATGCTGCATGATGTCTAGGTACTAAAACCCTTCTTTTCTTTAGAGTGAAAGAAGCAAGTAAGACTGAGGTAAGTCACTCAAACTCAGCCTCACTTCATCAGGTATGCTGTTGCAAACACAACTAGCTTTGACTTTCTTTACACATTACAGAGGCAATGTCAGATGCCCAGGTTCATTGAAATGGGGGTAAAAGGGTCCTACAGAACTAATACTGAGTAGTGATCTGCATACTTCCTCTTTCCATCACTTGCTCTTTGAAGCCTGCAAGACCCTTGCTTAAGACAAATCTTGATATCCTAATTATTGCTGATGCTGTTATCAATCCTTTACAGAATGGTAGTAAACCACTACCAGCTGATCAAGCTGACAAAACAGAACTGGTAGGTTTAATTTTAGAACTGTAATCGGATGCCCTTAAGGAGTTTATAACTGTCTCCACATGGTGTGGAAAATGCAGCATTTACAGAAGTGTTTACAGTAGATCTGCTGCATAATGCTTGATTTTTGCTGTTGCAATAGCTCTAACAGATACCAATTCTTTCAATATTTCAAGGGAGCTGACAAGATGAACTTGTTTGAGGATACGTCAACATCTCCTGATATGAGCAGTCTCACAGTAAGTAGTCTATCTTGACTATCTTGGCTCTTGCTTTGACAACAAACTTATTCCTAGTAATGAGATCTGGGGGTTTTGTTAGTTCTGGTTTCATGGAGGAATCTGTCTAGTTATCATCACTGTACTAGTGTCTTAAGGCTATAATAGTACCTACTTACTAACTAGAGTA
This sequence comes from Falco peregrinus, assembly GCF_023634155.1. NCBI lineage: Eukaryota > Metazoa > Chordata > Aves > Falconiformes > Falconidae > Falco > Falco peregrinus. The sequence goes on from NC_073739.1 coordinate 70,622,000, forward strand.
GCTAATGTCGTTCTTATCCAGCAGAGCTCACTTGAAACTGCATGACAGACTGTACTGTCAGTCATGGAATGATTTGGATTGGAAACAACCTTAAAGACCATCTAGTTCCAACCCCCCTGCCATGGACAGGGACACCTTCCACTAGCCCAGGTTGCTCAAAGCCCCATCCAGCCTGGCCTTGGACACTGCCAGGGATGGGGCATCCACAGCTTCTCTGGGCAACCTGTGCCAGTGTGTCACCACCCTCGCAGCCAAGAATTTCTTCCTAACATCTAATCTAAATCTACCCTTTTTCAACTTAAAGGCACTACTCCTTGTCCTGTCACTACATGCCCTTGTGAAAAGTCCCTTTCCAGCTTTCCTGTAGGCCCCCTTTAGGTATTGGAAGGCTGCTAGAAGGTCTCCCCCAAGCCTTCTCTTGTGCTAAACGACCTCAACACTCTCAGCCTGTCCTCATAGGGGAGGTGCTTCAGGCCCTTGATAGTGTTCATGGCCCTCTTCTGGACCTGCTCAGGCAGGTCCGTGACCTTATGTTTAAGGCCCCAAAGCTGAACACAGTACTCTAGGTGGGGTCTCACCGGAGTGAATTAGACAGAGAGAATCACCTTCCTCGACCTGCTGACCATGCTGCTTTTGGCACATCCCAGGATGCGATTGGCTTTTCTGGGCTGTGAGTGTATACTGCTGGCTCATATTCAGTTTTCCACCCACCAGTTCCCCCAAGTGCTTATCTGCAGGGCTGCTTTCAATTCACTCATCACCCAGTCTGTATCTGTGTTTGGGATTGTCCTGACCTAGGTGCAGGACTTTGTATTTGGCCTTATTGAACTTAACGAGGTTTGCATGGGCCCACCTCTCTAGTCAGATCTTAGAAGTATGTACTAGCAGTACATGCATGTGCTGGTATAAGAGCTATTGGAGAAACTCTGCTAAAGAACTTTAAAGCTGGATCTCATTTTGTGGACAAGTGAATCCTTAAGTAAGTCCCTCAGTGTGGACTCCTGGCCATTCTAGATGAGTAGTGTAGCTTAAGGTGTGACCTAACTCCACAAAAGTGTGCATAAACCCTGTCATAGCTTGGTGTGACTTCAAAAATCCTACTAGTTTATTCTGGCACTGTAAGCCACCATCAGCCATGATACAATTGGTGCTGTTAATCCAGTTAGTGACCAGGTCTTACCCTTATACTGTCTGCTTGGTGGAGAGATGGCATGTTAACATCTTCCACTGGCAAATAGCTCTCCAAGCTTACTCTGAAGCTGAGACTGCAGCTTGAAGTCACACTGAGGCAGTGTGATTTCGCAACTTGTCAAAACAAAGGAGTAGAACTCAAACAGTGGTTCTTGGCTCAAGTGAAAGCCTCAGTGTAATTAGTTCTTAATGACTCTACAGTCTCTAGGCTGTAGAACAAAAGTCTGATATTCATCTAAGGGATCTTAAAACAGGTGCTTTAAACATTGAGTTTCTAAAACTAAGTAGCTGTCACTTGACCACAGCCAGAAGTGTTTGCCTTAATGACTTGTAAGATGAAGCTTTAGTGCAATTTCACTGTTTACATTGCACTAGTAAGTATTCAAAGTTTTGGATGCTAGGATCTCTCCTTTTGCATCTGTTTTCCTTGAGCTTGTGGATTATGCAGCAAGTCCTACATAAAACTAATTTTATTTTTCTTTCTGAACAAATAGGAAGATAAAGAGATTCTGTTAGTGGATCTGAATTCTGAAATTGAGACCAAACAGATTTTTACACAAGAGGATTTCTTCCTGAATGCCATCACAACTTCTTCTCCACAACGAAAGCCACAGTCAATCTTCTTCTCTGAGAGTTCTTCTTTATCTACCAGTCTCAGCTTCTTTCCCACACCTAGTTCAGACCCTTTCAGTGATGATCCTTTTGAACAAAATGACCTGTCTGCACAGCTGTCTCCTGACACTCTAAGATCTGCTGATCAGATGGAGGAAAGTCTGAGTACCTCGACACCGGTGGGTAATAGTGCTTCAAATGGTGATATTGATTACTTTGGTAAACAGTTTGACCAGATTTCTAGTAGAACTGGCAAACAAGAAGCACTAACAAGCCAGTGGCCACTGGAGAGTAAGTTGAATGCAGCAAGAACTCTAAATGGGGTACCAGAGAGAGAACAGAATGGCTTCCTTAAAGCCCCATCAAACCTATTTGTGGAAGGTTCTTCCAAAGGAGTATCTCTGCAGAATGGAGTAAAGCTGGATTCTGAAAACAATATCCAGCTCGTATCACATGAGTCTATTACAATTAACCCACCACCACAAAGTATCAAGCCAGGAAGAGGAAGGAGGTCTGTCAAGGTGAACAATGTTCAAGTAATTAATGGTGACACGCATGCTCTTATTTGGAGAGGCTGGGTGAAGGAAGCCCTTTCTTCATCCTGTGTAACTGGCTAAATAGCTTCACAACACGTCTCTGTTGCCTGCAATGCTTACTCTAACATCTCTGTGGCCGTGGTATATTCTAACATTCATGAATGATACATAGTAGTTATGGTCACTAAATTATATGCTCTCTTCCTTAATGCTGCCATGCTTCTGTAAAGGTCTGGTAAGTATGCTGCTATGTATATTGACACTTGATATGATGCCAGAAGCTGTTATGATAGCTGTATGCCCACTAACCTGTGGTTTCATAACAATGAGGTACTGGTACTAGCTTACAGAAACCTGTGTAGTTTCTCAGTGCCTGCCTACTGAGGGCAATCTCGGCAATTTGCCTGATTAGACACAGGGTGGGTCTGGGTTAGCTGCATTTGTCTTGGACTCTAATGATGCAAAACTACATTGCTGACCTTGCCACGACCACAAGGGTCACTGCAGACTGAAGAGGAATGTTTAGAGGGGTGTGGGGCAGAGGGAAGCTCATTATGATAGTAAATAATTCAGTCACTTCAAGACATTCTTCTGCTGTTGACTTGTGACTACTAATAATATGCCTGCTTAATGCTATGCTTCTCAATAAGCATGAACAAAATGGTGAAGTTTAAAACTCTTATGCTTGGTCTCTAAAGGGTATATGAAAACCCTCTGCTCTAGCTGAAATAAAAGCTTTTAGCTCTGGACTAGGGAGTATTGGTCATGATAATGTGTTCTGCTATGCCATCTCACAAAGCTTTTTTTTTTTTTTTAGATTGCACCAAAAGACTTGTTCAGCTCAGACACCTTTGAGCCGACTACAGAGAAATTTAGCTTTCCCTCAGTGGCACAAATAGGAGCTGTGCCAACTAGTCCAGTGAACCTCTTCAAAACACCTTCAGTGGCTGGTTTAGGTTAGTTCACAAAGTGGAGGTCTTGCTCCAGTCTAAGCTGCTAACAGCAAAAGAGGGGTTCTGGTTTTCCTTGATGTCACATGTAGTGCTATGCCCTTTAATCCTTGTGCTGTCTGCCCTAAACTATTAAGTCCTGTGAACAGAGGCCTAAACTGTGCATCCTTAACTGGAACAGGGTTTTTTACCTAAACTTTGACAGCAGATTGCTGCTTCAGGTACACAAGGTGCAAGTGAGGCAGGCACAATTGGGAGGCTACAGTAACACTGCTGCAAAGTCAAAATTATCACTTACACAGGAGTAACTACATGGCAAATGCATCTGTCACTTCTGTGCTAGGACTAAGTATGTCCCTCCTTCTGTTACATCAACCACTATTCTGTTCTTCCAGGACTGAAATGGAGCAAAGTAAAAAATGTTATCCCCCTTCTCCTGCCCCCACCCTCAACCCAAAATGACTTGATTTTTAAGTTTAATTCAACAGATTTTTGCAAACAGTACATGAAAAAATGTTTTGATGGTACCCTCAGTGGAATTGATGCACTCCTGCTTGAGGTCCTCAGATCACTGAAGTGCTGTATAATAACAATCTCCCCCCAGGTGGCTTGCCAGTAACTTCACGATGGATTGCACCTTCCTTCACTCAGGCTGCACCAGTCTTTCCTGGGTCTATGAAGTCTGCTCAGCCTACAGGAGTTACTCAGCCGCTTGCCTTTGGCACTCAAGCAGAGCCAAGCTGGAGCCAGCCTGCATCTTCTGGTCCAGCAGTACCTCAGCTGTCCAGTCTCTGGACACAGTCAGTGCAAGTTACATCTAGTTCATGGGAGCAGCCATCCAGTGCTGCAAACCCTTTCCAGAGTAGCATGTTCCCATCTTCAACACTACCTACTCAGATGTCATCTGTACTGCCCTCCACGTCGTCAACAGTTAGCCTACCTCAGCCACCACCTAGAACTGCACCTCAGAAGGAGTTATCCAAGAAAGAGAGTGATGTTTTTATTCATCTGGATCCACTTGGTGATAAAGAGACAAAGGATGTCATGGAAATATTCAAAGACCTCCAGCTGACAAAGCTGCCTGCAGTACCAGCAAGGAGAGGAGAGCAGCAAAGCCTTTCAGGTGCTTCTGGAGCTTTCAGCAATTATTTTTGTAGTAAGCTAGGTATTTCTCAAGATAGTACAGATCATGGTGACATGGAAGCTAGGAGGCTGTCTGCCAAAATGACTGGTAAAATTCCTTTTTTTTTAATTCTGCCTGGATAGTTGCTCAGGGTTCACTATTTTCTTCTTCACTATAGTTCTTCTGACAGAACTAAAAATTCATCCAATCATTACTGAAACTGAGTTGAAGGACTGTCTCCCCTAATAACGTTACAGAATTGACCAGTGTCAGTGGCCAAACACTGACACCTGGTGCCTGAACTACTCGACTAGAATAAAGTAAACTAGGTCTGTACAGTGTTAGAAGTCCCACCTAGCTTAAGTGCAGTGAGGGACAAGCAAAAGATGAAACTGTGAGGTCACTCAAAGCAGCTACTGGGGGGGTGTGTGTGTGTATCTAATTAGATGGGCTTTGGCATTGCTATACAGGCAAAGCTGAGTACTTAATAAAGCTGTTGTGATTATAGCAGTATGCTTCTTTTCCTTAGAACTGCCAATGCCTGTTCCCCGATCCAGTGTGCTGCCAGGTCATGGTCAGCTTGAAGGTCAAGCTAAAATAAAGCCTGACAGTGCCTTCTCCGTAAGTAGAAAAAAAAAAAAAAAACAAACCAAAAACCCAAAACAAAACACTTTTTCTCCTTAGCAGGTGTGCTTGTGTTTGAGCACTGGCTTAGCTCTGGCTTCAGAGGCTGCAGAACAGAACTACTTGCATGTCTGAGGCTAATACTTAATCTAACAGAGGGCACTTGTTGCAGGAAGGCTAACAAAGTATGATTCCATTTGGCTTGGGTCTGCAACCCGTTCCCTAAGCCGCAAGCCCTAGCAAGAAGTTCTTCAGTATTGAGAGCTTCTACAAGAGACTGTAAAAATAATGTAGCTGCAGAAGTCTTCCACTTACCTTCCTGTGGAGCAGACTGAGCACGTAGACTGTGCATCTCATGCTGAACAGATGGGACGCTCCCATGTTCAGTACCTGCTGGGGAAGGAAGTGGCTTAACCACGTCAGTCCCTTTGGGACACAGTATTTGAAGCCCTTGGTGGAAACTCTGGCTTACTTCCAGAATGCTGACTTAAGATATCTAGCACTTGGCTAAAACAGATCTCATCATGACAATGCTGGCTCAGCTCCAAATGAATGTCCAGTAAGCACATATTGCTTTTCTGAAAGACCCTGGTCTGAAGCAAGGTATAACTATTCACATGGCTTTAGAGCCCTTTTCTCTTGTTAAAGCAGTACAGCTATTGTGTATTTAGGAAGGACTCTGCAGCATTCTTTCCAGAAGATGTTTGGAACAGGAGCTAGCCGATACAGCCACGTAGAGTAAAGCTGGTGAAACTTGGATATTTCCTAAGAGCCTATGATCTCTCTTTTCTTAAAAGAAATCTCAGAAATCATCTTCTGGACCTTTTGATGATCCTTTTGGCCACCCATTTGTATAGGTCAGGTAAGTCTAATCAGACAACCTACTTCATTCTCTGAAACTGAATCAGAAAACCTTTGGTAAAGAGCTGGCTAAAAGCTATACTAGCTTAACTCTGATGCTCCTCTGAAGTATAGCAAACAGTTCCTAGAACTCTTCTGCTGGAGTACCCCTACTGAGCCTTGTACACAGCTGCATTCTGGCTAAGCCTAGCCAGCTTCACTTTCTTAGAAATATTTTAGTCTTCCGCAGACTCAAGGTCTCAATAGAACTAGATTTCCTTTCCTTGAGGAAAGTTAATGAGTAAATGTGTGCTGCAAAACTCAGGGGCTTGACTAAATTCCTTCTGACATCTCTTCTAGAGAGTGGCATGCAGTGCTCCATGCAGCTTTCTGAAGTTTAGTCTTCTCAATAATTGTGGGTTTGTACTCTGGGTGAATTGGAGTAAAAACAGATCAAGTGAGCTTTTGTTACTACAAACTAACTCAAACTTTCATACAATTGACTAGACAACATGAACTGTCAAAGTAACAATTTTCATTCTCTGCCACAACTCTGAAGTCTTCTGCTGAAATACTGTCTGGCTTCTAACAGAAGACAAATGTGCTATTTATTGCTTTGGTTTTGTTCTCAGTGGCTTTAAGTTAATTTAAGCAATAAAACCTAACTTACAGCCATCCTAACCCTAGTACTTTTCATCATACTAGGCATAACCAGCAAAGGACGAATGGATTAACTGGACCTCTTCTCAACGTGATTTTTCTTCATGTTTCACTCTCCTGTCTGCCACTCCTGCTGCTGTTCCATGATGATAATCTAAAACATGTCCAAGTAGACTGAAACACAAACCCTTGGAGAACATGCTGTGAAGATGATAATTCAGGGCAAAGAAAATGGACAGTTGGACTCAGACTCATGCTGGAGACCCAAATTCAAATTGGTGGATGTTAACTTTACTTTAGTTCTTTGCAGGCTTCCACAGAAGTTTTGTCATGTGTCTTACAAGCACCAAGTCATGTGTCTTGTTCACACAGTCCTCACAATTCTGTAGCACTTACTGTCCTAAAATACAGGAACTGAATGTACCTGGGGAGGAAGTGTTTCTGTCACATAGGGGAACTGAACTAGTAGTAAAAGCTCCACAGCTTAAACAACTTGGTCAGTTGCCTGTTATCACAACAGCAGCCAGTTGTGAAGTTAAGTGGACACTACTCAGTTCTAAGTAGTGACTGGACCTATGACTTGGTCTGTGAGCCACAAAGACAAATTCTGTGAGAGTGGGGGAAAAAAACCACCTGATACCTGTCTATTTAACTAATAGTAAAGTATCATTCTGCCATAAATGTGTAATAAGGGACTAACTGTGGGGTCTATAACAGAACTGCTGGAGTCCTGAGTACTAAAGCTTACACTGTACTGTCAGATAAGCTGAAACACTTCTTGCAGAACATTGGGGTAGTAATGGACAAGTAACTGTTGTCTCGGTGTTAATATGATTTTTTCAGAGAGGGAAATCTGCTAGCATCGCTTTTCTATTATGGTGGCTTGGCAGACAAATGGAACAAGCAGATAGGCTTCTTGCATATACTTCAGTGAATGTCCCTGATGTTTCCTGGTTTGAGTTGTCATATGGTGTAGGTGTGGCATATTTCCAGTATGTTAGAAAGCAAAAAGACAATCATGGCTTCACTCTCTGCCTAGATTCCTTGTGAACAAATGTACCACCTCTGTGCCGTTAATGTGAGGTAGTCCTCCATCTCTTGAAAACAATGCCTTTCTAAAGAACCTCTTTACAAACAGATCTTTAACTGACTGTAACACTTACGTTCTTGGCCAGTGATGGTGGCTAATGTGTCAGAGGTCTTTCTGTTAATGCTAAGTATAAACTTGAAACAGTAAAATCAAAAGCCTAAGCAGCTGCTGAACTGGAGAGCTAAGAAAGTCAACTTGGATACAGCCTTAGTAAAAATTCACCCAGTCATGCAATTAGTCTTGTATATAAACCTCTCTTGCACTTTCTGTAAGGCAAAAGAAGCCATGAATTTATGTGTTGCAAACTGGAAATGCAGAAACTTATGGACATTACACTGTTATATAAAACTGTAGTATCTCAAGTGGTGTTAACTAATGACACTAAATAAAAGCAACTTTTCATGGCAAGCAAACAGTGTGACTGTTGATTCTGTTCTCCATAACTCGATCTTGTGGCCTAGTTGACACTAGGAGCTTAGTTTAGAGCCTGATCAGTCTTCCTGTAGTTTCTGGCATCAGCCCTGTTCAACAAATCCTGTCCCACAGTAAAAACTAAAATTCCCAGCTGACTTAGTAAACTGTCACTTGAAGCTTATCCCATTAGCTGCTCAGCCTGAGCATTTAGCTTATGTTCAGAAGAAATTTTACAAATCCTTTAATGTAGATGGCTAAAAAGAATAAATCCATGAGAAAGTTATTGTTTGACTAGGCTTTAATACTGGAGACGGAGCTGTAACTGTCAGCTTAGTGTAAATATATATAGAACGGGTGCTTGCTTGCTTACCTTTAATACAGTTTGATTTGTATGGTTAAGGCATTGAAAATAACTCATCGAAAGGAAGTCAGTATCCAGCTTGAAATAAAAGTCTTATGGTGCTTTACAGAGAATCACTGATTTCTTTTTACTTATTTTGGCTGCATGGCAACATATAATGTAGCATTTGGATAACATTAGAACTAAAATAAACACCAATTGACTGTCTCAGTGCTTGAGTGAAGAATGTGTTTACCATCATTTGAGTTAAGCATCTAAATGACTATTTGCTGGTCAAGCTAAATTTAACAGTCCTGCTGTGCTGGAGTTTTGAAATAGCTATCTGGATCATCACTAAGAGCTAGTTAGCAAGACCTCTTACACACTGGCCAAAGACACTTGCTGGTCTGCCAGCTTAGTTTGAATAGCTGTTTACTCTGATTTAGTCTCTGTTTTAAAGAGCCATGAGCTGTACTGGTGTATATAACATCAATTTAAATAGGTACGATGAAACAACACAATATTACAAGTGTCCGTGTCTCACATTCTTGCTCAACAAATTAGATTAGTGCAACTGAACTCATCAAGATGGACTAAGGCTGCATCAGATTTAAATTCCTCTAAATGAAGTTATCTCAAAATAAGGACTGAATAGGGGAAAAAAAAAGCCTGCCCTATTGTACACACTCCCCTTTCCCTGCCACAAAAAGTGAGGAACAGAAATAATTAAAAGTAATTTTTTTTACTTGCCCATGGTAACTTGGAATATCCTTATACTAGATGATTATTTTAAGCTTGCATCCAAATGCTTAATTCTTAACAGTTAAACAGCAGGTTATTTATGAGTTAGTTCTGTCTTGTGACTGTGTCCAACACGTGATGCCTTAAAACTGGATTACAGCAAACTGCTGAATAGGAATGCACAAATAAAGAGGTAGCCGTGGTTTGGGTTTTGGTGACAGAGTAAAAGCTACAAGAGTTTTAGTCTCCTTCAAAACAATAAAAAATTGTGTTGTTCTTTTATATGGGCTGGGGAAGAAAGAAAAAGGAATCTTGGGGCTTTATTATTCCAGTACCTCAAATGATTCCAAAAATGTTAGAAGCTGAACTTGCTCTTGTAAACAGCTCTGCTTTAGGAACTGTTTGCTCCTTACATGAGTCACTGCTGTGGCAGTGGAGAGCTGCCTGGCAGAAAAGGACCGGGGGGGGGCTGGTTGACACCCAGCTGAAGATGAGCCAGCTGTGTGTGCCCAGGTGGCCAAGGAGGCCAGCAGCACCCTGGCTGGTGCCGGGAACAGCGTGGCCAGCAGGGCCAGGGCAGTGCTGTCCCCCTGCACTGGGCACTGGCGAGGCCGCCCCTCGACTCCTGTGTTCAGGTTGGGCCCCTCACTGCCAGGGGGACGCAGAGGGGCTGCAGCGTGTCCAGAGACGGGCAGGGGGCTGGTGCCGGGGCTGGGGCACAAGGCTGGTGGGGAGCGGCTGGGGGAACTGGGGGGGTCAGCCTGGAGAGGAGGAGGCTCGGGGGCACCTTGTGGCTCCCTGCAGCTGCCTGACAGGAGGGTGTAGGTGGGGGGGTCCGTCTCTTCTCCCAGGTAACTGGTGACAGAACAAGAGGAACAGCATCAAGTTGCACAGGATGGAGTTAGATTGGGTATAAAGAAAAATTTCTTCACTGAAGGGCTTGTCAAGCACTGGAACAGGCTGCCCAGGGAGGCCGTGAAATCCCCATCCCTGTTTAAAAAAATGCATAGATGCAGTGCACAGGGACATGGTTTAGTGGTGGACTTGGCAGTGCTGGGTTAACAGTTGGACTTGATGATCTCAGAGGTCTTTCCAACCTAAATGATTCTATGATTCTATGACAGCTTTTTACAAGGCAGTTAATTGTTCTCTAATTAAATAAAATCTTTCCCCTATTTAAAAGGTATTAGTAAACAAAAATAGCTTGGTTTTAATCTTGAAGCTACTTTACACTATGTCTCAGTCTCCACACAAGAAAAAGTGGAATTTTCTGAAAAGTGGACTTTAGAGCACTTACTGTAAGGCAGTTTTGGCCATTAACTGGCATTCTTCAGTAAGCACTGCTTTTTGTTTGTTCTCTTGGTAATAAGTAACAGAATGATCAAATAAAGAAATGACAAATTCAGTCATGGCAATTCTTGTCTATTGAGCTACGAGCTACAAAATGAGAAGCATGCGTGTTACCTTGCAGCTTATATCCATACTATGCAGTTTAGAGGTGGCTGCCTCACTTTTGGGGGAAGGCAGAAGGTAAGTGTCCGTGGTCTTCTGCAGATGTCTATACTGTTTTGTTTCTCCAACACAGAGCGTAAACCTCCAGTGCAGGTACTTCTAATGGTAGCTCACTCAGATATCCAATGAAACAGGAAACGACTTCTTGCTAGTAAAGGAGTAAAGAAACTACAAGGAGTCAAATATGGATCTTTTATTCATTTGTTTTGGGTGTATGTGGTACAATAAAGGTGACTGATAGCAGTTAAAGCCATGTTTTTGCAGGGAGGTGTAGCTCCAGACACTGTTTTCTTCTCACAATACTTCTATTCCTATTCAAAGTCTCCGAGACTGCCTATTTCTAATTGTCTGGAAATAGCCTTTGTTTTTTCACTGTAAGTGTCACTAGGAGGAGAACTAAAGACATCATCCCTACAAAAGTATCGTGTGAAAACAACTGAAGAGCTACACTACCAGGAATAGAGCTGTCTTCGAAACTAGAAGGATTGCTGCTTCCCTCTCTCCTTAGGTTTTGACGGTTATTATTATTTTGGCATTCAGCTCCAATTAAAGCACAGTTTTGATATATTCCGTAGAAAACAGTCAAGCCAGATATGATTATTACAGAAAGTCCATAGCAGGCAACATGGGCCAGGCCAGCAGCTTGACTTCGTATCATGCCAAAGATTATGCAGCTTCCTGATGGTGCTAGCAACTAAAGGTGGCAAAATTATGCCCCCATGTGTTGCTATCATGTCTCCAAATTCAAGAACGCCATGCCTTTTGTCTTGGTCAGTGCTAATTGTCAAACCAAGGCTTTTTCTTGAGACATCAGTTTTGTAACTGATGAACTGAACAGCTCTGTATTTTGAAGAATGGATCAACAGCAAACTATCAAAGCTGTATGGCCTGAGGGTGTACAGAGTATATTGCGCAATCCGGGTCAAAGTGCGAGCAATTTTCTGTACTGATCATGAAATGGCTTTTCCTTTCCAAAGAGCATTCTTCTGTCCCTCAAACCTCCCCAATAATGGATAGCTGAGAAGATATCTTGATTTCCACACTTGTCTCTAAAGTTCTTACTCCCAACTGCCACCTTCAGTGACATTCTTCAGTAGCTGAACTGCTTTTACCTTCTCTCCTACTTAAATTGTGTGATTTAGTATCTCCTGTTTCAGCATGTTTTTTTAGTAACTGTGTCTGCCCAGGTTTAATGTGGAGGTGACAAGCCTGCCAATTTCCCATCTATCTTTGTTTTTTCTACACAATGATGTTGAATAAAACACTCTTTCCATATGCCTCCCTTTCAATTTCCAGATCAGTCTGGACAGTGGATGCATTGTTGGTGTTTCAGAGTTCATGAGACTCATTTGCAATGAACTTTTTCTGATTTTTTTTTTTTCTTCTCTAATCCAAAACCCTAAAGCTGGATCTGCAGCAAATCATGTAAACCTTGTACACTAACCTGGAGGGAGCCCAGGGTGATGTGCACAGACAATGAATATTCTTGCAGATGTTGCTCCATTGGGATTATGTGAAAACCTGTGCCTCCTGAAAGTCAGCTCAAAGACTACCATCAGCTCTGGTTTGCCGACAGGTGGTGGCAAGACTACCATTTGCTTTGAAAAGTTCAACTCAGCCTTTCCTGCCTGGGATTTTTATTTTAGACTCAAAATAATGACTTAACAGGAACCTTAGGATCTGTGCTAGCTTGAGTCTGATCACTGCTTTAGACGCTCCACCTAGACACTGCTCTTCACGGTTCATTCTTACTGCTGCAAGGGATTTTGGCTGCATTTTTAAGGTAATAATTTAAAAGTTCAGAAACCTATTTCAATGTAAACATCTAAAGTACCTAAATACCTAATTATTGCTATGAATAAGATATCCATCTGCCTTTAGAAATCCTATTAGGTGCCTCAGTATGTCTAGTGTCTAAGGGTTCCCCACTGCTACTGTCTTTAAGGACAACGTGTCAGTAGTCTTCAACCCAAGATGCCAGGATAGATGTTGTTACTCAGAGGTTTACAGTCCTACATCAGTAAGGAGATAGAAAGGTCATATATGCAGCCATCTTTGCAGATACAGGAAGGAACAAGTTGAATCTCATACATTTACCGGACCAGTAGATTTTCATTTCTCCCCTCCATTGATGTTACTGTCATGCTGAGTGGTGGAAAAATATTTAACAGAATACTGTACGGCAACTTTTCAAAGCATTGCCTGCTTATGAAGTTACAGTAAATTGTAGTGTTGCTGAAGGTTTTGTAAGATGAGCTAATTACAGGCAAAGGAAAGAGCCTGGAGGGCTACATCAAACTTCAAATACATTACAACTTCCCAGAATTCCAAAGAACTGTAGAATACATTGGAAAGTCTAGATTGGAAGGGACCTCTGGAGAACTTGTACAATGTTCTGTTCAAAGTGGAGCCTTAGGTTAGATTATCCAGGGGTCCTGTCAAAGTCTTGAATATTTCTAGTGGGGGACATTCTACCATGTCCCAGGGCAACCTCTTCTGATGTTTAATTGTTCTCACAGTAAAGGTGTTAGTTTTCTACATTCAGATGGCTTTTCTCCTGAAGCAACTTCTACATGGTGCCTCCATCTTCCATACAACCACCTTCTAGGATTTAGCCTTTTCTGTAGAAGTTTCAAAGAGATACTCTATACTTCAGGGGTCCTCAAACTTTTTAAACAGGGGCCGGCGCACAGATGCAGTGGCAGGCAGCCATCTGCGGCTGCTTGGTTCCCCCCCCAACCCCCGGCGGGGGGGGGGGATCTGTAAATACCAGGGGCCGGATTGAGGACCCTGGGGGGCCGTATCCGGACCGTGGGCTGTCGTTTGAGGACCCCTGCTATACTTCTTTCTTATTCTTTCTTATTTTTTAATTATAAGCCTTAATATAACATGGGGTAAGTGTGGCTGCAGCACAGCTCAGGTGGAACTATAACTGCAAAAATCTGTACCAGTTCCCAAGCTGAAATATTCTTCTGATGTGTGTAAGCATGCATGCTTAGTCAATATTTAAAATACACACCTTGCAGACTGTTTTGCTGTAAACTTGAATAGCACCGAAGAAAGCAAGCTGGCCCCTAAGCGTGCATATGCAAGTAGAAGAAAAGGCTCAGATTAAAAGTACCATGATGAATGTAATCACTGTCTTTCTGGGTCAGAGAAAAAGAGACAGCCAACCCATTACCCTGTTCCTGATAGTGATCATTAAAGGATGTCAGGGAGAAGTCTAAGAACAGGACAGGTATTCAATGCCATCTCCAAGTTCCCAGTGCTTTCAGCTGCCAACCAGTGGGTTACTGATTTAGGTTCTCAGAGTCCACCAGAGAATTAGTGAAAGGGAATGCTGTGTAAAACAGACTTTTCACAAGGCTGGATCAGCATCCTCTCTCAGGTACCCCAATTCCTGGTGCCAGGCACACAGCACAGCTTCACATTTCCCTACCAACTAAGAGTCTGGGAGGTCCCTCTTGTGTGGAGAGACTCTTAAGTCTTCATCTCATTTCTGCTGCCCACAGATATTGGGCATATTTTTGCTTTTTGCTATTTCCTTTTTGTCAAAATCCCACCTGTTGAAAGCAACATCCTCAGCCAAGAACCTGTTTACTGCAGTCCTTAGCTTGAGGCCAGGAAACTTTATGAAAGGAATTATTTAGGAGCAGCAGGCAAGGCAGTGGGAGTGTGTGATACAAATACTACCAGCAGCAGCTGTGGTGCATGTTTACAGCACGTGTGTGTCACAGCAGAAAGTCTGAAGCATCAGAGCCAGTCAGAGTCAGCTGAGAGTATAAAAGGTTGCATAACAACCCTGTGATCCCTGAACTGTTTAAAATTCAATATCTGGAAAGAGACATAGGTCAATTTAGTGTCTCAATAACACTATGTATGTAACCTGAACATACAATAAATGGCACCAAAAAGCTGAACCAAGTGGTGTCCCTTCCTTGTCCAAACTGCAGATTGCTCAATCTTATGGAATCAGGTTATATTTGTTTGGAGTCCCGATGTACTTGTATGAGGGAAGGGAGTCAAAGAGTGGAGGACAAGGCCTTGCCTGCATCGAAAGCGCATACATCACATTTCAAGAGCTGCAGATGTGCCAGCTGGATGGGCTCAGCAAAGAGGGTCCCATTGTAGGGCAGAGGCAATAGCATTAACCTTGAGAGATGCAGAGAGAGAGTTGTTTCACAGTGGGTGAATATTCAGCATGTGAGGCCAAACTGGAATAAATTACAGACAGTAAACTAGGTAGGTCAGACTTCAATGCTCTTCCATTCCTCTGCCCTCCAGCATTGTTACCTGTAAAGATGAGGTCACCAGTAAACAATTGGCCTTGGTTTTTAAAATTAACAAGTCATCCTACAGTGCACCAGTTTCTAATGTCTAACTGTGGTTTCTTTGAAAAAAAAATGCAATTTCTATAAAGTGATAGCCTTTCACTAACTGAACACCAGGAGTTTCATGGTATTTAAAACTGGGCGCCAAAATGAAGAGTCACTCTTGAAAATACAGGCGTAATTGGCGAAGTATTCAACTTGGCAAGCTGAAGAATACTTTAGATAGCTGAACACTTGTCTAGCCTCTCCAACTATATAAGTTGTCCTGTTTATTTATTTATTTATGAGCCTTTTTTTTTAATTCAGGAAAGTGTTTAAACTTTTATCTAGGTTTAAGGGCAACCCCATTAAAGTTAATAGCTAAAACTCACAATGACATGTGTTGGAAGTGCTATGTCTATTTCAGATGCGCTGCTGTGCCTTTGTCTTCAGCTTTAAGTACAGGGAGCACGACCACTGTCTGAACAGGGGAACTGCAGATGTTCCCTGTGTATTATTGTTTGATTCTCTTTAACAACATGACCCACAAGAAGAGCATGAGTACATGAGTTCTGAAAAAGGGAAAAAGAGCTGGCTTATTAAGTCTTCAAAGCTTGTTTAATGAAATTTTAAACCACCAAAGAATTTAATAATAGGCAGCTGTTTATACATCTGAGTATTGAGCACTGCTATGAAAATGAAGCAGAGAATAGTTTGAAGATGCTTCCAAAATATTGGTCTATGGTTTAAATACAAACTCACATGTGAGTTCTTCAGTGTACTGCCCAGAACTGTACTGGAATGTTTTGTTTGACAGCTCTTCAGAAAAAGCTTTCCACAGGGGAACAAGAGAACTGAATGCTCCATCTCCGATAGACTGCAAGCTTAGCAGCTGGAGCACTTGGGGGCCCTGTGACCCATGCACTTATCAAAGGGTAAGCTGTAGTCGGAAGTCTTTGTTCCAAAGCCACAACCAAAGGGACAGTATCTGTCTGCCTTTTGGTTATAGGAAAATAGCACATTGCAACTCTTATATTGTATGTTCATGATTTGATGAAACCTATGATCATTTCTGTTCTGAAGCATTAAGAGTAAAAGATGACTTTTTACAGATTTACAAAACTGGTCAAGCATTCTCATTTAAAATGTATTGGTGATAGTAATTATCTATTTAGGCCATGTGGATGTTTCTGTTAAGAACATTACTTTTCAATATATCTTCCTTTTTAAAATAAAAAGTAGATTTTGTCAAAAGCAGATTTTTATTTTATTTAGGGAAGTTTTTATGAAACTTTAAAAAAATTAAAGATTGAAAGCATACAAAATATATATGATGCATTTCCTCCCTGCATTGAAAGTAATGAAAATAGTGAAATAAATTAAATAGTGAAAAATAAGCATCTGTACATACCTGCTAAGACATTAATTCAATGTTCCTTTAAGACATTAATTCAATGTTCCTTTACACCTTTTTTTACACCATAAGCTGTGCCTATGGATTTTCAAACAAAAATTTCACTAAAGATGCTTCATTTTGAAAAGTTTAAGTTCAGCTGGAAATCCTTCAGTTCTGGTAGTTCTCGTTTCTCTTTAATCAATGTTAATAGTGTTATTTATCTTTCAAGTTTCGGTCTAGAAATATTGAAAGATTTGGACAGTTTGGTGGAACACCATGCCTGGAGACCTTAGGAGATACCCAAAGCTGTAAGACGAGCAAAGTCTGTCCTGAAGAACCAGAACTAAACTGTGGTACTGACTTTCAATGCAGTTCTGGTAGGTTTTGCTTTCATGCCATAGCAAGTTATGAAGTAACTCAGGAAACTATGTTTTACTTAGTTCTGTGAAATCAGTTTCCATTGAAGACAGAATACATCACCAGAAGTGATACATGCTTCAGTGCTTTTCTAGTTGTGGAAGATTTCCTGAAGCGGTGCCGGATTGCTAGGGTTTAATGACAATCCCTGGTGTGTAGACAGGTGGGTTGCAAAACCACAATGCCAAAACCACAGCATGAAGAATGCTTGAGAAGGGGTACATTGCATTTCATCAAGTTTAAATTCTTCTCCTGTAATTTCTACTCCATGGTTAAAAGCTGACCATACTGTATGTCCTTTGTTGTAGCACAGCTTCTCCACCTGCTTCAGAAACACCTTTTTATGAAAAATCACTAGCAAAAACCTGGACTTAAGGAATCTTAACAAAATGGGTAGGGATAACCGAAGTGGTATGATAGATGCTAGCTGGAGACCAGAATGCCTCTAGATCCAAAGTAAGATGTAACTTTGTAGTGATATATGCACGGCATATGAATGAATGTAATGTTCAATATTCATCATAAACAAAATAATAGGAAAAGTTAATAGTAATAAAACTAGTAAAAAACAGAAAAGGAAAGATGGTAAGTGAATTTTGAGTCCCAAGCCATTCCATTGTCAGTATTGTCTTCATCTCAAATACTGTGAAGTGCAAGTAGAGAAAGAAACATTAGAAAGTATGTATTTAACTACTAGTCCACAGCCATTGTGTGGCACTTACAGGACAGGCAGCTGATATCAACAAACGTTTTATTATGCTAGGGCTAAATTTGCCCCAAATCTAAATCCAGTAGGAAAAAAGTCAGTCTTTGTAAAACCTGTGATGTGCAACCTCAGGAGATTTGTTTCTTCACTGTTGCTTTAGAACAAAAATAACTATAGTTTTGGACACCATGGTGTCCATATTATTCAAATAATATATTCCAAATAGCAACAATTTAAACAACTCAGAAATAATCCTTTGTTGATATTAATATTTTCCTGTATTCTTTTAATATAAATTGAAAATATCACTAATAATAAAAATTAATATAGAAACAATTACAGAAAGTAACAACTTTATGCAAATGACAGTAGTTCCCACCACTTAGTTTTCTTAGCAATCCTAGTAAACTCATAAGTAAATACAGTAATAAGGGTGGAGTTTTTTTCATTTGAAGGAGGCAGGGTGTAGGACTTTAATTCCTTGTGACAATAATAGGTATATATGACAAGGAAGATCTCAGTAAAAAGTAGTGGTATCATTCACAGTCCATCTTGGAAAAAAAATCCATTAATTCAATGTTCTATTCTTTTATTAGGTCGATGTATAAAGCAACGACTTGTGTGTAATGTAGATAATGACTGTGGAGACTTTTCCGATGAAGATAACTGCGAATCTGACCCACGATCACCATGCCGTAACCATGATATTGATGTGTCTGAAGTTGGTAGGACCGCAGGGCAAGGGTATGTAATGAAGGAAAAAGTAGTATTTGGACTTCTTAGTCTTCAACGCCAGCTGAAAACACGGGGCACGCTGATATTCCCACAAATGGAATCTGAATCATGTTCACATTTGTATTCAGAAATGTTATGTAGCTTTTGGAAGAACACCTAACTACTGGGGTTTTTTTTTGTACTTATGGAGCATAAAATATTTATACAGACAGTGTAAATCAATCATTACACTGATACCCAGAAACATATACAGATGTTACATGAATATAAAACTTACTATTTAAATCTAAATTTTATAGAAAGAGATGTGTTTCAAGAGATATTTCATAATGAATCATTCCCAATTACTTTACTAACATGCAAGTAAGTCTAAAAGAGAGAAAATGTTTCTTGATTGTTTATACAATGGGATGCCTTACTGCAACAACACTCTGCCTGCAGCTTTTTTCCAGTATTGCGCTCTGCATTTCCCAAATCTTCATTATTTACAGGAGTTTTCATCATTAATCTAAGTCAAAAGTTAATCTTTCTATTTTCAGGCCCTGCTGAACTTTTGTTTCAAACAAGAAAAAGCGTGACAAACTGTTTATCTACAAATAGAGTTAAAAGGCAGCTATCCAAATTGGAACAGATGAAAATAAAAATATACTACAGCACCACCTTGTGTTTAAATGAAAAGGATACAACCTTTTAATTTAATTTTGATAATAGTATTATTGCACAAGAGCGAAAATGCTGCCCTTGTAGCACAGGGAAGTAAGCCAGGTACTTCGGCATTTTTAGAAGTAGCTTCTTTATTATTTCTATTACAATCTGTTACTAAAATTTTCCACAAGAAATGTTATATACCTGTGCAGTAGTGACACTGGAGACTTCGATGAATTGATAACCACTGAAATACTGAAAAGATTCAAATCTATGAAACAGACATAGAATGGCAAAACAATCATACAGAATCCTCCAAAGAGCAGTTATTTTTGGAAGTATCTCCTGTACATCGGTATGTAGATGCATAGAGCTATGAAGCCAGTATGCCCATTTCTCTGGTTTTGTAGTGGTTTAGATTTCTTCTCCTCTGCTCCAGAGAACACCATGACTCTACAAAGTCCCACCCTGTGAGAAAAGACAGGCTAGGAGTTGCTGTATATTCCTTCTACCGATTTGATGGATCTTGTACACACTTGATACCACAGTTCCTACTAGGAAACAAACTAATATAAGTGATTAAAACAACAGGTTGAAATAGCTGTAGAGATGTTCCTTTTAAACCTATAAGGAATGCTTCCTCATGAATACATTGGTCAATGGCCAATGCATGTTTTTTCTCCCTTTATTCCTAAGGTTCCCCCAGTGTTTGATGTTGAATATCTATTTTTTATTTCTTTATTTCTCATACATAGCCCTTAAAGTTCTTTACAAAATATTTATCATTATCTCCATTACACAGATGAGAGGTCCAGAAGACATGAGGCAGGCTGGTGTGGATGAAGCGAAATTCAGTTCCACAGCTATAGTCTTTCTCCATCTCTTACAGAATCTGCATTTTCCAGTCACAATACCATTGTCTACAGGCTATGGGTGCTGACACCTCCTTTTTCAAAGTGTAACCCCTTCTTTATTTCTCTTGTAGAATCAATGTCTTAGGGATGCAGCCAATGGCCAGCCCATTTGACAATGACTTTTTCAACGGCCTTTGTGAAAGGGTGCGTGATGGAAACACACGGACATATTACCGCAAACCGTGGAACGTGGGTGTTCTTACTTATGATGTAAGTCTAAGTCCTTCTGTGCAAACTAGGATGTGTTTAAGTGAATGCTGAATCCTGACATCCTCTTGGAAGACTTTGTCTATCTCTTGAGTCAGGCAGCTGCAGCTTTGTAGCATCAAGCTTTTGACAAAGTCCAGAGGGAAACAGGTGATATCATTTGCTTTACCAGTTAAGCTCAGATGCCCCAGATAAAGTCCCACATGTTAATTGCAGCACTTGTGCCTAGTAAATGAAACTATCTTTTTGTAATGTTTACAGTAAGAGCCGATCAGATAAACAGGATATGCACAAAAAGCATATGATACCTAACTTATACTGGGTCAAGTAGCAATCTGCTTTTCAAGGACACACAAAAGACACTGATAAAAAGGCAGGAATAATATAATACTCTGGTCCTGCTTCCATTTTCTAATCAATGATGAATGATGACTTTCTCTGTTCCACTGGAAAAAAAAATTAATAGGCTTTTGAGATTCAGATTATGACTTCCAGTGAGGTTTGAACACCAAAAATATTAATGAACTTAGAAATACCAATGTCAGATGCATTTCAGAAATCAAAACAGTATTTTGCTTACCAAGTGCTTTACTTATTACTGTAAGTAGGAACTCCATAGAACAATTACAATTTAAACCAGATCCTGCACAAAATGAATAAATCTGACCCGGAGGTCATTGCTCGTATTTGATTTTGATGCATAGCTATTTTCCATTCTAAAACTGTATGTTCTGTTGAAGTATAAAAAAATAAACAACACTGAAACAGGTATTCTGAAGTAGCTATTGTCTGCTATGAGAAAAGAAAGCAAAATCATAGTTCTGATTCATTTCAGATGTTGGGACCTATTAGCAACTCTTGTCTGCATTCCAGGAAGGAGCTGGAGACCACTACTCCTTACACGTAAAGGAACTGTTGACACACATAAATTACTTTGACATTGTTACATGCTGAGATTTAACACTCACTGAATAATCCTCACTGCAGTTTTCTGTTCACTTTTGAACCACTAAGCTGGTCCAGATGAGGTGGTTTGGGTACGGAGTGGTATTTCCATTTGAAAGAAAAAAGATCAGTGAGAAAATGTATTGCTAAGCTATGTTAAACATGCAACTTTAAAGTGCTATGTAAAAGTGCTATGTATTTTTTTCTGTTACTGACAGTTTTGTTTTCTCATTAAATCTTTTTGTTATTATTTCTAAGACAAAAGCAGACAAAACCTTCACATCTGTATTCTACCATGATCGGGTAAAAATGTTAAGAGAGGTTTACATAGAAAAACGAAAACAGTTTAATGCTGACCTGTCTCTGAAATACACACCTACTGAAGGAAGTAAAAAAAATAGTTCAGAAGGGAATTTCAAGTATTACTACAGCAAGAATTCAAGTTTAAGTTCTATCCTGGAAAGTTCCACAGAAAGGGTAAGTTTAATCAAGCTAAATATTTTAATGTAACTATTTTACAAACAGTAAATTTTACAGAATGTTAGAATAACACAGTATTAATCTTTCTAAGTATTGTAGCTGCCTGCTACTTTTTTGTCATTTATTAAAAAAATATATATATATTAGCAATAGTGGGGTTAAAATTTCAGGCATGGCCCAAGGGTAACCAAATGTAGCTTCCACTTACCACTGTTCACCCTTGACTAGCAACCACCCTCATCTTCAACAGGGGCCTGATGTTAAAAAGGGCCAAAGATCTCTGCTCTCATCTTGGTTAGAGGGCAGCTCCACTCCAGTGTAATCTGAGTAAATTAGGTTAAGTCTTAGGGCAAAAAAATGCCACTGAGTAGGCCTACACAAGGCAAGCACAAAATAGGAATGCAGAATAATAGCTGAAAGGTCAGGTCTCAGCCATTTGGGTACGTCTGCACTAATAAACAAGCCTGTGCTGAGAGGCGTGGGCATTAGCACTGGCACAGGTAATCCACAGCTTCACTAGCACACTGCCATGATTTTGGTCTGTGCCAGCTCTGATGCTCTCACCAGCAATGCCCGTCCTGTGGTCCCCTGCAGCATGTTCAAAGGGAATGTTCTTATTAGGCAGCATGGAGAAAGCAAGCCTGTCTTGGGGTTGCACATAAGCCATACCACTCTACTTGCCCTTCGAGTCAGAGGAAAGGCACTATCCCATTTAATTTACTAGTAAAGAAGTAGCCTTAGCACATAGTGATGTCAAAGAGAGAGAAAGTACAAAAAGTGATGCTAGACACTATGGCCTAATCCAGCGGCTGGGTGCTAAGGGAATTAACTGACTGGGTCATACGCCTTTTCCCACCATATATGCCAGAGGCTGTGATCACAACATGCCATCGTGCACAAGGTAAATCAACTTCACAGTGCTGAAATGCAGCACAGGCAAGGAAGAATAGATTTGCTTCAACTAATTCCATCTTTCAAGTTTCTTGTCAGCCTTGTCTAGGGCCCATTCAGAGCTCTGGAGACCAAATGGATAAAAGGGAAACTAAGATAACTTTTATAAGTGACTAATTAAAATAATGCTGAAAAGAAAGGTATTTGCTATAAGGAGAAGCTGGCATATAACACTGGCTTTGTATCGGTATAAGTTTTCTTGGGAAGGAAATGGACGGTTCGAATCTCAAAGCATTCCTCTCCGTGGATGCAATGCATCTGTAGCTCAGGGTGTATTACAGACTGCTTTTAATCTAGTGGCTTGTGACAGGAGTTCGGGCCTCAAATTCTTGCTCAGAGATCAGTTCAGAAAATGAGTTGTGGTTTGTCACTGGCCGAGTCTATCGCTGTAAAGTCACACTACTGCAGGTTAGTGGAGCGACAGTCCCTGGTGGGTCCCCTCCAGGGCCCACCCGCACATTGAAGCCAGGATTAGCCCAGGGACACCAGGAGGGTAAGGGATTGTGTACATGCTGGATGACAGGAATGCTTGCACCACAAAAATTTCCTCACAGAGATTTAGATGCCTGAAGATCTCTGCCAGTCCTAAGCAGCCTCTGAGTCAGCAGTTTAAGATCCTTTGAATGGTGCCAGCAAATGTCGTGGTCAATTGCTAAATCCCTTTTAAGTACCCCCTATTAGGCGCTACTGTTCAGGGATTCACATAAGTATTGCAAGTAATAATGGGGTTTGGAAGGCATGTGTTTGCTTAGAGTCTGAAGTGCAACTATTTCACAAGATGTCATGTGTTATGGGCAGCAGCTAGGTCCTAGTTTAGACTGTGATATAAAACCATCTGCAGTGTAATTTATGAAAATGTCAGTCACTAAACCTAGATTTAGAATGTATGTATAGGTCAAGTGCCTCAAAGGGATTTTTTCCTGATTAATTTTAATTTTATGATGTTATTTGGGGTTGGTTTTTTTTTGTTTGTTTTTGATTGGAACCGTGCTCTTCCTTTGACAGTCTGAGAATAACAAAGTGATCCAAAAACAGAACTTAGTTCTGCTCTGACTGTAACAAACACAAAACTCCAGCTGTCCTCAGTGGGCAGCTTTTTTGTTAAGTGAGCCGTATGGAATTACTTTTCAATGTTATGAAAGTCAGAAAAGCATGTTCAGTAGATACTGTACTTAAAGACCTTGTTGTCAAATAGATCTCAAAGGGCTTGCTGAAATTGGTAAGGGGAGAGTTCTGCAAAACTGAAAGAACTAAATAATTCACATCTCTTGCTGCCTCCTCAGTTTAAATTGGAGAGCTTTTAATTTGGATTATATAAGTTTGTCCCTGTTCCAAAACACTAGATTGAATGCCATGTTTAAAAGCACTGGCGTTTCTTGGTAAGTAAAATAGAACAGATTTTTCTGCTGTGCTGCATACCAGAATGGCACTCTCATCTGCTTTATTCTCTCTGCACTCAGAACCAAAGCTTTCTGCATGTAAAAGGAAAGATTCAACTGGGAAGATTCCAAATGCGGAGTCGTGATGTCCGTCTCACAGATAGTTTCCTTGACGATCTAAAACATCTGCCTGCTGAATATGATAAGGGAGAGTATTTCAAATTCCTAGAAGATTATGGAACTCACTACGCGATCTCTGGAACTGTAGGAGGCAAATATGAACTTGTGTACGTGCTGGATAACTATGCTATGTCTCGAATAGGTATGCATTCTCTTGGCCTTGTTATGGTATGCAGATTATCACCAAGAGTCCAGTCATGCAAAGAGATGTATGAGGATAGATTTGTGCATATGGAGCACTACTGAGAACAGCACAGTTCAGTGTGTGGCACACAGTGACATTACAGAATTACATGAGTTCGAGAGATGAGAGTCAGTCTTTGTAACTTCCAGAATTATTTGAAGTCTGTAACTAAGAAAAAAAAAATCTTAAACAAACCTCTTCAAAATATTAGCAATATAATTGGTGTGACATGATTCACAAGTCATCCTCAGTGTCTAGAAAATCTGCCTAAACCTTAAATCCACTTTGCTAGTTGGTACCTCCTTATGGTACAACCACTCGAAAAGTATGATGGTGGCAAAAAATAAGGAATAAATTGAAGAGCTTCCTAGACAGCACATGGTGCACTTGTGGGTGTTGAAACTGTCTTTACAGACTTTAACATTCACACTGGAATTCTCCTTGCCCTGGTTAAGACAGGAAAACAGCAATTTAATCCTCCCTCATGTGCAGTTCAGAGATATGTGGTTTTGTGATGGATTAAAGTGATCACTCTGGAATAAAGCTGGAAAAGGCAATTTTCATGCTGATTTTGGGGATCAGAAAATAAGTACGGGATGCATGCAGCACTAAAAATAGTATTAGGATAAGATACTCAGACTATGCAAAAAGACATGGGGCAAAGATTTCTGTCACTTATGTATCCCACTATTACTCTGTTCACCTGGAGATTGTGAAGCTGGATTATATTTTTTCTTGAGCACCAATCTTAAGCAAATTTCTTTCCGAACACAAAAGTGAAGTTCCAGATTATATGTTTGAGTTTAGTAAATAGAAAGGAGGTGTTGAAGGCGTAGTGAGGAAGAGGATTAGAATTTATGGGAATAGATTACTTGTAAGAAATCAGTGGCCTTAATTAACTTTATGGGGGAAAGGAGTGGAGAAATAAGTTTGAGGTTGGGAGAGACTGGGAAGATCAAATAACTCAGCACATAAAAAGAGCAAATCATAAGCAGCTGAGAAATTTCAATAGAGTATAAGCAAAAAGTGGTCCCTAGAAGAAAATCTGCTTTCAGCTAGGTCAAGGGAAATAGAAAAGAGGTTTTGGAGGGTTTTGGTATTTTCTTAATCACTGTAGGTCTCACCTGCCTCTGCACAGGCACTTCAAATAGAATCATCCTCACATTCATTTCATAAAAGAGGAAAAAGCAGAGGATCAATAGGAAGAAGAAAAGCATAAACATTTCCAATAGCCCTGAAATTAATTCTCCAAGAATAATAATATCACATTATCAATGGTCATTCAATTCCCTCTAATCAGCTGGTTGTTTCCAATTTCAGGTGTCACTGTAGAAGATGTGAAAAGATGCCTTGGCTATCACTTGGATGCCACTATTACATATAAAGATTTACATGCAGATTTTACTATTGATAGTGATAAATGTGAAAAGATTAATATAAAGGACAAGTGTAAGTATATCCTTATTTTACATTATATCTTTTGCTTAAGGAAAGATGATACCCATCGCTTCCCTTTTTATAATCAATATAGTTATTGCTGTTAGGGACAGAAAAAACCCATTAGATCAGTAAAGATGAGGCTGCCATACTTCCATGCTCCCAGGTCAAGCCAGGCTGAGCATGTTTTCCCAGTAAGCACTCAGAAAAATGTATTTATATAACACATACATACACACATACATAGATGGCCACACAAATCAATACAGACAAAAGCATGGCACTCAGGCAAACACAGACAGCACCAATGGCTTCATCCTGTTCTTCTCTCCACCTGATCAGGGTCAAAGTCTGTTAGTGGGAAATATCACAGAATCACAGAATGTTTGGGGTTGGAAGTGTCCTCTGGAGGCCATCTTGTCCAACTGCGCTGCTCAAGCAGGGTCATCTAGAGCAATGTTCTCCCCAGGCAGCACAACACACAGGTATTCCAGCCCCTTCTCAAGATACATATATAGCAAATACAGAACCCTCTAGCAGCTGACCTTAAACATTCAGCTGAACTGGCAACTGGATCCTTCATCTCCCCTGTTCCTGGCACCCAGATGCACAACCCACCAAGGCCTACAGCTGCACTCCTATTGCTGGTATAGACCACATGGTGCACACCAACACACGTAACGGATGCCTTCAGTAACTGGCTTCAGGTTCTCAGTCTACCCAGCAACTGCCCTTGGATCCTCTTATCTCCAGCTGCCTTACACTGACACGCTCACCTGCAAACAGGTTTCAGTCAACCCAACAACTTTGGGGTCTCTCCAGTATTTGGCTTAGAACCCCATGTCCCTCCAGTAGCCAGTTCCTCCAGCTGTGTCACTCTGGAGACATGTACATATCCAAGCCAGTTTAACAGCCACTTTGAGACTTGGCTCCAAAGCCACTTACCCTATTCACCTGCTAGTCTGGCATGGTGTTTGCTAGTGATCACACACTGACATAGGTACCCTCACTTCCTCCAGTTCTTGGCACCACAAACACTAGGTCCTATCAGCCATTGTCCAACTCTAGTTGCTGACACAGATCTTCATATACATGCATGCATGCAGACTAGAGTCTCCTCACCTGGGAAAACAGTTCAAAGTGGAATTTAATGGTAAACCAGGACAGACTGCAAAGATCTGTGACAGTACACGACAGACAAGCTCACTTATCAGCCACCTGTCTATATGAAATCAGTCACCTTTTTTGCCTTTATCCCTCTATTTTCCCATGCTTGTTCTTCCCAAAGCCACCCTGATCCTCCCTTACCTCTTCAATGACAGTCCCCTAAATATATTCTAAGTATTTAAATTTGTACAATCCCAAAATGCCCTTCTTGCATCTTCCTGTTGACTCATCCTCAGCCCCATCCTGCTAATGGTTCTTCTGGGACAGGGCTGGGTGGAGTCAAGGCTTTCCCTTCCCCTGATTAGGCTGCTTGTATTCCCCTGCCTGTCATTGTCCCTTTCTGCCCCTTTGTGTGTCTGGAGATGAATCTTCTATCACATGATGCAAATGCTGCAGAAGGCAAGGAGATCTACTACTGAGTACAGAAAAGGCAATTATTTTCATTGCTTTGTTCTTATGTTTTAATTCTGAAACAAAAGCCCCTGCTGTTCTAATTCCTGCCCTTTTCTGGTTCATCTCAGGTGATACAGTAATTACTCATATTATCTTTGGCTTGTTATCACATGGCTATGATCACCATAATGTCTCTCGTTTTGCCCTTCTTTTCCTTTCGGATATAGGGGTTTCTAATTCAATTGCAAAGTAGATGTCCTCCTACATAAGAGGTATGAGCAAAGAAAGATTGAATTTCACCACAACTAGTGAGTGAAGGGTTCTCTTTACAGTCATTTTATAGAGTTGGACTGGTTGCACTAAAAGGATAACTGTTCTTTAAGATGCATGGGCATTAAACTTTCTCCATTCTTTCCTCTTTCTGTAGCAGAATTTAAGGATGATGCTGTCATTGATGATGTGATTTCCTTAGTTGATGGAGGGAAGATTGACTTTTCAGTTAAAATAAAAGAAATGTTACTGCGAGGATCCAAAACGGTTGATGTAAAGGATTACATAGAGTGGGCTAAGTCTTTGGTTGATGCTCCAGTAGTGATACAGCAACGAGTAAGTACAACTTCTTCAAAGCTTCTGTTCTTACAGTTTGAAAGCTTGTCCTAGGATGGAGGTGAGACTCCAAGTTTATCATGAACTTTCAGGTATTTTTTTCATCTTGGCAGTTTCTTCAGATGCTTACACTAGTGATGGGTATATCAAAGGGATTCAGAACTTTGGATGTCTGTTATGCATGGGCTTCTTTCTTCTACAGCCTTCTCCAATACATACACTTGTTCCAGTTAAGATGAGAAATGCATATTTAAAGAAACAAAATTTGGAAAGAGCAATTGAAGACTACATTACTGAATACAGTGTGTGCAAATGTGAACCCTGCAAAAATGGAGGCACCCTTGTGCTGGTAGATGGAGCCTGTACATGCATGTGCTCAAGCTACTTTAAGGGAATTGCTTGCCAGATTCCCAAATCTACACTAGTCAAAGGTTAGTAAATACTCCAGACAGACTAAAATGAGCATATTTGTTATTTTGAACTATATCCTGACAAAACAAGGCAGAAAGATATCGTAGTACTCCTTTATACCTGGTGCTGTCAATTCCAACAGGTATATGGTGTGGAAGTTAGTGTAAGTTACTGGGTTCTTCCCATAAAGAGAGCACTCTAAATTAGAGTTCATTATTGTCCCACATATATTGTTGTGTCTTGGAATTATACCCCTGGGTCATTCAGGTAAACAGGAGCTTTTTTTTTTTTTTTTTTTTTACTGCAATAAAGCTTGGTGCAGTAATGGTAAACTGATCTCAGGCAAAAGCAATCTCACCACATCATGAGCTACTTTGTCTTCAGTTTCCTTAAAAATCACTGTGTTTGCTAACACATGATCTCATTTCATAATTACTGTGCTAGCTTAGTAGTAGGTTGGTCCACAAAGGAGAAGAGGGTGATGAATGCAGTTCTGCAACAGACAATGTAAAAAATTTATGTGCAGTAAATTTATCCTCTGTGGCCAAGTTTTTAAAGCACAGGTGCCCAAACTGGGCCTTGGAACTTGATATTCAGTCAGTTTCCTAGGGTGACAAATACACTGAAACCTCTGGGCTCTGAAGTAGTGCCACTGACAAGGGCATTTTCAAAAGCCAAATCTGTGCAATGGGTTGTACACTGGAGGCTGCAAAGATTTGCAGTCACTGTAACTGAGAACGTAAGAACTGAGTTCTACCTTGTCCAGCCTCAAAAGTGCCAAGTAAAACGCTCTAATTAATCTTTCTGTCACTGCACAGAAGACAAAGAGATGCTGGACTAATCCTAGTATGGTGTCTTAATCCCAGTTGTCACTGATGGAGGCTGGAGCTGTTGGAGTGCCTGGTCTACCTGCATCAATGGAGAAAGCACTCGAACTCGCCAATGTAATAATCCTACACCAGATCCTGATGGCAGACCATGCCAGGGAGAAAGCATTGAAAAAAGGCCCTGTGGAGAAACAAAATAGTTATGCTGGTCCAAAACAGGTAAGCAGACTCTGATTACTAACGTGTTACTGCTGTTTAGAATAAATGGTCAGCCAATGTCTGGGGCATTTGAGTGACACATTTGAAGAACTGATGGGTAGGTCCATGTTGGAAGAAGGGTTTGCTGGAGTCAAGAAGATGCTCAATATGAGTTATGCATCTTGCTCAACTTTATTATTTTCTAACATTACTTATATAGAACCGATACATATGCATATTTGTAAAGCAGAAATAAAATTGGTTAGTAGTCTCTAAACGCGCGAGGTTTCACACCCCTAATTATCATGACTAAAATAAGCATTCTATCCATGTAGCTAATTGAGTTGCTGTGCTTCAGCCTTGTAGTTTGTTACTCCCTATTTTCCCATACGGGTCCCTATCTTTCTTGGTCCTGCACCTGCTTTCCCAGCAGCTGTATCTTGTTACAGCCACGGCCTGTTGGCACAACATAATTACTTGGTCTCAGGATTCGAGAATAGCTCAAGGCTACCTTCTTCTTAACTTCCGCACAGCAACTTCAGTACAATTCTGATTACAGGCCTATTCTAATACCAGGCCTGGATTGTGCAGATCTTCAGAGATTCTAAAGCCATGCTTCTGCAGCCATTCTTCTGCAGGTCCACTTACATGTATCATTTAAGTCTGTGTTTTGATAGTTTTTTAAAAACAGTCACCTTGTAGCTCAAATTTATGAATGGCTGGATTTATATTTGAATGTCTTGCAAGTAATGTTATACCACAGAACTCAAGAGTAAAATGGAGTTATGTATAAGAACAGATTAAAAATCCAGCTCTTAAAATCCAAATTTCATCTCCATTCCAACTCTCCATCAAAACACCTATGTCTTAGGAAGAGGGAAAGAGACATATTTTCCATAAACAGATATAAAGTCAATTTGGGAGTCTGAATTCTCTTACTTGATGAATAGAATGCTTAAATCCAACAAAGTTCCTGTTATAGCCATTTTGTAACATTTAACTTGGAAAAAAATAGTTTAAGTATATGTCTAGCTACATGGTTTTTTCAGGTTTGGTTGTTTTTCTGCCCCCCGCCCCCCCCCCCCCCCCCTTATTTTTAATACAATATTGTAATGCAAACATAACCAAAGAAACAAACAAAAAAAAAAAAAAAAAAAAAAAAAAAAACGAAACAAAAAAATCCCCCACCAAAACACCCAAGCAGGATTTTGGGAACAGATGCTCTGGTCCATAAAATGTCAAGGTGGTCTCAACTTTCTTCACCTGCTGAGATCAAAAAGCTTGCATGCCAATTGGCTGTGACAGTAAGGTTTTCAGGTCAATGAGAAAGAGTTTGGGTTTTACGTTACCCAAAGTTCCAGAATTTCCTTTTCTGGGAGGTCAGAAAAATAAAAGAGGTGGCAAGATAGGGAAAGGATTTTGAATGTTTCCCCACTGAAACACTCTAATGGTCAGTCTTGTGGTATGGCCTCTCTCTGCACCAAAAAATATGTATCAAAAGATTTTTCTATGCCTGCCCTCTCTCAGCTTCAGTAGGTCAGCTACATCTAATACTCTATTTGTGAAGCATCCTGAAGAAATCATGGTCAGCGGGACAGCACTCATGGGCCATCTAGCTCTACATCTAGGAAATTACAAACTACTTCCTACAGCACCGCATCTCCAGGCTATCAAAGATACTTATTCCATAAGTTATTCTAGAGGTAGGAGAGCGAAATTTGAGAGTAGAATATAATACAGAGCTGGAAATTGAGAGTCATATGAGGAAGACAAGTATAAGAAGTATGGGAAATTGAATAATACTAGCAAGTGGCAGACTCAAAACAGACTGAAGACTAGCCCTTCACACAGTGGGCTTGCCAAAAGTAAATATGTATCTAAAAAACCTCAACATGAACTAATGGAAGGCTCCCAAATACACAGGTAATCATGCTTGCTCAGGAAGTCTCTGAAGCATCAATTTTGGCAGGATGGGAAAGTATTCTGGGGAAGTATTTCTATGTGTTTTCCTACTCCTGGGGGTTCCCTAGGTTGATGCTATGGCTTTCTTGCTAAAAGCAGGGTATCACATTAGCTTTTTCTTGATCCAGTGAAATTTGTCTTATTTAAAAAAAAAATCTCAACAGCAGCTTAATATTATTCCTGCACTGTATCTTTGACATGTTTCTGTTTAGTCATGACAGTGGATACCGTGTGATTATTGATGATACATACATATTCTGATATGTTTACTATGGTACAGCATAGTAAAAGCTCTTTGAAGAAAAATAACCTCACTTTGGCTCCTGATATATCAGACATATTAAGTACTTACTCTTCCAGTAGAAGTCATATACTTAAGTCTTCTGAAAATCACAGTATGTTTTCATTCATTCTTCATTAGAATTAATTTATGCTAGAGTCATATTTGAGACACAGTGAAATCATGATCTTGCTGAGCTATGAGAGTACTATTTCGCCTACATTTTGAACGATATATATGTTGGAGCTACTGTCCTTTACTATTTCTTTATTATTTTTTCTCCTTTTTTAGAAAACAACAGTGGACTCCAAATGAATTCTACAAATCACGGTGTCTGCTGGCCAGCTAGCTACCAAAGAGCAATGGAATGCCATGATTTAAAAACACCTGCAGCTTAAATGATTGCTAATTAAAACAAAACAAAGTAATACATGAATAAACATCTTAACAGAGATGAACTGATGCAGTGGGTGTGGTCCATCTTTTATTAGTCTGTGGCCACCATTAAAGCGTGGATTATCTATCTTCATTAGTCAATGGTATAACAGTGCCTCCTTGTTAATGTTTTTTCCATATTTCTTTGTGGTATGTTTTCAAACTGATTTTTAAGAATTCAGATCCAGCAGGAATATCAGAATAATGTATTTAACACCAGCTGATCGACGGTTTATTGTTAGTAAATAACCTGGGAGAGTCAATAGCTTCTTCAAAATGCCCTTGTGGATTTATTTCCAACCTCTCATGTTACTTCTAATTCATGTCCTTAATCACCAGTATGTTTATGAAGATGTGCAGCTTTACTAGAGTTACTAGTCTTGCTCCTCCCAATATTTGCTGAATGGCCTTACATTGTATCTTGTTGATGTCAATGTGTTAATAAGGTTTATATGAAATCAGAAGCACATTACAAAGGGATAAGATTTGTTATAATACCATCCATATTTTCAGCAAAACTTCCAAAGGAAACAAAGCTGAGGCAATTGTACTGTCATTGCACCTATTTGTCAGTCTTGCTCAGCAACTTTTGAACCTAGAGGACAACCACCGGAAAATTTGTTTGAGGTGGGGAAGAAGGATATTTCTCAAAGAAATTTAATGAAAAAAAGGCAGCTAAGAAAACAAAAATAAATTAGTGTTCCTGTTGAGGAAAAAGTATTAATGTTAACTTAGCTATTGTGGTAGACATCAGAAGATCTACGTGGAAGCAAGATACAAGAAAACAGATTTATTTTTAAAAGAACTAAGGTATATGAAGGCTGAATGGTTTGGAAACACAGGAATCATAAAAGCCATCAGATCAATGAGAACAGTCCTTTGCATACTTGATGTCCAGATCTGGAAGAGGCCCCGGAACCTTCTTTACCTGCCTCCTGCCCACCACAAGTGACCCTGAAGACTTTGAGTACGAAGACCAAACATCACGAGAGAAAGCAGGAGAAAGAACTGTTTCCCAGGTCACTACGGCAAGAGAGCATTCAAAAAGTGGAAGTGTACTGATGCTGACCAAAGAAAGTGAATCACACCCTGTGCTAAGACCAGAAAAGGCCTTTCACTGGTTCCTGCCACCATGAACAGTTCCTTTCACACCACAGAAGTGGAAATAGGCTTCCACTAATTGATGTTCCCAAGTTCAAACTTGGATATTCTTAATGGATAGAGCACACACACCCCTAGCATCCCTGTGGCCTTCCTGGGACATTTCAGAAAGCCTCAGACCTAACACTTACTTACATACTTTGCTGCCCTGTGCACCTGGAATAAAGCTGCTCCGGATGGAAGATCTGATGTTACTGGATCAGGTGTGGGAACAGCAGAAATATTCATCAAGAACACAGTTATCAGATATCAGGAAATCCCTAGCAGACAGAGCAATTCCTCAAGGGCTGCACATGCAAAAAGTCCTGGTTGAAAAAAAAAAAAAAAAAAAAGGCCTAGGGATCAGACATCCTGACCAAGCATCTTTCCAGTACTGTTAGTGTTCTCCATCTGACAAATAATTTTTTTTCCCTTAGGTCAGAATCCTCCCTGTCCTGTCATTAAGTCTCTTCCATAAATTCCTCACCTAGCATATGGAAGCTTTTCTGATCCTCCTCTACCCGCCTTGGAAGATTATTATTGAATATGAATGAATATAAATGAACATAAAATTTTGTTTAATTCCCACTTTAAATGTACTCACAACCTATTTATATCTATTTCATGCTGGTCCTTTATTTTTTAGTATAAATAAGCATTCTTCCTTGATACTTACAGGCCTTGTCATAGCTTCTCCACTTTCTTAAGTTAGACAAGGCAAGAGCTTTTAGTGTCCTTCCAGAAGCCAGGAAGTTCTCCTACTCATACTAGAAGACTTCACCTGTACCTGTGTCAGTTTAAATTCATGGTTGCTTAACATAGTTGACTAGAATTGCACACAATACTCTCAGTGAGCTTCCATCAGTGCTCTGTACAAATTCTTTTCCTGCATCTCCTAAAAATCGCTTGCCTACTATGCACTCAAATCATATGCCCTTTTCACATGTTCATGTCATGTTATTGACTCATGCTTACAGTCTCAAAGCAAAAATTCTTGTTCTTAGCCCTAAATATATGACTCTGCTATTAAACCTTGCTTGATTTCTATCACTCTCAATATACAAAGTCTTCTCATTCTTCCTGTGTCATGAGCTGATTCTCCCCAGTATTAGTAGAAACACTCTTGTTCAGTAAATCTTCAGATAACATCAGTATAGGCCCGCTCTTGAACCAGGTTCCTGAGGCAAGTAATGAGCAGGATCAGTCCCATGACCTGTGCCTGCAGAACACTGCTAGTAATCTCAGGTAAATCTAGTTAGACTCAAGAACTCCCTTTCCACTTCTAAACTGATGTTGCTTTAGCCAACTCCTTGCAATCTTTCTGAAATGTCACAACTTCTCCTGATTCTCATCACAAAGGTCATTATGTGAAATATTCTGCTTAAATCTAATAGATCAAGTTAATTGTATTACCTTTGCCAGTTAAACTTTGTAAAACAGATACTAAGTTATTCAGACGTAATCCATCTTTAATGAAACCTTTAATAAAATCTACCTTAAAGTAGCTACATATACCTGATATTTTCTCTTTCAATTTGTTTTTTTTAAATCTGTTATTAGAGTTGCATAATTTTGCTCTTGAGCAAATAGGCCTACAGCTGCCCTAGTAGCTTTCTGCTTTTTAGAAAATAGGTAATATGTTTGCTAATTGCTACTATAGGTATCTGTAGTGGTATCTGCTGTTATCTATATAACAGACAATATTGATATATTGCATTGAAAGTTTAATTGAAAACCCATGGTTTGGGACTTAGAACAGTGTAGCAATCCTATCAGTGTTTTAGTACTGAGATTACAGGCAAATCCTGATTCCATCACAGAATGCAGTTTAAATCTTGCTTGTGACACAGGCATGGTATTTTCTCTTACTTTGCTGTAATTTTTTGTGTGTTCCCTACTACTTTGTACAGAGAAGTTTGTTTATTGAAAACTTAACTGATTTTTTATTCAGTAGTTGCACATCACTCAAAATATACCAGTGCTGCCCCTCCCCGCCCCCCAAAAATTTCTCATGTACTTCACTCCTTCCTTCCTTTCTTCACCTCTTTTCATTAAGCCCCCTGTTTTAGGGGGTTTTTTTATAGATTCAGTAAGCAAGGTTTATGGCCACATGCCCTGTTTTCCTTCAATTTTTGTGCATAGGAAGTCTGCAGCAAGTGCAGAATTTCAATATCCTGTCGAACCAGGACAACCCTGTATTTCAGATAATATCATCTATGAAGAGTTGAATAGTCAAATGTTAATTGACTGAAATATATTTCAGCTTATTTGTGGAAGAAAATTATATCAGATTTTAAACATGGATAAAAATATGAGCCAGAAGCAGACATGCACAAGGTTGGTAGTGAATTCACTGCAAGAATTCAAGAACCCTGAGTATGAAAGACAAAACCAAAATATGTTTGATTTTTTAGTTCAGCCAAAGATTAGTGAAAACAAAACTTCATCATTTTCTCATCAACATAGACTTGTTTTTCATTATAATCTTGAGGGTGATAAAAAGAACGAATGCTCATTCACTGTTATTTGTCTTTCACAGTGGTGCAGTGTATCCCAAAAAAATGCTGTTAAAAATTCTGTTGTCTCTTATAATATGCAAAGCAAGGATTTTGCTGATATCTTTTCCTGGGAAGGCTAGATAGATAGACTGCACAAACTTTTATAGAAGGAAGTGCACAGTGAAGCACAAAGAACTTTTTTGACTCTCTCTAGTATAGCACGTCATCTTCAGCAGACTTGTGCAGACAGACAGCCCAAAACTATGGTAAGTACAGAGCTCTATTCTTTTACTTTTTATTACATGGAAGCATAAGATTTAGTACTAAAACCGCAGTGAATGTGACTGTTAAACTTAAATCATATTTCTAATAGCTTTCAATTCAGTTCCTTGCAGTTGACTTCCTGCTTTTGAGGGCATGAAGAAACATTTTAGCTTTTTTAGCTCCTTCATCATGTGAACTGATTTCTATGTGCTTTACTGATCCTGGCATTCAAAATTAAGGAAGAGAAAACAGCTTCTTTCAAGGCTAAACCGACAAATGAATTTGTGTATCATCTAATGGAATTCCACAGTAAAGTGTCAAGGTGACACAAAGCAAGAAATTGGAACTGGTCAAGATTTTTAATTAGATTTCCAGAAAGCGATTGCACTATTTTATTTTGATTCAGAAATAATTTGTAACTAAAAAAAAAATTAAAAAAAAGAAAAGATTTGTGCATTTATGTGTAAATCTCTAGTATAGTTGTTGGGGTTTTTTAACTAATCTGTAGAATTTGTTTCCTTAAAGACAGTTTCTTTAAAATTTCATACTCTATATATGCATCTGGTTTTAGAGATATTTTATGAATAATCCAAATCAATAATTTCAAGATAAGTGATTTTACAGATGAATGTTGAAAAGTATGACACCTGAATATCTTTTCAGGCCACCTTTGCTCTGGGAAATAGCTCAGAACTCCTGGAGCAGCTTGTATACTTTTCGTTATGTGTTCAACATACTTGCATATTTACATGCTGTTCCTAGACAAACCCTTTTGTGAACGCAGCTAGACATTTGAATCATGCCAGAAGGGTAATTGTGTTTGCCTTGAAAATTTTAATGTAAGGTAACATATTTTTATATTTAAAATATAAACCTGATAGTTCTTATTCTATTTATATTTGTAATAATGAATCCCACTGTGTAGAAGCAAGTATTAAAGGGAAAATTGCTATGTTTGTTTACACCAATAATTCTCTTCAAGTCACTTGACCTACTCTAGATTTACATACGGATATATGGGATCTGAATAGGGCAAACAGTTCTACCAAACTACCACTCACTGTGCTGTTCATTTCTGTTTGCCACAGTGATTCTTGAACTTGAGCTAGTCATTCAGGAACCCAAATATATATCTGGAGACTTTGTATTTACAAAACCCTACATTAAAATTTTCAAGGCACACACACAATTACCCTTCTGGCATGATTCAAATGTCCAGCTGCTTTCACGAAAAGATTTGTCTAGAAACAGTATGAAAATATGCAAGTATGTTAAACACAGGGCTTCTGCTGTTGCCAAATGCAGTTTGAAAAGAAGCAACAATTAACAGTTTCACTTTTTTGTTTAAATCTTTTCAAAACTCAGAGTTGCTCTCTTTGAATGACTGAAGTCATTGGACTTCAGACAGCCATAGAAGACTAGCAGGTCCAGGTGTCTTGCATAACTGGGAACACAGCAGATTTTTTAATTGATTTGTGCAAAATGCAACTCACAAGGCTAAGGATAATAAAATGTTCAGGATACTATTTTCTTTGTGACCCAGGCACAATTTTCTGTCAAAGCCAAGTGGAGCATAAGAAGTAGAGAAACACTGAGAGACACAAAATTTTTTCCTGATCTTTAGGCTGCTTTAAAAAATATTATAAATATCTGTTCCAATGAAATAAAAAAAAGTGTTTTTCTGCTCACTGTATGAGACACCAGGGAAAATATTGTAAAACTAGTCAAGCAGTGGAACAGTAGTGGATTGTCTACAGTACTCACTGACAGCTGTGCTCTGTGCATACACAATATCCAGTGATGCTTCTAGATTAACACAGAGGACCAAACTGCACTCAGAACATCCCAGACTCTGGCCTCCTAGTTATCCTATAGCATCTTGCTGTCAACTTGAGAGGTCCATGTTATTGCAATGTGTTAATGAGACCCCAATGACATTAAGGAGGATGTTGTACTCCCCTCAGTAATGCACAGGGATAGAATGACAGTCACTGGAAAAAAAAAGACATTGAAAACAAGATGCAAAAAAAAGGAAAATCCCAATTAGATGGGGGGTTTTCCCCTAATTTTTAACAGTGAGGGAAATCAAACACTGGGACAGCCCAGAGGGGCTGAAGATTCTCTATCCTTGCATGTAGTCAAAACCCAGCTGAAGAATGCTCTGAGCAATGTGGGGACGCTGGCCCTGCTCTAAGCAAACAGCTGGACAAGATGACTTCCAGAGGTCAGCCCCTGCCTAGATAGATCATGCTGTGAGGCTAAGTTGTGTAACAAGGAGTGGCTGCTCCATCAGAGGTCACTGTTGTGCAAGCACCCAGCAGTGACACCACAGAAAAGGCACGAACACCATAATTGTGCAAAGCCCCACATGAGGTAGGGTTCCCGTCTGCCCAGCAGCTGAAGGGTGAGACCCATCTGGCTGCAGGGCAGGTGCATGATAGAAGAGGGACCACTTCTCTCTCCTTTCCCAGGTAGCACATTCCAAGTATGGAATCAAAAGAGGAAATTATGGTTAACTGAAGAGAGGGGAGTCTTAGAAAAAAAACGGAATAGAGGGCTTGAAGGAAGAAGTATTCTTTTTGAAAGAAGAAACTCTGAGTGTACCAGCAAGGTTTCAGAGCACGGGATTTGTGAACATTCTCTGCCTAAGCTGACTTTACCAACAGGACTACCAGCAGGTGGAAGATTGATCCTGGTTTTCTGCTGTGGTTGTCAGAGACAGGAAGGAATGCATTCTTACTTAACCTAACTTTCCATTTCTTTTGTTCATGGGTTTATATCACAGGTTAACCCGTCACTTCAAAGCCAGCAGGCTTTGTGACCAACCTGCTAAGGATCAGGGATCAGAATTCATTGACAGTCAAAATTTTTTAAAAGCCCAAAAGACGGGGTCATAGGAAGGCTGTTAGGCATTACACAAATCCTATGCTTGAAGGGCTTAGGAAATTTTTTTGTTGAAACATTCTTTTTAAAGATGTTTGAATTAAACTGGGTTTTCATTTTTAAACTTCATTGTCTCTGATTAAAAGTTCCATGGGAACATTTCTGAAGTTATTTTGTGCTTTGTACTCTTTACGCTGTGAGAGCATGCTCTTTGTTGTTGTTATTTAGGCCACATCATTGTCTTTGTTACTGATGTCAGGAATTGTACTAAATTCAGAAATCATATAAAGGGCTGCACTTATTTTTAGTTAAACTTTAACATTCTATATTGAACATTTTTCCAGGTGCCTGATTTCATGTCTGACAAACCTTGAAAATGTGTTGCTCACACAAGAAAATTCACACTAGAGAATGTGAGATTGCTTACATGAAAGCAATTCTGAGGGCTGACCAGTTCTGTGATGGGTCAGATGGTCGAGGAAGAAAAGTATAAAAAGGAACAAAAGGCTGGTATGGAAGACCTTGCAGTACAGCACTGGCTGGGAGATGGGAACAAGAAGGATTCTGCCCATGTGCAGCACAGAAATTGTCCTGTTTGTGTTTCACTTGTTCCTGTCCAACCAACCAAGCTGTCCTACAACTACATTTGAAGCATGTGTTCCTACCTTCCTTCTCCACTGCAAGAGTAGTTTAGATACTCCTCACCCAAACACACATCTCATGCAATTGCTCTAATCCCGTGTTTCTTTGTACTGCTGGTACAAATGCTCTGCCTTGTAACCTCAAGCAATCAAATGATCTGGACTGACAAACACCTCTCCTCCCATGCCCTAGTCCCTTTCCTTTTCTCTCATTTTCTTTCCTTTCCTTGTATATTTTAAATCTGTATTTTCTGTGACACATGTTACAGAACAGTCTGCAACTTCCATAGCAGCAAGCTTGAGGGGAAGTGCATGAGGCACCTTTACAAACTGCAGTGAAAAATAGCAGAGGTCATTGCATAGTCCTCTAGGCTCTTGGGGAAACAGATTAACAGTGTAATTATTAGGTGTCCCATGCCCCACATAAACACTTAGAACATATTACTTCCTCAGATAGTACAACTAGTCGAGGCAACTGAACACCATGATAGCACAGGTTAATTTTTTTTCTATTGTGAATTTTCCACTGATGTGGTTAAACTGTTGACTTACAGGAGGAGTTGCAGAAACAGTGCATAGGATGTGTGGCAAACGGATGAGTGATGATTTATAAATAAGTAAAACGGGTCTGCAGCAAGAAAGAATGCATGCCAGGCCTACACAGTGGATTCCTAAACTATTTACACAGTGGCAGTTACGTGGACATGAAATGTGTTCTTGTCTTCCTTTCCACTCTTCCACAATCCAGATCCATCCTCATCCTCCTACCTGATAGTACACACAAACTGGCATCCCAGTATGTTCCCTGCCCCCTTACAATACAGCTTTAGCTCTATAGAAAAGAGCCCTAATCGCATGCTGTCGCAGATCCTGCTTCACTCTGCTTTGACCTTAACCCTGCACTCTCAGCCACTGCTTGGGGTCTCTGCAGTGACTGAACTCATGAAACAGACTGGGAAACAGGGAGCTGGTGGTCCAGCTGTAGAATCTGGCAAGTTATAGTGTATCAGCTGATCCACAGTAACTGCCTGTGTGAAGGCTCTCTTCAGCCACATGATAAGGACACTAATTATTTGCACAGAAGCACTTTATCCTGCAGTTCAGGTGCAGAGGAGGTAGCGTTTCAATGCTGCAGAACCAACTGCAAGCAAAATTGAGAGTTTTGCTACCACTGCTATCACAGAATCATAGAACAGCCTAGGTTGGAAGGGGCCTTGAAAGATCACCTGGTCCAATCCTTAGAACTACATCTCTTTTTTAAGTAGTTCACAAACTGCTAATAGTATGTATCAGTTTTCATCAACTGCTGGGTATGGGTCTGCATTGCTCATGAACTTTCAGAGCGCAGAATCTATACAGGAGGGCATTAAGTACTACTAAAGGACAAAATCCATGAAAGCGCTTAGCACCTCTCCATTTCTGGCCTTTGTAAATCAGCTGGATCTACTAGAATCAGTATTAAAAAAACCCAAACAAACAAAAAAAAAACAACCCCAAAAATGCAAACCAACAAAAATCTCAATGAAAAGGACAAGAAACTGAAAAAACTTCATGAGAGACAGAGAAAAATATCCAATGCTGGATTAACTGTTCTCGAAATTGTGAAGCCTTGTAAAGATTGGTTTCTGTTGTGTGCATTTCGGATCTCTTGAGAAGTTTGCCATTAAAAGATCCAGGAGGTAATAGAGATTTTTTGTAAATACTTCCCAGTGCAAAGTAGCGTAATAGCTACAATAAAAAGAAACATTACAGGATGATATCAGAGATCAGTGTTACATGGTGTCTCACCCACATAAACATGGCATTTGGTGAGCTCTACAGTGTAGTTCGTGTTGGGTGCTTGTGTTATTCCTGGCACAAGAGCAGAAGAAAAGGAGCTCCAGCCTAGAAATAAGAGAGGTTTTCTTTTTTACTCAGCTCTTCAGTGAGTCAATGGGACTTGCATGAGAAAGGAATCATCTCTTTTCTGCAAGCTGTAAATGATACACAGACAAAAACACACACTCTTTAGCTGTGTGACTCCCTGGGAAAACTAACTTGACAAAGTGAGTCAAGGTTTCATTGCAATATAGATAAAATTTCTACCATATAAATCAAGTTAAACTTAAAGCACTGACTTTATTTAACTTGGCCTTTCTACCTGAATATTTTAGAATATAAAAATATTTGTAATACCGCATGTATGGTAACTAAAATGTTTAAATCCAAGACCATGAGAAGAGACTCTAAAATTATTAGCTACAGTTATGGTAATACTAATTATCACAGAAGCAACATGAAAGGATGCAGAAGCAGAATGGTGAAAGGTTCATGGCAAGTAAGAATTTAACTTGAACCTTCATTTTCTCTGTTTCAGATGTTTCCAGATTTGGCCCTACTTGGGACAGGTACTTACCTGAGAGCACATAAAGTACTGAAAGACATCAATCACATTACATTAAAACTCATTTTTGTCTTAACTTTATCAGGGATTGCTTGACTTATCAAAATTGATCATAAAAATCTGGTTTTTCATTTAATTTTATTTTTTTAAGCAAGCATATTTTTAAAGCAAAAGCAGCCTGGCAACCTGTATTATGGTTTGGCTGATAGCTACAAACTTAGGTCTGATCTCCCACTGCCTGGATCTGGGATGCTTTTAAGGAAACATGTTTCTATTTGCTTTTCTGCACTAAAAGCAGATGAGATTTGAAGAGCTGATGGGGTTTTAACGTATGAGAGAGCAGGAAAGGAGGTTGTTAAGTTTGAGTGCAGAAGCATGGGACGTCCAGAGATCCCTCTTTCCCTCCCGCAGGGTTTGCACAAACCCTGGTGAGGAGTGTACATGTTCTCACACATTTTTTTTGCCTCCCAGGCAGAGGCTGGGAAGGGCCTGTTGAGGAGAAAGGGAAGTCGAGGTGTTTTGCTAAAGCTGTCTGTTCCTCTTGCTTTTCCACTTCCTCTTCCTCCTGGTATCGGCAGCTGGGGGGCATGCCAAAGGGGAAGCCAGGCCGGTGGATAATCCCCGGCCCAACCATTTACATGAGGGCATGTGGGGAGGAAACCGAAGTGACTTCTTCCTCGAGGAAACGGTTTCCTCCCTCCCTTCCCACCCCACCTCCCCTTCCCCCAGTGCAGGCTCCCTCCCTTCTCTCCCTGGGTGTGCAGATGCTGCTGAGGGCAGCTGCTGAAACGGCCACTTCCAAACTCTCTGTCTGGTGCTGGCTCCCTCCATGGCAGGCTGAGGCCCAGCCCCGAGGCCCAGAGCTGGCCAGGGCCCATGGAGCTGGCGGTGGGGGAGGGCAGGGCACAGGCACAGCCACTGCCAGGGGCACAGGGGAGGGGGCTGAGGGGGCGCAGGATCAGGAGGGCAGGCGAAAGGCTGGCCACGCTCCCCGGCTGCCAGAGCTCCTTTCCCCACTCGCACTGCTTGTGCCCTGCCTTGCTCCTCCATCCTCCCTCTCACCCCAGCCTCTGCTGATTTCCCCTCATTACACAGCTTCTAGCAACTTCACAGCCAGAAAGACAGCTTGCTTGTCAGCCTGCCTGCTTGCTCATTTGCCTTACCAAGATGGCCATCATGTCCTCTCCACATCCCACTTTCCTCAGGCTAGGAGTTGGTTGCTCCAAACTCAGCCATCATGGCTACATGCACATCACCTGCAACTTATCTCATTAAATCACCTAATAAGTTACAGCTGGTGATCAGCTGTGGACCTCGGTGAGGTATAAGCTGTGGGATGTGGTGGGTGATAGTGCTGTGGCAAGCTCCAGGAGTCCTCCCATGGTGTGATTCATGAAGCAGTGCCTGTATGCATCAGGCTCTTGATCACTGTGGTGAACTCTGTGCTTTCAAGTGGATTTTCTGGTGCCTGTAGAAGGTTTAGCAAAGGCCTGGTGTTCCCATTTAGTATCTCTGAAGCATTTTGTTCTGTGGCACTTCTTTCAATTCCCACCAAATTCCTGCCACTGAACCCAGACAAACACAGGAACACCAACATCAGCAAAAACTGCACAGCTTGCAGGGGAAAACAAGCCTAATCCAAAAACTGCTTAATCTGAGCCACCTGTGTGAGTGAGCTTTGCATCAAAAGGGGCAGGGAAGCGCCTGTGACATGGCAGGGGGCACTACACAGAGCAGGTAATGCAGGGCAGTGAAGATGAATAATTTGGTGGACTGTGACTGTTGATACCTGAATACAAGGTTTGTATTCAAAGAATTACTTGAGATTTGAGTCAACAGAGCATTTCTAAGGTCAGATGGCAAAAGAAAGACTTTCGGCTTTTTGCATGCAAGATTTTTTTAATGGTAAGATTGGGGGGTTTTATGGCAGATACTTTCTGTCAGCTTTAGATGTCCGTGGGAAGGACTGTGCTTTGGAAGTAGTGGTTTGTTACAGTGCATACACCCAAGCAGAAAATGAGGAGCGTAACATGCATGTGACCGTGATGCTCTGGAGCATGCTGGGCTTTCCTCTATGACAGAAATAAACCCTTCACAAAGCGGTCAGGTTAAGGAGACTCTGCCAGTGTCATCTGATTTCTTTCTGGATTTTGCCAATTCTACCTTTCTCTAGTATAGAAAAATATAAATAATGGAAACATATTTCTGCATTCCTTGTTCAGACAAATATGAATATGGTAATAACCGTCAGCAGTTATAGGTTTATAGGGAATGAATTATGACAATTCAAAAGAGCCACAGCATTGACTTGAGGAGGTTCCAGGGAATCCTACGTGTCAGCTGTCCACAAACAGTATCTGGAAAGTCCAGTCATTCCCATAAACACGACAGTGCCTGTAGACATGACAGG
This sequence comes from Falco peregrinus, assembly GCF_023634155.1. Taxonomy (NCBI): domain Eukaryota; kingdom Metazoa; phylum Chordata; class Aves; order Falconiformes; family Falconidae; genus Falco; species Falco peregrinus. The sequence continues at coordinate 70,666,017 of NC_073739.1, forward strand.
ATACTGCTAATACACTCATGATCACATCAGACTTGTCAGAAATACTAAAACCACCTTCAAATGGCAACCCAATGGAAATGCACAGCACATTTTTCAGGAAGTCCAGCCCCATCTGCAGACACAAAGATAATGCAGACTGATGCTACAAGAAGTGTTCGTTCTCAGAGCATGCTGTAGAAAATGCAGGCAGAAGCTCCTGGTGATGTTCAGAAATATAAAAGGTTTTACTGAAAAATAGTATTTTCCAAAGTGATGATGTGATAGGATCACTGCCATGATCCTGTCATGGCAGGGTGGTGCTTTTCCACAGAATTTCTGGCTCTGGGGAGTGCCACAGCATTGCTAAGCGGGACTGTTAACTTGCCTTGCCCTCTTATGAGGCTCACGTACTTGAAATGTTAGCCCCCTGGAGCGTCATGAAACCAGACAGACTGTGTCTCTCTCAGTAGAAGTATGTAAAGAGAGATTATCAACAGAGAAAGATGTCATATCTGCTGCTGCCTCTGGTCTGCTACTACAAGGCAAAAGCCCCATCAGAATGAGGAGGAGGCAGGAAGAGAAGTTTTAGTGAAAAACTGTGCTAACATTGGCTTTCTCTGGCTAAGCACATATTTGCATGGGTTGTGTATTACAGATATACAGGGGAACACTATTCTGAATTAGGAAGGAGATTGTCAAACATGCTTTAGTGATATTAATGCACCTGTCGAAAGGTGCTCTTCTGTGTACTTTTTTTCCCCTATATATACATGGTTTAAGGATTACCTGCCCTAACTAAGCATTTCTGTCTTTTTCTTCTCTGACCCTTACCACTAACTCTGTTAAGATCTCTCACCTGTTTTGGGATCATAGACTAAGATCAGTGAAATGAAGAAGGTTAAAAACAACATAGAAAGAAAATAAGATATTTTTATTTTTTATCAAGTCACTTTGGTTTACCACCTCCAACAGTGGTACTGACACAGCTGTAGAGGTAAAAAGATCCTGACTATGATATTCTTTGTGAGCATTGAATTGGAAAGCCAGAGGTGTGAGGTGGGAGTGCTTGACCTATCAAACCATTTCAGACCACAGGACAACATCAGTATATGAAAGATGCCTTAAAAACGTGGACTAGCACTTACAGCAGAGAAACTCGGTGAAGCTCTTTTTCTCCCCTTTTTTCTTTACTCTGTTTCTGACAAATTTAATTCCTAAGCAGCCACTTTTCCCAAAGGTACATGGAACAGAATGTTGAATAAATGCCCTGTTAAAAAAAAAAAATACTTATGGCTGCAGTCAAAAAAGTTGCACATGGGAACAGTAACACACCATTGCTATGCTGCAATTTGATGCTAGGTTTGGTCAACACAGAGTCTAGCATGTCACACTTACACATGAGAAGGCATTATCATTACTGACATTCTTATCTTGCTTGAATATAATATTGTGATTTTGTGGCTGCTGCTGCTGTTGGTTCTTTGTGAAAAATAAAAAAAAAAAAAAGGCAAAAAAATCTATAAGCTGATTACAGGCTCGTAGATCTTGTTCCTTAAAGTATTAATTCCTTCAGATTCTTTCTTCAACTTAAAATAGCTAATTACCTCAAATCATTCACAAACATCCTTCACAGAAATAAGTGGGAAAAACAGAGAGGATCTGGGAGGCTTTTGCACCTGCAAGTGTAAAATGAAGCACATGGTAGACATTGCAGATGCATAACTTTCACAGCAATTTCACAGCATAAACAGTTGTTTTCATTGTGTTTGTTGCAACTTATATTCTCAGCAGCATTCTGTCAGTTAGTGATGTATTTATTTCGGTGTTTTGGTTGAAAAAGAAGATGACAGGAACAGTCTAGCATTCAGAGTTGCAACAATGAGTTTTTTCTTTGATCATTGCTTGATTTTTCTAGCACTGATACTGTGCTCAAACTCTTGCAGTGGTGTTTACGCATGCAAAATGACTACACTGCTGCAGTTGGTATCTTAAAACCATCATGAAGACCACCAGATAGAATAGCAAGAGCCACAAAGTCTAATCTGCATTAATATTAAAAAAATGCTTCATCATTGATGATGATTGTTTATTTTCACAAATAAAAACGATTTTACAAATAAAATACAGTTTAGCAGAATCAATAGCATGAAGAATTGCTTTTTTCCCACTAAGAAAAAAACATTGTGTTATGTAACAAAAAAGTTACCATTGGCAAGTGGCAAATATCAAGCATGTGGCAGTGTTTTTAACTCAAATAAGCTCCATCCAGTACTCTGATAGGCTTCTAAGCAAGTTAAGATAGAAGGTTTTGTCAAATTAAGCTCTAAATATCAAGCACTTCCAATACCTTAGTTTGACACCCAAAAATGTTTTGAAAAATACTAAGAAAGTTGTGCAGAAGTGACAGACAATGAAGAAAAGTCAAATAACTTTTCATGAAGCTCCAAGACACACAATTTTTCTTCTGCAATCTCACCTCCATGCACAGCTGAAGGTTTACCTTCAGCACAAACACAGGTTTAGAATTTCTTGTGGGTCTTATTTCATCAATATTGTTTTTCCTATCCCATATCATCTTTGAAGCCTTTAATTTGTGTAATGAACTCACAGGTAGAAGGGCAGAAGAAATGGATGATCATAGGTTTTTTTAAAAAACATCTCCACATAGCAAAAGCTTTAAAAAAACTGACTAGTGGAATCTCTTGAGATCCTACTGGCAAAGGCAGGACCAAGCAAACGTGTTAGCTGGCAACTGGTGAGTGAGAATGCATGCAGTGATTCCCAATGGTAGCAGGGGACTAGACCAGATGACCCAAGAGGTCAGTTCACTCTTGTATTTATGCTTATAATTACCACACATGTTTCATTATCTATTATTCTGTAGACTCAAGTTTGTATGCACCAATATAGCTTCACAGGACTCTGCAATATGGGGTAAAAGCAATACTTTTAGATATCACATGGCTAATACTGCTGATGGCAGCAGTCAAACAGTCTGAACACATTTTAGTTCCCTTTTCCCCTACCACTTCTTGCTTAATATCCTGAGGAGAGCAGTTTTCTCTACTGATCATGATAAAGAAACCCACAAGCGACATTCTTACGCAAACCCTCCCTGAGAAGCAGAACTCCTCTTAGCAAACCAGGCTGTTTAGGCTCTTAGACCAGGCTGTTAAGGTGATACACGCGTGGATTGTCACATTGAGGGAGCCAGTTTTTCTGCCTGTATCAAAATATTGGGGAGCTTTGCGGAATCCAGGTAAGCTGTTGTACATGTTTGTCTTAGAAATAAATGTGCAAAGTTCCAGAGAAGTAGAATCAGTACAAGGTATTACATATAACCTCATATAACTGGAAATTTTAACTTTAGATTTTACTTACGGTTAGTTGTGGAGTTGAAAAGATGCCAAGCTGACAAAATGGAGTTTTCTCTCTCTAAGTTTCACATTTCATTCCCTGAAATTTTACTGAGAACATTCCTAATCTAAGTGATCTTTGTATTTTGAATAGCAACAGATATAGTATCATTTACAGGCAATTATTTTCTAGTAATCCCTTTTGCATTGTTTGTGGCTGGTTGAGTTGTGGGTGGGGTATCTTGAAATTTTAGAAACAGAGGCAGGAACTTTTCAGTGGCAGGAACTCATTTTTCTTCCTTGAGATTTGGAGATGTTACATTAATTTCACTGGAATAGCCAGAGTCAAATCAAAGATGTTCAGAAGGCAGTCACTGTATACACTATATATAAACATCGTTCTGACTAAAGAGGGATCTGCCTGCTGCATTTCCTGGGCAGGCTCACTAGAAAATTTACGTTATCCTGAAAGCTGTTGATTAGCATATGGGAAAAACAATTTTAAAAACCCAAATTATTAAGTATCATGAAACTCTGTTCTTATATAAAGCCATGTTAAAAAAAAATCGTAATTCTATTTCAGAAAGTTATATAAGTCTGTTTTTATTGGATAGAAGTTCTTGGTGGAAAGTTGAAGCTGCCAGGCTTCTGCTGTTGAAGACTGAGTTGCCAATTGTTGGTAGGGTGGGTTTTTTTTTTTATTTTTACATAGACAGGTACCAAAAAGAAACAAGAAAATAAGACTGAAACTGTGTGAAACTTATCAGGACATAGGATGAAGAGATGGCCGTGTATGGATAGATACTTTGGCTTCATGCATAGGCTGTGACAGCAATACTTTGGGACCAAGCTGGAATGTCATCTGGCTGTTCCGGACAAGACCTACACCTTCACTAGTTCTTATCTCAAACTGACCTGGAGTGGATGAACTGTATTATCTTCTCATGTCCCTGCAATATGATGTAGTTAGTCTTATGATTAGGTAAAAGATGAGAAAAAATGACAGGAGAGGGACAACAAAAGTGCAGAGGAATGCACAAAGGAAAAGGTAAAGAATACAGTGTGATCAAGCTGGAACACCATCTTGTCTAATTTTGACAACGTGTCCTTGTAAGTGTGCTGGTTTTGTCTTGCTGGTGTTAGAGGGATATGTGAAACGATGTTCTCAGGACAATGTAGAGGCTGTCAGCCTCTCAACAGGGAATCCTTTAGATTTGTAATTATCCTTTCCATCCCAAAGACTGCCTTTCAAAAAAACCCTCAGACAGCAGAATAGCCTGGCTCTTCATTATTTAGCATCTTATTAGAGCTTGTTTCTCTTGTATACCAACCATTATATTAACAAGTTTGGACGGATGCTGTCTTTCTGCCTTCTTTTCGTACTTCCCTTTCTTACACTCATAGGTACAGAGTATTGCGACATCTTAACTCCACTTTCCAAATGCTGCACTCACTATTACAGGGAGTCTTTTTGAGTCATTATAACTAGACACAATGGGAAGAAAAGCAATGTGGAAATGATCTATCTGTTCTGGAAACATCAAAGTTGTATAACAATAATTCTGAAGTCTCTGTCTGGAAAAGGAAAGAGCCATGCAATAATTTATGACAAATTCAGAATGGCACTAGCATCTAAACAAGCAGCTAAACTCCCTCAAATCCACCAGTTTCAGAAGAACATGAATCAGGCCTGCATAAAGTTGCCAAATAATTTTCAGATCTACATTCTTCTGTAACTTTCATACTCCGTATTCCTAGCCTTTTCTGTCCAGTTCCTTATTCCTTATACCCTGTCCATGGGTCAGAGCTCAGTTCCCTTAGTGGTAATCAGCTTCTCTGGTTATTTCACTGTCACAAGTATTCATGAGCATATACGCTTTTCCTCTTAAAGGGATAGCTTTACAATCTTTATTTCATTACTTTCTCGCAAACTTATCAAGATCTGATCCTGATAAAAGATCATATGTTTCTAAAAGGCCTGTTTAGACCCTATCATACAGGAATAGAAAAGAAAATATTACAAGTGAGAAGTGAAAAGATGGGTTGGTTTTTTTCCCTTACAACTCAGATCTGCATGTATTTTAAAGAATTGTACAACTCCTTGTACAGTCAACAGTTACATATACTTTGTTTGCTTAATTCAAGATCATATGCACACTCATCTCCTATCCCTTTCACTGATCCAGCGTTGCTGTTTGAAGAAAGAGCAACCACAGGGGAAACTGAAGTGAAATGGCTTCACAGAGACTGGAAAGTAAATAATGACAACATATTTATGCCAAAACAAAACAAACATTTTTTGATTAGGCTGCCAGTTGAGACAGGAATGGTCGCAGTAAATTCAGCAAGAATACAGTTGGAACCTTTGTTTTTCTTGTGTTCTCATTACACTGTACTTCTATACAGAAATGTGCAGTTATATTATAAATAATGGAGAATTTCACTTGTTTGCACTGAGGTAATGAAGATCTAGTTGCAGAAGAATTGTGTACAAGTGTATCTTGGTATGTATGTGAGTCTCTGTTGAAGGCAGTGGGAAGCTGGGAAAGCACTTTGTATGCAAGTCTCCTTGATGAATCTATGGCATGGGAACTAAAACCTGGGTATTGTTCTAGATTTGAGCAAACACATTTGAATAATGCAACCATCTCCTATCAAATTAAATGTTACTGAGTGCCTTATGTGCTGCTTCCAGTTTAGATCAGAAGCTGAAAAGCAAAAAATGTTTTGTATTCAGTTTCCCAACAGATCACAAAGAGAAAGTTCATAAAATACCCCAAGTACTTCTTGCATGAGACTCCTCTGTCCCACAGACACTCTGCATTTTAGAAGGGAAGGGTAGACTAAACTTAACCTCACTTCAGAATCTTTTCAAGTTCCTGTTCAATGATTTTCAGCCTAATGCTAATCTGTGTGCTAACAAAATAGGTAATGGCCACAATGATTCTTTTTCCCAGTTCCCCATCTGTCTACCTGGCCAGTCAGGCTGTGCATTAGAATCCACAATATGGCTTCTAGTATAACGTAGGTTATAAAAACAGGAACTGGTGACGTACGCTATAAAGAAGCAGAAAGATTTCATAGGGTTTCTTACTCTCTTCTGATTCCTAGTGTTACATTTACCACATACTACTCACTGTAAGTAAATGAGAGAGGCTACAATGCTAGTCACAAACCCTTCCACGTGCCTAGCACCTTTTCACTCTTGAAAAGTCTGTAAATCTGCATGACTAGGGCAGGATTTGTTCACAGTACTGGGAAGAAATTTGTTAAAAGTAATCCATTCACAGTCCTAATGTGGCAGTAGTGAATGGTTCAGTCCGTATGAAAGCATGTATGAATGTAATTGATATTGCTATTACGAAGATGTAGAAAACTTCTCAGAAACCATTTATTATTACAAGAACAGTTTCTTCAAGGCCACCATTTCCAGCTTCCAAAAGACCTACATGCTGAAAGTCTCTTGTCCAGAATGTTCACATTTCTGTAGCTTGACACTGCACATTTTCTTACATTTCAAATGTAAGAGGTAGCAGAAGAATCGATTCATTACTATAACTTTCAGAAGACACGAGCTGCTGAGTTAGCCAAGCAGCTGATCAGATTGTAATTGATAAGTTCTGAAGACTTTAGACACTGAGGTAAAGTTCTAGTATCTCTGATGGTTTAGATTTTATTACAGAAGTTAAAAAAAAAAAAATCATTCATTAGTACAAAGTCAAAAGGCATCAGAGACAAAAGGGCTTGTTATTCTCTCTGGCATTGCAATTAGCTTAACTTTCTATGTAAGTGGGTAAAATCAGTGCTTTGTGAGGTATTGTGGGAAAAATCTTGAATCGCTAGTGATACATATATGTATCTCTGCAGCGTAATTTTGTGTGTGTGTGTGAGTGCATATGCGTCAACTAGCAGTAGATGGTTTGAACCTGATAATCTCTATAGTAAATGTGTACTTCCTCCCTTCCCTGTATGTGCAAAATATGGTGTTCTGGGGATAAGTTTCTTATACGATCTATCTTGTTTTGCCTGTATTTATTCTAAGTAACTTTGTAGTATAATACAAACAGTTTGGAAGGACTTTCTTGGTGACCCTGAAAGACTGGGAAAGCTAACTTGAAGTTGCAGAGGTCACTGTTAAAACTGTTCCAACATAACAGGTAATTCACGTAATGGCATACAATCAAACAGAAGGCAAAAGGAGCAAAACCCCAATCTAGAAGCTTTTGTTAATGAAGTAGAAACAATTACTGAGCGTCTGCTGAACTGTACTGGGTGAAGATACAATTAATTCTTCAACTTTCCAATTATTTTTTTTCATATCCCTATTTATTGTGCATTGTAGTGATACTCCTTTGTTTCCAAACGAATCATCCAGAGCCCTTCATAGTTACAACATCCCTGATTTATACCATTAGTCTTACATTTTAGTTTTCACAAACAAAACAGATCTCACTGAAGTTGTGAATCAGATATGCCAATGCATCTGCCATAGCTGCACCCCTGCTGCTACTGCCGGCTGGGAAAGGACTCCCCCCTGCAGAGGGCTCCTGGACCCAAAGGTGGCCCCAGCCCAACACAGCAGGACTAGCTCACTCCCCTTCGCCCCCATTCTTCACCGCACTGAGTTTTAATTGTACTGCATTCCAATGTATTGAGGTTTTGCCCTTCAAATTAAAGACTGGTTCTGAAAGGTATTGAATAGGGCTGACCAATTAAAACATTCTTGAATGAAGCTGCGTTTTATCCACTTGGAATTGTTCAACTTCTTTTTTCCCCCCAAGAAGTATCTTTGACTGTATCTGGGTGTATTTTTTGTCATTTCTTCCTATTTTATTCCACATATTTTAATTTTCCTTCCACAAACGCAGTTTTTTGAGATACAAAATGGAGAAGAGACACAAGGACAAAATGTGGGCAAGGGGGTAGCAGCAGGGAAGAAAATTGCTGAGAAGGGAAAGAAAACCTGACACACACCTCAAACCAAAATTCTGTCTTCACAAAGGAACTTGTAGTGCTCCAAAGAGTTGGCAGCAATAACGTTAGCTTGGATCCAGGTTCTAGTACAATCTATGGTTCTCACTGTATGACATTCACATTTTTAGCAATGCATTAATTTTAAAGTAGTGTGTATTTTCTTATATTTATTAAGTGCTCAGTTCCCAATTCCAGAAATAAACAGAAATTATAATATGCCCAAAAGGAGTTGCATGACCGCTCTCTAAAGACAGTACTCCCACTGAAAATTTTTTAAAGATTGTATAACCAAAGCAAGAATATAACAAAATGCTCAGCTTCTCTAACCCTACAGGAAGATGTGCTACAATATCTCCACAGCCAATCAGCAGTACTACAAGCCTCAGACCAGGAAACTCTTTAAAGTACAGTATGTGTGAACATTGCAACGGGGACTTTCTCATTGCTGCTCTTTCTTTTTCTCTTCTTTATGCTCATAGGATGTCAAGGCAGATGTGAAATCACTCATGGCGAAATTTAACAAAGGTAGCAACCCCACAGAGGATACATCTGGTAACAGTCGACCTTTCAAAGTCCCAGGACAATTTATCCATACAGGATTACAGACAAAGAAAGCAGCACTTGAGAAATTTGCAAGTGAAGGAACTATATCTCCTCTTTCAGGACCCAGTACCCTCCACAAACCTGCTCATCCTAAGCCTCCTCTGGCAGCCAAGCCTTCAAATGACGATAAAACAGAGAAGGATCTAAAGTCCCCATGTTTGAAACCAGTGGCACAAAGGTTTGGGGTTCAGCTTCAGCCAACTAACAGAGAAAATGATGGAAAAGCTGGATGCACTAAACCCCCCACCAAAACCAGTGACCTGGCAAAAGAAGAACCAAAGCCTCTGTATCCTAAAATTGCAGGGAACAAGTTCCTTAACTCTGGTCCTCATGAGAAAGAAAAAAATCCTCTGGGGAAAAAAACAAATTCAAATTTTGTACCACAGGAAAGTGAGGCAAAACCAGCATTTTCAAAAGTAACTGCAGTTAAGGAAAAGTTCATGTCTGCAACACAAGCAAATGAGCCCAAGCCTTCTTTCTCTAAACCACGACTTGCACAGAAACCTTCTCTCAACCATGAGGTTACCCCCAACGAAGACACTTCTAATAAAAATGTGTTTCTGCAAAAAGGACTATCAAGCCCTAGACCAAATATACACTCATTTAAAGCAGCAAAGGAAATGGATGAAAATAGTAACCGTGCTGCAGAAGCTGCAGGCAGTAATTTTTTTAATATGGCTCTGAAACCTACTGGCCACTGGTCCAGCTTATCTCAAGGCAATCATGAAAATGTGGAGAAAAAGACTGAAGAAAAGGAAATGAATGCTGCCAAGAACATCCTTCTCAACAAAACCATCCAGGAAGAATCAGGTTCTTCTTCTAAGTTCCGTAAAATGAACACAGAGCTTGCTGCAGGAAGGTCATCAGGTGGATCTCAAGAGAAAAAGGATGGGAACAGGAGCTCAGGACCCCCTATGCAAAAATCCTTGCCCCCACTGTTCAGCCTGGGCCAACCCCCACAGAAGCCCAGCAGACCCCCCAGCGTGGACCTGGAAAAGTTCCGCAAGAGGATACCAAAAGACAGTGAGTCCTCTCGGTTCTTGCTTTCTTGGGTAATGGCCTTTTTATGCATTTAGTATCTAGTTCATTCCAGGTGGAACCCCCTCTTCTGTTCAGAAGTAACAAGACATGCATTAGAGAAGCCCTTAAAGCTTTAACTTATGTTTGTGTCTTTTCCGTACAGGACAGAAATCAAAATTATATTCTCCCTACCCCAGTGACAAAGTGTAGGATGAATGCTTTCTGTACTGGCTTTATTTGTTTTTCAAAACTACTGAGATGTAGCTATAATTTGTGTCAGGGAGTTTAAGTATTTTTCTCAACAGACAGTTAAGTCCTGACTTCCTATAAATGAGATGCTGATGTTGTGTCCCCTGTTCTCAACAGCAACTTCCTGGGTGCAGCTTGAGGGCCACCAAAATGATACGCTACAGCCTGTAGTAAACACACTTTTTTCTTTCTTTTTTGCCTTTCACAATGACTAATCACAGTGTGACCCTATAAGTTGCTGTATTTTAAAGTTTAGAAAGTTGCAAAATTACAGAATCAATTATTCCCACATGGAACTCCATCAATTTTACACCCAGATCTGAATCCAGACTCAAAAAACATATCCAGGACTTGGCATTTTCTGTTGAGTTTGCAGGACTTCAGTAGTGTGGCAATCAGTAGCATCTGAGGTTCTGCCTCACTATTTTTGTAAAGAACCAAGCCTCTGAACTTTCTGATGGTCATAATCCAGGCATGAACATGAAAGCCTATCACTAGGTATTTGTAAAATCTGAGATGGTCATGTGTGTGATGAGACCTTCTGTAAATACATTTGAAATACCTGGGAAGACACAAATCCCTGTGAAGAGCAGAAATTCCTGTGGCTCCACTCCCGCAGAGTTCTGCTTCAGCAATTTCGTTTCACTACATAAGAAAAGTTGCAACAACAATATAAGCTGTTTCTAAGGCACTCAAAATATGCCCTTGAAGATCTCATGTAAAAATGTAGTTTCCTGAAGTCTGATTCACGTATACACTGTCACCTCCTTAAAGAAAAGATCAGTTTTGCAGAGGTTCTGCATCTCCTTAATTGTCCCTTAAATCACCTGTATTTCAAACTTTAGGCTTAAGGTTTTTTCTCCAAAGGTTTTAGGCACTCAGACAACTCTAAAAACTTAAAATCAGCCACTGCAGTTGGAATGGGTGATGCCAATTGACATATTTGTATTACAAGTTTTATAAGAGCTGAAGGAGGCTTTCTCTTTTTTCTTACAGCACCAGGGGCTAGGAACTATGATTGCATAAGAAATTCTGATCACATTTTAAAATCAAATTTTTAAGTTGTATGGGTCCAGAGGAAACCTGTTCTTGATCTTGGTGCCTGAGAGAAAGGAGGACAGAAATTGAAATTTCTTATTGTATTAAATTTTTATGGGATTTTCTTTTTCTTTTCTTTTTTTTTTTTTTTTTCTTTCCTTAATGCACTGCTGTCTGCACTGAGCTCAGGAACCAAAGAATATATTCAGTCCTCACATGTATTTTGTTAGCTCAAGTAAAATTAACTGTTTGTGTCCTGCAAGTAATTGTCAGGTGATACACACAGCTAAGTGATTTCTGATAATGAGGTGCATTTCACCTACGTTAGTCAGCCTTAACTATCTCTCTTAGATTAAGCAGATCAAACTGAAGGCTTAAATTTGCAGTGTAGTCAGAGGGAAAGGGAGATGCCCAATGCCATTTAGATGCCTAATGTAGCTGACAACAGATGCCCTGAATAGCTCCACACTGTGCATGTACAGTAATACACCAGGTACATTCATGTAATTTAATTGATACAGAATTTGCCCTTGTGCCTTCCATAATTAGAATACAGTACAACTTGTGTTTCAGCAGCTTTGAATACACATAAGATTGGTCTTCCTGAGACCGAAGACATTCAAAGGGGTTATGATTGGATGAAAAAACTGAGAGATTACTTTCTTTAAAGACAAAAAGCCATATTAAAAACACAGTGTGCATGCAACTATATGTTCTGTTATTATTAATTCCACTCAAAATAGAAGTGTATCAGTAATATAAAATGTACTTTCCTGTCAGCTGCTACATTCTGGTTTTCCTGTGTCACACTACGGTTATGGTAATTTTCTCAAAAATCCATGATCAGGGCCAGATCCTTAAATGGTGTAAATTTGTGTACCTCTTTAAAAGAAGTATGCCAATATACGACAGTCTGAGCAGTTGACCCTTCTCCACAGAACACTGTTCAGCATGGTGAGCTTTACTTGAGTGCCCAGAGCAGTCTCAGAATGGAAAGGCAGCATTTTCAGCAAATGCTCTGATTAAATAAAAACAGTAAGAGCTTTGCTAGCTAAAACTTCAAGAAATCGTAGCAAAAGCTGGAAACACCCAAAACTGCAATTTATTTTTTTAAAATACATTTTTTAGTGTATTTTTAAGTAATTAATGGAGGAATTATTTTATTTGTTTGTTTGTTGTTTATTCCATTATTTAATATTTTTTCTCATTTCTGTGCAGTTACAGACACAGAGCATTTTCTTACCCTCTTTTTGTGTTCCTAACCTGAAGTTCAGATATATTTCTCCTACATGTTTAAAATTAATACTGTGAACACAGCTGTAAGGATAATACCAGAACTTTTGCTAGAAGGAGGATCTCCAGTTGTCACTAACCAGCACTAGGGTAGCCACTGGCCTAGATGAGTTGCACTGGGAGCATGAGCTAAGGATGGAGCTGCACAGCGTGGTGGCATAGGCTGTTCTCCAAACTTGTTGCAAAATACACACCCAGCTCAGTAGAACGGAAGGATCAGATATGGTCTTCTCTCCTTCACAGTCTTTGGGTCAGGGCAAGAAAGATTTAGAAACCACATCAATATGAAGGTGTTTATAGTGGCCCTGAATTTCAGCCTTCCTCTCTAGAGCTGGCATGTAGACCTTGATGTTCTGTTTGGCTTTAATTAACAGGCCTGATTTCTTTGTGACTAGAACTCTCCTTAGAACCATTCTGGTGGAGAGACCACATGTTCTAGAGTGAATCCTGAACAAACTCATTTTCAGCTCAAGTTATTCAGTGCTGTTGGGTTTCTTGGAACGTTATATTTGAATAACAAAACCTACCTGCTTTGGAAGGGTAGTTAAACTGAACTTTTTTTTTTTTCTTTTTTCTTTTTTAACTGTCATTTCAAGAATCGAAGTCATGTCAGGAAGATGCCACCCCCACAGCAGAAATTCTTCCTGCTCATTAGTTTGTCCTGATAAACAGCAGCTTGCCATAGTTGCTTAATTTGCCACTGTGATTCGGGTGCTGAGTAAAAGAAGAACAAGCAAATGGAAATGGTTTTCCCACTCGACAAAGCTTTCTGAGATCTAGTCTTTCAGGGGTTTTGATCTGCACTAGGGAAAAAGTTGGGCCTTGTGTTATCTTTGAGAAAAGCTCCACACGTGGCGATTGTTACACTCGTGTTAGGGGCATGTGCCTGGGCTGCAGAAAACCTTGTATTGCCTGATTTAAACCAGCAGTGTGAACTCTGCTTTCCCAGAAGTATCAATCCATCCCTTTTTGTTTGGTGGTTATTCTTTCTTATGAAAGCTACTTTACTGTTTTTTTGTAATCAGGTAGTCACTGTGCATGAAATAACTTTAAACATTAGAGGCTGAAGGACTTGCCTTAGTGCAGCACCCTTAGTCATGTGTGGGAGAAAGGTTTAAACTGTCATCCATGCCAGCATGGATACTAAGGGATGCTGGTTTTGTGTTGGCCTTGCTTTGGTTTAGAAATTTTCATCTAGTCCTGAAAAACTTTTCTTGATAAAACTTCTGCAGATACAATTGTCTTGCTGAGGAGATTTGACTATTGATACATTAACATTCTCCACTGAGGGCAGGCTTTAAGAAATTCCTGTCTGGACCTGTGAATACATGGCACTCCGGTAGAGTCCTGTGTTATGTCCCATTACAGCAATTTTCCCAGAGAGTAGATCATACTTGTGTCAGCTCAGAATCAAGGAGATGCATGTGCTTTCTAGATTCAGAAAATAATACTAATGGTACTGTTTCGTAATAAACACCTGAAGTTCAAACAGGGTTTTGTGAGAGAAAAGAAGGGAAGCAAAGTCATTTTGTTGACGGTTTTCCCATGTGAGGCCACAACCATGCTGTTGCTTTCAGAGGATAACTGCACCTGGGCTGACCTCGGAGGAATCGTGCATGTGCAGCCGGCCACCCACAAGCCAGCTGAAGGCTCAGGGTCCCTAGCGCTCTAAACACCTCTGAATGCCTCATGAACAATCAGCGCTGGGGCTTCAGCTAGGGAGACTATTTTGAGCTGTACTGGGAAAAACGAAAGGAAAGTGGTACTGAATCTAGGAGAAAAGAAGGCAAGTGAGAAAATTCTTACAATCTGTAATTTGGGTTATGGTTGTGTCTGCAGTCCTTGCTGAGGTTCTGTTCTGTGATGAATTGCATAGCCACACAGTGACATGGCTATTTTGGGTAAGACAACCTGAGGGAATGGAGGAATTAGAATTAGAGGTGCATTGTCAAAATTATCACAACAATCTGTTGGCAAAGGACACTCCCAAAGGACAGCAAATGTCTTAACTGTCTTTGCAATGCCCCGTAGAGCCAGTCAGTTGTGCTCTTACTTGCTGGCGAGATGAAACAGTGGTTTCCAAAGTTATAAACAGGGGACTTGTCTTAATCACAGCTGTTTAGTGCAGATTCTGGACTTAAAAGCTCAGTGTAGGTTTTCTTTTTATACCTCGGTGCTAAATTGGATTAAGTTATGCAACAGCTCAGTATTAAGGCATAAGGGGATAAAAAGAATTGTAAATTGAGCTAAACACTCAGTTTCTAAGACAGATTAATCTAAAATTAGGTGATGATATCCAAACAACATTGTTCAGGCTGGGATGAGGGTAGCTGTGTGTGATGATGTGATGCCTCAATTTGCACAGGTGAACTATAGCGTACCATAAAACTCTGTACGGGTCAAGAAAGTGCCAAAATGGTGATTTCAGAATAGCATGATAATTATGTGCAATTATGTGCCTGGACTTTGCTACATTGCATTTTAAGTAATACCAAAAATGCACTGAGGTGAGATTATTTGTGAGAATTTGAAGACTTCAAGGCTTTCTACCTAGTCTTTTATGAGATTTCTTGATATTGATGTCTATTATTATTGGTCCCTCATACATTCACCAGAAAACTATGGAAGCAAGGTTGAAATTACAATCACACATATCTGTCAAAAACTTAACTTTGCTGGATCTGCTTAACTTTGTTGGATCTGCTTGAAAGCAACTACAAAGTCTGGAGAGAAGCTGTAGGTAGTTTTTAGTGGAAATGACTGCAAAACTTCTTAGCTTTCCTCTCCAGACATTCCTTGCTCTCCTCCTCTGAAAGTGAGAGAACCCAAATGATTTGTCTTTCAGCAGCATTATACTGAAATATTTTACTCTTCTGAGAAACAGGAGAATCATTTTTTTAAGTTTCTAGAACTGAAGAATAATGCTCAGCTGAAATACAGTCAAATGGTGTATTTATCATGAAAGTCAGACCACAGCATGTGAAATGTCACACAACATACATAGTTTGGTACAAGTGCAATGAAATCCCCTGTGTGGGTCTGACCCCAAAGATGTCTTGTTCATGGGACTGGTATAAAGTCAGCTTCAAGATTTCTAATTTCATTATTATTTCTTTGGTCATCTTTCAGTAGTTCAACCTGTAAGTTCCAAAAGACCAGCTGGATTAGATTTCACTCAGTCTTTTTGCTCACATCTTCATTCTCCAGTTATAATTAGACACACCATAACTATAGAATATGCATGCAAGACTAGATTTTTCAATAAGCAAAGAGTGGACACATGCTTTTAGTCTGCTTCAGTCAGAAAGAAATTTTTTCAGATTTTTTAAGAGCCTCCCCAGCAATGAATATTAATGCTATGGAGAAAACCCTGCCACACTGAAGTTTTCAGAGCATTGTGTTTAATTTGTCAAGGATTTGCCATATAGTTATGCTAAAATATGTGGACAAGACTAAAAACTAAACTGCTACTATGGTTTACAGCACTGAAGAAGATGAATCACTGCAATTTAAACATTCTGATAGAAATATGAATGAGACAAGTTATCTATCTGACTAAGGAAAAAGATAAATCTAATCCAAGTTAACAGATAAAATAATCTTGAGGGAAATCAACATTCAGTATTTCCCTGCAGAAGATTGTTCTGGGTACAACTTGCTGTTGTGCATTAGGAAGCAAAAGTACACATGAAAACATTGCAAATTAGTATTTAAATTCATTGCCCTTGATTATTTCCTTACCTAAAACAGTCTGCAATATCTTCCAAGTAACGTAATGTATGTTTTTATTCTAAAATAAATTAAATGTATCCACCAACAAACTACCAGAGGACAGTTCTCAGTTGTGAATTTTCATAGATTCTGTCATCGGCACATTCATAGATCTTCCTCTAAGTATCTCCATTTTTGTTTGTTGGGCCTTATGTGGCACACTTGTTCCCTTCCAGAAGATATGATTCTATTAAAATTAGCAGTAAGGTATGGATTGTTTATATCATAGTATGGAAGCACAGAAATATGTTTTTCTCATGTATACACTTGTTATAGTCCACATATGAATTCTAGAGTCATCTTTGCACTTGACTCCACTAAGTCCCATTGAGTTAGCTATAATCATTGCTGAGTGGATACTTCAGAATCTAGGATGCAAAATTTAGGACTCTGAAGATAAACCATGCAAATGCACTGCTAATTTTGTTGAGTAAGCCTAACCAATCACTAGCAAATCCAAACTGCAAACCCACTGATACACAGTTTGAATTCTTCTGAGCCCACTTCTGGTTAGAATCAAAGTATATGCCTAATGTATTGTCTCAAAAGGTCTGGACTTCTGCAAAGGAGTGAATGAAAAACATGATGCATTATGCTGTATTATAAATGTGTCCACTGTCCAGCAGTAGATGGGTTTAACACAACACCTTTGGAATTACACCACATACAAAAGGAGTCTTTGTGAAGGAGTGTTGAGAATACGAGTTAGAAAGGAGAATTTAAAAGGAGGGGAAAAATACTCCTATGTCTTTATCATGGAAAGTGACAGAAAGGAAACTGCTGGAGAGAAAACAGTAAAACTGATGGAATTGAGTAATTCTGTGTGTTTAATTATGTTTCCCTGTTTTAGTTTTTGAAATCTTGTTATTTCCTACACCTATTTTGATTCACATGGAGAAATACTTCTGATTTGGTTGCATTACATGGATCACAGTACACAAGTAGCTTTACTGTACCAAAGCTGAAACTATTCTGAAACCTATCCATATCCAAATGTCAATATAAAGTATATTAATAATTTTAATTTAGAGGTCAGTAAGAATGATATGAACTGGCTGAAACTTTCCCATTCTTTAAGTTGATACAAATTTTGCTGAAAATCTACTTTGCAAATAATTGTAGCAATGAATTGTAGACAGCATATCACATTATTTTATAGATAGCTTTATGGTAAAGTTGAAAAAAAAAATATTTCCCATATATGCAAAAATATTGTGGTGATGAAGTTCTGGACACATTGCTGGTACCATTGTTGGAGAATGCATTTTAAACCCTAAAGGTTTTGTGTTTCACTAGCTCAAAAAAAAATGCTTTGTAGTCTGTTTACTGATAATTACAAGAAAGTTTGGCCCATGCTTCTCATATATCTGAAGTTTGACACATACTGAAATTTCTATTTTAGCTGGGAAGTCTTAATTTCTCTGTATGATATAAGTAATATTTTCTTAGTGGCTCACAGATTTAAAACCTACCTATGCAGCATGGATAATTTTTCAATTTGAGACAATATATACAACACTGGAGCAAGTATTTCCATCTTTTCATTTCCTAGACATATTTTGATTCACAGGAAGGAACACTTTTAATGCATCTTCATCATTTGGTTGCATTACATGGGTAACAATGCACAAGTTAATAAATTAATTAAGTTAGTCATCCAAATAGTTCATCACAGGAAACAGCCAGTCATTCCTGAAAGCTTTGATTTTAACTATTAAATACTAAAGTAAAAATTCAACATTAATAGAGAAAAACAAAATATTAAGCATTTCTTAGTAAAGATGTCAGGAAGCTTTTGAAAATGTATACTAACAAGTAATTTTATCCTAAAAGGTTAATTTTATTAACGAACATTTCTGTGTTCATCAGACAACCCTCCTAAAATGTGTGCATTTGGAACAATGATGTTCCTTGTTTGCAGATCCTGAAGAAAAATTGTGCAAACCTCCACTATTTCAATGCAAGACTTAGTCACATGGGAATTTTTTATGCAACTGATGTTTTATATATCAGCGTTTATACTCCTATGATTAATTTTTAACTAGAATTTCATGCTATGTATGATGTAATTATTTTTCAGATGGCATCATGGGTTTATGAAATTATCAACCCTTCAGTAATTTGTTGGTTTGGGAAATAAATAGTTACATTTTAAGTACATTTCTTTCAGTACATATTTTTTTGCTTGTCTTCGCATCATGGTATGCATTTTCATTTGCCTTTCCTTTCAAATATAAATGATTTATCAAAGATTTATTTTAAATTATTGCTATCTTACATGTCCTCCATCTCTGAATACTTCAGATTGCTGTTCTTTTTTCTTTCATCATTGCCTATGAAATGATACCATGCAATGTAAAATTAACTGGCTCAGGTTTATAAATATTTCTAATTAAGAAAAAAAGCAATCATTAAAGCTTTCTATCAGATAATGAGAAGTTTCACCTATAGTTCAATTTGGAATTAATTTTTGTATTCCCCTGTAGATAAGGATAGGCTTCTGCAAATAATTATACATCTGTAGTTTGAAATCACTTTCCTTATGTCAGTCAGCACTGCCCAGATGAAGTGTTCTGAAGTCTAACCTTAGATTTAGTCATCATGAAGCTCAAACCTGCAAGCTTCTACATACTGAAGTACTTTGGATGAAACCTGTGGGTTTTCTTTTGGGAATAAGATTATGTGCATGCTTAGTATTTTTCAGCTGTCAACCTTAAATGTAGATTTAGATGCTCACTTTCAGGTGTTGCTCATACTTCATCTGCTTGTCCCTACATTCTCACATAGAATGGTGAAAACCCACGACCAAGTATGTGGTCTAGGACTTACTATTTTTCTCTATGTCATTTCAAAAATATAAGGCATTGAATAGGTGTTAAATGTGATGTGAAATACCCTTGAGGCAGTGTGTGCCTCTGCTCTGGAAACAAGATTTCCCAGTTGGGATCAATGATAAGTTCTGCTTAAAAAAAGACAAATTCTCCATCTGCTTCAATCATGTTTTTCATGATGTATGAGCAACAATCAGCAAAGTAGTCTTAAAAAGTTCCCCTTTCCCTTCCTCAAAAATTACTCCTGGTTTTGGAGGTGATTTCATTTGTACAAAGCTCAAAAAGCAGCTTTACCATCTAACTGGGAGTAGAATCAGGAGAGATGAGGACAATAAAAGAAAAGAAAATTAAGAAAAGATTGTACCCAGGGATTTCTTAAAGTAGGTGCTGGACTCAGGGAGGGCAATAATCAAAAACTTTCAGTGGCCTTCATTTTCAAGGTGTGAGCAGTGTCCCCAGCAATTTTTGTGCCTCTGTTGTTACGGTATGTCTGTCAACAGCATCACCAAAAGCACTGAGCTTCGGTGATGTTGTAGGTTTACCTGCTTGCTTTGGGCAGCTCCAGAGCAGCATAATTGCGAAACCTGAAACTATGGCTTGTATCTGAACAAGTGTGTGGGTTAGGGAGCAGAGCACAGCTCTCTGCACATTATGAATAAAGTAGGAAGTGGGTGATCAGCTCCTGCAGGTGTTGTTGCACGTTCTTAGCAAACCCTCTGTAAAACCCAGAAAGCTCCCAGATCTCGCATGCAGAAATGGTGAAGTGTTCCACGATAAAACTGAAAACCAAGTTGCATTTGCAGGGTAGCTCAGAAGTATTTTGTTTTATGAAAGGATGCCACTTTAAAATACAAAACTTTTGACTGTGTAACTGCTTGAAAAATCCTGAAGTCTTTTTTTTGTAAAAACTAAATAAATTCATTAGCAAATTTAAAGTTCCGGGCATTTTTTGCCTGCAAAATGTTTCCTTGCAGTACCTGATCATTGCCAGGTTTTCTTTACGTTCATAAAAGCAGGAGTCAACAGCTCCCTGCACCAGGGGTCAAAGGGAATAAGGTCTTGCCAAAGACCATACACTAGGCCAGAGAAAGAGAGGGGTTGTCTGCTTTTTAGGATATGCAGTGAAGAAACACTTTTCCCTTTGTGTGCGAGAGACTCCCTTGTTATGGAAGGGATTTTCTCACATATGTCTACTGCTGTATGTTTATGGTCAAGTAGGTACGATCAGACCAGTCTTGAAATGGAAGGTAGTGTGATATGCCTTGCTATTCAGTTCCAGTTTTGTTTAGTATGCAGTCTTGGACTAGAAATTTCTGGGTTGAGGCAATAGATAGCTTAGATGCTACAGTCTGATACCTTGAACATAATTAAGAGTTAAGCTTTTGCAGCTAAGTCTGGACTGTGTAGACACTAGAGGCCAGACTGATGGACTTGCAAGAGAGTCTGTTGCTGATAAGATGTAATATAGCTGTTCTGAGCTAATTTGGATTTTTTTGAGCACTATTACTGGCTTTGAGAATTATTGCTGCAATACAGCCAAAGAGTGAGAAAAATATGAACAGCTGAAGCCAGACCACCCTCTGCCAGGATGGGATAGTTCCTTACTTCAAGGGAGATCTGTCATTGTTTCCAGTTAAAATCTTTGTGCCAAGTAATCCCATTCTATTGCATTCTAGTGGTGAATTGATCACCAGTGTTAGTGTCTTCAGCCAGTGGATGTTGAACTGCAGGTGTGAGTGTTAAAAATGTTTTTTCTTTCTTTGACTGCTCCTGTTCTGCTGAGGTTGCTAATTAGATACTGTGCTTCATCTTTGTGCCAGTCTCTCATCCAAGCAGTGGAACATCCTGGTATTTAGGGAGGGAATAAATGGAGACATGTCATTTAAGCTTTGTCAGTACTGGGGCCCATATCACCCTTGCACATGAGTCCAATTTATTTTATGATTTTGAAAAGGACTGGGGAGAACTGGCCATGGCCAAAATACTGGTTTGCCTAAGACTCCTATGCCACCAACTACTGTTTGTTGCATATGTTACTCCAGCAAGGACTCTAGGCAATGCTGAGATTTCCCTTTGATTTGCCACATATTTTGGTATTAGCAGCTCAGGACAGAGTAATTTAGTATCTCAGGACAGCACTGAAGATTTTAACAAAGTGAGAATTGGATACCTTTTTCTTATCCTGCCCTGAAACTTGCTTTTGACTACAGAGAGTACATGGATTCCAAAAAGGGGAACTTATTTTCGGTTTTTTAGGAGTTTCTTTTTGAGTACACACAGGAGAGGCATGGAAATTATAGAGTACTTTTATATGCAGGTTGATTTCTCCAGAGGTTGTTGAACACAGAATACCTGGACATGAAGGGAAGATGGAATCTTTCTCTTTATGTTATGCTAGCTACCAAAAAGGTATCGGTATTTCCCTTTCACAAGACAGGAATGGCAAGGGTCAGAGTCACGTTTTACATCAAGACAACTTCAGTGTGTTGAACTTCCTGATAAATTAATATTCTCCAAGAAGGTAGGTCACTGCCTGTATGGAAGTTGTTTGAGAAGGTTTCACAAGAACACAAAATAAGTGTTTTCACTGTTCCATGCGCAATTCTGCTGCAAGTGCTGAAGCTCTGGGCATGATTAAAGAAGTTGGATACCACAAGCAACAGTGTAATGGGATATTTGGTACCTTCTATGGCAAGATTCTCTTGGCTGCTATACAGCTGCAGAGGTTTTGAGGAACTCATTCCTTTTTATTTGTTCTTTCATTTCTCTGTGAAGAGCTTCAGTTTCTGCATCTGTTTCTTCAGTGTAGCACAGCATGTGACAAAGCTGAGAATCCCAAGAAGAAAGAGGAGGCTATTTGGAAGCAGAGGTGTTAGAGGTCAAAGCTACCATACAGTGATGGTCCTTAACACTGTTTCCTGTGATGAGAGTGCTTTGGGCTCATGTGCAAGCCACAATGTAGTTTCAATTTGATTTCTTGTTCTGAGTGTCCAGAGGTGACTTCAGTTCCACTAGCTGCACAGACCCTTTCCATGTCCTCAGAGTACCAACAGTCTCAGACACAAAAAGATGAAATTAGAATCAAAACTAAATGCTCCATTAAAATAGGAAACAAAACACTGCTGAGACATTGTGACAGCTTTGGCTCCACTGGCCTGGTGATAACAGCTTCTTCATACTGAATACCCACTTCCTACCTAACTCATACCATCATTTTCAGTATTTGAATCAAGGCATTTTACACTCACATTAGTCTCAGTCATAAGTGTAGGTAATTACAACTAAAAGCAAGGAAGAGTCAGTTCTAGTAGTCAGAAAAAAATTTTAAAAACACTGTTTCCATTAATATGATGATCATTTAGTTTTTGTTAGATACCAGCAATGTACATAGATTTAGAGGGACATGTTGTTTAGGCCTTATATTTTAAAATAAGCACTTAAGCTAAAATGCACGTGGTATCCTTTCCTGGCTCTCTTTCCTATTGCCTGGATTTGGCTTTCAAGAGGCATCAGATGAAAGAAGTATTACGCACAGAGACTTAGGCAGAATTTTTACTTTAGTCCTACAAACTAATCACAATGAAGTAATGCTGTATGATGACATAATGCATGTATGCACATTGTGAATATATACAACACTATTAGGACAACATAAACATAACCACAGGGAAAAAAACAATATAGGATTCCCTGCTAAAGCACAAAAATTTGAGGGTATAATAAATAACATGAAAAAAAATCTTTCTGGCTTCTTTCTTTGGTTAGATTCTGCTTAAAAGAATTCAGCTGCAGAGACAGGCTTAGATTGTCGGTGCTACTCGTCTTTGTAGAGGATTTAGAGTAGCAAGAGATTATAATTGATGAAGTCTGCAGATGAATAAAGACTGTGAAGAGTTAAATGCAAACACACAGTCCTCAGAGACTCAGATACAACAAGAGCACTACCACGTATAGTCTTGGCTCATTTAAACAAAGTTTGTCTTTACTCAAAATGCAAATACACATGCAGAATTAAAAAATAGTAAACCATACTTGGAGAAGGTGGTGGTGTAATGCCTTGGGGGAAAATCTAGATAACAAAAAACTCTACAATTCAGTAAGGACAATGATGTGACAGAGAAGTCTAATGCATAATGATTGTCATCTTGTAACTCTAACTTCTTGCGGTTTTACCCTTAAGGAATCTTCATATAGATACAAAGCTTTTGATTAGAAGCTTTTTACTAATGGTCCTTAGTTTGATAATCAAAAGTCTGCACTTTGAAAATAGGAGGAGGGATGACAACTGGAGAAAATACTGAAAATCCCTGAAAGCAATCATTAGAGATATGGCCAAATGAAGAATGACTTGTAATTGCATGTGGCAGACAAGCGCATGCTCTGGAGAATTCCAGTAACAGATTTTTTACAATCCTGGAAAAGCTGGAGAGATAACAGAAATAGCTACAAAATAATTGCTGGATGGAAAAATAATGCCTTGAGATGAGCCAAAATTAAAAAGGCTGGGTCTTTAAAGTAATCAAAAAGAAATCTGAGATACTGGTTAAGTCAGTGATATCAGTGCCTTATGGGTAGAAAACAGTGTTTATTAAAAGGTTTTTGGTCTAGCAAACAAAGGTAGAAATAAAAGTAATGGAACCTCAAGACTGATGAACTTAGAAAACAGTAAGATGCAGATTTTAACAATGAGTGAACTTAACCAAACAAACTCTGTAGTGATACTTTCCTTCTCTTATCTTCAAACAGGTAGGACACCTTTCAAGTTTTAGCCAAAATAATATTTTAGTAGATCTCTAGCTGTTGGGCTCAATATAGGGACAAGTATTTTAAATGTGATGTCTTGCAAAATGTAGGACAACAAACAGGATGTAATCACTGAATTGAAAGGGACATAAAGAAGTTGGTGGGTCCATCCCTATGTGTAGGGTAAGAACTAGAACGTACTTGTGCCATAAGTTTATCCTATTTCTTCAACATGGACATCAAGCCATGAAATTTCCAAGTTCACTATTAGAAAGTGCCTCCTAACAAAAGCTGCTGGCCTTTAAACACATTACTTCTTGCCTTCTCCACTATGGAATTGAAGGGGAAAAAATAGGAAAAATAATTTATCCTTTTCTTCTTTGCAAAAGACTTCAGTATTCATTTTGTTCTCACTCAGTTTTACCATATTTCACTAAACAACCACCATTTCTTAAATAAACCCAGGAATTCATGTTTTCTAGACCTCTAATCATTCTCACTCTTCCCCTTTGGGCTCTCTCCAGGCGGCACACTTTAACACTGCAGTAGCCTCCTCAGTACTAAGTGAAAGGATTATTAGCAAAACACCAAAGAATTCACTTGTGTAATTAGCAGTGTCAGGACTTTTGTACTTTGCTGCTTAAGTAATGAAAAAACTCAACAGGTTTCAAATGCACTATTATTGTTGACAAATATGTTGACATGGTGCTTAAAGAAGCCAGGAACCCAAATTTATCCATAAATGTTTGAGTTCTTTGTTAGCAGGCAAAACAACTGCTAAGGCTTGGTAATTTTGCTTTGATTTCCAAGTGACAGGAGATGTCAATCTCCACTATATGAATGTGAACTTGAAGAAAATCTCCAGAAGGCAAGGGGTTTCCTTTCAATTGTAATTTGTTTTTACTGAACTGTGGATTTGCTTTTTTTCCTTCTGCTCTCCTCTTCCTTAGATTTTGTTGGACTTCCCTCCATATACCTTGGGGCAACTCCTTCTGGGTACCTTTTAACCCACTCATGATACTTGAAACAAAATTCTAGGTTTAACATGAAGGCATCAAAGCAGTGATTTCATTTGGTAGTGTTGAGTAGCTTCTCTCAATGTGAATGCTCAAAGAAAAGGTTACTATGGTTTGGTTGTGGTTTGCACATGAAGCGTGCATTCAGTGCAGCACAGATGTATACCAGCCCACTCATGTAATTATGTCTTCTACCCCTGGAGCACTGCATCATCTCTTTTTTTTTTTTTTTTCTTTTTTTTTTTTGAGGCTGCACCTGTTTGCTGAAGGTGTAGCTTCTGTGCATCTTCTCAAACTGCCAATTTTCTAGTATGGGCTCAATAGAAATTTA
The DNA here is from genome assembly GCF_023634155.1 of Falco peregrinus. Lineage (NCBI taxonomy): Eukaryota > Metazoa > Chordata > Aves > Falconiformes > Falconidae > Falco > Falco peregrinus. The sequence goes on from NC_073739.1 coordinate 70,691,221, forward strand.
AGTCGAGCCTTTTACAACTTACATTACAAATGTATTTGAAGGTGTAGAGAGACCTGCACACCACTGAATGCCAAAATACCTTTCTGTCTTTCATGTCTTCACTTGAAACTCTGTCTCTGAGCAAGGAAAACTCCAGCAAGACTGTGTCAGTGTTTATGTGAAATTCTGCTGCTGGTCTTTTCAAGAAAATTGTAGAATTAAATGATAATTTAGTTTTAAAGTACAGGAGCTTATATATTGGGTGAGCTGTTGGGTTTGTGTCTTGTTCATGTCTTGGCAAAGACATATTCAAGGCCTTCTATAGACAGTACATTCTTCTAGGCAGAGCCCTCTCTACTCTGTTAAGGTCAGGCACCAAATATATCTAAGAAGCAGGTTCAACAAAATGTATTTGCTTTGGGGTATGTGCAGTACTGATGTTTTATCCTAATGCTTCATGTATACAGTGAGATTTCTTCCTCCGCTGTTTGTTTGATAAATTTGGTCTGCTCTGCTTTTTTTCAGGCCCTAAAAATGAAGGTTTGAAACAGATAGCACCTTCCTCAGCAGCACTCTCCCCACCTGTACCTCCACCACACGCAGCTATGCAGTTATTTCCTCCACCAGCCTCCCACCCATCCCTGCAGGCCCCAGCAGTCCCCAGCCTGCCTCCCAGAAACATCAAGACCGGCTCTGAAACAAAGTAAGAGTCATAACCCCCAAAGTCTTCATTTTCTCACCTCTTCCTGCTTATCACTTTGCTCATGCAGCAACAGTTGACGGCTGCAGGTGTCCCATGTTTCTGGGGGACTGGGGTCCCATACCACTTCCCTTGTCCTACGCTGTCCCTGGCTTGTTTGGAATTAGGTTTTGTTAGCTTGAACCCTCCATCTGTTCAGTTGTTTCCCTAAATTGTCTTATCTATAGCAACACTCTTCTCTGCCCTGTTGGTAAGGGGAGGGAGGAGGGAGCAAGCACCCTGCTGCTTTGGGTTTTTTTGGGTTTCGTTGGGGGTGTTTTGTTTGTTTTATTTTTGACTCCAGAATGGTGCAAAGACTCCATGCATTAGTAGCAACTCAGTTGTATCGGTAACCGAAGCTTTCCCCTGCGTTTTCCTGGGGGAATTGGCCAGGAGGGCCAGGTCGATGGGCCGGTACCCCGGGAAGCAGCTTGGCGGTTGCGGAGCAGCCGCGGGCGCTGCGGCGCGGTGCGGTGACGCCGCGAAGCCTGCGCCGCACACGGGGCTGCTCTCCGCAATTCGCGATTCCGCACAGCGCTGCGGGCGGCGGGGGAACGGAGCGGGGAGGCGTCCCCCAGCGCTTCGGTCCAGGGACAAAACCCACCGGGAAACGGCCGAGGCCGATCAGCGGGCTGCTCTCCGGCCAGCAAGCGGCGGGCAGGGAGACTACACCGGGCACGGCGCGGGGTGTCAGCGCTCACGCGGCGCCGCAGTGCGGTGGCGCCGCCGCAGCCTGGCCCCGCCGCTGCGCTGGGGCTGCGGGAGCGGCGTGGGGGTGCGGGGGCCGCTGCCCCCTCCGGCGGCCGCAGCGCCGGCACAAGCTGTGCTGGGCGCCCTCCTGCCGGCGCTGGGGGAGCCGAGCGTGTCCCCCGCCTTCAGGGGCCTGCGAGATGCACCCCGGGCTGTCCCTCGGTGTCCTGCCCCTGCGTGCCTCCGGCACCCCCTGCTCTGCTGCACATGTGTCGCCTGGGTGCTGACGCCTTTTCTTTCTCCCCGTCCCGGTGCTTTCTCCATCAAGCCAACTTTAAAACATGACATTCTGCTTTCAAGTCCTTCCTTTGGTTACACTTCTTTGGCAATGACTGTCAGCCCTAGTTTTCCTTCAGGCGGAAGTTATTATAAAGTTAAAAGTCCCTGGTGTTGTTATTACATTCTCAAATTCTTGCTTCTCTCAGTTCGACAGCACTTTTAAATCTGACAACAATAGAGACCTTTTACCTGGCCTAACCTTGTACCACTGTTTCTCTCATCCCTTGTTTAGACTTCAAGCCCTACAAGTTGAGGAACAAGTCTAAGAGCTGTATTAATATTGAGCAAGAGTCTGGCATTCTGCTTGTGCATTGTGCCAGAAGCCTGCACCTGCAGTGATGGTTAAACAGCCCAACAAACTCTTTTCATTCAGTCAACCCATCTGCCTGTTATATTTTTCATACCACACCCATATCCGTGGTATCTGAGCTCCTTTGGCTCATTTTCTCCTTTTACACTCACAATCAAGGCGTCCCTATCTGAAAAACTGAGTTGCAGTCAGGAAGAACATTTTAGGGAATCTCGTGGGTATTTAAGTAGGCTCAGCCTACTTATACTGACCTACTAATACTGTCCAGCCATTGTATAAGATAGCTGAAAGGAGCACCAGAACAATTGTGAATGAAAATACAATCATACAACCACCTTCACAGGTTTCACGTCTTCTTTTTCATATTTACAGAAGTATTCCAGACAATGAGGAAAATTACGATGATGTTGAATTTGTTTCACAGGGTAAGAGGCATACATTTTAATTAATGGCAGCTGTAAGAAGCTGTAAGCATATTGTATTTGTAAGATAAGCAAAAGCATATTGTATTCACGAGTGACCTGTATAAATAATTGTGCTGGTTCTGCAGTTTTATGGGTGAAGATGGTAGTCTCATAACACTAACTATTCTACAATCAATATGACAGACTCTCTGGAACTGCTTTAAGTTATCTCCCCTCTCCCCACCTTTTTTTGTTACAAATATGCTGGAACTGTACATTACCAGATTTTCAAATCCAAACCAAAATGAATGCTGCTGTTTCAGAGTTGAAGCTGTGTGCTCTGCTGAAGGAAGTGTTGTTTTATACTTGGTAAAAAAAAATAATTTGTTGACTGTGCTTCTAATGTCGCTTTGTGGTCTGCCTTCCGTAAGAGGCAGTGAGCCGCTATGTTGTACCAGGAGCAGACAGCGAAGCAGATTGTGACACAAAGAATTTCAGTCTGCCTTCTGATCTCTCCTCCAGAGGACCTGGCCTGTGCCAGGCACAGCGTGCATCATTTAGTGTGCTAGCCATTCCTGCCATACAGCAATGTGAGCTGAGCTGAAATGAGCCCAAGCTCTTTTCTTACGCAACTACCTGCAGAGTAAGGATGAAACAGAAGATTCAGGGGTTTTCTTCTCCTGCAGTCCAGGGTAGAAGCTGGCTTAGCAAAGAGTCTTTGGCCTCCTTATTCAGCTGTTGGGCTGGGGCAAGCAAGTTCTCTGAGGTCTGTTTGGATTTATTAGGTTGTTAACAATTTTTTTCATACATGAATATGCATTTTTGTAAACAAATAGCATAAGTGAGTTTGCATGGTGAAATATGCTATTATTTAGATATTTCTAGTTTACATTGTACTACAAAAGCAGCCTGGAAAAACTCTGATTTTCATTAAAAGACAGGAACCTGCACATATTTCTATTTAATATCACTGTTATTGGTACCAGTTTTTAAATAGTTAATGCTATAATGAACTGTTTTCTGTACAGCAAAAAATAAATACCTCGGTTTTATTTTTTGTCATATAGGTCACAGAAACACAGAGGGGGTAAGTGTTATCCTCCATGATAAACCTATCCTTACTAGACTTACACAATTAGTAAAATCCTTTCAATGCATTAGAAAATTAATTTCAGAATTAATGCCATATATTGACAGTAAATTGTAGAAGCATGTACTGTGAAGGACAGAAATAAATACGGGTAAGCAGAGCAAACTGGAACTAACAATAAAAGCTGGCTAGACACCAAAAATTGATTTTACACAAAGGAAAACCACCCCTTCTATTTCCACTGATATTTCATTTCACTGAAATTTTCCAGAAACAAAGGCCCTGTTCTCTTCTGCTAATAAACCACTTGTTCCGGTTAAGCACAGCGTTGTATTGGTGTCTTTAAGTACCTGCCTGTACTAGAACCAAAAATAGTCTCTGGGACCCTAATCTGAGTCCCATTTAGATCCCTAGTGATACAAGAAATATGCAAAAATCTATAATGAAAAACAAGAAAGAATTTGGAAAACAGAGGATGTTACAAACAATTAACAAAACGTCGCTTTGGGAGAAGGAACAGACACCATAAATATGCCAAGCTGGGACATGACAAGACAAGCTCAAGGAGACCCAAATGGTTAACGAGACCAAACAGAAAATTACTTGAACTACGCATGCACTGTCCTAAGTAGCATACTAAAAGATCCACCCTCGAGCAAAGAAAGACCCTTGCTAATAGACCCCTCTCCCCACAGAACATGCACAGTGAAAAATAAGAATGTTGTACCTTTAAATGGAGTCGGGGCTCATGAAAAACAATTAAAATTATGTGTGACTAAACATAATCGTAAACATTTGTTCAAAGTGTGTAAAACATTTTACCATGTGTTAAGAGGTGTGCTAGCTCTGTGGATTTATCACCTAGCACCCATTTCCGCAGGCTTACAATGAACAAGTATCTCTACTCTGCGTGTGCCTGGTCCACTCTTGCACACCTCAAAGAACCCAGCTTTGGGATAACACTAACATTCCAGTTTAACTAATGCTAACTATGGCAGTGCAATCATCAACACAGATAAAGGCTTTCCAGGACTAATATTGCAATTAAAACCTCCACTTTTGATAAAGCAATGAGCTAGTGTAGTAATAATCCAGGACTTTATAGTTGTGGTATCATAAAAACAGTCAGAAAAAAAGACTAGTGGATTTGAATAATTTAGTAACTTGGTTTGAGAAGATGAAATTAATTTGTATTTACATGTTGCTGTAAATATTTTTTGATAGTTTTTGCAAAGCTTACATAGCAGGTTCAGTTTCTCCATGTCTTTCCAAATACATCTAGGCCATTGAAAATTGACTTTTTCTTACAGGGCCAAGAAAGTGGTGGAGAGATGTATGAAGACATAAATGATATCAGGTAATAATTTTAAGCTCTATAAGCTATTGTATCTTAACTACTACAAGCTTGATAACCATGATACTTCATCTGGCACAAAAGCATGATTTCACTGCAGTCCCTGCCAGGCATTACCGTGTTCATTAATTTCACCTAGAGAAAGTTTCATTGCTCACAGGTTCTTTCCTACATAGACCTGCTATGCCCTGGGCTGGAAGAACTCCTGCAATAAAATCATGTGGTTACTATGACTGAGATAACCGAAGTCTGATTTCTGATCTAAGGACCATGCCTGAATCACTGAATTATAGCCTAGGAGGTTTTTCCTTAGATTAGCAACTAGGTACTGTATGGTCCCAGACAGATCTTTTGTTGTAGCTGTTTTTCTTGCTTTCTAGATAAATGAGGCTGAATTTACAGTTCTCATGGCTGGAATCCCCAAGTTAAGCTATAGAGTCAGAATATGAGCTTATTCTTCTGCCATTTAGCCCTTTGTGTTGAGGAGTCTTTTGCTCGCTAACATCTAAATGTGTGGGATTCACTGTATGACATTAGCCAAAGAAAACTGTAATTCTCTTGGAATAACACTCTAAAGTTCCTACACAAAAACACTTTTTTTCAGATGTAGAATGACTTTCAGCAAAAAGTTATTGTTTAATTCCCTTTGAAAACAGATAATTTTATAAATATATAACCAGAACAAGTGATCCACATTCAGTCTTTCTTTAATATAATTAGAGCATATCAGTTTTGGAAAAGTACCCAAAAAAGGAAGAGGAGGCAGCACCACTCAATCAGTTCCATAGGGTTTGTAAAGTATAGCTCTTCCAGCCAAACCACTGGCAGCAAACGGCAGAGCTGTAGCTATAGTCCTAATTACGTGCCAAGGCCCAGGTCTCAGCACCATCCAGTAATGAAACACAGCAGGCAGTGTGCCCTGGTGTGATAGCCACATTTATGATGCAGTGCAAAAGATTTGTGTCATTTGTGTAGACTGCTGGAATAGGTTGCAATTAGGTTTAAAAGCACAGTCCAGTAGTAGCTCAGGCTTCAGTTCTGGCTGCATCAACCACCGATGGCTGGGACAAATACTCAACAGCTGCAACCAGTGCCACAACACCTAGACTACTACTGTTTCCAAGCTTGCTTGCCAAAATAAGCTCAGAGATGTCTAGACACACATGTGTAGAGCCAGTCTCTTACCTCCAGATAACCTTTTCTGTCATACTGTCTGCTTGAGGACAGCCACTTTAAATTATGCATTTTAAGGCTTTTTTACATAGAACATCAGGAGGGGATGTTGCATATAATGTAAAGGAAATGGCTGCCTGCTCTGTTTTAGAATCTGTAGCTGTGCTTTCACTGGCAGAAGTCCTTTTCCATCACATGCAGTTTTTTATTAACCTTGGGTAAGAAAGCTTTAGTGAGATTTGCTTCACTGTTATATTCAATCCTGGCAATGTACTTTCAGATCAATGGGAAAAAAGAAGAAGTTGGAGAAGGAAGAAAAGAGAAGAATGAACCAAGAGAAGAAAGAACAAAAGGAAAAAGAAAAGAAAGAGCAAGAAATGAGAAAGAAGTTCAAAGTAAGCTTTTTGTTTTGTAATCTGGACAAAAGCATTATTTAGCATTATTGAGTTCAAAATACACTTTTCAGATGGATACAAAGGTATTTGTTATGGTAGGTAGTTCAAGTACCTGGTTAAATTCTGAATATAGGTTTAAGACACCCTTTTATGTTTGGCATACCCTTGGCTTCAGGCTTTGTACTGAGGGCAAAGATGGTTTTTCAGTGCTTATATAGTTTTTGTTAAATACCCTTCTGATGTTCTATGTAAAAAAGCCTTAAAAACATTTGCTTTCACTTTGCTGTTTAAAAAGCATTTATGTCACCAGAATAGCATCAGAAGTCATTAATAAAAGTGGAAATTGGATCCCATATACTTAGCATCTTTTTCTTCACTGGAGTCAGACATTACAGTATCCAGCCCTTAACACATTGCCCTTGCGCTGGTCTAAAGGAACCTAAAGGGACTTAGAGCCCGAATGGGAAGGAGGGGAACAGGGCACGTGCAGGCAAGCTACAGTCATTGTCAGAGTCTAGGGGCTAAATAATGAGACAGTTCTTTCTGGTTTATATCATTTTTGTATAGCTGGCTGTCAGCATGTTACCACAGTTTACAAATCTGCCAGTCATTTTCTGTTAACTAATGCCTGTTCACAAAGCTCCACTGTGCTCCTTTCAGTGTCATTGTACATAGCTGGCTGCTTTCCTTTTCTTTGCTCTGTACACAGTAAAGCCATGGTGATTCTCTCACATCATGGCCTTGGTCTGCTGTGGGGAGACTGGCACGAGCTGAGGAGCAAACATTAAAGGAAAATACTAACAGTTGATAATAGTGGATCAGCAGGCATTTGTCAGGCCCCATCTGTTTTTCAGACCATGCCTGTGAAGTGTAGTCAGTGCACAGAATGCTTTCAGACTGCTGTCTTACAGCCGTTACAGTATGTTATCATTCTTAAATGCAAACAAATACATTTTGGTGCATATTTTCTTTCCCATTTCTTCACCATCTATACAGGATAGATATTCCTGAGCTGGTCTATAACTGCCAGCAGCCACATGCCTCTGCAAGATGATATATATCTTAAAGCCACAGGCACTAAATTCCAAAGTTGTTTCTTCATAACATATACTAAAGATCTCACAAAGAGAATCCTGAATTCCAGTAAACAATGTGATCATCTGTTGTGAGTACTTGTAGGATCATGTATAGAGTAGGATTATAAACACAGAACACTATGTGGTAGACATTTATGTTAATGAACTTTTGCTCATATGATTTGTATCAGAAACAGCGTGGCCAGCAGGACCAGGGAAGTCATTGTCCCCCTGCACTGGGCACTGGTGAGGCCGCACCTCAAATCCTGTGTTTGGGTTTGGGCCCCTCACTGCAACAGGGTTGTAGAGGTGCTGGAGTGTGTCCAGAGATGGGCAACGGGGCTGGTGATGGGTCTAGAAGACAAGTCTGTTGAGAAGCCACTGAGGGAACTGGGGTTGTTCTGTCTGGAGAAAAGGAGGCTCAGAGAGACCTTATCGCTCTCTACAACTACCTCAAAGGAGGCTGTAACAAGGTGGGGATCAGTCTCTTCTCCCAAGTAACAAGCAACGGGACAAGGAAACAGCCTCAAGTTGTGCCAGGGGAGGTTTAGCTTGGATATGAGGAAAAATTTCTTCCCTGAAAGGGTTGTGAAGCACTGGAACAGGCTGCCCAGGGAAGTGGTTGAGTCACCAACCCTGGAGGTATTTAAAAGACATGTAGCTGTGGCACTTAGGGACATGGTTTAGTGGTGGACTTGCCAGTCCTGGGTTAATGGTTGGACCTGATGATCTTAAAGGTCTTTTCCAACCTAGACAATTCTATGATTCCATTATTCCAGTAGGTATGCTACTGGAACTACATGAAGCTGCCCAGTGGAATTAAATATGTGTGTGTTTTGTGAACCTGTGAAAGGCTTCATAGGCTAGCCTCTTGGGTTTAGTCTTTGTATTTCTGTGATTTTGCCAGTCACTTCTTCAACTGGTCTACTTCTGTGCTGATTATTGTTTTCATTCCTGATTATTAATCTCAGTTGGGCAATTCAAGACAGTAGTTACGTCTTTCTGTTTATTTGCCTAAAGTATTTTAAATGTTAATGAAACAAATAATTATCTTTACAGTTACTTTCCCTTTCATTTTGATATTTGGGAAATAATTCAATTTTTCCACATCTGTGATTTCTTTTGTTGTTTCTTTTCTACAGTTAACAGGACCCATCAACGTCCTTCATCAGGCACGAGCCTGTGTTGACCACAAGGGAGGGAAGAATGAGCTGACTGTCAAACAGGGGGATGAGATTGAAGTCATTCGCCTCACAGACAACCCAGAAGGAAAGTGGCTGGGCAGGATAAAAGGCTGTTGTGAGTTCTCTTTCTTTGCTGTGCTCCTGAATGTTTTCACTGTGTGACAGCAAACACGTGAGCATTACACCGAGGAGTAGCCTTACCAAGCTGGAGTCACGGGCCACCAAAGTAAATAATTACCACAACTCACCCTCCTGTCCTTAGCTGACATGCAAGGCTTAATTCATAGTAGGAACTTAATGTAATGTCTACAACTTAATGTAACGTCTACAGGCACTAAAATGAGTTAAGGAACAATATGCTGGGATCTTCATGGGCCTATTCAGAGGTAATTCCATGTCAGCCTTTAAACAGCATCAGAACTTGGCTCTATGCAAGTAAAAAGGGTCACGTTTTTTAATGTCTTTGTATTAAAAATAATATGGATGTTCCTAAAAAAAGAAGCAGAAAATATAAGGTCCTGTTTTAAGTGTTTGTCTTGTTCCTATTCCTGTGGAAAGTTTCTAGCTAATTTCTAGATTTTATTTTGTCTAAAATCTAAAATGTTTCTCTAATTGTATAAGTATTATCAGTGGATTTCTGAGTATGATAAGGTGTTGGTAATCTGGCTCCTGGGTTATAGCAAAGACATTAAAAGACTGATCCCTAAAATCAATGAAAATTATTAAAAGCACTTGCTTGATTTTTAAGGAGACTAAAAATGACAATAAGTTCGGTAAGAGAGTTCATACATGCAGAACAGGAAAATGCCAGCTGAGCACTTTGTAGTACTGGATGTAAAAAGATACTAAGGAACTCAAGTGTGTCACATCAAAAGAGATGCTGAGAGGGCTGGGGCTGTGCAGCCTGGTGAAGGGAAGGCTTAGGGGATCTTGTAATTATTCATAAATACCTGATGGAAGGGTGCAAAGAAGAGGGCGCCAGGCTCTTTCCAGTGGTGCCCAGTGACAGTGCAACAGGCAACAGACACAGACTAAACACATGAAGTTCTTTCTGAACATCAGGAAACACTTTGTTCTGTAAGGGTGACCAAGAAAGGGAACAGGTTGCCCAAAGGGTGGTGGAGTCTCCATCTATGGAGATATTCAAAACCTGATGGGACCTAGGCAGCCTGCTTTAGCAGATCCTGCTTGGGCAGGGAGATTGGCCAAGATGATCTCAAGAGGTAAGTTCCAGTATCAGTTTTTCTGTGACACTTAAGTTTCGTAAATAAGTTTTTTGCATGGATCAATTTGTACATGGGAAAACAAATCTTGTGAGAGCTGGGAGAAGGGTATTTTCTTGAGTATGTGTGGTTAATTAATTAATTTACCTTTAGTTAATTTACTTTTCATAAACCAATTCTTGCCTCCGCAAAACTGCAAGCTGTACAAGACTTCTTACTGACAAGTGTCAACAGTACCGCACAATTTGTTTCATCAGTGCTGCAGCCTTCAATGTTCACAAAGGAAAATCAGTTCTGATCATTTAAATAAAAGAAAAAAGTCAATGAGTTACAGATTTGAGGGGAAGCACATGAAAAACTGGGTTTACACAAAAGCAGCAGAGTGAGGGATTTTCTATTTTTCAAGAAAAGCACAAGCATTTTTCACCTTTGATAAAATCCATTTGTGCTCTCTTCCATACAGGCAGTACACTTGTCTAAAATTCCCCTCAGCAGAGACAGAATTCCCAATCCTAGGCCAACCGCTCTGCTGCAGGTTTCTCCTGAGCCATTGGACCCCGGGGTATAGCCAGATCTTTTTAGTGAAGATCCAGGGACAAGAGGATAAAAATGCAGCTGCAGCATGTCTACCAACCTGAAGCGAAAGCAACACAAAGTGTTCCTCTTAACGACCCGTCAGAAACTTTGTGTCTTGAGCTGCCCTAAAATATGTCACAACACTGCAGTGGTCCCATGGTTAGCTGAGAAAGGGAGCTTGCCCCATGATTCCTGGAGTCTACACAGAAAAATCAGCTGTAGCTGAGAAGCAAGTAAAGGTGAAGTTAACATGACACCAGCTGAAGAGTTTGGGGCAAGATCGCAGACAGATCTGAGATTTGTATTCGTGCAGACAGATGGAAACTTGGGCTGAGGCAGCTTGCCGTGAGACTCTGAACGTTTTCAAAGATCATACAAAACAATCTGATTATTGATTCTGAACTTCTGTTAAACTCATCCCTTCACCATGTGCTTTAGAAACTATCTATGCCTAATTACACGGTTTCATTCATTTAGATGGATACATTAAAACAACCATGGTGGAGATTGACTACGACTCTTTAAAAAGAAAGCAACCAGCTATCAGACCTGCTGTGAAACATCCAGAGAATGACCAAGTGTATGATGATGTTGGAGAGCGGGACAGTATTAGCAGGTATGTACCAGGAACACAAGAAAAGAAACCAATGTTTCACCCCAGCCAGCCTAGACAGGGGAAGTTTTACAGCCATAAAGCAGACCCTTCTCACAAAAGAGCAGCCATGTATATAAGAAATATAACTGAGCTATTTGAACTGAAGTAGTCAGAGGAACAAGAATGGATTCTGGAATTCAGCATCCATAAGCACTCATAGTCAGGAGGAATCCATACTGTTGGAAGTATTGCAGTCCAAAAGAGAACCAAATGCAAAACATGCAGGATTACAATTCACCTGCAGTAAGTGCAATTCTCTTCTCTCCCTCTCTTTTCTTGTTTTGACTTTTGAAGTCATATACTCCCTTCTCTAACAAGCAAGAACAAAAGACTTTAAAAGCAATGGGAACACTCACTGTACTGGGAAACTCCTGACCACACTCATTGCTCTCATGAGTCTTACTACCTCATGCATTTTAAGCAGAAGGGACTTGTGGGAGCATGACTCTGATGGCCCTTCAGAAAAGAGCATGCCTAATGTGTTTAGTCCTGAAAATAAGGTCTCTAAAACGCCATGAGATCGGTATGAGCTATACTTTTTTGACTTTATCAGAAGCTTCTCCTCTATGGCACAATCCCACATGTATTTGCAGTGCAGTGCTACATTTCAGACTCTGTTTCAATGTGCCATATTTTTCACATCAAATAGATCTGCAGCTAGGGAAGTGCCACTTCCAGCAGCATATCAAACTTGCTGGCATGGAAATATCCTAGTGATCTTGTGACAAGAATCAAGGCTATCACATGACCTAAAATGACGGTGGTACCTCTGTTACCTGACCTCACATAAAAGTCTGTATGTAATGCAACAAACCAGTGCTCATTATATGTCCTGATGTACAGAAACACCTAGCCCAGGGTTCAAATAAGAGCTCTGCATATGGGTGCAGAGGATTTCAATGTGTGGGACAACCATCTTGAGACACTCAACCATTACACCTGCTTTTACTGCTTCCCAGCACCTTAACTTGAAGGTCTGGCTGGCATAAAGGCAACGCAGCTGGCTGGCTGCTGGGTGCAGCTGATCCTCAGCTGCTAGAACACCCCAGTGAGCTCCAGAAACAGTGAGCTTGGAAAGATCTGCCTTTAGGGTAGCATTCTTTAAGCAACCAATATAGTTTTGCACCTCATATTTTTCCAGGTTGCTTAATACCAGTTTTCCTCCCTGCACACTGGTCTTACAGCATCGTAAGCTAGCCAGGAGAGTTGCTTTAGTTGTTCTAGGGTTTAGGTCATCTAAGCATTAGTAATTTGTTGCAGAAGTATCTTTGGCCAATCATTTTCATTATGGCAAACATTACAACTACCCATCATAATGCAAGGAATTTAAAAAAATTATTGAATTCAAAAGCAAACAAGAATGTTCACACTGTTGCATACTAAAATAACAGTGCAAGGCACTTTGAGGGATGAATGGCTCAGATTCATTAAACCCTTTAGGCATTTTGACATTTTTACCTTCTCTAGTGATTAATAGCATTCTGTTCAGTACATGAGCATGAATTGTTGGCGGGTCTGACATACAACAACATGTTTTGAAACTACTTTAAGAATGCCATACTAAAAAAAGCCTCTTGACCAAAAAGTATTATCTCATTATCAGTAGTATTTTAAATATTACAAAATTAATGAGTGACTAGGACTGTTGTATTTCAGGATTTTGTGGCACAAGAGTTCAACAAATACCTTGTTTTGATGTGTGAGTTTAAGTAAGAACAAATACCTTGTTTTGATGTGTGAGTTTAAGTAAGGCTCTGACCTGGAAATAATCTCAGTTACTGTGAACCTGGCAGGCTTTTTTCAATTACTGTTAGAATGCTGGACTAATACGTAATCCTTGAAATGTTAGAAACATGCTGTTAGAGGTTTAAATCATCACTCAACAAAAGCTAGTTGAGCAATAAATTCATTTTTTTACCGTTTCATCTCAGGAAAATCCCTTCATAAGGGATGGATCTAAAGGGTGTGGATGCACTCTCTAGTGTTCAGTCAAATTATGTTTTTATTCCTATGAAGTCTGACTACATGACCTCCTGAGATCCCTTCCAACATGAATTATCCTAAGATCCTGAGTCATATTTTGTACTTTAACTTAAAGATATCAACAGGAATATAAAATATATTTTAAATATAGTAAATCATTGTCACTGTAGACATCAATTTGCATGTCTTTGAAAATGACACTTTATTGGAAATTGCTAACAGTCGCTAACAATTACTGTTAGGACTGAATGTTCTGCTCATATGAAAATACGCGCCTTCATTGGCTTGAAATATCTGCACTGATTGATGCAAACAGAGACTTCGTTTCACAGCTCTACTTATAAAATATTGTCTTTTTTTTACATTAACTGAAGATGGTATTGATAAATTTCTCTCTTATTCCCTTTTGAGTTGCTATGAATCATATTTTAAAATACTGTTTTCTGATTTGGAATTAATTATTTCCAAGGAAAAATAAAAAGAGTGTTTTTTCTTGCCTTACCTGAATCTTCTAAAAGTTAAACTCTCCTCATCAAAGAGCTAGTTCACTTAGGAATTAGATGACACATTTTCATTAGCATTAGGAGAATGCAACTACTATTTGACTGTATGAAAATTGCTGTGAATGTGGTGAAAACAGAGAGAAAAAAAAGAACTGGCACATTTAGCTGTTGCCCATATGGAACACACAAGCACGTGCCTGAGCTTCCAGTGCAGAATTTGTAGTGCTCACCTGACAATACAGGCAAGTGTCAAAGTCAAAAGGTTGAGAACTAATAACTACAGAAGTGATGGGTAATCATGGTGTTTTCTTTTTCCAAAGGATGACTGTTTTTCTCTAAAATGTCTCTTATTTGTTTTTCCAGTCAGAGTGGTGGTCAAAGTGGAGCTGGAAGTAAGTTCTACATATACGTTTTGGGGGGAGTTCTGTGTAATGCTTACCTTCAAATCCAGACAGCTGCAGCTTCCACCTAATGCAGTAATTATCCATAACCATGCTAAATATTAGCTAGCAGGTAACAAACAAAGAAGTATAGTGGCCAAATTAACTTTCTTTCCACCTGTGGGAACGTGGATGAGATAGTTTTGTCTTCAGATACTGTGAATCAGAAGCATGTCAGAAGATGACAAAACTTTAAAATTTTTTGTGTGAAGGTAAATCATCCCACAAACAGCACAGATATAATTGGCAAATATTAACATCAGCAAGAGGTTTTATGCAGGAGAAATCCTGAAACAGCCTGAAACACTACCAATTAAAGCTGCATTTTGCTGACAGGGTTAAGGGGAACTTCAGTTCCAGTGATACTCTGGAGTCATCACCAGTATGACTGCAGCAATTTCACACTGTCAAGAGCACATATTCAAACTCAGTTTCCCCTTTGGTAGCACATATATTTATGTAGCATTCTCTGTTGATCACAAGAGCACAGCTCATCTTCTCATCTTAGAGTTTAGATACTAGTCATGGCAGAAGCATCCCCTGGCAGTGCTGAATGAAGCTGCTGCCAGCTAAGTACAGATTTCAATGATTACACTGACCAGTGGCTAGAATTGGACATGGAAATTGAGCTAACCCTGCACTGATGGAGGTGGGGCTCAAAGGTCAGATCTGACACCAAAATGAGAAGCTTACATTGCACTTGCCTCTGGCTTCTGTGGATGAACACCAGATGTCACTTTCTGAGAGTGAGAGATCTTCAATCATTACTTGAGCCACACACAAAGTCATCAGTCATCATAATGACTGGGCCAAACGGCTATTTAGAATTTCATTGAATACAGTGTAAATGCATTTGGGTTTAGTATTTGTGCTCTTGTGATTGGCAGTGATACATTTAAATGTTGTGGATGGCATTCCCAACCGGGATAAGTCTAAATCACTGTTTTAATAAATAGGCAGTGCTGGTTTACAGAAAGATTCTATTTGCAAGAATATTGCACAAACTGCACACACATCTGACATACTTAAGAGGCCAGTAATGAATACCCTATTCAGCAGAATTAAATATAAATGCATTAATTCAATGTTTGATCTGTTAAAGACATGTTCCCACCTCCTCCTTCTGATCAAGAAATTTATGATGGGATTGATGATGAAGATGCTGTAACTAGGTATGCTTTTATATCCGTTACATAATTTGCTTCTTTGAGTGTTTCCATTTCAGGTTTTAGTATTTTTGAATTAAGCTTAATAATTAGCAGGTATTAGGATGATCAGCAAGTGGGTATACGTCAAGATGGATTGATGAAGTTAAAAAAAAAAAAAAAAAGGGTTTGGTCTTCTGTGGAAGTTTTGTTCTGTAATTAATTTTGGTATGTCAGCAAAAGGAGCTGCAACCATGAAAATCCCCAAATCTCCAGCTAGACTGAATAGCTCTGAAAGCAGATAGCAAATGCTAGCTTTGAGCAACAACATAAAAACAGTAAGTCACTAGGTTAATATCTATACCTATAAATATATCTCAGTATCTACAAATAATCTAACATACGTATTTGTAGTTTAGCATTTTAGTGTTTAGCATTTATGTAAGTGTCCTCACCTTGTGGTATATACATTGTTGGCATTAATGACAATTATGTGCATCATTGGAGAATTTAAACTGGACCTTTTAGAATGAATGTTACATTTTACCTTGTGATAATTGCATGCATACTCCAAAGGTCTGTATCGCAGGATGAAGATAAGAATGGTATCTGGTCCTGGGGAATCTTGAAGAAACTAAAGGTCAAAGATGACAAAAAGAAAAGTGTGCGAGAAAAAACAACCAAAGGCAATGGGGCAGAAGATAATGGAAATTTGTTGTAAGAGTCTGCTAGGAAATCACAGTGCACATTAACGAATTCTAATAAAGCATTGATCTCACGCTACTAACGTGTTCTCACAGCAGCCTAATGAATCATGCATCAAATTGCAGCTCAGGATGATACTTCTCTGCAAAAACACTGACCTCCTTTCCTTTCACCTGCATAATATAATTGTTTTCTTAACAAACTGTGTTTGTTATGTAAGTCTGGTAATTAAAATATACTACAATTTTTTTATGCTGAAGAGCACCAAAATAATCCATCATCTTTGTGCCACTCTGATGATGTCATTGGTGATGTCACAGTGATGATCCTCAGTTAAAACATACTTTGTTCACCAGTACAATGTAGCTGAGATAAACTGGTAAGTCTAGTCCCATTAATCCAAATTTTAGGAATAATATGCCAAACCAAAAGATGCAAAGATTGTCTTCTACCCATCTTGCCTAGAGGTTACATCAGCAACTGGTGTTCTACAATCATCCTCTGCCATTCAGCTCTGAACCAGTTTACTTTGATTCAGTTTTAAAAACACATTTAGTCCATGAGTAGTGCTGGTGTTACTGGAGCTTCAGAATGTCTGGAGATTACTTGGAGCCTTTGTGTTGCAAGTTTTTTAAATGATGCAAAAGCCTATTAATGTGATATAAATACTTAATGAGCATCTTTTTTTTCCAGCATGTCTCCTTCAGCAAAGCAGCTTGGAAAAGGTAATTAATAGCCTATTGTTCAGTATCCATATTGATTTCTGATCCTTTTTTCTATAGACATTAAGTGCTAGTCACAAAAGTACATCCAAGGAAGGAAGCAGGATTTCCCATTGCTTACCCAGTTCCAGTAAACAAATTTCAAATATTGTGACTGATTTGGCTACAGACAAGGAGATACATATACATTGCAATCTCTCTAAAAAACAATTTAATGTATTTTTTAGGAAGTCATGATTTTTCTATGTGAGATTTTCACTAGTTCATTTTATTTGACATTAAGTATGAAGAGGTACACTTGGAAAGAAGCACTTAATGCAAGACTTCAAAAGTAAAAAGAGATGCTTGTTATTTTTATCACTTGCAGTGTCTTTGTAAGATAACATGTATTCATAAATTTCAGCTTAGCCATGGAATAAAAAATCAGTTCTTCCAATTTTTGAGGCTGTTGCCACAACTGAGTTCTAAACCTTTCATCTCCTGCTGTGATTTTTCTAGCCATTGATTTGATGACTTGAAAAAATTGCTTCCTCTCTACAAATAAGCTAAATGTGATTCAAAGTATATTCTTGGGGTAAGAATTCTTTGCACTGCTTTGGCATTGCGAGATGGCCTAAAAACTAACATACATGTGATTCATATCCACTTCTAAGCCATTGACCAGATTGCTATAGAAGTGCCTGAGTGTACATTAAAATCAAACTCCAAAAATATATTTTGATGCAACTCAGTGGGAAACGGACTAATTAAAATGAAAATTAAAGGCTATTGCATTAGCCAACATGTGCTAAAACTTGCTTCAGTTTAAGAAGATTAAAATATCAGTGAATACCTATTATTATTAATAGAGTCTTATTCTGAAAAAGATTGGCTGGTGTTTGTTTTGCACAGTAGACTGTGCAAAACAGAGAACCCACAGTTACTACAGACAGTACATGGCTACAGTACTTGCCATAATTTCTTGTCAACTTAGCTATACTACCGTAGATTTAACACAATGTGTTCACTACTCAAGGGTCGCATAACAATTTTCCATTCTTTTAAACAATATTATTTCAGATTGTGGAGACAATTATGTTTATGATGACGTAGATTCTTCAGACTTCCCTCCTCCACCGTCTGAACTCTGGCAAGTTAAAATGGGAATTACTCCACTAATTAGAAATCTGTAATACACTGTAAAGCATTTTCAAAGTATTTACCAGAGGCAGATTGCTATTAATGTTATGGTTTATTTGATGTTGCCAGGTTTTGTAGTTCTTGTAACTGTATTGTTGGAAATGGCTATTGAATGCTCCATGCCTCTATTTCAAATTGGAATAATAGGCTATAGAACAAATAAGCATGCTTTGAATTTCAACAAATTCAGTCCCCGATGGACAAGACATAGAAATGAATGCATGGCCTAAAGGTACGTCATGGTATATTCTCTGTGTGCAGTCCTCTTCCTATCAAAATTTGGGGACTGTTAGGATAAGTACTAGATCTCAGCTGCTGCAGTATTTTTAGAGAAAAGGAGATAGTGCCCTGTGTTGTAAGAATGAAACACATCTGGATGCATAAATTTCTGCCTGGAAAACTTTTATCCCTGGACCAGGAAGTTATGGGTATATCTGGAGCACTGATGTGTTATGAACATAGATGCATCTCTGAAGATGACTTCAATATGTCACATTCTGTTGTCACTAACTCCACTTAAGGGAGGCTGCAGAGTGCACTACAATAATCTAGCCTGAAGCCATTAAAACGGAGAGAACTCTTTGAACTGTGTATCCAAAGGGAAAGACATAGCCCTCCTAACCTAAATCTATGCCAGTTCACACACACTCCCTTACATTCATCATCAGTGAAACTGCCATCCACAACTCCTGCAGAGATCAGGAAGGATCAAAAGGTAGAGTCAGACTTTAAATTCCCAAGTACAGGAAGGGCAGTTTGGGCATGAAACACTTCAGTATTTGTTGCCACAGGTCAAATCTATCAGGAATGTGCAAAAAACAACAGACTTTGAAATGGGTCATGTAATGCAGATTCCTTGGTGTAGCAAGGTCTTCTATGGGCACACAGGACTAACAGTTACTGTACGAAAGGCTAAGTAAGATGTTCCAGCTGCCTCCACAATGGGATGTGTGGTTTTCAGCCTATTGCCCAAAGATACATAAACTTCACTAGAATTGCTCCTTGTCTACAGATTCTAAAATGATGGGTATCGTTTACCTAAACTATTTTTGGTAGAAGTAAAGTTCTCATTGCTGTAGCAGCTAGATACTTTGAGTAATTTTCCATGTTCACTTATGTAATAGACATATTACCATCAGAACTCATTGAAAGAGACAAGTAGGGAAGTGAATCCCAACATTTTATTTCTTCTGAAATCAAATCTTTATTGTATTATCAGGATTAGTTTTGTAGAGCAACAAAAACATATTATAGACACATGAATGCAAATGCATTTTCACTAAAATTACCACAAACATTGTCAATACCTCAGATCTGTTAATTTTGTTTTTATCTGTAACCTCTTGTTTTAGTTCATCAAAATCTGCAAACCTTGGAAAACATAAATCAGATGGAAAAGATGCAGAAAAGCTTAAAAAGATGGAAAAAGAAGAGAAAGAGTTCAGAAAAAAGTTCAAAGTAAGTTTTGGTCCCATAAAATATAAAGAGTAGAGTATCTGTATGGTGTCCTTTAATTTGTATCTCCTAATTTGTAAATGATCCATTATTTTGCCTTTGAAAGGTGAGGTATCACTACTTGTAAAAATAGTGATCTGAGCCTTTGTAAGTTCAAATGGCAAGCATGGGCACATATTACATAACATAAACAATTATTTGCCTGATCTTCAAAAAATTAGTAATAAATGGGAATATAGTGGTCTAAAAAAATGCATGATCATAAGTTTGGCACTGACCTTTTTTAACCAGCATCTCTTTGTTTTATTTTTGCAGTTTGAAGGTGAAATTAAAGTCCTTTATTCTACTACCACAGTCCAGGATTTGCCCCAGAGAAAATGGGGATTTAAAGACTTGCAAATAAAACCAGGGGAGTCTCTTGAAATTATAGAAAGTACAGATGATACCAAGGTCCTGTGTAGGAATGAAGAAGGAAAATGTAAGTTTTCTTATAAAGCTGTAGTACAAATCAAATTGTCAGAGAGCGATTGAGTCAGGATGTGTGAAAACCCCTCTTCCCTCTCATATTAAAGCAGAGGCTAGTACTTGTTTTTTGTCTTGCCTGGTGGTTCACAAGAGGTAGGCTGTTGTTATTTTATTATTGTGGTTTAAGAATGGCTTGCCTTAAAAAAAGTTAAAATCCAATAGACATATATTGAACGTGGAAAAAAAGGACAGCTTAGTTATGTAAAACTTGCTTTGCTGCAACTAGGAGTAGAAGGTTTTGTAGCTTATGTCTCCCTCTATTTGCCAAAAAGAGTATAGGTATGATACTCCACAGAATCTAGTAAAAGTAAAATCCTTGCTGCACCTCTGTGAAGCACTTGCCCATTGATTGCAGTCAAAGGAAAACCTATAACAACATTCTTATTCTGGATTGCCAGAGATGGAGTTTAATCTTTTCAACAGACTGAGGGCGAAACTGTTGAAGGAGCCTTTCCCCCACAGCCTCCAGCTAATCCAAGGCGTATATCCTTGTTGGCATGCCTGCTTGTTTTGGGAGCTGCGTGAGGCCTTTCAGTGTTTCTTTTAAATCCTTGGCAAGGGTGTGCATTGGCATAATTTTTTGCATTTTTGGAGAAGTCTGGACTATCTACTGTTGGTTTCAATTTCTTCATGTGCTTCTGTTACAATACTTTTCAAATCTAATGAAACCTCATTCTGTGCAGGAACAGACTACATTCAATGCAGCAGCATCCTTACACTTAACTTCATCTTTTACCTCTGACCTATGTAGAAAACAGTCCAATGCCATAAACTTCTGAAGAGGATTCAGTCACACTCGTTTTTTTCCTTTCTGTACTCAACTGCTACAGTCTGGAGTATAGCTTTCTTCCTGGCAGGACTGTAGGGTGAGGGGAGAATTTCTTGCATAACAACACATACATTTTTCAAAATATGGATTGCACTAGTGTAGCCACTTCCCAAACACCAGCTTTCAATGCTGCATTTTTCTGAATCAAGCTAGTAACAAAGTAGAAAGCAGTTCACATCGGCTGTTTTCCTCACATAGTTTTCAAAGCCTTTCAAATAGTGACAGTAGCTACTGCTTTGCTATGCATAAAAGAGCAAACACACATAAATATCCTCCTTGAAAACCTCTGAATAGATCTCTGTCAATTTTCTCATTAATTAGTGAAGTTTGAATCCTACTTTAGTTAAGTGCATGACAGTTTTTGTTGTTTGCTCTACTTGCTCTAGTTCCTCATATCTTAAAGCTATGATTTTACCTTTTGAAGACCAGATAGACTGAAAATAAACAATTAAAGATGTTTTTGTTACTTTCTTGCACATGAAACCTTCCACTTGATTGTTTACTTAGGAAGCACTTCCATAGCTTCATGCCTTTACTGGAAGTTAAACAAAATTGCAAATTACATTTCAATGTCTTCCCACCTTTTTAAGCAAGGGCTGATGATCTTAGGAACGTATTCTGCTATCACTTATTTCAATTGTTATGAAAATACATGAAATTTCAGAAGTGAAACAAGGAACTCATTCTTATTTACCTTCTCAAATTTCTTCTGACTGTTGCCTTGATCTGACCCATGTACATTTTGAAATACACAAAACTTTCAATGTAGTTTCATAGATTTTAATTAAACATTAGGGTATAAGTGGACTTCAGTGCCTGAAAATATAAGTTGTGTCCTCTCCAAGCTTTCTTTACACTGTCAGCGAGCAGCTGGTTTGATACACCACAGCTTTGAGTGGTGCTAAGTAATCAAGATGGAGTGTGCTGACCTGCTGCCTTGTCCCGTATTATGGAATCCACATATATATAAATAAATTAATTAGAAACCAAAAGTTTGGACATGTAATTTTGGATTAGTAAATTCAAAATTGTGTGAGATCAGCAGAGGCTGTGTCCCACAAATTTAGGGGCTTTAGGATCAGAAGAACTAGATTGCGTGTTGCAGCAGTAGAAGGACTATCATGTGCACATTTGGCTTGCAAGCAAGCTGTGTTTGTGTGCCATGACCAAAAGTGAAGAAATTTTGCTTTCATGTATTTCACATGAGAAAACTAAATGAAGAAACAGAGAAGATTAGATTAGCCAAATGATTTTAAGTAATTTCCAGGAGGCTTCAAAAGCCCTAGAAATTATTGTCTGCTTAAAGAGGATTTTTAAAAGGTGAGATCTTTAGCGAAAAATCAATTTCCATGCCTTTATCCCTGATAATAAAGTCTGAGGGAAGAGAACCAGGCTAAGAATATCCTGAATAGACAGAGCTTTCCCTATGCATACTGACTTGCATTCAGCCTGAGGGAATATGCTGATGACTAAAAATCTGCAGCACTAGTTTCTTTGACTATTGAAGTTTGCCTGCAGTTTAACATTTTTACTATGCAAAAGTTATAGCAGAATTTATGTAAGTATCAAATCTTCACAACCTTGAAGAGTTAAATACAGGCAAATTAAGCAAATTTTATCTTACATAGCTGCAATCAAATACTGAATACATAGAACTATTTTTTGATTCATGTAATACTAAGTCTTAAATAGAAGCTAAAGCAGTTTAGCGTCAAATAAAATATTACATGAAATTAATGCTTTTTTAGGCAAGCTTCTGCTCTAGCACAAGACAGAAGTTTTCTTTCAATGTCTTCCCAGAGCAAATGGCTAATATACTTTATATATAGCATGTTCTGGAAAAAAAGTTATTTACATTTGCAGTTTATAGTGATATTTGATATCTACCTATTTCAGGATGGAAATATACCAAGTTAGAATGAATTACACAAATGTTTCTTTATGAAGAAAAGCTGCATATAAGAATTAGTTATTTATTACTATTTGCAGGACTATTTGGGATATTAGCCTTGTCAGATAAAATTTCCAAAACTCCATGTAAGAATCATAGGGCATTTTTGTAATTAAAAGCATTGGCCAGTCAAAGGTTGTGATAATTCAGCAGGTTTTGCAAACAGTACTAGCTCATTGTGTCTAATGTCAGTTTGCAAGGGAAGGCTTCACCTACTAGTAAAGTTAATATCTTGAAAAGGGCAATTTCAATTAGAATAAAAGTAGGGTTTGGATGTAAAAGAGCTTAACACAAAAGATTAGCTTCTTTAGATGGGCATTACTGTACATTTAGAAAAAGAAAATATACTTTAATGCCTTGTGTGTCAGAACACTTATATAGTAATTTCAAATATATCATGAGATCACCTTTCTGGTTTAGAACTGTCCTAATTTTGTACCAGCATATAATGTTTACCTACAAACGCAATTATTTGTATGTATTTCTCTCTGCCTCTATATGTTATACCAATTGGCAAATATTTCAGTAAATATATTTTACCAAAGACAGCAAGTACTTTTTCCAAGAGATTAAATATATTAAAGAAATATATGTGTAGTTTTATCTGATTTCATTAGTAGTGCAACAGAGTAATATAATATTTCACTAGTGAGTAGCTTTTCTAAGGTATTTCTATTCTCTATATAAACAGTTTTATCAATATGATACAGATAATTTTTTTATAACAAATACAGTTAATGATAATTAATTGGTACATACAACTTGAAAGGCATTTTTGTCCCTGTAGGAAACTATACATATTTCTGTTATTTATTATTATAAATACTACTATGTGGTTATTATTATAGCACATTATTGTAGTACAGTTTATGAACTGTACTATATTTTGTTAATAGCTGTGGTTTCACACCCCTCTCATGCAACCAGGAAACTCAAATATAAGATGAAAACTTTATCTTGCATGACCTGTGTTACTATTTTCTCCTTTCAGCACTAGTTTTGTACACAATAAAACTACTGCAACAAAACAACAGAAATGACATTATGTGAATATGTAAAGTATATGGCACAGTAGATACATAACTGGTCTTGGAGCTGCTATAGAATTCTGATTCACTAGCTAAAGCACCACATTATACTAAACAAGCAAATAAGAATAATTTAAACTCTAATTGGACAGAGCAAAATTTTCCTTGGGTACATATCCATTGTACATTGTTACCCATCTACTATATCTTTCAGTCTGAAATACCTAAAAGAGAAAGACTGTTTCACTACTGCTAGCAACAGAAGAAATAATGTGAATATTTAAATTTAACTTAAGTACATATATATTTCAATTTTACAGATGGCTACGTTCTGAGAAGCAATTTAGTTGAGAAGTAAGTACAAAGTAATCCTTTTGAAAAATTCATTGTAGCACTCAGTTTTGTTCCAAACCCTTTGTTAAATAGAAGTGAAATGTCATTTTTTTGGTATGTTGTTCTAGACCTGCAAATTGAGTTATTTTATGGAGTTTAGATTTCTCAAGAATTAGGCACGTACATCCATGATGAAAATTTTCCAGGGCCCCATTCCTCATTGTTTAACCATAAACTCTGGTTTAAACCATGAAAAATTACATAAATTAAGCATTATTGGTACTAGAATCTATTGCTGAACTGCATATTAATGTGATTATGTGTACTGATGCCATTTTCAAATGTCTAACAGAAACGGACCATTTTTTCTTTAGGTTTGTTTTTATTTCAGTGTTATTGGGATTGAGCAGATTTGGCTCAGTGTTGCTGCAAATAATTGCACGGAGTTCAGCATTTCGGTTTTATTCCAAAACTTGTTAAGACAAAGCTGTTTCATTTCCTTCAAGGGGCTTTATGTTATAGCCTTAAATATCAAATCAGATGTCACTTTTAGAATGGAGGCCTGCAATTGTATGATTTATATACTTACATATATAAATAGCCTTACTGGCTTCCACGGGCCTGTTCATGTATCTAAGTAACGTATTTTGAAAATTCCTATTCATGAAGCATGTATCATTTATAAACATTACCTAAACTCATTATCTAAAAAGCTGCTCCTCCAAAACCATTACAGCATTGCCAAGTACAGAAACAAATAACAGTTTTAAGGGCATAGTAATATTTTTTACTTATCTTTTCTGGTTTTCATTTAAAAAAAAACAGTATATAGTTTTTCATGGTAATATCTCTATGAGTTTGTTAGAACAGCTACTTAAAAACTAAATTTAAAAATCCAACCTTTTAATAAAGCAAGCCTTTCACATTAGAAAGAAGTGCATCCAGCTCTACCCTTCACTGAAAATCCTTTGATCTGACCATCTTGCTCAATGCTGTTCTGTTACCACAAAGGTTGCACTTTCCTAATTAGCAAATTAATTACTTGATAGCATGTCTGCACCACACTGCTATATTATTTTGTATCTGCATGCAAATAGTAATATATATCTGATGTGCCAATTTTTAAATACATTATTTTTATTTTTTTAACTTACAGCGATGGAGAGATTTACGATGATATTGGTGATGGTATGTTGAACATTTCAAACAGTACAATAACTATATTCAACTACATCAAATAACTTTGACCCTGAGTCGAGGTACTATACAATACTAATATTTTTGTATTTTATTTCCATTTCAGATTGCATCTATGATAATGAGTGATGCAGAATTCTATGCAAGAGCCTCATTGAAGATCCAAATCTATTTCAGACTTTCTAATGGTGAAAGCAAGAGAAGTCACTAAAGCTGATCCCAAGTTAATTGGTTACTCTCTTCTAAATGTACAGTTAACCTGTTTTAGGATTTCAGGGTTCTTTCATGCCTTGCTTTCTATGACATCCATATTGCGATTTATCTGAGCAATTAAAATCCTGAAAACATGAGCTAAAGTTAAGGTTATAATTTTACACTTTCTTTCCACATTTGTGACAGTCCATGTAAAAAACAGTTCTTTGATTAGCTATACCCAAAGAGGTCAGTTCAGGGCTATGAAAGATACTGAGGTCAACAAACCCAGGGAACAGGTTTTACTCTGGTTCTGGTCTACTAGGCACCAGAGACTGCCACTCCAGGGAGGACAGTATCCTGAAAAGAAATGCTTCCTTTGGTGATAACATCCTGTTGTGAAAACAGAAAATCAAAAGTGAGCATCATAGAAGGCAGTATATAGCTGACCTGCCATTCTAACTGCAATAGCGTTAGCTACACTGACATGTACCATTACTGCTGAAGTTTCTTTTCCTGTGTTAAACTGATGGTAGAATACCAGTCTCTAAAATTTATTTGACCATTTTGTAAAGTACTTTTTGAACAGTATTAATAGTATGATAGTAATAGTGTTATAAGTGTTACATACAGCACTCGCAGATTCAAACCGCAGAACAGTCTATAGTATAGTGTTGTTCAGAACATTTAGGTTAAGATTTAGTTTTCATTTAGTTTGAAGATTTCTCATTTTTGTCACTAGTAATTTAGGCATTAAAATGAACCCACAAACTAATGATAAACTGGTTGGAAAAGACTTCTAGACTAAACGTATATGAATATTTATCAGACCATTTTGAGAATATCTTTTTCTTCTAAGTAATATATTTTACATTAGACTTGGCTAAATGGGAGTATAGAAATTAAACATTTCTGTGCTTATCCATTGTAGAAACAACTTTCATTCCTAAGGATAAGTGATGATGCTTTTCTCTGAGTGAGCAAGTAGCAAATCGAAGTACAATGAATGGATGAATCAAAATAATAAAAATATCACTTTGAACTTACATAGTAGGACTCACTGGAAATCAAAAGATATTTACAGTGAACTCCTAATAAAGAGGGTGAACATGTGCAGAAAATGGAACATGTATTTGTAATGCTTTTGCTGTACTGCAAGATAATCAAAAACTTGTAACAACCAACGTGGTTGGATCAGTGCAAGTAACTCTTCTTGATAATCAAGTCTTCTATAATCCTCAAGGTATAAGTAAGGTACACCATGCAAGCCAGTGCAGTGCAGCAAGCTAACGAGTTTAACTTACAAACAAAAAATTTTTTACTGTCTTGAAGTCAGTGAGTTTTGGTCTTACCTTCAGCGGAGCTGACATTTCACCTTAGACAAGCTCCTTCTATTGGTGGTTCAAAATACAGTAAAACTGCAAGGAGTGGTGCATTGCTATGGGGATATCAAATATAAAATTAACTGTAGAACTAATGGCCTATAAGCTATTTTATACTGTATTTAAAATCACCAATAATACACTGAAAAGCTATATGCAGACCTGGGTTTTCTGTTCTATATTTGATATTCAACCAGCATCCAGGCATACAAATAGAATTTTATGTGTAAGCATCAGCACCGAACTTTAAAATATGATCTTGTATATTAAGTATAATGAATGTGGCTTGACTATTTGGCTGTATTGCTGCTGGTGGTTTACTCATTTTTCAGGAGCATTCGAAGAGGGTATCTGCATCAAATTAGTGATATGCCAAAGAAGTGAGAGGAACACAGGCATTTAGAAATATACAACCATTTGTCATTAAACAAAAAGACAAACAGTTTTACGTTTTACACAGTTAAATCTCAAAAAAAGTCTGTGTTAAATTCTAACCTATATGCCCAGTCTTGTTTTAGTTTCAACTGATAGCAGAACTTCATGTGTTATAGTAAGGCAAAGGAACTTTCCTTTTGAATGTAGTTTATCTTGTATTAAAGGACTGCAGTAGAAAACACAAACCTCTTTTGTCTCCCTGAAAAAGATGTTAATTTTATTCTTTATGAGATTTTTCAGTTATACATTCTTAATAGCTTTTCCATATTCTTAGCCTTAATGTGTTGTAGGTACTGTATTTCCTTACTGATTATGCTGACTGAATTGGTTGTATGATGCATTAAATCAACAAAAGAAATAATCATAAGATACTTTAAGCTAAAAATCAAATATAATGTGATTGCTACTGTAAGGTACTGCACACTGAAAAATTACTGGTATCGTATATTCTTTCTTTTCATTATTTTACCAGTGCTGTTCACTGCCTCCATTTATTTCTTCTAAATAAAAGTGTGCTTTCTGACAAGAAATATGAGTGAACTATTTTCCGCTAAAGTAGAACAAATGTAGCTGAAAAATAACTTCCCAAAATTATCACTGAGCAGCTGACAGAGTGAAAATCAACTTTATTATTGCTGCAAAGGCAGGAGAAATACAGTGTGGCATTTTTTTGTTGGTAATTACTATCCAGAAAAAAAAAAAATGTAAGCAGAAAATCTTCCAGGCAGGAAAATCTGTTCTTAGGAAATTTAATAAAGTTAGTATTTTTGAGGGTTTCTTGCCTCTAATTTATTCTATTATCTTTTAAAAGTCATAAAAAAGGAAAAGGAAAGCTGTTCTCTCTCTTGATATTTTTCCCATTCCAAACTCGGTCTATAATCCTAGTGTATTTAGCTGTGCCTGCTAAAACATTCAGTAGTGAAAATACAAAATATTGACATAAAGATTAGAGTTCAGCATCAACACCCCCGTTAAGGTAAACAGAGCTGGTTTCCATCTGTGTTGTACTTCTATGCTGTCCCAGTACACAGGCTAAGCAAAACCAAAGCTGTGAGAACAAAAATTGATTTCTCTAATTCAGGAGCTTTAGAGCATTTCGCTGCTGTTACTGCAGGCTCCGGACTGCAGGAATGCAGCTGATCTCCCAGGCATTCCTGTGTAAGAGGTTTATATTCTCAATCCACATAATTTCAGATCCTTTGGCTACGCCTCCTATGGTGGTAACAAAACCCTCCTCTATTTGGGATCTTATTGCATAATCCACTTCAACTGTGAAGATCAGTGCTTTAGTAAGGGGAAGCAAATTCAGTGGAGGAACCTAGATTCACTGTGTGAATTAGATTACCCATTACTACTACATTATTTCATGACAGACACAGGGTAAGCATGTGTGTGTTTATAATTTATGTCAAATAAGACAGCTTCTGAGGAAATTAATGAGCCCGTAAAAGGATATCTTTATATCTTTCATACAGCAGCCTCAGACCATCCTACATGGAAAGGCTTTTGCGTGTAGCTTCACCACGGACCAAAGCACTCAAATGCAAGGATGTACAAGAAATTAGTTTGTATTTGCACAGCCTCTGTTTTGCCTCCCTGTGTGAATACGTATTTAACCATGAGTGCAGTCTATAATTTCACAATGGCTCAGTATTTTTCTTCACAGGATCCCCACCTCATTTAGTGCGTGGGCTGGGTAAGAGTTAACAGAAAAGGTAGTTGTTCAGCCCTGCCCATTCAGTTTCTGGCCACTCGTTTATTTAGGGCAAATCTTCCCAAGCCTATGCTGCACCCAACATTATTAGTTACTCATGGCATTCATCACAAGATGTTTCAGATTCCCGTGAAGAGGAATGGATTTATCTTGTGAGGCAAGAAAACATTTTATCCCCATTTTTAATGTATGAAAGGAAGGCACCAACACAGAACTGTTTGTGGCACATATCCATTGATCCTGGCTATAAAACCAAGCTGCTAAAGCTAAAGTAATTATATTTTTAGTACTTGCCCTGATTAGGACTCTCACTATTTTCTCTTCCTTTTCTTTGCCTCTACTTGTGGTTAAAAAAGAGAGAAAACACCTCACATTTTAAAAGTATTCATTCATTCACATTCAAAAGTATACATTCAAAACATGTATTTTAAATGTACCATGTTTACAGGAGTAAAAAGGGGGCAGATAAAATTTAAGTTAAATTTATAGTTTAGTTTATATTCTGAAACTTAATAAAAACTGGCAACAAATTCGAGAATTGAGTGATGTAAGTCATTACCTCCACTTGCAGACATCATCTGCTGTCTCCCAGCTCCCCTGTCAACAGGAAGTTTGTTAGCATGGTTTTGAGTCAGTACTACAGCTTCCGCCAGAATTAAATCCTTGCATATGGTCTGGGGATACACCAGGCTGAGACAATCAAACCAGTTCGAAAGAATTAACTTATTTATCAGAAGCCATTCAGCCAGGGTAGCAGCACAGGCCCCCAAGCCCTCCACCTTAACTACTTAACCTGTCTAAGAAACAAGGTAGTAGTGCAGCTGAAGCGTCATCCTAGGCAGGTTCCAGCATCCTAGCCAGCAGGCAGGTGTCTCTGTGCCAGTTAGGTCAGCCACAGTACTGCAAAATGTCACAACATGTTGCAGCCTTGTGCAGAGCAGCAGTTGGTAGCCCCAGGTCCCTTTCTTTGCCTGGATGGAGCAAAGTTACAATGATTTCACAAAGCCTTTCCTCTACGTGTTTCATTCTAGCTGGCTGGCTCCTGAACATATGTAGAATTTGTTAAATTATTTATATTCACCTCTGTTTAAGGCACTTTGAGAAAGAGGATTAAGCTGTTATTAAATGTATAGAGTTTCTTGCTAAAGACTTTTTACATTATGGGCCTTGTTGAAAAAAATATTGATAACTATGTTTATTTTCTCTCTTAACACAGAGACACATAAATATTGCTTAAACTTCAAATGTTCACTGTTAGGTGCAAAGAAAGTTTGCAAAATGTCAAAATAAATGTGAATGAAATGTGAATTAGATGGATAGCAAGGGTTTTAATAAACATTATACGATTTGCATTACTTCAGTAATATCACCAAATCCTACAGCTCAATCGTCCTGAGACAGAAAAAGAAAAGAAAAATCAGCATTGGCTTTTTTCCCTGCCTTTTAATTCTTTTTTTTTGTTTTTGGCCTGATTCCTGATTTTGAAGTTCTTAGCATGAAAAGCTGCCTGATCCTTCATTTGCGTGTGGATGCACTTCAGGTGGAAAATGTACACAAAACACAGACACAGAATCCAGGGCTCTCATCCCCTTTTTTTGCTCACAGAAGGGACACCCTGCCAAGCTCCCTTCCCTTCTGGATCTCAGCTTCTTTCATATTCTCCTATCCTGGACAATGCCATTACACACCTTCCAGCTAACACAGGTAAGACCAGTTTCTTCTTCTGTTCTGATCCAAAGACATCCGTATTTTTTTGTTGTCACTGCCTCCTTTCACCATTTGAGATGTTCGCTGTCCTCTTCTACTTGTTTTCTCAATTACTTCCCATTCCCTACAATTCCTTTTTCCCTTGATCCTCCGACCATGGTGTTCTCTTCTTTGCTTTTCTGTTTCCTTGTTCTTTTCTCTTTTTGTCCTTTCCAGTTGTTCTCCTGCTCCTGCTTTCCTGCCTTGGGCACTTTCATTTTTATCCCATGTTTAAAAGCTGCTCTGTTCAAATGCTCATTTTTTGTGCAAGATTGCTAACACTGTGGGTGACAGCAGCAGAGGTTTTATTTCTCACCAACCACTAAGAAGAGTTACTATTCTTGTATCTTTTATTCTATGCTGCTTATCCCATTGCATTTAAAATCAGGACAAACATACCTTCCTTCTGCCCTCAGTATTTGACGGAGCTTTTTTCAGTACTTAAGTCAGGATTCTATATATAGGTAAATGCTACTACGGCCAGTTTAAATGAAAAAAATCAAAATGTTTTCTGTCACATGCCTTTTTCTGCTCCTATATTCATAGCAAGCTACTTGCTACTGGCCATGTGAAGAGACTGAAGCCTGTTCTAATGATATCCACTGACTGCTGAGCATCTCAGATATCCAAATATTTCAGTACGGATACCATGATATATAACAGCACTGCTATTAAAAAGTTAGCCAGCCTTTGTCAGCCAGTGCCCAAAGAAAATTTTAATGGGCTTCTATCAGGTTTTAAAAAGAGATCACGAAGACTTAGGAAAAATAGTTTCTGCTGCCATGTGGATTTTGAGTAGGATGATGATAAGTTATCTTTACACACAGCTTCAGCACTATTACTGGTATTTATTTGGACTGAAACACTTAACAGCTGTGGTTTTTTAACATTTTTTTCCTCAGGTCTAATTAATATGCCAACCATACACAAACTCAACGCCTGTTGCTTTTCACAGCTTCAATAGGATTATGCAGCGCAGAATGCTGTGAAAAATCTTACATGAACGGGTGCCTAAATATGAGGTTGCAGTAATTAACAATCTAGTTAGCAACCAGCCCAATTAATCAGGAAGATCTGTTGCATCACTTGACATTCTGTTATTTTGCAGCTGGTTGTTGTTGCTTTAGTATGATACTTATTGCTACTCTTGCATAATTTTCTGCTATGCGCTATATGTTCATTTTTTTTAATTTCTTCCATTACTGGACACTGAAGAAATATTAACTTTTTACCTAGTTGCAAATAATTCAGACTTTTTCAATAGCTTTTATTTCTAGCTGGATTTAAGGGTACTGTACTAACGAATCAACTTAGATTATGCTGTTTTCCAGAATCAGAGCAATTCCAGAAACAAAATATTTACTGAGCTAAAAATTGTGTTAAGAATTTTTTTTTCTTTTAGCCAAATGATCTCACTTTTGTAAACTGATACATGAAATATTATCTATTGAACTTCTTTTCCATAAAAATATATGTAGAAATACATTTATTGGATTGTATTTGAAAGGGCTGGCATAGGGATATATTAGGAATATACCACATGAACCAGAAGAGCAGTTATACCCCAAAAAGCAAATGCAGTGGAAACAGCCTCCCTGGGGAACAAGCTGCAAATTGCCCCTTGCTTCTTCTCCAAGCTGCTTAGCGAACATGAGACCAAAAGGCATGAATCAAAAATCTAAAAAAATACTCAGCATCCACCTACACCTAGTGGTTACACACTAGGGTCCTCTTTGCTTGCTTATTCTCTGCACTGTCCCAGTCTGAGCAGTCTGGCAACTCACCCCATGCCTGTAACCAAATGCAGCCCAGGCACTATAGTACATCTATACTAGTCACTTCAAACAGTGCTAGGAAACATCCCTGGGCATCAGACCTTGATGGCCTTTGCTGTCCCATTGGCCGAACCGGACAGTTTTGGCTCAGGACCAGTGCAAGGCTGTCCAAAGTTGGCCAGCATGTATTTACAAGACCTCCATGTAACCAATGCCCTCCCCAAGCGACCCCATGAGCCAGCTGGATTCCCAAGGCAGCAGATGTGTGTGCGATGCAATATCCATGTTTTCACATTGCACTTGTGTTTCAGGACCTCTGTACTTCCCAGTATTCCAAATTCTGCTGGATTTTCAACCAAGCTGTGACCACATTCACAGTGTCTCAGATCCTCTGGCAGGGCTCAGGACAAAGAGACCCTGTTCCCAGAAGGCAGCTGATTTTATACACAGGGGGACAGACCTTTCCTATTTCTGCTTGTTGCTGCATTATAAAGATACAGGACACAAATCTCAAGAACAGCTCACTAAAGGACTTTGATTTCTGTAGATTAAGCCAGAGCTAGTAGTGTCACCTTTTTCTCCTCATTTTCTTTCCTGCATCATCTGAAGACTCAGACTTTCTAATCTTGCAGCCCAACCCTCTCCCCAGCAGATCCTAGCACCTTCCACTGCGTTACAGGCACACAAGCACTGAGCTGCCGCTGCATCCTCCCACAGACTGCTCTGTATCACTGAGCGGAGATGTGGTGTGCAGGCTTTTACTGCCTCACACCCACTACGTAGCACTCGGAGGTCTGAAATACCAGTGAGTGGCTGCCATGGGCCAGGCATTGTGCAGGTCTGCTTTAGCAGCTGTATGTTACTTCAGTGACCACTGGTAATACAGAGCTCCCAGTAACTTAATTTAATATTATGCATTTGCCCAGCTGCTAAAAATGTGCTGATGAGCTGGATTTGGTTGTCCCAAACTGTAGAACTTCTAAACCGAATGCCCACCAATGCCTGTTCTTGACCTGACTCTGAGCTGCTGCTGAGGTAAACGTTTTTTACATAAGAAAAAGCAGGTCAAGTGATTCTTGCAATATCCAATGGACAAACAAGTACCTGGTGATCTTTGGTGCAGACCTGTTTGTCTATTGTATCTGGCCACTGATCAGCTTCTGACATACTTCATTCAATCAGTGATGGCTTCTTTATACCTTCCTTTTTTATACCTCTGTTGCCAATATCTCTTGGCTGCAGAAAATAGCTCATGTCTCTCTCATCCTTTCCTAAGCAGTTTAATGGGCTTCATGTGAAGGAAAAAAATGAAAGAGTGATTACAAAAATTCTTGCTAACAGTATAGAGATAGCAACAGATGCAATGATTTTTTTTAAACCTTTTGATCCCATTTACTAGGTTTTCCCCTTTTTCTGTTTGTCCTGATATCATTCAGGATTTATCATCTATCTAAAGCAAATTTTATGACATTGCAAATTAAGGAAGAGTGTTACAAGTAAATTTGGATAAGACAAAATACTCAACAACTACAAATCATTGTAGCTCAGTTAAATTCAATACGCTAATTTCTTACCTGAATAGCTTGATTCAATTTTATATTTTTTCTTCTTTTATATGTGTATAAAGGTTAGGCTGCAGCTGGTGTAAACTGCACATCCATATTTGTTTCCATGGAGTTCTAGCAATTTAAGCTTGTTAAAGCTCTGCTCCTAGCTTGTTCCTCATACCTGTATTTCTTCATTTGACCCTAAACAAGTGGAAAGCTCTTAGACCTTTATACTAGATTTTTAATCTTGAAGATTTACAACTGACATAGTAGTATCCTCTACAGCATATTGCAAAACCCTGTTTGGTGTATAAAAAGGCTGTCACTGGCAAAATCCCACACATCAGGGGGCAAAAGGGACAATCTTCTGATTTGAGAAGGACAGAACAAAGCAGTTTCTTCAGGAGGCCTTTACATGTACATGCAAAAATGTAGCTCTAGCTTTAAAAGCCCCTATCCACCACTGAAAAGGCAGAAACATGTTAACACAGTTTCAAGAGTAACCCCCCTCTGCAAACCTCCAGATGACACTGGAGGTTTGTTGTTGTGTTCTCTTACATCAAAGCAAACAATTCTCTTTTCAGGCTGTGTCCCTAGCTTTATATTTACTTACCTGTATAAAGTTCTAGTCACATAAAATTATAAACTAAGAAGTAAAATCGAACTAGTCTGATTCTCCATTTGGCCATTAACATATCTTTTCTTTGATTTAGAGTGAGTTATTGCAATTTAGACACTGAAAGACAAAGATTATAAATCAAAGACTCTGCCTTACACTGGATGAACTGTAATTTGTAACACAGACAAGCCATCAGACCAGTGAAGAAGTTAATTTTCTCTTTAGTATTGATCTTCCCCCTTCCAAATGGACAAAATAGCCTTTTTTTTTTCAATCCCCCTCTATGTTTCTCCTCTCCTGCATACTCAGGAGCAGTGACTGATGAAAATGTGTAGAAAATTTGATAGGTAGAGAAACTTTATAATTTTTTAATTAAACTATTGTGTTTCTTTCCCCACATCTAATGGGAGAACGGAACATTGGAAAAGCTCCAAAAATAGATCCCAAAATGTCTTCTCTCACAGGGTGAGGGCCACTCATACTAGTGATGATCATGACATTTTAAGGGTCAGTCTCACTTTGCAACATGCTCTTTTGAAATCTATACTTATTGGGGGGGGGGGGGGGGGGGCAAGGAGGGAGCTCCCATCTATCTAAATGATAGTTAAGGCTAATGCATACTTGCTATTTTCCATTTTACCATTACAAAACCTTAAAAATCTAATGTTCCTTCTTCTTTTTTCTCCCCCATCTGTGGCAAATATTAATCAAACTACCTTCAACATAGCCTTATGGGTTACCACTTACAACTGACATTACGGCATTATTTTGTGTTTTGTGATCAAAGACCACCTTGATTTGGTCTGCATAATTCAATATAACCAGGGGGCGAAAAAAGGAACAGAAAACTGAAGCCCAGCAAATTAATTGAAATATTTTGATTATTAAAGGGTATCTGCAGGAACAAATCTGCAAAATAATACTCCGGAGTTTAAACATTACTCCTTTCTTACTCTTCCTTGTTGGAATAAGATATTCCAGTTTTTTAAAAGACATAATCTCTCTGACTTCGTATCTGTAAGGGAGCTAGTGCTGTATGGCACTGGCATGTAGCAGGAGGGTCCAAAGCATTTTACATGCAAATTACAAATTCACATCCAATCCAGAAGTTTAATAGTGAGCCAACACTTAGTGGTGCTTCAGACCTTATGTGAAATTAATTAGTTTCAGCAGAATTTGTAGTAAACAGGTTACAACATTACTATCACAAATATCCGTTAATTTGGCATTTTCAGGAAGTCAAGTGTTCCCTGGACAAGAAATTTTAAAGGACAGCCGTGAGGCATATTGATGAAACTGTTTAAGGAAATTTGATGCACTATGATCCAGTGTTATGGATGGATGAGATTTTACCATTTAGACCTTTTAATTCTGAAAATCTGGTGTTCCTCAAGAACATTAGTTTCATATTTAATATGCAAAAATCAAAATAGGATAATCGTTGAAAATCACATTTTAAATTAAACATACTTGGCATAATCCTATTAGCAAGATTCTTATATGTGTGTCATGAATTGATATGCCAGAAAGTTTTTATACTCTGGATTTACAAATAATTAATCTCCTACATCAGTACAAATGTTTTAAAAGTGCACTAATCAGTGTAAAAACTAATTTACAATTTTTGAGATGAAACTTAATGGTCGCAAATACTTAATAGAACTAGATTTTTACAAGTAGTGCAGGATTTGAATTGAAAGACCTCCACAGAGAGAAGGGAAAACTCACGAGTGCAAAATGATTGACTACGGAACAGGAAAACAATTACCTGCCCTTGTGAAGCTATTTTTATACAGCTGGCTATTTCTACACTTCAATTCGATTATTATTTGCTGGTTTTGTTCCTGAGAATTTGGCAAGTGTAGTTGCAAGAAATTGCCTTGTCTACGGCTGTCTGAAGTGTCAGGGCACGATGGAAGGTGTTACCTGCTAATTTTTTTTTTTTTTTAAATACATACACTTATCTTATTACCCAATGTAACAAATATCAAGGCAATAAACAGATCAATATTTGAGGCTGCTGACGGACTCGCTGCACGCAAATCAAGAAAGCAATGAAAAGGTTGTTTGGCTTTTTTTTTTAATTACTTCACGTATTAAAAAGCAGAGTACAGGAAACATTCGGTGTACAAAGCTAACGGTCACGCCGTATCCGCGTGAGCGACCATCTCGTCACAAGGCAAGTGAAGCTCAAAAAAGGAAAATTCAGCAGGCAAACCTCATAAAAACAAAACCAAAAGTAATTTCACTTGACAGACCAAAACCTTCAGATGTGGTGACGGAGCAGTAATACAGGAAGCCAGTTGCCAGCAGGGCGAGCTCTTCAGGAAAAGGAAGCGTTTCGCCTCGTTCTCTGGCGCAGCGGTGAAGCCCCCTCAGACGCCCCTTGGTTCCCGCCACACTCCTTCGCCCTCAGCCTTGGTCTGTGCGGGCCGAGGTGCCGGAGGAGAAGCCCCCACAGCCCCGTCCCGCTCCCCGCCAGCACCCACGCCGAGCCGCCGGCAGCCCGGGCAGGCGGAGGCCTCCACCCCCTGCCCGGGGAGGCCGAGGATTAGCAGCCGTCACCCGCCCCCGCAGTACTCCAGCCCCCTCCTCGGAGCCGCCGGGCGCCGCTGCGACACAGGAGAGCGGTCACGGCCAAACAGCGGCCGCCCAGCCACCTCCCACGCCCACCCTCTTCCCGCCGGCGGCGCGCGGCACGGCGGAGGGAGGGGGGCGAGGCGGCGCCGGCGGCTCCGCGGGCTTCTCCTCGCGAGAGCGGACGAGGTTTCCGGTGTTGTGACTGCGGGGCCGTAAACATGGCGGTGAGTCTCCGCGCCCGCTCGTTGCGGCACCTCCGCATCCGAGGTAAGGGGCCCCGGGCAGGCCGCGGCGGTAGGCTGGCCCCTTGCTGGCTCCCGCAGCACGCCGGTGCCCAGCCGTCCTCTCCGCTTCTTTCCTCCCTTCCTCCTCTTCCGGCTCCTTCCTGCCCGCCAGCCTAACGCGCTTCTCTTCTCCCGTCCCCGTAGGTCGGAACGACAGCGGCGAGGAGAACGTCCCCCTCGATCTCAACCGAGGTAGGGGGCGGGGGTCGGTGGGCCGGGGGTCGCCGCCAGCCCCTCGCTGCGCGTCCGCGGCGGCGGAGGGGGAGCCGCCGGCGGCGAGGGGCCTGGCGCTCCAGGGCGGCCGGGGGGCTCCGTGAGCGGTGGGGGGCGGCGGAGAGGGAGCGGGGCGCGGGTGCCCTCCGTCAGTGTGCGGCCCGGCGGCCTGTAGTGAGCGGAGCTGCCCGTAGGTGGAAGCCTCCCCTCAGCCCCGCCGGCTACGGGCACCACGGGGCCGTGCCGGGGCCGCGGGGCTGGCCTTCCCCGGCCACAGGCGAGGGGAGCCCCTGCGTGCGGGCCGAGGCCGCTCGGCCGCTCCTGGGGCAGTTTTTCAGAGGAGGTCGTTGCTTGGGGACGGGGCTGTTGGCAGCGCCCGTTCCGCAGCGGGGCCGCCCGCGCCGCTCCCCTCGGCCCAGCCGCCGGGGCTCCCTCCCTGCGGCCGAGGCTCCGCTCGGCGGGTCGGGGAGCGCCTCGGCGGAGGTGGCAGCTCCTGCCTCCATCCCTTGTGTATCCCTGCCTGCCCGGGGCCGGCTGGCCACGGTGCTTACCGCGAGTCTCTTGCTGTGAGACCAGAAGGCACTCATCTGCCGTTTGCTTCTTTAACTGCTCCAAACATCCCCGACTGCGCTTCAGGTGTATGGGGGGGATAAGAGGAAGGAAGGAACAATAACATCTGCTACACACTTAACTAATTTTGGATCAGACAAATAGGAACTATTTCCTTACCCAAATGTATAGTTCAACTTGCCTTGCAGAGGGCTAAGGTAAGGGTTAGACTCTCCCAAAAAGCCGAGTAAAATGCAGAAAACAAACTGGCCCACTAGAAGCAATGATCTTCCCTGGGGCAGAAGGTCTTGGTCTGGGGTAGGGAATAGAGTTGATGTCTGTGATATAACTGTGCTGCTTCAGGAGTTCCAGGACTGCTGCTATCCCTGAATAGATCCATTTTATGAGGAAGTAGGCAGGGAACTGACAGAATCAATGATGTAAAAGTAGAATGTGAAATGTGGAGGAAGTACAAATATTAGCAGCATCAATAAGTTTTTCAGCTTAGTAAGAGGCTGTATCAACAATTACACTTCTTACTTCTCTGCTTCCCCCCCCCCCCCCATAAGCCTTGTTTAGAATTTTTTTTGTTAAGCAGTTTTACCATGGGCTGAAGGTTCTCTCTTGTGTATATGTATCATATTTACAAGTGTATTGTAGTTCCTGGGAAAAGTGCTGAGGATTTTTCAGTGTAAGGAAACAGGTCTCTTCCCACCCTGCCTCCAAATGGACATGATTGCTTTAGTGAGACACTGTCTTTAAAATAAAGTGAAACTTCTCTCAACGAAATGTGGGACAAAGGCCTTAACAGTTCAAACACATGATGCAATTATTACTGTAAGCAGTGTCACCTGTTTATGTAACTTACAGAATCAGGGTTTTAATGAACGGGCTCAGTAGGGTTTTTTTATGTTGTGTAGCATACTGAAGTGTTTTTGGTAAGAAAGAACTATATACAAAACTTAAATGCTGGAGTGGTATTTTTTAGATGTGGTCTGTTTGAAACCTTTTACTCAGAATTTGATAGGCAGCTATCATTATGATACTGATTTTTGCCATGAGGTGTGTTTAGCCACATACTGATTCCATGAGACGTGTAGTAGCAGCAGTATAACTACTTTATGTGTATCATATTGTAAAGGATGCTGTCTTGTAAGATGCAAAGTAAATTTTAATTCAAGTGGAAAAAAAAAAGGCGTTCTGCACTGTGACTGTATATAGCCTTTGCTTCAAAAAAATTAATAAATTGTTGTGGTGGTTGCAGTTGAATAAGAAGCTGCTTTTAAATTTAGTTGTGAACCCCTTATGAAAAAAGTGAGGGGTTTAGGGTAGTAGTCAGAGAAGCTACAGCTGACTGATCAGTAATCATATAGCTATCCATGGTAGGTCTTAACTTCATTTTAAAGAGAAAACAGAAGTGGAAAGAAGTCAAGACGCTAACTAAGCTAGATGATTACTTGGTTTCCACACTGAACACAATGAATGTTTGTTTTTTCAACTGTTACAATAGTTATGTAAGCAATTAGTTTAAGTATTTTAAATTGTTACCCTAATTCTGTACTAATAATACACTGTTTTGATTCACTGTGAGCGAATCACATAGTTTTCCACCGGGATTACGTTTTCAGTAACTTGAAAGAATATTCTAATGTCTTTTGTTTCCCTGGACAACTGAACTTTGTGTTGATTAATATGAAATAGTTGATTTGGGCAAAGTAGAGAAGCACCATAAACAATGCCTAAGCCATATGCTTCTGGTTACAGTGGTGTCCTTATTACAATCGTGAAATTATATTGGTATTACTTTGTTTTAAATTTATTCCTATTATTAATGGCTTGATGAACATGACTTAGCCTATAAGTCAGCCCTTCACTGGTCCATACCTGTGGACTATATGCTAACAATGCTTTTTTCACACAGTAGACCAGTATTAAGGATTAAGTATTTCAGAAGTAATGATAGATGCAGGGATGGTGCTGTCTGTGTTTGTGCGGCTTTGGTTCCTTCTTCTTCCTGGCTTTTTGTGCAGTAAGGCTTGGGGAGTGCTTTGCTACTTGTAGAGCTGATCTAGCTTTCTTGGCATGCTTTTTGTTAGCTCTTTTCTCTGCTGCTGTAGTATGAGGGTTACCCATGTTTTTCCAGAACACAGCATGTTGTCCTGTTACGTATTTTGGCCATGGCTGATACAGTAGGTTTTTTACTCTTTGGAGCTTCTTAGTGCTCAGTCTTTTTAAAAATATTGTTTATGAAAGGCATTTGATATGATGATATATTGTATGTGTGTGTTAACTCTCCAAGTTGAGCCTGGTTAAACATGATAATGTAAAGTCTGTGGTTTGCTGTTTCTGGCTGCGGGGTTTGGGGGGGGAGGTGGTGAGGATGGGGGTGTTTTTTAAAAAAGAATTCTGGGCCACTCAGCCCCATCTTTTAAGAGGATTCTGATAAATCATCTTTTGGGACAACTTCAAGAAAATCAGTTTGCTGAAAGGGTGATCAATTCTGGAAGAACTGTCCCCAGGACAAATTGGGCATAATGTTGGTAATAGTAAGGAAAAGCTACAGATACAGGTTTTGGTTTTGTCTACTTAAG
The DNA here is from genome assembly GCF_023634155.1 of Falco peregrinus. Lineage (NCBI taxonomy): Eukaryota > Metazoa > Chordata > Aves > Falconiformes > Falconidae > Falco > Falco peregrinus. The sequence goes on from NC_073739.1 coordinate 70,732,030, forward strand.
GTCATATGTCATGTCTTCTGTTGATTACAAAATTGGAATTAATAATTGGGATTCAGAGTACTCAGGTTTTGGCCTTGTGTTATATTACCTGCTCAGAATAGAACAGAAAAGGAGGACAGACTTACCACCAGTGCAACTCCCATTGCAGTCATCTGGAAGCAATGGGATGAGGCGGGCTGGTTTAATTAGACTCCTGAAATCAAGCTCATAACTTCGTAAGGCCAGAAAGGACAGGAATTCTTGCACAGGGTCCAGTCATGGTTGTGCGTGTAAACACAGTACGAGTATTATATGCTTTGAGCGTAACTTATCTTCATTTCTCACTGTTCTCCAGGTATTCCAAGCTGAATTACAGAACCTTATATACCTACCAGAGCTCTGAACACTGTAAAAGGCTTGTGTAACCCAAGCTTCATTTGCTGTTAAGTTCTTTGCTCACCTCTATAAATGAATTGCTTTATCCTGTTGGGTGACCAGCACCTCTTCCTTTGCTGGAGTCTCAGCTGTTGCCTTTGGGTTATGAAGGCCGAAGTAATTTACAACTTGCCTAGTTGAAAGCATTGTCTCACTGCATTATCTGTAGTCAGGCACCTTTAAATGCCATTCTTTCAAGAGATCCCAGTTTTCTTGGATCCCAGTAGCTCTGAGCCTGCAGTGGCTATTAGGAACTTTTCAGAGCTTGTTTACTTGCTGAAGCTTTGGGTAGATAGAAGGATGCCAGCTGCTGATGGTCAAGTGCTGTTCATGTCTGTGTTCATTTCCTCCTTTCTGTGGGTAGCAATCTTTACTTTCTGATACTGTAGTCATTAACTGAAAGGTACCTATCTCCAACAACAGTACTTTATTATTTATAAATGTGCTTTATGAGATGCTACTTTGATTTAGCAGCTTTTCTTGTAGAGCCAGTTTTCTCCATATTGTAGAAGTTGAGTCTTCTAGCTACATGAGACAGATACGGATAAAGTAGCTGAGAAAACTGGCACTTTTTTTTTTCTCCCCAAGAGTGAGTTTCACGAAATTGGCTAGTGTTGTATAAAAAATAATACCGTTTTTATTTTTTGCCTCCATTGCCTGTGTCCTGTCATGTAGGTAAATGGAACTTCTGTATCTTTTATTTTTTAACTTCACAAGGTCTGAACTGTATTAGTTTTCTTATTGTGCTTGCATCACTTTAAACCATGTTGTATTTGATTCCATGTGCCCACATGGCAAATTGTAATGCATTGCATGCAGGGCAAACATCTCAGGATGCTATTTGCAGTTTACAGCCCACAAAAATGTCAGGCATTTTTAGGGGTTATTTGTGGGCTAGTCAGAGAAGGCTGGATGAACTTTGTTTCCAAATTCAGCTTGAGATTTGATGACCACATGGTTTCCACCTTCCTTCATCAGTATGGAAGAAGCAAGGAGGTATGCCGTCCATGCACCTGTGATACCCACAGCTAAAGTAGTGTGGGAGGGGAAAAAATACTTTTGAAATGCTTGCAGCAAGGCAGTGGGGAACCAGAGCAGAGATGGTAGCTAATGTATACCTTCTCAGTGGCTCAGAGGTTTTCACACTAATGGCAGGACTGTTATGGAAAGACTTTTTAAGTTCTTCTTTGCATGCTGTTGCAATATGTAGTCTGGGTTGAAAATACAGAGAAGTGGGGCTCCACCACACTGTAGAAACAGTATTTTTAAACTGCCCAGATGAACAAAATGTGTGGGCACCTTTCTCCCTCACTTCGCAGTGCGCCACCATTGTGCAGGATGCTTGTGTTAGAGCAGATCACACAGAACAATAGCTGGTTTTTGCTCCCTTGTTTGTTAATCTGTAACAGAAGCCATAATGGGAACAAGAAGGTAATTAGTAACATTTTTTTCAGTTCTTCTGATATAAAGGGGCAACTTGAAAAACAGCTGGAGAGATTTCTTCTTGTCTTGCTGTCTGAGAAAGTTTCTACTGCATTTTTTTTGTATATTGGGGGTGTGTGTGTTTGTATTGGAACACCAAAGAGGAAGTGATCAGTGACATCGCCTGCTGACTTTTTGGGCAACCTTTTGTTAAATTGTAAAGGTAAGAAGAGTTGGTGGTGCTGAGTATATGCACTCCAGAATTAAGGCTTACACTTAGCTTTCTTGTCTGTACTTGTGCTGTAGTTGGCTGTTGTTTTGGAATTGTATAGTGCACTGGCCTGGTTAGATTAATAACACTGTGTATCTTTGGCTTTGCTTCCTAACCTATTACTGCTTTTACAGCCTTAAGACTTCTCAGAACTACTAAAATGGTGTGGACTTACAGTACTTTCACTTTTATTTTCTTGAAAACAGAACACTTCTAATGAAGGAAAAAACAAATGGCAACTGTAAAAACTTATGACTTGCTTACCTAGTGTTAAGGTGTGTGTAGGAGCTGGGTGCTACCATGTGATTCAAGATCTGTGTTCATGTCTGTCTTTGAAGTTTTTGTCTACAGCATCTCTAAATTTGTTTTGGTGGGTGGATTCTTTGGTTTTGCTGCTGTGGTTCAGATTGGTCAACAAATGTCAGCACTTTTTTCTGAAGGGCAGAGAATAAAATGACAGTAAAATGATGATCTAATATCTTGTTGTTTCTATTTATAGTTGACAAAAGAGATTGTTCTGCAGTTTGACTCAGTATAAATAGCTGCTTAGGTGTTTAAGCAATGCTGTGTTTCCACAACATTATAGTAATCTGCATCCCCCTCCACCCCCTCACCCACCCTCATGTGAACCTTAGAAACTGTTGAAGTACCAAAATATCATTCCTGGCTTCTTAATATGAGTGTTTTAGTCTTTGTCATAAATGATCTTCAAGTTTTTTTCCTCCCTTCTACCCCTGCGCCCTTCCCTTCCACCCCTACACCCCCCAAAATTAATGCACTGCTTAACTTCAGGATTATTTTCTTTTTTCAGAGCCTATCCAGTCTAGATGCACTGTAAAGAAACACACCCTTCATCATAATTACAGTAAATAAGGAAGTTATGTCAATGGTAGCCTTCCCAGAAAGAAACAGATCACTTATTTGCCCAATCTCATGACCTTCATGCATACTTTATGAATTACCCAGCAATTTCTGAAGTCTTTCCCTAATAAACATAGAAAAGATGCTAAGCATCAGGTAGAATGTTTCTCTGCAAGGTGAGAAGCAGTTGAAGTAGTCAGTTATAGTGAAAACCTGCTGTTTTCCAACTGTTTATATCCATACAAACCAAACACTGCAGAAAAAGAACAGTGTTCAAGGGGGTTGCGGGATGTCTTGGGAATTGATGTTGAAATGATGGCTGACTAGTTTGGAGGAATGTACTGAAAAATCAGATAAGCCTTTTATCTTTCATACTAATGAGACTCCTGCCTGAGACTTTTTTTTTTTTTCCCTAAATAATAAATGATGTGAATAACCTACCTTGAAAGCAGCTAGCTTCTTACAACTAAGATGTAAGTGTGTGACTTGAGGCTTTGATAACTACACAGAAGATTAGATAAAATAAGAGGTTTGCTTTTCATTGGAAGTGTTCTTTACTACGTGCTGGCAAGATGGTTATATCGGAGTGCAAATTCATCTGCACGCTGAGCAGCACTCCTGTGATGAGTCCTGATACAGAAGGTAAGGTCCCAAAACACTGCTACACAAGTGCTGGCTGATATTTGACAAACTGTTTTAACTGGAGCACTTGCAACTTTCATAATAATATGTATTTTGCTTTATTCTAGTTTAAAACTCTGTAATATTAGGATATTCATGTATACTGCAGATTTATTTTTTTTTTTTTTCATTTGCCAACCATCTGTTGTGGTTGGAAGATTTCGGTGGAATGCATCAGGAAAAAAATAGGAGTTAGCAAAACTTTGAGCATGGTTAGTGAAGAGTGTATTCACCAAATCCTTGCATCTGGTGAAGAGGAGGAATGCTGGTAAAGATGCACAGTGAGAAAATGGAGTTAAAAAAAAAAAGAACATAATATCTAATAAATAAAAAGAACCAAAAACCCTACCTACCATTATATTTTCTTAGTTATGTGACTGATTTTTAATGGTGGCACATACCTGAAAGCTCTGTAGGACTCATATTCTTACTCTTCTGTTATATTCATCCGAGTGTATCAAGGTGCATCTACACAGTGGCCTAAATAGGTTTAGGTAACTAAATGTCATGAGGAAGTCGCTTCTGCCAAATTCTACCTGAACAGCAGTATCCTTGGAATCAACATTATTCATGAATAAATTATTCTGAGTGATAGAGCTCTTACTAAATTTTTCCTAAGAGGGGTGGTTTTGTTTCTAAATTTACTGGTTTATTCTTCACTGTCTAGACTACTTTAAGCTCATTTTAGTCCAGGTGCTATTTATTGCTAAAGTTTTGGTTACATCTGACCATTTCTTCAGAAAGTTGCTCCTGGAACATTTCAGAAAACTACTTTTTAAAGTATTTATGAATTTTATAGAAATGAAATACACTTAATTGTCTGATATGTAAAATGAAAAGTACAAAGATTTTGAGTTCTCTGTCAGATGGAGAAATGAGTAGTTAACAAAATTTCCTGCTGTTTATCAGTGATACATTGAATAACCTTGTAAGTATAAGACCAAAAAGGTGGCAAAATGGCAAAGATGAGCTGGGACAGTCACTTACCCATATTTGAAGTGGTTACTGTTAGTTAGCACTACTTTGGTTAAAATGAGAGAGGTATATCTCTCTACCCCATTTGCATAGATTTTATTTGTTGTGAAATGAACTGTGGCTGTTAGTTGAAGACTACAGTGTGATTAGTAGGAGGTAGTTGTGCAAAGAGGTAGGGTATTTAAAGCAAAACGATATGGCCTTGATTTATGGGAAAATCTATAAAAGTAACAAAAATAATTTTATTATTCTCCTGATGTAAAGGTATGTGGTGAACAATACAGGGATTTCATTTGTTTTCTTTCAACTGCATACAAGATTGGCTTCCTGCTTGAAGTATATATGGACTAGAAATAAATGCATATATTTTTAAAATGATTCATAAAAATAAAGGACTAACAAGAGCAGCTGTTGCTGTTTAAAAATTACTGTAAATTATTGTTTTAAAAAAATCCTGATTAAATTTGTAAGTAATCTTTTTCCATTGTTAACTTCTGAGCATCAGTGAAGTCAGACTTCAGCTTTAGCAACTCATATCTTTATCTAATGTCTGTAAACCATATGTGATTCTCATGGCTAGGCTTGTTGGGTTTTTTTTATGAAATACAAAAACTGAAATGGAAAAAAATTTGCTGTTTCCTTAGGTGTGGTGTTTCCAGCTCAGGTTTTTGGTTAGCCTGTTACTTCAGTGGCATAGTTTTTTTCAGAGTTGAAATTGAACAATGAAGTAGGTGTCTTCTGTGTTTGAAGAATTGTACTTAGATTTTGCTGTGAAATTTATAAATATGATGCTTCCTGTCCATTCTCTGAAAATGACCTTTTTCAGGAGAAAGCGTAAAAGTCTTGAGCTGTCACAGCTATGGACAGATGTGACCTGTCCTATCTCTAGTACAAGTGGAGTTCCCAAGCATCATCAGTGTGTGTACTTTTTTGAACTCTTTAAGTTACAGCATTTTAAGGGGAGTAGTTACCACATCACACATTTGCCACAAGTTAAAGTTTTTCTTCTGCAGTTAGTGCTGATTGTGAATTACTTGTAGTTTCTAGTTATATGCCCGTAATGTTTGAATTTGAGGTTGTTACTATTTTACTCTTTCCCTGTCTTGCCAAATTGCCTTTCATGCCTTCATCAGCAAACTGGGTGATCCTACATCTACTAATGTTGCTAGGCATTTTCTTCTTACATGACACTCTATGAAACAGGGTATTTCTGGGGACAGTGGCTACCTCCCAAGGCCTTGGAGTTTATCAGTAAAGGCCATTTAACTGGACAACATTTGGTTTCAGTTTCTTGAACACATAAAACGATACAAAGAAGAATCAGAATGTTTGTTGGGAAAATTTTATTAGATATGATCATATTTCTCCCTTTCACAAATTTTCTTCTAATGTTGCTGATATTATTATTAACTTGCTTGTCAGTTTGATAATAGTCAGAGAAATACATGATCAGAATTCTTTTAAGTAGTTTTGAAAGATTTGCCTGATACAGTCACCGAATGGTAGTTGCATGATGTGAAGCAGTCACAGTATATCTTTCATTAAAACAACTAAAAATTGTGACTCTCCTGAATTTTCTGTTCCTAGGATTGGTGGCAGAAAAGAACAAAATGGATTGAAGAAATTGAAGATAATTTTTCTAAACCATTACAATAGGCTCATTCACTATTCAAATTCATAATTTATGTTCTGCAGTGTATTAATTTGGTTATGTGGGTATAACTATCAATGTTGTGAATCTGGAAAGGCTTATTGTCCAGCCTTTTATTGGCTTTTGAGTATAAGAACAGCTGTACTGGGTCACTCCAGCCTTGTGTCCTGTGTGTCCTGTGTTTGACAGTAGCTGATAATTGATTGCAGAGGAGAGGGGAGAGCAACAGGGCAAACAAACACTTAGTGGTGCCACTATGGAGCATTCTCCAGTCTCCAGGATTTTGTGCCTCCATTTGTGTTCTTTTTGCATTCTCTTTTCCTTATCCTTTTTCTTGAAAGAAACTTTTGAAAGTTTTAGAGCAAGTTCTTCTAGAGTTTAACTGTGTATTTGGGAATAATTTGTATTTCTGTTTCAGTATGAAATGGTAATGAGAGAAACTTCGTTAGACTGTAATCTCTTCTTGGTTTTAGTTGTCATAATATGCAGTAGTTATAGTTGTGTAATATTGTAGAAAGATGGCATTGTGGGGTTTTTTTGCGGCAGAGGGGGGCAGGGGGAGGATAAGTACGTAATACACAAAGACTGTATATACTAAGAATGATTGCTAAGATTCTTGGCATTATCATCACATCCTCTTGAGTATTGAGGACCTAATGGTAAATTTAAATGGGGGACTAAACCAAACATTCATTCTCTGTAATAGACAAGTTACTTAAAGAACAACAGGGTTTTTTTCAAACCTGCCTTATTTATTTTCATAATTGGTCTTTGAGGAAACTCCTGCAGGAAACTAGTCTGTGTAATGCTATAAAGCATTTAAAGTATAGTTTATAAAAAGCTGTATGTAACTAATTTTCAAATCAGCATTGTAGCTATGTTTCGGAATGGTCCTCCAATTTTATCTTTTTGTGTTCGAAGTTTAAAGGTGGTGTAAATTTGTGTCTAGCAATCCAAAATAGTTTATGTGACCAATCTTCAGCTTTGTGCCATGCTTCTGTTTAAGTCATAATACTGTACCTTTAAATGCTAGGAAAGCTGTTAACATTTCAACTATAAAACTTGTTTTTCAGGAGTTTTAGCAGTAAAGCGGTGCTGTCTACAAACTTGGCATACAAGATCACACACTTGGAATAATGAACAGAATTCCAAGGGTCAGGATGTAAGGATGGCTTTTCTACACATGATAGTATTTCTTATTAAGACATTGAGATTATGTGAGACAGTAATTTGGAAAGTAGTCCATTCTTGAAATGCTGTCACTGCTTCAAGATGACTGCAAAACCAGAACATATGTTTCCTGCCACCTTTATCCATATTTAGGAAAATGTTTAAAAAATAACCTTTATTTTGCAGTATTTTGTGCACATCTGCAGAAGAGAAATTGTACAGTCACAGTAGACATTTAAACTTTGCTTTCCTGTTTACTTACAGGAGTCATACGTGCAAATCTAGATACACAGTTAAATATGAAGAATTAGACTCCTAATCTGTAATCCTGATACAAGACTTTCTTCTTATCTGAGGTTCTAATGATTCTTGGATCCTACCTGGGATATGCTGTCTTTTGCACTGCTTTCTAGTTGACTGATTTTTTTGTAGATGTGAAGGTTAATTTCTACCTGATTGTAGGAAGAACAGTTCTCTTTCTTTGATAGCAGTGAAAAAGAGGTGTGCTTTTGCTCCATGTTACTAAGTCAGTTTTGTCTATTCATAGCTTTTTTAAGCAGCAAGAGTGAAAACAATCTGAATTTGTAACTTGTTTTCCTTCTGTTTTCATGAACATGGAATGTCTCTGTATTCAAAGTAAAGACCTTTACGTATGGTTCACCTATAGAAGCTATAGGAATCAAACTAAGTAAATGTCCAGGTACATTCTGCAGAAGTCACTGGTTTTTGTCACCTATACTTTTCAAGGGGATGCATTGTGGGTTTTTAATCTAAAATTTATGAGAATTAATTGGCAAAACTTAACATCACACTATACCAGTACATGGTATTTTGCACCTTACTGAATCAAGTGTGATAATAAATTTTTAACAATGATTGTAGAGGACACCTATTTGGCTTAGTATTCAGTACGTTTTTCAACATAGTATTAACTGCCTAAACTTGATACTACAAACAACTAATTTCTATGGTTTAACCTTGTAAATTGTGACATAATGTCAGTCTAAATGGCTGCTGCTGTGTTTTTGAAAATCATAGGCTGAGTGTAAACTGTTCATACTCTGATTTTTTTAAATCTGGCAAAGTGGAGTTGATGTGTCAATATAAATAATTCAGGAGTGATTTCTGTCATGCAGTTTGCTTTTTTTATGTAGCTTTTTCTTCTTCCATTGTTCTCAGAACCTGGTGGGTTTTCTTCTGTGCAGTTTCCCCATTTTGAATTAGATGTAAATTAAGAATGTGTCATGTTATGAGGGACTACATAAATGTCCTGATTTTATTCCCAGCAACTTGATAATGGCAGGATATGCCTTCTCATTGGTGTTCCATTTCATTATTAAAGGTGTTGATAGAAGTGTTTGAGCAGAGTGATTACCTGTCATCTAGAATTACATAGACACCTCTAACTGATTTCTAATGTTGCATTACTTGTAACAACTGATAACTCATGACTATTTCAGTGGAAATGGAGAACAGTGTGTTAACATTTCTAGCTGGTGTCTGTTTTACTCAACTTCTTTCATTTTGACAGCATGTAGTTTAGCAAGCCACTCAGAGCAGCTTTGCAATATACAGTTGCTTAGCACTTAGACCTTAAAAATCTCTCATAAATGTAGATGTGTATAGAACTTCACCAGGATCATCCATTTATATTGTAAGAAGAAGGTGTCTCTTGTGTTCTTAGTCAATGGTGACATGCTTAACTGTTGTGAAGTACAACTTCCTTCTTTAAGAGAAGTCTTTAGGCCTATTTAGTCACTTATTTTACTTCTTGGCACTATGATTTTAGTAGGTGTGATAACAGCTGCTAGTGGAGTGTCTCACTTGATACTGTATGTACATCGGTTACTGTGTACAGCTGCTGTCCTAGCATCTACCAAGTGTTGCATATAAAATACACACTCCTCAGTTTAACTCATTATGCCTGACTTCAGGGTTACTGCATTATTTCTGTGCTGAAGCCTACCATTCTTTTATTTGATTTTTTTTTTTTAATTCACACATGCATAACAGAGTAGCCAACTGGCATGCTGCTAGCATACTGAATGTGGCTAAACAATGCTGCTAAATATGTCAGGGGAAGGGAGTTGTCACTTGTGCGAATATAGCTATTGCTCGTCCTGTTTCATTCCTGCATTAGATGGAGCACTAGCTGTTTTGTGCAGCTGGAGTTCTGCAGTGTTCTTTCTCTTGGGAGAACAGAGCTGTCAGAACGCATCACGATTCTCACTGGGGAGAAACAGTCACAGTCCTGAAGGAGTGAAAAAATGAGTCAAGCCCTAAAAGGTAATGAGAGTTTAAAAACAAACAACACAACTTTGAGGATCTTTAATATATATGTGTAGAGAATCATGGAATTCTTGAGGCTAGGGTTCTAAAAACAACTAATTTCACTCTGTGCTAAAGATTATCATTGTGTTTTAGGTGTTATTCAATGCAGGCAGTTGTGAGTGAGAAGCTGTTTAGTGTGTAAGAATTGCACAGAACAAAGATATCTGCTACTTCTAAGTGCTTGCTGTCCAAAAAAATAAGATTGATACATAGACAATCAGATGGTAATGATCAGCAAGCTAACCTGTTGTTGCAGAACATGTGTGCCCTCTGGCTGAAATTTTTGTCTATATTAAAAAGTTTTTATATAAGCTTCCAGTCAAAGTGCCTTTGTATACATTAATTGGGACAATTTGCCAACTGTAAAGTGCAGGTACAAAGATAGTCTTCTAGTGAATTTCTTCCAGAAAGGGTGCATCCTGCTTCCACCGTTCCACCTGTGAATGGCTGAGTGGCACAGCCATTTCTACATATATACTTGTAAGACTTCAGTATTCAGTTTGACTTGGTAACCCAACAGAAAACTAATGTAGCCAAAAGAATGAAAGGTGTTCTGCTGAGTTAGTGTTATTTTAATGTGAAGTCAATGGGTGCTGGAGTAGTGTAAAGGATGGGGCGTATCACAGAGTGGGACGGAGTAGAGGGGAGGAAAGTAAGGGAAAGGGTTGTGCATCTTCTGGAGAAGAAAACTCTTAAGATCAGCTCAGTCGGTTTGCATAACTCCACCCTCAGAAGCACCATGGGGAAGAATGTGAAGATATTTGGTTGTCACTATCGGCCAGCTTAATCATAGAATCATATTGCAAAAGACTCTTAAGATCATTCGGTTCAGCCGTTAACCTAATGCTGCTAAACCATGTTCCTAAGTGCCACATATACACATCTTTAAAATACCCCCAGGGATGGTGATTCAACCACTTCCCTGTTCAGCCAAGTGCTTGACAACCCATTCAGTGAAGAAATTTTTCCTTATATGAGTCATCAATTCAGTAATAAATGAGGTAAGTTAGGAAATAATAGACTTTTGAGGGGTCTTAAAGTTATAACAAGTAGCTTTTCTTCTTTGTCTTTTTTTTTTTTTTTTTTTTCCAGATAGAAAAGCAAGAAATTCTGAAGACCTAAAGAGTAAAAGTTAATCAGAGCTAAGAAATCTCTGCAGCAGTGGTCTGAACTGGGTCCTTAAAAAAAACACCAAAAAAACCCCAAACAACCAAAAACCTCATAAAACCCAAGTCCTTGTCAATGATATGTTAAGGCCATAATATTTAATCTTTTGAGAGATAAATCTCAGATTTTGTACCATGTTTTTTTTTCCATTCTGCATTAATCCATCTCCAGCTTCAGTGCTGTTGCATAAGATCTTGTGATGGGAAAATGGGCAGTGGTGAATTTGATCTTTGAGTAAATTTTCTACTTTTCTAATATATGATACTTTTCCAGAAGAGAAAACACAGGATAGCAAGTCTTTCCTTGAAGTTAATATTTCACAACTCTTTTTTTTTCACTTTTTTGGAAGAGACTTTGCAAGAAGGTTCTTCTGAAGTTTAAAGACTTGAACTGACAAGGCTTGGCCAAAAAGCTTTTGTAATCTTGGTTCTTTCTGAGGTACTATGTAATTAGTACTTACTACTTTTATTGTCTGGTTTTTTTCTACAGTAGTAGTGGTGGTCATATCATCAAAGTGTGTGTAAGCCAGCTAACTTGCTGTATTCATATTATCAGTTTGATAGTGGAAAAGTCTATTCTCAATTTTTCAGTGTTGCAGATCCTATACTGGAGTTCTCACTTTGCTTCAAATTACTTACCTGCTAGTGAAGCTTCTGGGAAATACCTGTCTGCTTTGCTAAGTACTACGGAGACGGTTTTCCTTCAGCTTTTCTGTCTCTCTAGATATGAGCGTTTTTCTGAGCAGAAAGAGAACAACTTGAGGAAAAATTGCTGTAACTGCATTTTTTCAAATGCACATAGAGTAAAATGGTATTACTGCACATTTTGATTAAGTAGCATTGTTATATCGGTCTGCCGTTGCCGCAGAATTATTGATGTGGGGAGTGGTAGCATCATTATATCCTGGTTTCTTCACATTCAAATTGGCTGCCTTTCTGCACAGCACAACTTGCTCACTTCTGAGTTAGTGCCCACTTGTGTCAAGTAGCTGAATTAGAAATGTTCATTGTCAGTGACATACAAGAGGTTTCCTGACCTTCAAAATTAAAGCTTACAAGCATATTTCCAGTCATTTCGGGAAGGTTTTTTTGCTGCTTGTTCTCCAGGGAATTGAAGTAGAACATTCTGGAGAGATTTAAGTCTCCTTACCTGGGATCTTTCTTTTGGACCTGTAATGTACTCTGTTACGCCACAAGTTGTGTGAGCCAGGGAAATTCCCACCCATTACCCAAGGCTGGCTAAAGCATAGAAGTCAGCCAAATATATTTTCAGAGAAACCAAATTATGAGGAAGTTTTTTCCCTTTCCTATTATGTTCCCTTGAAATTAGGGGCTGTGATGTAAACTATTTGTAGTGCTATCTCAACTATCCCAACCTACTTGTCTTCAGTATTTCTCTTGTTCTCTTGTTTCTATGGCTTGTGCTATTGCAAACCTCTCCAACTAAGTTAAGCCCTGGGAAAGTAAACTATGCAGAGGAGTCCTAAACTTGAGATGGATCTAGTAAGATTTTAACTGTCTCTAATTTCTGTGATCATATCAAATATTGTTTGTTTTTTTTCCTTGATTTGGGGGATGTTCAAAGAGGTGCATGTGTATTTCTCAATTTGCGTTCAAAGGTATTGGATGTTTGGTTTCAGCGTGCATACTGCTGTGCAAGGTAGCTCAGTACTTGTGGCTGTGTATCTGACAGTTGATTTTGCTTATTGCTGTGACTTAGATTTGTGGAAAAGGATATTTCACATCAAACTGGTGATGATAAAGATTGATGCCCACACTTAGGAGCCTGCCTTATCCTCCCAAAATCTTACTGATTCTTTGAAAAAAGTCACTATTATGTGGCAGTAGCATATCTGTACTTGTGCTGAAGTCTCATTATAAGCAGTATAGTCAATACAATTGATTCACCTTACCCTTGAGTAGGCATCTTGCAGCTAGTCAGGTTGTTTTCAACTTCACTGGCTGGTAGACAAGATACCAGTTGACTACAGTGGGTTACAGGTTTACACACCTTAATTCAGGTGCCTTCCTGTAGGTGTCTTAATCTTTAAGTATTGTCTAGTATTCCTGATGGTAGTGCAAGTACAGGGTCTTGTCTTTCCAAATATGTTCTGGATGTATACTGATGAGTTTGAAAACTTAAAAGCTACAAATTTGAAAAAGCAGACATAACTAGCAAACTCAAGCCAGGCTGAGTATTTTTTTATTTATCACCTCCAGTAGAGAGGTAGTGAAGAAAGTACTTTCTTTACATCTTGGACACTGTTTCCTTTGTGTAATGAAAAATATACATCCTTTCAGGATGAACAGGGGAGTAAAGGACTATGTATACACCACAAATTCAGCTGTAGCTGTTCATAGTGCAGTGGGAGGCAACCTTCTATTACTGAAGTTAGTGTGGGGCACCACCCACAAAAGGCTTCTCTGCTGCTTTCCAGATGTCTGGTGTTTAGATTCGTCAGGCTTTTTCTAAAGACTTCCATTTTATGTAATGCATTTTTTGGGTTTGGGGTTTTGTTTTTTTTTTTGGTAATGTAATACTTTCTAACAGTTCACGTCTCCAACATGGCATTGGTATTTCATTTATTTCAAACTACAGTGCTGTTGATAGTATTGTTGTAGTGCCTATCACATGATGTCTAATCCCAAGACTGCAAAAGAGTTCTTCCTTGGAAACCTGTTCTGCCACAATACCACTGTGTACAGAGCTTACTGCAGTTTCTGTTACAGTAGTTTTGCGTGCAGCTGTCTGCCCAGCCCCAGTCTGTGCTGTTTGTCCCACTCTGCCTCAGCTCACAGCCTTATTCATGAAGGTGTGGCTATACTATCTTTTCTCATCATGTTTGGTAGTCCTTTTCCATTTCCCAGCAGAATGCAGGGTCATCAATTGTGTGAATTGTGGTTTGTGGGATTGAGATTTATTGTTGTTGGGATGGTGGACCCTTGGGAAGAAAGGAAAAGACATTCCTAGTCCCCCTGTTTACCTTGTAGTTTGCTTCCCATGTCACTAAAAAGCCCTAGCCCTCTAGTTAAAGCATAGGGTGATAGTGGATAGAAATTAATATAGAAGGCAGAAAAGAGTCCTGTCTTACCCAAATCCAGCCAACCCTTTGTTTAGAGGAAAGCAGTCGTTTGGTGTGGCAGTAACATGCTGTCTTTCTACTTCTAGGTTTACTTCTTGTCTTTATATTAGAAGAGGTTTAAGGATAAAGTTGTTCAGTTATAAGATGTTAGGATTGGAGGTTCAGACACTAAATGGATTTCTTTGTCAATTGTAAATCTAAGATACTGAAGAAAATCTGCTTTAAAATTGGAGTCTCTTCTCCCTGGGTTTTAGCATTTATTCTAGAGAACTTGGGTATACCTGGTTTTGGTTTTAAGCATAAATCAAATTGATGCTTCTTGAGGTGAAAATGATCTGCATCCTTAATTAAGACCCAAGAGTACCAGTTATATTTAGGAAACTGCATGCTGTATGTATGTTTAGATTTTTCTTTTCAACTGTATCTGCTAATAACCTGTATTCTTTTGCAGAACCCTGTGATAATATGAGAGAGATTCTCCAAAATGTGGCCAAATTACAAGGAGTTTCAAATATGAGAAAACTAGGTCACTTGAATAATTTTACAAAGGTAAGAGCTCGAGCAGTGTCAGAACAAGTGATCATACAGGCAAGGTATTTTGCATTTACTTTATCAGACATTGCCTGGGAGATGCATGAAACAGCTTATTGTCATGGAACAGTACTTGAAATCTACATACTGTGGGAGAGGAAGTGAGCAAATAAGACAAGCAAATTTGTAAAGGCGGCATTCTGCTGAACGTTGTCTACATGTCCTATTGGCTCAGGTTTTTGTAGTATTTTAGTGCTTAGAAGCCTGATTTCAGGCTTCTGATATCTCCAATTTATAGGTTAAGTTGTGCAAATAGAGCCAAAAATTGGTTGCTGCTCCACAGAACTGAATTAAAAAAGTGAAATGCCAGACTCTGGATGTAAACTGACAGAGTGTGGTGAGGGGGAGGACTGTATCAATGAGCATGATATGCAGTGGTTTGGACACTAATAGAACAGCAACTGTCAACTTTCACTGCAGTTTTCATAGTGAAAAAGATTTAAAGGGGCAATTTCTAGGAGTGCTGTCAGTACTGCTGATTTTTGAGGTGCTTTTTCCAAATACGTGCTTCCAAATCATAGACATGTGACAGATATTTGCCTGAAAGTATGATGGGTATGTTGGAAGCTGTCACTGTGAGCTGACAGGAGGCAAGAATTAAAATCTTACTACAGGCTGAGGAAAGAGGCTGTGAAAGGCCTTCAGAAAGAGAGCAAGTGCCATTTTTTGGGTAGGTGAATAACCTGTGGAGAAGAGCGGAGAGGACAGATGGGAGGTGAGCAGGGTGTTAGGAAACAGGTGTCTGTAGCATTAATGGTTGTGGTTGGGCCAGTGTTACATTTATCAAGGCAAGGGAAAAGTGCATTGCAGTCAGTGAGCTAGGAGGCATTGGAGCTTCAGTGTGAGAGTTACCCGAATAGATGGACTGATACTCAGAAGGAGCATGTAAGTTGTCTGCCTTCTGGATAGAGCACCACAGATAAGGCAACATGCCTAAAGATGAAACACAAGTTTCTGTGATGGAGGATGTGTCCTGCAATCAGCAGTAGCCAAGAAACAAGATAGTAGTGGAGAATTTTGTGGGTAAAGTTAGTTGTAAATTATTACTGTTGTAGAAGAGCTGGTAACAACCATTGATTAAAATAACCAGGAAGCTACTTGACAGTTTTGAGTCAATCTCAAGTCAAAGAATGAATGCTCAAGAGCAGATTTGGGGGACCAGCATATGAGAATGACAAATATGCATGACAATCTTTAAAGTGGGCATGCATCTCAGCTGTTCAAAGCACTCCTTGTAAGACTGAGCACCACTTCAGTGGTAGTATGAGATTCAGTTGGCAGGAGGGCGAGTACTGAGAACAAAATCACAATAGCAAATATATTTCTCTTCTAGTGCATTAATAACAAATCTGTAAATGCTCCAGGTTGGTTCAGAGCACATGTAGGTGCATAGTATTCACTGGGGAACTGAATTTACACTGAAATACTTTCTTTGGGTCATTGCCTTATGGTGTCTGTTGGACGTCCACCACTGACAAAATGCTGCTGTTTTTACTGAGGTTCCAAACTGTTGCAAGAAAGCCCTTTATTCTGCTAGCATAAGCTGGTGCATAGCTGTGTTTCATTTATCTGCTGATCTGGAAACTTAAACGTGAGTCCTTCCAAATTCTCTGGTAGGCTTAAAATTGAAGAGCTGGATTAGGTTTGCAGGTGCATGATTCCTAGTGAAAAGTCAATATGTGAAACTACGGATCTTAAAACACTATTGATTTTACTACTGAAAATCAATTGTTTAGCACCTCTAAATTTGTAATTAAAGTACAAACCAAAAATTCTTTTTAAAAGATGGTTTTGAAAAATTGTTAAAAATGGAAAATACAGAAACACAAGGAAGGTGATCATAAATTGGACTTAAGGCTAGCAAGAAATGATGAATTTGTGAAAAGTAACTTGATAAAATTAAATACGACTTTTGAAGGCATAGTGTGTGGTTCATAACCTGGTTTTGATTCTGCATCAGAGTGATCCTGTATAAGGGAATCATCCTACTCTATTTAATATTTAGCACTTGTTCTTATATTCATCTTCCTGGAATATCTGCTTTATAGATGTATAATTTGTACATACGGTTTTGCAAACTCTTCCTATTTTTGTTTGAACTGTAAATGCAGTTATGAAAATAGAATAAAGGTTGCAAATTGTATTGTATTGTCTGCCTTGTGGTTGGAACAATTCTGTGTTTTTCATTCCAGTGGTTAAGAGTGAAAGCCTGGAGCCTGGGGAGACAGTTTTGTTTCGTCTTTGTGCTCTGGTCTTCCACCATGAATTGATACAGTGTCAGTTCTCCCTTTGAGATACAAGTGTGGGGAAGATAGGCTAAGAGCTGGTTATTTTTGTACCCTGTCTTGGAATTATAATGATCAACTTCATTTGCTTGTAAATTCTTGCATTTTTTTAAAGACTACTAGTTACCAAAGATACTTGCCCTATGGACAAGGAAAGGACCTTTGAAATCTCTTTAATAGCATATTTCTGGAAAAAATAGAGAAATTCTGTAAAATTTAACTTTCCTGCTAAGAATATAATTATACTGAAAAGAAAATGCTAGCACCAACCTAAGCAGTTGCTTGCCACTGCAACAGATTTTTCCTTCAAAGACTGGGCAAAAATTGCATTTGGAAGAAATACTGTTCTGCTCTTTTGATAATTACAGTTAATGTAAGTTAATGTGGACTTCCCTGACAGATCACGGTAAACATTAAGTTTTGTGTTAATTTCAAGATATCTGAGATATGCTAAGTTCAGGCTTCTTTCCTTGAAAGAAGACTAGATTTCTAAGGTGGGGTTTGTTCCCCCCACCCCCTTTACTTAAGGAGAAGGAAATTAATCACCCTTTAAAAATTGCTGAACTCGGCTCCACTATTTTATGCAGAAGTTAAATATTTTTAATAAATTTTATTTAAAATATTTAACAATGATGGTCAGCAGTCAACAGCATTTGTTACTTTACCTGCAGGAATGATACCATAAGGCAGGTGTTTTGTATGAAGCTTGGTTGCCTAAGAGATGTAACTCCCTTTTCATTTGTCTTGCCCATCAAGAGAAGTGTTAACTAGTGATGTTCAGGTCCCCACAGCACCCATACTTACTGTGCATAGTATGCTGTATACATGATATTTTACAAAAACTTGCATTTCATTCATCAAGTTTTAGCTAGTACTTCTTGGTAAAAGCCTTAATGTTCATGTTGTTGGCTCTTTGTCTGCAGAACATGCGTTGTTCTTGCCCAACAGATGCTGTAAGTTTTCTGCTCCAAGAAATGAGTGTTCCCACTCTGGTAATACTTGGGCTATGGAAACGTATGTTTTGTTCTGAATTGCAGCAGTGGCAGACTTGGAGATTTATTTTTTTTCTCCTTGTCTGTTGCTTATCACTTGGAGTGAAGCTGCAGTTTCATGGGCAAAAATGTTCTAAGTACTGCCTGACCTATATTAGACAAAATAGTCTTGTTTCTTTCAAATGACCTGCATCACTATTTAAGCTAACCTGAATTTTGATCTGAAAATTCTTTGAGGATTTGACCTCTAGTAAATGGTCAGTGACACTTCCAGTTGTCACAGCACTTCCCAAGCTTGGTATGTGCCTTTGGCTTCAGTAAACTGAGTAGATTATCCATTTTTCATTTATATGGCCAGCTATGTAAGGCAAGCGCCTTGAAGTTTCCCAGCTTCTGCTCATTAATACCAGAACATCATTGTTACTACTTTGGGGTTTTCCCCACCCCCGTGAGAAGTAGTAAGTGATAAATTACTGAAAACCAGAAGGAGCTGTACAATTGCATGTACCTAGTGGAAAATATCTTTCGGATTTGAAGTATGTGTTTAGAATCCTTTATTATAGAAGGCTTATTCCATTGTTGGGTTCAGAGAGATCTTTCATAACTTTTTAAACCTAAGAGCATATTTAAATAATGAACAGAAAAAAAGATCCACAGGTGTTATTAGAGGAATTTCTATTTTTCATTTAAAAAGGTGCTTCTTTAAGGTCAAAATGAAACTTAATTCATTTTTAGCTTAAATTTACCAGTTGAATAGCATCAGTGATTTGCAAAATGGTATTTGCAGTCTACTCAAAACTAAGTCTGTGATTATTTATTGAGGCTCTACTGTTGTGCTGTATGTTAGGTTTTGACCATGCTGCTGAACTTGACTAGGATGGGGGTTGAGTTTGGGGCTAATAGAGGCTTTCATGGATTCTGTCTATGATTCATAGTCTGTCATTTTAGTGTCTTGGCTGTCTTTTGCAAAACCAAAGACTCTTAGAATCTGAATGCAGCGCTGACTGACTGTAGTGCCCATCCAAGTAGCTAAACCACTGTGGCAAAACTTGAAATCTCATGATGAAGTATGTAGCAGATAGGGACATTCAGCTGTTGGAACAGATCTGGAGAGCTAATGGGTCTAAATCCAGTCCACAGTTTCAGTAGGGGTTTCTCCTAAGGCTAGGATCTATTAAGTAGTCTCCT
Organism: Falco peregrinus; assembly: GCF_023634155.1. NCBI lineage: Eukaryota > Metazoa > Chordata > Aves > Falconiformes > Falconidae > Falco > Falco peregrinus. The sequence continues at coordinate 70,751,111 of NC_073739.1, forward strand.
CATAAATATTACCAGTGATGGTTCAAACTTTATTTCCAAAATTACAATATAATAATTATATTTTGGATGCATAGAATAGTATCATACTTTTACCTAGTAATTGCTGTAACTTTTGTTAAAAACACCTTTGGTCTCCTTGTGCACTCAACTTGTGTATGCTGTTGACCTCCTGTGGTTTTGTTGTTTTGAGCTACTGTTTCCAAGACATGTTGATGTGTTACTCACATTGCTATGACTCATCCAAGTAGCATGAAAAACTCATAGCTGACAGTAAACATGAAAAAAACCACTGTAAGTTAGTCACTGTCTGGCCTAGTGTAAGTACCATTTTGTCCTAATATTGAATCATACCCTCAAAGAGTTTGTGCTGTTCCCATTCATTGACTATTACATAAAAAAATCCTGAATTTTAGAGTTGACTTATTGGCAGTTTTAACAAGCCAAGTATACTGTGTGTTTATGTATGCATATTGAAGTATATAATTTATTTTGTATATATAAATGCATACATTTTATATAAAAGTTGTGTTCTTCACAAATATCTATATTATATATATATATGATATATATATATCACAAATATGCATAATTCCAGGCACTATATGGTAATCTGTTGCTATTTTAGTGAAATATAACAATGTAATTAGTCAAAAGCAGACTTTAGTGTTCTGGTACTGCTTGCTTAGAGATTTATACTACAGTGATATGCATATTCATTGTTAAATGTTACAGTCAAACATGTGACAGTTTGGCCTTGTCAAGAATTCAGCCATCTACAAAAATCACTGCATTTGGGCTATTATCATTGGCCTGCTTGTGTTTGAAGGTGAAATGAGAAGAAAGTTGCAGTTTTCCCTATAGTGTAAGACCAGACACTGAGCAGATACCTAAAGCATTGAGACTAGCTGAACAGTATCTTCTTTATAGCAGCTTCCATGACTTTTTCCACTTTTAAACATACATCAATCCAACCTTATGTTTGCAAGGCTTTTTTTTTGCCCAGACTAAATAAACCCGATGGCTCAGCCATCATGGGTGTATTTTCTAGCTGTACTGTACATTTTCTGCTACACTTTTTCCAGTTTGTCAGCTCTTAAAATGTGGTACCCAAAATTTTGTTTTTCATGCTGTTTTGAGAGCAGCCTGTCAAGCAGAAAAATATCTCTTAACCTCAAACTTCATGCAATGCTATTAGTACTTCTAAAGGTAAAATTTCTCCCCTCCCCTCCCGAAATTATGTCACTAACTCATTGAGTTTATAGCTTGCTGTAACTTACAGTTCTTGCTTTCCTTTTGAAATCTGTTTTTTGTATTTAACGTTCCAGATCTGTTCTGGACATTTTATATTTCTCTGCTGGACTTCTTTCAGTTTTCATATGCCTGTTAGTATGTGGTACCCTGAAGGATATGTTACAGCATTCCTTCTATTTTATTGAATTTTCTCACTGAGTTTGGGCACTCCTTTCAATTCACTGAAGCATTTTGAATTCAGATCTTGCTTTCCATCTCTTAAATTCTTTTCTAGCTGGAAATCCTGTAAGCACACTACTGTGTGTAAATTGGAAGGAAAGCTAGTACGTAAGTGACAGCGGCCCACTGGAATGAGAATAAACTAATAGCTAAAGTAGCTAGTCTTCTTAGGTTTTTTAGCCGATTTTATCTCTTTATTTTCTGTGAGAAATTTCATGTGTATACACAGACAGCATCAAACACTCTAGTAATTACCATCACATTCAGAAATTTGTATCCACACAGCAATTAAATTTGATGAAAGTTGTAACTATCGTGATGTTACCTGACTGTATAAGATAAGGTCAAGTTTCTTTCTACATCAGTGAGGGTATGTATATGCAGTGGGAGCACATGTATAGAGGAAAACAATTGGCATTGAGGAGCTAGTAACTGCGCTATATGTAGCTATATTGGCTAAGAGTGGTTACTGACAACTAGACTAGAACTCATCCAGTGAACTGAGTACTCTGTAGCAATTGTAGCAAGCTAGGTGAATTCCTGAAAAATGTCATCTGCTTTGGTTTCATCTTGGGACTGCTGAAGATGCAAACCAATAGTAAGTGCAATGGTAGCAGGCTTGCTTCAGAAATGCACTAGTGGACACAATAGCAGCTTTCTCAAATATAATTTTTTTCCTACATCTAAACTAATTCTATGGGTTGTTTAAAGTAGGAAAAAAGACTGTCAAAGATAATCTGGTATGTTAAACTAGGATTTCTCATTTATGTCTGGGGTGGAATGATGGGGAAAGAATTAGATGTGTAAATGATTGGGCTAAGCAATATTGATGTACTTGTCTGAAACTGAACAATGCACTGGTTTTACTCACTATCTTCTCACACAGTTTTGCTTACACTCTGCCAGCCAATTTTTACAGTTCATAAAATGTCAATAGAAATGCTAAAGCAGCAGTGGTGGCCTTAGGCAGTTCAACAACATGGCATAAAAATAGATTGATGCTAGGAAGTGACATATTGTCATAAGCAGTTAATGCACCAATTGTCTAGTTTTATTATCACTTAAATTTCAAAGGGGGGGGGGGAGGTTATATAATAACTTCCCATAGGTTTTATAATAATCTTTGGTTATAGCCACTGTTAAGAAAAACGCAAAATCCAGATTATTTCAGTTAGCTTATTTGAGCCCAAATGTGAAGCTGATTCAGGACAATCTGATAATCTCTGTCATGAACAACTTTGGATTTCAGCATTATCATTACGCTTATTTCTGTATCCTTTCTATTTCACTATCACTTATTTTTTTTAAAATGTTGAGTGATCCTTGGAAGACTTGGTACCTGTTGAGCATAAACCTACATATTGCTTGAATTTAAATCATCATGCTAATAGAATGACTTCACTTAAAAGCAGAGTTTCTGTGCAATATGCTGTTATTTCAGGTGGAGTTGAACAGTAGAACAGGAGCATGGAACATATTAATTATTTCAAATCACAGTAGCTTTAATTGTTTAGTTTATAATAAACTTCTTATTGCTAGCAGTAAATACATGTAAAGAATGTGGCATGGGTTTTGAGATATATTAATACTTTCAGAGTGAGGGTATTTACTAGTTAGCACAAACACTTACTGAATTCCTCACTGAGGAGAAAATAACTGTGTCGGTTCAGAACTGAACACATGAGAGGACAAAGTGCAAAGCTATTGCACTCAGTCACCTGAGTGAAGTGCTTGGAAAAATGCTTTGGGATTTGGATGTGATAATAAAGTATTTTATAATTTTAGCTAGGGGTAGTAAATGAGATTGCCAGGAATGTCTTTGTCACTCTTGCAAAAGGAGAACAGAGTCAGCTTTTATGGAGGAGACACTTTCCCTTTCATCAAGAGGCTAAAGCATTGGTACACACCAGATTGCTGCTTTTGAGATTGGTTTTGCATGTAAAAAGTGCACTTGTAAATCTTGAGTCTTGTGTTCAAAATGGATGGATATGGTTGAAGTGTTCAGGTTTCACAATGTTATAGGTGTCTTCTTGTGTGCATAAATTCAACCTTTGCATTGATTGTTTCAGAGGTACAAGTTCTGTGGGAACAATGGCGGGCCAGGCCAAACGTCAGTTACAGGATACTTACCATTGGCAATACCTTTTGATTTTTATTTTTTTTGTAGGCCTGTGCTGTTGCAAAACATGACAGTGGACCATCAGTGTCAATCTGTGCTTCAAAGCTGTCACCAGAGCCCTCTTTTTGAACTCAGGGTTTTTTACCAACTGCCCAAGTAGCAATCTGGAGTTGAAAATCTGACCAGCTGGCAGTTTACACGATTGTACAAGCTTTTCTCTCCTATAAGAAACCATAGATCTGTGTGTATGTGGTATATAAACAGAATACTGACATCAGAAATTCTCAGGGTAGTCTGAAGATTATATGCTTCCCCTTGCCATATATGAAATTTCTCAGGTTTCTTAAAAAGCATTGCCAGAAAGCTACATTTTACATAGTTATTTTTGAAGAGTTGTAATTAATGGATACATTCTTTTGCTTTCAGCTTCTGTGTAATGCTGGCCATGCTGAAGAAAAGCTAGGTTTTACATATGACAGCATCATAATATGGTAAGTGGTAAGGAGCACTAGAGCAATACTAGGGTACTTTAATTATTCTAGGTATAATTAAATAAACTTTATTTGTACTTTTAAGCTAGTATTTTGTATTTTTACTGTGTTTGAAATTTCATAATACAAATATGTACCTTACACATATTTGAGTAAAATCAGAAATATATTACTAGCTTTTGAACAAAGAGAGGGGAAAAAACTTCGAAGTTAAACATGTGGGTTTCTTTATTATATTCTTCATAGATGTAAAAATACCTCTGAATAACTGTACTCGCAGAAAGCACTTTTAGTAAAAACGTGCACCTACAGAATGTGAGCATACTGCTGATTTGAATCAGGATTTGAAGATAAACATTTTACGTTGGTTTGATGTGTATGATTGTCTTTGTAGTATTGCTTTCCCTGCTACTAAAACACTCTTTTTTCAATCAATCAAGTGGAATTTTCCTGTATTTTGTCACAGTTTCTGACAGTCAGAGGTAACTACATACTTATTTTTAGAATGTATCTGTTTTTACACAGATATATGTAAATTTGTCCTGAAGCTTAGCACTGATGGCAGAAAAAACTAAGATCTATTATTTAATATGATTTTCTGTTCTTTCAATTTAGTTAGCTGACTTAAGGAAAGCAAGCTTAGAAGAAGCTGGTAATTCTTACTTAAAGTGTTGGAAAAACTTGTGTAATATCTTGTGGAAATACTGTAAGTCGTTTTCTTAAATAGAACTGATTTTCCTTACTAGTACTGAAAATTTTTTAAAATGTTAGCATATTTTTGTGAAAACATGTTTTGCTGTAAACGTCAGTAGGTTATCATCTTCTGATCTTATTTATGTAATCTATTACAGTGCTTTATGATAGGACTACATATTACTTAAAAGTACAACTTCAAATTTCAGAGTTCATTACCAAATATTTTTAAATACAAATCTTTGAAGGTTATGCAAATGCCAGTGTTTGGTTTTACAGGAAGAAGTTTGCAGAAACATCTGCTAATCCAAACACAATTATGGATATTAATAAGGAAGAGATAAACTGTTGTTCTAAGCAGATGCATGAAGAGAATTAGCCCCCTGCTTAGAAAAATGCCAAAAATTACTTGTCAAAAAAAATGAGAAGACTTAGGGCAGGAAAATAAGCTTCGTTAGCTTTGTTACTTTGGTCAGTTCAGTGGTTCCTCTGTGTATGTATATGAGAAGCAAATTTTTTATGCATAGATGTAGGTTATTCTGCTAAAGTGATAATTTTCAAACTTAATACCACTCAAACACTCAAATTTTAACAATCATAATTGGGCTGATTGGTAGTTCTACAGAAATATTAATTGATTGTTTTCATGAAATAGAGACTTTTCAGGCAAACTTCCAAGTTTTTCTCTATGGAGTGGTAGGATTATGTTTGCAGATTATTTTGCTATACAGCTGTTGCAAGTAACGGAATTTTGATTTTGGAAATGACCTTCAGGTAGGCTAAGTACCTTTGGAAATAACATTCAAGTTCTGTAACTTGCTGTGCTGATGTTCCAAATGTTATTTTAGATTTCTGTGGGGAAACCTTTTCATTCTGCAAAACAAACTTGTTTTTCTTTGAAAGCATGAAAAGTTATTTAGATGCAAGAAATACTTTTGAGTTTTCCATGTTTGTGAAGTATGAATGGCTTACTTTGAGTTAAACTCAAAAGGAATCAATGATTTCAAGGATAATTGTAGATTTCCTTGATAGAATATTTACCTAAACTAAAGAGTTACAGCCTACAAGAATTGCAATTATTTTCCAGGTAGAGATCTTTATTTTAGAACTTGTTCTCTTTATGGAATTTTATTAGTTCAGGTGTCTGATTATGTCCCCCCAGTAGATGGGGATAATGGTGACACGTTTTGTTGTCATTCCCGGTGTAGGTAGGTCTTCCCATACTGTACCATTGACAGGTGAGAGGAAGCCTTGAGCCATGAAAAAAAGAGAGTGTCGGTAGGCCTCAAACTTTTGAGGTCTTTTAGTAACATGCCAGGAGACTTTGGCCATAAAAGCAAAATCCAGAATATTCACTATTACCTGGCTGGATTAAACACAGATTTGTGAAAACCGTGGTTGTCTTTCTCTAGTGGGTGCATAAGATGCTACAGGAAAAGGTGTGAGAATGATTCTGTAATAGGTAGTGAGTATGCTTTCTTACTCCATCCTTTGTTCTTCCAGACTTTATCATTCTTATTGTTTATTAGTCTGATGCTGTCTTCAGAAGTTACTTTCTTTTCTGCAGTGTTGTTTAACTGCAGCTGGTAACTGAGCCCCACGCAGCTGCTCTCTCATTCCCCCTTGCCCCGGTGGGATGGGGAAGAGAATCAGAAGGGTAAAAATGAGAAAACTCATGGGCTGAAATAAAGACAGTTCAATAAGTAACGTAAAAGCAGTGCGCACAAGCAAAGCAAAACAAGGAATTCATTCACTTCTTCCCACGGGCAGGCCGCTGTTCAGCCATCTCCAGGAAAGCTGGGCTCCGTCATGCCCAACGGTGACCTGGGAAGACAAACGCCATCACTCCAAATGTCCCTCCCTCCCTTTGTTCTCCCCCCAGCTTTATATGCTGACCCTGACATCGTGCGGTCTGGAATACCCCCATGGTCAGCTGGGGGCAGCTGTCCGGGCTGTGCCCCCTCCCAACCCCCTGTGCCCCCCCAGCCCCTCGCTGGTGGGGTGGGGTGAGAGGCAGAACAGGCCTTGGCTCGGTGTGAGCGCTGCGCAGCTGTAATGCAGACAGCCCCGCGTTACCAGCGCTGTTTCCAGCACAAATCCAAAACACAGCCCCACACCAGCTTCTGTGAAGAAGATTAACTCTGCCCCAGTCCAAACCAGTACACAAGGATGCTTAAAATACTGGGGCAGGTAGTATTGTACTTACTTTCTCTTGCAGAAACATAATGTCTTTTTGGCCAGATGCATGCAGAGTGTGCATATCTAAATAATTTTCTGATGGCTATTTTGTAATCATGTAGTATGGGTTTTTAACACAGTTGTTGTCTTGATGTGTGTTCACATCCAACAATCTTGAGTTTTATTCATCATCTTGTTCTCTTGAAGTTTCTCATAACCCCATCCTGTTCTTATTAATATGAACAGAAATGCTGCCCTCTGCATTTCTGTCCCACTTGCTTTCTCCAATTCAAGAAATGTATACTGAATACTACCTACAAAAGTAGGTTGTGAACCTGGAAAAAAATTTTGTATTCACCTCTGCTCTTTAAATTAATCTTTTCAGATTTTGATTTGTGAAACTACTTTTCATCACTCTCAGATCTTTTTATATCCCTTAATACAGTCTTGAGCAACACCTTATGGCTTTTTATTTTTACTTTTAAGTCTTTCAAAGGATTAGTGGAATAAAGTTTGTGTACAATCTACTGGATGTACAGTTATATTTTAAGGTGATTTTATTTTAAGTTCATGAACAGTCCTCTGGATGCCCTTTGGAATCCTTTTTTTTATAGACCTGTTTATCGCCTTTTCTCCATCTTGGCCCCTACTGTTTCTCTTACAGTGCTAGCAGATATGTACACTAGTTCATGTTAATGTTCTTTCCACTTAGATGTGAAGCTTGGTGGGCTGCTGATGGTACTTACTGATAATTTCCTCCATTTCTTTTGCTGTTTCTCACTTGTTAGTCTAACATATTTTCTATAATAAAAGTCTTTATGATAGGAATCTTCATGCAGATGTCTAAAGCAATGACTTAATATGAAGAGAATGTTTGTTTCTGTCATGCTTCTGTTTGTCTGTTACTGGCTTCATCCTGTCTCCTTTTCCTTTTGGGTTAGCCAGGGGGTCCAATTTATTTTTTTGAGTTGTCTCCTTGTGGTATGTCTGATAAATCAGAACATGTAGACACATGCACATACATTTTGCTATGTATTTTTTTTCTACCTGCTGTAGCATATCTTCGTTGTCTTTATAAGGTCAGGTTTCTTTCAGGTTTTTGCAGGTCAGTCATTGACTAGTGAGTGTTTTGGGTTTTTTTGTTTTTAATAGATTTTTGTTCAGTGTTGTATGCTTATATATATCATTGTTTTCATCCAACCTTTATAGATTTTTGTGACCTTTATATTATGTCTGTATCTTTCTGGCTAGCTATATCTTTAAGTAATGAGAATGCAATGAAATGTGTAGTGACACATCCGTTTCTGGTACGTTCTGCTTTTGGATGTCGAATCTCATGAGTGTTGTCCTTTGTAGTGGTTTCACTGTTGCTAATTTTTTAATTAACTTCTGTCTACAAATTAACAATATCTTCCTCTTTTGAGTTGTAGAGCAAGCTTTAGTAGCTATTACTGCTTTTGAGAAACTATTAGTCTAAAGATTGTTTTGGTCTGCCTTTCAGCAAAAATTTTCCTCTCAGATATAAAAGTAACATTCTTTACTTGAAGGGGAAAATAAGTAAATAATATAGATTCAGGATTTGGCTGTCCTAATAAGAAATGTCATGGATAGCAAAAACACCATTTGCATGAGTAATAGGTAACTTCTGCCCTAAGAAGAAACTGCTTAAGTCTGTTGAATTGGTATATCTAAATGAATTGTAAACTATAAGGTAAAAGTTCAAATAGAAAAATGCCATTGAATAGAACAGAGTCTTAGTGCTCATCCGTCAGACTTCCATCTCTGCAAAGATGCAGAATTAGAAACAAAGCACGATTTGTGATCTGAGGAAAACCTGTTATCTGCTCAGTACAATGGAAAAGTTGATGGCTTTTCTTGAATGACTTCAGAAATAAATCTCTCCTGTAGTACTTTTTTTTTTTAATTACGGGAATAATTTTTTGTGACCTTACAGTATGGAGAATCTGTTTTTTTGCTTCTAGCTCAGCTTAAAGTAAATTAATAAAGGCAATTAGTGGCAGTCATTAGGTGATGAGTGTTTGAATCATGTTTGATATTATAGCAGAGATGGTCTGCCTGAAGTTAATTCCCTACTCGGTACTGAAATTAATAGTCGCTCCATCTTTATTTGCATGTAGTGTTGCAGCCTTTCTGCTTTGTCTGTATATCATGTGGAATTAGGTTCCTGTTACAGTGACTTTTACACAGGCCACTTAATGTCCAGAAAGATTCAGAAGGTTTTTGGCCTTAGAGTAGCTGATTACCATGCATGATGATCCTGGAATAAGAAAAACAAACAAAACCCCCCAAAAAACAACAAACAAACAAACAAAAACCCAAACAAAAATGTGCCATTTGTATAGGTGGAAATTCAATCTCACTGACAAGTATTTATATTCTTAAGTGTTTGCTGAAAGAATCCTACTAAAATACATCAATGGAAGGCTGGATTTTTTTTGGCCCCACTGTGTAGTCGGGTAAAAAGGGCAGATCTTTGAAGGACCTTGAAAAGGACGGCGTGTCACTTCACACTTTCAGACTCCACCTCTGGAGGCCCTCAGTATCTCATTTCTTTTTACCTAGATAGTGAACTTGGGAAATTATATTATGATGACAGTTCCGTTTAGGAAAGCTCACCTTGGTGCAAGCAAAATGCTTCCAAAATGTGTGGAAAGACAAGTATGTTTTGGTTATGTGTTAAAATGAAGTCTGTGCTGTGCAGGGCTGCTTTAGTTATGACTCAGTCATATTTCATGTAAACATAACACGGTGCTATAACATTTGTAGTAAGTGGTGCGTATAATTCGGGTAAAAATCATCTGTTAGATGTCAAGATAAATTTTTGAGGGCTTACAGTTATGGGTTGGCAGTCTAGCAGAGGAGGAAATGCTATCTACCTGTTAAATTTTATTGGGCTAATATTGTGCTTAGCTGTTCTATCAAGTAAGTCACATACAGGTCTTGGTTGTGTATCACTTCATGAATGTGCAAGCATTTCTTTTAGTGCAGAAAATTGATTTGTGGCTTTCAGGTTAATGAATTGTCTATATCTGCTGGCAGGGTGAAGGTTTGCCTTCTAGGCTGTACAGGTGAGCATCCTGAAGACAGAAAATCTAGGCAAAACATTTCTTTATAAAAATCAGGGGTTTTTTTATTTTAAAGGAGTATTTAGTAGCTGCATGTCAGATGGCAAAGTCTACCTGCTGCTAAATAGCTGTTTATCCCCCTTCTTCATTGTAGCCTGCGGTTAGCTTTACTCAATGAAGCAAAAGAGGTGCGAGCAGCAGGATTGCGAGCCCTCCGCTATCTCATTCGAGACTCCAGTATTCTCCAGAAGGTGCTAAAGTTGAAAGTGGATTACTTGATAGCCAGGTAATTTTTCTCTTCCTTCTTGTTGTAAATTGTACAATTGTAAATCTTTTTCACTTTTACTTGCTTTCTCATGGTTAAGCAAGATGAGAATACGTGTTTTCATATCCTCTTACATTCTTGATACGTAGTTTTATAAAAGCCATTTTTCTTCAATATGAATAATTTCCTTTAAAATTAGAAGGATAATACATTACATCAGCTAATCTAAATAAAATGTTGTCCTAATATATGATATACTATGAATAATCTAAATTAATTTATAACTGAAAAATACAGAAATCTGTGGTGCTGTTAGAAGGTTGAAACATAAGTAATTTTCGTAAGTTGGTTTATGGGAGTTGTTCTGATTCTTGTTATTATCGTAGTGCTTTGGAGTCTTTAGTACAGAGTCAGGGCTAAAAATCAGTTCATGCCCAAGAATTTGTAGCCTAAGTGTAACCAGTGACAAAGGGCAAATTAACAATGAAATAATAAGATCAGCATGATGAGTGGATGTAAATACTAGCATTTATAGTGCTTCCTTTGTTAAAAACTTGTTGGATTTAGTATACTGCTGTAAGCATGTGTGTTTCTGTTTATAAATATACACAGTCAGTTTTAGTGTGCTGTTCAATTTTATTGGAGCAAAAGGACTTTTCTGATCTGAGAACACATGCAAAACGTGATATATTACAAATACTTCTAGTCTCATTTGAAATGACAATTGCAGCTAGCTCAGAAAATACTTGTTGAAGCCATTATACCTTGTTATTGTACATTTGAGAACATTCTAGTGATTTAGTTATCTTCACTGTAATTAAAAAAAAAACAAGTGAAGCTAAGTGACCAATCATAATGAGTATGCTTGCTGAAAGGCAGAGTTTTTAGAGAGTCATAACACTCTTTCTTCTGTTTATTCAATTGCATAAATATTAACACAAGCTGTTAACAGTTAAGGTGAAAGTTAATGTTGTTATAAACAAAATATGTTCTTTTAACTTATTTTAGGTGCATTGACATACAGCAGAGTAATGAAGTAGAAAGAACCCAAGCACTTCGATTAGTCAGAAAGGTAAAATCTAACTATAGATGGTCTTACAAGCTATGCCAGTCAGTTGTGCTGATTTCTGTCTTTTTCCATCAGCATTTTTTTTTCACAGGCTGTAATACGTTACCTTACTTTCTCACGTAAGAAGAAATTGTAGCTAATAATTCAAAAGAGAGAAGGAAGGGTAGTGCTGACACTTTTTTTGAGTTTAATCTCTTAGCACTGAGAATCTTGAATGGTCTAGAGAAATTCTGCTAATTGTCTTTAATAGAGATCACAATGGACAAGATTTGGGAAAAATTTATCAAATGAACACGAGGGTATAAAGCCCATATTACTAAGTTTCATCTAATGATTAACTTTATTGTATAGTGCTGTTAAGCATCTGTGAATCAAGAATGGGAGATTTTCTGCCATTTGAGAAATGAGGCAAATGGCTGTCACTGCAATAATCACTTGAAGGAATGCTTCTAGTACTGCTTTATCTTTAGATGTTGATGCTGTCTGTAATTATTTTCTCAGATACTCAATAAGACATAGTTAGTTTGTGGTGGTTACTGTCCTGTGTAGCCATGGATTTGAGATGTTTGAAGCTCGTTTTTCAAGTTCATCCTAGAGAAATTGGCATATACAGCTACTGAAGGTATTTTTTTCAGGCAACATGGTTCTGCCTTTGTACTGGACTTTATTGTTCTTTATCATGCTTATATTACTCCCTTTTTACTGAGTGTCTTAGCAAAAACTACCAAAGACTTGAAGTAGTTGGAAGAATGATTCCCCAGGAGCACTGTGTGTGTTTAATCTGTTTTGTGTGTTTATGTATTTTTTATATATTTAGGTTGAAAATATGTAAGTTTGATATGCAGTTTGTTTTCTTACATTAGCTCACTTGGTTTCTGTCTTACAGAGGAGACAACATGCTTGATTAACAATTGTGCCAAAAAGAGTTTCAAAGCTTAAACACTACCACCACCCGTAAACCCAAACAAACAAAATCCACAATCATAAAGGAATGGATCCTTGAGGAAGTCAAGTTCTTAGCTAATCTGCTTTAAAAAAAGAGCTTCAATGTAGAGCCAGAACAAAAATTGGAAGATGGAATGGAAACACATTTATAATTGGCTTTATTTGGGTCAGAAACTTGTCCTCATTATTCCTGGGCTTTTTGGAGCATTTTCTAGTTGAGCAAAGACTTCTGTCTTGCTTGAAAGAGGCAAGAGGAAGCAAACGATAAATAGATTATTCTGATTTGCAAAAATGATACTGGAATCATATAGCTGACCACCAGAGCTTTTTCTCCATCATTGTACAAGGATGCTGTGCATGTGTCGTCATTTAATCCGAGCTAGCAACCAAGCCCTATGCAGCTGCTCTCTCATTCCCCCCTGCCCCAGTGGGATGGGGGAGAGAATCGGAAGGGTAAAAATGAGAAAACTCACGGGCTGAAATAAAGACAGTTCAATAAGTAACGTAAAAGCAGTGCGCACAAGCAAAGCAAAACAAGGAATTCATTCACTTCTTCCCACGGGCAGGCCGCTGTTCAGCCATCTCCAGGAAAGCTGGGCTCCGTCATGCCCAACGGTGACCTGGGAAGACAAACGCCATCACTCCAAATGTCCCTCCCTCCCTTTGTTCTCCCCCCAGCTTTATATGCTGACCCTGACATCGTGCGGTCTGGAATACCCCCGTGGTCAGCTGGGGGCAGCTGTCCGGGCTGTGCCCCCTCCCAACCCCCTGTGCCCCCCCCGCCCCTCGCTGGTGGGGTGGGGTGAGAGGCAGAACAGGCCTTGGCTCGGTGTGAGCGCTGCGCAGCTGTAATGCAGACAGCCCCGCGTTACCAGCGCTGTTTCCAGCACAAATCCAAAACACAGCCCCACACTAGCTTCTGTGAAGAAGATTAACCGTATCCCAGCCAAAACCAGTACCGCATGGGACGTACACAGGGGTGCTAATGGCTCTTCAGTGCTGAGAGCCATGTTGATGAAAAATACTTCCTTACATCTTTTGCTAACTAGAGCGTCATTGTCTTAAAAGACAATCAGACAAGTAAAAATCCACCCGACCTGCCTACCAGTAAAATGACACCTTCTTCATGTCAGGTCAGGGCTACAGCAGTTAAGCATTGGCGTAGAGCAGTCAGTAATTGAGAAGCTCTCACTCACAGGGAATGCTGGGACACGTCCTGAATGGCACATTCTGTATTTTCACACTTTTTATTATTCTGCTCTAACCCTTTTCTCATCTCTCCCGTCTCCCTCAGTATCTCAAACAGTGGTTTGCTATTCCTAAAGATTAGGTCTAGAAGAAGAGAATAAGGGGCAAATAAAACAGAGTTAATTCATCTGTGCAGGAAGCAATTTCCTGTGAGCTGTGAAAGAGCTGAAGTGGGTTCCACCAGCATCACTGAACAGTTGTTTTCGGTTTCAAAGTCTGGATGCAATTCTTCAGCCTCATCTTTGACAGCAAAAATGCCTGTGTAAGAATAGCATAGATACAAAATGTTAAAATTAAAACATTTTTCTGTTCCTTTTCATTTTTCATGGAATAGAAGAACAAAATGTAAAATGTTTATCATGTTTTATGAATTTATAAAAGGCACTGAATGCTAAAATTATTTTTAAAACATGTATGTTAAAGAAGGGGAGGAAAAGAAAAGAAAACAACTTTAAACTCCTAAAACTTGGTTTCTGGGGTTTTTTTAAGGCTTTGAGTGCTTACTCTTTTGACTGTAATTACCTCTACATTTCCTAGTAAGAGCTTTGCAATTTAGTAGTGTCTTCAGCCCTGAAAAAAATGGTATAAAGTTGTTTCAGAATGTGTTTTTGCATCTAGTGGAAGTTGGTAAGACTTCATTAATTTTAATAGGCAGGATGTGTTATTTTCAAAACAGAAGTCAGGGTTAGGTACAGTATGAACCACCTGTCTTCCTCTTGGGATCTTTAAAAGATCCAATTCATAATCTCTGTTACTTATTTCATCATAGCTTCTTGTAAGTAGCTTTACATCACCTGTCTTTGGTCTTTCGAATTGCCTTTCAATACCTAGAGCAGAATGAAAGCAAATGCAAAAGTTTGTATTTATTCTGCTAATATACATGGAATTAAATATTAAAAGAAAGAAATCTTTCCTACTCATGTCTTAAAATCAAAGAAAACAATGAAGCAGAACAGTCTTAACAGACTGCTTGTGTCCTCACTAAGTACGTCAGTATCAGTAGGAAAAAAAAAAGTTACTTTTGTAGAGTGGATTGGTACACCCGTTCTATTTCTAATTATTGTTACTTCATGCCACTGTAAAAGTGAAAGACTGGGGGGGGGGGGGGGGGGAACTTTTTTTCTTTAGAGTCCTATCTTAAAGCTTCCTGTTTTGTGGGTGACAGCATCATGTATGACAAGAAGTTTCTCAAAAACATGTCTTAAAAATAAACTTGTTAAAGTGTTCCAATATATTTGTTATAATGGTTGATCTCTTCTTGTTTTAACATCCTCTGCAAAGGTAAAACAATCCTCTTTGTTGTACAATACCTATAAGACATCTAATGGAGCTGTAAAGTTTTTGAGAAAATTATTTTTGAGAAATAATGAAGGTAAGCCTGCTGTTGCTGGAAACAGAAAGGGTATTAACCAAAACCATGGAAAACCAGCTGCAAGTTTTTAGGTGTTTGATGGTTAGTGGTTTGGTTTTTTTTTTGTTTACCTCTTGCTTTTATTTATTAGTAGAAAAAATGTGAAGTGGTTGAGTGGACTGTAACTCATTCAGTTGTTCACTTTTTAAGCAGTCAGGCAAAACCCCCTACTACCTCCTTAGTAATACATCTGTTTAGTGATGTTCATGTTCTGTAGTATAGAGGATATATATTTATTTTTCTGAAACTATGAAAAAATCTGAACAAATAACTACTCAGTCAAAACCTCGTTTGGGGAAGGGTGAGGAGTGGTGTTACAGGTTAATTGTTTTGGAATGGTGTTTTTTGCCTTTCAAGTGTGTGCAGGGTCTTGCTCCTTAATCTGGTGAACTGATTTTCCTAAAGTAGCAGCTGAGGACTTCCATGGTGCAGGACTTCTTCAGTAGTGTAAATGAGCATTGGCTGTTAAAATCTGGTCCTCTATTCTGTCTCAAATTTATTGCAAAATTTTTCTTAGTTGAAGAGTGACTTAATTAATGGATGCAGGTCTTGTGTTCATCTTTGCTTTTCAGTTTATGGTGTTTAAAGGGTGTGTGTTTGTGTTTGTGCCATAGCTACGTAACTTAGGGTGAAGTTAAATTACACCACAGTTCTAGGCAGATCAGGTACTATGCCAGAGGATATTGGGGTGTTACTGACAGTTGTCTTCCAAATACTATAGCAGCTTCTGTTGACCATTCTATCTTTTGTAGTCTGCAGCAACCTAAGGATCCCTCTACAAAACAGGGGATTTTAGTGTTGGCTAATTAAAACAGTTGAATAGTTATTGAAGAATCTACTGCCATATGAATTAATCTTCTAGTAGATTTTGTAATCTGCTGTGTCATTGCATAGCATTTTTTGGTTGATAAATTCTTGGAAAAAAGTACAAAAAAGGCAGGCATAGTTCTCCGCAAGAGTCCTCTTTTTAACCTTCTCCTCTTATGACAAAATGATACTAAACTAAAAAACAATCAGGAAGAGAGTGGCAAAGTAAATTGACAAACAGAATTTCAAGAACAAAAGCAACAGTTTTGAGGACTTGCCATGTACAACCAAGTAATAGATTAAGTGGTCTGCCTGGTTGTATCTAGGAAGCAGAATGCTGGTGAATCTGTGAGTATATTTAGAGAAATACTATGAAGAAACCAGAGCATCTTTTCTTTCACTTTTGGCAGATGATCACTGTGAATGCTTCATTGTTCCCCAGTTCTATTACTAATTCTTTGATAGCAGTTGGAAACGATGGCCTTCAAGAAAGAGACAGAATGGTTCGAGCATGTATAGCCATTATCTGTGAACTAGGTAAGATAACTAAAAGCTAATTAAGAAAAATTTTAATTTGGTTATCATCAGTTTTCTAATATGACTCATCTGTGGGTTTGTATTAAATAGATTTTATTGAAGCAATTAAGGGCATTCAGTTAAGAACTTTAGCATGTTGCTCATTATTAATGTCGGTTTCATGGATTTCAGTCATTAGTTTGATATATAAAACAATATAACTTTAACTTAAAATCTAAATCTGTTAAGTGAAGTACCTGAAGATTTCAGATGGTGTTCTTTCCTTGAAGACTTGCCAATTTTTCATTTGCCTTAAAAACATTTCCCTACTGCAGTTGAAGTTTCTAACACTAAGGGATTGGAAGTAGGGAAAATTCCATACATGAGATGCTGACCAATGTACAAGGATTCAGAGAACTACAAAAGATCTTACTTTAAAAATTTTTACAGCACGTACTGTGGTTAGCTAGCTTCTGGAAGGCAATATTATGTGTCCCTGTACAGGCTATCTGGACAGTGGTTTGTACTAACTCCCTGTACTTACATGTGGGTATTGATTTTTGAAGCTCTTTTTTTCAAAATCAATCAATGACAAGTAACTTCAGTAATGTTTTCAAGATACAAACTTCTGTTGTAAAGAAGTACTGTGCTGTTACTCTTTTATATTCTAGTATAAATATTTTATCCATGTCAATCCAGTGAAGCACAAAACTTTTTTGTAGGGAAATACAGAAACTATTCTATGAAGACTTGGTTGGAAGTAAGATGGGAAATTGCTGCATAATGGCAACTGACTGACCAGTATCTTTGTTCATGATAAGTTAATCCAAAATCCCAGTTCGTTGCAAATGTCAGTCAGTTCCATTAAAAGCCTTACTTACACCTCAGCAGTGTCCAAGGAGAAAAAGATTTTATGTACTAGAGACAAGTTTGTTGTATTGGAAGCCATGAAATGTTTTCTTCCCTATTACTGGCCAAAGTGACGTGTTTTTGCTTTATTTAGCACTTCAGAATCCAGAGGTGGTGGCTCTTCGGGGTGGTTTAAGTACCATCTTGAAAAATGTGATTGATTGTCAGCTAAGCCGAATAAATGAGGCTCTGATAACTACAGTTTTGCACCTCATTAATCATCCAAAGACCCGACAGTATGTGCGAGCAGATGTAGAATTAGAGGTGAGTTCAGTTTTACTTGCTAAATAATAGAAATTAAATATTGTATGTTTAATTTTCGTCTCAAGATTTCACCCTCTGTGATAGTGCAAAACGTTTAAAATATAACATTTTAGGCTAAGAGCATAATCAAATATAAAGTAGGAATAATGTGGGACTGAGGAAAGAGCAAGAGCCATTTAACTGTATTCTTATGTGAAAGTAATGCATGTCTTTCTTTTGTTTAGCGAATTTTAGCTCCTTACACAGATTTTCACTACAGGCATAATCCAGACACAGCAGAAGGACAACTCAAGTAAGTGTTAGTGCTGCTACTTGTGCTACCAGTTGTGTTCATGGTATTGGAATTAAGCTGGTTTTCTTTCCACAGTGAAAATAAAAGCAATGCCCTAATACTAAACTACTTGAAGTTGGATATAGTAGGTTAGGATGCGACTTTCTGCGATACAGATCTTAAGCATTTAAGATTTAAAAGGGCTTGTTTAGCCTGGAGAGGAGAAATTTGGGGGGCACCCTGCTTCAAATAGCAGCCTTTCTAATACCCATGAAGCTATCAAGAAGATGTAGCCAGGGCCCTGCCTGGTGGTGAAAGGTGGGAGGACAAGAAGGAACATACAAAAATTGAAGTGAGAGGTACCAACTCGATGGAAGGGCCAGGGCAGGGATTTTCTGTGAGGCTAGTAAAGTGTTGGAACAGGCTGTCCAGACAGGTCCTGCAGCCACTGTCTTTGAGAGTTTCTAAGGCTCAACTGGATGAAGCCTTTAGTGTAACTTGGTCTGGTTTGATACCTGACAACTTTGTGCAGGAGTTTGGACCAGAGACCTCCTGAGATTTCTTCCAACTTCAGTTATTCAGTTCTTTTTTAATTTTCGAAAGGCATTAGATGCTTAGGTCTGGGTAACTGAATAAGGTCCAAATCTTTAGGTTCCTGCTGTAGACTCGCTGTCAGTGGAGATGCGGAGTGATTCATCTGATCACAGATAGATGTTTACTTTGTGATGTTATCCTCCTGCCATGGAAACTCCCCTGAAAAAGGAAAAGTAGCAATACTTAAAAATTCCGATCTTTGTGTGTATATACACATTGCCTAAATACATGTGCACACATATATGCATATATAGAAGACTTCTCTTACTCTGGACTTTGTCCCCATCTAAGATCTCAGTGAACTTTTTACTTGCTATGTTTTATAGTAATTAACTGTATTGTGACACTGTTGTTTTAATGATAGGGAGGACAGAGAAGCACGATTCCTAGCTAGTAAAATGGGAATAGTGGCTGCATTTCGATCATGGGCAGGTAAGTGGTTTTTTGTTTGTTTGTTTGAAGCTGGGTGATTGGAAAGGGAATTTTACTTTCTAGTATGAGTGGTTTGTTTAAACACTGAATCTGTCTCATTTGACATGTCTCACTTCTATCAATACCTTCCTATAATGCTACTAAGATGGGGTTTGATACTGTAAAATTGGAGGATGCATACATAGTTTTCTTTGATTACTGACAGGATACAACTACCCCCCCTGCTCTGTATCGAATACCTTGTAAGTTGTACCTTAGTGGTGGTACTTGACATTTGATGGGTGAGAGGATGTTGAGAATAACATCATACCATAAGACTTTGCCTTTGAGATGGTTCTGCCGCTTTAAATAACAAATCTTTATGTGGAGAGGTAGATCAGATTAGTTTCATTAGCACCTGCATTTACCAGGTGCCATAGCTGAAGACAAATTGCCGTTTGGGATTTTTCATGTAGAATGCATTTCTAAACCAGAAAAGCAGGTTTCTGCATTTTTCTAAATCTTTTTTCTGCAGTGTTAGAATGTCTAACATGAAGACACTGCTTCAGGGACTGCTTATCCTTTTAGTTGAGACAGTGTCTTGCAAATAAACTCGGATCAGTTGGTATGACCATTACCAATATTTTGAGCAGGATTTTTATAGGCTGTACTTAGGAAAAGTTCAGACTGTATAGAAAGCTTTTTTCATTGTAAAACTATTTGCTTTATTTTTTAGTGTTCAGAAAACAATCACTAAGCTTAACTTGATATCCAGATATCCTTCAAAAGTTTCTCATATGTATTGTCTCTTGTTTGGGGAGGAAGCTTGGGAAATTTATGAACAACTTTGAAACTTTCAGAAAGCAGTTCCTGACAAGAGTGTTGCTGCACCATCCCTTACTCAGACACTTAGAACTAATGAGATATGCCTGACAGGTCAAGTGACTGAAGAAACAGTTGTCTTGAAATACGTTACTTGCTGTGGCACTTTCACTGTTACACATTCATCCTTTTTTATATTATTTGTTAAGTTGGGGACTTAGCATTGTAAATGCTTTTGGTACAAAAATGTCCTTACACTGTCAGTCTTCCAAAGGACATCTAGTTGAACCAGGCTTGAGGATGTTCTTTGGTTCTGTTTTGGGTTTTTGGGTGGGGTTTTTTTGCCTGTGTGTACTACCTGCTATGCTCTGCTGTTCTGTTCTCCTAATTTTGCAGACTGGGTTATTCTTTAAAGCCGATGGTTACTATGTGCTTTATCCTCATGTGTGATGTCCTTAGAGATAAAACTAGGGCATGCAGCAATGACTGCATGCACCCAAATCTATTCCTGTGTTGCAATTTGGGTATGACTCCTACAAGCTCTTAGAAAAGACCTTTGAGATGCACTGTAGAACATATGTAAAAGCCCTCAGTGTGTCTGTGGCCACACGTGTGTCTCAAATTTTTAAGTTTTTGTGACATGGAAGTTTTGGAATTGGGGACTTTCAAGTTCGTAAAAAGCACATGTCATTAAAGTTATTTTGTAGTAGTGAAAATACACAGATGAGTGGGTGATATTTTTCATCTTTTAGTAATTTTTAAAAAGTACCAGTTTGGTTTTACAATGTAAGACAAATGTGCAAACTTGGATTCTTTTTGTTCATTTAAAGTTGCCTTTGGAGAAACTAGGTTTTTTTCTGGATAGCATGTTTCTGTAAGTTTGAATTTACTCTGTGAAGTATGAAGAAAATGATCAGGGAAATGAGCAAGGTTACAGTCTTTGCAGACACATTTTTAAGGAAAATTAAAATAAATTGAGGCTGAAAATCTGTGTAAACTTTAGGTGGTATTCTGTATCATTTAGAAACAATTTGAAAGTTTTCCTCGTTCATATCGAAATATGAAACTAATTGAGTAATAATACAGTATAAAATGACCAAATTATAAGAGGAGCTTTGAGATTTTATGCAAATTAGATCAACTGTGTTGAAACTCCTGGAGATGAGCACTAGTCTTTTGGGAAAAGATGGCTTAAAATGGTGCACAGATAATGGTATTCCAAGTATGTTTAAACGTGCTGCTTAGAATTTGCCTCTAAGATTAAAAGAAACTGAAGTTGTTACATTAAGATACGGCTTTTGATGGAGAAACTTCTTATAGTTCTGCTGAGGTGATGCAGATCTTTCAGGTTTAGGATTCATTGCTTTTATTGCTTTTAATGAATTTATATATTCATTGCTTTTATTTTTGTCTTTCTGCCATTTCTTTCATGTAAATGTTCTTTTTGCAGATAATTTGAAAATACTCTTTACAGTAGAAAGGGCAAAAGTAGCTATAGCTTTTAACAAGGAAACAAAGTATTGTGATTAGAAAGTTTTGTTAAATAACACTGCCTGGAAAGGAGATGACATTGTAATGGTGAAAATGTTTATGATTAGTAATCTTTGTCATCTGTGCTTGTACTCAAACTGGAAATAAAACTTACAATGTGTCTGGTGCTTTTTTTTTTGTTGGTGAGGGGATATTATTATGTATTTAATGTTTTCTAGGTATTATCAGCCTATGTAAACCTGGAAATTCTGGGATTCAGTCTCTTATTGGGGTACTCTGTATACCAAATATGGAAATACGGGTAGGTGCTAAATATTTCATACTGATGTAGGAATAATACTGGGTGTTTTAATTAGCATATTCTTGACATTGTAACAATTTAGTGGTTTAAACGGAGACTCCAACTATGAGACCACTGCCCTCAAATTTATTTGACCCTCAAGTTCGTTCAAGTCTATGATTCCATTATGAGGTTCCTGTGAGAATGGAAGCATACCCTGTATGTCTGAGAGGGGGACATGGAGGAGAGAAAAGTACATAAATTAATTTTTCTGTAGTCACAAGGCAAAGCAAGTTCACAGTAGCTGCACTTAAGAGTTTAAAGCATAATAATCAGAGTTTGAATCTGAGATAATAGGTAATTGGGAAGAAACATTTTTATTTAAATCAAGAATTTGATGGTGGCAGCGCTGTTCTGAAAATCTGTAATCCAAGTAGCCTGAGCTTCTGTAGAATTCACAGTGACAATAGGGCACAGTTCTAAAATAAACAAGCCCCTTCTACAGATTATTTCGGTTAATGAAAATAAACATGTTATCAAAAAAAGATACACTGAAACAAATACACCAATTTTAGCATTCTGTAGTAATCCCAACTTCAACATTAATAGTGAACAAAAGAATAATTTTTGTAGATCTATAAAATTCCTGTTATGTGTGTTTGGTTTTTTTGGTAGCGAGGTCTGCTTGAAGTTCTCTATGATATATTTCGCCTTCCTCTCCCTGTTATTGCAGAAGAATTTATTGAGGCACTTCTCAGTGTAGGTAAGTATTTAGAACCAGTTCATAAGAGTTCTCTCTGTTACGCTCTTCTGCAAATTTGAACCCTTCACTGTCTTCTCTATATTGTAAATTAAGGGTATTAACTGTATCACTGAATTAATTGTGTGCTCTAAAGTCTTCCTTAAAATTCTTTATCAACTGTTAAATTTGTAAGTTTGATCAAAGGTCAGCAGTGGAGCATAAGGGAACATTTGCACAAAAAACTGTGTAAACACATTACTACAAATTGGATTTCTTTGAAGTGTTAAAGGATTAGTAATGTTAGAAACAATTAGAAGTGTTAGTGAATGTTACAGAAAAGTTATTAAATAGTCTTTTCTGTTTATTGTGTGTCTGCTAGCTATCTCCACTGCACTTTAGCAGACTTTTACTTTTCCTAGAGCAAGTGTATGCTTTTTAATGTGTTTAGTAGAGTTAGCCTTTTATCTTTAGAATCATTCCTTTGTAAACCCAAGAGTATCTTCTGCTTTGTCTCACAGTGCAAAAGGCTGAGCCCCAAAGGAGCAAGTTTCAGCCTTAAATGTTCCAGCAATTGTCTTTTCTGACTTTTGGTTATAAATGTTTTGTCATACAGTTGATTATGAAAACTTAATCCTTATTCTGTGTCTCTAAGTAAATAAATTATTCTTTGTTGCAGACTTGCTATTTTGTGACATATGGATGTACATTTTAAAATTTTAGGTGTTACGATATTTTTTTGTTTTGTAAGTTCAAAGTGTTTATGAATTGGAAATGCTACTGTTTTGGCTGACACAAATACAACGTTTCTCCTAGTTTAGAAGTTAGCCTTGCTTTATTCAGGAATGTGGATTGGAAGTCTTGTTTTCTATAATTTTCTAGAATACAAAACCTGAAATAACATTTCTTGGCAAGAACTGCTGTGTACCTACTGACAGCCATTAAAATAACACTATGAAATCCAATGTTGTAATTACCATCGTCCGTATTTTCTTGTTTTAGATCCAAGCAGGTTTCAGGACTGCTGGAGACTTTCTGACGGCTTTGTAGCTGCTGAAGCTAAGACTGTATTACCCCATCGAGCCAGGTCAAGGTGAGCATTTAATGAACTCTGTCTAAACCTTGGTTTTTTTCTCTGGTGGTGTTGACAAAATATTTGGTTTTTTTCTTGCAGAAACACACAATAAGAAATGGATTTTTTAAACTGTTGCTTTACTTTTTTTGTCCTTAGGCCTGATCTCATGGATAATTATCTGGCTTTAGTGCTTTCAGCTTTTATTACCAATGGACTTCTAGAGGTAATTATTAGCTTTAAGTTTGAATAGATGCTTGCTACTTTTTTCCTATAAACATTAAAATAAGATGTTACACATTAAATGTTGTAATAACTTCTTAACTTTTTGAAGGGTCTGGTTGAAGTGATCACAAGTAGTGATGACCATGTGTCTGTTAGAGCGACTATCCTTTTAGGAGAACTTTTGCACATGGTAAGTAAAACCTTTTGCTGAGAATGCGTAATATTAGCAACTAGTTTTGAATAGTTATTTCCTATTACACCATTGAATTTGTGTTGCAAACTTGGAACATCTACTCTTCATCAGAATGGTGGGTTAACTTACATTACGTCTTTTGGCACTTCATATATGAAAAAGTGTGAATCAACACAAAAACTGTTGGAAAGTACTGAAAGTGCTAGGGGTTCTGCTCCAAGGATAATCCTCAGCTCTCAGACTCTCACCAATACACTTCACTGCCTCAGTAGCTAGTTGTATTTTTAGCTGGAGTCCTTCAAACTCACTCATCGGTGTGTTTGGGAAAAGGACTGTTGCTGATTTTTTTCTTTTCTTAGAATGGTGGTAGCCCTCTGACAGTGTGTTTAGCTTTCTGCCTCACAGGCTAAGCAGGTGAAACTTTTTAGTGTTCAGCTTGATGTGGCTGGGGCACTTGATACTACTTACTCAAGCAGCTCCAGCTTGGTGGAGTGCTATCTCAGCACTGCTGTGGGTAGCCCCTGCTACAGAGAAGCTGAAGGGATCTTGCTTTCTTCACTTCCCTCCACCTAACATATATTTTACAGTAGGTTCTCTCTTAACCTAAATTATTTTGGTATAGAGATGGTGATACTGTTTTCATATACAGTCCAATGCTACCTTTTAACCCTCTAAGGAGCTGTTATTTATATGTAAAGTAATACAATTTACAATTTACCTTTCTTGCAAAACAGTTCTCTTAGTTTTCATATCCTCTTGATAAGAATAGCATATGCAGCACTGCATTCTTTGATCAGTTCTCTTGTGTTTTTCTAATCTTTTTCCACATAAACTATACGAGATCATAATATAGTGAAATACAACTTTGTATTACAGAAATTTAAATATGAGTTGCCAGACTTAGTCTGCATCTTCAGACAATTGACTCATTTCAGTGGTGCTTAATGCTCCAAAAAATGATCAAAATCTTCAGATGTAGGACTGCTTACTACTACAGTGATTTATAAACACACAACAAATCTGTTCTTCAGTCTCAAGAAATTCCAATTATTTTAAAAAATATTACTAAAGAGTATTCAGTTAACAATTTAGTCTAAAAAGAGGAATTTGTAATAATGTATACTATTTTTCTGGTTTCCAGAATTCTTTTAAATGGGAGTGACTATCACTGATGTTTGTGTGCTGTAAAGCACAGCTGTTCTTTTGTTTTCTGAAGACATAAATCATTAGTCAAGAGATGACAGTTTTTCAAAACACTGAACAAGTATTTGCACTTCTTGAGTTGTTTTCTTAGTTTTAATTTCTTTACCTTCATTATTATTTAGTTCCCCAAAATACTTAGAACTACCTGTTTCCCAAAATAAAAGCAATTAGATATCTAGTAACTTAGAAATCTGTTAATTAATCAGAATTTTTTATGCAGAGAGGTTTTAATAGAAGTCATCAACTTTAATGGTATTTCTGATTTTAGATTTTGATAGTACTTTTATACACATGACATAAGGGTATCTGATGCTTTGCATGGTTTTGCGTGTTACCACTTAAACACCAATGCAAACAGTACAGATTAGAAGGCTCTGAAATTGTCTTAAATTAGTTTCAGTTGTATTTCAGAATTATTAGTTAGATCAGATATTCAACATGTGTAATTATTGCTTTGATGTTATGCAAAAGGTAATTATTTTTTTTTATGCATTTGTGAAAAGTAGTTTCTTCAAATCTTGATCCTAAAGAGATGGCTGAAAATGTAGCAAGTTATTCTAACTGGTCGTCTGTTGTTGTTTAGGCAAACACAATCCTTCCTCATTCTCACAGCCATCACCTGCACTGCTTACCAACGCTAATGAACATGGCAGCATCTTTTGACATCATGAAAGAGAAAAGGCTGTAAGTTACCCTTACATCTTCTTTCCCCCTGCAGTTGAGCAAAAACCTGCATTATAAGTTTCCTGGTGGCTGAAACCACTGCTGGTCTTTATTTAGAAGCAAACGTGTACATATGGAAATATTCTGTCACAGTTACTAAGGAAATAGTTTATAGTGCATCATGCCGGAACTGTTTGCAGTAATGTGGTGGGTTGACCCTGGCAGAATGCCAGGTGCCCACCAAAGCCACTCTACCACTCCCCCATGTCAACTGGGTAGGAGAGAGAACATATAACAAAAAGCTTACGGGTCAAGATAAGGTCAGGGGGATCACTGTCACAGGCAAAACAGACTCTACTTGGGGAAATTAGTTCAATTTATTACCATTCAAATCAGAGCAGGATAATGAGAAATAAAATTAAAACTTTAAAAACACCTTCACGCCTCTCCCCCCTTCTCTCAGAGCTCAACTTCACACATTTCTCTGCCTCTCCCTCTAACCAGTGCAGGAGGATGGGGAACAGGGGTTGCGGTCAGTTCATCACGTGTTTCTGCTGCTCCTTCTTCCTCACACTCTGCCCCTTCCCTAGCATGAAGTCCTTTCCACAAGAGACAGTTCTCCATGAACTTTTCCAGCGTGAGTCTTTCTCACAGGAGGTAGTTTTCACAAACTGCTCCAGCATGGGTACCTTCCATGGGTGTAGTCCTTCAGGAATATACTGCTCTGGCCTGGCTCCTCTGCAGGGTCACAAGTCCTGCCAGCAAACCTGCTTCAGCATGGACTTCCCACAGGTCACACCTTTCTTTGGGCCTCCACCTGCCTTCAGCATGGGGTCCTCCCTGGGCTGCAGGTAGATATGTGCTGCAGTGGTATCCTCCATGGCTGAGGGGGACAGCCTGCATCACCATGGTCTTCAGCATGGGCTGCAGGGGAATCCGCTCTGCGCCTCCTGCTCTCCTTTTCACTGACATTGGTGTCTGCACACTTTTGCTCTCACATGTTCACACAACGCTCTTCTGCTGTGATTTGTGTTGCACAGATTTAGAATTGTGAATTTAGAAATGTGGAACTTTGGCAGGAAAGTTTTGATACTGTATTTCAGAACACTGTTGCATAGATTGCAGGATTTTTATGCAGAATTTTTCTTAAATGAACCTGTCACTATTTGACCAAGCAACATCCAAGTCATGTTCCTTGTGTTTGACGTCTCAATTGTTTCACACTTCTTTTTTGGCATTTTGGTGCAATTAAGTTTTCAAAACTATAAAAAATCTTGTACCAGTTTTTTTCTTCTGTTGTTGTTTAGCTCATTGAATAATAATAGACAAAATCAGTGAGTTGTCATTAGTGTGAGGAAAGAGTAAAAAATATAATACTGGCAGGGAGCTGGATTTGGGGGTTTTGTTTTTTTTTTAAACTGGCTTTTTCTTCAGAAGAAAATGGTAATTATAATGATAGTAATTATGTTGAACAAGAGCACCAGAAAGCTTTAAGTTGCACTGATAATATTTTCAGTTCCTTCCCTTCCATTTAAATATAAGAATGTATGAACAGAAAGCTTAAATTTAGTGCAGCATTCTGCACTAGTATGTGATCAAGCAGTTATCAGGGAACTGCTTCATAGTGGTGGTGCCAATCACATGAGGTATGTTTAAGCAGCAAAAAACATTTATAGAACTGTTTTATTCTTTGAACTAGAAATACTAGAAATAGAATTCCAAGATTTTAAAATCCTATGGGATTTTTGGTTAAATTATTTTTTTAGAATTTCTCTGTACATTTACTAATCTTACAATTTAACCTCCAAAGTGCTCTGTCATAAAATAACATCTCATGGGTACTTCACATGATTCAAATCTCCTGAGGAGAAGTCAAAGAATTTGATAGATTCACGTACTTTCAAAATTTGTTTCTGCAACTCAGTGTTCTTACTTGCATTTCTTTATAGAAGACCATTTACATTGAGTGTGGGTTTTTACTGATAGCAAATTATAGGAAACATTTTTGTTAATTATTCTTACCATTCCTGATCTGCCTTGTCAGATGAGTATTCTGATAAATGTATAATAACTTTCTATTTTGTCTTTCATTGTGTTGTCAGGGAGAAATTACAGAATCTTTCTGAATTGCTACTGTAAAATGATAAATGCTGTTTGTGGAGTGCTTCCAAAAAACAGTGCTCTTCTGCTTTTTAGTTTTGAAGGTTTCATGTAGGGAGATTTTGATACATGAAAACACGGATACACCTTTTTTGAAAAATAAGTGAAACTCACAGGGTATTTCACTTGGTCAGAGTTGTGGGATGAAAGGAAGGATGAAGAGCAAAAGGGATGCTTTTCTGGATTACCTTTGCGTTTTTTGCTTTCTGGCATTGGTGGGCACACTGATAGAGTAGTAATAATTGTTAATTTTTGTTTTGTTTGAATAAAGTGATTTTGTGAAAGCCATGTTTTTTATTTGGGGACCTTTGTTTTGGTCAGCACTCTGCATTGTTTCATACTCTGAAAAACCATAAGTGCTGGTATGGTTTAAAATTAGATGTGACCAAATTCAAAGACTTTGTTTTAAGATAATACAAACTAAAAGCACTCCTATTTTATGAGGATTTTTGCTAATGAGGAAAAAAGGTAGACTTACCTCCTCATTTTTAGACTTCCTTTTTTATTTGCTCAGATTGGGCTTTTTTTCTGTTGCCCGTATTTCATTATTATCTTTCTGCCCCTGTGAACTGTCATTTGTATTACTTCCTATCTTTTCCTGGAAAACTTCTTACATGCTGTTGCTGAACTCTTTAGCTATAAAGAGCAGGAAACATACTAATGATAGTCTTGTCACCCCCTGGAGGTGGGGGGGGAAGAGAAGTTACAAGAAATACTTTGTCCAATTGAAGCTAGCTAGTTCGACTCCTGCTTACTGCAGAATGTTGATCTACTGTGACATCTCACAACACTTATCAACTTTAAACTTTTCAATATTTGCTGTGAACAGTGGTAGACGTTACTAATTTCAGAGTAGAAGAAAAGGTATCAATAGGGCTTATTCTTCAGTACTAGAAATTCTGAAAGATAAAATTATCTGTATAATTGTAGTACAAGACTGAGGCCTATGGATGTATGAAAACTTGTATCAAGAAAATTCTTTAAATTTGCTTTGGAATTGTTGGGCGTTCCATTCTTGAGCCACGTTTATTTACTTGAGATAGAGCAGTGGTACCCTAGTTGGATAAC
Organism: Falco peregrinus; assembly: GCF_023634155.1. Classification (NCBI taxonomy): domain Eukaryota; kingdom Metazoa; phylum Chordata; class Aves; order Falconiformes; family Falconidae; genus Falco; species Falco peregrinus. The sequence continues at coordinate 70,779,774 of NC_073739.1, forward strand.
AGTTACCAAATATTGATGATAGTATTTCTTTTTCCTATTAGACGAGCAAGTGCTGCACTCAACTGCTTAAAACGTTTTCATGAGATGAAGAAAAGAGGACCTAAACCTTACAGCCTCCATTTAGATCATATTATTCAGAAAGCCATCTCAACGCACCAAAAAAGGGATCAGTACCGTGTGCAAAAAGACATCTTTATTTTAAAGGTATTATTATTATTGATCTTTCAAAGTTGGATTTGACTTTGTATTTTGGAGGCTTAGATCCTGCTGCCCAAACTTCACTCTCGTCTAGTTCGGAGCAATTCATGTGATTTCTTTGTAGTATTTTTTCATTTAATTTGTCATGTACATACTTGTGGATACTGTATGGTATTTGTAGAAATGGAGGAGTGAATTTTTAATAATTTTTAATACTTTTTAGGACCAGTTACGATCTCTTATTATGAGATTCTTAATGCAGTACTATAACCATGCAATTTACTTTCAAGTGCAAGTTACTGTGGAGCATAACTCTTACAATGATTGTTACATGAACAGTAAGTATATCATGACACAACTGAAAAAAATTATGCAAGGAAACTTACTGTAGCTTTTCATGTCTGTATTTCAGGATACAGAAGAAGCACTTCTAATGAATCTTAGAGACAGCCAAGTTCTCAATCATAAAGAGAACCTTGACTGGAATTGGAATCTGATAGGGACCATACTGAAGGTGAGCTTAAAAAGGGTGTGATATTCTTCTTATGAAATTGTTTGAACAAAGTCTGTTTCACATGTGAGCTTTGACTTTCTAATATTAATTCCATGGTACCTCCCATAATCTGTTTTATTTCAGAAAACTAGGATCTTGTGGGTTTAATAAGTGGTGCTGTAGTTTCTTTGAATACAGCCCTCACACTATATGCAAAAATACAGCTAAATTCACAAATTTTTTAATAAGCATGTATTAAAACATATAAATTTATTTTTATAGAAATAGACTTTACAGAATTAGCTGTAATGACTTTAATGCTGCTAATACATTAGACTTCAGACTAAACAAGGATACTGCCTTGTTCAGTTTCATAGCAAATATTTTTATATAATGTGAGCTGATAAGGCTGGAGTTTACAGATCAAATTTCAGATGCTTAGACTGAGCTACATATGAAAACTTCAGTAGTATGTAGTCTCATTGTATGTTTTGAACTAATACAAATACTCCCACAGCATCAAGTTCATTACAAAATTAACTTGTTTTTACAAAATAAAGGAAATACCTCTGACAGGGAGGTCATGCTCTCACATATATTTAATGCACGACTTTTAAGAAAGCCTCTCTTCTTAAGCAGAAAAATTACTTTCTTTAAGAAAAACTTGGGTCAGTACTGTCCTCAAACCAAAGTATCTCCTGCGATGCTGTGCATCGAAACCATCCTTCACCCAAATTAATGTTTTCTTGCTGTCTTCTTTACTGTGTTGTTATAAAGATAGTGAAAGCACAAAAAAGTTCAATGGTGACAATCAGAATCAAGGTATTTTTAAGTTATTATTAAAGAAACTTAAATATTTCTGTGCATTTTCTCAAGGACTGATAAACTTGAGAGAGCAAGCATCTGTGTGGTATAAAGAGCTGAATATATATATATATGACAGTAGCATTGCTCCACCAGATTTCACTGTTTACAGGCTTTTCACTGGAATTACTGGATGTACTGGATTACTAGGTGTTTCTGATTATTAATCATAGATATTTTTACCTTTCCTTCAGTATTAAAGTGCTGCGATTGAGAGACGGGACACAACTTGATGCAAGCAAATGTCACTTCAGTTAGGCTAATGTCATGATTATATACACACAAACAATTGTTACATCTTATTCTGATAGGTTCAAAAACTTGCTTATTCTATAACTATGTGGCAACTCATGCGGAGATCTCACACTAGCTGTTTAGGAATTCAGCAACAGTTAAAGACACAACGTCTGTAGTTCTTGCACCACGTCCTTGAGCAAGCTGACAAACAGACCAACTTATTCCTTGTGTAGTCTCAACTTGATACTTAGTCGCTGTTTCTATACCCTTCATGTCCCTTATGCCCAGGGCTTGTGGCCTACAAGCTCAAGCACATTCCTTTCAGCTAACTGATTGTTACTTGTGGTCCTGCTTCCCAGGCCCCCTCCTGCATTAAAGATATTATCAAGACACTTTTTCAGATTCTCACTGTTAATTAGTCTAAGTAGTAGGAAGCTTTATGGAGTTGACCACTAAGGCGGTGTGTGATTTATTTTTTTTTATTATTATTTATTTATACCTGAAATTTAAGTCAAACTGTTTCCATGCTATCTCGGACCTCCCCAGTACTTTCTAATGTCCTGTCAAGCAGTTGCTAATATCTCAAAATCGGAGACTTGTCTTTCAGAATGAGAAGGCTATGTGTTTTCTGGTTTAATTCTAACCACTTCCCTTCCTGTTAAACTGCACAACAGCAGCATAAACTAAGATAATGTTATCAGAGTGATTCATCTTTAGTCCTCCAATGAGCAGGATCCAGATTCCAGTGTGGTTGCTCACCTCCCTCTTGTTTCTGTTGCACCTTTATAGCTGTGAAGCATCAGCTTTCTAACCACCTCACTACTTGCATCTCATGTGCTCCCTTACTGCCTTTTATATTTGCTTAGCTTGCTGTCTAAGCTGCTAAAAGAGCAGCAAAAGTGGTGGTGGTCAGGATGGAGGACTTGCAACTTCGTTGTTGACAGCAGAGCTTCATACTTTATCTGGCACTGTTAGTGTAGTCAGTTTTACTAGTCATCAACTAGTGTACTGTATGTCTCAGTGCTAGTGTACCGGTTGGAAATGCAGAAGTGTAATGCTTAGGTAGGAAAGAAGAATGATGCATTCATTTCCATCCCTTTCAAGAAGTAACTTACTAGTAGCAACGGAAATAAATCTGAGACCATCAAAACAACAGGCAGCTGTAAAACCAGGGGAAAACATAATAGGAAGAAAGGATAGGTCCAGAAGAGAGTATTATGTTTTCATGTGGTCCTTCTTAAAGTATCTTATGAATTATCAACAGAGGACTTTAAAACACCATTTTAATAAGCAGTGTTTAAGTGAGCTATAACAGAGTAATGATTATTTTTAAAACAAATTGATGAATTGGTGAAAACAACAAAACAATTACTTCCCCACCACAGCAAAACCTGTTATTTGCAGAGAAGAAACTGAGCAATAAAGTGTATTTTTCGTTACCTTTTCATAGTTTGCTGTTTTCATTAGAATTGTGGCCTTGTACACATAGCATGTGACTGATGTTCCCTGTCCTTCTCTAGAAAAAAATCAAACAGTTCTTGGAGGAAGAAGTGTGGGCTTTTCAATAAAATAAGGTTTTTCATACGTAACATTAAATGTAAGAAAAATTACACTGCTAATTATGAGGTAAATGTAGCTAAATGAGTAAATTTTAGTGACTAATCAAGGACTGATGTACAGGTTTCATATAATGCTATATTTGCTGTTTTTCTAGTGGCCAAATGTAAATCTAAGGAACTATAAAGATGAGCAGTTGCACAGGTATGTAAAAATTATGTAAGACTTAATTGAAAAAAAGAAATTTGGAAAAACTTTGTAAATATTGAAATAAACTATCCCTTGGCTATGTCACATTTTTAAAATTGAATCTATAGATCAGCAGCAAAAATGAAAATTTAGGTAATTAGATTACAATATTTGCTTTAAACAGGTCTTTTAAGATTTAGTGCTTTCTTTTCTATGCACAGATACTTAATATATTTATTCGTTTAACAAGTCATACTAGCTTTGCAAACACCCTATTTCATTTTAAAGCTTAAAGTATTACCTCTTCAGTATTTCATACATTAGTGTTTGATGTCAGCACTTGACAAATTTTGACAGAATAGGTCTACAGTTGTAGTTACAGTTACAGCTTTCATCAAAATCAGAGAAAGTTATTTCAAATTGCTATTAATGGCAATGGAAGCATGTGGGACTTGCAGAAAAAAACCAAAAAACTTAGTACTGCTCTAGTTCTTTTTATGTCTGTTGGCATTAAGACAGTTCTATTACTTTTGTGCATGTTTTGTAATGGCGTTACTAATTAATTCTGGGATGTACCCTCTAACATGCATTTCTGACATGGATTTGGTTAAATTATTTTGGGGAGTAGTTCTGCATTTGTAGGCATGGAAAGGTACTTCTGCATAACTTTGTGGAAAAAGCTAAAGCTAAAACATATGCTGAAAAGCTCATGCTACTCCATTTTAAATTTTTACTAAAAAGTAGTTGTTACTTTATATAGTGTTCCCAGCATAAGTGGTAGTCCTGTTGTAAAAAAAAAAAAAAAAAAAAAAAAAAAAAAAAAAAAAAAAAGCCATGACTTAATTTTGCATTTGTATTTTTGGAGGTTTTTTCTTCCCCAGGTGTTAATTGCCAATCCGTACCTTGTGGTAAAGGATTATTTTTCAAATCTAGTAGTTTATAACATTGCTTCTGTAAAGCAGTGTCTGCAGGCTGGGCTGTGGTGCCCATACCCACGCCTCTGCCTACCTACCTACAACAGTGTTTCTGTTCCCTGGTTTTGTGCTGCACTCAAGCATTGTTCAGTGCCTAAATAATGTAATTCCAGATAGCTTGAGAAAATCTATGATTGAGTTGGTCTAAAACTTCTACACTCATTGATCCTTTCTGCAGGATTGTGGGTTAGGTGCTTTAAAATGCTGTTGCTGTTGTTTAATTAAAACTGATCAAGCCCTAAATCTCTCCAGTTTCACTGCTAAATTTCATAAATTTACAGCCACTTTGTTTTTAAGTGTAAAGTACATTGATTTGTCCTTCCATAAGTTGATTTTTTTTTATTGTTAGTGTTCTTGTGGTGATCTTAACAGCTGTTAAAATGAAATTCCAGATATAATCACTTTATTTCATAGAGCTACAATTAATGAGATGTGTGTATACACATGTACATGTATATACATACATATATCCATGCTTAATAACCAGAATACTATACATTTAATTTGACAAAATCTAAAGAAACCTTTGGATTTCCTTTGTAATTGGTTCTGTATTTAGAACTGGGGCTAGTGGCTTACTCTCACTTTTTGTAACTAAAGCACTGCACCTTTACTTAAGTTTTCTTAATGCTTGACATAGCTACCTTGAGACAGAGCATTTTGTGTTACGTTAGAGCACATATAGGTGTTTATTTTTTGACAAAGAATTGGTGAGTGGAAGCTCTTTGCTGAAGTTTTATTCCTGCAATGCAAAACTGAAACTGAATTTCTCACCGTGATTTCAGGAAGTCTTGAGTGAGAGTCTGTGTTTGTAATCACTGTTACGCTTCAGAAATGCTTAAGTGAGGTTAATGAAAATAACAGTTGCTGAATAAATACAGCCTTTTCCTGCCGGAACACAAAAATGTGTTTTTCACAGTAATGTTTGACTGTCATAGCTGCAGAAAACTCATGTCACAGATTCTTTTTTAGCTCTTTGGTAGTCTAGGTAGTATTGCCTTTGAAATTCACCACAGGATAAATTACAGCAGAATAAATTATAAGCGTGAGAATGAGAAGAAAGCTATGGCTTCTAAGAGCATAGAGATTTTGAGTGCCTTTGCTTATTTTAAGTCCTGGCTTAGAAAACCTTTTATAACACACATCTCTGAAATCACGTCTGCATAGACTCACTACTGCTATCTACTACTGTTTTAATAACTTTGGAAAATTTATTGCAAATAAGTTAATTTAGTCCTATCTTTCCTACCAGCGTAATTTTGTACTATGAGACTGTCCTTGCATACTGAAAAATAGCAAACTTTTTTATTTTCCATAGGTTTGTAAGGAGATTGCTATATTTTTACAAGCCTAGCAGTAAACTGTACGCCAACCTGGATCTGGACTATGCCAAGGCTAAACAGCTCACTGTGGTGGGTTGTCAATTCACTGAATTTCTTCTTGAATCAGAGGAGGTAAGAAATGTTATTCTGCAGGACTGGAGAATGAGTAATGCTGCTGTATGCCACTTAGAGGGGGAAAAAACTTAATTTTGGTAAAGACTTCTGTAAGACTTTGGATGTTAAAACTAAAATGATCGGTATAATTAAGAACTGTAACTTAAAGTTTTGAATTGTCCAAATGAGAGTGAGGAGTACTGTTGTGTTTAAGTCAAAGCTTTATTAAATATGGCATTTTTAAAAGCAACGTTGGGTTTGGAGTTGTTTTGATTTTTGCTATGTGTATCTTTCCTTTCTTCTTGAATGCTAACTTTCATGCCTGAGGCCAGAGGAAATTGTCATTGAACAAACATTTTCCTGGAAAGAACAGAATTGGTCCCAAGATGTCTCCAAGCTAAACTCCTTTTATTTGCCTTGAACCTTCTTCTTTAGTCTGAATTGTGTTTGCTAGCCAGCATTTCTATTTTGTATCTGTATTGTGTTTATGCATTTTAAGAAATTTTAAATTATGGATTTCAGTAAAGAGAGACCCAGTTCACTTACTAGTAAATGCTATTACTTTTGTTTTATTAGGATGGACAAGGTTACCTGGAGGAATTGGTTAAAGATATTGTACACTGGCTCAATTCTTCATCAGGGATGAAACCTGAACGTAGTCTTCAAAATAATGGGCTACTAAATACCCTTAGCCAGCACTACTTTCTGTTTTTTGGTACTCTCTCTTGTCATCCTCATGGAGTGAAAATGCTTGAAAAATGTAATGTGTTTCAGTGGTGAGTGGTTTTATTCTGTTTGAATTGTGCTTACCGTTACAATAGTTATAAAAATAGTGAACTATGCATGAGGACCACCATCTGTAAAGCTGTGAGTCAGTCAAAAGAACTTTAGAAGTTTTCGAGTAAAGATCCCCAGTTTTGTGGGGTTTTGGTGTGGTTTTTTAAGAAAGGGTCTTATAGTCTGTCACTACTGATGAGATATGGGTGATTGTGTCACAAAATAACTTACTTCTTTCTTGTCTGCACCTTTCTGGCAGAAATCGGCATCAGGAAACATGGTACTGTACTGAAAAGACAGGAAAAAAAATACCCCTCCCCCCAACAATACAAAACAAACAAAAAACCCTAACCCAAACAAACAAAGAACTCCCCACAAAACACCAAAAACAGGCAGGGATCATTCTGTTTGAGAAATGTGATGATGCCTGTTGTACCTAAGCTTCAGTCCAATATACTTCAGTAACGCTGTGAAGTTCAAAATTCTGTTTGGGTACAAATGGACGTACTTCCTTAGGGAGTGAATTGGCTTGTGGCTAATACTAAGGTGTTTTAAGTATAGTAAACTTTAAGTAAAAATTTAGGTGTTATGAGGTACTGTCTTTTTTCGGTTGAATTGTTTTTATTGAGTTTTAAAATTCAAGTATTTTACTGGTTTCAGAGAACTTGATTTACAATAAAATTTATACAGTTAGTAGGACTAACCTTATGGCAAGCTTTATACGTGGAATGTTTTACCATGAGGAATTGCTTAGAGCTTCACAAACAGTATTTTTGTACTCATAATCACTAATTAAAGTATACTGACAAAGTTACTGGAGCAATTATAAAAAGGGTTGGTTTGGGGTTTTTCCCCTTGCATTAATTATAAAAAGGGTTGGTTTGGGGTTTTTCCCCTTGCAGTTTAGCACATTTTTTGGTCCCCATTTGACTCCTTAACAGCTGTAATAGTTGAAGGTTAACTCTGATTCATATGAGAACTTACTTTGTGATCTGTGTTGATAGAAATGAAAGTCTAATTCAAAATACTTACATTTGAATGGTTGATTGAATAAATAGGTTTGAGTGGGTTCAATTACTGATTTTTATTTTCTTTTCTCTCCTTTCCCACAACCCCACCTCCCACCCCCCAGTCTTCTTAATCTTTGTTCTTTGAAGAACCAGGATCACTTGTTAAAATTGACTGTTTCTAGTTTGGACTACAGCAGAGATGGGTTAGCAAGAGTCATCCTTTCTAAAATCCTGACAGCAGCTACTGATGTAAGTTCAGTTCAATTTATGTTTATTGTTATTTGCCACTAAACATTTATTTTGTTATTCAAGGTGTATGACTTTATTTTTAAACTATTATATATCCAGAAAGGTTTTTATTCTTATATTCAGAGAGATGAAACTCCTACTTTACGTAGCTTTTGAATTTGCTGTGAACTTCACAGCGTATATTGTGTTTGTGCTCATGAAACTAAGTCATTCAGATAGAGCTTTCTCTCATGTACAAAGAGGGTTAAAGTCTTTAAATACATAAACCAAGTGTAACACTATTGTCTAGGTCAGCAGACATCCTATATCAATTGAGAAAGTATTGTTTTCACAAACAGAAATAATGTATTTCTAGCAGTAATAAACAGCTAACCTGCCAGTGGTAGATACTGCTTTGATAATGATTGGTGTTACTGTGATGGAATGGAGTAGAAGCTATAGCTCCTGGAATGAGAGGGTGGTTCAGAAATAGGCATTGGAATTTGTACTTTTGAATCTAAGAAGCTGAGCAGATACAAAACACGGAGTTATGTAGACTTGAGGGAGGAAGCTCTTGAACTTCTAAAAAAAAGAGAAATGAATCATAGTAGACAAGCATTGATGTCAGGGAAATGACAATTCATAAGTTGAAATCTAACTAGGGAAGAACTCGTATTACTTCAGGGAGAGGTATTCCTCTGTCTCCTGGATAAGGCAGAATATATTCTAGAGTGTATACAAGAAGGAATAAGCTAGCTGCTAGCTTTAGATGTCTCGCTGTATTTTGGAAGAGGAGAGGGAAAGAAAGAAATTGAGGATATTTCTCTGAGACTATCAAAGATAAGATGATTCTTACAAGTAAAGAATGGAGTCTGAAGGTAATGAAGATAGTTGGGGTTCAAGGAATGGCTCATTGAAAGAAGAGGCTGAAGCTCCCTACTGAGTAATTTTAAGTGATGACTCTGATAACCTTTCTCTAAAGTTATTTTATGCCTAGTCTGAGCAAGAAAACAAATCAATATGTTGTGAGGACATATGTCTGTGTCTTTATTAGACTTCTATGCTGTTAATAACTGTCAGTTAAGAGCAGTTTAGACTGTGGAACTTCATTTAGCTTTTCTATTGAGATTTTTGTGTCAATGGGTACTGCCCCCTCCATCACCTCCCAGCTTCATAAAAGGGGGCCATACATAGGGGAAGAGCACACCAGCATTTCAAATGCTAGTTAACAAAGAAGTCGAGACATGCTGTCACAACCTCCTTCATAAAGTATACAGTTAGACTAATAATTTAAGGTGTTTTATTATGAATTAGCGTTTGTGGTTTAGATTTTGGGAAGGATTTCTTGATTCTGATAACCTATAGTATGAAGACTTAAATTCTGTTTTAAGAGAGATTCTTCCAAATGTTTTCAAGCATCCAGTACTTACACCAGAAGCTTTATGTAGGTAAGAATAGGTTGATCTCCTTCCAAATGTTCTATAAAGACCTACTTTTGTACTTTTTTTTTTGTCTTAGCAGGGAGGAAGAACAAAACAGAATTCATTCAGCTCTGATACCCATATCACTCACTAGCTGTTAGCAGGCTGGCTGGAAGTGGGGTGCAGATACTGTCTGAACATACTGTCTTAATTATATACAAAGCCAGAAAGCAGTTGAAAGCTACTGCTGCTCTTAGTGATGATAACTAAAAATTTACCTATTTGTAAATCAGCTTAATGAACAATGGGTAGTAAACACTTCCCGTACTTTAAATGTGAATAGGTTAGACATCACTCTCCAGCACCTTAGAAATTAGGAAAGCTTGTAGAACCCCCAGGTTTACCCATTTTAATTCTGATCTGTTTGGGATTGTAAAAAGTATTAGATTGCAATCTGATTGCTGGCATTACCTTGACTGTTTGATGCCGGAGCTTGACAGATGTCAAAGTAAAACTCTGGAGAAAGCTAAGAGATACTCTACAGGCTTAAGAGTTTAAGAACGCACATTTTGGATTTGAAACCTAAATAATCAGTTTTAAAGTTGAGATCTTTTCTTGCTGATACACTGATACCTTCTCACATCAATGAGGTTTTAAAGTCTCAGCCTACATTAGTAGCCTATGGCTGCTGAGGTCTAATACTTCCATTTCCCAGTCTCATTGAGGTATGGGTCTAGCAATATTGTCTAGTGAAATGGCAGAGATCAGGTAACTGTCTATTTTTCACAGTCTCCTGAAATCTGGAAGAACAGAAACTAGTAGAACTTCTCAAATGCCGGGCATTGACTTGCTCTGTAAGTCTAACCTTTCCCATATGTGCACAGTCAATAGTCCTTACTGTCAGTGTTAGGTGTGCATTCAGGTATAGCAGGTATCTAGCCATGTCAGTCTTCAGGCAAGTTCATAGGTGACATCTCTTGAGACTTAAATTTTGCTGTTTAGAGTTCAGTGTTGCACTGGATAAGACTGTACCCTGATTTTTATGTGTTGCAATACCATGAGAATTCCTTCGGTATTTTCTTTTTTAAAAAAAGAATTTAGAACACATTTAAGAAATACGAAAAATAATTAAATCTTATTTGTTCATCACAAATGTAAATGAATCTTTTGCTATCAGGATACTAAAACAAAGATGATGTACTGTTCGAACCTAAACAGAGCGTGACTTCCTTTGTGAAACATACTGAACCCTGAGAGATAGATAAAACTATTTCAAGTTGGTTTTTTTCCTGAATTAGTTGATCTGCTTGGAATTCTTAGAATTCATAGGGAAGTATTTTGTGACTCTCCTAGATAAAATACACAAACAGAATGGACTGTCTCAGCCATTAGAAATGGGTCTACATTTGCATCAACCACAGATGATTTCATACGTGTATAAAAGTTATTTACTTAAATTCTTTTCCTGTTTTACCATGTGCCCAATCCCATACATTCTTACAGTGGAAATGGAAGTGATAGGATTTTGAAGAGAAAATTTCACTAAATACTACTTGACAAAAAGGCATAATGTTGACCTGTCCAAGAACCCTTTGGCCATCCTTGGTTTACACAGTATTGCCAGTATCATATCTTGGACAAAATGCTGTCTTCGGTCTTTCTGGTGTTTATGTTCCCAATAGAAGATCAAAGGTGTAAAAAGCTAATCCAGAGGATAAAACTTCTTGATTATTCAGTATTAACTGTATTCTTAGTAGTATAAGTGGTATTTTTGAGCAACTGCAGTTGGCAAAACTACGGGTCTCTTCCCGAAATTCACATACTCGTGTGAGGTGGAAATAGATGTCAGTTCCAAGAGGAAAAGCTATCTGAAAGAACATGGAAATACTGGAACTTACAGGTATTTGCATGGGCAGCTCCACTGACTGAGGAGTAATTTGGAAGTACCTCTGCTTAGAGTATGGGGAATGTTAGGGGAAGGTATCTGCCATTTTGTGGGGTTTACAGTCTGGAATTCTGAAATAGCAGCATTGTCGACAGCAAAAGAAAATATACTCCTCCATCTTCAGCAGGCATGACAGGAAAAAATTAAAGCTTAGCACAGTTTATACCACTCACTGCACTGTCCCATAGGAGAATATATTTTTAAATACTACCAGAACTGACGTTCTGTCGCCTTGGACAAGTAAGTGAATCTTAAGATTAAAAATGAACATGCAGTTCAATTCAAATAAGGCACTTGCCCTTCCACCTTCCTTTTTCAAAGGCTTCTGATGAGACCTCATAGGATGAGTGGAGCCTGTACAGTAGGGCTCTGAAAGGGTTTGTATTAATTAATAACCCAGAAGACAAAATGTGATTTTGATTCTGTATGCTGCCTGTGGCTTCTAAATTCTGTTTAAAAGCAATAATAATGTGTGGGACTGGTCATAACTTCTGAAGAGCTGTGTTTTCTGAGGGAGGAAGACTGTCTCCAGTAAAGCTTCTTCCCTTCAGAAATTTTAATTCCCTGAGACATTTGTTAATGAGATACCTATCTGTTTATTTCAAAAGCTGAAAATGTGCTTTTTCTTGGGTTAACTGAAGTTTATAGCCTCATACACCTTTTAAAGTTACCCAAAGCTTTGAAGCACGTTTGTTAGCCATTTGCTAATGAGTGTCTCTGAACAAGGAAAAGTAATTTCTGTAGCCAGCTTAGCGTTAGAAGCAAAGAGTAGCATTTTGGGCTGGCTGTATATAACAAAAACATTTACAGAGCAATAACCTTGCAGATCAGTGAAGCAGAAGCTCATCTTAACCTACTTCCAGATGTGCTTTGTTCATTCATGCTGAAGCAAATTAATACTCTCAGCTGCCTTTCTGCCAGTTCATGGTAGAAACAGTGGAGTAGCCAGTGTGTCCTCAAGTGCTGTAGTTCATGACCTAAAATTTTATCAAAGGGGTAGACTTTACCCTACATCTGCTGGCATCTGTGCTGAGCTGTGTGTAATCGGCTAAGCTTAGTGACCTCTGACTTGCTTCTTCACTTCTAAGGGTCTCAAAGGCCTTTAGTAGTAAAAGGAAGGATCTTCTGTCAGACTTAGTACAGGGCTTTATCTGTGTTTTTCATGCATGAGGGGAAGAGGGGAATACCTGTTTCCTCCAGATATCCTCTGCAATGGTTTTCCTGTCAGTTCTCATCAAAAGTAAAAACATTCTTGGATTTTGCTTCATCTGGAGAAGCAGTGCTGGGCTTCACCCCTCCGATCTGGGAAATGCGTACAGGTGATCTTGCACACAAAGGCTGTGGCCCTGATTGAAGTCTTTACCGCTGTTGCGAATGCACACAGCGGCTTTGCAGCAGGTCTGAGGTTTGAATACCTTAGTCTGAGTCATTCTTTGTTGTAAAGACCCTTTTCCATACCTGCAGTTACTTAAAACCCTGTTCTGCTGTTCTTTACACCTTTATAATTGTTCTTCTTTTTCTTTCTGATGGTGGCAGGAAAACCAGAACAGTGTCCAGGATGTCAGCACTCAGTGAATTTACCTAGTGACAACGCTGATGAGTTTTGTTCTGTTTACTTTCAGTGGGTTTGGTTGCCATTGAACTTCTATCTAATGCTTCCACAGAATTAATATTAGTATAAAGATCTTTTCCGTGGGTGGAGAGAGCTGGCTCAGAGCCTGTTGCGTGTATAGAGCTGGGATTATTTTTTTACTTTAGCTCATTGTTTCAGATTTATCTGCAGTGAATTTTATTTGCCATTTTAATGTTGCATCAGAGTCGTGAGTTCCATCTTATCTGTTCCAAGCAGAAACCAAAAATTATTCTAGCTCTCTGTACTAGCTGCTCGATAGATTAATTCATGTTCAGGAAGTATTTCAGGAAGTGAACATTGGTATCTTTTGTCCTCTGTATCACACTCAGTGTAATTATAGCAGTAACAACAATTCTTTATAGACAGATTTTAGTACTTGAACTATGTGACACTGAAATCTGGTTTCATATTACTGTGTTACTCTGTGGGCCTAACTTACCAAGTGATTGTTTTGACATAATAAAGCTTGTTCTGATCTTTAGTAAATACGCTGCTGGTTGCCTATCCCACATACCAGACATACCACTGAAGAGATGCAAGCCATTTCAAAATGATTGTGCAGCTTAGGTCAGTTGTGAATCACTGTTCCACAGTCTTTCTTGGTACCTGTGCTACATCCTGCCTTCCCTTCAAAATCAAAAAGCTTCTCTATACTGAAAAAGCAGAAATATGCACATGATATTTGAAGGTGAAATAATGAAACAAAGTTTTTGAATTGGAAAGTGCATGTTCATATTTCCTACTCGCGGTTTTCTTTCAAGTCCTGCTTGCCAAATATTTCTGGAGAAAAAGTAAACGGTCCAGAAGATACTGTTAACCTAGGTGGTGGTGTCCAACCTGCATCACTTCACCTATCGCTTGGAATACAGTTCTTTACACACATCCCAACATAGATTATTTATATTCTAATGTATAGAAAATTTACTTGGTTATAGCTATCACAGCCTTAAAAAAGGTATAGGGACTGAAGACTTGAAGAAAGATTTGGGCACCTGAATTTATCTTTTCCAGCTATACCTGTCTAAATATAGTTAATGCCTTTCCTAGTAAGCATACGTTGTCAGTGTTTTTCTGTGCTTACTCCAGATTCTTGTAGATTAAGCCTATTTGCTTTTATTTTGTGTGTAATTTTTCTAATAGAAAATGGTGTTAATCAGTTTATGCTGTTTATTCAGCAAGTTTTGAACAGCAATGCAGGAACTCACAGTATATTTACTTCATTCTGCTGTTACTTGGAGCAATTCATAGTAGTAAAATAAGTGTTGGGAAACTGTCTTATTACAGAAAGTAACGTTTTTCTATCTAGAAGGTTTTCTGAGAAGTTTTGAAGATCAGATCCTTTTGGGAAACAATTTTAAATTTACTGAAATACGTTCCCCAGAGGTTCTTACATATTTGCTTGTTAAAGTTCTTTGCGAAACATTGCATACATGAAAGTATCTGCAATTGCACTGACCATTTACAAGGTATTTTTTCTGCTGATAACTTTGTGTGATGCTAGTGTTCACGGTGAATACTAATTGATACGTGCTTTCCAAGGAGACTTGCAGTAGCCAGATTACTTGTGATCGCAGATTCAGATTTCCCATTTGATAAGGTAGAAGTAGTTATCTATTAGATTGTAGTTTTAATTCATAAGGTGTGAATCACAGCTCCTTGCTATAAAATAGGGTAATTGAAGTGTATTTTTTAAAATGAAATATCATTAACTACAGTAGCTGTTTTTCCTTCATTCAAAAAAGCATTTTCCTTACTTTTGCAGAGCTGCAGGTTGTATGCAACAAAACACTTAAGAGTATTACTGAGAGCAAATGTAGAGTTCTTCAGCAACTGGGGGATTGAGTTACTGGTGACCCAGTTACATGATAAAAATAAAAGTATTTCTTCTGAGGCACTTGATATTCTAGATGAGGCATGTGAAGACAAGGTGAGCTTCCTTTCCCTTTTCAGTATCTTATTGGTATGCTACTCTGTAAGCTGTTACCAACTCCTCCCCCACTAGCAAAGTAAAAGTATGCAAGAAGCTGCTGATGGTTTCCTTTCTTGATTGTCATTGATGGACTTCATAATACTTTATCGACCCCTTTGCTGAAAATACCGCAATATCAGTGACAAGAAAGAATAGACTTCTGGAGTATGCCTACTTTTAAATATGAATTCAGACTCATTCAGCTATTTTTGATTATTATACTTTTTGTGAAGTGATACATGTTTAGAAGGTACCTAAATGGATAATATTAGAATGAGGTTAGTGCTGTTTGATACTTCCTTTTGTGAAAAACTTGATGCTTCGTTGCTGGCAGATTGTAATAGTTGCAGTTTTCAGAATTATATAGCGCTCAGATACTCTTTATGCATTTTTAATCATTTTAGGCTAATCTTCATGCCCTTATCCAAATGAAACCAGCTCTTTCTCATCTTGGAGACAAGGGTTTACTTCTACTCCTAAGGTAAATGTAGAAACAAGTAAGTGTTTGTTTTTATTCAAATTATGTGATTTGCTTTAAGTGGATTACTGACTGTCTGATATTACTTTACAGATTTCTGTCCATCCCAAAGGGGTTTTCGTATCTAAATGAAAGAGGTTATGTAACAAAACAAATGGAAAAGTGGCAGAAGGTAATGCTAAGAATAAAAAGTATGTCTGATACTAGGAGGAGTAAGAGTCTAAATATGCAGGTTTAGAAAGTCAAAGGTTCTCAAAAATACTGCGTATTCATATACGTGAATTGCTAATGTCAATACATTTATTGCCTCGGTTACTTTAACGATTTTGCTGAAAAAGGTGGAGAGGGATTTACACTTCCATAGCTCCTCTGTACATGTGTGCTTTTGATTTATACAGGCCTTTTATATAATTCTGATACTTCAAAAAATATTTCAGGAGTGTAGTTACTTCCTAAAATAGGTTATGTTGTAAAGTCATAGCTGGAGAAGTGCGTAAAGAAGTACAATTTTCAAGATACCTGTTACCTCTGATTGTTGCTAATTAAAGTCTAGAGCTAATGAAGATAGATATGCTGTTAGGAAGTGAATAGGAACGCAAAACTTAAGACAAATGCATCGTTGCCACGAGTAAAATAAAACTCTTCATACGTTACTCTGTTTTCATAATTGATTATAAATACTTGTTCTCATTCCTGTTGGCATTTTTTTTTTTACTAACTCTACAAGATGTCACTTCTCTAGGAATACTGAAATACGCGGTGGCCTGTTAGATTGTTTGGGTTAAAGTCAGATGTGAAGCATCTCCTTCTTTCCTTCCTTTTAACAAATTCTCTGAAATAATTGTTTTCAATTGTTGACCCTGCAAACTCATTGTGTGTATGAAGTACAGTAATTTTGGTGAGCCCCATCTTCAGATCATAAAGAAGTTCAGCCTTCCTTAAGGAGCACTTCAGTTATTCCTTCCTTTACAAAGTTTCATACTATAAAATGTAATAGTATTGTGTCAACCTTTGGCTGTTATCTTCTAGGAATACAACTTAAAGTACGTTGAGTTGATTGAAGAACAACTTAATGAAGCACTTACAACATACCGCAAACCTGTTGATGGTGATAACTATGTTCGTCGGAGCAACCAAAGGTAAATTTGGGAAAATGTATCTTTGGGCATAAGCTGGTGGGACTGATCAATAGGGCTTTAAAGTAGAATGTGGAGGGAAATGGGATACCAACAGGATTGCAGTAGGTAAGCTAAGCATTGGCATGGCATCGCCTGAGGGTGGCAATGGTGCTGGGAACATTTACAGTGCTCCTGGGAGCAAGAGCACATCTGAAATGCTTGTACACCAGTGCACATGGTGTGAGAAACAGGATGAACTGAAAGCATTGTTCAGTTCCCAGAGCTTTGGTATTGATGTTAGCATGGCTTGGTAGAATGAGTCCCACAGCGGGAGTGCTGGGATGGAGGACTACAGGCTGTTCAGGAAGCATAGGCAGGGCAGGTGAGCTGGAGCTGTGGCTATAACGTAAGGGAGAGGTTTGATTGTACAGCCCTTACAGTTAGTGGTGATGTGTTTGAGAGCTTCTGGGTGAGGATTAGGGGGATGGCAAGCAAAGCAGACGTTGGGTGTCTATTACTTATTACTCTGCTAGGATGTTAGCCCTAACGGATTATCCTGTAGACAGGAAAAATTTCGGTAGCCCTTGTCCTCATGGGGGATTTCAACTTCCCAGACATCAGCTGGGAATACCGTACTGCTGTGCTGAGCAGGTCTAGGAAATTCCTGAAGTCTGTAGGAGATAAATTCTTGTCAGAAATACTCAGTGAGCCAACTAGGAAAGACACCCTCCTAGACTTGCTGTTTGTAAATAGAGAAGGACTCATGGGAGATGTGATGGTGGGTGGTTGTCTTGGCCACAGTGATCATGAAACGGTTGAGTTTAAAAATTTCATTGTAGTGAGAAAAAAGGACAGCGGAGTTTTTACCCTGGGCTTCAGGAGGGCAAACTTAGGGAGCTATTTAGCAGGGAATCTGCTTTTGAGGGTTTAGGAGTCCATTAGTGCTGGTCCATTTTTAAGAACCACCTTTTAAAAAGCACAGGAGCAAGCAGTCCCATTGTGTTGTAAGTCAAGCAAGTGAGGCAGAAGACAAGCTTGGCTGAACAGGGAACTCCTTGTGGAGCTCAAGGAGAAAGAAATTTTATGATCCCTGGAAGCAAGGTCAGGTTTCACGGGAAGATTATAGAGCTGTGGTTCGTATGTGCAGGGAGAAGACACTAAAGGCCAAAGCTCAATTACAGTGGAAACTGGCTAGTGTTGTGTTAGATAACAAGGGCTTTAAGTACATTAATAGCAAGAGGATGTCTGAAGAAAACACTGAACTGATACTTGTTGAAGATGGTCAGCTGACTAATAGGGATGAAGAAGAAGCAGAGGTGTTCAGTGCTTTTTTTGCCTCAGTCTTTAAGAATGCTGATAGACCTTAGGCTGCCTGGTCCCCTGAGCTGGAGGACCACAACTGTGGGAACAGCGACTTTCCATTTGTGGACACTGAAATTGTAAGGGACCAGCTGTATCAGCTGAATGGTCACTAGTCCATGGGACCTGATGGGGTAATTCTGGAGTACTGAAGGAGCTAGCAGATGTTGTGGCAGGACCCCTCAATCATCTGCCAAATGTCTTGGGAGTCTGAGGGGGTCCTTGCTGGCTGGAAGCTAGCCAGTGTTGTGCCAGTTTACAAGGAGGGTGTAAGGGAAGACCCAGGAAGCTACAGGCCTGTTAGTCTGACCTCACTTGCTGGAAAAATTATGGAGAAGATCATACTGAGTACTGTTGAAAGGCATTTAAAGAATAGTACAATCATCAGGTGCAGTAAGCATGGGTTCACAAGGGGAAAGTCCTGTTTAACTAACTTCTGTGATAAGGTCACCTGCCTAGTGGATGAAGGCAAAGCAGCAGATATATTTTTTCTGGATTTTAGTGAAGCTTTTGATACTGTCCCTTACAGCATCCTTTTGGAAAAGTTGTCCAGCTGTGGGATGAACAGGTTCATGATGTTCTGGGTGAAGAATAGCAGGGTTCCAAGGGTTTCAGTGAATGTGGCTACATAAGGCTAGTGACTGATCACCAGCGATGTTCCTCAGGTCGCAATTCTGGGGCCAGTTCTGTTCAGTATATTTATCAGCAACCTGGATGCAGGAGCTGAATGCACGATTAGCAAGTTTGCTGCTGATACCAAACTGGGAGATGCTCTTGACTCTTTTGAGGGTCAAGAGGCCTTGCAGAGGGATCTAGATAGATTGGAGCATTGGGCGATGATTAATGGGATGCAGTTTAACAAGTCCAAATGCTGGATTCTGCACCTAGGATGGATGGAGTGATGCTGGGCACAAGTATAAATTGGGAGAGGAGTGGTCTGCAGAAAGGGATCTGGATGTGCTGGTTGACAGCAGGCTCAACATGAGCCAGCAGTGCCCGGGCAGCCGAGGGACAAACCACATCCCGGGGGCACCAAAGGCAGCCCACCCCGCCGCTCAGAAGGGGCGACGTCCCACCGCATCCAGCGCCGGTGCGGCCTCACCCCGGGTGCTGTGCGCGGTGCTGGGCCCCGCCATTTCAGAAGGGTGTGAAGGTCCTCGAAGGCGCCCAGAGGAGGGCAACAGCGCTGGTGGGAGGGCGGGAAGGCATGGCCTGCGCGGGGCGGCTGAGGCTCTGGGCTCGTCTGGTTTGGAGCAAAGGGGGCTGAGGGGCGACCTCGCTGCTCTCTGCAGCTTCCTGGGGAGGGGGCGTGGGGGGGGGAGGTGCTGATCCCTTCTGCCTGGGATCCGCTGACGGACACGTGGGAAGGGTTCAAAGCTGCGCCAGGGGAGGCTCAGACTGGACGTCAGGAAGCACTTCTTCACCGAGAGGGTGGTCAGACACTGCAACAGGCTTCCTGGGGCGGTGGGCGATGCCCCAGGCCTGTCAGTGCTTCAGAGGCATTTGGCCAATGCCCTTAGTAACGAGCTTTAACCCTTGGTCAGCCCTGAAGCGGTGTCAGGCGGCTGGACTAGGTGATTGTTATGGGTCCTTTCCAACTGAAATACTCCATTCTGTTCTTTTCTAAGTTCTCCAAAAGAATCCTCTTTGTCTGAAAAAAACTCAACTCATTGCATTACATTGCAGTGTATTTTATTTTAATAAGAAAATGTCAAAACTGCTGGGATAGCATATGATCTCTTTTTCCACCAGATTACAGCGACCTCATGTCTACCTGCCAGTTCACCTTTATGGCCAACTGGTGCACCATAAAACAGGCTGCCACTTATTGGAGTCTCAGGTGAGGACAAAAAATATTAATAATTTGAAAGATTTTAAAGAGTTCTGTAAACTTTTTAAAATTTTTTAAGAGATGGCATTTAAACAGTCATTGCAAAATATGGCGATTAAGACAATCTTAAGTTATATGGGGCCAAATATTTGTGAAGACAGTCTTTGCCATCTATTCTTAACTAAAATTCCTTCCTGACACTGCGAGGTATTTCTCTAATATTTCAGTATTTTACTTACAATGGCTAGCAAAATCTTAAAATTTTTCAGTCTGTGTGAGTGAATTGTATATTGACGATGTATAGAGAGAGAGAGACATAAACTGTGTCTATCCTTTTACACATACAAAAATGTGGAGATGGGGGAATAAAATCTTACTTCTAGTATTCTGAAAAACTAAGAAAACAAGCCCTAAGCCAGTACATTGTTACTTAAATGAGTTCACTTTTAATGTAGGTTTGCAAGATGATGTAATGAATTGAATGTGACAGTTGAAAAGTTTAAGAGAAAGCTTACATATTGCAGTGTGTTAGTCTGATTAATCTGTTATATTTATAAAATCTGAATTAACTTGATGCAGTCAGTGGTTACATTAAAATTTTCTACTTGCATTGCTGTTGCTGTTAATTTATGCTTATTATTCCAGTACTACCGCTGTTCATTTTAGGGTGCATACTTTAAATTAGTGCTTTACCATTTTATTAAAAATGCAGGAGAACTGTTTGACTTGAGGTCTCCTTTTCATTTCCAACTGAGTTGGTTTTGTCTTCTGTTTTTCTCCCTCAGAGTGTTGTTACAGATCTAAGTTACACTGTTCGTTCCCCAATGCTGGATAAGTGGGAAGGAATTAAGCAGCTGAAAGCAGCCCTTTGGGCCTTGGTTAGTAAAAGATTTCAAAACTTTCTGCAGTTGCTTGAGTTCTGTTATGACTCTCGATTCTGAAATAACCAAGGAAAGTTCCATAAAATCATTAATTAGGTTTTTTGTTGTAAATTATGTGTGACTTTTTCCAAGTTGGTATTCTGTACCTTAACTGGATTTCCAGTTGAAAATGGGTCACGGCACCTTTTTTGTTCTTTATTCTTTTTTTAAAAAATAAAAAAGAACAGATTATCACATGTAGCAACAGTATTAGCATGAAACCAGTAGTTAGAAGTTGCTGTGGTCTGGCTTTAATGTATTTACTGTGGTGGTGCAAAATTCAGTGTTTCTGGCAGAAAGTTGGCTGCCACTGTTGATGCATGTGAATATATATGGTTATGACACCTTTGGTACTTGTGATGGGCAAAAACCTCATGTCTCTGCCTGTCAGAGCTACATTTCTGAACCTGCTTTGCCACCTCAGCTGTTCATCTGCTTCTTTCTTGTCTTTCCCAAAGTTTATTTGGGAACATTTGTCCAAGGTGACTGTTACTGGAAGATGTTGTAGGTAATAAAATGCCTGAGTAAGAGAATGTAAAATGAGTAAACCAACATCGTGCTTTTGGCTGTAGTAGAATTGGTAAAATGAGGAATATGTAGTAGTTAACTGTGAGCAGTTTTAAGTACTATACATTATGTGCAAAGTTCTTTTTTGGATTTGCGCAACTAGGAAATGCCAGAAAGGGTGCTCAGATAACTTAACTGCTTTGCAAAGACGTGGCTTGAAACTGTACTACCAACAAACAAAAATG
The DNA here is from genome assembly GCF_023634155.1 of Falco peregrinus. NCBI lineage: Eukaryota > Metazoa > Chordata > Aves > Falconiformes > Falconidae > Falco > Falco peregrinus. The sequence goes on from NC_073739.1 coordinate 70,801,163, forward strand.
TCAAAAGTTTTACACTGATAGTACTTCAAATCACATCAGAATAAAAGCTTACTTGACAAAACTTTTATTCCAGGGCAATATTGGATCATCAAATTGGGGTCTTAACTTACTTCAAGAGGAGAATGTAATTCCTGATATAATGGCACTTGCCCAACATTGTGAGGTTCTCTCTGTTAGAGGGTATGTGTATCCAATTTATGGCAACTACCATCTGTAAGTTTCACATATAGGTTTTCAGATAGCCTTACCTAATTTACATGATTATAGTTTTTTACTTACTTGGTAGTCAGTTATTAAAGATCAATAACTGAGTATCAATCTCAGTCCTATACAATCACAGAATTGTATAGTAAGTGTGAAAGAACATGGAGTAAGAAAATGAAACCTATGAAAAAAGATACATACTATTCTCCTTTTTTAAAAAAACAATTAAAATATTTGCTACTTATATCTCTGTAATCATTTTATTATCCCATAATTTTTATTAAATGTATTTTTGAATCTTTAAAAGCATAAATAGATGGTCTTTTGGCTAATATTGCTACTATATTTGTCCTTTTGCATATTTTAAAAAAAAGATACTTTTCTACTTTCTGTAATCAGACTATTGGAATAATTAGTTTTTATTTCTGAATAGGATATTGTTCTCAGATATTTTAGTCCATTTTTAAAGCTTCCGTTGACTTACACATAAAAATGAACCAAAAGCTACTTGGCAGTTTTGTGAAGTTTCTGCTGAATTGTTTTGAAAGTTTCCTTTCAAAAGAGAAATAAGTTTAGTTAAATTAGATGCTATTATTGTTGCTCTTTTTTCCATATATACATTAAATACAGAACCTGTGTCTACGTGCTTGGTCTAATAGCCAAAACTAAACAAGGATGTGACATTTTGAAGCATCATAACTGGGATGCAGTGAGACACAGTCGTAGACAGCCTTGGCCAGTGGTCCCTGATGACATGGAGCAGCTCTGCAATGAACTCTCTTCTATACCCAGTACTCTTAGTTTGAACTCTGAGTCCACCAGCTCTAGGCACAACAGTGAAAGTGAATCTGCTCCTTCAAGTAAGTAAAAAAAAAACACCCAAAAAACCAAAACAAAACCCCCAAACCCCACCACAGAACAGCATCTTGGCGTTCTTATGAACCTTCTAGCAGGATGAGGTTCAGCCAAATACTGTAAAAAATGTTATTGCAAGAAGGAGTGCAGGCAAGGGGACAGTTAGTGTGCATTCGGGGGATGTAGGCAAGTGAGAGGGAAGAGAACAGTGTCTTTCGGGGGGTTACATTTGGTGTAGAAGTAAGAAATTTTAACATCAGGCTAAGTTACTAGTTTTTATGTTGAGTCATGGCAGCTTGCTGTAATACCCTGCTGAGGAAATCTCCATGCTGAGGTATAAACATACAGTTACTTGGTTGTCCTCAAAGGAATATTCTAGAATATAAATACATATAATCTGTATGTGTATATATACACACAGACTATTGCTGTATTTAAATTCTTGTGTATTTTAGAGTATCTAATACATTTTAATTTTGCTGTGGATATCTGGACTTTAAATCCAGAAATATACCATATTTAGATATCATTAAAGGAACACATGGGTTATAATCCTAGTAACTGGGTATTTGCACTGAAATAAGGCAGTGGCTTTTCTTCTGAAGTGATGAGACCTTCAGCTCAGGTCCTCCTCAAGATACTTAATTTACACTATTAAATTCTGCAGAGAATATGCTGCATTAAAAAATGCAGTGAATCATGTAGCCTCCCACTTCGGCTTACACAGATTTGCTTACTTTTTTTGCAACACAGACATTTCTTCAAAGTGTATAAACAATTTTCAGTGACAGTCCTGTATAATTTCAGGTATGTTCATCATGGAAGAGGACCGTTTTGGTGGTACTTCCACTAGTACGTTCTTCCTAGATATTACTGAAGATGCAGAACAAATATTTTGTGACAGACCTGGACCTTCAAAGGACAAAGACCGTAGTCCCTTTCCTTTTTTTTCTTCTAGTAGACTTGTGAAAAATCGCATTCTAAACTCTCTTACTCTACCTAATAAAAAACACAGAAGTGGCACTGATCCAAAAGGAGCAAAGCTGACATCATCTGACAATAAATCAGTTCTGAGGCGAAATCGTACAGTAACAGAACCTGCCAGTAGCATAGACTTTCCTGCTGGGGAAGAATTCAACCCTGTTTTCAGAGTTCCTAAAATCCAGACTTTACGATTAGAAACTTCTTTTGTTGGAAGCAAGCACGTGGAAGATACTGATAGTACCCCAAGTATTGGAGAAAATGATCTAAAGCTGCCAAAAGGTCTTGGAAATGAAATTCATCGGGAAAATACAAGCAGAGAAAGGCTAATAGGAGATGGTACTACACAAACACATTTCAAGAGTCGTAGCCTAAGTTTTAATACAGATACCACAACAAGTGGCATAAGCTCAATGAGCTCTAGCCCTTCAAGGGAGACTGTAGGTGTGGACACTACGAATGTAGATACTGACTATGGAAGTTTGAGTACTGTGGTAAGCACAAAAACAGTTAAACCAAGTCACTGTTCAACACCACATTCTAACCACCTGCCTCTCTCAAAATCCAATTCTGTGTCCCTGGTATTGCCAGGGTCTTCTCATACTCTTCCCCGAAGAGCCCAGTCTCTTAAAGCTCCTTCTCTAGCTACGATAAAAAGTCTTGCTGACTATAACTTTAGCTACACAAGTTCTCGAGATGCCTTTGGCTATGCTACACTAAAACGCTTACAACAGCAGAGGATGCATCCGTCACTGTCTCACTCGGAAGCCCTAGCATCTCCAGCAAAGGACGTGCTGTTTACTGACACTATTACCATGAAGTCTGGCAGCCTGGATTCTCGGCTAACCCCAAGTCGGTAAGGGATTATTGTGTGCTCATTTATTTCTTCAGAGCTGTAAGAGCAATTATTGAATAAGAACAGTATTTTTCTAATATTTTTTCCAACTTCACCTAAACATGACAAGTGTTGCAGAATGATTCATAACTTCATTGAAAGCAGAATCAATATTGGGGAAATAATGTAAGGGAATGAGAATTCTCAGTTTCATAAGTGCTGTCAGAGAAGCCTGGCTCTTGTAGCTGTGCTCAGCCCCTTTCTTTAATGCTGTTAGTGACAAAGGAAAATGTTTCCTTTCATCACATTGGCTTACTGTTTAATTTTTTAATATTTAAATGCAATTACACTGCTGACATTACTAAAGTTGCAGTCACACAAAAGTGCCCGTGTAGTCAGGGTCAGGGACTCTGCCAATATGCTCTAGTCATGTTCCCTGTGGCACTGAGGCGATAGGACTAATAAAAATGTCAGTTTGGCTTCTTGGCTACAGCAGAGCAAAAAATTTTACTTGTATCATTTATTTTTAGATGGCAGTGTCACCTCATTATTTTTTAATAATATTAAATGTTCTGAAGACTAATTAGATAGTTACATAAGATATCTAGCTCATGACATTGACACTGTTCCCAGCAGCTACAGTCAAGGCTTAACAACTTTCTCATATAAGCTCTTCTACCAGTTTTTTCCTTTCAAATGATCTTTGCTACTGCATTGGATTATCACATTACTATTGAAAGAGGAAGGATGCTTTCTGTCTCTGTTCTTGCCTGAACATCCTCCTCTCAGATGACAGGAAGGGGACAAGCCAGCAGTACATTAGTCATCTGCTCACTGTACGGAACAGCAAATGCCCAGTCCCTGAACTGCACTGCACATACCCAGTTGAGTGTGTATAGTATCCATTTACTACTATGCATTTTTGTCCTGATTAAGAGCGACGTTCGTTTGTTGATGTTTTCTGCAAAGATGCCATGAAGTGAGTTTTGTTCGCTTTGTTCAGTTATGTTAGAGCTAGACTGAGTGTACTGGTCCAGTTCAGGATGATTCGGTGGATAAGCTGCACTATGCTCCGTCACTGGCTTCCTGTGCTAATGCAGGAACAGATCAGCGTCATTTCAGTGGCAGTACAAGTTTTGTTGCGGCTGTAATAATGTACCATTCCTTGCAGTAATGCCCTTGATTTCATCCTGAGACTCTGCAAGCAGTGTAGTACTAACAGTATTCCTGGTGCTTAGCTGCTCATGATCTCTGGTGTCAGTGGTTATGCTCAGGGATTTGAGCTGACCTGTTTAACATTGAACTGAAATGGCTGGAGCGCACCTGTCTCTGAGAAGGTTCCTTGCAGATGTACATATGACAACAGACTGTCAGATTGTGTCGGTTAACAATGTAATTGATTGGAAGGACTGTGATGTACCCAGTACATGTATTTTTCTTACTGGTCACAGCTGAGTTTGCACTGAATAATTGTGGTCCTTTTAATTTCAGAGTGTGTTACTACTTCCAGCTAAATATTGTCTTTAAATGCTATTTAAGTAATAAATTGGAAAGAAATAGTCTGTCATTTTTGTCTGCCAAGGCTGTTTTTCTGTCCCTTTTCAGAAAAATGTCTTAATTTCATGCTTCATACTCAAATCCATGTGTTCATAGCAATGAGCAGCTGTAAATTGATTTTTGTGATATTTCCAGTTGTTCTTTTTGTTCAAAAGGTTGAAAAGCTTATTTTTTTGCATAAGATGTTTTGTGAGGCTAAATTTCCTACCTTTGTCTTTAAAGACCAACTAAAAATGTTAATGTGCATGTCTCAGATCCTGATCATGGCTCTCACCCTGTCTCCTGCAGACATGCTTTTCCTGAAAATTTAGTGGTGTTTATCACTACTAATGATATATCTGTTAGCTTTCGCAGGAAATGCAGGGATAAATGTTTAAGACTAATAATTTTATCATTAATTTTATTTTCAGAGTAACTGTAGAATGCTTTACTATGAAATAACTAATGCAATTGTAACTTTTTGGGGGGTTGAATCATAGAATCATTTAGGTTGGAAAAAACCTTTAAGATCAAGTGCAACTGTTAACCTAACAGTGCTGATGGAAAGCAGTAATAGAGAGCAGTTCTCCAGCTGTCAGTGTGAGCCAAGGGCTCTGGTGCAGCACAGATCTGTATGCTGAGAATCTGGTAAGGTTGCTTGAAGAAGTACTGAAATGTATAGAATCATAGAACCTTTTCGGTTCAAAAAGACCTTTAAGATCATCAAGTCCAACTGTTAACCCAGGACTGCCAAGTCCACCACTCAACCGTGTCTCCAAGCACCACATCCACAAGTTTTTTAAATAGCTCCAGGGATGGTGACTCAACCACTTCCTTGAGCAGCCTGTTCCAGTGCTTGGCAACCCTTTTGGTGAAGAAATTTTGCCTAATATGCGATGTAAACCTCCCCTGGTGCAACTTGAGGCCATTTTCTCTTGTTCTTTAAGGATGGCTTGACTCGTACTGTAAGTCCACTGCTACTTTTGTTAGCATTGATCGGAATTAGTTAGTAGCAAGAAAACCATTAATATCCTGTAAATTTTGTTCTGCACATTCCCATCTTACTATAATGTTTTGAACCTTAGGTCAAACCTTGATAATTTAATAATTTTATCTTAGTATAAATCTCTTAGCTATTAGGGATAAGAAGACATTTTAATTGTCCATTAAAACAAAAACGTTATAGAAAATTATAAGGCAGAAAGTCAAGTAATCAAATGTCTACTGTACCTTACTTCCCAATGTATAATAATTTGCAGTAATATAATAAAAAAATACCGTTCCTGAAGTGTGTGTCTTTTTACTAGGAACCTTTAATAAAACCTGCATATAGTCCATTACAAAGGGTGATTAGCAGAAAACATCTACAGGTTTTTTTATCTGTGATGAGAAGTAAAATGACAGATAGCCCAATGTGAAATTTCGATCATCAGGACTCTGATCAGCACAGAGGACTTGTTCTCCAGCCTCCCATCTCATTTTACCAATACATCTCTTTGTTCCTGAGGCTGCTTGTCACAGCCACCTCATTGTGCAGGTTCAAGTTTGTTGTTTGTGCATTCGCATTGAGCAAATTCTTGCTCCATACTTGGGTGACCTAATGGGTGGCTTCTTTAGAGTACAGGAAAAAAATCTTCCTTGCTGTCATCACTAATACCTTAGAGACTCAAGCTTTTGCATTTGCAGGGATGTGCCTTACTCAGCTCAGAGTTTGTGTATATCCAGGGAAGGCACATTCCGTGTATGGGTATGTTTCAAAACGAGGCAGTTAGTTGAAAAGCCTGAATCTTTACTGACCGTGTCTGGGCTGTAAAACTTCAAAACCTTGTAAGTTGGAGAATATTTGTGGTTTTGCAAGGTTGGCAGCCCCTTAAGCAGAAGTTTCTACCTGCTGCCTTTTAAGTCCCTCTCCCAGGACTTTCAAAGAAAAAAAATTTACCTGAGGAATTACCAAACCATGCAGTACAGTATGAGACAGTAAAAGCCAATGAGCCTGTAGCTGTGATTCGACAAAGTAACAACCTCTGAGTTCTGCAGTGGGAAGATGAGGGTAGTCTGTGTGTCAGCAGTCCATCCTTTTAATGTGCCAGAATGAGAGATTTACCAAGATTGTGATTTATTATTTCATGTTACAGGTTCATGAAAGCTTTAAGTTACGCTTCATTAGATAAGGAAGATTTATTAAGTCCTATCAACCAAAATACACTTCAGCGTTCATCTTCTGTTCGCTCCATGGTATCTAATGCTACATTTGGTAGCTCTGATGATTACATTGGCCTTGCTCTCCCAGTGGATATCAATGAAATATTTCAGGTATGTATGTGATAACTTACTGGGTTAATTTGCATTTCTATACTGAAAGGTAGCCAGCTGTTGCATTTTCATCAGAACAGACCAGACCTACACAAGTGGCAAAAAATGGATGTGCTACTTCCAAGGAATGCATTTTGAACAACAGGAGTTTCTTTTCTACAGGAAATTACTATTCTGTTTTGTATTATCAGGCAAATAATGACACAGACAAGGCTAGAAGAATGTTAACTAAAAGTAGCATAAATACTTTGTCATAAGATTTTTAGTTCACAGCTGGCTTTTATACTAAATTTAGCATAGTCTGTGGACATTTGTTAGTACCTCTTTAGCCAACTAATTGAGATGTTCATTGGTCAACCATAAATGATGTGTTTAATCACACAGTTAACTTCCTGCTACCACGATCTTGATATAATTTATTTGTATATATATTGTCATAGCATTAAATGATATGTCTTTAACCTCATAGATACATATATTTAAGTTAAACCAGATTATTTAAGTATCTTGCCAATTGCCTTCCTCTTTCTACTTCCATTAAAACACATTCCCATATAACAAACTGATGCATCTCAGGGTTTAATATTTTGTTACTTCATTATAAACATTATAAACAGGACATGATCCATGTTATAGCTAAATCAGTCGGCTTCCTTATCTTTATTTTACTTAGTCTTTGCCTTTCAAACCTAAATTACTTACTAATCTTGAATAAATTGCTAAAGCTAGAGCAAAGGCAAGATTTTCCATCATACCTGCTTCTGTTCCCTTTTTATGACATGACTACTGCTACTTTCTCCTTCGCAGTCTTTGGGCATATTTGTTGCCTTATTTCTTCTCTCACACCTTGACTCTACAGCATCTTACAGGCAACATTTTAGATATCCTGGGTATTTTTGCACTGCTCTCCCAAGGTTGCTAGCGGTGCAGAGTCATCATGGAGAGATCATTAACAGCCACTTCTGGGTCACTGTTTTCCTTTAATAAGCGTTCATTCACAAATATATGGTTTTCTCACTGGCTTTTCTTCAGTACTCAGGAGTCCATTCCTAATTTCCTCCTCTATGTAGCTTTTTTTTTTTCTGAAGTAAAAAATGGCCAACATTTTTATTTTCTCATAAAATCTACTTTTCCTTTATATATGATTAGCACCTGTGCTAATTTTAATTTTCACTTGAATGTTGCAGGTAAAGGAAACTCCATATTTCCAGAAGAAAACCACACCTCCATTTGATGACCGTGGAGCCAGGGTCTTTGCACCTGATGCAGGAGGTACTGTTTTTATTCCTCTCCTGTACATTTCTGTTGATTGTTTGTACGTCTGGTACAACAAATAAAGTGTTGGTTTCCTGAATTTTTTTAATTTCTTTTTTTCCTTACAAGAAAGGGTTATTCTTAGCTGTTTAGTTTTGAGAGCTGTGTTTTGGATTGAGGACAGCAGGCCATTAATGTCCTTTTTTATTTAGCATGAAATAACATGATGTTACTTCAAAGCAACGTAAGGTTGGTCCAGCTCTAATAAACAAAGGAGGAAAGTCTGTCTATCTTTGATTATAATACAGGCCAATGCTACTTGAAAACTGGTAGTGGCACTGCATTAAAGAAAGAAAAAAAAATTAAGGTAAGATAAAATATGTATGCCACATACTGAGCTGTTACATTTTTACTTCCATTTGATTACACGGGAATTCACAAAACCTAACAACTGAATTGAATAATTGAACAAAAGAACTAATCATGTTAGGTGTGTATTTCAGAAATTAAGCTTTGTCTGTCTGGGATGTTTCCATGACAGTCAGCGTAGTTGACGGGACATGGGACAAGAGAATTTCCAAGTGCTCTGTAATGCTTGGCTTGTCCTAGAATGCACTTACTTTTTACTCCAGAGTAGCCAGAAATCTACAGGGCATCAGTATGTGTCTTTTCAGTGAGACAACTGAAAAAGAAGCATTGAAAGTTGTCCTAAAATAGTATAGGATAGCTGTTGTCTTGCCTCCTGTCTAACTGGAGCTTTATTTACAAGTACTTGGAATGTCAAAATAGACCCACCTTTCTGATTTTATTATTACTTTTGTGGTGTTAATATAATATATATAAACCTGATTTTCCTGAAAGTGTGTTTCTGTAGTTTGCTAAGTTTCAGTGTAAAGTAACTCTTGTTCAACATTGTATTTGTTGGTATTTTCTAGCCAGTGAAGAATGTCACTGAAGTGTCTTCGCCTTGTTTCTGTGTTGCGTCTAGTTTCTTCCCATTAGGGGCACTCAGTTACAGGGGTTTTTTACGTTGTGTTTCTGTGTTCATTGATGCATATGTCATTTAAACAACTGGCATATGTTACACTGTTCTGGTTGGACACTATGGAAATTGGTAACAGTGGTACATGTGTATTACTAATGTTGATACAATGTCACCATTTACATCTTACAGCATGTGTGTTCAGAGGTTGAATTCTGTCCTTTGCAATGCTTTATCTATGATAAGCTGGGACTAAAACATGATGTTTCCCAAATGCTAACAATATTGGGAGTTTAACCACTCAAAAGTTCCTCGATTTTCACATGCACACCCTCCCAGCCCTAAAAGGCTTACAAAGGGGAAACTTAATGGAAATAATGTTGGTTGCTTGCTTTGGTTTTTTTCTGATCTGTTAAATGCTTATCTGCAGGTCTTCCATCAGGTACAAGTGATGTTGTCAAAAGCCCTTTTCAGATGCTCCGACAGCAGATCAGTCTTACGGAAATAATGAATACCAGCCGTTCCGATGCCTCTCAGTTTTTAGAAAATATGGAGGATACGGGGCTACAGGAGCACACAGATGAGAACTGCCTTTACTGTGTCTGCATTCAAATAGTGGGCTATCAGCCTAACAACAAAGTGAACTCTTCATACAGTCGTACAGGTTAGTGTTCCTTGTGGGGAAGTGTCATAAAACTGACTGAAAATACTGAATTTTTGTCATTTTTAAGATTGATCAGTAAGGTTTTTTCTTACCGACTGTTGACCTTGAAATTAATTCTCCCTCATAAGCTCACTGTGCAACCGATGGTATTTCTAGCTTTTCTGTTCTAGTGATGTTAGTATGGCTAAATGCCTGCATGGTGTTTTTTAATATTTCTAAGAGCTTATCAGAATATAAAATTGGAAACTTTATTTAGTATTTAAAATCTATGTCCTGAAAACTGACACTCGCTGCCAAAGTAATGAAAAGTCTGACTTCAAAGCAAGTCTGTACAAACCAAAACAAATGAAATTGGAGGAGTTTGAAGGTGAGCTGTAGTTTCTGGGATTTAGTCATCTTCCTCTATATTTCGAGATTCAGATGAGATTCAGAATTATTTTTCTGAACTTGCTCTGCAGTGCCTTTTGTAATGTTTGGAATAAAAAGATAATACAGTAATGGATGCTTAGTAGGATTCCTCACCATTTTACAACATTGTTACACGTTGAGCTAGCATATAAAGAGTACTACTGGCAAGGAGGATGATGTACAAAATGTGAGGAGTGGCCCAGAGAGGTATGTTTGAGCTTGAGTTCAGTATTGAGAAGGGATGGCAAATAAAATCCCAACTGTAGTCTTCAAATAGCAGAAGGGCATTACAGGTGTGGCAGAGCCACCAGGCTCTTGGAGGCACACAGCCAAAGGACGGGAGGCCATAAACACATGCTGCAGGAATAGAAATTTGAGTTCAACATAAGGGGGAAACTCTTTGCAGTGTAACCTGCCTCATTTTGAGGTGAGCCCCTCTTTGAGCAACGGGTTGAACTAGATCTTCAGGACTTCCTTCAGACCTGTTTTTCTGTGGTTCCGTTAACTGCACCACATTTAAGTTTGGATTTTATATCCTTATCTTTAAATCCAAAATGCCAAAGGCTGTGGATAGTGAAGCCTCACAGCAGAATCTTACTTACCACATTTTTCTGTGGATGAATCAGAGCCTGTTCTGCAACATCTGTGATAATTGTATAAACAAAAAAAATTATGTGTATGCAAAAAATCTTTTTTGTGTTGCATAAAATAGAGCACAGATATAGCAGTAAGAGCCTTGTGTGTGCTGACAGGTTTTAGGCTTCTGTCAGTGTCTGAGTTGATTATTTTCATTCAAGTATTTCAAGATTGAAAAAAAGTGAATTTTGGACATTTTGACTATGATTTGCCCAAAAGCCCAACATCTAGTTTCCAGCTGTTTTATATGCACAGTACTTACTGCATCAGTGTCTTGCATGCCTACCATTGTTGAAAAATAAGGAAAGCATTTGTAGTGAGGAGAAGTGTGAATATCAAGGATGTAACATCTTGTTTATGTTAGATTTTTCAGACATTCCATATACTGACTGGTGTGGGCAGACCATACACAATCACTTAGATGTGCATTCCTCCAAATTTTCTGGAATTTCAGGCTGTAGCGATGCAGTATCCCATGGTTCAGCTAGCAGCACCAAGAGTACAGAGCTTGTACTAGGTAAGTTTGAAAGTCTTGTGATTAATAGCAATTATAACTTACGTATTTGAGGTATTCTGGAAAAAGAGTATTTCCTTTACATATACTGCAACAAAGTAATGCTCATTATTTAAAAAAAAAAAAAAAAGAACAACCACTGTCTTGAGATGGGAGAATGTACTTTTAAACGCTTGTCCTTTTGCTATGCAGCATTTCTGCAGGTTATTAAATAGTTCTGTATCCAACATTACAAGCAAATCGATTGCCTTTTTTCCCCACAGTAGTGTTAGGTTTTTTAAAAAAAAACAACACGCCATAATATCTTGTCAAGTAGGTGGTTGCTGATTTCTCCAGTATCTGATAGAAACAGGCCAGGTAGTCACTCACCCGGTTTGCAACTTGATTTTGTGGTAGAACAGCACTGTAATCGAAACGTACAGGTTTTCCCATTTATGAAATGGTGGTTTACATGTTTAAATTATTTATGTTAAAATTCTGAAAATAATGGGTTTTTTTTATTATTTCAATGGAAATATGTGTTGATAGTTCAGAATATATACATAAATACTTGTGTGTGTTTGTTTATGGAATGCTAAAACAGACTTACATGGCGTAAGATTAGTTCAGGCAAAGATTATTCTGTTTAAACTCCAACTGTTTAATTTGTTTTTCCAGGAGTAAAATCAATCCCGGATGATACACCAGTGTGCAGAATACTTCTGCGGAAAGAAGTCTTACGTTTAGTAATCAATTTGAGTAGTTCAGTAGGAACAAAGGGCCATGAAACCGGACTCTTGACGTAAGTTCAGTGAATTTCAGACGTTTTAGCAACATCTAGTTTTATGTGTTCTCCAATATCTCTGGGATTGTGACTAACCTTACTTCTGACTCCTTAAAAAATTTTCAAGCAGATATGATTGAATATAATGTAAAAGCTAAACAAAGGATTTTCTTTCTAATATTTATGCTGTGTCTTTGATTTCTTACTTTTCCCCATTCTTTTTGAAAATCAGTAATTCAACTGTAGTGATACCTCATTACATACCCACTATATCATGCATCTTTAGAAAAGAAACAATTCTTTTTTGTTATTTGTTCCAAATAATAGATATCAGATAAGCAGAATAATGAACAGAATGTAACTTCCTGAGAAACACTATTCCGCTTTAAGCAAGCGTCAACTACTAGGATTAATTTATAGAAAAAAAACATTTAAAAATATATGAATACAAATCCAGGGACCAAATGTTATAATAAAAGCTGTAGGTTTCTGGGCTAGTGACATTGGAAACTGATGTACAATCGCTAAAGAAAAATGCAGAAATGTTCATTTTAGTTTCAGAAATGCTTGCAGTAATTAAGTTAGCTTTTCTGTATTTTTTTATTACTGCTGCACATGTGGATAGCAATTCTTTGATAAACTGTTCTCTTTCTACATCTGTAATTTTAAGAGTAGGTGATCTCACCAGTTCCGTACAACTTTCAAATTACATACTGTTTCATCTCATTAGTATAGATTTCTTCCAGTTTGGTACCAAATAATGCTGTCTATTTTGATTTCCTTGCTTCATCAGATCCAGAATTTAAAATGCCTGTTACTGAAGAGCTCTACTTTGTTAATGATGACAAAAAATCTAATGGAACAGTTTTGGTTTCTTAAATAGATGGAAATCTCTTCCAGACTTAAAAAAATGCTTTTTCACCTTTTCAGAATTAAGGAAAAGTATCCCCAGGCATTTGATGACATATGCCTTTACTCTGAGGTGTCCTACTTGTTAGCACACTGTACGTTCCGACTTCCATCACGAAGGTTCATTCAGGAGCTATTTCAAGATGTACAGTTCTTACAAGTAAGTGGAGGGTTCAACTGCATAGATTGCACCAAAATGTGCCAGCTGGGTGCAGGTTTCACGTTCTGAATAAAAGATGCTTTCAGATATGTCTTAAACGAAACCATTTTATGATGTCTCTCTAGTAAAATCTCTTAACAGCATTAATACTTCATCTGTCTTTTTCTTTAGATGCATGAAGAAGCAGAGGCTATTTTAGCAACACCAACGAAACAGCCAGTAATTGATACATCAGCTGAATCCTGACCTCTGCCTTATGCAGTGCGTTGCATTTCAGACTTTCTGAAATCCTCAGACAACCTCTGACTGACTGGATAAAAGGCTTGGAGCATCACCTTCTAGACCGTTCCAGAAGCTACTGGTACCTGGAGACTGAACTGAAAACTTTCTTCCTCAACCAATTACTGCCCCAGTCTTTTGAGCCCTTTGGGGAGTTGTTAAACGTTACCGTAGTTTTAATAATAGTAATTACCAGTATATGCAAGAGCCAAGCACTGAACACCTCCACAAGTTTTCATTTCATTTTCTACCATAAATTAAAAAAAAAACAGGACAACACACGGAGACATCTTTTTTGATTGACTTCCAATTCTGTTCCAGAGAAGCAGAAGAATGCCTTGCTTTTTAAACCCTGGATACCAGGAGTCAGAGATGAGGGTGCATTCCATTGCCAGCAATGGGGAGCCATGCTGTAATCATGGACACCAGGGGATTAATGTTAGCCCTCCTCTCTTGGTTTTTGTACTGTTTATAACACTACTTGGGGGTTTGTAACTTCAGACAGAAAGAAAAACCTCTGTGAATCTGAGGTTTCCTTTAAGTTATTTTAATATTGCTGTAGTTGTAAGTCATTTTATTAGCAGTCTCTCCAATTTCATGACATTTACGTACATGTATCTTATCTGAACCAGTTAAGGATTTTCACTACAGTTTGATTCTAAAACTAACAAATTATTTAAACTTAAAATGTTGAAATCAAATTGTTTTCCCTGAATGATACGCATGTGTTTGCAGTTTCTACACTCATATATTATGAATGTTGGTCTTACTTTTAACTAAAATCCTTAGAAAAAGCATGATTTCTGACAGATAAATGAATATTGTATAAACTAAACTTGAAGACATTTAATCATTGCTGCTTTTATGAGAAGACATATTATGAGTGTTTTCCAAGTTCCATGAAACAGCCAAAAACAAAGGTTTATTTTAATTTTCAATGGATGAGTGATCAGGCATCAGTTAGTACTATTAATTGTAGTGAAAAGCCTTAAGTACCAAATTTTGGAGCAGCATTATGTTGCAAAAGTTAAATGATATAGGGGCTGTTAATGATTGAAATGGTTGCCCCTGTAATGAGGTTTCTAAATTAATGAGTGCAAACTTTAGAAAAAAGTAAGAATCCCTGTCACTTTTGTCATGAATCTAAAGATTCAGAAGCCTTTACACAAAGGTAATATAAATATATGCAAATATACAGTATATACAGTAGCATGGTCACCTTTGTTAGAATGCCTGTGATAGAAGGGATTACCCTTTGATTTTGATGTAGGTGAATAATTCAACTGGACTGTACAAAGTAGAACGTATTTTTATCCATTCGCTTTTACCATTTTTTTGTAATTGTCAGATTAATTCTCTAAGTGAAATTTATCCTGATACTCATAATTCTGTTCTTACTAGCTATACCACTGGAGATTTCAGTAAGTAGTCCTGTGATTCCTGGTGAAACGTAGAGTTCATTTGTTCTTACTGGATATTTCATCTTGCCACATAAGCACTGCTTTGCAGCTATCTTTTCACTGAGTTCTCATGTGCACTGCATACCGTCAGGTTCAGGTAAAGCAGATCAAGTTGCTGCTCAGAGTCAGGTTTAGTTCCTAAGATTATCTTTTCATGAGTACCCACTGAAAGAAGGAGCAAAAAAAAACTGATTCAACTCTTCTGTGGTCAGTGACACAAATATATCTGTGTGTCAAGACATGTTTGAAATGCTTTGAAAACATACCACACCAGTAACTATAGGACTTCTGGTTGTAAGAAATAAATGCTTCTGTAAAACCAAAATGTCAATCACAGTAGACCAAATAGTGGTATAAACTCCAAAGGAAATAACGTAGTTTTCCCAAAAATGGGGCTAGTGTATCTTATACAGTAGTTTCAAACACTACCTCAGTTAGGCTAGAGTGTAAGACTTTTGTTTTAATAACTAGATGGGGTTACATCAAACAACTCCGTGATATTTTTCTGCAGTTCAAGCAAAATAAACAAATTTTATCACCTCTATTTAAAAAAAAAAAACCCAACAAAAAAACAACAAAAAAAAAAAAGAAAAGAAAAAAAAAACCAAGAAACAACTTTGTTCATTTGTTACCAGTTTAACCCATAGCACTTATTGTAGAAAGCACCATAGGAGGGCTTCTGATTATAAAAAGGTAAGCAAAAAGCAATGTCAATATACTTTTGAAAGAACCTCCATCCTGCAATGCTCATGTGTTCTGATGTACTCGCTTGTGTGGGGATCCGTGACAATAGAAACTTGACATACAAATTATAGCTACAAATCCAGTTATAAAATATGGTCGTTCCTTTTTCTGAAAGTATATGAGTGTCAGTAGATTTCAACAAGTATGCATCAAGGATGTAAAGTCTGTACTGTAAATAACATACAACATTTCTAGAATTAATTTACATTAAGCTCATGTTAATACTTCATTTTAATTGGCAAATGAAGGGATAGTGTTACTGAAGGAATTTGATATTGGCCTAGCTATAAACTGTGAATTTCTAATTCTGTAGATTTCTTTTTTGAAAGATCCCTTTCAAAGTCTTATTTTGGGATTTTATTTGCTTTGTGACAAAACTTTGAAAGAAAACAGTAGTAAATAAAAATTGTGCTTATATTAACCCTAATAAAGAATCCTTCCACTTTTCCTAGAAAGGTTCGCAAGGGACGCTGACAGACCACCTGCTTTCTATTTTTCCAACCCGAACAATTGCCAATACTGTCAAATAAATGGCAAAGCATATAGTATTCACTTACACTATATAGAAATACAGTTTCGTTGCTGTGGCAAAGAAAACTCCTGGATGATTCAACATGCTAACACAGAATACTCAGGTCTGGTGCAGAAGCCTCTGTGGGAAGGAGACGGCTGGCTGTGAAACCAGTTTCATTTGGCCTGCTGCATTAAGCTGGCTGATTTTCTTAGGTCGTCTTTTACAGTCAGTGGAAAGGGGTGGTCCTTTCCAAAGGGCTGAAAGAGAGCTAACTGAAGGGCTCCCAGTTACTTCCTCACGGGACTCCTTCTCTCCACTGAGTGGGGATGAGGACTAAGCTGGTTGCTGTGAGAGTCCTTTTGGAGAGAGAGGTGCAGAATGCTCCCAGCTGCTGTGGACATCCCTTGGAGCTGGAGATGGTCAGGCTTTGAGGTGCCTAACTTGTATGTTGGGCCCCTGGCGTGTTGTACTTGAAACAGCCTATTTTCCTCATCTGTCAGGTCTTACTTGACCTGACAATTGTACTCTACACATGCTCTCCTTGGGTTTTGTTGTTTTTTCCCTAAGACACAATGAAGTGCAAAGGATTTGGTAGTTTACTGTGCCGTGGCTTGGCACACTGAGGTAAGCTGCTCTTACAAACATTTAAAAAGGTAGCAGTGAGAATCCTGCTCATCTTTTTGTCATTTTATTTTGGAACATAGGTAGTGGTCTTGCATGTGAGTTGTAATTTGCAATGAGACTGGAAAAACCCATAAGACATTTAGTAGGTGCCTGTCCTGTTTCTTGGAGCTTCGCTGGAGCCAGCTGAAAGCAGGTCCTGTAACTTCTTTTTTTTTAAAGTCACACTTCTATTATCATGTGCTTATTAAGGGTATGCTAGGTGAGTGTAGAATCTGACAACTGAAAAAGACCTTTGGGGGCATACTAGAAGACACATTTGTATTTTGCTAGAAGCCCCGCCATCCTCCTTGGTTATTGTTGAACTCCTGATCCTGGTTCTCTGGATAGTTTTGTTTTCAGCAGATTTGTGTGTTCAGTAAACAATGTGGATTTTCTTTGGGCTAGCTTTGTAACATAGACGGACAGCAATGCCACAGCATGCAGAATTGCACATTTTGCTTGTAAGATACACTATTTCATTTGATAAATATAATTTATGCCAAAAAATGTAACATGCCATTTTGCCACTGAATAGTGTTTTAAAACACACAAGATGCATTGTCTTGGGGGGGAAGGCAGACATTTTGTCAATTTAATTGAAAAATTGTTCCAACACTGGGCTGTCAGCATCCCCAAAACTGCGTTATAAGAGATTAGCTAAATCATTCTGAGGAGGGAAAGGATCAAGGAAAATCTCAAGACTTACTCTCTCTGTCCCGTGTGGTCTTTTTTTATTTAGTAATACGCTGCTACATATTTGGAGGTTCTAGTGTTTGTAGGTCACTGAACAGACAATGAAATCTGATTTATATTGTATACCTGTAACATAGAAAGAAAAAGTATTTATATATTTTCCGTAAGAATACTGCATTGAGCTGTGTATAATTTAAACAGAGGCTTGTCCCAAAATGGTATTGCCCACCTTGATTTTTTGGGGTTTTTCTGTTTTGTTTTTTTTTATATAGTGTGTACAGTTAATGTCAATGGGCATTAAAAGCCTCCTGAAGCGTAGTCTTATCAAAGGGATGCATTGTTAATAAAATCTACTTAAACTTCTTATAGTTGTTCTTGTCTCATCTGTACCTCTCAGCCCTATAAATGGGTTGGAATTTGTATTTGGAAGTTACTAATTAACCAGGACAACCTGAAGCTTTCCAAATAAACTTTTTTTGGTAAAAAAATATATTTTACATTAATGCTTTGCAAGACATAAGAATAGAAGGGGACTCCTTTAACAGTTTGTACACCATTTTTATTTCAAAAACCTTAGCATGCTGATACTGAGAATAATTTTCCATTATGTGATGATTTAAATATTAGCATTTCAACAACTGCTGTGAAAGCTGAATTAACGAAAAAATTAAAAGTTTACATTTTTACCCATTCAACCATTAATGCAATACAGATGTCTTAAAAAAGATAAAAATTATACATGCCTCCCCACCCATGCAAAAATTACTTTTCTAATCCTTATTTCTAGTTCTAGTGCCCTTTGAATGGCATGAAGGCATTTTCCACCACCATGTGTGCTTTAAAGCACAGGTGGTTTCAGCAACCAGAAACAGGGCCAGCAACCAGAAGTGTTTATAGAGGGAGAGGAGCTAGCTTCTTAACCACCTTGCCAAGCAATCTGCTGGTACCTGGTACAGTGCTTCCATGCTTTCACGTAATGAAGCTTCATCAGTGCAGGATCTCCTCAGGAAAGACCAAGGGAATTGAGGTGGGAACTCTTCAACAGGCCAACTTGTCTCCCCCACCATCAGGAAGGCACAACTGATAACTGCTTCCCCCAACCCCTGCCCAGTCACTCCGGGGCTGAATTTCCCCAGCCATGCCCCAGTGACAGCAGCTTTTTCAAAAGTAGGAATTTGTGCTTTGTTACAGCTGTCCTCAGGCATAAGGAGCTGCATCATGATGAAATTTAAAATGTTTTGTTGGATAATCTGACTTTTTTGACTGACTTCTGCTTCAGAATTCCTTAGGTGTGTAACTCTTGCTTTAGGATACCTCTCAGACCTTGTGAAATAAACAGGCCTTTTCTTGAAACACACAGCTAGGAAGCTTTAGTTTGGTAGTGGCAAAACAGCTTGCCTCTGTGTATTGGCCTTTTTTCCAGCAGTGAACTTCTTAAACTACACAAGTACACACGGTATGATGAAACGCTTTGGAGAAGGAAATGTTCGAAGTATACTGTGGTATAAAACTTTGAAATTCACTGTCACTCAAAGGAGAGTAACGTAAAGGGAGGAAAAGTTTCTCTGGGATGTTTCCCTATTCTCTGTCAAACTGCACTTCAGTGAAGTGTGACCTGCCGTGTTTCCTTACTCCACCGTCTGAAGGCTGAAAGGAAGGCCTGTGCTGCTTTGGTTTGGTTTGGTTTGTTTTTTTCTTCTGAAGTAGATCTGTGTGTGACCTGCACATGGACACAGCACAGTGTGTGTTGACTGGATACCTCTAACCACAGCCTGCCACCTGTGTGTTTGTGCCTCACCTCTGCCTGCCTGAAGACTCTGCCGCAGTCTGTGTAAGGTCTTACTGGTTTTCCTGTTGCAACACAGCTCACAGACATTACAGCAGTAGCTGTAAGCAACAGTATAAAACCTAGATGTGGGTCAGCATCAAAACTAATTTCTGTGTAGAGCTGCTTTGTTTAAACTAACTTAGTTTAAACTTAGCTAAAATGTGATTAGCCAGTTAAACATGGGGGAAGAGAAGTAGCTACATTTTTAAAAGTTAGCTGAAGATCAAATTGCAAAAAACACTTCATTTTTTCCCTTTTGAGAACTGCATATTTTGTGCTTTTAAGTTGAGTTCATAATTAGGTAAGACCAAAAGGTTCTTTGTTCACTAAGGCAGTTAATCTGCTGAGGCTTTCAGATACAATTCCAATTATTCTCTTCATTAAAAATGTACAATGTTTCAAAAATCAAAATGGGAGACCAAATTCACCACTGCCAGCTGTAGGGATTCTGAGCACTGTAATAAAAATACTACTTTTTTAGTACATGCAAAAGTAGTGTTGGAAGATGTAGCTGATACGTAACCTGAATACGATGTTCTCCACAAATGGGATTCGTACACCTATGCATTGACTGCTGTGTCTGCTTACCTTGTTGTTTGGGGCTTGCTAAATCTGTGCAGGGGTTAATGCCAACAAAAATTAAATTCATGTGCACAAGCCCCTCTACTTTCTGAATAAATTTTTAATCTCTGCAAAATCAGTAGTTTTCTGCATCAGGCTAAGAGAAATTGCTGTGATCTACCCTCCTACATAATACTGGCCACGAAACAGCCTATAAATCTTATGTAATGCCTGTAATTTGTGATGAAACAATAGCACGCATCATTCCTGCATGCAAGTCAGTATTTTTAAACTAGCCCTGCAGCAAGAGCTTTGCAGCATTAAACAGAAGTAGGACAGTTGGGCTTGTGAAAGCCTTCATCAAAAGAAGTTGTTGTGGTTAAAGAAATTCTTACTTACATTGTGTAACAGACATGGGGTGGACTCAGTGGAGGAGAGAGTAAATCAAAGCCTCCTCCCTAGGCAGTGCACATCTGTTTGTGAAATGTATCTCAGACTGGTCTTTCTGCCAGCTGTTTCTCTGGGTGATGCAGCAGCATCTTCATTAAAAATATCAAAGTAGTAGTGTGGCTGGTACAGCATGACTGGTGGTTCTGGCATGCTTGCTTCTACTGTCTCCAGAATTTGATAGGGGTCAGATTCAGCTGCAAGATGAGAAGAATAAGTAAAATTTTCAAACCAAGTACGAGTCTGAGGTGCAGGTGTTGGTGTAAAGTTTCTCTCTTCGTTTTTGTTAGGGTAAATCCAGGAAGAGTTGTGACAATCAACCTTATCTTCTGTTGGTGTTGAAGACGACTTGGTCCATGGATGTAGTTTCTGGGCTTCAGCCTTATTGTCCACTGCTAGCATGTCAGGAATGCAGTCACTTATTTTCAGTACTTTCTCAGAACTGATCTACAAGAGAATCATTAAAAAAAAAAATAAATTACTCATAAAAAGAATCTCTGCATAAAGGAAAGGCAGTGAGTACTTCAAGCACTTCTAATGTCTGAAGTTCTTTTAACTTGGATTTTTCAGATACAAATGAATAGAATTTGAAGGAAAAACATACAGAATGTTCAATGGAAGCTGTAATTTATGTGGAATTTATCAGAATGTGTATTTAGAGGTGTTTTTTTTAAAGTAAGTTCGATATGACTACATTTGAGGAAGGAACCATGTCCCTCTACTTTAAAAACTTTGCCGAGGTTTTTGATGTGTGCCGTCTGAGCCCGAACCGCTAGCCAGCAGGGGGCGGCAGCAGCGCGGGCTGTCGGGCTGTGCAGACTCCGGTGCTAAGCGGTCACTGAACACCGGCCGCAAAAATGGCTGCAGCCCCGTGTGTGCCAGGGCGGTCAGGCGCCTGGTTTTGCGACCGCCTTAGCACGCAGCGTGGAAGCAGCAGCTTCTCGTTCAAAGGGCCTACAGAAGATGCTGAGGGCTTTTTTGCCAATCCTTTCCACCCAGCCAGACCTAGCAGAGTCCCCTGCATGCTCCCAAGAGCCAGGACATGCATCACTCCGCTGTGCCTTACCACAGGGGTGTGTAGACTAGGAGGAGCGGGTGGATGCAGTTCACGGGATGCAGCGAAGTGCAGCATTGTCTGGTCTGTTGTGTTCAGACCGTGCTGGGTTTTGAACAGTAATACTGGAAGAATCACCACCTACTGTATCAAAAGGTTTAATTTATCCTCCAATTATGCTTTAACTTTTCGCAGCAACAGACTGCAGAACGTAAACTTACCACTGCAGAGTCACACAAATATCAAAAGGAGACTTTTCTACTAAATAATGACATTAAATTATGTTCATTTCTGGGTGAGTGTCACTCATTTTTAAATTTAGTCAACAACAACAAAAAAAAAATCCTGAAACTTCACTCATCAAAGAATGGAAAATTTTAAAACACTACATTTTCAGTGATCTTTCTTACCTTTAACTCTTTGAATGACAGCACTTTGCTTTTGCTAGGACTAGGTATTACAGGACAGCAGCACTCCTTCACCCTGGAAATGAGACAGCAAAACAAATGATGTTTTTGTTCTCTCATCTAAGCATACCCTACCAGCAGAAGCCACGCATAGATGTATACAGAAAGAGCAGCAGATGATGAGTGTCTCAGGAATGCCGCAAGCCAAATACTTACAACATCCACACAGCTGGACAGCCAAAGGAAAAAATGAATGAGGCCTTCCAACAGGCTGGAAGCAGCAAGCCGCAGCTGTGGTTTGTAAATTACGCTAGATATGTTCTCTGTCTACAACAGAAAAACGCACTGTAACTTACCATTTCAACTTCCAGTGGCATATAGCTGCTACTAGTGATGGAACTATCACTAGCAGGACTAGAAGGTACAGCATGCTTGCTGTGAAAGAAAAAATACTTCAAAAATTTGTTTTCAACTTCTCACCTGTTAAAGTCAATATAGCCTGAGTTTCTGGGACAAAAATAACACCAAGCCCACATGAGATACCTTGCAGCTAACTCAGCAGTAAAGCCGTGTGGTCCATGGTTGGAAGTTGGGCTAGAAGTTCTGGGATGCAGCTGTAAGTCTCTTGATTTCCTTTACCAAAACTGAATTACTAGATTGCTTTTAATTTGCCCTCATGTTAGCATCTTACCTATAAAGGGTGCATTTCCAAAAGTTAATACAATGATAATCTCCCTTAATTATTTTGTTTACGTTTTCTCTCAG
Source organism: Falco peregrinus (assembly GCF_023634155.1). Taxonomy (NCBI): domain Eukaryota; kingdom Metazoa; phylum Chordata; class Aves; order Falconiformes; family Falconidae; genus Falco; species Falco peregrinus. Next base: position 70,823,592 of record NC_073739.1, read on the forward strand.
ATCCCCAAAGATGACAGACTTTACCATGAGACTTTGACAGAGCACCTGTACCTCCAGTATTAATGCACTATAGCAAGACAGACACTACGCAAGTGTTCATGCTCCCTGAGGAAGCATCTCAGTATCTGCTTCTAGCTGGAAGGAACAGCCTTGAGCTGTTTTCCCTGAACAGCTGGAGCTGTAATAGGCAGGCCAAGGGGGAGCACTGGTTAGTGCTCACTCTCCCTCTGCCCTGGCCAGTGCCCTCTTGCCCTGTGACAGCAAGTGGGTGCGCCACTACCACACACCACAGCAGCAAATGGGCATGTGTTACATTCTCCTTTTATCTTTTCTGGGTTAATTAACCCCCCATTTCAATTCCTTGTACGGCAGTACAAATGTCTGTCTGTGCCTGTACAAGAGGAGGCTGGCTAAGGGGAGCTGGAACACAGGTATAAGAGGCAGAACTGCCTTGGCAAGGGTACAATGAGGGTTTAGACATTGTTCTGCTTGTTAGCCTAGAACATGAAGTCTCCTTGCATGACCAATGCCTTTTCCTACCCCTCCCCCTTCACCTCCACGCCCAACACATTTCTCAGAACCAGGCATCTCCGATTCAGTTCATAAGTTTCACAACCACGATTGTTGAGTGGTATTTCCAAGGGAACAGAACTACAGGCAACTATTTCCTGTTCTGCTTTGATGATCAAATCTGTCCAGTTAGTGAACTACAGTGCTTAAGCCAGCAACCCTTTCTTATTGGCTTATGAAGGAGTCAACTTAGCAATGGATTTAAAGACTGATGAGAATATGAAACAACATTAGAGTTTCAAGAATCCATACAGAAATTAGTTGTTTGCACACGGGTCTGTAGTTTTCCCCACATTAGAAAACTAGTTAAATCCAAATGCAATTCTTCAATGCATTCTAGCAAACCAAACTCACTAGTCATGCAAATATGCACAAATTAAGCTACTTCCCAGAAAGATATGACTTAAATAAGCATGTAAAAAAACGTAGCTAGTTGAAAGTATCAAAATGCTGTGTTGATATGCACATGTTGTTTCTCAGTTGGATTCTTTCTCAAGTGCATTTTACATTGAATTAAATGTTTTCCCTTGAGAAAGGAAGATTATTCTAACCGTTTGAATCACCCCATCCTTCTGCCAGAAGACAAATTTTCCACAGCCAATACTCACAGTTAAACGGTGTGTCTATGTATATAAAGTCAACAATGGGAGTCTCTCCTCCACCTGTATATGCTTTAACCACTAGTTTGTATTTTGTGTTTGACGAAAGGTGTTTCACAGTGTATCTCTTTTCTTCTGGGTTTTCAATTGTGTATTTACATAGCACTGAATCATCTAAAATGAAACAGAAAAGACAGAATCATGGAATCATAGAACCATGGAACGGTTTGGGTTGGAAGGGACCTAAAGGATCACCTGGATCCAACCCCCCTGCCACGGGCAGGGACACCTTCCACTAGACCAGGTTGCTCAAAGCCCCATCCAGCCTGGCCTTGGACACTGCCAGGGATGGGGCATCCACAACTTCCCAGGGCAAGCTGTTCCGGGGTCTCACCACTCTGAAAGTAAAAATTTTCTTCTTTATACGTAATAAAGCTACCCTCTTTTAGGCTAAAACCATTACCCCCTGTCCTATCACTACATGCCATTGTAAAAAGTCACTCTGCATCTTTCTTATAAACCCCTTTAGGTACTGAAAAGCTGCAATAAGTTATCCACAAGATGTTACAAGTCAGTTTAACTGAGACCACTAGACCACTGAAATAACAGAACATTTGTAACCCACCTTCTTTGTAATTTACATACTTCCTTCTGAGAAGGATGATGCATCCTGACTCATTGCCACTGGTATGAACTCACATCCCTTGTAACCGGACTGTCCACAACATTGACCAGCCTCTGGCAGACCACCTAATAATTTGCTGTCAAAAGCTGCAACTGTTTATTTTTATTTCCTTTCACTAGAGCTTTTTAACAGAATGATCTGCGTTTGCCATTTCCTTTTTCACCAGAATCCCGTAGCCCTTAAGCTAAGGTCAAGTTCTTTGAAGATAACTAAAGCAAGAAATCTCTGCCCGAAAACAACTCTTTTGCCTCTCTATTGTGCAACTCCCAAACCCCAGGGACAAAGGGTTAGCATATTCCTCCTGTTACCAGTCACACCCCTTGTTTGCTAGCTCAGACAAACTGGGAAGCAGGAAATCTTCAATTTAAACATTTAAAGTCTAACTGGGATTATTTGCAGAGTTATGGTTCATCTATGATTAGTTTAGTTCTGATAGGAATTCCTGCATCAGCTGCCTTCAGTTCAAACTAGGCTTTTTAGCCTGGTACTAGTCTAATCAGCAGAAGGATCTGATATAGGACATGACGCAACTGGAAGAAGAGGCAAGGGAAAAAAAAATAAAATCCTTAAACATGGAAATATCTGAAAACTGTAATGGAGCAGAGTCATCTGGAACAGTTTTGAGTGTGGAGCAGGAAGATCAGATATGAAAATTTAAACATGGCTTTGCAGCACCCCACAGCTCCGTTCTGCTGAAGGAACTCCACTGTAGAGCACAGCCACAAATACTTTCACTATGAAAGAATTTAAATGGGGAATTTACACAGTGCTCAAATTCTAAAGGAAATAAACTGTATCCCAACTGTTTCTAAAATACCCCAAATCCTAGTAAAACTAACATACTTTCTATGACTGTCATCCAAGTAGACCACAAACAGATGTTTTTGAAATTCATCGAAAATTCAAATCACAAGAGGCAGACATTTGACTTGTCCTACAGTACTGCACGAATCTTTTCTGGAGCTTGCACTGGTGTTAAAAGGAGCTACAGACAACAGGACAGGGGCTATAAATCTGTATAAAGCCAGGACCCACTTCTGCCCATTAGCACCTCAAGCATTAGAGAGGAATCAAATGCAGGAGGTGTTGAAATCTGTATATTGCCTAATAAGCCAATTTTCTTGCCTAATGTGAACTTTCTAAGGGGCTACAATACTCAGCAACAGCCACAAAGTCTTTCACTTGTACCAATGACAAAAATTCCTAAATCCCAGAGCTCAATTACCTGGAAGGATATGTTTTTTGGATCCTTTCAAACTGCAGTATTCGTGTACAGGTGACACATAAACATGGTAGCCTCTTACAAAACCAGACTGTGACTCATTTGTGGGGTAAGAATCCCAAGACAGCGTTACTGCATTGAAAGTCAGTTCAACTTTATCCACCACAGGATCAAGCAGAGGAGCTAGAAGAAAGGAAATTCGAGTAAAACTCTCCATTATTCTTCAAGAATGTTTATCTTCTAACTTGAAAAATGTCTACATTCCCATGTGGTGTTTCTGTTTATATCTTACTTGTATTTAATAGCGGAACAAAGCCAAAGCACTCCACCAAAACTGTCAACTTCACAGAGCTTTCATGCAGTCCACATTATACACAAAGCTGTGACCGCTAATCACAGCTTTGTTTAGCTATTCTAACATGGACTCTACCTGGTCACTGCACTAGTTAAATATCCTCAATGCAGGGCTGCGTATGTTGTACAACTTTTAAATGATTCACTGATGATATAGAAACAACACAGCAAATAATGGTTTTAGCAGGAGGAAAGCTGTGGAATTCTTCTGACTGATGAATTTAGCAAATACACAGACCCTAAAAATGTTGCAAACTTACGAAGCTCCCTGAGATAACCAGTCTTCTTCTCCAGTAAGGAGGCTGTATTAGCAACAGATCCATAGATGTGGAAGTTGTATCTCACCCCTGGAACAAAAGCAGCTAGAAAACAGTGGAACCAATTACAAAAATAGGTTATGGTTTGTTTTTTGGATTTGCTTTTACTTAACTGCTTTCTATAGAGGTCTACGATCCATTAGAAGTCTTCTTTGTGTGCTACTGTGTTATTGAAGCTACTGAAGGAGACACAGCATAAACCAATTCTTAGTGTGCATAATGTGGATGGAACACATGTATTCTGTCTGAAAGGGAGAATTCAGAGGGAGGTTTAATATCTTTTTGTTGCCCTACAGAAGTCAAGATGAGTGTACAATAGACTCCAAATGCATCTAAGAGCAAGATAATTTAATTTCCATTTCTGGCACAGGCAAAGGTTGTGTTTTGGGCTGTTTCATGCAGACACATACCCATGCATCAGGATTCCATGTTATCCTCACTGACATCCACTCCCATTTGGATTAAGTAAATGCAACCCACTGAAGAAGTGGGCAACGTTTTTTCCATGTGTTGCCACACTCTCCTTCAGTGAGGACACAGGATCCCATGTGTTTGTATGAACTGAAGTGCAGTTCCCTTATTGCGTATTGAAATATGCTCAGTCAAATTTTGTTCAAACATGTTTCATTCCTAAGTGAACTCTCAGCTTGAGAGACTCCGGGAAGGCTATACTCTCGCAGCTGTAGAAGTGCATCAGAACAATTTTCACACAGCCAGAAAGGTCTAATGGCCAGCACTGGGATAAAAACCACACAAACTGGTCCTAAGCAAGGACTGGTGTTGAAACACATTATTTGTAGCACACTGACAGCACTAAACCTCTCACTACACAGTGGGTGTTAAACTATTGACCTGTGTTACAGCCAAGGCAGAGTTCCATTTTTTCCATGCTTCATGTCTCCTGCTAAAAGATTTTTAGCTCCTTCATTAACCTCACCACGCTCCTTCAAGGTGTTACTACAAGCTACTCGGAAGAGTTTTCTTCTAAAATACGATGCTGATTTCCAAGGCTTAATGGTGCTGGCTCATATGTGAGGTCTAATTCATTTGTTAGGCAAAACATAACACGATATGCCTTTGAAAAATTACACCTGCACTGCACAGACTTCAATATTACACAGGATTTGTTTCCTAAATTCAGTTAATGCCCACAGCATGAAAGATTGGTGTACAGATATCAGAAAGAAAAATTGTTGAGCTGTCACCTGAGTTGATCAGAGCACTGGAAGCGTTGGGCCCAAATCTTTTCCACTGCAAATCACAAGGCTGCAACATCGGAAAGTTACACCAATCAATAATATAACTGTCATACATATGTCTGGGGTCCCAGGAAATAAAAATGCCATCATCTGTACCATTAACCTCTTCTTCTTTAAGTTCTTTGGTGCCTAGGAATGTACAAAACAGTCTCTATATTTTGCTGCATGAGACCTCAGATTCATAAATGAAGATCAATACAGTTTCTATGCTAAGCTGTTAAACAACAATAAAATAGTTGTGTTCATTCACTATCGGACATATGGGATCTTTCACATGCTGAAAGCTGATCTTTTTGTATGCTGAAAGCTGACAGCTCAAAACCCATCAGTTTTCTTAAAAAGAACCCAACTGCAGAAACATGGAGTCATAAAACAGAAAGTCACAAGAGACTAATCACACACAAGGGTTCCCTGTGAGGCAGTGGCTGCACATTCATGGCACCTGTGGCAGGTTTGAGGCTCAAGTTTAAGCCTAAATGTGTTTTGCTCTGTGGAGACAATCTGTGCAAACCAGACTTTCTCTTGTAAGGGATAGATGAAGGCCCTGAAGCTTAATATACATACAGTTACCACCTTGTAGGCAAAAATACACTAATAATTTCCATATAGCAGTGATGTGAGTTAACAGGCCAGGTTAATTTGTTCCCCTAAGACGATTTATTATTTCACTTAAAATAGGTAGAAACAAAACTCTCATAATGAAAATCTAACTGAAAATACTCCTACTGTTACCTGTAGCTTTAGGGATGATCAGTACTGCAGGAAGTGAATAATTAACACTGTTCTTTGCCATGATACTGATTCTGTAGGAATGGTTATCAATGGAAATCCTTGTGCTATTGTAGGCTGATAAAAAGGAAAGTCTTTCAGGCTTAGAGCCATCTTCTACTTTTTCCCAGGTTACTTCATATGAAATACTTCTTCCATTTGCTCGAAAACTTGATGGTTGCTGGGGAAATAGTTATGGAGGTAAACAACAATTACTTAGTAAATTTTGCCAAAAAATATGAGAGGAGCATTTAGAACTTTAAATAACTAACTGGATGTATTATTTCTGTAAGAATATAAATGCTCGTTTCATACATACATAAATATACAGGATGAAATGGAAATGCAGAAAACTCAGTAATGGGATTTGTCTTGTTATAATACTTAGAAAAAGAGAAGTGTATGTCTGAAATGCCAGGACAATACATCATCATGCAGCTACATACTTTCTGAAATAAGTTATGCATATTTGTCTTAGATTCTTAAAGGACATTTTCATACTGAATTGCTATTAAGTGCACACAGGCTTGTTAAAGTTCATGGGAGAAATTTCCAACCCCCTTGTGAAAGGGTTTGTTTCTGTTTCTGTTCTGGTCTCACCTTCCAGAACAAGGTCACATTCCTCCCACCCTGAACCGGTGTGATTTCCCTCCAGATGTCCAGTTTCCCTGTTGGAGCTGGAATACAGTGAAACAAAGATGTTTTAGGTGCAGAAAGGATAAACTATTTAATTGCTTCCTCCCATATAAAGAAATTCCACCCCCAAAACTTCTTTTTTCCCATCAATCCTAGGTCTTGTCAAAACATTATTCTTTCTCCCTTAATTATTTTTTCTGAATGGATGTCTGGTTAGTTTCCCCAGAAAGTATTTCTTTGTTTGCAGTTCTGAGATGCTTGTTTCCACCTCTGCACCATTCCTACAGCCTTCACTGAGCATTGTAACTCAGTCTCTTCACCCTCCCAGTCATTCAGATTTCCCACTGCCTGCAGTGGATGAAATGGCAGAAACTGGCAGAGGACAAGAGCTGTTTAAAAAGCCACCTTCTTAAATTTTTCTTACTGTGCTTTTGCTTTTATGCATGCAGCAGGACTCTGCTTTAGCTACACAGCAGAAGAGTAGCAGCAGATAGCAAACAGAGGTGGCAAGCTAAGAACGCTCTTCAAGGTTCCCGTCCCAGTAGGCTGGACATACTTGCTTCCTTTGTTCTGATGGTTTGGACTTCACTCCATTCACTCCACCTCCAGAAATGCTTAGCTGACCCACAGCGTACTCTGGTTCTGTACTCAGTGTATGGCTGCAGTCCACCCAGGGTGATGCTCCCATAATGGAGATATGTGTCTGAAATATTATGCTGCAAGACAAAGACAGAACAGTCAGAGCTCAGTTCAGCTTCGTTAGCAAGAGTTTTTTGTCTGAAAAAAAAGTTCTTCCTCTAGATCCTACAGTAGTCAGTTAAGCCTGACTTGGAAAAGGTAATCATGGAACAACAGTCAAAAAAACCCCAAGAAAACACACACGATCAAAAGACACAGAGGTCCAAAAAAAGGTCTGCAAGCCATCTCTCTGTAACTGTCTGAGTAGCAGTCAGAACCATAGACTCACAGAATGGTTTGGGTTGGAAGGGACCGTAAAGACCATCTAGTTCCAACCCCCCTGCCATGGACAGGGACACCTTCCACCAGCCCAGGTTGCTCAAAGCCCCATCCAGCCTGGCCTTGGACACTGCCAGGGATGGGGCATCCACAGCTTCTCTGGGCAACCTGTGCCAGTGTCTCACCACCTCCACAGTAAAGAATTTCTTCCTAATACCTCATCTAAATCTACTCTCTTTGAGTTTAAAGTCATTCCCCCTTGTTGTATTGCTACATGCCTTTGCAAAAAAAAAAAAAATCGCTGTCCAGCTTTCTTCTAGGCTCTTTTTAGGTACTGGAAGGCTGCAACTCACAGCCTGTCAAATGACTACTCTTTACACCAAGAAGGGAATTTACTGAGATCTTATACTCACAGACTCTGGGTCTTTTACTCAGTTCATGTAAGTAGGACACTGTTCCAGACCTATGCACAGCACCTACAGTTACCTTTTCTTCCCATTTTTTCCTCAACTTTTTCCCCCACTCCCCCCTTGGAGACAGGCTGAGTTCTGGTAAGAGTCAAAAAGTGAGCATGCTTTTAAGCCTCTCCTCTAAACTGTCTCCTGTAGTGGCCACCTGTGGCAGCCATTTGAACTAACATCTCTTGACCAATACTTAAGACAGAGCATAGCTTCATCCTGATCTTCATAATGCCTCTCTAATACGCTAGAGGCAAGCTGCCTTCATAGGAAAAGGGCTACAGAGAAAACACAGTATGCATGCAAAGAGTCAGACAGTCTCACTGTTCGTGGAAGAAGTGGAACAAGACAAGGAGTCTACTCAAATAGTCTTCAAGGAGATGGAAGAGGATGGGAAGAGAAACTGTCCTGGGGTTCCCTCACTAGAAAACAGGCACGCTACCACCAGGTACAGCCAATAGCACATAGAAAGCTCCTGGACTAATATAAAAAAAAAAAAAAAGCCTTCAACACACGTTTCCACCATTTGTGCCTAAGACGATATGAGTAATAAAACCATGAAAAACCAAGACTAGCAATAGCTAACAACAGCTGTAAGGCCCATAAATATTCTTATTTACTTCCACAAATCTCAGAACCCATGCAGCAGAGGACAGAGCCACATATGCAGACCAGTCACACTGTACACTTTGGCCAGCAGTATAGGAAGTGTTGGCGTATGAATTAGTGCCAGCAATGGCTGCCCACATGGACTACGTCATCAGTGTAGAGCTTGGGAGCAAACAAATGAAGAAAATAGACACATCCACATGCTCACAAGATTTAGAGTGTATTGATATTGCTGTGGAATTATTTTTTACTCTCATGTCAAAAAGATACTTGTTATGTTTTTGTGTATGAAAGTCAGGTTTCATACCAGTTCTACTTTCCCATTGGGTAGGAGCAGTTCAGTTTGACAAAAGAGTTCAATTCCTTTGATTTGATGTTTCCAATATAATGTGATTTCCGCATCTGTGTATTCTTCCCACAGCTGGAAAGGTGCAGCAGGATAAACTGCCAATGGAAAATCTGAGTTAACTCTTGGAAAACATAAAGTACATGCAAAAGTATTTTAAGGCATTTTAGTTTAGTAGTAAGAGCAAAGACGACATACAAATCTTTCTGCCAGTCTAGAAGAAGCAGATATAAATTAGTAAAAATTAATTTCAAAATGTAAATATAGTAACCAAGTAAATGTGATATAAGTTAAAAAAACCCTTATGTAACTTGAAAATATTTCAGAACATCATGAACAAAGTAAAGTCTTTTTCTGCAAATCCAGTAAAAATCTCTAATCCTTCTGGTGGAAGCTCCTGGATCTAGCATTGTAAGTAACATCTGCTACATTTCTACATCCCAGAATGCAGCCTCTTCACCAGAAATTTTATTCACAACTCTTACATTGACTCCTTCCAGTAGTCACCCTCTGGTAAACAGAGATAATGCTACTCCTTCCAAAAGATTTCTGGCATCCTTTACTACTATGCAAGTAGCATTCAGCAAGGGCAGCAGATCTCCATCTCTCCCATATTACCAGTACAATTGTAAGGAATGAGACATGGCAATGGAAGTGAGTGGTATGTTTACAACTTTGGCCATTATCCTGACACTTCACAGACCAGGAATTACAATTTGAGGACTTCCAGACTCAAAGGAGATTGTGTTTGATACAGAAGGTCCCAGCTACCTCATGCATAATTGGAAATGATAGACTTCAGTCTTCCTGTACTTGCTGACATCCTTTAAGTAAGGAAAATTCTACTTAAATATGTCCAGGATCAGAGAAAACAGAAAGAGCTTTACAGCAATCACTATTTAAAAGGTTAACATCATAAGTATTATATATAATTCCTTTAACTTGTAACAATCACTAGAACTGGAAAAACAAAACTGTAGTAAAGCTTTAATGTACTTAGCATGTTCAATGTAACCTATTTTAGCCTGCCATCAAAACGTAGTTTGTAATATTGCATTGTCTTATTACGTGTCAGTTTACTCCTCCACTTTCTTCCTGCTCTGTTTCTTCCACCCCCAGTCAATTAACTTTTAGAACTCTCATGCCTTTCTGAGACAAATTTAACAGACAGGCATTTAACATATGTTCCTACAAGTCATATGAAAAAGCGTGTCTAGCAAAACTGTAATCAATGCCTCTGAGGAAGCAAGCCCTGCCAGAATGCAGCAGTTATACCACCAGCCTCCTCACCCATCAGTCTGTCAGCTTCAGAACGGAGCAAAGCACACGTTGCCTCCTGCTTCTTCAAACAGGACCACAGGTGGCCTAAATAAACAGGTGGCCACAGGACCCTGGGAACACTGAGATGGATGTGGTGGGACTAGAGGACACAAGAAGAACTGGAAATACTACTGGCAGGAAATACCCAGGTGTTTTGAAGCTGGGGTACACTGTGATAAAGGACAGAACTAATAGGGAAGAAGGAACCACAGCCATCAGTAATTGCTCACAGAATAACCCATTTTATTTCAGTGATGATAAACTACTCTTCCGCCCTTACAGTAGCACTGAAGACATTATTGTCCCATATTAGCACTATCAGTTCTTCCTGGTAATAGCTGCTTACATCTGCATCACATCCCATTGAGAGAGGTGCTAGCAATTTTATTTACCTGCTTTTCAAAATGTGCATCTCCATTTTATTTTGGAAAGACAGTAACATCAGCAATAATATTTTGGAGAAAGGACTGAATTCCCAAGTAACCTACACAAATACTTTTTTTTTTACACCTCCCCATTATATAACCTTGTATCGTGTTGCTTCACATACTATGAGTCAGCTTTAGCAAAAAAGCAGATTTTGAAGCATTAAAGGCTCATTTCAATAAAGGGTCATTTCAACAATCAAATTTGACCTTTGGAGTGAAGCTGTTTTCCACCATTAACACAAATTTTGCAAAGCTGAAACTGAAGAGACAGCTGATAACTAACAGCACAGGCACCACTAACAAATAAAAACTGGAAAGACAAAAATCAAGGACTTACACACTTTAAACTGGGACACTCAAGTATTGAGATCAGAAGGAGAACAAGGCCCATGACAAAAAAACTTCAAGACAGACATTGAAAAGACCTTACTTCTGTAAGTTACATCAAAAACATCCGTGGCAGTTTTCTTTCCCAGTGGGTTTTCCGCAGTCACTGTGATATTATAGATCCTCTGCTGGCCTATATCCCAAGAACAGGAGCACTGCTCAGAACAACTTACTGTGCATGGAACCCTTTTTTTGGAAAACCTATTGGGGCAGGGAGAGAAGTGAGGAAGGGAGGGAAAAGAGAGAAGAACATTTTTCCAAAATGTACAATTGACATAGATGCTGAAATTTTTGATGCTCAACTACGTTACAGCATCATACAAAATAAGGCGGAGGGGGACAATGAGAAGCCACCCAGTACTGTCCCCTAGCCTGAAGCAGAATGAATATAGGTATTCTTACAATTAGAAGAACATTTTCTTCAAAGTCTAAGTACTTTTTCCTTTTAAGATACAGCTAAGTTGCTTTTAGTGATTTCCTCATGGAAATTCTAAACTAGGGACCTATTTGCCAAGAATTAAGCCATTCACACGTCTACCACTACACTTTTAAATGAATCAGTAATTTCAAGTGCACCTTCTAACCTACCATTTTTAAATCACCATCATAATATCTTAATGGAAGTGAGTGATGCAGAGACCATGAAGGTACATGCAGTGATGACCTGCCTTCTGCTGAGGTCTTTTGATGAAAGTTTGTTGTGTTGATGAGATATCTGTCCTGTTTAATGAGTTTCCCTTTCTCTGCAGACCCTGCTGCAAAGCCCCTCTCTTCTCCATTTAGGTGCCTCTGTAGCAAGGAGCCAAGGGCCAGGTCTGATATGCACAGCTGTGTAACCTTGACTCAAACTGCTAATATAAAGCTGTGAGAAAGTCTGCAGAGAGATTAAAAAAAAATAAAAAAATAAAAAATATATTAAAAAAGCGCTGAAATTATAAAAGGTGAAATTATAGAAACTATAGACAGAAGTAGGATTTTTGAGATAGGATTGTCAGTAGCGAAAGGACTCAAGAAGGAAAACAACAGCATGTAAAGTGGAAAACAACAGCATGTAAAGTTATAAAATCATAAAGAACTAGGAAGGCTAATCAGGCTAACTAGAGGGTTAGCAGGGAATCACCATTTTGAGTCAGCATTAGTGGCAATGGATCGTGAACACACATAGTCAGCCTACCAGTTGATTAATTCCTAGTTATCTGTTGTGTGTGTTGCCCAATACTTATATTACACTTCTAAGTTATCTATAGCCTGATTGCAGGGTGTCTTCATACCTGCTGAAAGATACTCAATTAACCCAAAATAACGGTTAGAACAAGGTTTATCAAGCAGAAACTGGGCTGATAGACCCACAACTTTGTTAGAGGTAATCCAGTTCAGGGCGGTTCTGCACTGCTCAAACTTTGTTAAATAAGCTGATCAGTGAGCTGGAAAGAGGCAGGCAGATAATTTCAACAAGGATAAAAAACTTTTCCACATATTTAAAAGGAAAGAACATGACTGTTCCGTATAGCACAAGCCAGAGATAATGTAACAATGAGGAGACTTACTCTTCAGACAAGGTGTATTTTGTTGAATGACGTCCATAAAGATAGGTGTCTCCTCCCTGGCTCCAAGTACATGTTACTACTCTCATGTCTTGAGTTTGGCAGGAAAAATCATTAGGTGTATCAGGTGGTTCTTGTCAGAGGTAATAACCAAAAAAACACCAACAGCATGGCAGTCAAGGCAAAAGTCATCAACCTTTTTACTGTATTAACAAACTAGAAATAATGGATACGTGTAAAGTCTGGTTTACTACAGATACTACTTCAATTATACTTACTCAATGACCACTCTGCAGAGAAAATCAGGATAACACTGTAAATTAATTGCAATCCAAACCCCTCTATATGCTATTATTTTTTGTTATATTCATGCATTCATTAATATAATCTGTATTGTTTTCTGTCTGTAAAAATTGCTGCTGGCCTTTGAAAGGGGGACTGTGCTGAGATTTTACCACATGCACACAGACAATGCAGCTGAACTCCTAAATGGGTAGGTATATTTAAAAATCAGTTACCTGTCCTAGGATCAATTAATGAGATTAATCTGAACACATTTAATGCTATTCTTTAATGTGTTCCATGATAGGACAATGAGGAACTTACAGTAAGCTTCTTTTTTCTTCTCCCTCCCATTCCCTACAGCCATTCCTGACTTAAAACAGCAGGAAAATATAACTGTAATAAAACATTCACTTACTACCCACAAAGAAAACTGCATGATCATAGCACTGCTCTTCGTTGCAAGAATCTTGACAGTAGACGCTGATGTGAGGCATCTCTTGATGTGCCACATTTTTCACAGTGATAAGTCTGACTTGACCATTTGTGTGATTGAAAACATGAACAGCTGGGACTACGAAGAATTCCTTAATGATTTGACCTTTCCTCCCAATGCAACACAGAGTGATATCAGAACCTTCCTCTACAATTTTTTCATTTGGAAAGATTTGTGGTTCACTGTTATTTGAAGTGTCCAGGGCTGCAAAGTAATACATAATAAACAATTTCAAAATCTGCTTATAGGAGCAGCCTTCAACCAGAACACATAACTGAGCATTTACACAACAATCTGCTAATGTTATATTAGCCATTCATGCACTTTTATTTAGGATTGTTCCCCATACAGAGATCAACTTCACATCTAACTGTACCTATATTTCTCTTAAACCCATAAACATGTAACGAAGTCCAACAAACTACCTAAGAGACAAAATGCATCTTTCTGCCTTTCACTTAAGAGGAGACAAAGAGTTTGTGTTCAACAACTGCCTTTACGGATGAACACTGCCTCTTGCACCTATGAACAGGCTGATGCTTACATTCAAAACGCCTGCTTTTGAAGATTATGAGCAGGAGGTTAGAAAAACATGTTCTGAAGCTTATGCAGACCTCAGCTAAGAGAAGTCAACATTGAGTGAATCAGATCAGTAAGGGGATACTCAGCTTTGAGTAAGACTCCTATGGCTTTCAATGTTGGACTCCTTGCTGAATGCAAAAATCAGGGGGAATTAACTGACTTTTGGGTACGTTGGAGATAAATTCTACTCTCAAGAATCTGATCCAAAAATCTGATGACGCCTAAAGTCACTGTCTTTCCAGAGAGCTCTAAATCAGGTCTGTAATGCAGGATCAGTTTGTGGCAAAGAAATAGTATTTCTGATCCCTATCCAATTTCCATTGAAAAAACAAGATCTCCAAGATTGAGGTTAGTGAGAAAGAAAGGGAACCTTGTATCCTATTTCCCATTATATAAGGTGAGGAAGACGAGCAATTTATGTGCCACAACCCAAGTATACAGACCTATGATACTTCTACAGCCCATGGTATCTCCCACAACCAAAAGCCATTGCAGCTCCAGCAAGAGTAGTGTTTCTTTACAAAGTCACTGTAGTCGTATTTTCAAAGGCAGTTACATAGTTTGTTTAAATTAAATTATCTGCAAACCAAACTGCTCTAGTAAGACAGTGTAGTCTGGAAAAAAAAAAGGGGGATGGTGGTGGTTTGTTGAGCAATCGTTAATGACATTATGGGTTCACTCCCTATTCACTCTCATATAATTCACAGAAGTTCATTCGAAGTGACATATGGAGCTGTCTTGTTTGTCTCTTCATCTTTTCTACTAATGAAAGCTATGAACCCCAGACAAAAGAAACATGCATCAGACGATGTAACCATAACTATGTGCTTCCTCTCCTCTCCTCTAGTTTGGGCCAGGGCTGCATCTAATCTGGTGATAAGCTACACTAGAGCCTATCCAAGATCCCATGCCACTCTATGTATGACTGTTTTTAATGTGCAAGCAAGAAAAGCTCTAAAACTTTTGGTCTACTAGCTTAGGAAGATAGTCTGCAAATTAAAAAAATAGCTGAAACATTGCTATTATTACCAGGGGAAAAAAAAAGGGGGGGGGGGGGGGGGGGGGGGGGGAAGAGTTTGTCAGTACTTAGACATGAAAGCGTTCAAAATGGATTCTTAATTTGATGCCATCTCTTCTGAACTGGACTTCACCGTTACACTCAGCAGCAAATGACAATCTAGCTTTGTACTGGAAAAAATAAAATCAATATTGCAAAGCCTTATTGTGCTTACCCAGGACAGTCTCCCACCGACTCCACTGACTCCAGATTTTTGATGCTTCTGTTCTGCTCCTGATTCTCACTGAGTGTGACATACACTCCAAAGGTAAGTCTGAATCCCATACCCAACGAAGAGGCTTTCCTGATTTATCAAGTGTGACATTATGAAACTCCTACAAACAAAGGCCAGTAAGGCAAAGTATTGAAAACACAGAGATGTGTAGACATTTTGGAAGTCAATCAAAAGCAGTGAGAGAGAGAGAAAGCTCAAAGGAGGACAATGTTTTTGAAAAATGAGCCTCTGAAATATCACTTGCTACACGTGATCTCACACTAAGTAACTAAGAAGCTAAGTAACTGCTTACAAATCTGTACTAGCAGTGGTAGAGTGACTGAGGTGCTGTCAAGACTGCTTGATTCTGACAACATAGTTGTGAGTCAGACCCTGCTTCTGATGAAAGTGAAAATAACCACTCTCAGTGGGTTATTTGTGCCTGCTTTACATGGGTCATCGCATGCACAGATACTCCTGCCTGCAGGTGACCTTGTCTAAAGCTCTGGGTTACATATCCCTAGCTCTGAATTACAGCAGGCATTTGCACTGGCCAGTAAGAATTAACACAGGTGATACTGTAGGTCTGAGGCACAGCATCTGAGGACAGTACTACCACCAGTGACAGGCAGAGTAGGAGAATATCTGCTGATTTCCTCAATACACACATGCAAGAACCACAAATAAATATATTCAAAACTGTTACAGCTCCATGAAGACAACAGGACAGCCTAAAGTATGAAATGGAGTATAAAACCCACGAAAGCTAAATGCTCTGTAATTCGGCAAACATTTTTATATCAAATTACATAAATTCAGACAAACAGCAAAAAACATTAAATGTTCTGCTGCTCTCTAAGAGAAGATACTCTACAAATTTCTTTTAGCATGTACCTACTAAGGCCCACCTGGGCGCTAAATGAGCTGCACCAATACACGGCACAGCAACTCAAACTAACCTGGGCACCATGTAGGCACACAGACAGATGAAAATGTAACCCAAGTGTGAATCTTCCCTGGCATGACAGTCCATAAGAAGCAGGAAAAAATGGCTCAAAAAATTCTAGTAATCATCTGTAATTATTAATACATTTTAGAACAGAACACATGAATATGAGCCCCCCGTGTGCCCAGGTGGCCAAGGAGGCCAGCAGCATCCTGGCTGGTGCCGGGGAACAGCGTGGCCAGCAGGGCCAGGGCAGTGCTGTCCCCCTGCACTGGGCACTGGCGAGGCCGCCCCTCGACTCCTGTGTTCAGGTTGGGCCCCTCACTGCCAGGGGGACGCAGAGGGGCTGCAGCGTGTCCAGAGACGGGCAGGGGGCTGGTGCCGGGGCTGGGGCACAGGGCTGGTGGGGAGCGGCTGGGGGAACTGGGGGGGGTCAGCCTGGAGAGGAGGAGGCTCAGAAAGGATCTTACTGCTCTCTACAACTGCCTGACAGGAGGTTGCAGGCAAGTGGGGGTGGGTCTCTTCTCCCAGGTAACAAGCGACAGGACAAGAGGAAACAGCCTCAAGTTACACCAGAGGAGGTTTAGACCGGGTATTAGGAAAAAATTCTTCGCCAAAAGGGTTGCCAAGCACTGGAACAGGCTGCTCAAGGAAGTGGTTGAGTCACCATCCCTGGAGCTATCTAAAAAAACTTGTAGATGTGGTGCTTGGAGACATGGTTTAGTGGTGGACTTGGCAGTCCTGGGTTAACAGTTGGACTTGATGATCTTAAAGGTCTTTTTGAACCGAAAAGGTTCTATGATTCTATACATTTCAGTACTTCTTCAAGCAACCTTACCAGATTCTCAGCATACAGATCTGTGCTGCACCAGAGCCCTTGGCTCACACTGACAGCTGGAGAACTGCTCTCTATTACTGCTTTCCATCAGCAACACCTGCACTTTCATAATATCACCACTGAGAAACACTCTGCAATCAGTTTACAATTTAATTTCTCAGTTATAGCACTGAGGAATGCAGTCACTGCTTTGGAAGATAGACTGTCCATGCTTTGGTATGAGCAGGCTCACTTTCTTTATTGGACCACATTCTTCAGAAAAACACAGAAGCAAATACATTTCTGTCTGGTAGTGACATCACAAATACCCTGTTTATTTCCCTTGTCATGTTTATTATAGTTAACAGACAAGACTATGTCCTTGGATTCGAAAAACTCATTCTTTCTTCCAGCAAGTTAATAAGAGTTTGTTGGAAGGATACTCAAAAAAAACCCCACTTACTTGTTTGTAGCTGTATGGCCCCAGTTTCTGACTTGGCTAGATCTACTCATGGGATGTTAAAAATCCTACCCCATGTATCAAGTAGTCATAATCTTCTGAATTCCATAGAGCTCATCTGCAGGGAAGATGTGGTTCTACAGACTTAGAAACAAAATACTAACAACTTGGCTGATCTGAGAAAGCTTTGATTCTTAACAGTGCCCATCTTCTTTTATTGACTTCTGGTTTCAGAAAAATAAGCCCTTCTCTGCTTTACCTACTTTCTCACAAATAGCAGCTTTAAATGAGCTAGAGCAGTTCGCCAGTTTTACTGAGTTTTAACATGTGCATTTCATATTCTTCCACGGTTCAGTCAGCAGATGACTCATAATAGGTTATAATACCCCTAAAACATGCATTAATTCCCAAAAGATTCTCAGATCCAAAGGAGAGGAAATTTTCTTTGGAGACAAAAACTCTCACACTGAAGTCACAAACTGGAGAAAACATCAGGAGTAGGCCTAAGCCTATGATTTGGTAATCTCCACCTCTTCAGAAAATTTGGCTGGTTTAGGTGTTAAGGAAAACTAGCAGCACAGGGACTCTGCAAAAGAGGCATCACTACTTCTTCCTTAACTGGAAGAGGTGGGTATAAGATAATGGTGCTAAAGGCCAAGTACAGGGCTTAAACGGCTTCACCCTCACTGAGACGACCTTTTGTTCCACAAGGTGAGAGGAGTTGCAGCAACATGACTCATGTTCACTAGTCCCCAGTTAAGGGTAGTAATCATGCTATAAAAAAACAGGCTGTCTTTAGGAGTAATGGAAGGGATGTTTCTGGGAGGCCACTTGGGGAACCTGCATAGTGAAAGTGAAACAGAGGTCTTGAAAATCAGATCTCCTAGGTCTACCCACCACAACGCCTCAATAAGGATATGCAAGGCATAATAGAAATTACTTCTTCATCTGAGCCTACTTTTTTTTTTTTTTTTTTTTTTTTTTTCCACAGAAACTGGGCATAATGTTAGACCAAGTCTGGCACCTATGAAATATGAACGTATTTCTAGTACAGTTTTGTAAATACTGTGCTGTAAATTGTAAACCTACACAGCAAAACTATCTGCATATGCATCTGAACATTTCATTTTCCTTTAGCTTCCTTTGTATCATAAATAACTAATATACCTTTTTTAAACATATACTTACTGTCCACACAGTAGTGGTTTCATCTGTTCGACGGACTTGTATTTCAAAAGACATCACCAGCTCAGCATCATGCGCTGACTTGTCAACATCCCATTCCACAAGCAGTCGCTGAAGAGCCAAATCCTTGGAAATGTTAAGGTGCTTTACTGGAAACAGGATGGATTCTAGGAGCACAAAAAGAACACAAAAATATTAATGTTTAGCTGTTACAAAGCAGATCTGAAACAACAATGGTTAGATGTAAAACAGGTTCCACACTAGACAGTTCTGAAGGAAGAAAATAAAAGCGATCAAGACCCATGCTGTTGATGTCAAAAGCAAAGATCATCTTTAATCTTAAGGCGAAAGCAGGCTAGAATGAGGTTCCCAATTCTACTCAATAGCTGCCCCTGACATTGGGTGCACCACTTCATTTCTTCATGCCCTCAATTTACTAGCTACTTTATGGAAATATTGATCCATCCCTTCATAATCTTATGAAGAGAAATAACAATGTATTAACAGGGACTGAATCCCAAGAAATCCTAATCCCCAGCAAGCCTTCTCATCATCAGGGCAGAAAATCTAGGTTCAATTTTGCTCTCTAACCTAATTAACACTAAACTAATTAATGCAAGTCAAGTATTTGAATAGGATGTTTCCCTCCACTAGCTAGCTCAGATGATAGTCTAGTATTAGGCGCATTCCTGGTTGCTCTACATAGAGCTTAGGTACTTTAGTCAGGGCTGTGGATTCTTCAGCTGGAAGTAGACACCTAGTTATAATGGCAGCTCCATCTTTTTGTGGGTCTGGAGTTAATTCCCAGAATAAAATAAAGTTTAAAAGTCAGGCTGAGGTCCCTTTTGGTGTGAGGAAAGGGAAGTCCACTTAAGGCTAGCTTACTGAAAACTACAGATCACCTTAGAAGTGGTCCCTCTTTATAAATGTTTGCTCTGTCACCCCTCCCAAAAAAAACCTAACTCTTGGAAGAGATGAAATACAGTGCCCATTGATCTTCATCTTCTCTCATTCCTGAAAAATAAACAAAGAGCAAAAAAAGAACCTAAACTTGATTTGGTTGTTACCGAAGCCAGGGAACTGAAATGGCCAAGTAACCAGGCTTTCTCTTTTGTCATGGTTGCTTTCCAAGACGCCTCTGCTTGTTACAAATGACAATCAGAATGCTTATATTGACCAGGACACAGAAAAGAAATCACAGAAATAACTGTATATTCTAACAAAACAGAATTCATTCTGGCCATTCCTGCCCCACTACAGCCACAGTCCTCAGGGACATGATGGATCGAGACCTCAGCAGCTTCTTCCCACAAAACTGTCACGTCCAGTCATTTCTCCCAGATGTGCTTCACTCACTGACCCAATGATTATCTGACACTGTTACAGACTATTAGTGGCAGAAATGCAAGCATTCAGGAAATTTAGTTTGAGAATCTACATTTTGATAGAAGCTTCTGGAAGCAATCAGATATCCAAACTACTTTGCAACTTATCCTGTGGTGCCTGCTCTGCTGTAACTTCTGTGCAATCATTTCCCTACGTACAGATCTTTACATTAACTGCAGGAAAGGAAAGGCTCAAGAGAAGCAACAGTTATAGCAATCCCTGATCCCTCAAAGGAAGCAAATAATACTTTATAAGCTTATTTATTAATTATGAGAATACAGACACTGATACCGCTTAGTTGTTTATACAAGTCCAGCCTATAACTAAAGAATAAATGGAGGCATGTATATCTGGTACCATTAGTAACAGCTTATAAAAAACTGCTGAAAGAAATGGTTGTTTCTCTTTTAGCAAATCATCTACAAACTCTGTTGTTATAATTTTAATCCATTCCATTTTAAAAGGTAATCAAAATCAAAGCAAAATGAAAAACGCATGCTTTCAATCCAGAGGAAACTACTGGCATAGGTTCCTTCAGATACACTTGGAGGGAGAAATCAAGGTTTCATGGTTCAAACATTTGGTCTCATAAATAGAACTGTGGTATCCTAAAAAAGTTTTTGAGAAATAAGTATACATGCACATATATGCACATGTACCTTCTACCAATTTTTACTGCAGCCTTAACACAGAATTAGTGGAAAAATATGAACATGTGTAAAATCCATTAAAACAGAATTTGACAGCATTGGTGTATTTTGTAAGGTAAACAAAAATATGTTTCAAGTGCAGAAGTAAAATTTCTTTTGTGGCTATGGTTATGACGTGGTCCTTAAAAAAAACATACCTGCTGCTTGACAGTTGCTTTTGAAAAATAACGGCTATCAGTTTTATACTACCATAAGGAAACCCAGCACCCATCACAGCTAGTAGATGCCTGAAACCAAGCGGAAGGCCTGTAGATAAATTTCACTTGCCTAAATGACAGGGGAGCAGCAATTTTAGGTTTTACTGGAAAACAGAAATCTTGTTGGCTTCACTGCCAAGGACTGACCAGGCAAAGAGCCAGAACAACCAAAGCAACAAAGTGAGCCATAAAATTAACTGTGGAAGCAGTGTATCTTATGTTATTTTAGGAAGGTATGACAAGATGCACTTCATCTCCCAACATTCTACAGACTTCACCATCAAAACAAGATAAAGGCTGCTAAAATCCCACTTATGCTAAGGAATTGACTGTAATGTTGTTCCTCCCCAGCATATAATCTTAGCTGTTAATTTTCCGGTGCACCTCACCTCTACATTCATCATCCATTTACATGAAGCACCACTTACCAAGCCTCTGAGGGGATCTGATTTTACATATGCAAATAGGTGGCTGACCTAAAGCTCTGGCCCTTGCCATTCTTGTGTTTTCCTCTTGCAGTGCTAAAGCAACTGGGGGAGACAGATGGGCCCGGCACAAATAAACCTAAAGGAAGGGACCCAGCTACTCTCTCAACGAAGCTCACAAGCACAAAGTAAGACTCTCAGGGAAAGGAAACAAACACACCTGAAAGAAGAGCCAGCCTGTTGGCAGAAACCCCTTTCCTTTTTCAGGGTGCACCATTAAAAGAAATCCCTGAGTATCTTCCGAATTTCCCTATCCTCTTTTCTGCTCCTTCTCTAGCCAATTCTAATTGCAAGTGTCACTACTATGCCTATTGCATTGACAATGAGCTTGCCTCTCTTCTCTACATGTGACTTTTTGCCCAAGCTAAAATCTCATCCCTTTTCTTACCATGGACAATATTTTCACCTGCTGCATTTAATTAACTTGACAAAAAACCAAAGGCCTCGTTAGTTTTGCTTTCCCTCTATCTACATTCAGTGTCCCTCCACTACCCCCTTTTAGTTAGATGACATATCACTGCCAACCTCACAGAAATTTGTTTTCCTCAGAGCCTGGCATAAGACAGTCTAGATCACCGGTCAGGGCTTATACACAGTACCAACAGAAAAAACAATATAGTTAAGGATATATCCAAGATCTTGAAGGCCACATTGAGTTACAATGTGAGACTTAAAGACTTCTGTAGTATAATTTAGATATGCAGAAGTACATGTAGCATCCAGTTACAATCTTCCCCTCCTACCAAAGTTAAATAATCAAGGCATCTTAAGGCTTGTTTTAACTTGAAAGCTAACTCAAAGACTGTATGAATAGCTTTATGATTACAACAGAGACGAATTCTGTTCCTGAACAACGGCATGTGAAAACAAGTGACCAAATTATTGTAACATAGTAACTGTTTAGACTTGCCTGCATTACAAAGTTTTGCTACTCTAGGGACATTGGTAATAGTCTCAAAACTGAGCAGCCGGCACCTTGAGTGAATGGAGTGTGAACACAGGAATTCAAGGTTGAAAAGAGACCTAAAAGTCTGAAATAGATATATTATCCCCTTCAGTATGATGACAAGTAATTTATACAAAAAAACACCCCTCTCCCTCCTTCACCAACTTAATTCAGGCAATACAACTTCTATAATGCAGACTATAGTCTGGTAAATTCTGCCTTCTTAATGGTGGTTATAGAAAAGTAGATTAAAAACATTAATTCTTTTTTTTTCTTTTAATGGAGTAGTGCCCAATGCTATTGCCAGTGGCAAGAGTGCAAGTAGTACTTTTAAGTACTTTTAAGTACTTAAAACACACACCTTTCCGAAAAGTTATCTATATTCAACTTCATTCCCTTCGAATATGCATATTTGCTTTTTTCTTTGTATTGGATATATATGTGAAGTGTAAGAAACAAAAATCTGTGCCATCATCAAAAAAGGAACCAACAGAAGCACTGATTTTTTCATAGAGGAGTCAAACAAAAAAAATACAAAGGGAAGGGAAGAGATAGAAAAGCATAGAAGTTGTCAAAGAGGAAATAAATTACTTGAAGATCCGTACTTGAAGAGTACAGATCAAAAACTTGAGACAAGGGAACGTAAATAAACACACTCTGGCTTTGCATCATTGCAAGTTATGGATTCAACAGGCCATTTTGCATTATGGGGTTACAAAAGGTAATTATACAAGACACTTCATCACCTTACAAAAGAGAATAACTTGATTACACATGTAGATTGCTTAATCACAGGAGACTTACAAGTGAGCATGTCCAAAGCTTCAGTTGTTGTAGATTGCTTCCTTCTAAATAAAAAGCAGATGTTCAGACATTTACCTTGCTGTGAATATGTGGTGTGGCAAGTCCTCAGGAGGATCAGTACTGCCAGAACCATGAAGTAAGTCATCATTCATCCACCTTTTCCTGCACAAGACTTATCGGGAAAGAAGACATTTCTATTTATTTGTTTCTTTTAGGAGAAACACATGCCAGACAACAGTCCAGGTAATATTACTGTATTTCAGAAAAAATAAATAAAAATGCAACCACACAGACTCCAGGCATCTTAAAAGAAATTGAGGAAGAATGGATAAAGAAAGATACAGAATGAAAAAACTTGCTTGTTTTTTTAGGACCTGGTCACAGCATAGGGAAAAATACACTACACTTAAAAGAATCAGTTGAATCTAAACAAATAAACGACACAATATCTTCAAACTTTCCCCTCCATTTATTTCTAAGGAATATTAAAACAAAAGTTTCTCCTGATATATTTTGGCTTTCCTCTTGCACAAATAACAAGATATCCATCCTAACAAGGGGGAAAAAAAGTATAAAGGTACATAAGGCCTTGTGGTTTCTGCTTCAGCGTAAGCCTGACTGATGAATCCAGCAGACTTTGGCAAGCATGGTCTCTCCCTTGGCCAGCATCCAAGAACTATATGAAGGGCTTTAGTTACACTGGAGTCGAAATACACATATCAAAGTTTTGGCAAGTTCCATTCCTAGAAGGACCATCATCTCAAACACCACACAGCTCTATCTAGCATTCATTTTACAGCTTTTACACTCACGTTGTGACAGGCTGAAACTGTTTGACTTGCACAGCCCAGTCCCAAGGGACTGATCATATGTCAGATCTCATAAGCTGCGAATTCCCCCATGCAGAAGGGAGAGGTAAACATTCAGCAGCAGTACGGTTAAAAGCAGTCATGCACAGAGGGTACAGGAGTCCAAACAACAGGAACAGGACAATGGATACAGCTGTCCTTAACTTTTCATTTCCATGCTTTACATTTCTGGAGCTGTGTAGAATACTGATAAAGAAAGCCTTCTACCACTGCATTCACAATAGAAGTTGAAACTGCTTAGCAGGACAGATAACCAAGATGACCTTCTGTCCCCACAAGGACAGAACATTTACTGATTTCAGAACAGCCAGGAATTCACTCCAGAATTTCTTCCTAGCAGAAAATTTCCAATTTAATGCCTTAGAGCTACAGAGACTGAAGTTTAATGACCTTGCCTTAGACTGAATGGTTTTGAGAAACTCTGAATTTCTCAAAAGGATCAAAAGAAAAGTATTTCAACTTTTTTTTTTTTTTTTTTTCCCCCCAAAGTTTCTAAAGGTCACACAGAAATTGTAGAAGAGTCCTGGGTGCAGCACTGCAGCCCAGGGCTCAAGCTCACAACAAGCACCCTTGCTGCAGTGTGCCCCAACTTTTTCCTTGTGAGCATAAACATGGAGGCCCCATAT
This sequence comes from Falco peregrinus, assembly GCF_023634155.1. NCBI lineage: Eukaryota > Metazoa > Chordata > Aves > Falconiformes > Falconidae > Falco > Falco peregrinus. The sequence goes on from NC_073739.1 coordinate 70,848,113, forward strand.
TTAAAAGGTGAACGTGGCTTTGCCTAATGTATAGGCTTCTTCAGTCCTTCTTGCCATTATACCAACATCCTCAAAAGTATTCAGACAACACTAAAATCAACATTAATAAAGAATCTAAATATTTTTGAGAACGTAAGCCTAATTCATATGCAACTAATAGACTGTTCCAAGAACTGACTTGGGGAAATCTGCTTTGTTATAGTTTTTCTATGTTTAGCCTTTGTTCTATCATCTGATGAAATTTAATATCTAAAAGGGAAAATATTTTGCTATGTTTTGTCTGGAATAAACACAACAGAATCTTTGTTATGGAGCAGTGAGTGGCAAGTAAGTGACACAACAAGAAGTCTTTCCAAGGCAGATTATGTTAACATTTCTGGTAACTCTTTAGCAGATTTATACAAAATTAATATTGAGAAACAAAGTCAAATCTTGCATGCCCTTTTTCAGAAAAAAATGAAAATAAAACTGCCTTTAAAGCCAAGGGCGTTGACTCTCTGCTTTAAGAACCAATTTAACACAAGGGCGGTCAGTTAGGTTCAGTGGCATAACTCCTGACTTGACATGACAAAAATCTGGCCTCACAGGACTCCTGGTTTTCTAAACATCTTTGTTGGGTAGGACACACAAAATTTGTCATCTATCACTTAAATCCAACATTAAATACAGTGGGAAATTATTGTGGAAGTCATGACAAATCAGACTATTTATTTAAATTACTTCCTATTTGGAAGAAATTTTCTGTTCTTAAGAGGCATTCTCAACTATTCTATTGAAATAAGCATCTAATTTAACTATCTCTCTCCAGTCATTTACATTGTCAGTCCACTAATGGCACAGCCTAGACCAATTTTACTGATGCATAGTACAAATGCTGTATGCTACTAAAAGGCATTATAAGTTCATCTGAATATAAATGTATTTTGGAAGCTACAATGCTTTTCACTAATCAGTATGTTAATAATCTAGTTTAATACTGTATAATAAATTATGATAATGTGTGCAATTGTAGGTATCAAAGAGTTTTCATGGCAAAAGTTCTGGAATTCTCTAACAAAGAGAATATGAAGTGAGTTTAAATAAATGAAATGCTATTTGAGCAAAAAGAAACACAGTCCTTAATATATAATATTTTGACTTAAATCATATTTATGCAGAAACTTTATGCCTATGACTAACAAATTAATCACATACAGTAATTACTACTGACTAATGTCAAGCACTTGTTCTAGATTATCAATAATTAATTTTATAAAATCATCATTTAAAAATCTGTGTCTGTCACAAAGATTAAAAAAGAATCAAAACAGTTGTACACAATACATTATCAATTTCATTTTATAAAAACCCATGATGATAACAGATTAACTACACCCTTGCCAAAAGTGAAAACAATTGAACAACAAAAGGAATGAAGACAGGAAGCCAAGGAAGGCTTTTAGGTATCTAAATAATTCATCATCCTAAAAGAGGCAAAGTACTACCTCTGAGAAATAGTGAGCAACTATCAAATGCCACAAGAAAAGTGACAATCATGACCATGGTTCTGGTGAATAGCTTAGCTCAGATTTGCCAATCTGAAGAATTATGAATACCATACTAGTATGCCACAGTTCTTAACCTGAGAATGAATCACTGCAGACTTTTTTCTTAAGCCTAAGAGAAGTCATGTCTTGTCACCATGCTTCAACATGGAATGCCTGTGTACTTTGTTTCCATGAATTGCAGGTAAGAACAAGAAGTTCTCATGCCAGTGACTTTGAACATGGACTGCAGACGTGTAATTTGAATACTTTTCCCTTTCTATCTACTTTTGTCTTTAAGACAATTTTGCAACGGAATTTCTCTAGTCTATGACAGAATCACTGATTTTCCCCAACTGACTTTTGAAGAACTCCAAGGATGGAGATTCTACAACTTCTCTGGGCAACCTGTTCCAGTGCTTGCCACCCTCACTGTGAAGGTCTTTTTTCTCCTCATATTCTTCTTATATTCAGATATTAATTTTCTCCTTATATTAATATAAAATAACTTCTTCTATTCTCCTTATGTTCATATAATCATTTTTCTCTTTGTATTTTCCTTGCTACAATTTGCACCTGTTCCCTCTTGCCCCTTTGCTGTACAACTCTGCAAAAAGCTTAGCTTTATCTTCTCAGTAACTTTCCATTAGTTATAGGACTGCAGTCAGGGCTGCCCTTACCTTTCTCTTGTCAAGGATAAGCAAACTCAGCTCCTTCAGTGACTCCTAAAGTGCTTCAGCCTCCCAAGCCTCCCAGTGTCTCTCCGCTAGACTCAGTCCAGTCTGTCAGTCTTTGCACTGTGAGCCCCAAACTGGACATAGTAATTTAGATATGGCCTCATAAGTGCCAAATAGAAGGAAACAATCACTCGCCTAAGCTCTAATTATTTGCCATCATTATCAACAGTAGTTACAGTTCTAATTTCTCTGATGAATCTCGTTATTGGGATACACTGCGAAATGTTCTATAAAATGGGGGATAATGCTAAGCCATAAACTGAGGATGATTTGGCACAAAATAATCTGTCAGAGCTACAGAAGTTAGCTGAGCAACACATTTTTCATTTTACACTGTATTCTTCTCATTTCTAAAAATTCAACATCCATGGGGGAAATAAAGCAGACTTGTCAGTCTGTAGCCTGGATCACTGATACACTTTTTTTTTTAAAACTCATGAGTGTATACTCTACTTTTAATCCTTCCCATTGGAAAAATGTAACCCGGGGTATGACAAAACAGATACAGAAGGATTCAGGACTCCCCAGCCTAACTTGAAATTAATCAGTACTGATAGATACATCAATAAAACAGAATCATTTTGGAGACCTGGTGGCAATTGCAATAAAATTCAGCAGCAACAGGCATGCTCAGAGACCTGACAATTCAAGAGCAGTCACTCAAGAGCTGGAGACAGAAGAGGAGCTAATTACCTTGGGAAGAGATGAAATCTCCTTCAGTAGGTAGTTTGTGAATAGTCTAAATATATATCTCCAGGTAAACTATTTCTCCTTCAAAGCAAAAGGCTGGCTCAGATGATCCCTGAAGTCTCACCCAGGCCAATGCTTTTGTGATGCCATGGATGACAGGAAAAAAATTTCTCATTATTCATCTAGTAAACATGCCTAAGATGAACATTTTGTCCAGCCTCTCTTCAAAGGCATTAAAGCACTAAAATTCAACTGAAACCTCTTTCAAGATCAGGCTCATAGTATTCAGGAGTCATTGGCTGGCACATACTGCTGGAGTATAAGGAACAGCCATGTGTGTAAAAAAAGGAAGCCCCTGCTATAAACGTCTAATCATAGCTGACCGCAGAGTCATTCTGTTTTCTATCAATCTTCTTAAAGCCACATATTTCAAATCACGCTTCGTACAACTTTCCTTTCTCAGTGCCCTTTGCTTTGCTTATTTATAAGAGCTGTCAGTCACAACCCTCATCCTCAAGTGAATCAGAGCCTGTACATAGGCTGGGAAAAGAAGTTTTCAGCTTCTAGGATCCAGAAAACTTTATCCATTTTAAGGACAGTATTAGATAAGGACACCAAATCATAAACACCATTGATCTAACAATTTTTTCTAAACCGACATGGAAGAGGACTGCCAGCAAGGCAAATGCAGTAACAATACTACATTGGATTTATGTCATATTTTTCATCCTGTGTTCTAATTCCCTCTGCTTCACAGACAGACTGAGGATAGGAATCACAAATCAAGTTCATACCACGCAGTATAAGGTCACTAACATAACTGATGTGTTTAGTGCCAAAACTTAATAAACCCTTTCTTTCCATAGCCAACAAAGAGACAGACACACCTAGAAAGTAAGCCAGATCACAGGCAAGTTAGTCTTCCAGAGGTGGGTTTTTTTTCCTCTTAAATAAACAGATAACTAGGTAAGTGCCAAAATGAGCTAGGATGCCTGAAGTCAATGGTTTGTACAAAGACTCTGCACTGAAGTGTGCTTCTGCTCTCCTGATTCCTGCAATTCCCAGTACATCCCTTGCAAAATGAAGTGCAGAGCTGACATCCAACTGAGGCAGCTTTACTGGAAACACAGTGTCAAGCCATTGAAAACCTATTGAGTGTCAGTAAAGTAACATCTGCCAAAGCATCCTACAACTAAATAGATGCCTCTTCAAAATAAAATTCATACTGTTAATACAAAATTTAATTTGCACTATTATGAATTCTGAAAAAAAAAATAATAGCTGAGATAGCAAATTCTAAAGTGAAAGAATCCTTCCTTTAGTCCCTGTACTCAGGTTTTCTTCTACCAAATAATTTTAAAGATGGTTTTAATTATACTTAGCACACAAAATACATCCATGTATAAGACACTGAAAGCTCCTAATAATCCTTTGTGATGCAATGAGAGAGCAACAAGTTTTAAAAGCTGCATATGGAAAAAAGTAATTTCTATCATCAAGGTCTGATAGGCATGTAATCATTTGGCCACTTAGGCATAGCTTTATCTCCTGTTTTTTTATAAACAGAAATCTCTTTGATGCATGCTGTTGATTGTCTGAAGAGTTTTGCCAAAACAGGAAAACATTATGTACTTCATGGTCCCATGAAGGCTGGAATCCAAACATAAAAGCAATTAAACAGTGAAAAAATGGGGTCTAAAAACATAAAATGCTTGACAAGCTGTGTAAGACTGCTTCTGCCCTACCAGAAAGCAAATGCTTTTTGTAGGGAAGGAATCATATAACATGGTGGTATGACTCACACCAACAGGAATAATAATTTTACCATGTTCTTCAGGCTTGTAACATTGCTAGGATCTGGTTTACTCCGCTGGAGTAGGGTCTGGTCCAGGCATGCAATATTTAGAATAGAGACAGGTAAAAAGTTTACATCAACAGAATAGCCAAACTCCAAAAAAAGCAGGAACCACACTGGAATTTATGTTTTCTCATTTACTCCGACAGTTTTGAGACTAAACAACAGATTTCAGCTGCTTAAAAGAAGGCAGAAGCAACACTTTTTCTCTGTATGATGCTGGACTTAAAGGTCTGGGCTTGCCATTCTGGGCAAGTCAACACCTTCTGGAAGTAGTAGGAACAGGAGACATTAAAACTGAACCTAATCACCTGGGAGGCGCCGCATCCACACCCCACCATGTATCTCACCCGAGCCATTTTTGCTCGGGTCAAATCAGCCGCTTTGACGCTGCAGTAAAGCGGTGACACCCTGAAAGCAGAGAAGGTTGGTTGGGGCAGGGGGAGTGTCATAAAACGCTTTAAAATTGAACGGCAAGTGATGGTGCTGCCGGGACCGGCAGTTCCTGAGGGGTGAAGCGCCGCCCCCACCCGCACCCCCCGCCGTGACCAGGGATGCCTGGAAAAACGGGGGTTAAAGGGCAGGCAAAGCGTGAGGAGGGCTAACGGGCACCAGAAGGACTAAAACTCAAAATCAAAAGTCCAGAGCGCTTCAGAAAAGGGGCCAGGGTGGAGAGGGTGGATGGATTTTCCTCAGCGGAGCAGGCTGCGCTCCCCTCAGCGAGGGCGGCCGGGTTCCCCCCGCGGGAGGAGAGGGAGAGGGGAAGGGGGGCTACGGAGCTAACGAGGGGCTGCCGCGACAGGGGGAGACCGGCGTAACTCACCCGCACCCGCCGAGCAGCTCCCTCGGGGACGCGGGAAGCCCGGTCCGCGCCAGACGGGCGGCGGGACGCGCCGGCCCCCCGGTCAGTGCCGGCAAGGGCTCGGGCGGCCGTCCCTCCCCGGGCAGGGCGGTGCCTGCTCCCGGCTGGCGGGGGCCGGGTGAGCAGCGCCTCGGGAATTTCCCCCGGCCGCGGGGAGCGCGGCCCGTTCCCACAGGCAGGGCGCGGGCCGGGCCGCCTCCCGCAGCGCCCGCCCGCCATCTGCCCGCTCCTCCGAGCACCCGAGCGGCTCCGGTGCCCCGGGGCGAGGAGGGGCAGCAGGGCCTGGGGCCGACGCAGGGGTGGCCGAGCGAGGGAGCGGAGGACAGGCAGGGCAAAGACCTGAGAGGACCGTGAAGAGCGGAGACGCGGCGCTTGGCTCAAACGGACGCTTTCCCAGGGCTCCCAGTCGTGAGCTGGCCAGAAACCGCACTAGGAGCGGTGCCTCCAAAAGGCCTGTGCCTCTGGCGCTCTGGCCACAGGGCTGCGGTGTCCCCGCGCCCTGGCTGCAGGGAACTGGGACGGTGGCAGGGGCCGCCAAGGCAGCGGGGTGAGGGAGGTGGCCTGGCGCCTGCAGCAGGGCTTGGGGTTGAGGCCATAACCTGGTATGGTGCTGCGCTGCTGTCTCGCACGCAGCTTTCCCTCTCCGAAACCACGTTCAGGAAGGTTAGGGCTCAAAAAGTGAAATTACCCTCTCCCAAAAGCACAGGACCTTCCCAAAAGCAGGAAGAGATGGCAGGAGTTCGCTGATCTGCTGCCCTGCCCTTCAGCTGGGGGTCTCTGCCTGACAGGGGTTGTCTTTTTTGCAAGGTGCAAAATTTGTGCATGTGCTATTTTAAAGTTAATGTATTGAGCCATTTTTCTGCTCTAAGCCCCTTCATTTGTGTTTGAAAAATATGTCTTCTTTAGGGCTCTACTGGAAATACCTGTTAAAAATGTGTCAATACATTTAACATTTTCTGAATCAGTTTCAACACTGCTGCATATTACAGATGTTCAGCCCTCTCTTGCCTCTCCATTTGTGTAGCATCAATGATTTGTGATGCTGCTTTTGCATGCTGATCCACATAATCCAGAACTTCCAGAACGAACAATGTAATAGCGTATCCTTCAAATGCTCTAGACTTACAAACATATGAACTCATTGCCATCTAAAAGTAATGTTCAAAGTGCTAATTAGTACCCAAACCCGTAACAAGTTATTGAATGATGTCTATAAGGAATTCTCAGGCCAGGTCAGAAAGTGTTTCAAAAAGCAAGTTATCATATTTCTCATATTTGAGATGGGGAAATGGAAACAGAAAAAAAGAACAAAGGTAAATCCACAGAAGAACTTGGCACTGCAATGTGTTGAGTGTCACAGTGTCTACAGAATTTAAAGTCCCAAGTTAGGTGCCAGAGTTCTTTATATACCAAATAATAGCAATGTAGTTTGGAAAGGCCTAGAAGAAGATATCCAACCAAACCTGAGACTCCCTTTCTCTGTAACCACAGCTCTGAATTTTGCCCCACCTCTTATAGGTACTTAGTTGCCTGTGTACATACAGCCAAGTCCCAGCTCTGATATAGCATAGCTGCATAACCTTGATCCAGGTTGCTATGAGAGAGCTGTGAGAACATCTGTAGAGAGATAAGAAAGAGACAGAAGTAGGGCTGTTGACATGAGGTAGTGGGCAGTTCAAAGATTTCACAGGGAAAGTACCAGCATGAAAAGGTATAAAATCCTAAAGAGAAAAATCACCTGAGGAAGCCTGGTCAAGCTAGCCAGTCTAGCTAGGGACTAGCTGGGATTCATTGTGTCTGGTTATCAGTGTTGATGAAGCTGGTAGAGGATGGCAACTTGATGATGCTGGGAATACTTTCCAGAGAGCCATGGGAAGTGACCCTTCCCCTTTTTTCTCATGCCTGCCTGCCCAGCAAAGATTTACTGGGTAGGTTAACATGAGTGACAAGTAGCTCACTGAAATCTAGCTAGCTCTTCTGTCTGTTAGCCAGTAACTAACTGCTTTATTTTGAATTGCATGTATTCTTCTTGCAGAGTCTCTGCATCTGGCTAAAAGTACCTGAACAAACCAATCAAGTATGATGGATGCACTCAACTCTTTAACCAAACTAGTGGTAGCTGGGTGCAGGCTCCAGAGAAGCTAAAGGCCTAAGCCTAGCCAGGCCAACAACTTCTCTAGTTCCAATCTGTTCTCTGAAAAGCCAAAAAGGAACAGAGTGACACAGTGAGCATTGATGCATATGAGCTTGGAACACAGGTCACACGATTAACGCATGAATAGCAGGTGCCTTTTCCAAGACTCATCCATCAAGAAACAAAGAAAGTTGTGGGTACAAGGAGTCTCCTGCATACCTTTCCCATTGAATGCAATTTGACTACAAGCCAACAACCTTATGCCATAAATATGAGAGCTTAAGTGAGCTTTCTTTTGAGCTCTCCCTGCTAAGCAGCTGGCTGCGTAGCAATCTCCACTTGAGCTGGGACACATCTCAGAGTTGCTCCTTGAAGCAGAAGAGACCTCCCACCAACGGCAGATCTTTGGTAAGTGACTGATACCATGAAAAACCTGGTATTACAGTACACTAAGTTTTTATGTTGGCAACTTTGATTTTTGTCTTGGCAACTTTTGAATTGTTGTTATATCTGTTGTGCAGTAGGTTATAGAGTGAACCTTGCCACTGAATTTTGTTAAGATGCACTTTTACAACATCACATTTCAATAAAGCCACTTTTGCTGATACTTTTGGTGGTGGTTCTTTAAGCAGTCTAAATTACCCATCTGCAACACCAAGAGGGGCCATAACAGACATCCAATTTAAAGGAGGGATTCACCTGTCATAAATCCTGAAAGCCCCCAGGAAAAGCAATTCCAGAACCTTCCTAGGTGACTTGTAGTGCTGCTTTTCCTTCCTAGGGGCAAAGTATACCAAATATCCAACCTCAGAATCCTAAACCACAGTCTGTGGCTGTTGCCTCGTGTTGTGCCATTTGCCACCACCAAGAAGAGTTGCATGTCTGCTTTGTCACTGTCTTTCAGGGAGTTGTAGGTTGCCTTTAGGTGGTCCCTTAGTCTCTCCTTTAGGAAACTAGCCAGGCTTCTAGTTCATGTTATCTAGGCCACAATCTTGGTACCCCTCTGCTGTATCTTCTCCTGTTTCTTAGCATCTCCCTTGAACTGGGGTACCCAAAACAACACAGTATTATAGCTTTAAGGCAGTATCATAGCACAGCATTAGCACACAGAGCTCTAATGCCTCCTATTTGTTCATTAATGTATCATCATTTCAGGTGTGCACCTGGGTGTGCTAATTCAACCCAAAGTATGACAGCTTCCCCCATAATGCTGTCCTTTGAGTTTCCTTATTTGTGTGCATAAGCTTGGGGTGGGACCTTTTGGTTACCAACCCAGTCCATTTTCCCTCACTTCATTGTCAGTCATCATCTCTCTCCTCATCATTCCCAGTTTAAAGCTTTTGACAGGATGGCCAACCCACTGGCAAAGATTATTTTGCCTCACTTAGATTGCTCTCATCTCCTAGCAGTCCTCAATGTTCAGCAAGCATCTCTTGATTCCTATCTGATTCTTTACTGTTCACCCACTGAATTCTCCACTCACTGAGGGCACCTTTCCCCTTCACCGGCAAGACTGGGGAGATACACCTGAGCTCCTTGCCCTTGGGTCTAGCCTGCAGAGCCAGGTGTTCATGCCCAATACACTCGATGTCTCCCCTCACAGTATTATTGGTGTCCACATGGAAAATCAGCACAGGTTATTAATCTCAGCGCCCAGAAAATCAGCACGGGATGGTGGTCTCAGTGCCATGCAAACCTAATCTCTCCATGATGTCCTGGATCCAAGTACCTAGCAAGCAGAAGATGTCCCTGCCCCTCATAGCAGGGACTCTGCCACTATGACTCACTCTCTGCATGCTCAGCTGGCTCTTCTGATGCTTTGGTAAACAGTTCCTAGGCCCTCATCTGCTTCCAGGATACAGAGCCTATTTGTAGTTGCAGATCTGCAGGCAGAGAAGGAGACATGCTTCTGATGCCAGAAGTTACAAGCGTCTAGCTTTCATTATCGTAGGAGTATCGATTTCCCAACCCAATGCACATAGATGCTGCCTGTCCTTGTTTCAGCACAGCTGGGGATTCGACATTTGGTATCCGCAGAATCCTGGAGTTCTGGAGGGCTGTACTAAACCAGGCTTCTCTCTAGCATCCTCCCTAATCAGTCAGCCGAAGAGAAGAGCTCAAAGCACCCTTTTATCATGAATAGCTGGTAGAACTCATTAGGAGTTGGTAGACCTTGTTAGCAGTCAAGGCCTCCTGAAGCTATCTTTTTCCTGGCAGCAGCAGACACCCTGTAACTTCTGAAAGAGTTCCCAGGGGTTCTCCAGTGGTGCAGAAGAAGTTCCTGAAAGATTAAGAGTATCTACAGGCAGAACCTGGAGACTGCTGTGCAGGCTGCTGTGTCTGTTGGCTGTCTCCATTACCATCATCATTTAGTCATGTCTTTTTTTTTTTTTTTTTTTCCCTTTGCATTCTCCAGATACAAATATTGGCAAGTTTCATTAGTAGGGACACTCAGCTGAAGAGTTTTGAGCTTCTGCTTTAGGAAGGCAAGTGCTGAAATGGTTACCATTCAGGAAACTACAGCATCCTATTGGACTTGTGTAAGAAATCTTAACTGGCAACACACAAAAACCTGGCATTTTAAACAGCAAGTCTACAGAATATATAACTCTAGCAAAACTACAGTAATACTGTTTGAAAGATTAAATGCATCAGATAAATAATAGACAACATGAAGGAAGGTATGGTGTATGTATGTGTGTGCGTGTGCATCTTTGTGTCTTACTTCAGACAGAGATAGTTATAAACTTTGTGCTAGCAGTACTCCACATTGTCTGCCTACAATTCAGGCAATGTAGGGTTGTAGTCACTAAGAATTCACCTGTGCAGAGTTCTGGGTTAAAAAAATCAAACAAGTCAGGGACAGTACTCAGATTTTTTGCCCATTTTGCAAACCCTACTTGCTGATATTTGGCTAGACAGAGAAAATAACCTGGCCTAAGAGGAAAGAATAGCTTGGTTAGGGTTCTGAACACAAGAGTAGTCATGCCACTTGATCTCCATGAGTAAGTTTTTCTTCATTAATTGGAAGTAATAATGTTTCCTTTTTGCATGTTTGTTTTAATTTCTCTTGTCAGTTTTCAGACCATAGACTGCCTCTAGCTTTTGCTGCTGTGCTGTATAATATGATTGGACATGACCCCCGGCAGGATATTTGAGTCCCAACTTTCAAATAAACACATAAATAAACTCATTAATAAATAAAAAAGGGATAAATGAATGAATAAAAAAAAAAGTGTAATTACTAGCAGAGAGAGGCTGCTGCTAGTGATGTTAAGCTTGAATTTCGATTTTAATTTTCTCAATCTAGTCATACTAATTTTAGAAATGTTTTATTTAAATTATGTATTTTCAATATTTTAGTGTTGCTTACCTAAAAATAGAATGTTTCCCCTTTCATACATAATTTTTGTAGCCTCTTAGCATCTAAAACTTTTTTTTTCTCTGTTGACATCTGTGTTCAACAACATGCTTGTAATGGTACATAATCTACTTCCAGCATTTACAAAATCTACCACTGGTACACTAATAATAAGTACTAACTTATATGGTGCAATAAATGTGCCCCTTATGAGTAATAAAAAAGTATTTTTCTGATTTCTTCATCCTTCAGGAAGAAAGCAAGCCATTGGAACAATGCTATCTACTTTAACAGGACCGTTTCACAGGAAAACAAAAAAAATAATTTGCAAACAGAATGTACAAAAGATAATTCCCTTTGTCAGGCACTGAATCAAAGACTTGAAACAAGAGAAATGAAGTAGTTAAGAGTTCCTTATTAACCAATGCAAGTGAAAGACTTTCCTTTACTATGTTATTTAAAGTAAAATCAATCTGTATTTCAATATTTTCTGATTCCCATTAGTGATCATACATGAGTTTCTGGACAGTTAACTAGAGATGTTGACTCTTATTAAAATACAGTAATTTGTACGAAAAAGCCTGAAGTGCTTTCAGTCATAAATTTATGTTTAACATAGTGTGAAAGAGGCCATCTTTGGAGCCAAAGCAGAATGAATCATACCCACACCCTGATTCTCAGAATGTTTTCTTTAAAACTTCCACTGCTAGAGACTCTGCTGCCTTTCGAGACTTCTCTGGCTAGGACCTAACTATCCTTAGTGGTAGAAAGTTCTCTTATATATAAACCAAAACACTTACTGGTTCTTTATGCCCACCACTGTCTGCCTACAAACGAATAGAGACCAAGCTATTATTTTGTTTTGCAGCAGCCTCTGAAATATTAAGATTAATAACAGGATGCCCTCAGCCCTCCCTAGGCTAAACAAACTCAGTTCCTTCAGTGGTTTGAAGAACACTGATCATGATCACCACTGTGCACATCTCTCTTGAAGTCCAGTTCTGAAAAAAGAAATGGAGGGGACAGCACTCCCAACAGAAGCCCTGTCAACACCGTATATGTACTTACAGGTGACGCTTCTGTTCCTACCTGTGTATTTCCTGTTTCCTCAGAAGCAGAACAGTCATTTAAGATCCACTTGTGACATTCTGTGAGCCAAAGATCGTTTTATCTTGCCAACTCTTTTCTTTCCTGCTTGTTCAATTATCTCTGCTTAACCCTACAACTTTGCACTTTCCCTGTTGAGACACTATTTCTCTGATTTGCCAAGATGCTTTTGAATCTTAATCCTGTTTCCTGATGTCCTTGTGATCCCTCATAGCTTCATGTCATCTGGAAATCCTAGGTATCTTCTGTTATATCAGACAGATTGTTGCCTGCTAACAACCAGGACAGATCTTTCCAACTCCACCCGACATTGTTCCTTCCGAACAGTGAACCACTGCTAATTTCTTTCTGACTGCACAGTGGCAACTTCTAAAAGCAAAGCAAAGCAAACTGTTGCTTTCCATAAACAGTGTTCCTCATGCAAGATTTAATTCCTAGCCAGGAACAATTTCTCTTTGGAGTTAGCAATTGCAGAAATAATCTTTTAGAGCAAAGGGCAGTGAAGTGTTCTTGAGCTGAACTGCGCTGGAGTGAAAAATTGCAGGTGTACTTTTCAGTTCAGCCAGAGTAACAGGTTTTGACCAGTATTCATGGAGCTCCTCTAGGAGTAATTTTGGTCATCCCACAGCTGCAGGGGAGTCATTGGAACTGTACAGCCATATTACTGTTGGACTGAACTAGTATCCTTTGCTTCTCGATAGGCCTCTCAGCTTGGAGTCAAGCTAGGATTCCTCGCTGCCAACCTGAACTGTCTCATGAAATGTAGGAGGGAGGAATGGCATAGTTGTCTGCACTTGTTTTGCATCCTGAGTGTCCTACACAAATAAGCTTTCAGCTTTCTGTAGGCATTTCCATTGTGCCTGTAGTAGGTCACTGTAAAGGGCAAGGCCTGAGCTTATATTGAATTGCAGTGTATTGTACACAAACTTGGGTGGTTCCAGCAACAGTCTCTTCTCCAGGAATATCTCTTTGATCGAGTAATAATTGTGGTGCCTAACAAGTGATGGTGCAGGTGTTCTATGTGTCTATCTGACATGATCTCAGCTAACAGGTAGGTTTGAAAAAGCTTAAGAAACCACAGTAGCATAAATGAATGATTGAATTACTGAAGAAAAAAATGATTGGTTATTTGTCATTAACTAATAATCGCATGAAAATCCTTATGTTAAACAGTAGTTATCGAGACGAAAACATGGTGAAATATAAGGAAATACCAACATTAGAATTCTAATGTAACTTCAAGTCACTTTTTTATGTATATACATAGTTACACAGTGCTTAATTTTTGTTCAGTTCTGGTTTTATTCACAAGGTCCATTTCCCCAGTGAACACTAAGATATATGAAGTTCACTTATTCTGTAGATCTTTCATATTTTATTTTCTTCAAGTTGCCAAATGGAAAGGCTGCAGCTTAGCTATTCTGAAGTATTCAAACCCAGCTCAGGATCAAAAAAAAATATTGTTCTCTAGAATCTTTTTATTTATGGTTCTTATCTGTGATGTCATATAACCCAAATTTATGTACATAAGTTTAAAAACAATCTCCTGTCTTTTCCCCACCTAACTTCCTTGAAACCTGAAGATGCCAAAGCTACCAAAATTTTCTAGTGGGGTTAGAAATGCATTTGGGCTCAGCTGAGCACAATAAGTTCATTTCTAACTAATGAGTACTTATACCACATAGGCATTTATTTACCCCTGAGGTTGTTGGGGTCTAGAGACTATCATCTTCCAAGTACCTTTAAAAGTTCTAGTTTCTCCTCTGAGTAGATAAAATCAAAGCTGTTCATGTCCCAGAACTATTCTTTCCTATTGGATTGCAAGAGGCACAAGTAGGCTGCCTCTCCAGTTCCTGTGAGCTCTCGTGTCTTTCTGAACAATGACATAGACCTAACCGGAGGGTAGTGGCTGTCTCCACTCACACCATCCTTAAATATGTGCTTTTAGTCATTCTATGGGGTTGTTCCAACCATGTATTTGAACTTTCAACTGAAGAGAGAATCGAATCCTTCTCTTTAATTTCAGGATGTGCACTCTGGTCAGCAGGCTATTGTAAAAGGATGTGTGCCTTCACATTTAAAAAGAGGGTGTCCTCAGCATCTTCCTGTAAGGCACGAATATGCGCAACCTGCCATAGCCATATCCTGAGAAAGTAATTTCCTGGGAATTCCCCTACCTAGTTTTTTTTTATGCCAAAAGAATTTGTACAAGCTGTATGCTTCTCACACTGAAACAGTTCGATGCATATGAAGTCTAGGTGCTTGGGGGATTTGAACTGATGTCAAGTGTATTCAGACTTTGAGGTTAACGGATAGTTAGATGGGATTCCAAAGGGGAAATTAGCTTCTGCCTAAGATCCTCTTTAGGTGACTGTGTGGTTTACTGGCTCATCCTGAAGAGATTAAGCTCAAGAAGTTCCACTGGCTGTCTCCTCGAATTTAAGACACGGTTATTTTCAGATTAGTTTTTCTTAGGAGAAACTCTCTGCTACCATCTTGTGGTGAACTAGCGGGAGAGACAGCAGGAGCAAACCTTTCCAGATGCGTGGGGGTCAGGGGTTAAAATTCATTCCGTATTTGGGGAGTTGAACTAACAAAATATCGAGAGTGTGATGGAATATTTCAGGACAGGAGAGTAAACAGCACAGTGTTCTGGAACAAAGTAGTGATTCCATTGTCACATATCGAGATTGTATGCTCAAATATTCTGTGTAGATTTTTTTTTTTTTTTTTTTCTGGGAGAAAGTTTGCTAGGAGAGAAAAAGAAGCCCAGGATTTCTGTTTGTGTGATCAGAACACTAGTTATAGCGGCAGCAGGGCTACTTGATGACCTTTATGGTTACGTTAGACTGCACTTATTTAGGTCATATACAACACTGTCCTTCTCATGTCCAGATACAACAGCCCATTTTGAGTGATTATATGAAGCTGGACATACCCAGAAAGAGGCAAAGAAGGTTCCCTGTGGATTTTTGCTGTGCTATGGACCTTTGCTCTGATGTAACAACAGATGTGAAATCTTCTGCCCAGTATCTGATGGAGAAATCATGGTATTTCCCGCTGAAGCCAGTAACAGTAAAGGAAGTCAATGCCAATTTTTATTCAGCATAGATGAAACTGAGGTCACCAGAGGACAACCAAACAAAGCATTGGGGTAAGAAGGCAATAAGGGAGTAGGATGAGGTCCCTTTTTGCCCAGCATCTGCAGAACAAAAAACAAGGATATAGAACAATCTCTGAGGCTACGTAAGTATAGACAGTAATGCTTTCAGATGCAAAATCCAGCATTCCAGTTGGAGATAGCAGCCAGCAAGAGACGACACATAGGTTACTGTCATGGTGCACCTCGCCTCCTTCCCTGGGCAGCTGTATGACCTCAGGAATCCCTGTTAGGCCTTGGTGTTTAAGTAATGAGTTGGGCGGTTAAGAACCCTTTGATCATACCAGCAACTCTTGTGTGGCTGAGGTGGGGAACCGTACTGCCTGTCCCAAGAACTTCTGTTGCCTGGCAATGGTGGAAACTAAAACAATAATCCATCACCCTCTGACAGCCTTGGGACACTCCTGACCTGAACCATACCCTGAGTGGAACAGTACCATTGTCATTGAAAAATGACCGACTCAGATTACGGCCAGGATGGAATGATGCTGGGCTGTGACCAACATCTCCACCTGAGTGGGACACTGCTCGAGCATGCAAACATCCAAGTTTGTGATGCTAGGGGTACCATGACCAAAAGCCGATGATGGAGCCTGAGCTAATACCCCTGCTCCTTGAGGCTCAACCCTTCACCTATTGAGAAATGCAAAGGCATTCAATGTGAGTATTTCACTGAAGTCAACGGGAAATTTTAGTAGGTATATACCTTCGTATATTTGTACATGTATTTCTATATACCTATCCCTTTGCTTGTTTGCATGTGTATATCTGAACTGATTTAGATGCCTCATAACCAGTACAGTGTGTTAGAATTTCAGATCTGTAATTAAATTGAATTAAATTATTAATTGAAGTAAATCTTACTGAATCATTTTGTAAATGTTAAATTAATTAATGATTAAGTGATGCTAAAAAGTTGATCTACTGATCAACTTTAAACTGTGAATAAACCCTCACTGTCTAGATACCCTTAGGTGTAAACCATTGTCCATGTCTGAGACTAGGATTAGACCTAGATTAGAGTTTAGAAGCAAGGACATCTACTTCGAACCTCAATGGGAGGGCCTCCCTCCCCCTTTTACATCTTTGGTCTCTGTATAAATCATTTCAGCTCAATTCTAGTTCAATTTTAATTTGATTTTTCTTCGTGTGTTCCATTCACATAATAAGTAAGAGTGAACCTTCCCACGGAACTTTGCACTCCCACAAATTTGTATCAAAACCATTTCACTTGCACCTTTGATGGTGATTCTTCAAGCAGCCTAACCTAAACCATGCATTTGCGACAGTTTCTTGTCTTCAAAAGTCCCTCTGGTGGCAAGGGACTAGCCTACGGCCATTCCTCAGTTCTGGGACACAACAAGCCACTGACAGGACATGATGGAGTACAGGCACGCCAGACAGTTACTCAAATGAGACTGAGGCAAAAGACTGTTTCCCACAGGGTGATTGTTGGCTTGCTACAGAAATTAGTGGTGTTCCACTTTCTCAAATTAAAACTATGCTATTCTAACCTGTAAGAGAATTATTTGGTTTACACACTGTTTCAGGGTATGTCTGCTATTGATGGAATTGAGAAATCTAAACTAGCAGGCTAAGCGGGCTTGCTGCAGCCAGATGCTTTCAGGCTTCCCTGCTAGTTATTTAAAATGAGTGTGGGGATTTCCACTGTATCAAGCATTGGGGGTAGAGGAACAGTTCTAAACAGTCTCCAGATTTCCTTTAAATAACCTTCTCAGAAACTGATTTGGAATGAAGTTTAAGAAAAAGACACAGGAGCCTACAACAGGCAACTGGCATAGAAAATTTCAGCCTAACTGAGTTTTTCAACTCAATAAAAAAACTGAGAGTAGCATCTTCAAATGATAACACTACCTTATATACCTGCTTACATGTCAGTTTACAGTAGTCAATAAAATTATTGGAAAAGGACTTTGGAAGCCCTTTGGTGATACAAATGAAAAAGACGTTTGTTTTGTCTCATGTTTTGGCTTTGGACAAGACATTGTATTCAACAGTCTTGTTCATTAGGCAGTCCATGAAAAGCAGAGTCAAGCTCTAGAAGAGGAGTAAGCTTTCTCAGGTGCTGTATAACTCAGAATACCTCAGCAACAATCAGAATCCTTTCTTTATAAGGCGTTGAAACATCCTGAATGACAAACCTAATGTATTTCATGGAAAAATTAACAATGCTGGATGTTATGTGGATATGCCAGAGGTAGAAAATCAAACTTCCACTACTGGGAATTAATGAGTTATGTCTTTCCCCTTCCCCCAAAGTTTGAAGTTTGTCTTAGGATGCATGAGGTTTAAAGAAAAAACAAATTGGAGTGCAGAAGATCTTGAAATTTTAGGTAGATTAGTGTTGCATACCATTTCTTCAGTAAGCTGAGATTCTCAGGTATTTAAATTATGCACCACCTGGTGGAAACATGACTGTGTATTTATTCAATGAACGAGGTAACTAATCAACTAGAAATTAATCATAAATTCATAATAGAAGATGATACAATGCAAATGTATGGGGTAATATGTAAAAGGCTGGCTATATTATTTAGAGAAAATGGCAGTTTGTATTCTTTGGATGATCAGGCTCTGTGGTTTCATGGCTGACGTTTAGTGCAGTGTTTCCTATCTGCCATAGTGAATGAAAGAACCTCTGTAGCAAAGCCAGCGTTGCATTGAGCAGTGCATCTAGGCAAGACCGGGGAAGTCTAGCCTGTGGAAAAGGAGGCATTAGAAGCATATCCTGGCGTAGCTGACTGACAGCACCAAGCAATCAGACACCGTGTGGAGTGCCAGGAGTTGGGATCTCTGTGGCTGACAGTGCCAATTACTGACAATTAACTAGAGAAGAGGCAGACTTTGGAAGCAACAGCCCAAAGAATATGCCATCAGAGCTGTTTGTGAGCATACTCACAAATACTGTCCATGCTTCAGGGGATTATGGGCATTCCTACACCAGTATTCCAACCCTAGGGTTGTATCAGCAAGTCTCTGCTGGTGACACAACTTACCGTAAAGTTCTGTTGTCTTCACTGTCCCCACTGTTTCACTGAGAAAACTAAGTGCTGTCAGCTGGTGGGTTTTCTGCTGATGTAGGGTGTGTTTGCACTGAGCTGTAGGCCACACACAAGGTTGGACTTGCAACACTTTAGCAGTGTGATGGGTCTTTCTCTGCACATGTATATAGTGGTTTGCAGATCAATTCTTATTCTATAACGGTAGCTTTTCTGATTTAGCTATAAAGCTTTCCAAGACAGAAAATGCAAGCTAGAAAAATATCACCCTCATACTGGACTGTTTTACTCAGGGAAGCATCTCGGTGTGTACACAGCATTTAAATACACCTCTTGATTGATACAGTATTCCATGAGAAGATTCCACGGGAAAGTGTCTCCCAGACAAGGCTAGGTGGCGCAGTAGGTTAATGCAATTAATGTTTTCAAACGTTTCAAGGTCTGCAAATTCCTGTAAATTTCCACAGCCTCATATGTTTATTGACACATCAATGCATTGATTAATGTGGGAGAACCGCATTGCTTTTTGTGGCTTTTCTGATTCACGATTTTTCGAACTCATCCAAGTAAAAGTCCGCATAGAAAAGCTTCCAAGGTACTTTCTGGACAAAACAACGTAAATACTTTTCTCATTTTTTGTACATTGCCTTCCAAGCAGAAGTGTAGCTGTGGGTAAACAGAGACTGGCTGCTTCTAATTTGGGAAAATTAGAGTTTATTTCATTCTTACTGCCCTCTTGAATACCACAGGGGTGTGTTTATAGATGTTTTGTATACCAATAAACCACTGTCTCCAAATACTTACCAAACATAGAGAAATACTCAATGTCAGCTTTTTCCTCCATGCAAAAGGAAAAATTTCTGAAAATATATTATCTGTGTGCCCTCAATACTTCTTCCATCTGCCATAAAAAAGAAAGCTGACTCTAGTAGTGTAAAATTGCTGTTTTGCTTGGACAAACTCAGAAGAACTACCTGGGCAGTTTTTTGAAGCTAGCTAGTAAGTGTAAAGTGGAATAATTTTTTGTTGCCAAATTAGACTGTAGCAGGCTGCTAGTTTCTGAGATAGAGAATATTGTTTACATAAAAAGCTCAAGATAAGTGTCTGTCTCATGTATTGTTATTTGCAGAAGATAACCAAGTGATGATGACTGAGTTATTTATATTCTTTACAAGAGGTCAGAACAGGAGTTATCAATATTCGAGCAGCAGTATGTGGCATTTTAAATAAACCCAATTATCAAAAAGGTTGAGGGTAACAGTCAGATGGTTAATGTACTGAGCATTTAGCATCTGCTCCTATAAGGTGTCAAGTGCAAGGCACTGAGTGCACTCAAATTACATTAAAATAATAAGGCAACTCACTTCCTTCCAGGAGATTCTCAGCCACTGGCAGGGTAAAGTGATTAGCATCCAGGCAGTAATGGGTAGTAGGAAAAATCCATTTCCTTCTTTCAATTTTTTTTTTTTTTTTGAGGGGGGGTGGGGTAGATTTCTGCTCCTGAAACGGCTTGCAGAGGTTACCAACGCTCTGTAAACACCAGATTGAGAGCTAAATGCCTGCAAACAAAATATCTCCTGTCTACTCTGAGACACCAGGTAAGCACAAAAGCTAAATACAAGAGACAGAAACTGAAGAGAGCAAGAGGCCATGAAACCTTGTATGTGGTAGATTTAAGCCCTTCATTACAATCTATTTCTATAGCATAGGGCAGCTTCAAGCATCTCAGTGTGATGTGGCCTACTCCTTTGTGTGCAGACACATAAGTGCTGGTTTTCTGCTGCCAAGCTCTGCCCTGCACTAGAAATGCAATTGCTGGACAAGATCATTCTGTCCAAATCCCAAGGATCACAGCACACATCTCATTTTAGCTCATATTTGTAACTTGTTAAAGGATAATCTGTTTGTCCCATCATTAGTATACTGTTAAGTGTTGCTACTCCTAAAACTGCCAGAGCTGTGCTAGATTTTTGTGGAATTTTCAACAAATAACAAAACTATTTCTGGCAGGTTTAAACCAGAAGGAAAGTAATAGTAGTATTCCACAAGAGCCCAACAACAACTGAAAGATACTGCGTGGATACAGATGTGTGAACCAAGGTGCTGCTGCTGTAGAACAGCAATACCTCCTACTTAAGCACTTTCATTGAGCCAGTTTTGCTGAGCCAGTGTCTACACAGTTTGCACAATGCAGTCGTAAGAGATACATGCAGAAAACTGCATGGAATATTCAAGAGTTTGAGTGGTAAGACAACTTGATGAAAAAGCCAGCAATAGGCAAGTGTTTAAGTTATTGAGGAAGCTCTCTCCTGGAACCTCATTGTTAGGTCTTGCACAAACATTGGACAAAATATCTGTAAATTCCAAGCAGCTGTGGAAATTTGAAATAGAAGACAGCTAATGATTATATGCAGAAAAGGAAGCACAAAGAAGCAACATTTATTATGTGATAAGTAGCAGTAATGCATTTACATGGCAGTCTAGCTAAGGCTGAAATTTCAACAGTGTTACAGTATTGAGTGTGGAGGTGCTCTGGGGAAGCAAACATACTACATGCATTTCTCAAGCAGTTGAAGTATGACTTCCATTCTAAGTCTATGTCATGTCACCAGGGCTGGGCTGGAAGAGGCTGCTGAGTATTCTCAGCTCCTCTGTGGGAGAAAGTAAGCCGACAAGGGTTTCTGAAGCTGGCACTGTGAGATAATGCTAGGACCCAGCTTAACCCCAAACCACAGACAGATTTGTGGGTCTTCTGGGGAGCCACTGTCATCTTTGTAGAGCTATGCTCTTTCTCCACTCAGCACTCTGAGGGATATGGTAAGTGTCTTGTGGTTCATAGTCCTCCGGTTTAAGGGTCAGCAAGGTTGTCTATGCTTGGTTTAGTCCATGAAAGGCCTTGAAAGAAAATGTATTTGATATCACAAGGAAGGGAAGTCAGTGGTGTGGTACAGAAAGAAAGGTAACGGTCAAAATGAAAGAGGAAGGCAAAATGCTGGCAACAGCATATGGATAGATATGAGCAGGTCAGGCTGGACAAGGCTGGGGAGGGGGATTTCTTAGTGGATGACGTGGGAGACATCAGTCTTCAGAAGAGTTTTAGCTAGCTGTTTAGACAAAAGAGGCTAAGTTGTAGAGATGTTATGTAGAAAGGATGTTTAAAATTTAGACCTAACCTGCAGGTAAAGACATGGGAGAGTGGGCAATGATGATTCCTAGATTATTGACTCGAGAGACTATATGATGTTATCTCAGAAGATGAGAGTGTGGGAAGTGTAGTGGATTTCTGAGAAGGTTGAAAGTGCTATCAAATTTACCAGCAAATGGTTTAAGGTTGGAAAAATCTCTGAGTAATATGATGAATTAAATAGCAGTTAAAAGAACTGGGCAAATATTAGTATATCTGGGTTTATTCTACTGAATGCGTCACACAGTGAGCTTGTTTTTACTGACTAGGTAGTGGGCCTTGGCTCATTGTCTGTCTCCACTAGAAAGTGTTCTTCATATTCTATGGTACATGATCGTGTAAAGTTTATGGCAGCAAAGTCATGATTAGTGGAGGTTTGTCACCGTGGTTTATGACCAAAACTTCCCCATTAAATGCATTGACATCATTGGAACATCAAGTCTTATTCACTGATGACACAATCATGTGAAAGATGTTATTTTACTTCCCCTCAACATCTTTCTCCTCTTTTCTTTGCTACTCCGTGTGATTTTCTGATCAGCTAGAACAATCCTTTGTGTATCGTTACTGCTTCACTGCTTCACTATCAACCTCTGTATTCTGTCCCAGACACTGAATGACCTTCTAATTACCAGCTTGTAACTTTACCTGTATAATAGTTTGTTCCTGTTCCTATCAGACATAGAAAAGAATCCAAGTGCCCTCAAATGTAAATTCCTTCTTACACCATTGCAAATGATACCTTTTGTATTAAAAAAACCCCAGTCATTTTGCTTACTCGTGTTTGTGAGGTGTTATCCCTGAAGAAGAAATAAGAACTTCTTCATTTGATTAGTCCATACAAAAGGAAAGTACTCCTGAGCAAACCTTTATCTACTGTTTCTGACCATAATGCCACCTCATCTGCTTTTTCACCAATTCTATTAACTCAGAAAGTTTTCTGAAGGATGCACAAATCCTACATGAGAATACATGAATAACAACTTGATGATAATGTTTTTGGCCTCAGTGGATGTTATCTTGTAGCCATCCCAAACATCCTGTGTGGGCACAGAAAAGGAATGATGAGAGACAAGTTGCTTCTTTCTTTGTAGTTGATGTTGTTAATCCTTTGAGTGTCTAGTGGATGCTTAGATGTACCTTGAAGAGTTTGTGGTTGTGCTGGGTTTGGCTCATTTTGACTCACAGGAAGGGATCAGAGGATCACGATAACTGTTGTGGTTGCCCATAGCTGTGCATTTTTTTGTGGTAACATACAGTAAAAAAATGCCTTGAAAGCTACTATGAAATTTGCCCAATGGCTTACTTATATGATGGATGTCGTATCACATAGAGGGAAAATTGTGTGAACGCTGGAGAAAGAGGAAATCATGGATAAGAGACAGGAGAAAATAAAGATGTTTTAAGATGACCAACAAACAGTGAGAACAACATCTGGGCTATATGAACTAAGTAAACTATAAGGAGATTCATTATACCCAGGAAGTTTTTGATCTGCAGGATTATATACAAACTTCAAAAACTGTATGACCTAGTGAGTTAAAAACTGTTAAATTTCTAAACTTTTTGTGATCCAGGTTTCAATGATGCATGATTTGTATTTTGGCTAAAGTATGTCTTCATCCATCACCAGTCACAATCTAAGGATATCAGAAGATCTTGTCTGTGTTGCTTTTCCTGTTATTTTTAAATCTCTTTCAGGTTAGCATAAGGTGAATGAACCATCAGGTTGTTATTACTGCCATGGGTATTCAGGCCATCTGTAAACGGGTTGCAGGTTACATTCAAATCCTTTGAAAGTAAGAGGTAAGTGGATCCATGTTCTGGGCTGCTTTGAATGGCTCTATCATGGTGTAATAAATCCCTCGGTAAAAGGTATTTCCACCACCAGTCAAAGAAAGACTTTTTGTCAGTTTCTTAATGTGAATGTGTGAAATTGTGGACTGTGGGACTCTATTATTTTGACATCGATCTCAAGAGTTTAGAGCTAGAGGCAATACTACTACATTCTTCTGTTTGAATTCTTCCTCCTTGTCACATCAGCTTTACTGTTCGGTCTCTAAATCACTCTGACAACTCTCGTGAGTTCCTTGTCCACTTGGCCCCATGTCCATTTTGAACTTAATGTTTCTAGGAACTTCTGCCTCCTTTTGTCCATCTAAACCCACTTATATTTCTAGTTTGAAAGAATCCAGTTTGCCCAAGTGATTTGTGGCTGTTGTCTGCTTACCTTCGTTTTTACTCACAATGCCCCTAATTTTGTCGTGCACCAGCATGATTTTATATTAATTTTCAAATAAAAATTCTTCCTGAAAATGTGGGATAGCATCCAGTCTTGGAAAACTGATGACTGATGATATTCCATTGAAATTCCCTCAACCAGTTATGATTCCTATTGACTGTAGCTTTTAGAAATCTAGGAAGTGGCTAGTTCTTATCCCTGGTAAGTATGTACCTTACCAGCATTTTCTGTCTCAGTGTTTTCTCTCTTCCAGTTTATGATTTCCGTATCTTTCCAAGCTTTATTAGAAACAAGTATCAGCAGGCAGAATGTCTCCTCAACTAGTCTTCTAGAAGGATTAAACCCATCCAGTAGAGCTATTATACTGAGAGGGTTTCTTGTGTTTCAAATGCAATTATGAAAATTTTTCGATGTTCTTCATCCTGATACCTACAGATTTCTCTATTATCTTCTGCTTTCCTTATGAGTTGTATTTATTTCCTAACTTCTATTTATATTAATTAGTTCCCTTTTAATACTTAGTTTCATTCTTCATTTACTTCTTAAGCTAAACCAGACTTTTAGCAAAATAGTTTATCTTTCTTGGTTATGGGAACATGGAGGGGGGGTGTGTGTGCTACATAATAAATACCTCCTGTAAAATTTATAATTTACATTCTTATTCTTTAGTCTTCTATTTTTCTTCTGATAGTAGTTTCTTTAAGTTTGGTAAAATAGTACTTGTAATGTATGGCTCTAGGTGTGTCTATATGTATAAAACTCATCTTGACAGACAAATGCTTGTACTGGAACATAAGCAGGTCTGATAAAGGCTTCTAGTCTCAGCTTCTAATGCAGTGATTTCTCTAATGCTTAGAATGATTTAGCATGTGAGCAATTAAGAACTTTCTTTTTATCATTTGGCACACAGATTCAGTTTGTCTATTAAATACAGATTTTTAGCTTGTACGGCGCTTGATTCCCTTTCCTCATTCTCCGTATCTCTGCCCTTTTCAGTGCTTACTGAATGTATCAGGTGTTACCAGCAGTTAGGACCAGATGGATGTTTAAAAAGCACACTGGAACAAGGCAGCTGTGTTTGGATTTCACTGAAGGCATCTGGAACGTTAAAGGACAGGGAAGCCAGTTTTAAACTCAAGCACAAACAAAAAATGCCCACAGTCAAAACCTTATTGACAATAGTCTGATTGTACTGTATAAGATTAGAGATACCAAATTGAAAGAAACATTGCATTTTCTTCTTTTTAGTACACAGATGCAGTGACAAGGCAAGCAGAGTGTTCCAGTGGTCATAACATGCTTTGACACATAGGCAGCTTGGTAACAGTGAAGGAATGTGACAGAGTTCATCAACTTTACTTAAGAGTTGAAGATTCAAAACTATACAGAGAGCATCTTGATCGTACTTCTCAAATAAGATATTAATTTGAACTTTAATAACCATAGCTCTGTCTCCACAAATCAGCACTGCAAGCATTTAATAATCCCAGGCTGAAGTGGGAAGTATTACACCAGTTTATTTGCTAGAGTAGGGTTGAAGGAAGTGTAATGGGTCACCTGCAAATCTTCTGAGAAGTTAGTAATGGTAAGGCCTGCCAGGAATGATTGAATTTTTCATCTGCAGTAAAAGTCCCTTCTGACAAATGTCAAATCTCATCTTTATCTCTGTGTGCATGTGTGACTAGGAGAGATAAAAATTAACCTATAGATGCTACAGGATATGACTACCTGCTTTTAAATTGAAAACAGTAAGAGAAAAGAGCAGTGCTGCCAGAAGTCATGGATCTTGCATGACATTTCTGTACTCAGCAGGCTCATCACAAGTTGTACAGTCTCAGCAGGATTCCTGTGCATTTGACCAAGCTTCCGGAGACTTCTGACAACTGTGTCCAGGTCTTTATCTCAGTCCAATAGGGACAACACAGCATTTCTATCCTTTTAGGTAAGAACAATGCAACTCAGTGCAGTCACACAAGAATCAAGAACAGGCAGGAATGGATCCCTCGCCCTCTGCAATAAGATTTCCTCAATTTTTCTTGTACTTTGCACCTTCACAGTGGCTCTTTGGCTACCTAGCTCAGCATCCACCTAAATTTAGAATTTTAGTTTTATGGGAAAACACATTTGTACACATTAATTCACAGTTTCATACATAAGGCAGCACAAAACTCTCCAGCAACAGACTTCTGCAGTTTCTCTTTGCAAGCTTCAATCACAGGCAGCCAGGAAAGCCAGGCATAGTAGGCCAACGTGCAGATGTTAAAGACATATCTGCTGTCATCTTATCTTCAGTGCAAGAAGAAATGGTTGCAGCCTCTTCCTACGCACTCAGATCTTGCCAGCTCAGGGGATGGTTAGGGTAGAACAGGGAGAAACTGCTCAAGTTCTCAAAGTCACATGTGGCATAGACCCAGTTTTGTCTTGTCCTTAATTGGTCCAATCTTTATGCTTGGAAAATGGCTTTGAAAATTGTTATTTTTGTAGATACTGGTTTTCTTTACTGTAGAAGCATGTTTTAGGAGCACAGGGAGCAGAAGTGCATGTAATGGTTGGGACTGGCATGTCAGATCTGAGATTGCAGTTGGGCAAAGTCTTCTCACAGCCCTGTGCTTATGGCAGCATGATAGTTACTGAGCTTGTTTTTCCCTCTAAGCATGTTGTGCACTAAGATGCAGAATTTCTTGCCAATATGCGGTTGTGAGATCACACCATTGCTGTCTTTTCTGAGGCTGAGCTAAGAGTGGCGATTTTTTTCAGCATGAGTCAACACCACTATTTGAGAAATGCAGCCTGCCTTTTGAAGTGCCCTTTGTTGTAACCACGAGCTGCCTTTAAAACAGCAGATCTTAAGACCATAAACCTTAGCTGACATGCTTATGATCTGCTTTTGTTTAATCAGTCACAAAATCCTTCTGCTAGTCACTCTCCTCACTTGGCATACAGTAGAAGAAATTTATGATGCTATGAACCTCTTGAAACTTGCTAAAAGAGTAGATCTGAGATATATAGAGAAAAAAGGAAAGTCTTTTAGGCCTCAGACCCTACTAGAATGAGTAGATTTCCTGTTGTCGCACTAGTACTTGTAAGCCAGTGGGCAGTCCTGAAGGGCACCGTGTGGGCACTTAGCTAGGAGACTCGGGACTAATATACGGGACTTGAATGAGAAAAGAGGAAACATACTGGTTACAAGAGTTTGGTTTTCTTTTCTTTTCTTTTTTTTTTTTTTTTAGAAAAACTGGAAAATGGATAGGAAATATTTTTATTTATAGCAGAAGGCAACAGGTAGGCTAATTTTTTAATGATACGGACAGCATTTGTTTTTTTAAATGCTTTCTGTAAGAAATGGATTTGAAGTTTATTTCTAATTTTACAATATTAGGCAGACACTATTTCTATGTATTAAGGCCTACATATTATGTAGAGCCATATAACTTCAAATCCCATTATAAAAATACACATATGGCTCTCAGGGTTATTTTCCATTTTATTCCTTAGAAACAGGAGTTTCTTTTGTTACCTTCATTCTAAAAGCACTTCTTCCACATTTTGTTTTTGGACATACAGATATAACCTTTTTTTGGTATTCAGCATTATTAAAACTTTCCATTTTCCTAGATCTTAGTTTTCATACCTGTATCAACATGAAAATAATACACCTGAGTATGTAGCACAAATCTATGTGTCATGGAATTGTGTTCTTCATTCATCAAATAATTATAATCTCTTTAATGTGTCTATTAATGTTTTTTGAGTGCTGACCACTATACATAACAACTTTCTGATATTTGAATAAACAAATATGGTCTAATTTCAGTTATATTTTTGTAGATATTTTGATTTCTTTCCCATCACCTGTGTTTTCTTATGGATAGAGGGAGAAATCAGGGTTATATTTAAGGATTGACTGGTTTTGAATTGGCTTCAACACTAATTAGGAGATATGGGTCGTCTTTCTTACATGACCCTGAGAAAGTTACTTTCCCTCTGGTTTTTAATCTTTGTAGAAAGAAGGTTTTTGTAATCTAGTCCTTACTCACAAAATCTCTATAAAGGTCTTAGGTCTGCGGGACGTGAAGATTCTTGGAAAATAGCATTGACACCAGATCTGACGAGCATTGACTGTAGGTTTTTATGGCAAGACCTGACATTGAGCTTCCAGCTGATGAATGTCTCTGAAAGCTCTGCTTTTTTCAGCATTCCCTCACTGGCTGTCTTTTAGGAACATGAAGACTCAGTCATGTTCTTCTCAGCATGAGAAATGTTTATTTTGCCCTGACAAATAGTCTCCAGCTTCCGAATCCTAGGAATTTGCAAATTAATTTTCTATTTATACCTAAGAAACTTTGCCACACTGGAGCAGCCAGAATTTACAAATGTTCTATATGTCAGACTATAGCCATTTGGGTTTTGCAGTCAAATTCACTGGAAAGGAATTCACTTAGTACAGACTGAAAAGAAAGTTATTGACTGATCTGAAGTCCTCACACTTTACCTTTTTCTGGGCCTTTCTCTGACCAACAATCAAGTTCTTTACCTCTTGTAGTAAGACAAGTTTATCTGAAAAGGACTGTGATCATTAAGCTCCGAAGCCTTTAAATCTTTTGCTGTACTAGAAAAAACAATAGTGACTTTTATATAGAGTATAATATGTTTTGGCAACACAGTACAAATGCACATTCCAGCAGCTTAACTGTATTGCAAGGATAAACTTGTTAATGCAACTACTTTGCTGTAGTCTTGCCAATTTAGTCTTGATATAATGAGCATCATTCAGTTTACTGTTAACTGGAGCTGGGCAGATTTGTTCAGACTGTGTCATAGTTCTGTTTTTCTCAGATTGTTAGGTGAAGGAAACAGCTTTTCTTACTCATCAGTGTAACTGCAAAAAGAAATGTGGGAACACCTTTAAATAGCTACAGACTTTCTGTGGAACAGCAAAATCATTCCCATTGTCTGAAAACACTATCAGGAGAAACCCTATAAAAATAAACTAGGTTCCTGAGTTTCTTAGGTTCTTGAAAGATTTTGTAACACTCACAACATATAAATAATTTAATGAAAATAAAGTTTATACAAAGTTCCTTATGAAATAGGTTTTCCAAGTCACTCTGCTAGGGTTCTTGTATCTCTCAGTTTGGTCTGATTTCAAGGAACCAGCATTCTCTTGAAGAGTGACACGCAAGGCTCAAGCAAAGGACAAAGAGTCAATGAAACTCAGGGGCAGCAGCACAGATCCTAATTCTTCTCATTCCTATCTTCTGCTTTTTTGTAAGAGACTCTGGGAAAAGTCTGGATTGAAGGAGCAGAAAATGGTTCAAAGAAAAGCCAAATTACGGCTTAATTGAAATCATGGTTGGCAGCAAGTGAAACTTGGGCTTTACATTCTGTTAAGGAAGCACAAAAAGAAAAGGAGGTCTGAAAAATTTGTTACATGATTGAAAGCAGGAAGGCACTCAGTGGTAAGGAAGAGGGGATAAAATAGCTCTAAAGAAGGTGCCATACCAGTCTGAAGAGATTAAGAATGCTTTTGATTCCAAAAGCAAAAAATAAATTTAGAAGTTGCCTGACCCAAAACCCAAGCCTTATTCCTTGCATCTGAAGTCAGCATGAAAAGTGGCTATGTGAGAGAAGTCAGCATGAAAAGTGGCTATGTGAGAGTAGCCAAGTATCTATAAATAAACGTTGAAAAAGGAGATTTTAAACAAAATCTCCTATTCCTTTATAACATTCCTTTACAACGAAATCTTCTTTATGGAACAGACTCTTGTGTTTACATCCTAAGCACATCCCTTTTCCCCCGTGCTCTTTCCTTCTAATACAGCTTTATTTTTTCTAATATGTTCTTTCTTTTGCTGCTGAAGTGAAGCACAGACATTAGTCTCAAAAAGAAGTAATAACTATCTAACAGTCTTTTTTTTTTTTTTATGCTGAATCTGAATTTAATAGCATTTTGTTTCTCAGATAGTTATCTCAGCAGATATAGGTACTTGCCAAGTATTGCTGCTGTCAACATTCAGAAACAGGGAGAACAGCTTGGTTAAAATCCAGCTGTCATTAGAAAAATCTTTCTAAAAAGAGCTCTGTGGGATTTTCATTCCATCTGCCCTTTTTCATGACTTCAAACATACCAGTATTTTCAAAAGCCAAGCTAAGTTCCTTCTAGGTCAGTCATGATCTCCAGGGACAAAATTAAAGAAGAAAAGCTTTAGATGACAGCTTTATGGATGATACATGAGGCAGAACAGACTTCAGTGTTGTTTTCTATAGCTGTGTTAGTTATGCATTGCTGACAAATATCATTTTCAGCAGTAAAGTAAGCTAATAGTTATGGGTGATTTCCTATCTCTTGAAAAGCTCTCCCATATCGGTGCATAGTAATTACAGTGCAGCAGCAGTAGACGACCTTGAAGAAAAGGATTTGCAAGGAGGTTAAAAGAGTAGGTTTGCATGGTTGCATATGCAAGCTCAGAACACTCATCTGAAATTTGAGCAAGAAGTATGGAGACTGGTATTTCAAACTAGTTAGCCTTTGGATTCTGAATAAAGAATGATAAATAAGGATGGAACAGCCTCTGAAGTAACAAGAAACAGTTCAGTGTCACATAAGAGGAAAGAAGGGAACTGGTGGGAGAAATGGGATGGGGTGGGATGGGGTGGGATGGGATGCTCAGAATCCTAGTCAAGTGTCAACAGAACTAAAACCACTGCTTCTTGTTGGGAACAGATGTCTCTGCAGGTAGTTAGAAAGTGATGACCTGGGAAAAGTTGGTAAAAGCTCCTGTAGATTTCTTGGGAGAGGAACAAAGAGTCTGTTCTGAGCAAGTGCTGTATGTGGGGTGTGTAGGTCGTCCAGCACCTGGAAGCAGTGTGCTTGTACTGTACATATACAGCAAACAGCTGGGTTAGAACAGGCAGTTCTCTTAAGTGCCTTTTCTGCCTGAGGTTGGTGGGATCCATGACATTGGCTCTGAGTTTTAAGCTAGTCAGTAAAGAGGACATACGTCACTTTCATAGGGCCTGAGCTGAATGCCAGTAAATATACAACACTTCAGATTTTCCGAAGTTTAATCTGTGTGCGGTGAAGTAATGCTACTTAACAATAGCCAGTCCTACCAATATTCCCTGAAGATGGTATATGTTGAATTGAAGAGTATTAAATGGGGCATAATAAGCAAAGGGGAGCAAGGAAACATGATCTGGAAGATAGAATAGCTTAGTTCTGATACCAAAGCTAGGTCACAAATGATAGTGAGTGCAGTTTTACTTTTGCAGGCAGTACTATGCCTCATCATTTGGCCTTGGCATCCCAGAAGCAAAAAACTTCTTGTCCACAAAGACAAAAAAATCTCTTTAATTATGTCAAATGTATTTAGTTTTGAAGAAAATTATCCTTTTCTTGGTCTTTTGTTGGAGACTGTGGCTGCCCTACTTGGAGATTGAGGTAGTGTCATCAGCCTCAAAGTTGTGAATGAGAGCAGATGTGATATAACCTTTTTGGGCACAATCAGCCAATGGTTCTTGCTTTAGGCTGGGCCTTTGAAAGGGGATAATATTTCAATTTAAGCTTTCAGTGTAAAATTACACTATTGTTATAATTCAGGATTGATTGAGCATTTAAGCATAAGTATTATGCACTAGATTGAAAAAACAAAACAAAACAAAACAAAACACCAACCCTAAAAACCCAGTTTGGTAAATGTGGCAGAGCTTAACTAGATTTTTCCAAGAAGACCAGAGAGAAGAGTGAAGGGAGGCTTATGGCTGTGGGACCTGTTCAGATCCCTCAGCTGTTTTGGGGTTAATCATGACTGGCTTTGAAGGGAGTGGTTCAGTGCAGAAATGTAATTTATTTCCCCAGCTGGTTAGAGAAGGTGGAGTTCAGGCTTTTAACGCAGGATCAAATGCTTTCTTAAAATCCCTGGGCCTCATTTAGAGCTTTGAGGGGCTTTGCACTTCTATTAGTTCCAAGCCTATACAATGCACAACCATTGATGCCCATCTAAAATACAGAAGCCCTCCCATATTAATAGGGGGAAATAATGCCATCAGTGAGGATGCTACAGTACCATAGAAGCCTTTTTGTCCCATTGGCTTCAGCGGGACATTTTATGGATTGGGCTGCTACTCAACACACACATGAAATTTCTTGGGCTTTCAGCAGCTCCACAGTTATGTTTATTGAAGAAATCTGATTTTCCCTGTATGGAACTGCAAAGAGTGCTGTACCGGCCTGGGTATTATCAGCCGCTGAAGCTGTATTGAGAAGCCATAGCCAGAGACTGGTAAAATAAACCTTGAGGTCTAGGTTTCATTTTGTCCTAGAGCTGAACTGAATCTTTTCTTTTGGGCTGGTAGCTTAGAAATGTTTTATGTCTTCCCACATAATGTTTCTAGGGATGAAGCCCTTACTTGTGATATTCTGCCAGGAAGGAAACCACATATTCAAGGTCATGACTGACATCTGAGCATTCAGAGTTGACTGCACACCAATAGCTTGACATGCCGTTTACCTTACAAAACTCCTAAGAGCTCA
This sequence comes from Falco peregrinus, assembly GCF_023634155.1. NCBI lineage: Eukaryota > Metazoa > Chordata > Aves > Falconiformes > Falconidae > Falco > Falco peregrinus. The sequence continues at coordinate 70,880,521 of NC_073739.1, forward strand.
GCTCATGACTTTTTAGTTTCTGGGCTGGACACGAATTCTGGGTCTCTGTTTTCCAGGCCTACTAAATTATGGCTGACCAGCACAGTATAGGGAAGAAATTGCACAGAATATTCTGTTTTTGAGAGACTTTAAGCACTTTCAGGAGTCTTAGGAGACTTTAAAAGAATCCATTTTTTATAAGTAACAGTAATGCTACTGTTGACAGTGAAATAACAGTGCCTTAATCTCTCTCTAAATGTTTGATGTGAGAAGGGGAACTTCTGATTTGCCAAATGATAGTTTCATAATGCAAAGTTTAGGGATAAATACCACTTCCATCTTTCAAACAGTTGAAGTATAATTAGACAAATCTTAAGTACTTCTGAGCACTCTGTTCCAGAATGACAACCCTGATCCCATGTTAGAACGCAACTAATGCAAGCCTCTACATACTGCCTTTGAAAAGTGAAAGAGGTTGGCAGAAACATCAAATAATGATACTTATCTCTTAGAGCACTTTTTGGCCGTAGATAATCAGAGTCTTTCCAAGTACTGTTGCAGTATATTAAACTACAGCTGATAAGTGCAGGTACACCCTCCTTTTTCTTTTTCTTACTGCTCTGCTACTAGCATCAACTGACTCACCTCAGGAAATTGGTCACAACGAGGAATCAAAGCTCCTTGTTGTTGTTGTGAGACAGCTTTGTTTAAAGGACTTTTTTGTTTTTAGAAAAATCTGGAGCTCATGGTGTCTCACTCCAGGGAGACACACAGAACAGAGACTATTCTGTCTTCTATTGGATTTCACTTTCCACCCCAATGCAAGATAGAAGGTAAACCACAGACCAGCTAATAGTAGTGATGCTAGCCTGCATAAAAATCCAGGGAAGAGGTATAATTAGGCTAATGTGCTCCCATTGCATGTATGCACCTGAATAGCTTGTATCCCTACAGGTTTCTCTGCATGCCAGAAAATACCTAGGAGCAGTTGAAGGTTTCCAACAACTCCTTCAGAAAGTAGTATTTAATGGTTCCTCCAAGGCATACCAGAGCCCTCCGTCAGCTACTCATATAGGTTTCATTTCCTTGTCCTGATGTTTTCCATAAGCCATAGTTCTTGTTTTATTCCAGTCAGCAGGTAAAGAAGTGGATTCTCAGACACTCACAAATTCTTTTCCTATAGACTCTGAGGAGTAAGAAAGTAGAAAGGTACAGGGTGAAAATAAAAGTTAACCCTGAAATATTTCCATTTTTATTTTAGAAGTAAGACTGTACATTAGATTCCAACAGTTTCCAGTACTAATTCTCAGCTCTACTTGATTCCTGATCGATTTCTGACTTCTGCTTTGTTTCCCAAATGTAATGTCCTTTAGTATCACTGCCTTGTCCCACTTAACCATTACTCTTAGCACTCCTGACCACAAACAGGAGAGTCATAGCATGCTTAGAAGACCAGGAACTCCCAGCAAAAGCCTGTCTTGCCCTAAAACAGCTGTAGAAATCTTCAACAGTTTGAGAATGAAACAGTTCTTCAAAATTGCTTCAATTCCATGAGTATATTCAGCATGAAGCTTTAGGAGTTTTCCCAAACATGCAGAACTGTTCTTAAGCAAGATTGTCAGACCTGTCACAAAGTAAAGGTAAGATAAGCTTTGCCTGCAAGACATCTAGAGCTTTTCTATACCTTTCCCTTTCTCTGTAAAACTCTAACACATAGGTTATTGCTCTTCTAGGAGAAATTCAGAACCACCCAAAAAACAGTGCATATTTTCTTATGTATAGAAACCTTACAATATATGATTATGTATGTTTAATGTGGTATAGCCATCATATGGGAATATCTTCATTTGCCTTTAGGATACTAGAGTTTTATCCAAGTTCATTCTGCATCTGGACTAGCAGAGAACTGAACCTGAGGGTTCAAGAAACATCACTTTTGGAAACAAGTTTTCTTTTTTGAAAATCTGAAAGTAATAATTTGCTTAGAAACTCCAAGACAAAGCAAGTGAAAGTCATGAGTAAATGAGCGTTCTAAGAGAAAAGAGATCTTGTGGGAAGCTCTCCTGGGAAAGACTTGTTCCAGCCACTGAAAGCAAACACTGTTTTAATGTATAATAACATGTTTTGTTTCCTTTGGTCTGGCTTCTCTCTAGAAAATGCTACAGTGCAACTGAGTGGTAAGGAAAAGAGGCTGACTGTCTCAAAGCAGTTTTACTTGGCTTTGTATTGCAGTTATGTACTGGACCACAGAAGTGCACAATTAAGATCTCACCTGTGCAACAAAGTTGAAAATATCTTCTATCCACCTACTCTTTCAATGATCTCAAAGTCTTCCATCACTGAAGTCAGTGCATTTTCTGAATGCCCAGGCAGCCTAAAACACATGAATCAGAAGGTGGTGTTTGAAACCATACAAAGACCCTGCATGTCTTGGTCCTGGTTCTCCTCTGTGCATGATGTTTCAACTGTTTGTTCTGTTAGAGCAGCCAAAGGGCTAAATCCCACAGCCCCCACAAACCCCTGACTTTCATTATTACACAGCACTACCTATGCTTCATCCTCATAACTCTGTGTGTTTGTCTTTCCCCTCTTCAACCCCTCTGAAGTCATTGCATGCATGAATAAGAACTACCTAACACTGATAGCAGTGATCAACACTGATCTCTACCCATAACCACAAATGTCAGTGTGCTAATACGGAAAAGGACAAGGATCACAGGAAAAGCTGTTGAACTTGACAAACCAGACAGTGAAGTTCAACTCTTCTTTTGGAGACCTGGGAAGATGCCAGGGAGAAATTGTTAAAACAAAACCCAAACAGATCCTTTGATCAGGTTTTCCACCTGACTGCTGCTGAGCACTTTACACAAACGATACATGAATGCAGGTCTATTGGGAGTCAGGACATACTTGTCACTTGTCAAGCCTCCAAAATGTTTCAGCTGTAACTCTGAGTGCTATTAGATGTCTACACAAAAGGCCATGGGAAGTCCCAGTAGGAAGTGTGTGGCCTCGCTGTACTACATGCTGCTTGGATGTATTGAGAAAAGGATTTAAGAAGTTTATGATGAGATGCAACTGATGATTAAAACAAATAAACTGACAGGCTGGGGATGAGGAATCAGCAGCACATGAGCATGGTTTTAACCTAATGACTACTTGCCTCCACTGGGCAACCTGCCTAACCTTGTTATATCTGAGTTGCATCATTTCAGAGAATATTGTCCTTGAGTGATTAGCACTGCAGTAAAGTTACAGGTCAAAAGGTCTGAAACATGACCTGTTAGGAAAGATATAAAGAAAGGTGGTTGTTTAGTCTGGAGGAGAAAAGACTGTGGGGAGGCATGGCACAACTTCAAATTTGCAGAAAAGAAGAAGGTTATAAAAAGTTGCAGAGAGGACAGGAATTAATGGGTATGAATTGCAATGTCAGAGATACATGCTAGAAACATTAGGTTAAGTTTAGTTAGTCTGTCTCTAGGATACTGTTGAATCCTTATCAATGAAACTGAGAATGAATTAGACAAGTATCACTGAGTGACACAGATACTGCAGATGGGCAGGGAGATGATCTAGATGACCTCATACTTTCTTCTGGCAGTAGTTTCAGTAGTTTTTGTAGTACCTCTGTGTACTTAAAATGCACAGAAGGCTGTGTATTTTAGAAGCTGTTTAGGAAGAACCTCTCCTAGTCTTTAGGGTCGCTTAATTTTAGCGAGCCACACTGAACATTTTGTGCAGAAAACAAGGGCTTTTCCCCCCTCTCAACCTTTTTTCAGAATTTTGTCTCTGAGGGGAACGTGAGCAGCTCTTTGCAATTTTAGTAGATGTATGATAAAAGAGGTATATTGTTTTGTTTCACTCCTTGTGTTTGCAGTCTCTTGAGTTTGTTCTGCTAATTTGCATTGCCACCAGGTTCAAAGTAGAGAAGCTAGAGGCAGAAGAATCTTTGTAAAACGTTGACAACTATTCATCATAACATATAACTGACTGCAGTTTATAAGGGTTTTTTTTCTGATTCTCAGGACTGTATGTAATAAACAAACATACTGTTACTATAGTCAAGACTTGTTTAAGCCCAACCAAGAGCAGCTAGTCCAAATGTGTAGACGTTCACCCAGAGCAGAGTGATCAGGGAGCCAAAGAGCTGTCTGATTCTATAGTAAAGTAACATACCAAGAGTACAGAACTGACAGTTCACTTATCAGCACTTGTCAGTGTTTTAGCAGAAAGAAATAGCTCTCTCAACTGTTCACTGCACCCTTCTCCTGCTCCAGTACTGAGCTGATCTTCCAAGTGGCACTGCATCTCCATTTCTCTTCTGACCATATGATGCATGTTTATGAAACTTTTTAAATCAATGGCGTGACTTTTTGCTTAAGAATAAAGCTTTCTGCCAGGTCTGATTAGGGGAAATGCTTGAAGATATACAATGGGATCGTGCTTGCTTGCTTTACTTAGCTTGTGCAGAAATTTAGACAGCAATAATCAAAGGGTGTAAATACAATATGGTGCCACTCAGAGACACTGGACTGAGACCCAAATAACCACGTTTGCATGGCACAGCATTGTGTTCACACCTAGCTCAAGTGTTCCTAAACTCTCCTATAAATGGTATTTCTAATAGTTTGTGATTTGGCCAAGTCTGGACAGATTTTCATGCAAGCAATACAAGGTCTTATATTCTCAGATTGTCCCAGCATTGTATTGCAAGATTTAGTCCAAAGCTTGAAGTTTTAAAAATTAACTATTAAATGTAATATAGTCCATTTTCTCCTTATTTTACTCTTAAGAATGGAGGTGGTGTTTTGCCAAAACTAGGAACAAACCAGAACAGTGTAACAACATGCCCTGAATGGTTAACGTTTGGCAAAAGAAAATGAAGGTAAGTAATAGTATGATTGAAACAACAACTTAGTATTCTAGCTGTCTTGTCTATGGTCAGCATAATTTAAGATCTTTATTTCATAGAGAAAAGACAATGACGAATCAATTTATTTCTGGTTCTTAGAAAAGTTGATAACTTTTAACTTGAATTTATATCTTGCTCCTTTGAAAACTAAGCTTTGAACATGGCATGACCTTTGCATTTCTTACGACAGGCAGGTAACCTGAAGTTATTAATAACAGAGTATTTGGAAATGTTCTAGTTCTGGGCTGACAAATGGCATGCACTGTGTTATCAGTTGGCTCTCTCCTGCATACCTTCTTAGGGAAGTAAATAGCAGGCACACTTGGAGACCTCTGGTTAAGATAATCTGGGGACAAGAGCAGGGGAGCTGGAGGTGTTGGAGATAGACAAGCACAATACCTGGCAAATACCTGCCTACACTGTTTGCAGTTCTAACTTTTGCTTTTTACTCCTCCCTAATCATTAGCCATGTTAAGAATTTTAAATGGAAATTTAAGGGTTAAGGGCAATGCCTTTTACCTTTTTTTCAGCTTTTTCTAAAACCTAAAGCAACTCCTATGGCAGTGTGACTCAGTGAGGGGAGAGAAGGAAAGAAAGTAAAGCAAAGGGACAGTGACATTTGCTGCTAGACTTGTAGAATGCATAAGAATTGGAGCATGGTAGATGTCTTCAGCGCATGGCCACCTTGCGAAAAATAACGAAGACTGGGAGAGAGAGTCACCAAAGTGTCTTTAAAGATCCAGCCCCAGCTTCTTCCATTTTTGGTGTACTCTGCAAGATCAAGGCTATCCAGTCCCATCAAAGACGCAGCTGTCTGTCTCCCAACTACAGAAGTACACGAGTTTTATACAATAGATTCTCATAGAACTGAGCTTAGCACTGTGGCCTCTCCCCTGCTCCACACACCAGATACAGCTGGTTGGCCTCATTTGTGTCGCCTTAACCAATGGCATCTGCACATGTAGCCCTGAGTAGGACAGTGGTCATTCTACAGTGCTGCAGCCAGGACAACAAGGGAGAATTTGCCTGTGCCTCATAGCATTTCCTTTGAAAAAAAAGAGCCCTGCCAGATGCACACTCCAGAACTGCAGCCAGTCCCTGCCTCACTGTGCCATGTGTTAACCCCTGTTTTTAAAGGAAATACATTCCATCATGTGTCCCAGCATGCCTCTGTCTGTCAATATCAAAGTCATCTACAAGATCTGCAAAAGTCCTATGGTGACCAGCTGATTTTCTTTAAACACTGAGTCCTTCCTTTCTTCTTTCAGACAGTTTACAGTAAGACCAGCCTCTGACTTTGCAAAGTCAATTGTATATTGGGCTAAGCTCCCATATTAAATATGAGCTTCATGGGCCATTCAGCCACAAGTTTTATTTGTGACTCCTGCAGCCTAATGCTATGCAGGTAAAGAAATACAACTACCTAGTGAAGAATAAATAAACCTCAGCTTGCTCTGGTGTAGTTTTTCTTAAGTCCGTCTTGGCAAAATTATTATAATTTGATAGTAATATGTCACTTTGGGTGGACCTCGTCTTTTTTTTTTTAAGTGACAGTTTTTTAAAATCTCAGGTGAAAAAACTGTGGGTAATCTCTGCATAAAAATAAATGCATGCATTATTAAATGCTGAAAGATGATTTTATGCAGACTTTTCTGCTGTGCCTCATTATCAAGTAAATATCATAGACCCACTGCATGAGTCCATGCAAGTGAAAACTTATGACAGGTAATTTCTTGGATGCGTTTTGCCTTACGGCAAGGATTGTCTGTAAAAAGGCTATGACTTTCCAAAACTGAGTCATCCTTTGTATGCAAAACAGCTAAAAACAAGAAGATACAACAGAGAATTTAAGATTACATCTTTCATATGTTTAAAATCCTTTTTCTTCCTAAGGATCCAGTGTTTATAAACATATGAAAACATATGAAAATCCCTAGAATGTGCCTGATAATAAGATTTTACCTAAATTTGATATCTGTTAGGTGAAATTCAGAACCAAGGTTTCCCAAGACAGAGCACCTCTTCAGCATACCAAAAATAATGTGGTAGGCAAGATAAAGAATATATTTTCTCTTTCCTCCTCCTTCCCTGAAGGCCAAATCATTATTCTGACTGCTTAATAAGAACTGTCATGCTCACAAGCCTATTAAGCAGACAAGACTTGCCCAGTACCCTGTTTCTGACAGGGACCAGTAACATATGGCTAGCAGGAGCTAGAATGTGACCTGTTGCCTGGTATACTGTCCTAGTTGTTGGTCTTTGGCAGCTGAATGACTTCATGAGCCTGTGGCTGCATCTGGACAGTGTCTAACAGCCACTGACATATTCAGTGTAATAATCTTCAATCATTTCTTGAGCCTGCAAGGCTTGCAGTTTACTTTGTCTTGTCTGCGCATTCTCCTGGGAGAAGCAGGTCAAGCAAAAGAGAGGATGCTCGGTTTTGATGGCCCCCTCTTGAAGAGCACCTGAATGTGCGCACCAGGAGCAGGACAGAAAGGTGGGGAAATAGCACTTTCTACAGTATGGGATGGAGCAGGCAGAAGAGAAGCAGTAAGGTTCTATTTCTGTTTCTAAATGAGAGAGGCTTAGCCAAGGAGCTCAGATACTGAGCTGCTGCTTAGTTGCTAGCACACTCTGGTACAGTTTTGGACTGTGCCAGCTAGCACCCTCTGAAATACTGCCTGAGTTTGGTCCAGGTGATAGCATGTGCCAGGCTATTCCCAATAGGTATCCATAGGCTGAAGCCCTACCTCTGAACACAGCCTTTCTTCTGTTCTTAGGTATCTTAGATTGAAAGAAAAAAACATGCAAAAAATATTTTAGAGACACATAATCATGACAAGGAACACAAAGGAGACCCAAAGCCAGCTCTGTACAGTGTGAACACTGCTGTTTGGCCCAGGCATGGCAGCAGTCCCTGCCCTTGTGTCACCTAACAGGGTAAGTAGGTCCAGAGAGACTGGGAAGCTGATGAGAAAATCAGGAAGCACATCCCCATTCAGACCTCAGAGGCGGCAGAGAAAGTGCTTTTTTTACAAACCTGAGGACTTGTGTGGAACTGGTTACATGGCAGAAATGTACTACACTGCTGTAGTGAGGGTAAGCGTGAATCCAACAGCAAGGTAGGAGGCTTATAAACCTTATTAATATCTTTCTGTCTCAGTATGACCTTCTCTACTTTAAACCAAGTTTATTCTCATTTATGTCCCTTCATCTCAAAAATGTTGAAGCTTAGCCAAACTCAAACTACTGAAGCCTTCACAGAGGGGTCCTGAAGTCTCCATTACACCCGTGCTTGAAACACCCATAAAACACTGACTTGAGCTGTAACTTTCAGCTGAAGGTACCTTTCCTGAACAGGACAGTTGCCTTGTTTCACAGAAAAAATTATCAGGAAAATTCTACAGTCAGTCCTCTGTGTAAATTGTCATCTGTACTACTTCCTTTTATTCATCATTGAACTCGTATAGCATGGTACTCAGGAACAGGGCCTGTGCCACACAACCTTGGTAATGCAGCCCTGAAAGGCTGATGGACAAGACGTGCAGGTAACTCTTTTCTTTAATCACAGGTATAGAGGCCATAAAGGGCCTCACATAAATTTCTCCTCAAAAGGGCATTGCTCTTCTACATTATGTTTCATCATCATCCTGATTCAACCAAGCTGTGCCAAGCACCGTTTTCAGATAACTCAACCTGACACACTGAATTTAATGACATCTCTTCCAGACTGTTCCCACTGGCTAGCACTAGCTACATGTGGTTAAAACTACATTGGTTCTTTCAGTTTCTTGTCTTCAGAAACCCAAATATATTTTTTCTGGAAATGGAAAAAATATCTTTCAGCAGACAGATTTCTGTAACAATATCGCCTTCTGTCACTGAATTCACATATTTTGCTTCATAATTGATCTCATAAAAGTTGATTTCTCATCTCTTTAAAAAGAAATACTTATATCAGAAGGAAAACACAAAACCCATATGAGCATTTAAAAGGAGAAGAAACATTTGCTGAAAACACTGCATATTTGGCATATGTATAACAAATATTTACACTTTCTCCTTCATCTGCTCAGTGGCCACTTCATTCCTGCCAAGGACAGAATACAACAGCCAGATAAAGACAGATATGTAACCTGAGAAAACCAAGAAATCTTGATGGTGCTAAATATATTCACCCTATAAATTACTTCAGATGCCTCTCTCTCTGAATCCACAACCCTGTCAGCACTTTCCGACACTTCATCAATTTGTTGTGGAGAATGAAATGGAATGCTAACTTGGGACTGTTCCTTTTTTCCATTGGCACCCTCTGGTGCCACTAAATCACTAGCCCCCCAGGTTGTTACAGTGGAGAAGTCAACATAGTGAACTTAGCTAGACAAACTGGGGCCTAATGTGAAGTGTTCAGCTGAACTCTTACTCCACATGGGGAATATTCACACAGAAAACATTAATAAAATTTATGAGCGTGTTGAGAAGAGGCAAAACCAATCCCTTGAATAAAAAATGAAAGGGACAAAAGTAGAAGTATTTTATTCTTGGCTTGTTTCCTGGTTCAGAATGGTTAACAACATACAGATTATTTTCTCTGCTGCAAATGGCATTTGCTAACTTGCAGGTCAAGATTAACTGACAGTAATAATATATGCTCCAAGAAAAAAGATTTTAGATGTTCAGTGCTCATAAGATGGTGAATTCACTGTTTTCACTGTCTTCCTCAGGGCACCTTCAGAAGCATAAATCTACTTTTCATAGAGTACATTAGCAACTTGATGCACAGGGACTTCACACCGTAACACCAATTAAACAATGAAAGTTCTACAACTGCGTCCCACATGCCTTCAGCTAATGGTGTTTGAACTCATTTTCCTTTATGAGTTTTTCTCTATTTTTTTATTTTTTATGTCATTAAGAAATGCAGTACAATTTGCATGTTTTGCAGTCACTGTGTCCACACTAACCATGTGTTTTTCCTCATCAGCTGAATTTCAGCAGAATTACTCTGCATGCTCTGATGGGTAGGACAGAAACTATTGACATACTGCATTGATCTCCACTACTGTCTCCATTTGCCAAATTGCAGCCTGACTTTGCTCATTTATGGCAGGTTCTATTAGTTTACTTACTGCCTTCTCTTTTCTTGATCACGCTTTGCATCTTGTTTTTCTGTAAGTGCTTTCCTTTTCTCTCCTTTCTACCTACTATCTTGATTTTCTTCTCAAATGTGTAATCAACAAAGTATTTTCTCATTATATATTAATGGCCTGCATGTTCCCAAAGCTTTTATCAGATCTTTTTACCTAAAAAAAAACCATGCAGGGTAGATGTATCACAGGTCTTCAAAACAGAGCTGTTTTTGTTTTATCAGTGACATATTGCCTGTTCATTTAGTCATTTACATAAGATTATATGCTCTTCTAAACAAATTCTGACTCATGTAGGTATCATTACATACATGAGAACTTCAGGAAATTTCTCTGTTTTTACAGTGCAGGTGCTGAGATTGCAGTTTGGCCTGATGCATTGAATAGAAATATGCAAGCATTTGTAAAAAAGACCAGTAGTTTTGGGTTTGATCATACATGCACTCACTCTAGTAGGGGAAGGATCCCTAAAATCTGGCTCTGTCTTGTGTATCAAGGAGCAGCAAGAGCAGGCCACTCTACAAGGTAGGACAGACCAACAGTGATGACAGCAGAGCACAGGTTCATCTCAACTGAACAGGCTGGGCAGAATAAGGCCGCTGATAACTGGTTCCATCAATAGCTCCACATGTGGGGAGTTGGTAAATGAGGTTCAGGGTCCATCCAGGGAGTCTAGTCAGGAGCAGCAGGAGGTGGGAACCAGAGGCAAGACTGTAAACCAGGCTACAGCACGGGTCAAAGAGTCATCTGGCAGGTAGGGCAGAAGGTAGGTACGCTAACAACATAGCTCAGGCAGGGAGTGAAAGGACCAGATCTGAGCCTACGTGTAGCTCCTGAGCCTTGGGTAAAGGCTGGAGGTCCCAGGTGAGGCTGGTCAGAGCAATTAAGACCTATTGGTACATTCACAGTCCTGACAGTGTGGTCTTGGACGAGTTTCTTAGTCCCAGGTTTTTCCGCTATTTCGTCTAATTCCTACCTCCTTCAAAATCAGAATCAAATGAGCTGTTTAAATGACTTTAGAAATCTGGCTGTAAGTGCAAATGATACTTAGCTGTTACACACTTAAGAAGCTTTCAAGTACATCCCTGAGGTCAGTAAGGCCACGTATTTAGTCAGCAAATGTTTGTATTGGATTTTAGCTTTAATCTCTCTGTCTCTTAGCTTTGTTGTCTTTAAGATGGTGTTCTTCTGAAGATTAATTCACCTCTGTCTTGCATGCAAAGAGGAAAAATTTCTACAAAATGCTATGCTGTTATGCTATAAACTGTTATGCTAAAGGTTACTTTACCTGCTAATCCTAACATTAGAATAGATATTCACACCATATAAACTGAATGGTAGAAGAGATCCTGTAGAATCCATTCAGACTTCACCTCCATGTGCTTTGATTAGCTCCTTCTGTGCTAACAAGCACGTATAAAGTCAAAACTAGGGAAGTTTCCTTACAGTGCTTCAGTAGTGAGACAGAGGAGCAGCGCAAGGAAGCATGAACCTCAGGTGTGTGAAGCTTGACAGATCCATAGGTTTTTGTAATAAATAACCTGAACCCCCACGGTGCCTCATGAACCGTCCAAGACAGCCAGAAGAGAGCACATGAGAGCACAAGTATGAGATGAGACTGAGTTCAGACTGAATGTACTTTGTAACAGATAGAGACTGGTCCTCAATGCCCAGGGGACAGAACCTATTGCACTATTGATCTTGCAAGTTCCAAATGCCATCACCACCTTCGACTTCAGAATTGCAGCTGAGACATTTGGCAGGGCATCGAGGACATCTGTGGGAGAAGAGGAAGAGATTGTCATACTTGAAAGTAAAAAAGGGTAGGGAATACAGATCAACCTCTAATGCAATCCTTGATGTCTATATCTAGTGAATATTATGCACTTATTTGTCATTTTGAAGGCTCCTTTTTGATTTTTAACAGTTCAGCTATGTGGCTATATAGCTGAGTTACTAATTTTGTAGTAATGCTATCTTTGGAAGGTGAGCCATTACTAGCTGATTGCTATAGCAGTATGTTGAGCCAAATTTACCCTGACATGACTGCTTTGCTCAGGGCAGCCACACAGATCTGTTTATGGGATTTCCAGACAGCAATTCACATCCTCCCAATACCAAACACTTTCTATTTCAGTTCCGTGTATCCAGGCTTGGCTCAACACTGCATTACCCCACATTTATGCTGGTAGAACTCCTCTGGTATAAAACTGGAAGAACACAGTGATAAAATAGGCTTCCTATTGTCATTTTCAGGACACTAAGATACTTCCCTGAGATAAGGATGAACAGACATATCCTGTTGCAAATTGCTGCCTCAGCATGTGGTTTTCACTTGTTTTGTATCCTTGAAGCTTTTAAGTATTTGCTGTATGTTTCTGAGCACCCCTATTAGATTACTCTGATTTGGTTTTTCCCACAGAAAACCAGCATTAAGTGGTCCTTTTCCCAGCAATAACAATCTCATTTACTATAAATTATTTTATTTGTAGTACCTTGGAGACACACTAATGCTTTTACATAATAAAAGAACCATTTATTTCCAAATATTTTAAAGCTTGTTTTCAGTGTTTTTGGGTTTTGGGGTTTTTTTTGTATAGTTGGTTGGGGTTTTTTTGTTATCTTTGAAGTGGAAGTCATTTAATTTGATGTGGAAATAATTGCTATTAAAAAAATAATTTATAAAAGTGTATGTGTAACATACGAAAGGATAGAAACAAGGTAACACCTATTTCTTAAACATATAAAGGAAATTATGAACTTTGTATAGATAAATAAAATTAAAAGTACATGAAACAGGTAAACTCTGCACTGGACTGAGCCTTCTGTTGACATTTACATTAAAGTTTACAGCTGCCTACATAAAAAATGATGTCTGGTAATAAGGCAGGTTTTTGAAATAAAACTTGCACCAGCATGATTATGATTTCTTGGCAAGTCTGGCTAAAAGGAGGAAAATTTAAAACCCAATTTTAGAGGGAGGGTGAGGTAATGGTACAGGCTATGAATTTGTATAATCCTTCTTTCCTAATCCGAGCAATAGACCAGTCAGGCAGGGTGGTTCATATACACTGGTAAGAGGATGTACAAGGTACCACAGCAGCCTAAAAATTTATTTATCTAAATATTTATGGAATATGTTCCAGATGTGGATTTATTCTGTGACCCTCTTAAAGGGCCCCAAATGTACCTTCAGGGGACCAGTCCAGCCCGATGGTTCCCACTGAGGGGCTGGGACCTGCTCTGGCAGCTTGCACCAGGGTGCGATTTCCATGATGACGCTCTAAAAAGCCATCTTCTCAAGATACATAGATGACAGCCAGGAAGCTGAAAGAATTTAGCACTGTCCCATCTGCATTTCTTAAATTCAGGTCAAGTGTAGAGCAGATGCAAATGTTACTCCTCCAGAAAGGCTCTGTGACCAGGGGCTGTGTGATGGGAAGCAGCATGCCTAGATGATGGACCAGGTGGCAGTGGGGCTGTGGGACGTCATATGGAAAGGGTGGATTTTGAAGCATGAAGAGGCTGAGTGGGGCCTGGGCCAGAGGAGATAATGATTTTATATAAATGCCACTAATTTAATTTGTGATTATTTATTTTGGTCCCTTGTAGCTGCCTTCCGTTCAAGGCTTAGATTTGATACCTAAGAGAGACCATGCTAAATTTGTGTAAGCACATACAGGTGTGAGTGTGTGTTTAATAGATTATGGTCCTGTTCAGCAAATGCATTTTACTCTCATATGGCAGGAACGAAAAGGTAACACTGACACAGACAAGTGGATTTGATGCTTTGGGTATACAGACCTTTCTGGGGCCATTCCTAATTCAAGGATGCTGTCCCACTGGTGGCAGTCAGACCTCTTGCCATGTGAAGAGCTAGCAAAAGTCAAAGTTACAAAGCAATGTTTACCCTGTGTATCATGGCACATATTATGAATCAGTATCAAAACACACCATCAAAAAATCTCCCTTTTCTGAACTGGAAGTAAGGCTTAAAGAATCATTAACAAAAAATCAAGATTTTCCAGGTTGTAATGATTTTGCTTTGGTCAGGCTACCTTCCCATGACTTTGATGCTTGTTTCCTATGAACATCTGATCAGTTGGTTTTTTATGGAAGTAGTTGTCAGCATTTACATTTATTATTTTTCTCATGTATCACTATAATCATCCTTTTATCTGACTATTTTTTCAATAACAATGTCTGTATTTAGAGTGCTGTGACACATACCTAAACTAAGGTGACACAAACCTAAACAAGCTAAACATACCATATGAATTATAAATAATTACTGGTACAGTTTGTCTTGCTGCATACTTAGAGTAGATATGTATTTTTCAGGGCAACTGTCATGATTTTGTGTTAGAGAAAGTACATACAAGAGTAATCAGGAACAGTTATAACAGTGGGACTGAAGGATTTTCATCTGTCACTGGATCAATTTCACAAATGCTCAGTGGGAATGACTAATGTTCAACAACTGGACAGGCACATGAAATAGCAATGGAGACACTCTTCTCTAGGAACAGGAATAAAAAATAGAATCTCTTCTACTTACCCAACGGTAGATACTGCAGATGCCTATAGTGAGCTTTTTACTTTATGGAGTGCTGTCAAAATAGGGTGCAAATCTTTACGTTCAATATATACACTGCACAGAAGCTACAGTTAAGAGGAAGTGCCACATTGATTTTTCCCGTAAGAATATTATTTTTTAAATTATTATTATTATTCTTAGCTCTCTGAGAGCCAAGTTATTAGCTATCAGTAGAGGTTGCAGGATGTTTGAACTCTGCTTTTTAGTGGCAAGAGAGTGAGATTAATGGGAGTTCTGGTGTCTCTCTGCTGACAAGAAGCCCATTTCCATTTTTGCTTTTAAAGGAAAGTGCTGCATTTCTCGTAATTTGCAGGAGAATCATCAGCTAGATATAAAGAAAAAAAATATATATTCAGCCTCCCTTCTGAGACATGGCATCTTGGCTGTCACACTTACTGGCAAATAAGCATGCAAAAGCATTGCACTGCTGTGCTTGTTGAGCAGTTAAGTGCAGCCTTTAGTATACTGGGACTTCATAAACCATCCTCTCCACTCCCTCAATCAATTAACCCACACGTTGACTTTGCATTCTTCTCCTGGGGTTCTATCTTGCATGTTTTTACTCCAACTGCCACAGACAGTTTCAGAGAAATCTGTGCTGAAACATGGTCAACGCCTGTGTCATTTGACAAACAGCTTTTCCCCAGTGAAGCTTGCCTTTGAGACCTGTGGGCTGTGGGGAGTGAAACTGCACAAACCATTGTCTGTCTCCACTGTTTTTTGTGCACAGGGCTGTAACACAGACTTGTATTTCCCCTGAAAGCTTGTCTGGCACCTTTTGATTGATTGTGCAATTGCTAATTTCCTCCTTTTCTCAGTCCACATGTATCAGCACTGATAAGAGCCTGCACAAAGCCCTGTAGTCTATGTGGTTTCTGTAATGTAGTGTTTAACTCCTAGGCTCCTGTATTTCCAAGAATCATTGAAGATCTCAAGTAGGAAGGGACCAGTAAGGATGATTGATTCAGCTCCCTGCTCCTCACAGGACTACCTAAAACTAAATCATATCACTAACAGCATCATCCAAATGCTTTCTTATGAACCATAGACGGGTTCCCAAGAACTAGTATATTATAAGCCATTCTTGGACTGCCATACCTAGGTTGCCCAAGAATGGTTTGCAATTTATTACTTCAGACTTTTCAGCTGTAGTTTTTATGCCAGTCCTGATCAGAAAGCATTAAATAAATCGCACTGTTTTTTCACTGTGGAGAGCAAGAAGGAACTGATTGAGGAGGATAGTGAAACCAGTAGTGTAAGGCTTTTCCTCTCTTTTGCTAGCACTAGAAGGCATTTCAGTAATACTGTCTCCTCTTCTAACACACCAGCTTTTTGGGTAATAATCTGAAAGCTTTACACCTGGCAAATTTCAAAAATGAAAATGTTTTTTTGAAAATACACTAATTTTTTGTGTGGTTTTGATCAGAAAAATATGTTCTGCTCTGTTCTACTGGAAGGCACAGTAGAGCACACTATATATATTCTAAGCACTTCTATAGGGAAGCAAGATTCCTGTCCTCTGAATAAATGTGTTGCAATTGCTATCCCCTCATACCTGTTTCTCATCTGTTTCTAGCTGCACAGGTGTCTTCAATGATGAACACTCTGTCAGAGGTTGCTGCTGTGTTTAAAGCCAGAAGCAGCTAAAAGGAAGCAGGCCCACTCTTTTATGATCCTGATGTACGTGAGAAAAAGTAACCAGGAAGATCTAAGGTGCTTTAAAACCTCTGCAGGTTTTATGAGATCTGCTAAGGCAGAGAAAAAGAGAAGCAAGTGATAGCATAGCTGCTACTGTGAGGGTAGACAGCACCAAGTGTCTGCCAAGCACTGATTCTGAAGTCCACAGAAGAGTCTTAACTTTGGCCCAAGGATGGCCAGGCAATCTAAGATGAGTGCATTTGTGGGGAAAGCATGGTTTTCAACTTTTGGCTGCTCAGGGATTGGTAAGAAGAAGAAAACATTGAATTTCAGGATACTGGGATAGATGGAAAAAGAAGAGATCTGATGATGAAGACATTTTTATAGGAACTTAAAAGCTGGAGTGGAAGGGAAGAATGTATTTTCATGAAGTGGATAAAGACCTGATGGGGTAGTTAAGGCCCATTGGTGCACTCATGGCCCTGACAGCCCTCTAGGAATATTATGGTGTATATATATAATATGGTAGTGAGTGCTGCTGAGGAGAAAGGAGGCATGTGAGAGTGTTGCAGCAGTGAAGGTGAAGAGTGAGTTGGGGAAAAGGGAAATGATGTGTTTGGGAAGTGCTGTGGAAGGCAGGCAGTAGGAGGACAAGAGGAGATCTGGATGGAAGACATAACTTCATGCTGAAAGTTGCAATCTTCAATTGCTCAACTTCTTGTTATAAAAAAGCATCAGTGAAATACTAGATGCAACACCACCACAAAGTTTATGGCTATTCCATGCTGTACATTTTATTTGCCTGACTTTGGCCTGAAAAGATTATCCCTCCTCTGTGCCAGGAGATACAGAAAGAGAGTGTCTAGCAGGATAATCAAGGTCTGAAGTAAATGGTTTCTGGTTTTGTTTCATTGATGGCGCAACACACAAGTTGAAAAACAAAGCCATGTTCAGCCAAGTTTCCTCATTTCTATACAAGTTTTCCACACTCTCTCTGCACTAGTTGTAGCCCTGTAAAACAATGGAAGGAAACATGTACATGACAGAGTATTGTACATGAGGCAGTCAGGAGGGTTTTGCAGCCTTCCTACCTTCTCAGTCACAAATGAGATGTCCAATTGCCATTCTTTGGAATTCCCTTCCTTGTTTGAGTACAGCTTCCCTGACGTTGCCTGAGCCTGCAATTTTACTCTTTCCTACAACAGTGTTACTGCTACCACCTAATGAATCCCCATGGCTTAATGTATCTGTGTAATCCGTTTAATAACTGTTTTGATTCATTGCCCTGAAGCATCTCTTACTGCAGTTACCTTTACTTAGTAAAGTTGTCTCAGAATACCCCAACTTCTGGACTATTTTAACTTTTCTGTTCTAACCCAGGTTCTTCAGGCCTTATTTATAGTAGTTACAGTGGTGAACTTCCTTCCTTGGGGAAAAGGCACGTACACTGGCAAAAAAATTGTTTTGCTGTTACTGCTTTTAACAGTTCCTGGAATTCAATAGCTTTGCTGATTTTTAGGCTGGTACAAGTACGGCTTTAGACCTCTGGTCAACCTCAGTGAAAGAAAGCTAAGCTAATTCAAACTACCTTGCTTCTCATGTGGGCAGAGCATACACAGACAGCTACAGTTATCCTGCAGAAACTTGTTTTGTCTATTTAGGGACACCTCTGGGGTGTCTGCCAGCACAGTTGTCAGAGAGGTATGTGATGTTTTTATTTCCCCACACTCTTCAACATTTTGTCTCTGCCAGTAAAACTTCCAAGTTTAGACTGGCTGTAGTGTGAATGCAGCTGTATTATTAACGCTTGTTTCTGTATTAGAAGAGGGCAACGTTGTACCTTTGTAAGTAGATTTATCATCACACTTATTTAGGGGCTGTATCAGCATAAGCACTTTGGTACAAGTGAGAATTAGATCATTCATCTATCATGCACCCTGCTGCTGATGAAAGGGCCCAGTTGCAATCAGCTCTGAACCTCTGAGTCAAAACTGCAGGATTTGCTGACTGAGACAAGTTTTTGTATCACTTGAGAGGTTCAGTGTCAAGCAGTTGCAGTGGTGGTTTTGAAAAAAAAAGTACAGGAGCTAAATGCTAAAAATCCAACAGTTACCGTAGTAACCTAATGCGCCACTACATATTTCCTGGCTGGTGGCATCACCCTTATTCGCAGGGTTTGTCGGGCTGGCCAAGGTTTTTTTTTGGTCTTGATACTTCACAAAGTTCTTAACAAGATATGATTCTGTGACCTCTTCAAAGTTGTTTTTTTTTAAGCTGCACACCTAGATTTAATGCATTTTACTTCAATAAGATTATTCAAGAGAAAAAAAGGCTCAGCTGACAAAACACCAGAGTGTAAGAATAGCATGACAGGATGAAGAGACATTCCTTACGATTTTAATAGCTTGCTTATGAAACTATGGCCAGCTTGCAACCTGTTTTCATCAGCACATTTGGTGTAGGCATCTGCTCTCTGAATCTCAGTAAATATGCCCTACCTGTACTTTTCAGATAGTGTATGTTTAATCTCATGTTCTCCTGTCAGCTTTTCTACCCTAAACCCATTTCTCAGGGGATGAAGTGCAAAAAGCAGCAGTTAGTTTCTGTAAATGTCTGGAATTGGTCCAAGGAGTTTGGTAAAATTTGGATGATTTGAATATAAAGGGTACAGTGTGTTTTCTGCTTTTGATTTTTCTGCCTCTGTATTCATCTATAATTTGTGGAATCACAGTTAAGTCATGTTATGCCACTGACATTTTTCTATGGTGTAATCATTCCTGATTGCTGTCTCTGCCCTTTGCTAGTTGGTTTCTGTCTGCAGGACAGAGACCATAAGAAAAAAAAATATTAAAAAAATAGAGTACCAGCAAGGCGTTCTATTTTCATCACTGAATGTTTGCGTAAAACAGGTCTCCCATGGAAAATGGAACCAAGTGAAATGCTGAGGTAAGTCAATATGCCACCTTGTCATCTTTCTTAATGATTTCTTCCAAAGCAACAGAAATTTGCCCTTATCAGCAAGTCTTAAGCATTGGTTGCTGGAAGGGAAGCAGTGAGCATTCTAGTAAGGCATGTGCCTCACCATGAAGGGAAATAAAGGCATGATTCACATGCATCTGTCCTGTTTCTGCATTGTACCATGTGAACCTCTCCTGACCTCCTCACAGGCCCCAGCAGGTCCCTTACTGTTTCTAGTTATTCTCAGTGTGCCTGGCTGGACAGGTTGTGAGAGGCCCATTCACCATACAAACAGTGCATTTTGCCGATTCTGTCCTATGCTGGCCCCAAACAGTACAACAAGGAAACTGTTCTCTGGAAAAACTATTGCTTATAGGGTGAAAGAAGGGCAGGGTTGTGGCCTGGCACTGGAAATGTCAACTGAAGCTAGCTGGCTGGGACATGCTGGGAAGCCTGCTCCTGCTCTGGCTGTGCTGTGCTCCCTACCCAGATACCTGCAACTTTAGGGTCAGGAAATCCGTAGGCAAAACCATCCTAGAACAAAAAATGTTTGTTATTGGGAGGCGTTGAACATGAGCAGTGATGCAGTAGGGTTTTTACAAAGGCATGTTGTCTCAGGTAGATTTAACTCCAGATGGGTTTTAATCATTACTACAGCACAGCTGGCTCTGAGAGGAGAAAACATAGCGTATGAAGTCTTTTTCATTCAGATTCTACAAAATGGTGAGCTGTGTATGAGATCTTTTCAAATACACTTTCAAATAAACACATTCTGGCCAGTCAGCCTGGTGATACTCGCTTCAGTCAAATACTTGCTAGATTCTTCCTGAGGGTAACCATCTCTTCAGCCTCAGCTGAATTAATCTGGTAAGTTATTAGCTGGTGCATTTGTGAGACAGGACTGTGAGCAATGATAAGAGAGGTTCACTGACAGTTTATTGTCAGGGGCTTACAGGAACTGGCTACACTTATGATCTTGTGTAACTCATTAATACAGAAAGAGGGAGCCAAAGGTGCTGGAGTTCACTATCACAGAACATTTCTCAGCAGCTTTCTGTGTGGGATATGTATCATTTTAGCTCTTCCTAACCTCCTTCCAGTGTTATGATTGTAGTCCATAAAACAAATGACAAAAGTGTATTTGAAAAGCATTTGTTTCCAAGCATACACATCTATACCCACAAGCGATGAAACAAGCAAAACAGAAGAAACTGAATCAGTAAACATGCTAAGTTCAGGCTAGTTTTCATGTGTTTGTAAGTCATACCCATTACAGTAGCTCTTCTCTATATGCCTTTTGGATCATTTGTTTAATGGATAAAGCTGAGATGTCCCTTCATGGGTTTATTTCAATATTTATTTTTTTAATATAAATGCTCTATATTCTTTACATTTAGCTTTTGGACATTTTTAACCACTATGAGTTATTCTTGTAAATTATAATCTTGCATTCCTGCTCAGTTCTATATCTGTACAAGAAGGAATATGAATAACAAGTCTTTTCAAGAATGTATTATCTAAATCAAGCCCGTGAAATTAAAATATATGATCAATCTTTTGTGTATGCTAGTGCCTATTACCATGCACAGATTCCAGGGTTATGCAAAAAATTGTACTTGCAATGTAGGCCCTTACATTTGACAATATGATCTTTAATATCTCTGTTCATTAGTTCCCATCTGTAGAAACTATGAGATCTAATTGGCCTCTGCAAATGTTTTTGATTAATAGAATTTAATCAAGATTAAATTCTGGATGGGACTATGGTAATCATTTAATCTGATATTTTGCAGAAGACTGACAGACATATGAAGCTCTCCATGACCAGGAGGAATTTATTTTGATTCATACAGTTAAAGAAGGACCAACACTGTTTCTTTCAGTTGAACTACACACTATTTTTCAGAAAACACATCAATGTAAAGACTTCAAGGGTGAAGTTCGTCTTACATGGTTTCAGCTTTAGTCTTTGGTGTTTGTGTCGGTTGCCTCTTCAGTCAATGCAGAAACAGGCATTGCAGGCTGACATGTCTAAGGACGATGGGCTCTGTCACCTCCAAGAGACATCTGTCTCTCCCTACTGACTGTAGAGGGGACCTAGACAATTGGTTGAGGACAGATTTTCATAGACAATAATAGTAAAGTAAATGCCACCCCAAGTGCTAGTGTTGAGCTATGCCATCAGGTGTCTAATGCTTACATATCTCATTTTATTTTTGATTTGTTTGTAGTACAGCTTCCCACCACGAACACTTGCCTGGACCCTTGATAGATTAAACTGCCACTTAGGGAAATGAGAACTCTCCTCATTGTGGTATATCCTAAAAGACACTGACCTTGTGGAGTTCCTAATCTCTTTCACAAACTTAGTAGATAATTTATTTTTTTTTAATCCTCATTAATAAGACAGATTTCCCAGGCCATGAATCATCTCTGCTGAAGTACAAAGAATCATAAACTAATCCTGCAAAAAGACCCTTAGAGGTTGTTTGGTCCTTCTCCTTTTCCAAGCGTAAGATTGTCTCCTTCCTCAACAGAACATACATCATTCCTAACAGATACTTGCATAGCTTGTTCTTAAAAGCCTTCCACCTTTGGATTCCATAACTAAGCCATGCTAGAGCTCACTGTTTTTCTTAGAAGAAAATTTTCCTTAAGATTTAAGCTCCATCATTGTAGCTGCAATTGAAAGTGTATTATTACTGCCTTTACAGTCTTTCACTCTCTGGGTATGGAACAGTAGTGGTTTTCGCAACGGCATGTGCAGGAAAAACTTCACTTTTCCCCTCTCTTCTTATTTCATAGAAATGTAAAGAAACTCGAGTATTCTGTCTCTTTTTTGCTGGTTTGTTTTTTTTTTTTAACCTCTATGTGGAGTATGTGTGTTACCTGACAATCTGTCTCTGTCTGTTTATGCATCACTAACATAATTTGTTGTTAATTTTATAGTGATGAGAAACAGAGGTATATACATAGGTGAAACTGTTCTCCTAACTTTGGGATACTAAGCATAGACAAAGCATGACTAACAGTTCTGAGGAAGAAAGGGCACGCTCAAAATGTGATCACGAGACTAAATACAGAAATAAAACGTACGGCTGTGGGAAAAACATTCTGCTGGTGGGTTCAAGTCTAATTTCTCCAGATTAGAAAAGCATGTCAGACTGTAGCAGCTGACAGGCTATTGTTCTTTTCAGATACAGAATCTGGTGACACAGGAAGGTGAGGAGATGGGTAGTTAAGTTTTAAATTGCATGCAAAGCACTGCCAGAACAAACAAGCTTTCTGGATCATTTCCTAACAAGGAATCAGGGATATAATTTTACTTCAGGGATGTATTAACAACAGAAGGCTGCTGAACTAATGATCTCCATGTCATATAAAATGCCACAACCTTCCAGAGCTGAAACCACCCAGTGAAAATGACGGTCCTATTCAGCCAGTAAAATGCTTGACTATAGCCAGCTAAGGTGCATTTATACTATTGGGCTTATCTTTCTGAGCTGTGTGTGGTGTAATGGAAATCAACACTGGTTTATAGGGATTTAGGTCAGGACTTTTTTCACTGTGCCTCTTCTGAGTGGTTTAGCACCTGCAAGTGCATGCAGAAGAATATAGTAGCTCCTTGAGTCCAAAATTTATCTTGTGAAAAAAATCTTCTTATATAAATCTGCAACTTTTCCTATTCCTTCAACCTTCAGCTTACATGCATACTGGCATGGCACAGACTTCTAGACCAACGCCAGACACCAAGCATGCGTATCATAGGAACACATGACTTAAGAGAGATGGTGCTTGGTGTAATTGGAAGAATCTTGGAGAGTACCTATATGAGAGTAAATACGGGATCTTTGTAACAATTCAAAAATAGGACTGCATTCTTGATGCTTAGTTTAAACCTGAATGAGAGCCTGAAATGAGAGTGCTGACTGTAACTGCTACTGTGAAGTACCAGGTTGGTTAATTATTTGGAAACTCAAAGGAGACATGCTAGAAAGAGCACAGGACCAAGTGTTACAATAAGCTATACACACACAAAACTGCTCTCAAATTCTTTGAACTTTAGAGAAAGGTAAAATAGTAATTCATTGATTATTTTTTTTTCCTTCTCAGCCCTCATTTTCTTCTCTGTTTGTCCATGCTGCAGTGTTACTTGTGGTAGTTCTGTTACAGAATGTCTGTTTCATTATCAGGGTCATGACCTTCATAACCCACTTATTCAGAGCATGCGGTAAAACCAGAGCATGCAATAGCTGTGACCAGTTGTAACATCTCTATTTCTGAAACAGTTTCTGGCCACAGCCTCCATCCAAATATTCACTGGTTGAAGCGCCTTCTTGTGTGACACGTGGCTGGCTGACCATACACCAGATAAGCTCAGTGCACTGAAAACAGTATGGTCTAAGAACAGTGTTATAAGGGTAAGGAGAAAAAAATGTTTTCTTTTGCTACTGAAAATGAATTGTCTTCCAATAACGTCAGTACAAGAGTGAAGAGAAGGCAAAGAGAGAAGTGAGTAAAGCTGCAGTACAAAAATTGTTAAAGAAAAATTAGATCACATCTTTAGCATATCAAAATAACATTATAGTTTCCTTGTACACATTTTTTATTGTGTATTTTATACACAATTTTAACTATTATACAAATGATATATGAAATAACATAGAATCATGAAATCACTTAGGTTGGAAAAGACCTTTGAGATCATCAAGTCCAACCACTAATCCAGCACTGACAAGTTCATCACTAAAACATGTCACTAAGTAACATATCTACACGCATTTTAAATACCTCTGGGGATGCCAGTTCCACCACCTCCCTGGGCAGTCTGTCCCAATGCTTTAACAACCTTTCAGTGAAGAACTTTTTCCTAACATCCTAATATACAATCTAAACCTCCTCTGGCGCAGCTTCAGGTCGTCTCCTCTTGCCCTGTCACTTCTTACCTGGGAGAAGAGACCGACCCCCCTGCCTACACCCTCCTGTCAGGCAGCTGCAGGGAGCCACAAGGTGCCCCCGAGCCGCCTCCTCTCCAGGCTGACCCCCCCCAGTTCCCCCAGCCGCTCCCCACCAGCCTTGTGCCCCAGCCCCGGCACCAGCCCCCTGCCCGTCTCTGGACACGCTGCAGCCCCTCTGCGTCCCCCTGGCAGTGAGGGGCCCAACCTGAACACAGGAGTCGAGGGGCGGCCTCGCCAGTGCCCAGTGCAGGGGGACAGCACTGCCCTGGCCCTGCTGGCCACGCTGTTCCCGGCACCAGCCAGGGTGCTGCTGGCCTCCTTGGCCACCTGGGCACACGGGGGGCTCATGCCCAGCCGGCTGCCGACCAGCCCCCCCAGGCCCTTTCCCCCCAGGCAGTTCCCAGCCCCCTGCCCCCAGCCCGCAGCGCTGCGGGGGCTGGTGTGACCCACGGGCAGGACCCGGCACTGAGCCTGGTTGACCCTCACACAACTGGCCTGGGCCCATCGCTCCAGCCTGCCCAGACCCCCTGCAGAGCCTCCTGCCCTCCCGCAGATCAACGCTCCCCCCAGCTGGGGGTCACCTGTGAACTCACTGAGGGGACACTCCATCCCCTCGTACAGGCTGTCGATAAAGCTATTAAACAGAACCGGCCCCAGCACGGAGCCCTGCGGAACACCACTGGTGACCAGTTGCCAGCTGGATGTAACTCCATTCCCCACCACGCTCGGG
Source organism: Falco peregrinus (assembly GCF_023634155.1). Taxonomy (NCBI): domain Eukaryota; kingdom Metazoa; phylum Chordata; class Aves; order Falconiformes; family Falconidae; genus Falco; species Falco peregrinus. Next base: position 70,905,440 of record NC_073739.1, read on the forward strand.
GCTCAGCCGGCTCTTAACCCAGCACAGAGCACACCCACCCAAGCCACGAGCAGCCAGTGTCTCCAGGAGAATGCTGTGGGAGATGGTGTCAAAGGCTTTACTAAGGTCCACGTAGAAAACACCCATAGCCCTTCCCTCATCCACTAGGCAGGTCATCTTCTTGTAGAAGGAGATCAGGTTCATCAAGGAGGACCTTCCTTTCCTAACCCCATGATGGCTGGGCCTGATCCTCCAGTTGTCCTGCCATGTGATGGCACCCAGGATGATCTGCTCCATAACCTTCCCTGGCACCGAGGTCAGGCTGGCAGGCCTGTAGCTGCCTGGATCCTCCTTCCTGCCCTTCTTGTACCTACAAGACTGGTGTCACATTGGCTGATGTCCAGTCTTCTGGGACCTCCTGGGTTAGCCAGCGCTGTTGATATATGATGGAGAGTGGCTTGGCCCCACCAGCTCCCTCAGTGCCCTCGGGTGGATCCCATCCAGCCCCACAGACTGGTGCGTGTCTCAGTGGAGCAGCAGGTCACTGACCGTTTCCTCCTGGACTGTGGGGACTTCATTCTGCTCCTCCTCACCCTGTCTTCCAGCTCAGGGGCTCAGTACCCAGAGGGAAGCTGGGCTTGCTGTGAAAGACTGAGGCAAGAAAGCATTAAGCACCTCAGCCTTTTCCTCATCCTTTGTGGCAGTGTTCCCCCCCGCATCCCATGAAGGATGCAGATTATCCTTGGCCCTCCTTCTGTTTCTAACATGATAGTAAAAGCTTTTTTTGTCATCTTTTTCAGCAACTGCAAGTCTGAGTTCTAGCTGGGCTTTCTCCTCTCCACCTTCCCCCTGCATAACCTCACGACACCGCTATAGCCCTCCGGGGTTGCCTGCCCCTTCTTCCAAAGATGGAAAACTCTGCTTTTTCCCCCTGAGTTTCAGCCAAAGCTCTGCTCAGCCAGGCTGGTCTTCCTCCTGGCTCATCTTTCGGCACATGGGGACAGGCTGCTCCTGAGCCTTTAGGACTTCCTTCTGGAAGACTGCCCAGCCCTCCTGGACCCCTTGGCCCTTCAGAACTGTCTCCCAAGGGGCTCTGTCAACCAGCGTCCTAAACAGGCCAAAGACTTCGGCCCTCCAGAAGTCCAAGGCAGCGCTTCTGCTGACCCCCTCCTTACTTCTGAGAGAATTGAAAGCTCTGTCATTTCATGACCTGTATGCTCAAGACATCCTCTGACCACCACATCACCCAGGTCTTTTCCACACCCTCCAGGATCCTCCAGACTGTTTCGTCTCTGCTGTGCTGTATTTCCAGCAGACGTCATAGGTTGAAGTCCCCCATGAGGACATGGGCTAGTGATCTTGAGACTTCTCCCAGCTGCTTGTAGAATGTTTCGTCTGCCTCTTCATCCTGGTTGGGTGGTCTATAATAGACACCCTCCACAACATCTGCCTTTTTGGCCTTCCCCTTAATTCTTACCCATAAACACTCAACCGTACTGTCACCATCATTCAGCTCTAGGCAGTAAAAACACTCCCCGACACACAGGGCTACCCCACTGCCTCTTGTTCCTTTTGCCTGTCCCTTCTGAAGAGTTTGTAGCCAGACCTTGCAGCACTCCAGTCATGAGAGTTATCCCACCATGTTTCCATGATGGCAATTATGTCATAGTCTTCCTGGTGCAGGATGACTTGCAGCTCCTCCTGTTTGTTGCCCATGCTTCAAGCATTGGCATAGATGCACATCAGCTGTGCTATTGGTCTCACCTCCATCCCTGGCATGCGGCCCCCAGGCTCATCTCTAATAAGCTTCATTTTGTTCCCTTCCCCCTCTGAATCTAGTTTAAAGCTCATACTAGAAGATGATGGATTTAGGAGGAACTGTCTCTTCATACATGCAGATTCAGGAATAACAGACTGAATTACCCAGTTTATCTTCAAGACTGTGGCTATGGAGACTGGATTTTGTCAGTCCCCAAGGTACACCTATAGGCCTTAATTGCCTTGACTAGCCTCACCTGGGGTCTCCATCCATACCCTGCCCTTGGAAGCAGGTACCTCTTCTAAGTTGATGTCAGGGATTTAATCCCTGTTGGAGGTATGTTGCAAGGATACTAATCTCTAACTCAGCCACAGCCCAGGCCAGCTGTGTATCCCATTGACCCTGTTCTACTCTCTGGCTTATTCTCAGTCCTGTTTCATTACTGTGGACCTGCTCCATGATCACTGAACTATGTCTCTCTTTGGGTTGTCCTCATCAGATCTGATCCTGGCCCTGACCTACAGATTTACTTCCTGGCTTGACCTCAGACCTGATGTATCATCACGCACTCACCTGATAATCTGGACCCTTCATTGTACTTGGCTACCACCTCTGAGTCTGTCCTGCTCACTTTGCTTGGGCAGTGTGGGGTCTGGGCTCTGGCTGATGAGACCCCTGCCCTGCCATCCCTTTATTGCGCTCAGCTCCTGGCTCTTCTTCCCTTAGGGAGAAGTCAGCCCTCACTGTATCCTGAAAAATCTACCCAAAGCACTGTTACCACTGTTGCTTCTCCAACTGACTCTGCTCAGATTACAGAAAAGCTCAAAATATCTACGCTACATTCCAAAGACCCCCTAAAAAGACATGATTTCAATCTCTTTTCTGCATAAAATACTGTACAGACTTTATTGTGGAATATTTGAATGCTTGTCAATGCATTAAAATACTCCAATAGAGATTATTTCTTTATTCTTGTTAGCTTATATGGAACTAAAGCCAGTGCTTCCTAACTCTTGGGTTGAGTTCCTTGCTAGGAGATATGAAAATGGCAAGTCTGTTTCCCCAAACAGTTTTATATAGATTTGATATATCAGCTTAAAGGAACTACCAGTATGTTGTCTTGTGTAAATGTAACATTCCAGGTCTTCCATAGTACTAAACAATGTAGGTGTCAGATCAGTATTTCAGTGTGAAGATCTCTCTGCACAGTTGTATTAATGCTTGTGTTTGTCGAAGGCAGTCACAGGGAGGAGTTGCTTGCTGAGATATATGTTCTTTGCTAAGAGATCTGAAGTAGAGAGTTGTACATGAACGAGAGCTTCCTGCAGTGAAGAGTAACCTGAATAGATCCTCATGAATCCCTGAACAGATCATGGGTGAATGATCCTCGTTCACTCCTCATGACTAAATATTAACGCTCGCTAATGCATTAAAATACTCCGGTACAGAATACTTCTGTATTCTGTATTCACTCCTCATGGGTGAATGAAAACTTAATTCATTTCTCCCAAAGAACGTCACTTGAGAGGCAATTTTGCCTCTGTTCAGGTTAAAAGTTAGATCTGTTTAATGGTAAAATATTTCCAAAACCTCCTGCAAGAAAGGCAAGTTAATGAACAAAAAAAATCCAGATTAGCATTGTTTTAAGGAATAAATGAAAGAATAAAGACCTTCTGAAGTTTTACTAGCTCTCAAACTCTGGGACCACAGACAATTTGTAGTGTTTGTTTTTCAAAAATAAAGTTGGTTCCATTACAGTCTATGCCATTCCTTTACAGTCTATGTCTTAAGCTTCATCGTGATACAATTAGACTATGGAAGGACACATCTGATTTTAATATATACACAACTTTTGCCCATATTTGGCATTTTTAAGGAAGTAAGTGGTACCTAAATACATTGAGAACTTGGGGCTCAGTTGTAAGTTTTGCACAGATGAATAGCCTTATCTGAATTTTTTTCCCCAAATTTATAACTGTGTGCTTGTCTGTATATACAGCAAGGCAGCCCCATTCTTTGCAGTCAGACGCCTACAGCTGCAGTCCTTCCTACATCTGTGATACTAAGAACTATGCTGACAGGGTGGCACAATTTGCTCAGATGAGAAGGGGGAGATTAAACTGACATCTGTCTACTGACAAGTGGTTGAGCAAACTACTGTCTGTACTTGAAAAAGAAATGATACAGAAACATAACAAGATAGCTAATGTCTTTGAATAGGAAAAGCAAAAGCTTTGTTCCCTGAATAGTGGCTGACTACACTGGGAATACTCAGGTGTGCCTCTAAAACCTGTGGCTTCAGGGAGCACAAAGTGATCACAGAATAAAGAAAGAAATGAAAATACACACATTCTCACACATGCAAGCAGAACAGGGGGAAAATGGAAAGGGACAAACACTGAGTTCAGTTTATTTACTTGGTTGTGAATGAAAGTCAGCGTCACAGTGAAGAACAGCAGGGGCCTTGGATTGTTTTTCAAATGGGTGAGGTGCTTTTTTGGTTAGAACTAGAAAAGCAGTAGTGGTTTGAGACAATGTGACTCAAGAAATGAGCCAGACTTTCAGAGTGCTTGTGCCTCACTTAAGGCTTACTTAAGCCTGAAGCCTTAATTAAGTCCTTATTTTAAGGGCGTTACTGGAGACTTCTAAATGTAAGTATTTGGGTCTAGTAATTATCCAAAGTCATTTAGGTCAACAGCAGTTTCATGGACTTCAGCAAGCTTGAGGTCATGTCCTTAATGAGGGTATTTAGTTGCTATGTACATACAAACAATAAACACAAAATATATACATGATGCGTGTATTTCTGCAGAATAAAGCTTTGTATTACATATAGCTTTTCCCTGTCTATTAAACATTAGTAAAGAGGGTTAAATATGCCATGTCTCTTCCCCCTCCCCGCCACCCCCCCTTAACACAACCCATTTCGGGTATGAACAATCACGTTTTTGCAAGTTAACTATTACACAGCAAGTTATTAACTTTAAACTCCCTTCATTCCTGCAAGCTATGAGGTAGACAACTCGTCCTACATAAGAGAATCTTTCTGTCATGTTATTACCTCAGATGGTCTTTACGTTGTAGGTGAATGTTTATACAGAGATTTCTCCTGCTCACACAGCATAAGACTACCGGAGAGTTCATATGCCCAGCACATAGCAAAAGCAGGAAGAAGGCAGTCTTGCACTTGCTGAAACCAAAGAAATACCTCTCCAAAAAGAATGGAGAAAAGGAAACCAAATGCTGAATTTTAATCCTGTCTCCTGTGGAATCCTCCTTACTCCTGCTGCTTCCAGCAAAGGCAGACCTCTTGACACCTTGCAGAAGCTCAGGAACACCTGGCTGGCTCTCAAGTCTAGGTAAGTCTAAACTTGCCTATGAGTTCAGGAGAAAAATACTGGCATGTTTTTCTTTTTACACCTGATTTTTCATTTCAGTTTGCCTACAGAGGCTCTGGTCAGTGCAGTTTCTGCTTCTCAGAAATTCCACTAAACAAATGTTGATATGCTTGGCTTGCAACTTACAGTGCCAAGTTAAGCATCTGTCCTGAAGGTCTTGGGCTCCCTTGGGTGCCTGAGGTTTCTATGTCCTTGCAAAAAGAATAGAGAAGATGACATAAATACACACTCCTTTATTTTTCTCTTTTCACTGGTTTGCTGGTCTGGGGACAGCATGTACTAGCTAACAAGTTCTGCTCTGTGCTATTGTTACCGTAAATTGCCACTCTTTGGTCAGACAATTAGATCAGGCAATTAGAGGTCTTTGTTGTTAGGCTCCCTTTTAACATGTATTTAGATTATGGACTGTCTAAAAAGACTACTGTGGGTGTCTGACTAGATCCATACAATAGGCTACACAACTACTCAGTCAAATTCACTTTTTTCCTTCCAGCCAGGAAAAAACATTAGGGTGTGTAAGAGAGAGGAAAGTGAGGGGTTTCTCACTAAGCTGTAGTCAAACTATTAAGGAGTGGTGTCTATGAATGAACTTTGGGAAGCCTGAGGATTCTTCCAGAAGAAAGCTGCTTTGGCCCTAAAAAAGAGGTGTGAGCAAAAAACCTCTCAGACATTGGCTTGCTTCCCACTCCCACTGGAGTAAGTCAAAATGCTTGTAATACATTTCAAAGGGTGAAAGCCATGCCAGCATTTGCACAGAAATGCTATTTTTTGTGTACTTCAATATGTGGGACCAAAGTTCTGGCCCTTCTGTAGCTTATGTAATGGAGTAACCTCCAAGGAAAGGGAAAATTGGCTGCTATATAGATGTGGAAACATTCATTAATCACTGGATCAGCACTCTAAACATTTCCTGTTTATATTCAGGGTAACACTTCTTTAAATTATATTGCCAGCTCCATTTTGGCATCGATGTTTTATTTTGTAAAAACAAGCTGTTATCAAATTTAACAGAAATAGAACAGTTTCCATGAAGAAAAGGATTCTGCATGGCTTCTGCTTCAGATCTTCTTTCAGAAAACAAACTTTCTTCAAAAGTTGTGATCCAGTCACCTCAGGCTGAAGAATGGAAGGGAATCTGGTTGAAAAAAAAAGTTTGGAGTTGTCCTGTAATTGTCCACTTCATGAGAAAACCAAAAATGAATTATTGTAGAAATTTCCAACTGTCTGGATCAGTTCATGGCAAATGAGCCTCTGATGGATGTGTTTCTAAAGAGAAAATGCCGTTGTTCTGCTCACACACCCAGAAACATCCGTTCTGACTCTTGTTGTTTGTCACTCATGCTCTTTCAGAATTGCAATGATCAACATCTCTCTCTCTCTTCCCTCCTGCCCCTCCTCAGACATAAACCTACCTTCTTTTCCTCATCAGGACCCAATTAAGACACAGATTTCAGCATATTTGGGACCACTGCATGAGCATATAGACAGATTTTGCAGAAAGAGAGAGGGACAGAAGAACTGGGGGAAAGGAAAAAGTAGCTGAAAGCCAAGCCTTCTAATCCATTTCTATCAGTTTTCTTCAGTACGGCAAGGCCAGGCTTCTCAGGCTAAATGTATACTGGGAAACAAAAAGCATTCTTTTGCACTGTGTTTAACTGGGGCAGAATAGCTGTGTCCATGCTGTTAAGCTCTATTACCCTCAAAAATCTGTTGGCTGTATCTAGACTACCAGTTGGGACTGATTCCCGGAAGCATGCCTGGGAATTTTTGGGAGAGCCCTACCTGGTCTCAGCTAAAGCCATACCCCACTATTCAACTGCTTTAATAATTGAATGGCCAAGGCAGCTGATTTTCAACATGCACCCAAGTTTTCTGGCACTATGTAGTTCACTGGTATAAGCATAACCTAATTGTCCCCTGGACTGTAACCACTATGGACACTACACCAAAAGAAAAACTGCATTAAAAGCTTAAATTATAAAATATTCTGGGTTCCATGATCTCTGTGTGGTAATCAGAAAGTTTTACTTTGACACTCTGATATATTTCCTCTTTCCTCTACGCATACCTAGCCAGGGAAGGACCTATATGGTAGGATACTGGGGGGGTGTGGGTGTGGGTGTGTGTAGCAGTGGCAAGTTCTGTATTCCCTAGCACACATGTGGTTTATAAAGGAAGAGGGAAAGGCCTTTTTCAGAGAAGATAGTAAAGAAATGTATCCAGACTCCAGATTTTCCCCTTGCCTTTATACCTGAGCCATATCATCAATGCATGAAAACACTCTTTCCAAATGTCAAACACCCGTATCTCTCACCCCCTGGAAAAACAGGTGGGTGAGTAACTCACCTAAGACATGGCTGGCTAAAACATAGTAAATATCAGAACATTGTGTCTGTTCCTACTCTTATCTGTTCTGCTGTTTCAGCACCTGAAAGAAACAGGCTTTAATGGCATATAAACTGCTGATGGAAGGGTGAGTCTCCTGTCATATTTTGTGTGAAGCAATTGTGATTCTCACAGTTTGGTTTGCAAGATAAAATCTCTTTAGCAGTCTCAGCAGAAAATTATACTTGGTGCTTCAGTGTCTTGGCATTTCTAAATCGTCAGAAACATTTCAAGAACGAAGGCTATAGTTTAATCCAAGCAAATTCAGTGCACTGTAAGAGAAACTGTTTAAAATTCAGTGGGTTGTATAAAAAGACACTACAGAATAACTTAATCTGGTAATCATCTGTTAAGTGTTTTTAAGTTCAGGTCCCAGGATATGGCCTGCAGAGAAACAGTAAAACTTTGGCTTTCTGTTCAAGCTCTCCTGACATACATAACCCACAACAAAGCATCTGGCCTTTGCCTCTACAACAGTGCCTTGTTCCATGGCAGGGCCAAGAATGTAGGAATGTGGCTCCCAGCCAAGCTGGTGGGGAGAGAATTCCCTCAACCTGGAGGATTCCAGCAGTCTCCACGTCTGCATCTTTTGCTCAGCAGTTTATGCCATTTGCAGCGTTTGCTTCCCCGTGCTGCCCACAGCTGCTGTTCTCCCTCCTGCATCTGCCGTTCTCACACTCCCAGCCTGGGTGGCCATGCTGGGTTTGTGCATTGCGGGCTAGCCAGGATGTGGCTACTGAAAGGGCAAATGTGGGGAAGGCCAGAGCTTGGCTATATATGCATAATATCAAGTCAGTCAGTGTTCAAAGGCTAAGAATACCAAGTGTCTGAGCTAAGGGAAGCTCTTTGTTTGCTTTTCCTTGCACTAGTGACTGGGTTACTTCAGCCTAATAGAAGGCTCTTTATTTTATGCTCTGTGAACCTGACCCATCACAAATAAATTACAGAAAGCCTACAGGTTCTTCCCTCCTGCTCCTCCCAGGAAGGGCAGCTGACATTGACTCCTGATGAATAAACTTGATACTTCCCAGAGGACTGTATTCAGTGAGCTCAACGTTTTTATTTCTGCTTTAAACTCTCACTAAAAGAGAGACAGGAGTTTCAGGTGAGGTAGTGGTAGTAGAAGAACAGGTGTTTTACGCTTTATCTGCACCAGTGGGCAATTCCTGACTGCCTCTTAGATATGCTCTCTGACTTTGGGAAGCATCATCACCCCAGGTCCTCTGAGGAGGTGAAGTCTTCTGCTGAGCATCATATGACTGCAAAGTATCCAGATGCCAGAAAATTTATTGATACATAATAGTACAGAATAAATTAATACATATTTAAAACTCACAGTTCTCCCTGGAGTCCGAATGTACCAATTTCTGGGAAGTGTAGGGTTAAAGAAGTGAGTGGTTTATTTTGCTGTAAAGACAGGAACTATTATGAATTTATCCTGTGGCTCTGGGTTCAGATGTTAAAGTAGACTGAGGCCCACCTCTCATTCTAAATTCAGTGGTAGTCTACCAAGGAATGAAATTAATCAGCAAGGATTTATATTACATCTTTTTCCAAAGCCTGTTTATATTCTTTGCTTTAATCATACTTTCATTGGTCCAGCAAATAACTTTGTAATAACATTGTGCCAGACAAGTCACTTCAAAAACAGGAAGAAATAGAAACTACAAACACTGAACTGGCAGAGAAGGCGACCACTAGAGATTGCCCCAATGGTGCCGTGGTGTCTGCAGACATTGCAGGGAGACAATAGGAGACAATACAAGGGGATGGAAAGGGTTCTGGAGGCAGAGTGCTTGTTCAGGGGATGGAGGCTCACAGACTCTGAGATTTGTATTTATGTGTCTTATTTAAGGCCATGTTTTAAAAAGTATTTAAGTATCTAAAGTGTCAGTTTGGTATCTGTGGGATTTCAGACGGGAGCTGGGGACGTAGGTGCTTTTGAGATATTAGTGACCATTCTGCTGCTGCAAAAACTGTAAGAGTCTGGCTTTTTGAGACTGGTTCCTCAAAAGCACTTGGCTTCACTGAGGTATGAAACAATCAGACTCAAGGGATGCCCAGGACTGTGTAAGCATGGAGTAGCCTCCATTCCCATTTACACTGGTGGGGGTATGGAGAACCTGCTTCAGCATTCCCACAGCCCAAAGGTAAGCTTTAACCTATATGAGGTTGCTCCAACAAGTGCCGGTTTGTTGCTAGCTTTGTAATTCCTTTCCACCTTGCACAAATGTTGTGATGCATAATTTGAGTTTGCAAATTGCTCTGCTAGGAAAGCACTCTGACAAGCAATATGTTGTGTGCTGCAGAGTTTGGTTTTAGTCCAAAGAGACATAAAGTAGCAGGAAGGAGGCCAGAATTTTATTTAATCATCTGTATTTCTGCATCCATGTACAATGCTGCTAGATGGGCTCAGAAATCTCCATATGTTGGACAACCTGTGAATATTTTTTGAAACTGTATTGGAATTTTTCTTATGCCATTGGCTCTTGGAGGTCCAACATATTTACTGTGTGCAAGCTGAGAGAGGAGCAACAGTGAAGTTCAGGCTGAATAACGCCAATTGAAGAGATGCTTATATAGATAGCAAGGGTGGCTAAGTCCTAGCACCTTCATCTCTTTAGACACATGTGACTGCAACAAGTGGATTAATTCTCAAGGCATAGGAAAGGATACTCCATTCACTGTAGTGTGTATGGTGGAGGAGATATGAATGTTTGTGCATTGAGAATACACAGCAACACAGTGACCACAGCAAACAACCTCTGACTTACTATATGGTTATTAGCTAACTTACAATTTCCTCTCAGTTAAATTGAGAACATTGGCAGTTTGGAGTTTGTACATTCTTACATCATTTAATGGGGCTTACAAGGATGTGTGCTTAAACTGCCTATGGAGCATGGACCTCCAAGGACTGGGTGATTTTTATGCTAATTTAAACACTTGGTGCTGCTCTGATTTTGTGCTTAGCTAGTCCCAGCTACTAAGTGCAAGGAGAAAACTGCTGCTAGCAGTTGAGTCTTCTGCCATTTGCTACCTGGCAGGATGATGGAGGGCTTGGGCGAGAGAAGGAAGCCTGATTTGCTGGCTTTCTTCTCAGCTTTGAAAGGCTCACACAATTTGTAGCACGGTCACTTAATTTGATATCATGGTCACTTAATAAAGAGAATTCTTCTTTGGCAGGAAGATCAGAGGGCAATGGGCTTATACATGGGGACTAACATACAGGCATGTATGTTATATTGGAATTAAGTTGTACAGTTTTGTGTGTATATATATATATATACACATGCATGTGTGTGCATATGCATACACATAAAAGCAACAGTGACAATGTTTCTGCAAGGAAAAGCAGGGAGGAATCTGTAGCTAGCTACAATACAGATGTCCACAGCTGAGCTAGACACTCCACACTTCCTTACAGTCAGTGGTGAGAAACAGGCACTTAGCAGAGCACAATTCATCTTATAATCTGAAATTAATCACATTTTTAAAAGGCTGTTTCTCTCCATTATCTGTAAAGGAGCTGAAGATGTTGATCTTCAGCTGCAGAGATCCATGTTGCAGAGGTGTAACACGAAGTGAGGTGAATCCCACCTTTCCTATCTGAGTTCTGCAGAGTATTCCACATACAGTTTACCATATTATAGGTTGCTTACAATGCTCTTTGCGTGACCCAAGTGTTCACTTGCCAAAAAGCCAATGAGTAAACCTGATCTGAATCCAGCTGAGAATTTTAGCAGATTTTTCCACACAGCCATCACAGTATTTATTACAGTGGATAGTGCCTTCTTGAATGCAGTCTTCTGTCTATGAGATCTTCAGGTTTTGGAGATTTCTTTCTCAAATTAAGTTTGTTTGTTGATCTAGATTATAACATGATCACACAGACAGTAGTTTTAGCACAATAGACAGCTCTCCCACCATGGGGCAAGGGACAGGAATCTTTTAAGAAAATATTTCTGCTAAAATTTGTGTTAGGAGAGAAAGTACAAAGAACTGGTTTGGCACACAGAGTTGTTACAAGCGGAATGAGTTTAATTCATCAGTAAAATAAGCAGAGTAGATACCCAGTCTCCTGCCTACACACCTGGATTAGAACATTAGAGGGGATCCCCCAGGAGGAGTTAACTGTGTTATGTAAATCTTCACATTTCAGTAGCATCTACACTGACCACAGTTTTACGTGATGTAAGATGCATCTCTGATATGCTTAGGACACTTCAGGTTCAAATTATGTGGAGAAAGTATCAGATGACAGCAGCATAGCTATACATTTTTTGCTTATTCATGCGTAGAGAGAATGACATAGACGAAATACAGGGGTTTCCTGAGGTAGACCCAGATTCACCCTACTTAGCTTCAGGTGCTGAGATGTCCAAGACAGAACTCTAGCTGTCTTAAGTCACTGTGAAGTTGGTGGAAGGAGAAAGAGGCACGCCCAGAAACTCTTTCAGATTCATTCTTAAATTTCTCTCCATTGGTGCCCCTCTCCACTGACTATAGAAGGATCCTAGAATAACCAAGCACTAAATGTAGGTGCTCTGATTAAATGAATGAATGTAGGTGCTACTTCTGTCAGCTCTTTAGCTGTATGGCATTCACAGGGCCCACAGCAAGTCCAGATTCAGATGTGTTTGCTATGTCAAGGGAAGCATATTTTTTCCCTAGTTACTCAAGCACAGATTTATCAGTCAGCAACATGTTGCTGTGTTTGCTGATAATCTCAAGATCTCTTTCCTGTGAGTGCTGACAGAGGTGTACGTGGTGTAGATCTTCAGGCTGTACTACCTAGAGAGAACAGTACTTACAAACAGTTCATTAACTCCATTTGCATCAGGCTCTTACCCAGCGGATGTTTACTGGCTGTCTTGGCTGGGGTTGTAATGGCAAGTGGTTGCTAGGCGGCAGGAATGGATCAATCCTAAACAGAAAGGCAGGACAGAGAGTCAGCTTTCGAAAGGGAAAAGTTTTTGTCCCTTTAAAAAGAGAAGCATGACATGCAAGTACTCCAAAACCAAGCCCAGGACAGCTAGCTAACCAGACCAAATGTGGTGCAGGTACCAAGGAAAATTTGAAGCTGTGGTACTGGGAACGTGTAGATCAAGCCTACAAGTCCTACTTTCATGCCTTTAGTTTTGACAATGTAGTGCAAAATAATAAAGGTAAAGCTGCCCTGGATAACACTGCAAAGAAGAAACAGAGATTCCATCACACCTGCTAAACTGACTTGTGAAACATGGTATGTTGGCAGGACTTAACGCATTGGACCTAGGAACATGTTTCTCCCTTTCAATAAATCCTATAACCAGATTCAATCAAAAGGGTAAGGCATCCTACTTGGAAACATGCACCATGTTTTCTCTGCTGCTCTTGGAGATTTTATAAGGAATATTTAGAAAGATGAAGTAGATAAACTTTCTGCAAAGTAGTCTTTTTGAAGCAAGAGTATTCTCAGAGGTAGTTTCATGAGGGCTTTTTTTTGTGGGATTGTTTGGTGGAGGTTGAGGGGGTTGTTGGTTGTTTAGTTTTTAAAAGAGGTTCTGCAGTGCTGGAGAGTAGACCACATCAAAGGCTGGAAGGCACTTTAACCCTCTCTTACACTGTTGAGATGAATTAAGAGGGAATTCTTCAAACCCTACCTCTTTCAGCATGTTTGTGATGGGAAATAGGGTTTCACTGACCCCATAGGGTGTTATTTACTATTACTGAAAATAAAAAGCCCTGTGCAATAGCTGGTAGAACCTACATGGAGCCACTGGAGAGAGTCCAGAGAAGGACCCCTAAAGTAACCAAGGGATTAGAGCATCTCTGCTATGAGGAAGGCTGAGAGAGCTGGGACTGTTCATCCTGGAGAAGAGAAGGCTTAGGGGACATCTCATCAATGTGTATAAATGTCTGAAGGGAAGCTGTAAAGAAGATGGAGCCAGGCTTTTTCCAGAGGTGTCAAGTAACAGAACCAGAGGCAATGGTCACAAACTGAAACACAGGAGGCTCCATCTGAACATCAAAAACCATTTTTTTTCTGTGAAGGTGACTGAGCACAGTAACAGGTTCCCCGGAGAGGTGGTGGAGTCTCCAACCCTGGAGATTTTAACAGACATCTGGACATGTCCTGGGGAACTGGAGTTCTGCTTTAGTAGGTGGTTGGACAACATGATCTCCAGAGGTCCCTTCCAACCTCAGCCATTCTAAGATTCTATACATCTGGAAGAGCGTCTATGCATTATGAATTAAATCCAGAGGCCTGGAAAGAATTATGAAGTTCAAGGGAAGGAAGCTGCTCTTGCACATCTAAGAGGACATTAGTGGGGAAGAGATCACTTTCAGCTTATCTTTGGATGTTACTGTCCTTGCAAATTGTTGAGGAATTAACACACATTAGCACTAACACTTGCAGGATGTGGGGTCTGTGGACCAAGCTGAGCTACATGCCTCTTAGGCAAGAGGAATAGCTGAGAAAAATTGCTTAATTGTTAGCATTACTTGTATGCAGACTCACAAATCACCTTGCTTTGGCTTCTTTCCAGCTCTGGGACCCAGCTGCCAGCAACCTGGTTTGGGTTCAGCTGATCTTCTTGTTACTTTTTATTTTAAATTTCATTGACCCAGAAAGTTAAAAAACTAAATGAGAAAACAAATTTAATAACAAGGATGAATAAAAGGTAAATAGATTTTCTTTCATATGTGGGATGTTCATAGGCAAGTGCGTTTGGTAAACATGTGGTCTACATTTTCCTACTACATCATGCTTGAGAGAAATCCTATGCGTGTAGGTTGCTCCTCTTTCTCAAAAGAGGCAGCTTGTGATCCAGGACACATAGTACTAAGGAGTCCCACTAGCTTTTGCCAGTGACCCTAGATCTTTTCCATAGCCTTTCCCTTGCAAATTCATCAGATTAATAATAATCCATAATTCTGCTTACTTGATAGGAAAAAGTAGTTTTCATAATACTTTGAAATACTGTGATGTTCTGTTTCCTTAGACTCAACAGGAGGAAAGAGATGATGTGAAATTGACCTAAGGCTAAATCATTTTTGGGGCCCTGGCATGAGGGAGTAACAGTCTTCTCACTGAGAAGATGCAGAATAAATGTGATGGAAGATCTCAGGTGTATATGGGTGAAATAACTGCAAGCATTGGACCCAAATAGTCACGGCACAACACAACTCTGCTTTCACCGTCAGTTTCTCTCAGAAGTTGTTACTGTTTTCATGCTCCTCCATCATATCTACACCCTTTGCTACAACAGGATCTTTTCAGCATAATGCACATGCCACATCCCAAGTTTTATTCAAAGACCTTCCCAAGCAGTTGCAGTAGGGTTCCCTAATAAGGGAAGTGTGTTTGAAGAGTGGGTAGAAAATGAAGATGTTATGTAGTCCAGAGTTCCCTGTTTTCAGACCTAATTTTGTTTTTATACGTATCTCTAAGGTGCTAAATCTCTATGAACTGAGAACTGTAAAGTTACTATGATTTGTGTAAGGTAAATGTTTCCTGTCAGTATTTTAAATATAGAGGCAGGCTTAAAATTATGTATCAGCCCAAGAAGTTATTTAAACAGCACAGGAAATATGATGAACTCTGAGTCCACCAGTGTCAACACAGGAAAAGGAAAGCCAGAGATCAGATAAGACTTTGGTAGCAAGAATGATGGTGGGATAGTTTATTCCTCCAGAAGTTTTCACATGTTTGTCTCTGATACAGGTAAGCTCACTAACAAAGAAGAGATTGTACTATGATGACAACACATAAGTCTCCTAATTATGGAGCTGTTTTTGTGGTAACAGATAGAAACCACATTTACCTTTTTTTTGATGGCTTACTGTGTATATCTTTAAGAGCATATGCTTCCAGAAAAATAATCAGAAAGGGAACAGTGATTTGTAGAAAAGGGACAACACAGGAATATTGTTTGTCCTGCTGTCTTGCTTGAACACACTGACAAAATAAAAGTTGATAAAAAGATAATTCTGGCTACTTTTTAAAGAAAGTCCCCTTATAAACTCAGAGCTTCGAGCTCCAGTGTCCTTCATATGCTGGACAGAAAAACACTTTCTATCAGACACCACATTCAGTTATATTTTTACTTATAATCCTACAACTAGAACAGTATTCCACATTGAGGGAGGAAGCCTTATTCTTATTCTTATTACTGATATGTTGCTGCTATTAACGATTACTGCGGATTCCAGCTCCCTCCCCTTTGTCTGTTGATTTATGTGGGTGTTGCCTCACAGAATTAGTTGATAGTCTCATTATATGTAATCCTGTTTGCTCCTTGTGCAAAACCATCTTGTCATGCCTGGCAGAGCTCCCTTTTCTTCCTGTTTCTCTTTTCCCTTAGTTATTTCAGAGACTCTCTCCAGAAAGCATGGACTTTCAGAGTGAATGCTTATCCTGTTTACTGGCCATAATTCCAGCCTCATCAAATTCAGCACCCTGTCCTATTCCTTTCAGTAAATATTTTCTCTGAGCCAAACAGCATACAAATATTAGCTGTAGCTCTTTTGTGTTCAGTTCACATAATAGTGCTATTCTGAAGCAATTAAAGCCTCTCAAACAACATTTTTGGCTTGCATTATCTTTCATGCCTTTAAAAAGCAGTCTCCCTTACAAGGTTTCTTTATGGGCAACAAAGTAAAAATGACTCAGAGCTGTAGTTGCCTACATGTATTTTTGGTACTTGCATACTGAAGCACTTCATAAAGTAGATTCACTTAATCCAGGATATTTCTAAAGCATATTAATCGCAAGTATATTTTTGGTGACTAGCAGCTCTTAATGAGGTTACTAGAAGTGTGTAAAGGTTGTTGAGGTGAATACAAGCATTAAGAGCATCACAGTAAGTGTAACACTAAACAGCAGCTGTAAAGCAAGGTGAGAACCATAACCACTTCTATTTTCTTTATTAAGTGCTAAGTGTATTCAACGATAGCATAGCTGACTCGATGAGAATTTGCACAGATATGCTTCGCATTTTTTGTTTTCTTGATTCAGTGCTTGTGAAAAATGCCAAGGAAAATTTAAGACTTTATGCTTATTTATATGACTAGACAGTGAATAAACCCATTTCCCAAGTTTGTTTTAATCCGATAATCCTATTCTGAAGTACTTTCAAAAGTACTCAAAGTACTTCAGTACACCCTATTCAGCACAACAGGTTTTGGAGGTAATGAAGGCTCCTAAATTTTCTACTGATTCCTTTTATACAGTTCCAAAAGCTATAACATAATTAGTTATACTCTAATTCTTCATCATTAGTTGTCACAGAATTTCTAAACTAAATGGGGCAAGAATTGTAGAGGGAAGTAATGTCTCATTTTCATTCAGCTCAGAAAAAGCAGATAAGCTTTTTGGGCACGTAAGAAGAATAGTTCCACTCAAAAACCTTACGTTCAAATTTTTGGACCAAGAAGTACATAGTAAGACTATTTACAGCCTTAACACTACATATGCCTTAGTTATATTGTACATGAGAAAACAATTTCAGCATAGTTACACAAGCTGCTGTTCCATCACCTTCCAGCATCTGGTATCTCAAGACTGTCTGTCCAGAACTGCCACACAAGCAATGAGTGTTGTTCATTCCCTGTGATTATTTTGCATTCAGGAACACCCTGAGGCTTTGACCAGGATCCACTAACAGGCAGCCCTGACAGGAAAATTTTCAGTCTAGATAGGAAAGATCATCTGGCTGTGACAATACAGAATATCACTGTGGGAGAATTGAAAAGGTCTCAGCACAGCCTCTAAAGTCACAGCGAGTAAATTTATGAGGACGATTAATTACCTCTCTATTAGGGACTATATTTCAGTACCATGTTACTGGTAAGAAATGCAGCAAAGTCAGCTGCCATGTAGCTATCTGGCTGCTTAAAATATCTCTATTTGACTCCCTGTTTTTAACATTTCTGAAGTTCCTACTGTTAGCTATTGGGCCTCTGCACTGGGCTTCACTCAAAGTCAGACAGCAAGAGCAGGTCCCTGTAAATAGGAGAATTTGTTTCATACCCTTACTCCAAGTTATTTAGAGAAGAATTTATATCTAGTCCTGCCCTCCTGCAGCAGAGCACCCTAGTCACTGCCCTCTAATGTAGATATTTTAGACTGGTAAATATTTTAGACTGCTCAAGTTTTTCTATTTCTCATAAAATGCTGAAATACCTGCTTGGAGCATGGACAGGGATCCCAGTGCTCCAGCATTGTCCTAAGCATCGAGAGACAGAAGCAGATTTCTTTTTCTTGCCCAAAGACTATTTCAATAATTTGTACGTAGAGATATAATTTCTACTGGAGAAATGGAAAAAAATTGCCTCATTTGACACAGGAAAGATCTGCTCTCAATCTTGAAACAAAGGAGATCCCAGGTCACAGTTTGGGTGCTTTAATTAACAGGCTATTAAGTTATTAAAGGAGACCATTTTTTCATGAGAACAGCTAATCTGGATCAAATGGATCCAGCTGAGATGCTGATGAGCAGAAATAGGAGGTACAGGTACACAAACTCCCCCACCATGTGACAGGAAACACATCCCACTAAACCTGACAGCCCGAGGGAGAGGGAGGCTGTGACCAGCCTGGCAAACACACATCCTATTATTGTTTCCACTGGGGCAGCTGTAAGCAGCTCCAGGACTCCTGGCTCTGTGTGTTGGCATCTGGACCTCCGGTTCTTAGGTCTGTCACAGGCAAAAGATGCTGGGTGTTCAAAACCAGAGCCTGTTATGTCTGTCTAGGTGAAGAAGGAGTTACACATTCTCAGTGATGAGTATTGCAGTATTCACCATCAGCGATCTCAAAAATGTACAGCTGTGGATGTGAAAATGACCTCAGACCTAATTTCCATGTTAGTGTCCTGCTTTTTACAAGGTCTTATTTTCTCTACTCATCTGTTGCCCTATGGAAACAATTCTTAAACTAGAGCGTCCAGATTTGCAATCATGTATATCCTGTGGTTGTATTGCCATATAATAATTTACAATAAGAATCCATTACAAATGCAGCTATTAAAGTGGCATGGGAAGCATCCCAAGTACTTCCCTGTTTCAGAATTTTCCTCAGTTTCACTAGTTTCTCTCCTTTAAAATCTGAGAGCTTTTGTAGTGCAGAGTGTTAGCAGAACATATTCCATGGGTACTTCAGGATGTCGGCATGTGAAGCAAAGGCTTTTTCAGACAGCTGCTTTTCCTTCTGCTGCCCCTCTTGCTAATGCCAGGCTGTTCACCTGTTTACCTCACCTTCTTTTACGTCTACCTGTAAGAGCCTTGCAAAATCCTGCACAGTTGGGCACTTTGGGGATATAGCAAGGAAACACTTGAATATCCTCTCCAATTCAAGCCTGGCAGACAAGCACACAGAGAGGCTTTCCATGTGCAGCTTTGGGGGACAACTTGGATTAGGCTACCAATTGCTCTGTAGAAGGATTTTGTAAAGTCTTCTGCATTGCACAGAGCCATTATCAGTTTTGAGATAATGACTCAACAGAGCTTTTCAGAATAGAGCTATGTTGTAATGCTGTTTTCAAATCCATCTCTGTTAAACAAAGAAACTAAATATCCACTCAAATGAAAACTCGCTTATATAATTTGCTGCATCAGTCCTTCACAGACGGCCTGCTTTTCTTTAGCAGTGCTTCACTTTCTACTTCATTGTAGCTGTGATCCTGGCATCTCAACAGCAGGAAAGTATGTCTGTGCCTTAGTATTACAAACAATGGAATCTGAGATAAAGACATTCTGAGGAGAAATTCTAAGTCATAGTTTCCTTTTAGTAGTTCAATTAGAATGACATTGGCAATACCACCCTGCAAATATGCATAGTCAGACATAGATGTATAGACAGATATCCAGAGAAAAGGCATTCATGCTAGTTTTACTTAAAAGGACACATAGGGTTTTTTTGCTTTACAGGAATTCCCACAGACTCCTAGACACGACATTGAAGAGAGCATGCTGTCTCTTGTCCAAACGATTTCAGTTGATTTTATTAGAAAAAGGAATCTTGGAATAACATCTGCTGTAAAAGACAGTATCTCTCTTTCTTCTGATGTAATAAGAACTGGCAGAAAAGAGCACAGAAGTGTATCTTCCGTGAGACTTCTCAAAGTCTCTGACAGCTGCGTTCAGTGCTGTAATTTTCAAAGGAGTGCAAGGACATAGGTGCTCACGTTCTGTGTTCTTTATCGGTTGGGTCTTTGTTCTTTATGTTCCTGTGAAGCTTATTTGCTGCAAGAAATACGCTTTGCTACATGGTAATCCTTACCAGACGTACAAGGAATGTTGTTACAGAGGCCAGGAGTACTCCGAACTATAGTGCAGCAAATACAGAATGGCACGCATGTGATAGCCTTGCTAATAATGTTCATGAAATCCATACTGATTTACTCAGACAAGACAATCAACAGTTTAATGGAAGTAAACTTCATTGTAAGTGGCGCCATGGCCATGGGAAGAGAGGTATCATTCCCAGGTGGTCCATAAGGGTTATACCAAATGGAGGGAAAGATGTTTAAGGTTACACCTGCTTCTTAGGAAGGAGTATCACTGTTTATTGTAGCAGCAAGGGTGCTGGAAGAAGGTCTAGGAGGAGATTATGTCTATTTCCACTGATATATTATCAACTCACTGAAATGACATTCTCAACTTCTGTAACCTTTGAAGGGCAAACCAAGCAAACTGGCTGTATTTCAAGCTAGTCGAACATCCAGTACATTGGGAACAAATAAATGTGCTCTCAGCGAAGAAACACCTACCGACATAAAAAATTAATTCTGTGCTGATTATGATAATAGTCTTCAAGAACCTTGCGAAGTGTGGCACCAAAATAGAGGTGGACAGCTGCAATACAGAAGTAGAAAAGGAAGATGTGGAAGACAGTGAGAGGGCTCTAATGTTTATCATGTATCAATTAATAATGACATTAGATTAATTGGCTTTGCCACAGTTAAGGATGCAGTTGAACAGCATAGAAAGTTTCTTAATAAAAATGTTCTCAAGCACATCCATTTATCTACAGAGGTGGCTCCTAGTAATCAGATTGCACATTTTGTCTCAAGATGCAAGCCAAAGATTGGAAGCACAAAAGCTGATCACAGAGTGATAGCACAGAAGTGTTAAGAAAATTCAGTAGACAAGTTACAGATAGAACACAACATCCTGGAGGTATCTGAAAGACAGGCTGGAATAGGTAGCAATTAAAAATAGGCTTCAAGAGATGCCATGACAGACTGAACCACAGAAGATAATTTAAAATTCTAAGTATAAGGAACAAGGGATCACCGAACAGCTCACAGGAGCGTAACTGGAGACAGGCATGCAACAGTGAGAACATAATTTCCAAGGTGGTCTCATACTAAGTGTGATAAGGCCAAAAAAAGACTCTGCAGACTTTGCAGGATTCGGTGGACCAAATGGAGCAAAAGGAAAATGCATATAATGTGGGAGTATTTTATGAGAATTACAACACAGGAAGAAAAGTAGATCGACTGTGAGCAGGATACAAGAATGCAGTTATGGACGGAGGGAGGGAGGGAGGGAGCTCTTTAATGACTTTCTCAGTATAGACATGTTACAGACAGCTGAGCCATTTGTAGAAGAGTTAAGAGGCAGTTTGAACTCTCAGCAACAAAGAACAAAATGTTGGGAATTTTAGAACTAAATTATTGAGAACAGAGAGGTGATGGAAAGGACTTTGAGGAATGGTGGGATGAGGTAGCTTAAAGTCTGTGCAAACTGACTCTGTTGGACTGAAAATAGTGTTTTCTCCAGCATTTTTTAAAAAGGTTGAAATAGACAGTAATAAGTATCACAAAACTTCCTGCTCATTACAGTTTATAAAATCCCATTTGTGACATTTTATATACCCATCCCTTACACAGAAGCAATAACTGCTGAACAGCAATGTGATTTCTGGAAAATGAGAGTGGGAGTAGACAGAAAGATTGATTCCTCCATGTCTTCTTAAGGTGTCCTGGGAGTCATGGCACAATTACAAAATTTGCTGGAGAGCCTGAAACTGATCTTCACCAGTCATTCTGATGTTACTAATAATTTTGGCGCCTACAGAAAAAAGAAAATATGATACAAAGGATAACTGGAGCCTTCAAGGAACTAGAAATAAAAATGGGACTTGAGATAAATAAAGACAAAACCAACTATTGGCTTATTCTGACAAGAGCATTTTAGACAAGCTTCTTTTGCAGCCGGTAACTGTAGATACCAAAAACTTGGTAGCTGAAATACTTCAGGGCATTGACAGTGTATCAGTGAGAACACTAATATTACTGGCAATCTGAGGAGGTAAATTGAGTAAGAATGTGTGTTCCTTTATTTTAAAATCAGAAGTCCAGTATTTAGGCTATACCAGACCATTTCAATGTCTTTTGTTTTACATAGAAGTGACACTTGGTTACTTATTAAAAGACAAAAAAAGAAACTAAATAACTTTAGAAATAAAATACTGTTCAAGAATATGTGGGTATGATATAGTTAGG
The DNA here is from genome assembly GCF_023634155.1 of Falco peregrinus. Classification (NCBI taxonomy): domain Eukaryota; kingdom Metazoa; phylum Chordata; class Aves; order Falconiformes; family Falconidae; genus Falco; species Falco peregrinus. The sequence goes on from NC_073739.1 coordinate 70,927,459, forward strand.
AATGATGGGGGTCAATAAAGAACATGAATAGTGATTTAATCCCCATCGTTTCAGTGGGCAAAGTGTGTGGTTAGAATGACACAAGACAGACCAAGAGGCAACTGGTGAAAGCCCTCCCACTGCTGCTTGAGGCTGGTAAATCAAAATGAAGTGGAAACAGTAAGTTGAAATGGTATTCTTAATAAGTGTGAACAGCTGCATGAAAAACGTGTCCTAACAGAATAAGTTTGGGGCAAATTGTGTGCCATAAGTCATTATGATCTCTAAAACCATGAAAGGGGGAAGGAAGGAAGTACGTGGGAATGAAATAGACCACCAGCAGAGATTTGTGCTTGCAGGCGTAGCCACATGCAATGAGAGACAGCCGTGTAACAGACAAATACATTGCGATTATGGTCTCCCAGATTGTGAGCAAACCAAACTGTAAGCCATATCACCATTTACATCATTCCTGAGTTTACTCATTGAGATCTCAAAACAAATAAAAGAAGAGCCTCACATTTTGAGAGGTTCTACTTCAGCTTTGTAGATACTCACTGAGTCCAAAAAGATGCAGGGAATGTCCAGCTGCCACTAACACTAGTGCCTCTGAGGTGCAAGTGAGCTGGGTTGTAGGTGCTTGTAATGCACACTGTACTGCTGGGCTGACCACACACAGTATTGAAAGTAATAACAAACATTGAGATGTAGCTTACTGCTCATTTGTAATATGCTGCAGAAGCTGTGCGAGGAATTAATCTGCCCAGAATTATCCAGCAGGCTGTGGATTTCGAGACAGATTTAATTGCCATTATGAAAGAAAAGTTATTCCCACTTATTTTCTGGAGACTGTAGCTTTTTGTCTAAGTATTTGAAAATGCACCTACTGCTGCCCTGAAACACACAGTAGTAAGTAATAATGCTCCTGGTTCTGGCATTTAAAACATTATGCCTGGAGCCAAATTGCTCTGTAGCAATTTTAACTATTACAGGGCCACATTCCTGAAATCAGCACAAATAGTGGTGGGTTTTTTTCCTTAAAGAGCATGTGTAAGTTTTGGATGCTCATGCTCAAGGGTGTATCCCTTTGTATCTAAAGCAGGGGTGCCTAAGCCGTCCCTGTACATACCACCGCAGCTAACCACCGGACACTGCCAAACTTTTTGTTCTGTACGATTTCATGCAACCATGAAGAAAATATCACCTTAGAAATCTAGAGAAGACTGTTTTCCTCCTATAACTGATTTTATACAAAAAATATTTTTAACTAGCAGTTTTCTTCCAATTTCTATCTACAATTGAAAACAGAAATAAAAGATACACTAGTGCTTTCTGGGAAGAATCAGTGGCACAGAGAGAAGAGAAATTATTTTACAAATATCTTCCAGATTTGAAGACAGAGTGCATCAAATGTGACCATAAAAGCTGAACTTAATTTGAAGTTAAATCTATATTTTAAGAATATAAAAACAACTCAGAGTGAGTCACTGGGGAGGCAAAGTAACCACAAAGTTTGTGCACAGTCTATACAGTGAGCCTGACATGGTTTCTAAAACCTTTAATTTCTGTTGGTTTAGGGGAACTAAACACATCCTTTAAACAAAATGCTGTGTTTTTGCAAAGTTTATGCTTTGCAAAAATGAAAAGGTTACTGAAGAGATTAACTCTTCAGTGCTGTAATCACAACAAATGTGGGAAGCATATGTACTACTAAAAAGTTTCTATGCAGATCACCTTGGAAATGGGTGTCTGAACTACGGTCCTGGCCTGCAAAGTATTAGTCGAAAAGAAGGAATGCTTTTCAGCCCCGTTGCTTTTATAGTTCAGATCTTCTTTTCTGGATGTATTTCAAGATGCAGAAGGAGACATCATTTTACTAATTCCATAAAAATTAGGTGCCCCATTTTTGCGAGACAACCTTGATCTCCAGTGTGGCCATAGACTTGTTATCTAGACTGTTATCTTCAATGAATCACTAAAATTTCTCATTGTGCAACTTTTCTTACCTACTGAGAACAATCATGCCTACTTTGCAGGCATTTATCAAAGTTAATGAATCTATGTTACTGAAGAAAAACTTCTCAGAGTCCAAGCAGCTTATCCAAAGCTCACTGGAATCAAAGGGATCTTTTCCATGATGAGGATTTGAACAAAGCCTTTAGTACTAACATGAAATCCTGAAGAACACTGTTGCTATTCTGAAAGAGTTATTCTATCAGTATCAATCTGATGTCAATGCAAAGATTTTTGTTGCTTTGTGGAAGCAGACTGGTAAGAAAGCCTTCAAGAATGTAAAATATTTTCTGAGTTACTCTGCATGAAATGATGAACACAGAAAACCTATCATAACAGTCTCCTAAAAAGAACAAATTACACCTAAGCAGGCTGTGCTTCACATGTGGTTATATAAACAGAAGTTTGTGATAATGACACCAATGAAAATGAATAAACCATGTCACAAAAAAAATCTGGTGTCCGTAAAACACCAGTGGAAATTCTCATCACATTCTCACCTATTTACCTGAGCTGTGAGTGCACTAGCCCCTCTCCTCACAAGGGGAATGAAAATCTTTCACAGGTATTACTTGATAAGTGGAAAGCCTGTACAAATTTTTCTCAACAACCCACCAAGACAATGTGAACTGGAACTTATGTTTCAGCATTTTTTATTGGGAGTACTCTGAGTATGTATTATATTTTCAATGCCATAGGTACTTAAAAGTGTAAGTGTATCTCTGTCTTGTGTAGATTGCAAAACAAATAGTTATCTGAAGTGTCCTACACCTTTGGCTCAACAAAACTGCATACAGGAGGCAGGTAATTCCTTAAGCAGTGTGTGTGACAGGGGCAATAGATGTCTTTTTCACCCCCTTCTGTGAAAACCAAGTCACTCTCTAGAAAGACTTCAAGTCTCATCAAGCAGGAAAAAGGCAGCAGTCGCCTGAATCCTTAATGCAGTAATGGAGGCACTTTCATGGGCTAATGGAAACCTGGGTTCTGGTCCTGCTTAAGCTATTTATGTGAAACAGTAATGGGATTCAGAGCATACACAGTCCTTGGAGTGGGAGGTTGAATTCAGATCTCCCCTTCTCTTGACAAATACCCAACTTAAGACATTTAAAATGGCATTCTCATCGTCTCCCCTTATTTTAGTAGGAATCTGTACAAATCTGTGTCATTCATGTTTTGCATTGGCTATCTTTAGACTCCTTTTCCAATAAGAA